>NC_140034.1:11623090-12873464 GCF_963513975.1 Fringilla coelebs | reverse complement strand
AACTCTTTAATGAACCAAGTCTGTGGCTCACGAATTTGCAGGGAGAGAGAATGTGTGTCAGCTGTTTGTTGTTGTTGTTGTTTGGTTGTTGTGGGGGCTTTAGGGTTTTTTTGGAGGGGCATGTTGTTTGGTTTGTGTTGTTGGGATTTGGGTTTTTTCTTGGAAAGGATGGTCTACTTTCACCTGGTTTTAAATTGACACCATGAGAGAGTACTTTTGGCAGGTTTTTTAGTCCAGACCTGTGAGTCCTCCTAGCTCCTGAACAGTGTGGAAATAGTTTTAGAAATTCAGACAGATTAGAGAGAGAAAGAGAGAAAAGGAGCTCACAAGGGAAAAGAAAGAGAGAAATTTCTCAAAGGGCTAGCAAATCTCAGCAACCTTTTGACAAACGTGGTCTGAGTTCCAAGCTTGCAATGAAACCTGAAGCCAGGCAAGTTCTTGTGATTTGGGGCTCTGCTATGAACATTTTGCACAGCTCTAGCTAAAAGGATCTGTCCTGCTGTGCTGCACTCTGTGCCCTGTGTGCAGTGCATTTGTCACTGTGCAGAACAGAGGAGGGGAGTACAGATCAAAGGCATCAGAGAAAGATGGGCTCAGCAGCATTCGAGGATCAAGGTGCCCCTTAAAGTTTTTCTGTTTTCTATTTGTTGTTAAATATTTCTATTTGGGGGCATATGAGGGGGGAGATACAGAGAGAACTCTGCAGCCCTCTAGTTCTGTGTGCTGCTGATCATTTCTGCATGTAGCACACTGAGCCTTGTCAATTAATGCCTTAGCACCCAAAAAGAAGCACATTTGTGATCTTCATATAGAGAAAATCAATCTCATTCCTTTCCAGAAACCCTTGCCAGCTGGAGCAGACCAGCTCTAGAAGCCCAGTTCTAAAACCATGTTTGTGACGCTGCGAAGGAAGGATTTGGATTAATTTCTGTTGCCCTGCTTATGTGCAGAGATCTTCAGGCAATCAGAAACATCACCTGCAATCTTCCTGACAGTACAACTTTGCCTGTAGCTATGAGGTTCAATCATACACAAGACATCTTCCTTGTAGTCTCACTGCTCTTAGAACAGCGGTGGGCACACTTTCTGTTTGCATTAAGCCAAACACACAGACTCAGCATTTGGCATTGTTTGTAAGTCTATCATTACCTTTGTTCATATTGGCATCAAAAGCTTCCTCCATGCGTGTGTCTATGAGCTCAGTGAAGCCTCTCTATCAATCAATCAAACAACCAGGCAATCAATCAACCTACAGCTATCTGAAGCTAAATACAACAAGAGAGCATGTCAGGCAGATACCTGGCTTCTAATTAGGGCTAGGTATTATTCTAATTTCTCTGACTTGTTCTGTACTTCATAGGACCTGGGGATGTGTTTTGTCATTAACATGTCAATAAAGCAATACAGATGAGGCTGGAGGGAAATACCAGCTCCCTGGCCACGGTGTCAGCCCCGTCTCTGATGCATTCTTTTGCTGGGGGGCGGGAGGGGGAAATGCACTTTCAGACGTAGTTGATCAAAGAAATATCATATACAATAGATTTTCTTCTCTTCGCTCCAGTGGCTGGGTGGCCCATTGCGATTGATTGAATTTTATGAATTAAGTGAATGAGTGAACACACAATGACAAGGAGGTTGTGCTACAAAAGCTAGGATGCCAAATTCCACATCCCTTAAGCCAAGGCCGTTTGGGAATAATCCCACTGACAGCAATGGAGTTACACCAGATTCCTTCTGATGCTGCTTGATCTGGCCTGCTTTGGGTTTTTTTGATTGCTGTAATTTAGTTTAATTATTTATGCTAACCCTTTGTGCCGTACTTTAAATGTGCTATGATATATTTTCTCAAGGTAGAGAAAATTTAGTAATATAGGTCATTACTGCAACATTAACGCTATTAAATCTTTGGAGAGAAGAGATCCCACTGCTGGCAGTGTGAAAATGATGAGGTATGTAGATTAGCACAGAGTGAGATAAAAATATTCAACTGTAAAAGAAGCAGGGGGAAAACAACAATCCCTCTTCACATCTCATGTTTTTTGGAAATAGCAAAAGCATCTTATTTTATTTTCTATAATATGATATTTTCAAAATAGAAAAGAAAAAAAAAAAAAGGACAAAAGTGTAGGGATCCTGGAAATATATGCCTAGAATTTAGAGCATCCATCTCTTTCACAGCCTTAAGAGCATCCAACTCTTTCACAACAATGTACTTTCCTTCACCCTTGTAAATTTCTTCACTGCACTTATGACAATGGAAAAAAAGAATATGAGAAATAATAGCTTTGATGACTGCAGAGCCTGGATAAGCAGAATTATTGTGCTTAGTAAATTATCAATCTCTATTCTTATGTGGTTGCATAATTCAGATAACTTAAAGGAAGAGCTGTTCTGTTCATGAGATTTAAGGATTGTTTAATGCATGAATGAGCTGCTGCCATCTTCTGACTTTTCTGAGTTCTGCAAATTAAAAAAAAATTTCTACTGTAATCCAGTGCCCTGGGGAAAATACTTGTAGTGTTAGAACTTGGAGGCTCCTAGGGCTCCTTTAATAATTTTTAAATATGATTAATTGCTTCAGGTAACTTTTACAAACATATGCAGAAAGATTAAAATTGGAGTTTGGGTATATCAGTGGATTGCCATGAAGAGAAGCAAATGAAAACACTTTGCCTGGAATATTCTCTTTCTGACAAAGCTAGATCCTTATTCGCTTCTCTAGAGCACTGTGGACAACCCTATTAAACCACTGGGCATTGTCCATGTGTAAATGGGGTGAAAACATGACTTAACCAGCTGAAGGTGATACTGAGATTAGGATGCATTTGACAGTGCAAGCTGTAAGAGAAGGCTCATAGTTCACCCTGTCTAAAACAGAAGGAGCAAATTAAATGTCTGGCTGGAAAAAAGCCTTCAATTTAGGCAATTCAGTTTCAAATTTTTCACGTGACTCTTCAGTTTTACAAGAGGCCAAGATGGAATCTCAGTTGTGAGCATCCACAGCCTTGGGGACATTTGAAATGAGGACCCATATTGTGCACTTTGAGTCTTTTTGAATATCAGTGCTCTTTCTGCTGTTATTGTTTTGAGGTTTTCTTGATGCAGTGTTTGCTCATAGAGGCTGGATATATAATCCTATTCATTTATCAGCCTCAGGGAAATCCAGGGAGATTCTTTTAAGTTTATTGTGAGAAATAAAGACATTATGGGCTACTTTAAGTGAACTGTGACTACTGCCTGGCATATTAATTGCTTCTGGATTGTCTTCTCCTTCCTTATGGACCCTACTCAGGTAGCATTGCCTGAAGAGAGACTTTGTGCTGAGTCTGAAGACTGGCTATTCACATACTTTAGGAAGAGATATGTGGATATGTCTGGGGAGAAAAAAAGGCTTTGAGAAAGAAACTTTAAGTCCAAGACAGGTAATTTTTATGTCCTACCTCTCACTTGTGCTCAGTACCAGCCATTCTGAATGTTTACAGTCTATTTTCAAGATATGTCTGCACTCAGCCCATAGGTCTGGGTATCTGTACACTGATTTTGGAACCTGATAAAGTGAAGGCCCATCAGACAGCCTCTACCATCAGACCATCCCACCCTGGCAGTGGAGGCACTCAACCAGGGTGAGCACATTCTGTGAGCACTCATCCTGCTCTGGGAAAGAGCCCTCTGAAGTTCCCCTGGAGCTCAGCATACATCCAAAAGGGAAACACTGTAGAAAATTTAATAAACACAGAAATTCACTGGGACTCTGCCCACAGTCCTAAGGAGCAGACTACCCAACAACAATCATAGATACAAACATTACCTAGTCAGAGAGCTTTCCTTTAATTCCCTCTGTGGGATATACTGCTGTCCTCTTTAATTGCTTTGTCTCTGAGGGAAAAGAACAAGTTGACAAAGTATGTTTTGATCTGCAAATCAATAAGAAAGAGTCAGAGGATATAACAAGTCTCTCTCCCATGTGCTCCTTTCTGCTCCAGCAGCAGCCCAAATCATGCAGAGATAACATGGCTTCTAGGGGTACTCTCATACCCATCCTGGGGCATATTCTCAGGTGAGATGGGTGGAAATGGAAGATTCCCTTTGCCATGTGAATAGACACGTAGACCAGGATTCAGAGCAGGTACAGGGCAGCAAGTACTCAATGCTACTTCTGCCAGGGGAGGGAGAAACCCCAGGTCAGACAACTCCTCTGAGTGTGGAGCTTTCCACGGTCCCAAGCAGAAGCAGCTCCTTGCTCCCACGACATAACAAAGCCCCAAAGCCTCCTGAGATGAATCTCCACACCCAGCAGCATCTGTCCCTGTCAGACCAGACCTGATCCAACACGTCTGTCACACACTGTACCCTTTGCCCTTCAGTTAAAGAAGAGCACAGCGCCCTTCCCTGTGCCTCGGTGCCGGAGGCTGGGAGCCCCTGGAGGCTTGGTGACCCGCCCTCACCCAGGCAGCCTGCACCTTCGTGCCTACACAGTATTTACAGCTCTCCTGTGCCAGCCCCACTGCCAGCTGTGAGAGTGCCAACATGCTTCCTCTCTACTGCCTGTGGAGAGCCACGAGAAGTCTTCTGCCTGTGTGCTGAACCAGTGCAGGCTTATGAAGTATATCTGACATCCAAAGGCCAGCTGTGCTCCATTCCATTCCTAAAATCTCGAGCTGGTGAATGAAATGAATGAAATGCAAGTGCTGCTTTATGAGCTTCTTTTATGTAGTCACCTCAGGCTGCACAGGTGTGCTAGGAGCTGCTGGGATGGGAGCTGTGTGTACGTGGTTAAGCCATGCAGAGACATTTCATCGTGGGAGCACATGATGAGGAGAGAAGAGCCTGTTCAGAGACACCACCAACCTGGTGGTACAAGGAGGTTTAAGGCTGGAATACTGACCACACCTGTCTGTCAAAAATGCTCTCTCTTTTGCCATGGCTAAATTGCAGAGTGGGTAAATATACTTTAAAAATTCACATTCTTTCTATATGTTCCAAAAGAAATTAGTGTCCTAGGCTTACTGTGTTAAAGTACTGGCAGCTCTGCCTGAAACACCTGTACCCAGGAGGGATAGCAAGTAATCAGGACATATATTTATGTCTCAGGGATGCTTGCAGATTTTCTGTGCAGCTTTGCTGTTTGGAACAAAGTCTTCCAAATACTGTAAAACACATTTCCAAACTACCTTTGGTTAGGAAAGGTGTTTCCATGATTTTGTAAATCCTAAACCCAAGAACCCTTGAGGAGACTTCTCCATTATTAGATGATATTGCTAAGGGATGAAAGTGACAGTTTTTCCATATGCTGGTCCCCCACCTCTCTCGTGCTATTAAACTGAAGATGCAAATTTTTTTCATTCTCCCCAGTAACATGCACAGCTGCTGTCATCTCCACAGCTTGAGAAAGTGTCTTCTTGCTTGATGAGCAAAGATCAAGTTTCCCTAAGACCCTCATGAAAATTTGTCTCCACTTGCCCAAGAAATTTACCCTTTATGATACAGCCTGCATTCACTGCCTGTGAAAGAAAAAAAAAATTAGATGGAAAATACAGCTAAAAGCTGGTGGGTTTTCCCACCCTCATAACTGTTCCCTGCAAAATGTTTTGAATCATGCCTGTTCTGTTAATATATTGAGCCTTCCTAAAGAAAGCTGGTGAGACCTTCTGGTGATTTGCAGCCCTGGCTTATGAACATGCAGACTCTGGCATGTAAAGAGTAAGGAATAGGTGTACATCCTTGTGTGTGAAGAGCTTTCATGCTCATTGGGCCTGTTCAGAAGCAGATGCTGCCAAGGAGAGTGCAGTTACATGTCCAACAATGACAAGTCCCAGCTTTGCTTTCCTTGTTCTCATCTCCAAGAGTAACTCTGATACAAGGACAAATTCTTTCCCCCACTGAAGAAAACAATACTTAAATAGCTCTCAAGTTCATTTGTTGTGCCTTCTTATCAAACTCCCATTCCTGTTTACCCAGAGGAAAAAAATTAAATTTCTACTTTCTCTGCTAAGAATGGAAAATGGCTGGTCTTTAATCTTTAACCCAAGAGGCAGCCGCTTTCCAAACAGAGCAGAGTCACTGCCACATCTGCAACTGCTTGTCCTGAACTTCAGTGCTCCGGCCATTCTGGGTGCTCAGGGTCCGGTCCATGAAGAGTGGGAGTGAGAAAGGTGACAGGGCTGCTCCACTGCACAAACTCCCTGACCCAGCTCCAGACTGACAGAAGTTCCATGGGGAGAAAGCTCCCTGCCCCATCACGTTTGCACACAGAGGGAACACAGACAGAACATTTTCTTTTAGTGCAGAATTCATTTGGTGACACTTTAGGGATTGCTATGAATAAATGCTAATTCAGAATTGCCAAAATAGTAAAACTGGAAAATGAGGAGATGTTGCACAGCAGGAAATTTTTTAAGTGTTCAATTGCTTATTCTGTTGCCTGAGAAAGTCCTTTACCAAAAGGGAGGTGAACTTACATGTGATTGAATAACCCTGGGTGATATGTGTGTATATATATATATGTGTGTGTGTGTGTGTGTATGCTATAAATAAATACCTCAAAGATGAATATGTGTTTCTTTTTCCAGAAGATATTCCACAGTTGATGCCTCTTTTCACAGATCCCACCTACACCATAGTGTCACTCATTTATTTACCTCCATTTGGAATAAATGTACATTCGGAATAAATTCAAACATAACTTATGTTGAAGGTTGTCCAGCAGAAACAGACTGAATGTTGGTTGTAATTATTTGGGTTTAATGACTACAACTCTGTTAGTGTATTAAATGCTGTGCAAAGTAGAAAGGAATTCCACATTCTCAAGCACAAAATACTCGACTAGAACTGGCTTGAACCTACGTGGTGCAGATTGGTGTTAGAAGAGTGTTGAGTCAAATTTAATTCTTGCCTTTGAAATCCAGAGAAATTCAGGCTTTACCCACTCTTACTTTTCATGGAAGAATGCAAAAGTGTATTAAGATTCTGACTAGTACTTCTCATGGACGTTTTGTTCTAGAATAAAAGGAACCATCTTTTTACTCAAGGGTTTCTTCCCTAGTATTGCTGGTAAGAAGACAGCGGAGAGTTGCATGGTGCCCTGGCAGCAGAGGACCATCTTGCTTTTGGTGGCCTTGGCTCTGTCTCTCATGTTAGCCTCTTTTTAGCCTAGCTTCAGTCTTAGAACAGCAAAATCCAGGGTGCCCAAGGCTCAGAGCTACCAGCCATTCTTTATCTAGGAAGCTGAAATAATAGTCTGGATTTTTGGGGAGCAGTTTCTTGAGAAAATAGCTGAGGCTTGACATTTCTCTTGATGTTTGACTAGCAGTAAACTAAAGATCATGGAAGACAATATATTTTTGATAATTTCTGCACTGCTGTAGGGTTTCATACCAACTCTGTTGCTTGGGCATTTAACTAGACTTAAAGCATATATTACAATTTGATTTGTCAAAGGACGTGGGGGGAGACTGTAAGCAACTAAAGTGGTAGCCTTGGACCAGCCAACTGACATGTGGTTCTCTGGCTTTTCCTGGAGTTTCACATTCCTCTGGGTGGGCAAAATGACCTACTTACTAATGACCCCAAACAGATTGGGAAAAGAAACAATAGGACTAAAATGCTTCATGCACATGCAAAAAAATCAAGACATTAGAAAATTTTCTCTGTTTGTTATTGAATGACTCCTCCCCCTCACCTTTCAGTGTACAGGGTAGCTGTAAGAGAAAGCCAATGGTTAAAGGTCTTTTTTGCTTCTGTTTGCTTTCAAATTGAAGTCTGAAATGTTTAATTAAATCCAAGGGAAAGCAGTTGCATTACTGATTTCCTTTGACAGGTTTCTGGTTGATGCAAAGGCAGTACAAATCCGTGACCTCTTCAGAGGCTAACTGCAGGCTAACTTCTGTGTTGTCTTCTTATATAGCTGGGCAGAGATGCAAGAAATGAAGTAAATATCAAAAAGTTGTGCAGCTCCAGGTGTTCAGGCAAATAGCAACACAAACCACTGGCTAAAATCAGACTTAAATTCAAGCAAATGTAGCAGTGCATTACTGAAACATTCAGCTCTTTCCTGTCAGCCCCATCTTCTACCACCTACTTTGACTCTCCCTAAGGGCATCCCCACTCCTTTCCTCACATTGTCCAGCTTCTCTTTCAACTATTGTTTTCAGAATCTTTCTCCTGATCTTGACCAGTACTGGAGGGACAGAATTATAAACTGAGTGAGTCTCAGTGCTGGAGAATCACCTGAGAAACAACAGGGCTTCTGACAGCATAAAAAGTAGAAAAAAATTGATATTTTCAGATTAATTTTGCAGTCCCTGTTGTTGCAGGCCAAAGCTACTTGGACAGCCCACATAGCCATCTGTGTTTCACAGTGCTTACCTGAACTGAACTGTCATTATTTTATTTCAGGCTTATCATTAGCTTTGAACAAAACTTTGTCAGGTCTAGGAAGGGAAGGCAGGGACATAGCTGTTGGCCCAGTCTGTCTTCCAACCACCTTCAACAGAAGGGATGAACCTGTCAGGGGCTGATTTGCCTCAAGGTACCCTGTGGCAGTTATTTGTTAGTCCTGTTACCACTGACCCGCTGACAGTGACTCTGGCTCCTGGTTATGGCCATACAGAAACTGTAAATTAGGGGTTGGAGACTCAGAGACAATGATTATTTTGCAAAGAGACAGCTCTCCAAGAATGTGTTTGCACGCACGCTTGTGATTTTGCTGTGAAGGCTTTCCTTGCCTGTCATTCCTATAGATGATGAACGCCAGTTGTCAATGAATCTCTCAAAGATCTGAAATTAATCTTTCAGAGACCTGCTCTGGGATCTTCCGTATTAGAAGAGAATTTACAAAGGAATGCATTACAAGAACTTACAGCCAGCAGTGGCTTGCAAAGGATCATGTTTTAAAAGGAAAACTATTGTTTAATGGTGCCAAAATTCATTCATTCTTGCAAAGTCTCAGATCTTCATGCAGCACATTCATTCTTAAATATCATACTCCATGCGTGCAGCCAAATTTGGTATTTACATGACGAGCACTGCAAACCAATACTCCTTAATATAGTTGCAGCCTTGTGATAGGATTATTTCCCTTGTGAAAAAGCAGAATATCAAGTCCATTAAAAGATATGTGAAGTATGGCAGCTACACAGTAGTTTTGTAAGACTAAGGGAGAAAATGATGTCTTGCTGTGCTAAGTTGAGGCCTTTTCTAATTTTTGACAGTTTACATTTCCAACCTATCTGATAAAAATCCTCTTTGGTTAGCACCACTGGAGAAAATTCAACTTTCAGCAATGTGGGTGTAGATTTGGAGTAATTCCATTCTGAATGGCAGAGATACTTCAGATGTGCTCTAGTCCCCCTGTTACATAGGTGACATGATGGAAAAAGGCTGACAGGAATCCAGCTCATGGAATTATTATTACCAATGACTTGACCATCAAATGTGTTTATCCCCAGGGGAATTACAACTGGTGAAGTGAGGGACATATCCCACGAGAAGAAAGACTGTTTCAGACCTGTTTGGTAAGAAGCAATCTGAAACAGAGAACAGAGACCTTGCTCAGAAAAGTACAACACTGTGTCTAGCAGAGGATTACCCACCCACAAGTCCCATTCTGGCTGCTGGGGAACTGGGGCACAGATACAGAAATTGCTGCAGGGCACTGGGAGGCCACAAGCAGAGGGAGAACCAGACTCTGGTTGGGAGTGGGAGACAGGTGCACGGGCTGTATTGGGAGGAAGCACCGAATTAAAGGAAGGTGTGTACAAAACAGCAAGTTGGGCTTTCACACAGCATTGGGCAAACCCTTTGCAGGACAGGAAGAGTGTATGTGCGTGCAGATCAAGAACTTACTGTTTCATGCCAAGTTTCAGACCACCATTAAGCCAAGTTTCTATTCTTCTTCCACCCCTCTCCCAAAACAGATTAACAAGAGGGTGATGCAACTTCACACTGGCCAGGGCTGGATTCTGCAAGCCCATCCATCACAGCAGCCACTGGCTGCCACAGGAAGCCACAGAGGCAGCATGACTGTGTTTTAGGGAGGCGAGGAGAGATGCTTATCTGGAAGGGAGCCAAGGCCAGCTGCCCCATGACAGGTGTCCCCATCTTCCCCATTCTTCCCCTTGCCTTGTTGTGTATCTGCTTATCAGTCAAGCTGTGATTTTGCCTTCGCAGGCAGGGCTGGAGTGGGATGTTGCTCTCCCTCCCTGGCTTCTGGTAGCTGCCTCTCATTACTGCCATGTTGCTAAGGCTTTCGTGACTTTTGTCCAAGCCCAGCAGCTGGATTTTGGCAGCCTTCCAGGCACTTCCACTAATGTAGCTCAAAGTTACTGTAGGTTTTCTCAGGAGTTTCAGGTTGCTGCCAGATTCTTAGGGATGCTGGCTTTTCCTGGCTCCCTTTCTCCAAGGCTTTAGCTTTAATTCTGGATAGTTTACATCTCTGGAGTCGTTAGCTGTGGGACCTGTGTGCTTCTCCCTGATTATGTATCACTCCAGCATTTCATCAGAGCGAGGCGCAGCTCTGGTGATGTATGACATGGGAGCATCATCAGTCAGCCGGCGCAATAATGATGCATTAGCGTAATATGCCTTCAGGATGGAGTTGTACTGATGATGTATTTTCAAAAAGATGGAGTCCCAGAGAAAAGAAACAGTCTGAAGCTAATTCAGTATGAACATGGCCACCGAGAGCACACAGTGTGCAGATGATTGGGATAAGAAAGATGACTTTACATTACCCACTCTGACCCCGATCCTTTCTTTTTCTCCTTTAATCTTTCTTCTTTGTCCCCTCCTCACTTCTCTCCTCCACCAGCACTTTTCCCCTCTTAGTCTTTGTTCCTTTCTCTTCTTTCTTTTTTTTTTTTCCTGTTTGGATTTTTTTTCACACTGGTGACTCTCATGGCCACTGGCTTTATTCATATATTCCTGTCTCTCACAGTCTGACCTTGTGTCATGCTGTATAACTTAATATTATCCCACTAGAAACTTTTTCCCCTCTCTGAGTGAGATAATATTAAGGTGACCTAAAAGTGCAATAGATAAAAATCTCCAGGCCATCTAGGCAGTGACATTAAAAATCATCACAACCCTTAAGTGATGGAGGGGGTGAAATCTTATGGGATCTTTTCTTGGCAAAGGCAGCAAATGTGGGCTGAGGAGTGGCTACCCCTGGGATTTCTCATAGCCTTCAGCTTCTGGAAGATGAGAAGTGTGTTAACCCATTCACGCAGCTAACAATATTAAAACAACAAACAGCGCTCAATCAAACCCAGATTGTCATCTTTCATTGGATAAAAAGTAACCTTTCTAATAAACATTTCAACTAATAAAGACTACAAAAGTAATTAGACTATTAGCTTGCAAGCCTCTGACACCCAGACAATCATTTGAAAGTAACTTTCCTACAGTGTTTAGACCAAGACAATTGAATGACAGGAAGATATTATACCAAGCTGAAACATAAATAAAATTGGCTTCTGTCTCGTCTGGAATTCAGGCTATACATGGAACTCAGATAATGCCCTCAGTCTAGTCTTAACATGTTGTTAGCATCCACCTCAAGAATAGATGAATTCTAGGAATTTGATCTTTCAACACTCTCAAATGTGAAATAAAGAATTTTGCAATACCTCACAATACCAAAGAATTTTGTAATAAATATTCACCATGGAAAATAGAAAGGACTTTTTGTGCTGTTTGCAGTTATTTTCAATTTTTATTTTTACTGTAACTCTTTATTTATTATCATTGGTTTTTATTTAAATTACATTATACTCAGAGAGCTCAATCAAGACACAGCTACCAGTTGTAAAAGGATCAGGGCACATACACTTAAAAAGCAGTCCTTGCTTGGCCACTTAATCACCACATCCTACACAGTGCAGAATTTATGTTTAGAGTGAGTTAAAAATCCTCTGAAAAATGCAGGGGCTTGTAGCCCTGGTGGTTGAAATCATCTGTTTATTCATGTATAACTCAGGCACATCAGTGTGCCTCAGCATTGAGTTGAACTGACACAACAAGTGTTGATTTTCCATGTCTAGTTTGTGGCCTCACTGTTATAAAAGCTACTAAGCAGGTCAGCTGTGGAGACAGGGAGAAAATGGACTGTATCCCACTCTGCTCATTTCCCACAGCCTGCCATGCTCAGTGCAGTCAGGACCAGGAAGCAGTGACCTGCAAGCTTGATGTAGTTCTGCTCTTGCTGCTCCAAATTCCTTTTCAGTTAAATTGTTCAGGAGGGAAACTGTAGTATCTCTGGAACAGATATCTTGCTTTTCATTTACTTCCAGCATGAGCTAATTCATCCTCAGCTCATCCAGATGGAAAACCAGGTCGTTTTATTCCCTTTTTACAGGTAGCGAAATTGAAGCAAATTTAATTGACATATTCTGACTCATAAAAAGAAGGAAGAGCATGGGTAGCTTAGAAGTAGAAGTCTGCTATTCTAAAGCACCAATTCTGCCTCAGTCCAGGAAAGCCAATTCTGCATTAACTTTTACCTCTTCTGAAATACAATTTCTAAATATCTATTCATCAAGTATCAACATGAATAACATTGCAATTATTTTATGTTCTTTTCCCATAAATTGCCATGAGTTTCTCTACCAGTATTAGGTCAGAAAGGTTTGGCTTGCACAATGAATGCTGCCAGAGAGATGATCTCTATTGCTCTCTAGCACCAAAGCTTTAATTGGCTGGTGAGATTGATTAACATGTGAAGCAAAGCTAAGGTCTTTAATCAATCTTAGAAGTCATTTATTGAGAGTATATGACAAAGCCATAAAGGTTGTTGCAAATGACATATTTTAATATTAAAACCAGAATCTTCTGCCTTTGTAGGGGTTTGAATATGTTTTTCCCCTGTTTATAATAAATTAAGATTAAAATTAAACAGATACAAAATAAAAGGATGATTTGTGAATGTAAGTCTCTTTATCACTAGTCAGTAATATCCATAGCACTGGAATTCCTTGCCCCAGAATGCCTCAGAGCCCAGCCCAAGGTTGATTCACCCCAGCTAAACACCTGCTATCACTCCAAAGTGGTTACTTATCATCATGTCTGATCTTGATGCGAAATTGGAAAACACTATGCACACTATTCTCATTTCTCTCTTTGTAGAAGTAAGGTTGAATAACGTATAGGTGGTTACAGGAAATGTCGGTTTCAGTGTATAAAGAAGTCATATGCTGAGGGCTGATCCCTTGTTCTCCAAGGCAGAAGGGAGCATTTATCCTGCACAGATATCAGATACAGAATGGATCCTCAGGGAAAGTTGGGGGTTGTAAAGATAAACCTGTTCCTAAATCTGAAAGCTCAGCCTGAGACTACACTTCTGTGTAAGGGAGGAATATGCCAAGACATTGCATAAGAATCTGACAGCTTGCTAGTTGGATGAAACAGAGACACCTCTTGGATGATCTAACATATAGATAGTTATAATTATGTTTTTCTATTTCTATCCACCTGTCTTGAAATTGAGTAACTATGCTGTTAAATTTGGATTGCAATAAAACCAGTATCCTTTGCATTTACCTTAACATTTCCCTTATGTTCAAAGTGACTTTAGAGTAACTGAAAGTCATCCCATTGAAGGCACTTGACAAGCCTCAAAGTAGGAATCCTGGACCAACATCTAGAACTACCTCATTGGCAGAGCTGTACAAGACTGCTTAGTGATTTGTAGTTTACATCTTCGAGGATGCCCGAAAAAGGCATCCATTGCGTCTCTGGGCCCAGGAGCTTTTCCAAAGGATCAATGCAGAAAGCACTAGCCAGAACAGGAATTTACTGTTAGTTATTATTTTTCCAAATATCACTTTTTCAGTCTTGCTCGAACTACGGATTTCTTACCACTGAGTTTTTTGTTTGTTCAGCTGCTCTCCAGCTTCTTTTCAGTCACCTCAGGTGAAATGAAAGGCCAGTCACATTCAAGATCAAGCAAAACTGCCATAACAAGGATTTCCAGGGTGGTTCAGAGTAAGCCTGAATTCATCCCCTAATGCAGATAATATGAAACAGGAAGCAGCCAAGTGTGATTTTCACATATCTCACAAAGATAAAGGTATTTAATTCCATAAAATTTGCCATCTACACTGTCAGATGAGGAAAACGAGGCAGAGGGAAATCTTCAATTTTTTCCCACTACCACACAAAACAGCAACAGAAAACCAATTGTCTGAAATACAATTCAAAAAAATTCACTGTAAGACCAACTTCCTTCTTTTTTTAACTGTTGTAGTCATTGGCATGTAGAAACAGCAAGTCTAAATGCATGTCCTCAGCACTGAATCCATGTGCATAAGTGAGGATTTCCATGGGCAATCGAATGATCTGGTACAACAGCAGTTAAGAGAAAGGCTCTGCTGTTGATGGCCAGAAAGATAGTGCTTGGCCTAAGAAGAGTAAAACCCATACATTTTGTTTCTCTGACCAATGTGAAAGCTTCCTAAAAAAGAAAAAAAAGAAAAAGAAAGGAGATGTGCAGTTTTGTTTCTAATGATGGAATCTGTATGACCCTAATGACCTCCTCCCATCTTCAGGCTCTCAGTGCCCTGAAGAGCAACAGATGCACAGCTGGTAAGGCTAAATCAGGCCTGACAGCACAGCAAGACGGCTGGGGAAAAGGAGAACACTTTTTTCAGATATTAAGTCTGGTATTCTGCCTTTTATTGTGCAGGAGTGTCCTAATGAGGGAAGCGTGCATATAGAAATTAGAGATGGGAAAGGCTATCAGGTCATCTTGTCCATCCTCCTACAATAAGAGAGGTTCTGAAAGAAATATAGCATTAATGTGGGGCCAAAGAACAGAAGAAAAATCAGGAATGAAATAAGTTCCAAAAGCATTAGTAGCTGTTATAGGTAACACAAGTTAATAAATAACATTAAGGCAGATGTGAACATTAATTGGCCATTTAGATGGGTGTGCGTGAAGTTATTAATGACAGACAAGTTCTAATATATCCTGTCCATGTCCACAGTAAAAGCCAAAAAGAGTCCTCATTCAATAGGATAATGAGGCAGTCAATGGATAATCCAGCTATTTGACCTGTATTTTTAGTGCATTTAAATAGAATAACTAAAATATGTTAACTACAGCTGATATCCAGCAAGAGTGAGAGAAAGAAAAGACAAGATGACATGCCTTTGCAGGGAAAAGGGCTGGAAGCATAACTTCAAAGTTTACACCATGGTTAAGAGTGGCAGGAGAGATGGTGGAGAGGTTGTATCACACAAAATACTGCCCTCTGAGAACCTCTATCACCACAAAACCCTGGTTGCAAATCTCACCATGGAAGAATTATATCCTAATCTAGTTCATTTTGCCAGTGAACACTGCAGCCACCTGTCATGAAACAGGGGGTTGATGGTTGTTTTAGTTTAGATGAGTTGTGAGGTGTGTGCTGGAAACATCCTCAAACCTCTATGACATTGGTTCTGTCATAAGCAGGGAAGGATTTGTGATGCCTAGAGAACATTCCACAGATCTCTTCAGCTCTTCTCAAAACCTCTTGTGTACAAAGAACCAAACATAAACCCAAAACTTGGTCATTGCATCGCCTCTACACACAGTCTGTGACTGTAGGTGACCCAGCTTTTGTAGACACACTCCCCATCCTCATGGTCATGGAAATTCTGTGTGGGGCTCATTTGCAGAAGTGATGCTGCCACAAGCAGATTGAGAGTAACTCCATGATCCCAGTGTTCTTCCCCACGAGCCATCCCTGAACACATTCTCCAAACAGGTGCCAAGACTTCCTTGGCATACACCATGGAGTGTGAGAGCAGGGCAGGATCCACTCCTACAGTCACTGGAACAACTGGGCCTGAGACAGAAACGCAAATCTCGTGGTGTGTGAAAACAGCCCATGTTCATTGGAAGCAAACAGCATGGATACAAAACTTCTTGTGTGACTGAGGCCAGAAAAAATACACACATGAAAGAAAGGTGGATATTGTTGGCCATTAGGAAAGACACATAACAGTTTGTAATGAAAAAAATTGGTCCTGCAGCTTAAGTAGACTGTCTATTGCTTTCTGCATTCAATCTTCTGGATGATGATTTCTTCTCATTCCAGTGTTTAGAAAGGGTTTAGGGGAAAGGAGGGGGTTTAATCTCATGACTGACCTTTACAAAGTATTTACATACACAAATATTTAAAACATGCATAGCACCTCTCCTGTTTGCCAATTTGTCTCACTAGGTCTCACCCCTCCTGAAGAGCCATTTGCACATGCAGCAGTCCTGATCCCTTCCTGCTTCCAGTGGCCTGCCAGTGGGATGTGGGCTCTTCCTGGGACGCTGACTTGCCAGGGTGATGGGGTACTGTCCCTGTTGGGGTGTCTGAAGGGTGAGGTCAGTGCAGCCCGAGCACTGGGCCTTATTCTCAGGCACTGACCACTTGTGAACAAGGAGATGTGAATCTCTCCAAAGAAGGAGTTAAGGAAGGTAAATCCCTGGTAATTCCCAAGAAGCTCATCTCTATGCATCAGGAGACAAGGCCAAATACATTAAAAATGCATTTTTTAAGAAAGCAATGAATGTCATGTACCTTCTTCGTGGGGCGTTCCACTATCCCAGAGGGGACAGGCAAGGGACCAAAAAGCAGAATTCCCAACATCTTTTTTCCCAGGGATTCAAGCTACCATATTTCCCACCCTCCTGCAAGGGTTAACAAGAAACCTTTTCCGTGCCCCTGACTTTGTCTTCCCCCCTCTCTGTTTTCGTGCTTCCCTTGCCGGATCCATTTGCAAATGATATCACTTGTCTGCATATTGTCACTTGCCGCCTGCCCACCCATTTATCAAGTGTCTGCAGCTCGGCACAGGCTTGCCCTGTCCTGCTTGCTCCATTGTTCCTCCTGACCCAGGGGAAGGCGCGTGTGAGCGGGAGGGGAGCGGGAGGGGAGCGAAAGGGGAGCGGGAGGGGAGCGGGAGGGGAGCGGGAGGGGAGCGGGAGCGCTCCCGCAGCTCCGAGCCGGCCGGGCAGAGCGCGGCGGGGCAGCTGGGAAGGGACAATGACACGGCGAGACTGACAGCTCCCCCTCCCCGGCTGGCATTGACAGATGACCTTGCAGGGACAGCAGCCCTGGGCCTCCCCACAGACATTAGCTGATATAATGGGCTAGACTGGACATGCCATCCTGGGAACGTAGGAGGTAGGGAAATCATCCCGGCTTGGTGGAAATAAACTCCGCCGTTTACTTTCACAATAGATTTTCCCTCAAACTCATAAACTTGTTTCTCAGTAACCCTAAAGCAAAATGATCATGGAATTTGAACACAACATTTACCAAGTCCTAATGAATAACATAATTATCACTTTATGCAAATCAAAGCTCATTTGCATATGTGAATATTTAACTATTAAAAACAACGCTTTGATCTTGAATAAAAATATGTATATCACATAATCATAGCCTTATGGAACATGAAAACTATCTTTTTTTCCCTTTTTTTTTTTAACTGTACAGTTTTGCTGCGCTTGGGTTTGCTGTTTGAACGTTCTCGGCAGGGACTCCGTCTATGGAGCTTCTTCCCTGAGGATGTCCACTGGGGTCTCTCGGTGGCTGTCATCCCAGCTGGGTACACGGAGCCTTTCTCTTCAGGTCACTTTGTCACTGAGCACGGCAGCCTTCCTTCAGTTTGCTTTTTCCTTGCCCGGTAAGTGTCTGCTTTGGTGGCAGGAGCAAACCCCAGCTCTGCAGCCCAGGTGGACTGAGTGCTCCTGTGTTACACACCACCCAGAGATGCTGCCAAGAGATGGGTACTTTATACATTAATTACAGAGTAAGGGAAAAAGTCAAACTCTGCTTGCATATTTAAATGAGACCACAGTAATGCAGATTTTTTCTCTTAGGGAAAGATTACCAGGGATCACAGAGGAAGCAAGAGTCTTTCACGGGAGATTTCCCCACTAAAGCTTTGAACCTGGTTCACAGAACAGCCTTGTGAAGGAACACTTAGAGCCAAGGATCTAGAAGCATCCAAGCGCCCCAAACCACAGGTACCATCTTAAAATTGCTAAGAAGCAGCTCTGAAGGTTCAAGCCATGCACTGTGATATGTTGAATGATAAACCTGTTTTCATATACTGGAGCTATTATCACTAGTTGTTGTCCTTCGTTATGTTTCACTAAAAATAAAAATTAGATTTAAAAAAAAAACCCTTCCACTTTACCTAGTAACTCCTTGTCTGCAAAGTTATTTATCGTTATTAAACTAAATGAACTAATAATGTGTAGCTGGTCACCTAACATTCCCCTACAGGCTGTCATTGATTATGGCCCCTGAACAACAATGTTATCTAGAAATGTTCGTACCTAAGTGGGGTGGGTAAGGAATATCAGGCCATTGATTGCCCTACTTGTACTTCTATCCATGGCTTGATGTGTTTCCCTAGGGATGTGAAAGAGTGGCCCCTCCTGGGCTGATGGAGACATCCCTTCCCTGCTCCCCATCCTCCCCTCCCAAATCCAGATTTGCAGTTAATGCCCTGCCCTGCCCTGCCCTGCCTGCAGTAACCCTGTATGCTAAGGGAGCCAGACAGGGATACAAAGCATGTCCTTGACACTGACTTAGTGAGGATGAAGGTGTCCACTTAGGAAAAAAATAAAAATTGGATCCAGCTCTTAGCTCCAACACCTGCTTGAGTATTCTGCCCTAACAAAGTTTTTGCTGGAGCAAGGGTTGCTACCCTTGTCTCCCTCTTATAGGTAATATTGCCTGGGATAAAAAAAATTCATACTCGAATAATTTTTTTTTTTTTTAATCTAACATTTGATGCAAACAGTGCCCTTCTGCAGGACTGTCTGAAGGAGACCCTCTTGAGCACACCCTGAGAGTCCCTGGCTTCAAATGCTTTATCATCTCTCCAAAAACCGAACGTGGGTCATTCCCATCCTGGCGGAGCACAGTAACCACTGAGCTGTTGCAAAAACTGGGAGTGGTGACGAAGGAAACAGGTGGTAGCACTTGCACCTCTTCTGATATTTTGTAAGCAAAGGCTGCTGTAAAAAATTTAACTCCAGGACTGCTTATAGTGCCATGATTCCCAGTTGGACTTCAGTGACTTTAAAGTCTGCGCTGTTTAGAATTTGAGTGTTGGTTTGAACTTTGCAGTTTGGGCTTCAGTCTAGCAAGTGCATATTTTAAACAAAGAAAACATTTGGCAAATAGTTGATTCTGCATGCAGGCAATGTCCCTCTGCTCCACACAATTTATTTTTACAAGGGTCTAAGGGAGACACATTTCTCTAAAAATAAAAGGCATCCACACGAAGCTGAATTATTCCTTCGCAAACACAAACTGATCTTTGCTTGTTTCCAAGCATTCTATCAAATCATAACAACAAAGCAGCACTGTACTCCTTTAGTTAATGAGTCTGTGGCTGTACCAAAGTCTTACCCTTTCCAGCCCCAAACACATGCATTGCTCCTATAATGCTTTTGTCCATCAGAATGGACACTGTGACCCCCGACCTTTGAAAGGCTACAGCTTATTGATGGCATTTCCTACATGCTGTGTAACATGACAAAGAGCAGCTGATGCAAAAGCAAATTATTAGTGAAGAATAAAATACTAAGGGTCAAAAATTTTTTTTTTAACTATTCAACTTCTCTTTGCAACAAGTACAGGAAGATGATTTTCTTCAAATCACTGAATTCCTCTTAATGTGCATAGCTCAAAGTTTAGTGACGTGCAAGAGAAAAACTCCTGTAGATCTGTTGAAGGGACAAAAGAAAACATCATTCACATAGTAGCACTAATTTGGTTTTTCTAATAGGTTGCTAAAAATCTTCCAGCATGTGGTGGGTTGACCCTGACTGGATGTCAGGTGCCCACCAAAGCCCCTCTGTCACTTCCCTTCTCAGCTTGACAGGGGAGAGAAAATAACAAAGAAAGGCTCATGGGTCAAGATAAGGAGAGGAAGAACTAATGGGTAGAACAGATTCAACTTGAAAAAATTAATTTCATTTGTCACCAATCAAATAAGATAATGAGAAATAAAACCAAAGCTTAAAAAATACCTCCTCCCCACACCTCCCTTCTTCCCAGGTTTAACTTCACTCCCAGATCGTCTCCTTCCTCCCCACCAGGGGAGGGAATGGGGCAATCGTCAGTTCATCACATGTTGGCTTTGTTGTTTCCTCCTTCTCAGGAGAGACACCCCTCACATTCTTCCCTTGTTCCACATGGGGTCCCTGCCAGAGGAGACACAATTCTCCAATCTGAGTACTTCCCAAGGCCTCTCTTCAGAAACTGCTCCAGCGTGGATCACCACCTCGGGGTGCAGTCCTTCAGGAACAGAATTCTTCAGCATGGGTGACCAACAGTATCACAGTTCCTGACAGCAAACCTGCTCCAGCATGGTCTCCTCTCTCTGCAGGTCCGTAAGTCCTGTCAGGACCCTGCTCCAGTGCAAGCTTTCCATGGGGACACAGACTCCTTTGGGCATCCTCCTGCTCTGACACTGGGTCCTCCAGGGGCTGCAGGTGATTCTCTGGTCCACTATGGATCTCCATGTGCTGCAGGGACACAGCTGCTTCACCATGGACACAGAGGACCTCACCTCTGATGCCTGGAATACCACTTCCTCCTCCTTCTGCACTGACCTGGGTGTCTGCAGAGGTTTTCCTCTCGCACATTCTTAGTCCTTTCTTCAGCTGCAATTGTTCCAGTGCTGCAATTTTTTCCCTTTCTCTTAAAAATGTTACCCTCAAGGCTTTCACTGCTGCTGATGGGTTCAGCCTTAGCCAGCACTGGGTCCATCTTGCAGCCCACTGGCATTGCCTCCACTTGACATAGGGGCACCTTCCAGTACCTTCTCACAGAAGCCACCCCTATAGCCATCCTCACTACTGAAAGCTGGCCACACAAACCCAATACAGAGAATATTTTGAATAAGGGACTCTTCTGTTTACTTGCCCAACACAAAGAAGCACCCCAGTGCTGTGTGCACAGGATCACTCTGCTGGCTGCTCCTCAGGAGGGCAGCCAGAAACGACCAGCAAAACTTTGTGCTTCAGCATCTTGATTCAAGACTTGTAGAAAACCAGATGAAAGAGGATGTGAATTGAAACTGTGTTTGTCACTGCCCCCCTTTTTCCCAAGGTATAGAACAATGAGGCCCAGATGTTATGATTGCAGGAATGCTAAAAATTTCATGAGTTATTCTGCAGGCAAGAAAAGCCACAGAAGGTCAGGCCAAACAGGCTTAGGGTTTGTGTGGGGCAGGAGCTGTTCAGAATGAATCTTTTTAATGTGCAGTATCCATTACCAATTGATGTCAGAGCTCCTCTTATAGATGGATCATCTAATGTTTTTTCTTAAAAGGCAGAAAAATATCCATGGCAAACCTTCAACACATGCATTGGGAGGAAAATTCAGAGTTATGGAGACAAAATATCTGTTTTGACCAACTAAGAATGGCAAGTTCAAGTTTTATTCTGCTGTCCTTTCCTATGAAAGGATGATTACCAGTTAAAAGAAAAAAAAGGCTGGAAATTATGCCATGTGAGAAAATTCATCCAAAACTCTCTATTTCTGGATTTTAAGTCAATTAAGCCTGCTTTCATCAGGTAACCTGTTGTCAAGTCAGCAGGTTTGAACAGGCTCAGATCTAACAGTGCATAAGTGTAGCATGTGTTGGTCTGTGTTTCCAGGAGAGAACCCCAGTTTAAGCAAAGTTTGAGATCATATGCAAGGCAGAACCATGTGGAGACTGCAAACCACCAGCCTCCAGTAGCTCCCAAACACTGCTGGGTTTGCTCAAAATGATACCTAAACTGTGGGTACGCTGCTGTGTCCCGGCTCCAGCAGGAGCTGTGGTTTCTTTGCCAGGAAATTTCACATATCACAGGGGTTTCCCACATGAGTGAACCTACATGCCAGTGTCTGCCATGGCAGCTGCAGGAGCTTCTGCTGCTCCAGGCCACGTCTGAAGCAGAACCCTACCTATGACTTCTACTTTCACCCTTCTTGTGTCCTCCTCAGAAAAATTTTCTCTCCCTTTCCGCTGATATCCAGAGCAGTTTTGGGAAAATACCAGACATGCCTGCTGGTCTGAGATAAAGATACAAGGGTCAGCAGGACCCTGACCTCCTCTGGGAGGAGCCTGGATGCAGTCGGGGCCTTTGATGGCTCTCCTGCACATTCACCACCCACCTCTGTCTTGGCAATCCCACTCACAATGTGGGCACTAACAGCACATCAGCCCCCTATTCCTGAGGGCAGAAGGTCCATACAACCCAGGAATTTCCTTTGTCCTCCGCTATAGTGTCAACACACCTGAAAATATCCCTCCCTTGGAGCAATGCTTCCCCATTCAGAGCTCCTCTTTCCAGGCCATTGTGCCCTGCTTATTTATCCAGAGTCACTCTCACACCTGAATCTCACATTTCACACCACCTACTGTCAGAAGAAATTACTGACAGAGAAAGATTGACCAAAGAGAAGGAGGCAACTGATGTCTTGCTCCCATTTAAAACGAAAAAGTGCAGGAGAGCAGAGTGCTTTTTTTTTTTTGGCTGTCTGGGCTTGTATACACAGCATCTGTCCGTATTGGCTTTGCATGGCCAGGCTTTGGTAGTGGGGATGCTACATGGATGGCTTCTGTGAGAAGGTGCCAGAAGTTTCCTCCATGTCCAGCAGAGCCAATCCCTGGCAGCTCCAAAGATGGAGATGCTGCTGTTCGAGGCTGGGCCAATAAGAAATGGTGGTAACACCTCTGTGATAATATAATTAGGAAGAAGAAAAAAATTTAAAGATATTGTGGTGTTGTAACTGTGGCTCAGAGAAGAGTGAAGCAGAGGAAGGACTCCTCTCCCTGAGCAGCAGCAGAAACAATGTGTGATGAACTGACCACTGCCCCCATTCCTCATCTCCCTGGGCTGCCAGAGAGGAGGAGGTAGAGTAGGGAAAGAGGGAGGAGTGGGGAGAAGTTGTTTTTAAGGTTTTGTTTTACTTCTCATTATCTTGCTCTGATATTGTGCATAATAAATTCAGTTAATATCACTAATTTGAGTCTGTTTTGCCCATGGTGGTATTTGATGAGTGATCTATGTCCCTATCTCAGCTCATGAACCCTTTGTTTTATTTTGTCTTCCCTGTCCAGCTGTAGAGAGGCTTTTGTGGGTGTTAGGCATCCAGTCAGCATCAACCCACTACACTGCCCTGTTTGAAACCAGCCCTGTCTCCTTTCCTGTGGCACTACTGCAACAAGGCTTGGAAACACATTGTTCTGTGCCCCAGCAAACCCAGACTCTGAATGAAGAAAGGTGAAGATTCCCCATGACAAACACCCTTCTCTGCTTTCAGTACAATCATGCAGCTCCTGCTAATGATGAACATTTCCTGGCCACAGCCCTTGGCAGGACCAAAATCAGGGTTTCATTTACTCACATTTCCTGTGATTTCCCTTTAGTTTGTCCATAATTTCTTACAGACATTAAGCTTTCTTGCTATATATATCTCAAGTAGAAATCCATTCAACCAGAATTCCCGTAATAAAGGTTAAAAGATTTGCAGCGAAGAAATGTCAAAATACAGTACCTTATAATTGCCCTCAAATATGCAGTTTTATATATTTACTTCATGGAGAGGAACCTTGGCATATATTTAATTAAAGAAATGGAGCCTGCAGGAGGTCTTGGAATGGAGCTCATTGTATTTTGGTTTGGGATGAATTTCACAATCTACTCTATAGTTTTATTAATCTCCCCAAGCATGAAAAAACTCCAACTATTTATGTAGAAAATGGCAAGGAAATAAAACATAGAAGCCTTTGGAAGTGGTTTTAAGCATAGCAGGTGAAATTACAGTATTTAATGTCAGAATCTAGACAATTATTACAGAATAAATGGCCCCTCACAAGAGAAATAAACTTTGAACCAAGGCAGTTAATTGATACTTCAACAAAGAAGACATTTTTATGAAACAGAAATTCTGAAACAGACTTTTAGCACTTTATCAATTAACCAACAAAAAAGGTTACAATCAGCACCAGGAAAGCCTACACTACAGTTTGATTCCTGTTGACATCATCTTTTTTGATTAAAGCTAGAAACGTTAACCTAAGGACCTGCAGAGCACAAACCCGAGAAGTAAAGCCCTGGTGAGCTTCCTAACACCAGCTACTGGATCCAGGAGATGGTGTAGAAGAGTGTCACTTAAAAGGTTACTTGGTGGATGGTTCAGAGCCACACCTCAGTGTGGCAGAAAATGGTGCCATGCCAACCAGAACATGACAAGACTTGGAGATAACTTTTTTCCACTTTTGGC
Organism: Fringilla coelebs; assembly: GCF_963513975.1. Classification (NCBI taxonomy): domain Eukaryota; kingdom Metazoa; phylum Chordata; class Aves; order Passeriformes; family Fringillidae; genus Fringilla; species Fringilla coelebs. The sequence continues at coordinate 12,849,186 of NC_140034.1, read as the reverse complement.
AAGGGGTGGAAAACCTGGCCTCATGGTGGAAGCAAACAAGGGAAATGCACATATGTAATGCCATGTGTGTCAGGTCCAGGGACATCAGCAGGTGGGAGAACTCTGAATCTGAATGCTTGTTCAATCGTGGATGAAATTTAGCATCCTTCTGAAGGGAGTTAACACTTCATCCCAACAAGGATGGGCCTGGAGTATCTGTAGGGTGAAATGAACATGCTGCTTTGAGCTGGGTAAGGAAAAAGCGTGATTCTGTTCTGAAACAAAGACTAATACTTTCCTTCTCCTCTTTCTTCTTCCTGAAATGTCAAGGCTAGAGGAAAAGTGACCAGAGTAGTGAAAGCAGTGAAATAAAATGTTAGAAAATAAGATTAATTTATTTGTTAGATAGGCTCTGGTGTCAGAATTACAGATCTAAAAAACAAGCTAACTGTTATTTTTCGCTGCTTTATTCCTCCACACTTACACTTTTTCTCATAGGAAAGTTAGTGGGGGTTACATTGTGTGGTAATGGAGATATTTTCCACTGAAGTAAATGCAATTTAAGTGTAACAAGGCAGAATATAAGTTTCCATGGCAAAACAATGAATTTGAGAAACATCCCATACAAGCCCAACTTGTTCATTTAGGAAAAAAAATCTTCAAGAAATATATTTATTTTTTCTTGGCTGATAGCTGAAAAACTTTTTGGTCTATAAAGCCAGAGTCATGTACTAGTGGGAGTACAAGCATTACCTTTTACCAGTTCCCTGCGAGTCCCATACACACAGCAGAAAGTATAAAGCAGGCTGACTTTAACAGCACAAGGACCTTAAACATGTCATTTTAGCCAGAGGAAATTCATTACCAAAGATCTGAGACAAAGAGGATCACAAGGCTTGATTAATTGTATACATGCTCCAGCCTATGCTTTCCTCACTGTCCAACATGTTCATAGTTGAGGCAACAGGAGATTTCACACCAAAAGAGGAAAACCACACTGGTTTAATACTTAACTTCCACTTACCCTAATGTATACTGCAATCCTCAGCCCTGGGTTAGAGACACAGGCATCCTAGGATGCCAGGTCTGGTGTAGGGGAGAAAGTAAATCTGATGCCTCAGGATGGGATTAGAGAAACTGGAGAGTAGAAAAAGTAGCTGCCCAAGCTGACGGATAAGAAATGTCTACAAGAGGCCATGTGGTGTGCAGTATTTAGTGGTAAAGCAATTAAGCAGAGGCAGTTATAGCTACCACTGGGAGAGAAGGTGGCACCTATCTCCTCTGGGAGTCCTGGCTGTAAATCCTTTCTCGGAGATAAGAAAAAATACTAAAAAAACAACTAAGAGTTATCTTGCCCATATTTTTCCCTTAGCCACATAAGAGGTAGGAAATTGCTTTCAAGTCTTCCTCCTCTCTTCTCGCCCACACATCTGATTAGAAAGCAGATTCAAACCTTGGTCTCCCATTGAGGAGAGTGTCCTCATCACTACCTTCTTAGGTATTTGGGAACAGGACTTCCTTAATAATACTCTGCTGAATCTGATCTACTTTGTCATAGCTAATTAAACACCTGAATTCAATTATAAAACAAACCTGACTCTCTCACCTTTCTCTGTAAGGCTAAAGGATGAGGATATGTGCCCAGAATGTGAGACTCAAGTTTAATTCTCTGCTCCCAAGGAGGTGGGCTCAGATGGCTATGAGGTTTGAAAGGCCTGTTTCCCAGAAAACCTTATGGCATTTCCCACTCCACTGTGCATGTTCAAAGTGTGCCAGGAGGCGACCCCATGTGTTTTACTGCACCACTGTAATATCAGCTGTACATGGAGAATTTAACATAGGTGCTCATGTCACTATTCTATTGGTGCTGTCACATACCTGCCCAGAAAAACTAGCTAGAGCACAGCTCCTCCTCCTGCTTCACTGCAACAGTGAGAGTGTTTGTGCTCCTTGCTCCACAATATGCAGCAATGCCAGGAAAACATTTTGCCAAGGATAGGAAAAACTGACTGTTCCTCCACCTACTTTCAGTAGCAAGGGGAAGTATTAGAGTTCTCTCAAAGAGGAGAAAATGCATGGACATGAAAATAAGGTGGGAGGATAAAACCTGTCTGCATCAGGCATCCTCCTCCCTCCGGTACTACAGATGCCCTATCAAGAGGAAAAGGTTATGTAATGAAAGAAGTCTGCCTACAAAGCCTGCTGCTACAAGAGTTTGCCAAGAAAAGAGATTCTCAAGAGAGTGCCTTACAACAGCCTTAAAGCAAGATATTGCAAGACAGAACCTCAAAGCATGATCTCTGAATACAAACCTAGAATGGGTTAAAAGGGTAGAAAGACCACTGAATCAACCAAAAAAAACACATAATGTGCCATCTCTGGAGATTCTCACTCACTCATGTTGCTGCAATTGCAAATAACAATAATAATGTTTATTTTTGGTTGCAGGGGAGTGTGGAGGGCTGAATGACTGGGGTTGGTTGTATTTGTAATTCAGCCAGCAAGAACAGAATTTGAATATAACAGAAGGATGGACAAATTATCATACCAAACATTTCTGCTGTTCAGTGCCACCTCCTTAGGCCCATCTAACAATTAATGTTATGTCACCCAAATGACCATGTAATAAATGCAATTGATATGACTAATGAACAAAGAGAAATAGTGTTGCTGCCCACTACTTCCATGTTGTCCAGGAAGCTTTGTCTTGCTCTGCATTTGTTTCAATTCTGTTGTTCTTGCAGACAGGACCTGAATATGCATTGTTATGAAGGAAGGTAAATGGAGGCATTTAAATACTTAACTGCCCGGCAAACCATGAAATAAAATGCTCAGTCCTTGTTTGGTTCAAATTTTCATGAACAGCTTGAGATTGCCAGAGACAGATGCCAAGAAGATGATTACTGTTCCCAGAAGTGGCCAACTTTTGATACTTCACTGATACTTCTGGAACCGTTCATCCTTTGTACATACATGTGTTAAGTATAGGTTTCTCTCTTCCCTTGAGCACTGTGATTCACTCACTGATGGTATTAAGAGATCCCAGTGAGATGAGAGCCCATGTGAGTTAGGGACACTTACCCATGTGCTTCTCCTATCTTTCTGAAGGGAAAGCAAGGAGGTAAATAGTTCTGTGCCCCCTTTACACACAGAGAGCTGAGGTACAAGCAAACACACTTACTCAAGATGCAACAGGCAAATCTGTGGTGGGGCTGGGAACAAAATCCAGGTTTCCCAAATCCTTTCCAGTGTCTTAACCTCAAAAGCACCTTTTCTCACTAATCAGGTATATCAGATGAGTCATCAGACACCTCTATGTATATCTGCTTACCCCGAGATTTGTATACCTCTGTGGTCCTGAAAACGAGTTTGTTCTCTCCTGCCTCACCCACAGAAGTTTGATAGGGCGGTAAAACCAGCTTAAAGACTTCCTTTGTTCTGATGAGCAAACAGCAGCTCTGCTCAAGCCTCTGACCTTGGTCATGAGGACCTGAGAGATGAAACAGCTGTCAGGTGAGCTAAATCCACATGGAAACTTCCTCCTGGTTTGTGCCCTGTTAGGTGTCTCCTGGAGTATCGGTGGCTGGATGTGTTGTCTTGATGAAAGCAGTATAGGCAAACCAATGAAAGAGGCTCATCAGCATCTCTCCAAAACCACCTCACCTGCAAACAGAAGGTAGGCAAGCAAGGCATGGTCTGCTAAACAGAGAGTGAACAGATCTCAAAGAGAAGCCAAACATCGTGGAAGTTGCCAAAAACCACTGCCAGTGTCTGCAGGTGAGAATTACTGTTACCTTACCATCAGTATATCCTTCCAGATAAAGAAGCACAGAGTCAAGAGCCATAGGAAATCTCCAGGTGAATTTGTTAACCTTGGCTCCATTACGAAGTCAATCTTCATAAGCAGAATATCTGCCTTTCCATTTCCTTTGAAAACAGGTGCTGCAGACCTTGTCTCTAAGCGCAATCAAAGTCTGCTATGTTGAAAAGAATGTTGACAGAGGTAGCAATAGGTATGACAGGAGCATATGAGACTCCTTAAGCTAATCATTAAAGCCAGGATCAAGAAAGCAAGTGCTTACAGGTGCCTCTGTCAGCCTTGTCAATCCAAGAGAAAATGAGGAGATGGGGGGTGAACTCCTGAAAAAGTAACAGCTGAAAAGTGAGGCTGGTATGATAAGATGGCAATTCACAAAAAAAAAAAAAAAAGTGATTCAGGCAGTTATATATGCTGGTATTAACTAAAAGCATGAAAAGTGCATAAGGAAAATGTTGTGAAACTGGCAAAACTGGATAGAATTGAAGAAATCAACAGTTTTGAGAGAGTAGCATATTATCATTGGAAAACATTTTTACTCTGACTAGAAAAATAAACAGGATAAATTTTTAAAACAGCTGTAGATGGTGTCAAAACTTCTACAGTTCTCAGTGGCACCAAGATCTCATAGAAAAAAACCAAAACAGCTCTGTATCAACCAAGTAGAAGCCTTGGGTGGGGAGAGTGCAAGCTTTTCAGCTTCACCACTGTTCCCACCACCCATGGATTTTCTGAGTTCCACATAACAGTGTCATTCCCAAAGACTTGGATAGTGTGTGGATACATCTGCACTGCACGTTGTAGCGCTAAATGAGGTAGGTCTAAAAGAACTAGCTTGAGGACGAGAAGCAATCCAAACTTATTAGCATGGTGCTCTACCCATGCCAATTTATTGTGGTAATGTAGCCATATCACTTCTAGGTACCCCTGAAAAACACAGCGTTGTGAGATCCGGATCTGCCAAGAGCACAGATGTGTCAGTAGGTTGAATGAAGAAGGCCTGAGACTAACAGGTTGGTTGGAAATGTGAGGTACACCGAAGGAGGCTATTACTTTGTGCTGCTTTAATGCCCTCTAATTTTTTTAATTAAAGCTTGGTTACAATATCCTGTAGGGAAATATCCCTTACTAGCAAAATGAGTAGGCCAAGAAACCTCACAAGCTCTCTTCTGGCATTAATGTCTATTACTCTAAGTATCAGTCCAGCCCAAACTTGTAGGAGAATAAAGCTACCACACTCCGACCACAAAAACTATTGTTCTTAGACAGTAATTGATGTTTTTCCGTATACAAGGACCAGATAATCTACTTTCATTCAAAATTACATCTTTTAGGTTAAGGGAAAACAGCAACAAGAATAAGAAGAAGGGGGGTAGGGGGTGGTGATGATGAGATTAAAATAAAATGCAAGGTCTCCAAGAGAGACCAGTATGCATTCACTTCCACGACAGGCTGGAGCAGGCAAGAGGAGCATGGCTGCTCCCTCTGCACACATACAGGATTTCTTTGAAATTCCATGTGTTGCTGGCAGGCTTAAATGTTTTCTTTATTACATCGGCCTTTCAGGGCTCCCAGTCATTTGGCTGTGCTGTTATCAAGCCTTGCAAATGGCTGAAGTCAAGTGAGGGAGCAATCAAATGCATCTTTGTACTTGGGATCAAGACAGGAACCTGGCTACAGAAAGGTTGGTTTGGCTTCAGCAGACCGGCGATGCTGACAGCGCTGCCTCCACAGGCACCCTCTGATATGGTTAGATCTGAGCTTCCCAACGTGACCATGTCCTTGTGCTGCATCATGTTGCACACTGAGAGAGAAAATCACATGGGGAAGAAAAGAAACATCTTGTTCATTCTCTCTTCACACCATCTCAGCAGAGGCTCTATGGCCAGAGCCTGTCAGTGTCATTGTAACACAGCACTAGTGACCACAAATGAGAGAACTAATTTGAGCATGGCAAAACTTTTCCTGGAGTTAGTCCGGGGGTGACCTGGCCCTGGAAAAGGCAGCAGGACAGGGCTGCCTGCAGCTGCTGAATCTCCACTGGAGGGAACAGCAGTGGTGCAAGAAGGAGATTGATCTGAGGGGCTCAGGGCAAGAGCAACAACCTGATTTATAGTTATATGCTGCATCAGCTAAAGGAGCTGTGGCACTTTCAGCCTGGCTGTGGTCATCAGTGAATTGTCCATGAGAAGGTGGAAAGTATTAAACCTCAGTAAACCCTTGTGTCTGTGAGTGTAAAAGTGTTTTAGGCAGCTAAACTTACCTGCTAAGAATCAAATTTACTTTCTCTGGGGCCCAGCTCTGGTTTCCACCCCACATGCACGTACACTCTGGCACGCACAGACAAATACATGCACGTAAATACTAAACAAATGCATTCACCTTGATAGCATTATTGACTATTCGATATGGTCGGATTGCTGAAGTTAAAAACTCTCCAAAGAAAAGAGTTTGCAGATTTCTGTCAGCCAGAGATCTATTACTCATGCTCAACCATCTGGTATTTAATGAGAATATGACAAGCTGATTGTTATTTTTTTTCACATGGCAAATTGAAAAATGTGACTTTTTGATCTGTATTTTAATTACACCCCCTCTGATCTCTCTCCCTTGCACTTTCTTAGTAATATGATTTTGGAGAGTAAACACATTCTGACTTTCTCTATTAGCCCTGCCTCTCAAATGGATAAAGAAAATCTTATTTCTTTATGTTTCTCTGATTTACCTGTGTTCGGTAAAGGTTTAAAGAAAATGCTTTTTGTCACATCTAAAGAATCAGAGAAGAGCTTCCGATGGAAGGTGAGACTGCATGACTGCAACCACCCTTGGTACTTCATAGCTTCCTGGCACCCTGCTTTTTCCATGCCATTGCAGCTCTCCCTGGAGGGGAGTTATTTCATGTTGTATTTCATGTTGCAGGCATTGCTATTATCTAATAAGCTCATAGTTTTGGTCCAATGCCGGTAATTAAAAACACAAAATAATAAAAAAGAATCAAAACAATTCTGCCATGAGAAGAAGGGGAGATTATATAAGTCCTAGAAATGAGGGTTTCTATCAGATTGACCCCTCTCAGTTCATGACATGTCACTGCCTGCTTAGTTGGGCCTCATGCCTATAGCTGCAACTACATCTGATTACATATGAAAGCCTGACTTTAAAGGGACTGGACCCAATCACATGACATGTTTTTGTCCAAGTTTCACTATCATGTGACAATCTACAGTAGATTTATGAAATTAAGCACAGATGGCTACTTTGTTTTTGTTCTTTGAACTGACAGCTGCTGGTGTAAAAATAAATTAAATTAAATTTCATATAAGTCAGACTCTGAGGGGTTTTTTTTTGGTTAAATAATCTTTAAGGTCCCCCCCACCCTGCACACACACATACATTCATTTTAAGGTTTCACTGGTTCTGGCCTTCACCCCATGATCCTGGCACACCCCCAGGGGCTTTTCGCTGCCACCCTGGCAGTGACCTCCCTCCTCATCTGGGCACACAGGCCCTGTCCCCAAACAGACACCCAGTGACAGTGGGGACAAAATGTGCCAAGCCTGGCCAGTGGGCATAGCTGAAGTGGAGCCATTTAAAGCAACTTTCCATCAGGAATCTCAGCTAAAAGAAGGGAAAACCCCATGAATCCTCTACCCTGCAAGCCTGCGGGAGAGTATTCCTCAGCCCTTAGGAGCTGTCAGCTCTGATAGGCTGCATCTGCCAACAAAAGTGGGAGGATTGTAATAACCGAGCTGCTAATAATCCAATATATAGGGAAAACCAAAGGAAGTCACTTCTAGGTAGGCAAAGTAATGGCAGGTGCATAAAAGAAAATCAGATGACTTTTTAAGAAAACAATGTTTCAGAATTAGCCAAAGGGTTCTCCTGTATTCACAAATCTCCATGGAGCACTTTAAAGTCTTCTGTGTTTGTATCATTTAAAGTGCTGCTATTTTAGGTCAGTGTAAATAAGTCATGTGTGCCGTCAGCCTTGTACAAGTGCTTTCTGCTGCTTAATAATACATGTGCTTGTCCATTATAGGGGCTACACGGGTATGTGTTGGGATCTGGAGGCAGTCATGCAAAGATCCTGTCTTTGGCATGGCTGCTTAATGCTCTGAGTTAGGGCATGGGGTATATGCTTGTGATGACCTAGAGCAGGACAGAGGCTAAACAGAGCTCTGATCACAGCGCCCAATAAATAATTCATAAGGAGCTATCTAATGGTATCGCTGCTTTCTTCCCCAGCTATGCCATCAATCCAACACTATTGCCTTTTATTTTATTTATACAGAGATATCAGGGTTCTGCATAGCAGGGGGTTAATTGACCACATCAGAATTCTGCTATTTCAAATGCATTTCAGCAGTTTTCTGGGGTCTGGTGGGTATTTTGGAATTATAATGTCTCAGGTTCCATCATGGAGACGCCTGGCACAAAAGATGCTATTCAGATGCAGCATCCTACAGGATCCTACAGCAAGCAGAGCATCTCCAGCCTGACAATCCTTTTGGATATACATTGATGCAGAGCTGCAGTCTCAGCTATGGCTTGTTCATCCAACCGACTTCCACCTCTGTGAAAGGCATTCCAGATATTGGTCTCAAGTGGGAGCAGGACATTCTGTAGCTGATATGTCCACTGATGTGAGCTGGCATTCTGTGCTTCTGTATTGCTCACTCCTATGTCCCTGCTCTCTCTGGGACTCTTTTCCCTGTATGCAATACATTCATCACTGTGGGGACTCATATCATGTGCTTATCCACAAGTGAGCACCACGGGGTCCTGCACCCTGTGGCCCTCTAGGCAGGACAGCAGCAAAGACAATAGGATTCCCTAAGTGCCCCAATGGCACAGCAGTGCTGTGCAATAGCCTGAACACAGGACAGAGAGCATGAACTTTCCAGATCTCAATCATTTGATCATTTTGCAAAGTTGCAGTGAAATGCAGAAGTGACAGTGAAAAATTAGGACTGTCCATGATGCATAATTACTGAGTTGGTGCTTAAAAAGCACTCAGGGGTTGGAAGCTGTGAAGTCCTGCTAGGAAGCTGCTGCGGCACATTTTCTTCAGTGTATCTGCATGTTGCTGAATCCAGCCAGGTAGCCATCACCCTGAATTAGAAGTGGGTTCTCTTATTCTGAGCCAGTTGCTTTGTGGGGAGAAAATGAGTCAAAGTGCCTGTTTTTCCTGATGGATATCTGAGAGGATTAATCAGGTGATATTTTTAAAGGATTTTGCCTTGTTCTCCTGTGATTTTGCCCCCAGAGAAGTCAAATCAGATTTGCCATTCCTCCAACAGGAGGAAAATTCAACTAATAAAAGAGCAAACTATCATACTGGAAAAGCCAAATCTCCAAGTCTGACTTGCTGGGAGGGAGATGCCAAAATACCTTTACAAATCTGTGCCTCAGTACAAGTGTCAGGTTTGCAAGGTGCAAACACTGTGCTTATGAGAAAGAAATGAAGAGGGTTTTGTTAGCAAAGGCTTTCCCAATCACACCTCCACAGATCTCTGCAGGCTACTGAAACTGAGCACAATGTCTGTGAAATTAAGAGCTGAAGAGTAATTTGGTGAAAGAAAATGGTGAAAAGAAAAAAAAAAAAGGTAGTTTAAAATGGTCTTTTACTTTCCCCTTCAAATGTTACAGTACTGATTTCTTTGACAGAAAAATTAGTGTGTGCATGTGTCTATGTGGTGAGTTATAAGGAGAGGTTTAGAAACAAGATTTTTGATAGAAAACAAAAGCACGTCAGTTAATAAGTATGCAGTAATGTTGAAAAAGCCCCACAATAGCGTTTCTCGTGCATATGTGGGAGTGAGGGATTGTAAGAACAAGCGGTGGCTGCTTGCCTGGGTTTATCAAAGCCCAGTAGGGCAGTATCACCTCTTTGTCTTTCCTGGGCTCAGAGTCATCAATCCCTCCTGTTCCTTCTCGAGCTGTGAAAATGTCGAGGGAGAAACTCCTCCTCCTGTAACAAAGCCCAGCTCCAGGCAAGCACCGTGCAGCTCTCGGGGCCCAGAGGAGCCGGCCGAGTTCCCCCGGCTATGGGGCAGAGGGGATGGGCAGAGCTCCGGCTGCGGGACCGCACAGCCCCAGGGCTGGGCTCCCCCGGGGCTGGGCTCCCTCGGGGCTGGGCTCCCTTCGGACTGGCCTCCCTCAGGACTGGGCTCCCTTCGGACCGGCCTCCCTCAGGGCTGGGCTCCCCCAGGGCTGGCCTCCCTCAGGGCTGGGCTCCCTCGGGGCTGGGCTCCCCCAGCGCTGGGCTCCCTTCGGACTGGCCTCCCTCAGCGCTGGGCTCCCTTCGGACTGGCCTCCCTCAGGGCTGGGCTCCCTTCGGACTGGCCTCCCTCAGCGCTGGGCTCCCTTCGGACTGGCCTCCCTCAGCGCTGGGCTCCCTCGGGCCTAGGCTTCCCCAGGGCTCGGCTCCCTCAGGGCTGGGCTCCCTCAGGGCTGGGTTCCCTCAGGGCTGGGTTCCCCCGGGGCTCACAGTCCTCCGAAAAGCGAGTAAGGGCAGGCCTGGCCAGGACGCCACGGGAAGGAAAGGGACTTTGTGCTGCCTTGGAGCGGGGGCTGTCCCCGTTTCCTTGCTCTGACAGGGCAGTGCTGGAGGCAGCTTTACTTAATGGCTCAGCTCATACCTGAAAGCGCAGCTTCCAAAAGGCCTGGAGCCTGGTGTGCATCCAGTTTGACAGGGTTCCTGTCCCTTGCTCCCCTTCCCACTGCTTCATGCACAGCCACAAACACCCAAGACCCTTTTTAATAAGGCAACCTTCAGACTGTCTACCCTGTGTGCCTAGCCCCCAAAAAGCTTTCTGGAGGGATACACTGCTGAACTCCAGCTCCCTAGGACTGCTCCAGAGCTCATGGAACCCCCAGGAGCTGCAGATCACCTCAAAGAGAGGAGGAAAAGGGGCCTTGATGGCTGCTGGGAGCCAGCGCCCCGTGGAGAGCCGTGGATGACTGGGCAAGTCCGTCTGCAGAAAGGCACCATCTGTGGGATGCTCTGGTGGGAGGCAAACAGAGCACACGAGGAATGCAGACAGGGATGGCTGGAGGGGCAGGGAGGAAGCTGGAGGGTGGCTGAGGGCAGGAGGGGAGAGGAAAGGCTGGAGGATGAGGTGGAGAGTGGAGAGGGTGATGAGGTGTGGGATGATGTTGGAGATGTAATGGAAGACAGAGCTGGCCAAAGCCTCCAGGCTGGAAACCAGGTGTCTGCAGAGGTTCTGGGGGAAGCGAGTGCCTTCACTGCACCTGCGGCACAGCCCCCTCCCAGGGGTAACAGCACCTACCAGCTCCCTGCCAAGGCACTCGGGATCAGTGCAGCCCACGTGTGGAAAGCTGGGCACCACAGAAAGGAGATCACACAAGCATTGCCTCACACAGGAGTGCTGACAAGCTGGAAACAGAGATTTACAGAGATTTTATCTTCTTCTATACCTGATATGCTGCTGGGACAGCAGGAAGGGGTTATGCTCCTGGTTTCACCAGCACACCAGAGGTCTGAGCTGGTGGCTGAGGGACTCTGGTCCCTGACCATGGTAGGAATGATGGTTTACAAAGGCATCTGTGCAGGTCTGTGGCCTACTCGCTCTGGTCAGGTAGGGGCTGTGGGCAAAGAAGTGTTTTCCCAAGTGTGCTCAGCATGAGACAAATATTTCTCTGCCCTCCATCATTTTATTGCAAAAGTGATTCTACCAAAAACATCAGTTTCAGGAAGTGATTTCATGAGGAAACAGAGACAAGTATCCAAACCAGGCAGAACTCCAGAGCAGTAGTACAGAATCAAGCACAGGATTTGCCTCAGCTTGTAATTAAAAGCCCTTTTTCTTCTGATTGCAAAGATAACCTCCTAAGTGTTGCCGACCATAATCCAAATCAGTTTTGTATACTTGAGTCTGCATATATCCTGGAATGACAAGTACCTCTGAGAAATAGATACCATTCTATTGCTGTCAACAAGCATCATTGCTAGTGGTACCCATTCTTTGTTTGAGTGTTCAGCTCATCTTTTCTCTGTGCTGCTGCTGGACATACCAGTGGTAACCTTTTCATGGTGGTCCTGGCATTGCCAGGAGAGCTAACAACCCTCAGATATTTTATATCATTTAAGATGATTTTGAAGGGAGAGAGAAAAGGAGATTCATCCTCCTCTGTAAAATTTACTTATTAAAATTTCAAAATCCAACATTTCTTCCTACATCCCCTTCTTTGTTCAGATCCTGTCCTCTCCTCCAAAGCAGCCTATAGCCTACAGAATCTCCCTCTTTGTCACTACAAGTGCTGACATATATTCCTACAGCTTAAGAAACAGAAAATATTTACAAAGTAAAAGAGAGTGTCTACAATGACATGTAAGGAACCAGGTGGGTTAAATTACTCTCTTGAAGTGCATTAAATGAATGCATGCCATACTTTCTTCCAACAGACACTGTACCTGCTATGTTGAACATGGCCCGTCACCCATTTTTGGGAACAGAGCCGTATCACTGTATATTGCCTTCAGTATTTCTAAGGAGAGCAGACAGGAACCCACTCTGAGGGGCACATCAGTAACCACACTAGCAGAGCTGGGGGAGATAACTTTAGTGGGAGGCTCAACAACAGCCAGGACTGGCCCACATCTTTACTCCTGCCCCTGTGCATGGTCCTGCTCTCTGTCAGCTCCTGTTTCCTCCTCTTGTGCCAACCAGCTCCAGGGGAATAGGTCAACCCAATTTCCTAGAACAGAGACATATATTTCTCCTTCTGCACCGTGAGTAGCTGCTGCTGCCTATGGGAGTTGTCATCCTTCCTGCACAGGAAAAATACAGTGAATGGAAGAGGCTCAAATCCCAAGCAGATTTAGAAAAGAGCTAGTTTCTCATCCAGGAGAGCAGAATGCCAGCCCCATTGTCTCCGATAGCAACCCCAGCTGAAGAAAGCAGAACCTGCAATGCTGTCACAGATTTCACTGCCTTCAACACCTACTGATAAGCCATTAAAAGCTACTTCAAATATATCAAACTAAGAAATAGCCCTAGATTGGCTCATGGTTTCAATACACATTAAGAATTTATGCCTGTCAGCCCAAAGTTTGTAGTAAGAGATGTTTCTTAGTGACCTGGGACTAGGTATGTAAATAGTGAATTAGCAAAATGTCCGGATGACACGGAATTTTTTAGGTTATTCAACACTATGGGGAGCTACGACATGTTCCAGAAAGACTTGACCAGACAGCATGATGGAAGATGAAATTCAGTGTAGACATGTGCAAGCTAATGCACACTGCAGGAAATAATTTAAGCTTTCATACATGCCAAGGGACTGTGAATTAGTGATGAGAGGCATTATGGTGGACACACAATGCCTTCAGTGAAGCTGGCTGCACAAAGTACAGCCCAGGCCAGCAAAGGAATGAGGGGAAATTCAGCAATCTAAAGGTGAGGGGGGTGAAACTTAGATGGCAGAAACCTTCTGGGTCAGGCTGGAATATAATTTAAAGGTACCTGTGAATGAGGCAGCTCTGGAATCAATTCTCTCACTTTGCCTCAGCCAGGTCTTTTGGGGCTCTCATGTCTTACACTCTGAGAAGGTCAGAATAGTTGTCAAGCCTTGTAAAGAGCTGGACTTCACTGAATTCTTTTTCCATCCATGAAGTCCTTGAAAAATGATAGATATCCTGACAAAGGTTCAAACTTGGCAATTAAATTCCCATGAGCTGGAATTAGAAAAGGTGTCCCACTTACATGAATAGATTGCATAAATTGTATTTGGAGGCAGTTTCAACAAGGCGGGTTCCCTGGGTTTTGCTGCAAATGAGCCAAATGCACTTTTAACATAAGGCACTGTTGCAATATTACCAAAACTGAACCCCCCCTGGAGTGGGAAAGGGAAGACCCTTTTTGGTTTGTTGGGGGTTTTTTTCCTTTGAAACAAAGGGCATAAAACAATGTCTGGGAATGAAAGCCCTATAAATTAATTTATATTATAATTTCTGCAATGCCTTTGTATATAAATGGAAGTTAAGTACATAATTTATGGAGGGTGGTATAAGTGAATTGCAGTCTCAAACCCCCTCAAACACACTCACTCAGGCATGATGTGTAGCACACTAACACTCTCAGGCAGTGTGCAGATTGCAATAGTAAAAAAAAAAATCACTCTAATACTGTGTGTTACAATAATAAATGCAGGAATTAGAGGGTTTTACCTCTCTGTAAATAAATTATGCATATGTAGTTTTAAATTAGCCAAATTAAATGATTAAAGACACTCCATTCCTTCATAAACTTGTCTCAAGAGTAAGGAATGCAACATACAAGCAGAGGTCTCTGGTTCCTCTGAGCCTCGCTGTTTCATTTGAAGCAATCTTAGATGCACTTCCCTTCCCTTATAGCTTTGCAAGGACAGAAGGGGTTTCATTTTTCTTCAGCTAATTATTTTCAGATAAAAGCCAGTGTTGTGATTAGAAGCACTAGTTTTGTTTGCATTGGGATGTTGCTGGGGCTGGAGAACTACCACGGGTCCTCAGAAATCATCCTGCCCAAAATGACTGGTTCCAACATTTCTGCCCCTGATTTTAACCAAGGTTTTCAAATACCCACAGCTTTCCATGACTGGGCTGGCAGTGGAAGTGGACAACACTCCTGAAATGCAGATCCACAGTGCCTTCTCTGCACAGAGTACCATTGTGCCGGCCTGTCAGGGGGTCTATGATTTGTTGCGGGATGTGGCTCTGTGACTCACAAGTGGCTACAAACAAATTGCCCATTTTCTCATGGGAAGGAGCTTAGGCCAGATCTCAGCAGATGCATTTCTCACTCATTCCATGAACTGGCACTGCAGCTTTAAGCCAGAACTCACCCATCACAAGAAGAAACTGCAGAGATTTCAGGACTGGTTTTTTCCCACCATTTCCAGTGCTGTCTTACCCCATATTACCAAACAGGGCTTGACTCTACTACATCCTAGATACCAAATACTCAGTTTTTCCAGGGAAAGTTTGGACAGTATCTGTCACTCTCAAAGCATTTAGCTCAAAATGTCATTTTGTAGGTGGAGAAGAAATCACAGGAAAACAGAGCACCTTTCTTGAGGTCACAGAGTAGAGCGGTGGAAGAGCTGAGATACTCAATTCACTGTGGGTCCTGCCCTTGGCCAGTACCACCTCCACACACTATGGCAATTTCATCAGCTGAGCCACTGCAAGATACTGTTTGAGCATCACTCAGCACCTCCCAAGCAACTTGGACCCTGGACAGCTCAGGCATTTACAGGTGTTAAAACTTTCCAGGGCTGTATGGCCAAAAAGGTCTACTGAAATCTGCATGTTAAAAGAAAAAAAAAAAAAATCAAACAGGGACATCCACCTAATACACATTTCAACTGGATTTTACATGTATCTGCTAGGGAGGAGTACACAAGCTTGTCACTCTATCTAAAAATGTGTATTTTAGTGGAATTCTCTCCCCATAAATCAGCTGAAATGCTGATGCTCAAAGCAGTGTGAAAGCAGAAGCAGTTTAAGTGAAGGCAGTGTGGGCATGGCACAGTTCACAGTGCATTTCTTGTTTAATGCCACCTGTAAGTACAGTGTGCTGATACATGCATTCATCCACTGCATTTTCACCATATTTTCCCTTCTTGCTATGAAAACAGCCTCAGGCTTAACATGTAGCATGTAAGACAAGAGATGTCTCTCAAAAAATTTTTGGTGTTTTGGAGAAGACCCCTGTTTTCAACAGCAGAAGTTGACTGTTCACATCCACAGCAACAGGGTTTTCGGAAGCAAGTCCTAGGTACAGGCAGTGGGATCAGGAAACACAACAGACTTTAGACTGCAACTTTATGAGTTTATGAATGGGATTATAAATAAATATGAAAAGCAGAATCTTCAGAATCAGATTTACCAATCAAGAGGTTTCTGAGCATTCTTGGTACAGTAAGCATGCCATGCATCTTGGGAATTAGGGTAGCTGTTCCAAGGTAACCACGTACTGAGGCTTCTATGATTCAGACACAAGGTAGTTACAATGGGCTCCAGAATTTGGTTTATGCTTGGGAGGAAAGTAGGGAGAAATTTTTATCTCACAGTGCCAATATTGATTCTGTGTGATCCTAGCCAAATAAGGATCAAACTGGTTCCAAGATATTTTTTAAAAAATGCTGTATAGATCTGTCATTGAGAGAAACATTGCAAGTTTCTGATACAAATACATCCTCCTGGTGAAATGGAGATTATTAACTCATTATGTTTATACCATGAACAAGAGATTTTAGATATTAATGGGGCAAATACACTGTGAAGAGTTGTGGTCTTTTGTTTAGAAATCTTCTCTTCTAGAGTTTTACACCTCTCACTGGCCAACTTGCCATTGGGATTTGGAAGAGTGAAGTGCAATGTTCACACAAAACAATGACAGACCATGAGGCTATGAGCTCTTTGGAATATGGTTTTAGTGTGATAGGTTGTCACTTTGCCATGGCCTCCAGCAGCAGTTCAATACAAATAACCAATGCTACAGTTTTTTTCCCCACCTGTTTGCAAAACTTTACCAGTATGTGTTTTCAACATCACAAGAAGCTGCTACAAGCTGGCATCTATGTGTGCGCACCAAAATGTGTATCACGTGTCTATGAAAACTGGGAAATGCTTCACACTTTTAAATCACTTAAGTTCTTGGGTTTGTGTTTGGATTCTGTGTGGGATATGTGTGAAGGACATGTGTGAAGGACAGAGACTACGGCATCTGTGAGCGCAGGTACACAGTGGGGTTACTGGATGAAAATGCAGGAGAAATTGAGAAAAAAATTGTCTGAACTACAGAGGACATGAAAAATCTTGGCTCAGGATAGAGAGAGGTGGCAGGGTTGCACCTCTGCTGGTCATGTGTGTCATTTGGCAGTATCACTAGAATCAGATCCTGCTCTTTCTTACACAACTTCAGGTCACTCATGTCTGGTCTTTTCTGCAAGTGAACTTCAATGCACAGCCCGCAGAGACAACCATCTCCGGGGCTGCACCAGAGCCAGCATGACCAGCAGGTGGAGGGAGGTGACTCTTCTTGACTCTGCTCTCGGAACACCCCACCTGGAGTGCTGCATCCAGCTCTGGGGCCACAATACAGGAAGGATATGAACCTGTTGGAGTGAATTCAGAGGAGGCCCACAGAGATGATTAGAGGGATGGAGTCCCTTCTTGAGGAGGAAAGAATGAGAGAACTGGGATGTTTAGCCTGGAGAAGAGAAAGCTCCAGTGAAACCTTACTGAGGTCTCCCAGTACCTGAAGGGGTACAAGGCACCTGTAGAGGGACTGTTTACACTGACAAGGGGGAATGATTTCAGAGTGAAAAGGGGGATGTTTTGATTACATATTAGGAAAAAATTTTTTACTGTGAGCGTGGTGAGGCACTGGGTACAGATTGCCCAGAGAGGCTGTGGGTGCCCCATCCCTGGAAGTGTTCAAGGCCAAGTTGGATGCATCTTTCAGCCACCTGGTCTAGTGGAAGGTGTCCCTGCCCATGGCAGCTGGTTGGAACAAGAGGATCTTTAAGGTCTCTTACAAGCCAAATCATTCTATGATTTATGATTGTGAAGGCTTGCACAGACCCTGGTAAGAAATTCTACAGCTCTGACACAGTTTGTGAACATCTCCAGCCTGACACTGCCTTTTGGATCATTCCTAGCTCAAGAACTGCCTGGTGCAGATGATCCCTGTTTTTCCTTAGTGAATGGTTGTACAAACTATCTCCTGAGCATGAAGACATTTAACAAGAGCCAAAACCACTCGTTCTGTGCAGTCCTTGTCCTGTACAGTAAAAAGAGAAAGTACCTGGAGAGACAAGTTTTTGATTAAACCCACTATTGGGAAAACTGAATTTGGAGCTGAACTTCACAAAGAAGTAATGTTCTGTTGTTTTTCTGAAATTATGACTAAATGTGAAAAGTGTGGAGTTTAGCAATCTCTGTTCCAAGAAAATGTACTGGAGAACATGTCCCTATTTTTATCTATGCAAGTAAAAATATTCCCGGAGGCATTAAACTTGACTATAGAATTTCTTGTACGATCATGGCATGCAGCACATGAACTTTAGGAGATTTAAAAAAACACCAACACTGGACTTATAAAAATAAGAAAGTTAAACTTTAAAAAAAAAAGAATTTAAGAAGATATAACAATTTCAGGCACTATAAGTTAAGATAATCGCAAAGCTCATGCATCCTTGTCCAAAATACTTGTTAAATGGAATCATGTAACCTGAGAACTTTTTAATGCACTTGAATTCAAAGCCGGATATCAAAAAACCAGAATACAGGCTGCACCTGTAAACTGTGGAAACTGTATCATCAACAGCAGTGACTGAAATGATGAACGTGGAACTCAGTGGAAGTGCCAAGGAGCATTAAGACAAAGTGGACTACTGAACGACTTTGATATTTGACCAGGCAAAATGGCAATCAAAAAGAGAAATACCACCCAAAACAGCTTTGGTGTTAAGAGCAACCATATATATTCCAGTGGAAGAATCCTTGAGGAGTATGGAAAAATTAGAGGAACAAAGAAGGGAGATCCTAAAATCACTTTCAGGCTGGAAGAAACACAGCAAGAGGCCTTCTGTGCCTCTCTCATAAAAAGAAGAAGCCTGGGAGGTAAACTTGACTATTCCATACAAGTATATTCACAGAAGGAAATTTCCAGGGACTAGAGAGAGTTTTTGCATCCAGCAAAACAAAGCAGTACAAAATCTACCATTACGACCTGAAGCAATAGGAAAATTTTGTTTTTGAAAGTGAGAGTCATCAAATATTGAAGCAAGCTGCCAAGAATAGCAACAGAATTACCATTTCCCCCTATCTTTGTATCAACACTGGATGCCTTTGTCTTGGACAAGTACAAATTATGGACATATACCAGGTAACTGGATTCAGGGTCAGTGTCCTTCCTGCCTCAAGGTATAAATCTAGAGTTGGTGTGGTTACTCCTAGTGCACTCTGGAAAGAATATAATAGTGTCTGTTCATGCTTCAGGGCTTTCATCAATCTTTTTAAAAGATCAAGATAAGGATCTTCAAGGAAACAGTTTCCCAAATCTACAGGTTCCTGAGCTACTTTTTCTACATTTTCACTAGGAATCAGTAGTGTACACTCTGCCTCCTTGCTTCACTTGTCATTTTCATGGTCTTTTTGGCTACCTGAACCATGCCTCTTTAGACATGTCCCTAGCTGATAGCAGCTTACTGGGTTATATCTGGAAGACTTCTCACTCCTACAATATTATCTAAGATTCACAGCTTATTTCTGTAGGTGTTCCTTTGCAGTCCAGGGTTAGCTAATGAATACCTTGATTACAGCATTCATAAGAGATGATTTACATTTTTTCATTAAAAATGTCACTGGAAGTCCAGTCTTCCCATGCTAAAATATTTGAAGCCACTGCCAACATCATACATGGTTGATATTAATTAGAGTAGAGGATGACAGCACTTGGAAAATGACCTTTAACAAGTGCTTGTTCTTTAGTTAGACTAGGTCATTACTAGAGATTACCAAGCATTTTCAATAAAACTGGAATCTCTGACTCCTCTTCAGCTTTAAATGGGAACAATGAAAAGTAGCGGAGACTTCATCTACCACTGCCACCAGCCTGTCCCACCACAACAGACAGCTGGTGATTCCTGTGTATCATTTGCTCTGAGCAGCAGGAGAAGGAAAGTGGTGAGCTTCATTCTCTCCCTTACAAGCAGAGCTTTTCCTTTGCTGCACAGAATCAGGCTAGAGAAGATGGAGGACAACCATTCCCAGCACAGTTCCTTTTGTCATCTACATAAAGCTTGTGAAAAAGGGAAGAAAAGTGGGTTTGCAGTCTGTGTTGTCACAGGTAGCAGCCATGTCCAAAATATGGGCAGAGCAGACTTTAAGGAGCTGCAGGGCTGCACCTCATCCTTGGGCAGTACCTTCCCTGCACCACAGCTTCACTCCAGGGCAGTGACACTGCAGCTGGCTGTGATCTCCCCTCCTGGGATGCCATGGTTCATCCTAGTTTCTTCTAGGTGCTTTCCACCTTACAACACTGGAGTTTCAGAGCGTGTCACTGAAAAAATCCATTTAGAGACATTCTTTGTGCTCATACTTCAGTCACACCAGGTCCCATGGAGCTGAGGACAAAGCTGCAAGCGTGGCACACACCATGCAGAAAAAAGGGCAGTGGGGGCAGTCACTCTGTTCCAGCAGTTCTGGACAAGATGGGGTGAGCAGAACAAAAATCTCCCACCCAGCCTCTCTGTTCAGAGAGCAGGGCTTCCCACCATGCTCCACAGCTAGCGGGCCCCATCAAATCCTGCAACTTGCTCCTTTCTGTGTGAGCCATTAAATGAAGGTTCTGGGCATAAACCATGCTGAGAAATTATGCTGCAGTTTAAGAGAGTCAGAACAGAAGGCCTGCTTAGGAAGCAGTTTGAAATTATTGAAAGTAGCACTTCACATTTCCACAGCAGAAGCCTTTATAGGCTGGAAGTCTCAAACCTTGATCACTTCCAATTGAAGCACTTATAAAAAATGTGCACTGCTGGAATATTTTAAATGACTGTGTGCAGTGTGTACTGACTGAACATTAGGGGCTTCAATTAAATAACAGTTCAGAACATAATGAACTGAAAAATTTCACACTCTAAAGTGAGATAAGTATGAAGTGAAGAAGAGAGAATTAAGAAATAGTGCTCTGAAAGTGGCACCAGCTAGTGCCTGATGAGACTCAGGCAGAAACACAACAGAATAGTTTGTGAATTAGGGTGTTATGTTATTTTGGGTTTTTGTTTGTTTTTTTTTTTTTTTTTTTCCAAATCCTTCAGAGATACAAGAAATGGCCTGGTCCTTTTTTTTTTTTTTTTTTAAACAAAGGGTGACTTTGTATTTGTGCTGAAATTGGGGATGCACATACCCTGTAATCTTGGCTCAGTCATGTCTGTAGTTAGGCACTTCTGGAGGCACAGTTTGTCAGCTGCTCCCTCCTGTGGGATCAGTGGATAATCTGGAGCACAAGTCCAAGGTTCTGGCCTGATATTTTGCTAACACCAAGTCCTTCTGCAGTTCTTGCATTTACTAATGAAGTAATGTTCTCCTATGACTCCTAAGACCAGACAGATAGTACATTTGAAAATGCTTGTATGCAGCTATGGAGAATGATGCAGCAAAGACTGTCCATACTGCCCATTTCCTCTGAATGTCAATAAAAGGAGAAAAGGGATGAGCAAAGGTAGAGATCTGCACCACAGCATGAGGCACTTGCTCCAGAACAGTGCAGAATGCTTTACAAAAGGGAAAACTGACACTCAGAGTGCCAATACACTGCATTTTGGTAACTGCTGACTTCAAACTAGGGCTATTCTCCCTTTGTTCCATGGCTGGCTTGTTAGCTTTGGAGGCAAATCCCTTTACAGACCTCCATGATCTCTAAAGCACACTTATTTGGTTTGAAATGGAACAAAATGAGATCTCATTGCAGTAAGTACCGTATTTATCCTGTTACCAGAAAGGGCACGGGTGTCTTTAGAGATCTTGCAAATACGAAAGATGTTTAAAAAAGCCAACAAACGTAAAAACCAGGAAAATTGACACACTTCTGATCTTTAGGCTTATTAGGTTTAATATTTCTATGTTTGAGGTTTTAACTGACTCATTACTATTTTTCTGTCTGTATTATTTCATAGCAACCTTTCAAAGAACTTGGTAGTACCTGTTCTAGGCACATTCTCCTTCATTTTTTTTAAGTGGTGAGCTCCTGTGGCCAAATCCCAGCTGACCAAAGCAGCTGTACTCTGTAGGAGCTCAAGAAAACTGAAGATGATGGACAGCCATATCAACCTCTACCAAGGCTGATGTATCACTTACACACTGTATTTGACTTGAAACTCTTGAAACTAGACCAGAAAGGACCAAAAGCTGAAAAGTAAGTCAATCTTATTTAGTGGCTACTTCAAGTCATGGAGAGTTAACTCAGTTTGCCAGCAAGTGTTCATGGGGATATTAATAACCAGGTGGGAGTCAGGAGCCTGCATTTATTCCAGTTTACCTGACATAAACCCAGTATATGAAAAAACTGAACAGACTACAAAACCCATTTATAAGCATATGTGGTAAGCTTAATGATTTAGGAGTTCTATAAAAATTGTAAGTATGCTCTGATCTTCAAAAAAAGGTTGTCAAATAAAATAAAATAGGAGGGAAACTTATGCACATTTCCTCAAGCTCCATATTGCCAAACTGATGAGTCTGTTATCAAAGACTTGGTCTGACTGGTCTTTTGAGGAATGTAGGAAATCCAGCCCAGACCACTGAACTTTCATTCTGTTATGCATAGAAAAAGCATCAAAAGCAATGCAAAAAGCTTGCTCCTTAGACAACCACATAATTATTTGCCCATGAAATAAGTTTCTACCTTTCCCCCTCAATTCAAATGTGGTTGTAATCTTAGAACTGAGAGCTAATTGTCATCTTAATTTTGCCTATGTCCTTTTACAGAAATCTGAAGCATTGAGACCAGTGCTTAGCCTTTTCAGACTCCTCCTGAGAGGTGGGATTCTTGTTTTGCTTGCCATAGCATGAAGTGTCAGTGGTTAACTATGTTCTGTTGGGTCAGTCTGAGGCTCTCTGCCTTTCAGACTCCCTTTGGTACTCCTCAGTAAAGGAGGATGAATGGGACTGCAGCTGGACCAAACAGCAACTTTGCAATTCAGCTTCAAGGTTGTTCTTCAATTTGCAGCAAAATGCATTCTTGACCACTTGCACCAGAGGACAAAAAGCTGCTAAGATATTGAGCTCTTCAAATCTTTGACTTCAAGATTTCAAAGAAAAGGGTTGAAGTCATAGAATCATACAAGCTTATACTCTTAAAAGGTCATTTCAAACCCAAAGCAGGGTTTAAATTTTAAGTTGCTCTTATGAACAAGGAATAGATTTCTTCTGACTCTCATGACTGACCACGAACTGTGTTTTGACCGTCTCCACATGAATTTGCTAGCAGCATATCAGCTAATGAAGCAGGTCTGTCCCAGGGCACTACCTGGCTGGTGATTTTAATGGCACTCAGCAATCTCTGAGCTTTCTGTAATTTTGCTAGATTTGAAGATGACCAACAAATTCCTAACACTTGACACGTAAGTAACTTATGAAATGCTTGAACAACATGCAGGAAAATGAAGAGATCATGTCACTACCCAGTTGTTTGGTTTTTTTTCTTTTTTTCTTTAACAAATCAGCCTTGAAACATCAAAATAGGATGTTTTGACAGATCAAATGTTTTCAGTTTTTCACATGAGGAAGATATGCTGAATCTCACCCTTTCCTGTAGATTTGTGCAGTTTAGACTAACACGCCCCTAAGTGAACATTTTTGTCAGTAAATCAACCAGATATGCCTTTCCCTAAATACCTTTTCTTACTTCATATATCTGTACCACAACTACCCATTACCTTAAAGAGTTTTTAGAGGCTGTCTCATTTAGAAACTTCACCTTTACTTCATTGTCTGTATTTGACTTGTTTTGTCTTCTTGGAAATGGGATATTTCTGAGCATTTTCCAAGTTAATACTTTATTTGCATTTGCCACCATTGACCAAGCTCAGGGAAGATGCCAGACCACAACAGGCAAAATTACACCTGTGGATCCCAGTCTGTCCTTGGGGGAGGCTTAACACTGCTGTCACAGCAATACTTTCTTCCCTCAATCCACAGCTAGGGAGAAAAAAGTCCCAACACTTAATGATCTTTTGTTCAGAGAGAGGAACTGCTTATTTTAATAAACATTTTCTCTAAACAAGTACCAGGCACATCTCTTTCCCTCTTTCTAGAAACAATCTTGTAGTTTGTTCACAAACCTGTTTCAGATGAACTTAGAAATGTAACCCGCTCTTGTGACCAGAACTACAGATTCAGGCTCTGCCACCCAATTGCAGCCCCTTCTTCATGTCAGAAAACATCATAATGCTTCTTCATCTCAGAAAAATACTGCAAAAATTCGGCTTTGTGAGTGCTGCAAGGCATTTAGAAACCATTGGGAGAAAACGTGCCATGAAAGTGAATGTCTTCACTGCGGGATGCAAATATATGTTAAGCAATAAAATTCTACTTCCTAAATAGGCTTGTCTTGCTTTGATATTCAAGGATATGAAAAAAAGACATACATACTTCTCATTTAATCCTGCCAAGATACAAAACTTGCCTATTTTTATACAGTTGCCCAATATGGATGACAAAAATAGCTTTCTTAATAAAGAGAAAGAAAATACTAGCTAATTTCTCTTGCTGCAAAGCAGGAGAGGTCCACCTCAAGACTGCATATCATTTTAGGCTGAAATTCCACCTGTTGAACCTAATTTTGCTGAGGAAAAATGCTGCTGCTTCTGAAAACTCAGCTAAAGATAACTGAATTGTCCTGTCAGAGGACATCACTACTCCCAAAAGTAAAATCTGAAGAAAAGATTAATATGCTTTGCTGAGAGTAAGCTCGATAACTATCATTGTGCTGTGTATTTGCTTCTCGCAGCAGAGAATATTTGATCACTTGAAATGATTACTTAGCTTTAGCTGAGAATGTTTTGAATCAAGTGGCTCTAAATCATCTGTCCCACAAGTATTGCTACCAGCTAGTGAGCATTTAGACAGCATTAGCACAGGTTAATAACCCCTCTCAAAGGGAGAAAGGGCAGGGAGTACCTCAAGAGTATGTGTGCATGTGTAAAAAACCTCTGGGGACAAGGCAGGAGTTTTTGAGGCAGCAGCTAGACCTCTCCTGTGAAAAATAAGCCACACCATGCCAAACTGTGTTGCATTTTAAAATCAAAAGTCACACTCTTTTTCCAGGGGGAAATAATTTCATCTAATCCTGAGCAATGACATTTGAATATGAATGTTGTGCAATTACATTGCTGCACATGTTAATAGTGCTGGACAGTTTGTATCCCTGTACTTGAAGTGAGCAGCACAGGACAGAGAATTTGTGTAAAATGATATCACCATTTCTTAGGTTTGGGTAGTAGCAATTGCACTACTTAATAAAAAAAATTATACAGGAAACACTTTTATTTTCATTCCGCAGCTTCTCATAATTTGAAGGTTTGTGTGTCATTCCTGCATTGAAGTGTTTAGCATCAACCTATAAACTGCTGCTGTAATATTCCAGGAGGACTCACTGTCTTAGTCAATACCTAAAAATTTCAAAAATGAATGTGAAAAACAGGTTTTCAAACATCACTCAGTGCTGACAAACTACTAAAGGTACAGTGATTTTATTAACACAGCAAATGACTACTTCTGATTTGTCTGCATACATTTCTTCAGTGGATGATACAATTTAAAATTAATATGCTTTTTTGATAGATACTTTTCAGAATTTTGAAGTGATAGCTTAAGAGACACAACATGCCAATGTACCCTTTAGGAATTGATGCCACCAGACAGAACCAAGGGCTTCTTTTTACCTAATCTGGTGGCTCCTTAAAGCCAGGTATTATTAAGGAATGCAGTATAACTAGGTTTTGGTCACCTGAAAACACCACCACCAGTTCCTTACTCACTTTGCTTGTTTATGCCTTCTAGCTGTGGTTTGATGCTGCTTTACAGCTGTGAGAAAAATCACATGTGTACATGGAAAAAATTAAAGGGACAAATTATGGATTTGCATAATTTAGAAGCTTAGGTAGAATAAGTTAACAGGGACGTATGTAGAAATTACTTTAAACAGCTCACTGTGATGTACACTTTTCTATTTCATTTACCTGTAGTTTGATCTGTGCTACTCCTTTTATTTCAAATCCATAGCAGTTCTGGTCCTTTTGTTACTAACCATTCAATAGTATCTTGACAGCAGAACTACATCTTCGTTCTCATTTAATAACTATTTATCATTCTGTATCTGCCCATTTTCAAGAAGGAATAAAGTTAAGTGTTCCAGAAATTGGAAAAAATTGAAACTTGACCTTTATTAAGTGGGTTAATTGTCACAATCTCAGCATGTACAAAATTAATGACCAAAAAGTGGAACTTCAGAGTTTCAGAAGACTAGGTTAATGTCCAAAAAAGCCTAAACTCTGACCTTCTTGACATATGCCAAAAGAAACAGCCACCCTAATAAATTACTACCTGTGTGCAATTATAATAAACCATTCCTAGCATCCAATCACTTGAATTAATTGCTGCAAGGCAGTGGGACTTACAGATATTCAAGGCAATCTAAAAATGCCTTTGCAGTTCATAGGAGGCTGTTTGTGCATGCCTGTTTTAGCATGGAGATTCAATTTTAAAGCACATTATTCATACCTTTGGACCACAAATCTCTGTACAAGCCCACTTAGTAGTGCTGAAATTAGGAGCCTTGGCTGAGGTATTAGCATTACTGAAAGCGGTGAACCGGTGTGGAAAACAGCAAAGGGAATGGAATTTCCCTTAAACCCATATCACAAAGCAGTTGCTGGATGCAGGACACCTACACAGTTTCCAAAATTCAGCCTTACATAGGAGGAACAGGCAACTTCTGTGAATACAACAACAAACCGCAGCATATTTAAATCAAAGAGCATTTGCAGAAGGCTAAAAGAAAGAAGTGAATACTCTATTTGCATGGGTCCATGGTAGCAGTACAACATGAAATCTACTGACTTCCACAGCACCATGTCAAACACTGCTGAACTGGCAAGAGGACAGCCCACATTTCTCCACAGATAGAAATGCATCTAGGGAACAGGCAGGTTGCCCCAGCTGGACACAAAGCAAGAGGGTACCTGCTCAGAAACGTGTGTAAGTGAAACAAGGCTGCAAGCTGGAATGAAGCTACTCTTGGTGCTTGCCACGCATGGGATGTTACAGGAAAATTTGCTTTTTGTACCATTAATCCTATTCAAAGGACAATTAACTTGTGCATTCAGGGCTAGCAAGTTAGCCCATTTTTTAAAAACAGTAAACTTAAATAAAATACCACTGTTTAAGTTCAACTACCTAGTTCTGATGGTGTTTGAATCTGTGCTTAGGTAATGGCAACTCAGTCATGAAAACCAACATTACTCATGTGCAAGATTCTATCCCCTATACTCATGCAGATTTTAAGCACCTTTCTGAAGAAGCAAAGTCAAGTCTCAGTGGCAGCAGCCACTTACATCTGCCCCTCACTGCCAGATCAACACAACTCTTTGTGATCCATCTGTGTTTGTGATCCATAGTGAAGCCCTTGCTTAATTGTGAAATTTCACAGTAATTACAGAACTAATTTGAGATGATTTTGAACATGCAGTGAAATAATTCTTGAACTTCCTGTTCTTCAGAACAGCAACCCCTGCCTCCCGGACAAATTAGCTGTTGTTCACTTGTCCAGCTCCTCTTTTCCACCTAGGAAAGGACATTTCCTCATTTTCCTCCCCTACCTAGCTTAATCTTCCATGATTAAAAATTTCACCAGGTCCAGAAACCAGGACACCATTTGTGGTTTTCTTTTTTCTAAATTATGGACTGAGAGGGTTTTTTTTTTAATTTTAACTGAAAAATCCTCCACATGGTTTCCAAACTTGTGGCATTTGTTAGGAAATAGATGTAGAACCCGCGAAATGCTAAGAAAGCTCTCCTAACCATGAGTCACCAATTTATGTGCTGTACTTTGCACAGCATGCAGTGCATGCAAAGAAGGAAACTCGATAGAAACTATTAAATATAGATGGTAATTACGTGAAAATCATGTGGTCATATCTGACTTCAACAAGGATCAGTAAAAATCTTCCAGAGGAAAAGGGATGGGTATTGCTTCATCAGATAAATTTGGGAGGGCAATGTTTTTACTGAAAACCCCTGTTTGGAACAGAGTATAAGAAACACCTAGACTGAGTTTCAGTCCATAAAATCAGAAAAGAAGATTTTGGGAGCACCTTTCTTTTGTCTGATTGAAATACTTCAAATGATGTTTCATAATTACTTTACATGCCTTTCTATATAATGAGAGAGAAGGAGCAGCAGTAGATACTACATACTGTTTTTAAACATGAGAACTAGAGGAGATTTTGTAAACTAAATCTTCCAGAATACCTTTGAGTCATGCGAGTTTCATGACTCCATGATGATCATTCCTCCCTAAAGGCAAATCAGCCTCAAGAAGGCAGCTACTCTTGGGTTGCACAGATTTTCTGTACATACCACCTTATAATGATGTCTGAGGCAAAGAATAAATATTCTAGCCAAGAACAAAAACCATCCCACCTCCCCAGCCAGAAGGCTCTCATTTCTCCTTCACTCATGACAGCACTTAAGCTACAGTTGCATTTACACTTTAAAAACGTTTTTCAGGCTGGAAGTTGTTGATTAATTTTGAATATTTGACTTTATGAGAGGGAAATATGGACATCACCTTGTGGCATGGACTCAAACTAGTTACAGGTTGTTAGGGAAATGATTCATCAGTAGGTAGGTTCATGTAAAATTCAAAAGGCTTTTTTCCCCCTGTTTTGCTTTTGGAGAACAGTCCGAGAAATGCAAGTGATGTCTTTCTTACAGGAATACTTTAGATAGCTAAACAGAAGCAAGATTTGGCATTTAGCCTGGGATTAGTGTGAACAGCCTCTTAACCAAACATTATGAAGAAAGTTAACTTTAAAATGCTTTGAAAGGTCTGTTTTCATGACAGATGGTAATAAGGGCTCATCAGTGCCAATTTTTTTTGTTTTCACCTCAGTTTTCAAAAGCTTAAGTTTTAGGTTAGTGCTTCTGAAGAAACCATTACATGCATAGAGGAAAAATGCAAATTACAAAATTAGATTACTCACTATTTTTATTGTGTGTAACATATTTTTCTAAATAACACTAACAGATGAAGAGTAAGAATTTGACCATGCACTCAGTAGAACACTTTCCCTTTCTTTTCCTTTAATCTTTTTTTTTTGTTTTTCCCCCAATTATTTGTCCTTTAATCTTCATCTGCCCACCTGGACAGATACTCCTCTCCCCACAGACCCCAAAAGATACAGCAGTCAGTAGCAGGTAGATGTTTTGTTTAATACACCCACTAGTGAAGACATGGTAGAACTATATTTTATTCAAGAAAACCCACACATTCTGTCCTGTGGTGACCACAGGCTTTGCTAGGCCATAGATATTAGCAAATACTGGAACAAAATACAGTGTATCAGATTGAATCAAAGCATTTAAATTCTGAATTACAGTTATGATTTTCAGGGAAGGCTAGTTTCAGAATTGCATCATAGTATCTAGTACAATGTTGTGCAATGTAAGTGGCAGAAACAGAAGTGGAGTATTGGTCCTAATAAAAACCAAAATGTAATGACTCTTGTAGGACATTTAAATTGTCAAGACAACAATTCCATGACATTCTACCAAAGGCAGCATATAGTTACAAAAATACTGGTCCAGCATCTTGTTAGTGATGAAGCAATATCCAAGGTGCAATGGCAACATGCCATTCTTAGTGAAATACTTTTTAAAAAACTATTTTTTCTATTTTCCCCACACTGATACTAGCTGAACACCAAAACTTCTATGACAACCTGAAAGAAGGTCACTATTTAAATGTGTATTGCACCAAAGATGATGCAAAACCACATGTTCCAGGTTGCAGTATGAAAGAAGCAAAGGCTAAAAAAACTACAAATGTGCCAGAAGACGTTTTACTGCAACTGATCTTCGATGAGCAGTTTGCAACCTCTATTGAGTTTTAAACTGTCCAAGCTTTCCATTCTATCCATTATAATGAACTTAAGGATACAAAAGTAAAAGACAAAGTCCTTAATATTGAGAACGGATTTAAACCACTTTATACTCCTCTGAATTGATCCATAAAATAAAAATCTTCTGCCCTTCTCTCCTCCTAATACGCTGGTAATTTTAAAGTCAAGCCATGGAATTACCCTTGTTCTGCTATTGCACAGTGCTAGGACTGTATGGTTTCCACCCAGAAGTTCAAACACGTACTGTGATAGTGACCAGAACTGCTGGTGACAGTAAACCTGCTGAAGTTGTGGCGGTATTGCAAGAAATGTGCATCAGATGAAGACACAATCTAAATGGCAAAAACCACTGCAGACTTGGCTGTGGTTTGGACTTTGGCCAAAAATACATAAACCTGTTTGCCATTTCATTTGAGGAAGCGGGATCAATTAATATCTTAACCAAAAGACAAAGTCGAGTAAGATCAGGAAACCATGTGAATTCAATGTTACATTCAACAACACAGAAATGAAGGAGTAGCAGACAAGAACATTATTAATATTTTCCTTTTAATAATGGTTTAGTCAAAAGTGTAGCTTTGAAAATCTCTAGCTCATTGTGAAAACCTGAAGAAGCTGGGAGGTGACCTCGCTTTGATTAGTTTAAAGCTGTGGCTTGGCCTATCTGCTTGCAAAATCTCCAGTAGCTCTGCCAACATTGTAAATAAAAACTACTGCCTGGAAATAAAAAGTAGTCAGCCTTTAAAAGTTCATGAATGTTGTATTGTAGCAGCCTAACTCCGACTGAAGAAGAAAGATATTTTATACAGTAAACAAAAGACAAAGTAAACTGAAATCTTCAGAGATCACTTTAAGTGTATACAATTTGGATTCTCATTGACATTTAAAACTACCAATCATAAGGTTGCCACCTTACCTTTTTCTGGACTGGCACACCTGATTTTAAACAGGTTTTCCTCCAGTCTCCCAAGTTCCTGATCCTCTCATTCAGTTTTCTGCTGTACTGCTCCCCTACCTTCATGCTGAATACCGAGTCAGTCCTGCCTTCTGCTTTTCTTGGCAGGAGGCAGAGCAAGCTTTTAATTTCGGTAGTCAGAGTGACAGAACAACAAACGCACAGCAGATAGAAGAGCTTAATTCTTCCCCAGGAAGAAAATACATTTGGTTCAACAAAGGGCTGCAAAATCTTCCAAAGGCACCTCTTTCCCCAGTTTTTGCCTGAAAGCAAGATGGCAATCTTAATTGAAAAGGGATGCTAAATCTTTTAAATAACTTAAAATTTCATTTTTATATAAAGCAGCAAAACCATTTTTCTCTGCAGAAAGAGAAATGTTAACAAAGGAACACACCAACATAAATGCACTGTTGATAAACTTCAGCTAGTTTAATTTCACATGAAAGTAAAATTTTAGGACTATTCTTTAACCTCATCAGTACTTTCTGAAGAAGATTCTTTGGCATCTTCAGTCCCTCTGTTGCTTTTCTCTTTACTAAGATTTTCACTTTCTGATTTGGTCCCATTAAATAAAGAGTTTTCACCATTTACAAACCCATTCTCTGTGACTTCAGCATCAATGGCTTCATCAATCTTTAAGTCCCTTTGCTCTTCCACATCTTCTAGGTTTCTCAAGACAATAGGGAGTCTAGAGTCTGCCACAGTGTTCTCCAACAAGGCAATATGGCCCTTGTCATACTTGGGAAGTGGAGCTCCGTCTGCCATTTGTTTGCTGTAATACTCTCTGCTGGCAGCTGCGCTCTTCACCGCCTTCTCCAGGATCTCTTTCTCACCTAAGCGCAGTTTGATGGCCATTATCGCATGTGGAGTGAGGTCATGAGTCTCCAGGAAGGACTTATCCACCTGTTAGAAAAGAAAAACCAAGTCTGCTACTAACACCTCACAGAATCAAACAGCCCCTCACCTCATCTCTTTCTCTGGGCAGGACGTGACACCGGGCTCTCCAGGCAGAGCCAAATGGACATGAGGGGTGTCTGCAAGGAGTCCCAGTGAAATTTGTCATGAAATCATAAAAAAGCCCAAAATTTCTGCACATAAATCAGTCTGCCTGACAAGCAGAGTCAGGTTACTTCACAAATACATGCAACATGCAGGTTCACTTATACATTTGCAAAAGGAGCACATTTCTTTGCAGTCTGGAGAATGCAACTAACAGACAACAAGTTGAAACTGATTCCCCATCTTATTTGCAGAGAAAAAAGCAGGTAGTCTATACTTGGAAAATCAAAGGAAAAATACATTAACAAAATTACATTAACAAAATTTCCTTTTTTGCAATCTTATTTGATTTTCCTTAGATAATGCAAAACTGTTTCTGCACTTAAAAAGTACAGAATGAATTATGCACTAACATTCAGGTTGAAGTTTGCAAAGACAAAATGGAGGACAAAATATCTTTTCCTACAATCACAATGCACAGAAGAACTCAGACTTTTAAATTACACATAATAATTTTACCTCCACAGTTGTTTTATAGGTTTTCAAAAGAAGGGATGCTCTGGCTTCCAGGAATGTCCAAAGTTTAACTTCATTGTCCCAGCTAACAGGAAAGTCAGAGTTCCCCAGAGTGAAGATTTTGCCAATTGCATGCTCACCTATCAAGTGCTCCTTCAGCTCTTCTGCAAAAAGTATAAAACCAGTCTGTTAAAAAACAATCTCATCATTCACTTTGTCAGTTGACAAACTGCAGAAAGATTTATTTTCAATCGTATATCTTTGAGCAGCTAGCAAAAAATAACCCTCTCCTCAAATAAGAATTATCAGATATGCTGCTTTTTTTCTAGGATTTACTTTTAAGACACAACTGAAATTCTTCAGGTCAGCAGCAAATGGGCCTTCTCTCCACGTGGAAATAAAGATACTTTAGATATCACAGCCTCTCATACACAGTGTAAATTTCTGCCAGTGAAACAGAATGTTTTGTAAAATCATTCCTAAATGAAAGGGAGTAAATTTGTAGAGTGCAATGAACATTTTGAGAATAAAAGGAACAGTCCAAAGAGCGTGCAAATAGCTATAGAATTATTTTTTCTATTGTTTTGATAATCTTTTTCAGTAGCAGAAACTTCTTACAGGTGTTCAGAAAAGACATTCATCAAAACTCAAGAGCAGAAAATATTTAATCAGCTCCTTGACATTACACAAATTTCATTTAAGTTCTAATTAATAACTTTGACTACTGCAAAGCAGTTATGACAAACTTCACCAAGAGCTTGCATGTAGTTGCTCAAGAAACAGTTTTCTTAAACACTGTTTAAGACATATAAATAAAGTGAGCACAATCATATACCAGAGAAATGCAATTAAAGCATTCACTAGCTATATTTTCCTCTCCAAGCCAAAATTCACTCCCTCATCAGCATCCTAAAATTTTCTTCCCTTGAATTTACTTCTCAGAAGTATCAGGCAATTGGAAGAGATGGATGTTGTAGGTCCCTTCCAACTAAACTGTTCCAGTATATTCTAATCTCTTAGTAAGTTCTAAAAGATGGATGACAAGAGGAAGTGAAGGCATGACACTAAGTTACATTGTTTTTATTAAAGAAAGCAAATGGACCACATGCAGAAACTCAAACTACTTCAGTATTCCTGCTGGCACAAAAAATCCACATCATCTGCACAGTATTCCTAACTGCAAGGGAGTTCTCTCACTGTCATGACAAACTGTCACATCCATACCCTTCAAAATTGCATCTAACCAACAAGGAGCTATTATGAGCATTTAATGAGAAGTTTCACATGCACAAATAAGTTGAATATTTATTAAATGTACAGATATTTTGCCCCACAAATAAAAGTAACAGAAGAGAAACACTAGAAAGACAGTGTGCAAATACAGCAATTTGTTTTAGATTATCAATTACCAAAATATTGAATAATTAGATCACAAATTACTAAAATATTGAAAATACTCAACTTTAAAATGTCTCTTCCATATTTCCTCTGCAGTACAGAATATTCCAATTTCATACGTAAATTATTCCAATGGTGATTACTAAAATGCTTTGATTTTAACCATGTAAACCCCTAGGTCTTGCATGATCTTGTTCTGCAAACTATTTTGAAACCTAAGAACTAGAGATCAAACTCCAAACCTCACTCATTCACAAGTATCTAGGAGATTAAAAGAAACAAAAAATTGTATAATCTCATACTTTCAGAGTTACTGAAATATTCCCTCAGATGACATGGCCAAAGATTGGGGTTCTCAGTAGCTTATTGATTCCTTTTTAACTTAGATGATCAGAAAAGTTGAGGAATTTATCTTAATGTTTTATATAAACGTCTATCCCATTCCTACATTAACAAAAAAAACCAATCAAAAATCCCCAAAACAAGAGAAACATAAATGAGGCTATCTTCATAAAACATCCTACCTTCACTCATACAAAACACTCGAAGGAAAGCCAAAAGCTGGGCAGAGATTGCAGGCTCAGTGGAGTGCAAGGCAAAAACACTTGAACTAATAAACAAAACAAGCAAACAACAACAGTAAATACAAGTCCAATTGTCATATCTTTTAACTTATTGTAACATAAAAGACCATAATGTATACAACAAATGTACTGCTACAAAAGTAACTTCAAAAAAATTAGGTAATATTAGCTCAAGTGGAAAAGCTTCCCTAACTTGTATCTGAAAAGAATGATAATCTCTACTATTTTACACTTAAAATTATTTTATACAGCTTTCATAATAAATTCATGAAAATGCAATGTTTCGTGTCTGCTGCTCCTAATAGTACCCTCTGGACTGAAATGACTAAAGGAAAATGCTGTGATTCACATACTGAGCATTGTAGTATGTTTGTAAGGGATAGGAAATAAAGTAAAGCCACAGATTGCTCCAAATTAATCCTTGCTCTGTTTTTGTTCAAATGGTTATTAAAGCAAAGGCTTTTTTCCTTATATATGGTTCAAATTAGATGATAATATAGCTCAGAGAACTTCTGTAAATATTATTACAATAATTTTAACTTGCTATAC
The DNA here is from genome assembly GCF_963513975.1 of Fringilla coelebs. Lineage (NCBI taxonomy): Eukaryota > Metazoa > Chordata > Aves > Passeriformes > Fringillidae > Fringilla > Fringilla coelebs. Next base: position 12,814,694 of record NC_140034.1, on the reverse strand, counting down.
AAACAGGAGAAATATAACACCTAAGAAAATTATCACAAAAGAGCTTCATATGTACTCTACTGGACACCATATACTTTGGAAATGTTTTGAAAAACCCATGGCATTGTGTTTTACTTACGTTGGGATACCAGCACGAGCTAAGACCTCTGCCTTCATAGCATACAGCCTGTCACTTTTACTCACGCCAAGCTTTATTTTCACTCTGTCATGTGAATTATTATCAAAGAAAAAACCACTGTGGATCACAAATTCAGCGTTTGACCGAGTGCCATAAAAAATGTAAATCTAGAAGGATGAAAAGAGAAGTGAAGGGACAGGAAAAAAGCTTAAGATCAGCTCACAAAATTGACATAATTTGAAAGTTATTTTCTAGAAGAGTTATTATTCTGAGGTCAATGTATATTTGGTTATATGAAGAAACATGCTTTGTTTTCTGGTATTGACTCAAATGCTGTATACAATATGGTAATTACATTTTAGATGTAGATGTAAACATATACATGTAACAAAGACTTTGAAAGGCAAGAAGAAATTCTTATTCTGTACTTTAAAATAAAAATGTTCTGCTTTCTCACACTGACATAAAGTAGCAGCATACAGAAATAAGCTTTCAAAGGCTTATTAAAGGCTAAAAAAAAACAGAGACAAGGAGGGCCCATTAAAAGAAATGGTGTTTCTGGAGTCATTTTCCCCAACCAAATGTCCACTCAAAACTATACTGCTGATAGATCAACTCTGCTTTCATTTAAATGTTACCTTAAGATATAGATACACCACAGTACATCATACAGAGAGATCTGAGCTATGTTCAGCCAGTATTTATTTTTGTTTTACTCTGAACTCTTTTCCATAAAGCATATAGTTTCTTTAATTCACATTTAAAAAGAAGTTCCTAAATATAACCTGCAGAATGTATTTAACTCAGGGCTAGGCAGTATGAAATTCATGGGACTAGAGGTCAGAGTAACAATTGTATTCTTCCACATCAAGAGGATATTTTCCCATTTGTGTTTGATAACAAAATTGTCAGTCAGAAAAAGGAGTCCCAGCAGTTACAGAATTCCCTTCAGAACCTCAGGGTACAGCAGTGCTCTGGATGCCTGCAAGCTTCCATTCCTCTCTAGCTGACAGAGAAAGACACAGTGCTCTCTAAAGGGCTCGGTAACAGCAATGATGCCATTTACTTTCTCTGTTTTCAATTTTGTATAAGAGCTGTTTATCCTAAGCACTAAATGCTAAAGTATGATATTGAATTATACTGAACATTATACTGTAACACACTCATATGATGAACATGTGACCTGACTAGGTGTATTGAGGCAGTGGGTAAGGAGAGAGTTGCTCACCCTCTCAAGTTTTAAAACTACTGTGATACATCTCATATTAAACTAAAAGTCACATGTCATGTATAGATTACACAGTATGCTCTTACACCCCAAGACTGTTTTACAAAAAATCCAATTAAACAGAGTGAGAATTGCTTTATTTCAGGCCAGTATTTGACAGACTCTATGGACCTCTGCTGCCTAACAATTTTTAGTAGTAAAAGCATGGATCACACACTCTTCCTGCTAAAACTGTAAGAAATGACATCTGCATGGTATATTAAAGGACTGAAGCATTATATAATTACAGTGCTTTAAAGATGTCACTAACAGTTAAAGTTTGCACAGAAATTCTGATAAATAGCAGACAAAGTGAAACTACTAAAATAAAATTGAAATATAGGAACCCTGTATAATTGAAATGGAGAGAGCAGCCAGAACAGCTATATGACACATCCATTGCCAGCTGTGGAAAATTATAAATTGGATCACTTCTGGAAAAACTGTGGACCCCTTTTAACTCATCACACCACAATTGGAAAAAACAGAAAATATTTGACTACCATAACAAATTCTGAGAGCAAAAATATACAATCACTGTAAACCTCAGCATAGCAATGAGGATAAATACACTTTTGGAAAGATGTATTCAATAAAGAAAAAATGCCAGACACTTCTTTGTTAAGAAAAGGTAACAGTACAAAAGAAAAATTAAAATCACAATATTATAAATTGTAAGACTGGCAAAATAACAGAGTAAAAGTAAAAACTCAGAGGCTGAGTTACAAAACATTTCAGGATGTTTCATAGACAAAGGCTTTGTCTGGCCATGCTGACTGCACGGGCAGCAGTCAGAAAAGGAGTGCTACTCCACTTGAGGGTTTAGGCTGGCTGCTGACACAGCACAGGAGCTTCCTACACTCCTAGAACCACTGTCTTCCATGCATCACTAGTTTGGACCCTCAATTTTGGTTTTGAGCAGTTCTGATCAAAATACATGGATGTTCCATGCATCCTTGCAAGCCTCTCAGGATAAAGAGGTAAATGCATTCATGCCTGTGCGAAAGGGACATATATATGTATGTTTTTAGGTCCTTTCTCATTTCCACCAAGCATTGCAATGACAACAGCATGGGTTAAAATGACTGGCAACTGTACTGCATTTCACCTCTTTTAAATTAACAAAGACTAACAAGAAAGATAAGCCTACAAACACCATTGTTAAAAAAGACTCAACAATCCTTTACTGCAGACAAATCTAAAAAATATTTATCTTTGGTCCTTTGGATATGGCCTCTTACTAAGCTCTTCCAGAATAGCTAACTTGGTGGCTGTGTATGTTCACTCACCAATGATTAAATATTTCAACTAGTTCTATAAAATACAAGGAATAAAACTCTCCTAACAGTCAGGGTCTACCAAGTGACAGAAAATATTCTGAAAAATGTACATGTATTAAGTTTGGTAGCATTTTCACTCAAAATTAGCTCAGCATAATAAATTTCAAATGAAGCAGGGTTTAATCTACTACCCTATTAAAATTTTCTAGGGAGTCACCAAGTGTTCATAGGACTTAATGGAACAACAATAATGTAGACAACTCTTCACACTACCTGTTCTCCAGCCTTGAAATCTTGAAGTGCTACACATTCACACCGGTCATCTTCCAAATTGTAGCCTGTAGTGATCTATCCAGGAAAAGAGTGACAAAAGCACCTTTAGCATTTTATATTTCTCTCTCCCATCACTGACAGATTTCCCGATTGGAAATAAATATTAACAACAGGAATTGCACACTTTTCTTTCTCAGTACAATAGAATATAGCTGATAGTGATTGCTTTATGATTCCTTTTTTAAAAAGTCTCTGGAATAAAGAAATCTAATGGAGGAAATAACCTACCTGAAGTGAGCAGAAGGCTCTGAGGAAGGTACCCTCCACAGAGCACAGACAAAGTACCATGCTAAAGCCAGCAGCTTGTTATAAAGTTCTGGAGCTTTCAGTCACTCCCATGAGGCCCAAGGGAGCAAGGCACTGACAGCTCTATATGCTGTGCTTTATCCTTCAACTGCCAACACATTTTTGATCTCTCAATGAAAAAGGATTAGATAACTGTGGATCTTTAGGGGATACAATCTTCAGAGAATTATAATTTACTTGAAAATAATCCCTTTATCTAAAAGTTAAGTAATACTCTTAAAATGCTAAAAGGATTTTTGAGATGGTAGCTGGCAATGGAGGAGGATAAACTCTCTTGACAAACCTGCACTTCCCCAAAAATAATTACTTAACTGTAAAGGGGTCACACTAACAAGTAAAGCCATCCTAAAAATGTAATATTTTTTATTAAGTGACGAACAGCACGTTCTTGAATAGTATGACCAGAGATGCAGCCACAGGATGGAACATAAGCTGCTGAAAAATCAGAAAGCAACTTTTATGGTAGGTAGTCTGAGTTCAGTACTGACAGAGGTAACTTAAGGAAAAATATGCTCTGAGCCTGGGGAAAAACCTAGAAGAAGCCAGCGATTCTCTCTCAGCCTTTTTTGTAAAAACATACTTTTTGGTAAGCTGACTGACGTGAGTTGCAGTGTACCCCAATTCCCATCTTGGATGCAGCTTGTCCAGAGACAGAACTCCTCAGATTATTTCAAAAGCTTGGTTGATGGCTTACACATTAATAGTTTTGCACTGCTTGCATCATTAAATGTGCATTTGTCAGCCGAAACAGTGCTTTCAAATGGAGTAAATCCAGAATGTCAGCCCCAAGCACGGGCAGCCCGGCCCTGCAGACGCTTGCAGAAAGCTCCCTGTGCAGATGCCTCAGTGCAGGTCAGTTTAATGGGTTTGTGGGGATCAGTAAAGAACACAAGAGTCATGCAATACGGCCCACTGAGAAACACAGGCTGCAGTACTTGAACACAGAAATTCCTGTGCATTCTCTAATTTGAACTGCACAATTTTAATTAAGATTTTTGATTTAGAAAGTTATCCTACCCTGAATTGCAGGTTACAAATGCTAGAGGTTAACAAATCTACCTTCTACAAATCAGTCATCTTCTGAAAACCTGTACTTTTCATCCAAAAAAAGAAACTCTTGACCTGTCCTGAAATTTTCTTAGTGTGTAAACTCAGTGAAATAGTTCTGAATGTGAAAAGTCCACTCCAATCCTTTGAAATGCCGGTGGAACATGAGGCTTTCACAGACTGGGAAAATTCCAGTATTTTAAGACAAGGATTCTGTCAGTTTAAGCATGCCTGACTGGATTACTGATCTTTCTTTTAAATTTTTAGTTTTGCTTTAAAAAAAAAAAAAACCAAACAGCATGCAAAACCCAGCAGCGCTTCTGAAAGACTTTTCTATAAAGCATAATGGAGTGCTAGACTCCTATTTCCTCTTTCTTTTAATAGCAGTCACGTAAGAGAATTAACAGGGTGTTTACTTCTCTTCCCACATGATAGCTGACAAATTGCATCCCTTCAGTTTTATTTCTGAAGCAGACTGATACATGAATTTCAAGTTGTGTATAAAGCATGCAATAGTCTGCTTGGTCAGTGATTAAGGATGGACCCAGCCCAACAGGCAGAATGTAGCTTATTCAAAGCTCTGTCAGAACTGGTAATCAACCTCTGACTGTCAAAATACAATCCCACTAAAGAATAACAATGAGAAATGCATGAAGACAACCATTTTGAAATAGTTCTTAGAGGCAGGTTGATCTAATTAATAGTGTCAGAAGCAAGAAAAAGCTGGATGGACCTAGCTCCAGTTCAAATCCAAAGAGAATTTTATTATCTAGCTCATGGAAAGAGGCCCTGTGGAATAAAGCAGGAACAGGGATATATATGGTAGCTGATTGACTTGGGAGGTATTTCAGCACTGCATTTGGAATAAACTACACAGGGGTGCCTTCAATGTCATCTTTTGTTTCTTACTTTCCTGCAATGAATAACAGTTCCCTTCATGTATTTTAAAGGGATTGTGCTGTGATGAGAGCAGAGCCCACCCTCACTTCACTCTACAATAATATAAACTATGATATAGGCAGCTTACAATTATCTTAGCAGTCACCCCCCCCCCAATTTCTAATAGTAAAAGGCAACTAGCACACAACAGAAATAGCTTTAGTAGCTTTTCTTAGCCCATTACCAACACTACAGTTTTCTGTCTTTCCTGAATTTATATCCATTTAAATTATTTTCTCTAGAAATATGAAATAAATTACTGAAATCTTTACATATATACAAAATATTTAAGTTCAGCACAACTCCCTTTGCCCTTTAGGACATACTTCAGCATAAAAAAATGTTTCAAATCCTGATATACTACTGCATTAGGAGGTTTGGCTCCAGAGGCTGGCTCCATATCAAACCCACTGTTAAACAGCATAATAAAAATAAAAATTACTTTATCAATTTAAATAGAAGTTTGAATGAGTAAAACAACACAAATAGCTGCTCTTTTAATATATGCTACTTAAATTTTCCCTCACAGAACCTTGATTCTCTTCCTCTTTACTCTAATCCCAACTTTGAAGGCATTCATTAAGAGTTGTCTAATGAATACAGACAAGTCTCTGCAAAAGCATCTGAAAGAGATGCCCAGCAGGAAAAGGGTACAGGAAGTACTGATGCTTGCAGCTATGACTTATATTACAAAAATACACATTTCTGAATTTTAAGCAATTTTCTTCATACTGAAGACGCTCATATGAACTTTATTGCTAAATCAAAGCTGTGAGATTGCATAACAAACAGGCAAAGGCAAGAATCACTGTTAAAGAACAACATGTAATCACCTTGCAATAACTAAAAATAAATAAATAATAAACCCCAAACACTTGCAACTTCATAGCCTAGCCTACCATGCTGTAATTGATACAGTCATAGTAACACTAAATCAGTTAAATGTCAAGTGAAAAACAACTTGCTTTACAGTTTGTTCATTAAAAACAGACTTTTTTTATACCAACAGCACTAACACATACTGCTGTCCTAACACTCAGGTCAACTCTCCCACAAAAGAACCAGATCTCATGAATAGGATGGTTATATCCAGTGCTTACAATAAATAATATCTACTGGAAACACAAGTAGGGGGTATGACTTTTGAAGTGTACATGAGCATGACTAAATAACATTGATAAACCAGCCTCTCTGGGTTTCCATTTCCTCACCTCAGCATTAACTAGGCTGTTAATGAAATCAGGAATCATCCCCTGAACTAGCGCACGTAAGCCAAAATGTCAGCAGGTCTGACTTTCTATATACATATGTCACCTTCTAAATGTTTAATATGCCCTAAAGTAGTATTTTTGCATTTTGCTTCTTTGATGTAGTAACAGATGTACTGTTTTTGTTGAACTAGGCTTTGTTCTTGTTGTTGCTGTCTCTATAACAAGGCTCTTTGGGCATGGTTAGGAGAGCAGGCAGTATTTCTTAGTTGCAAATCTCTAACCACTTTCCCTATTGGTAGCTACAAGAGGCAACATACATCAGTGCCTGCTTTCTATTCTCTGTCCAGTACTGTGCATCTTTTACAGCCCACCAGAAACAAAGCTCCATGTCAGGAGACTACACAGACTTGTCTGGACAAAACATTTCATGTAAATGAAAACTTTTTAAAGTACATTATATGTACATAAGACATAACTTTACACAAGTATCAAATCTCTTGTAAAGTTTTCTCTAGATGAAGAAAGCTCTGCCTGAAAAGCTATCATAAGATATTTGAGAAACTGACAAACCTTTCTTTCAGATATTAGTTTTTTAGGTTTTCTTTGGAAGATAACATACCTGTGTTACGAAGCATAACACATAGTGTTACTAAACTGTTGTATAGCAGTTGAAAGGCTTAATACTTAAGCTTTAAAGTCTTTCAGCAATACTGAAGAAATCCTTACCAGTCCATTAGTATGATTACACATGTCCCATAAAGGTATTAGAGCCAGTGTAACTCTGGAACCATCTTCTGTTGGAATCTGGTTCTGCCGTGTCATAACAGAGGAAACTGCCCATCTGCAAAAGGTAAAAACATGAGCTGGTCAATGTTCAAAGCATTAAAATACAATTGGCCATAGCCCCACCTGAAGCAATCATTTAGACTGGGAGTTTCCAAACTTTGTTTCCTTTAAGATCACACTGACTGTAGGAACAGTAGCAGGCAATATCACTTGAAGGAAAAGCAGCAACTCCCAGGTTTCAGAGACAGGCACACAGAACAAACCAGGATTGTGATCCCTTCTCTTTGCAAGAGACTCTTCACACCTTCCACTGGCCGCATTCCTCAGCCAGGATCCACTCCCTTTGTCAGCTTCTGCTTCCCAGCCCTTCACCACATACATCTCTCACACTACAAATCCCAAACCCAGGGTCACCTGCTCCTGCAGCTTTTCCTGCTGGGCAGCAGGAGCTCTCATCTATGCACAAACTCTTGTAAGAGCCAGGGTGTATTTTCCCCCTCACTCTCTAAAAAGCTCATGTACTGCATGAACTGGAAACCAGTGCAACCACCTGACACATGTTTGATCTTCTGGCAAGTGTTTCTCTTCAATTTGCAAGATTTTGGCTTAGGTCAGTATTGCTAAGTTTTTTGCTCAATAGTATTGAGAGGAAAAAAAAAGCCACAACATTCCAAACAGATATCCAGGTAAAAACCACAGAGAGAGTATTACATAATTCTTTAGCACATGGACATCATTCAAAACCCTTCTAAGTCAGGTTAAGTAAACAAAACGCAAGCTACTTTTTCAAATATAAAAATCTTTAGAAAAGCTTAGAATTTCAGTACTTTCTAGAATTTCAATTTTTATTTTATGCCTGAAAAAATTTAATATTAAACACCAGTGGAAAAAAGTATCTTAGTCTCACCATGTTCTGGCCTTACTACACATATGTGTTGAGGTGTCACCAGGAGAAGGCCAAAATAAGTTTAATTCCCACAGACTCCACTACTAACATGTACTTAATATACAGAATAAGACTACCTGAAGGGTTTCTTCAGAAGAAGTAGACTGATAAGAAAGACTGTGGCAAACTGAAATCAACCTAATAGAAAGTTAAATTGTAGATAATTCTGATATACAAACACTGCTTGAAACACAGTAACAATATGCTTCTTGTTAATTGGTGCAATTTGTCTGTAAAATTTTAGACCACCTCACTTGTAAGTTGGTATGTTCCTCCCTTTAAGTGAAGGAGGCATGCTTCAGAAATCCCACTTTCATAGCCTTACCCACAAGTACAACTAGGCTAGAAAATCCCTTATGAATGCCTTTTATTCATGCTATTTTAATCATTTAACAGAATTAAAGCTCTCATTATCTTAATTATTATTCTTTTAATCTTAGTCCTGTCACCCCTTATAGCACCTCCAAGTGACACACATGCTTCATGTGTACAACTTCCATTCTCCAGTTCTCCCGTTCAACAGCAGCAGCTCTAGATATTAACTTTTGCTAGTATGTGCTGGCAGAGCCTTTTATGAAAAAAAAAAAAATTAAAAATTTTCCCAAACCCTAAAACTCCTGCCACGTCAACTGCATTATTTTCTTAAGAAACAAGGAATTAACCTTAGTAATCTGACTATGTGTGCCAGCGAGCTAAACTAACCGCTTATAATGAATGACTATTCCTTGTAACAATTAAAATCTGCATATTTATTTCAGTTTCTTCTTAATTAATAAAGTGTATTAATATCAAATCCTACAATTAACATTTCAGTAACAATAGGGCTTTCCCACCAATTAAGACTTCCAGGGCCCCATAGTTTACCATAGTAAAAATAGAAAAGAAACAAAGAAAAAAAAATTAAAAGACAGACCAACCTGTAGTCGTCATAAGTGAAAGAATCCTTTAAGGGCAGTTTGCTGGCATTAGGATGGGTCTGCAAAACGTAAGTTGCATAAAAAGGTGAAAAGAGGAAGAAAAGAGAAATCAGAAATCAGTCAGCAGAATTTCATTATTTAGCTGCCTAACAGATCCTAACAAGAGCCAAATGAAGCAGGAGGCGTCCAGCCGCGCTACAGAGGGATCATCATGCTATTATGCTCTCATACATCACTGTCAACTTAATTTGTTGTGCCCAGCAGCCGCCATAAATCTGTTTCTTCATATTTCAAGGCTGGAACCCACAGACATTGTGCAAAAATAAAAAAAAATTTAAGGTGGACTGAGTGTGTGAAGGTAAAACACAACCCAGCCGTTGATGTACAGTGGGGGAAAGAAATCAGACAATAAGAGTACATTAGCTTTCACCAACTTCCACATTTTCCTCTCCTCGGTGATATCAGTGATGTATTTCACAAATGCAAAAAATATTATACAAGATATTAAATTCTTCCTTGATACCTGTAACAGTGTTATTCAGTAAAAGTTGCACTACATCTCAAACAAAAGCAGATTAAAATATTTAAATAGCTTTGGTGACAAACACTGATTAGGCAGTATCTACATTAACCCATCCACACTAGCTCCTATCTAAAAATGGAGCTGTGTCATTTGAGAATGCGTAACACAGTTCTCATTAACAAGCAAACATTTAATTTCTAAAAGCTTTAAGAAGCTCTGATACCCGTTATTTTTCTGACTAATTAACTTATTTAAACTCTCGGAAATACAGGTAGCTTTAAGCCCACATTCACACATTTTCTTTAGAACTTTGTTCCAATTCACAAATGGAAAGCCATAGTAGCATAAATTTTAATCTTCGGGTTCAATTAGGTCTCTGAGACGAACTGAAGCAAATGATCAAACGGTTATTTCAGAAGATACAAATGATTTTTTGCATAGCTCTATCTTTGCGACGCTTTTAATGCATGAAGCTCCATGTAGTACGCAGTTTTTTACTCTTGATGCATTAGCATCACAAGTGCGTGGTAATTTATCATTTCTCACTGTAATGTACTTGCTGGCACTGTGTGCAGGACAGTAGGGGATGAGGTAAAAGTGGCTCAAACCGTAAATCAATTAGAAAACAAAAGCTTGTGCTCAGCGCGCAATTTTAGGCAAATTATATATTACAAAAGACTGCCAATTGGGTGTGAGGTCCCAGGTGGCCGCTCTCCCTCAGCCCCTCCGGTTAACCCTTCCGATGGGCTGTCTCCGGAACTCGACTGAAGTTAACAATCCCAGCGCCTCCTGGCCCTCCCCTCACCTTCATTTTTTTTCTTTTTCTTTTTACAGCACTCTACGTTTCCATATGACTTTCACTCACATCGATGGCACGGTCATTGTGCAACAAATACCTTCGAATTTAATTGTAGCAACAGATTGCACAGTTTTTTCTTCCCACAAAAACACTCAGCACAAACCCGGGACTGAGACAAAGCCCAGACATCTCAGGAAGCACCTCTGCTGCCGGACAGTCCAGACCCGAGCCCAGAAATGAAGGCAGAAACGCAGCCTTCAGCTGGAATCAATTATTACACGCAAAAACCTCCCTATAGTTTTCATTTATGAGAATTCAGTTTCAACTATTATTGTTAGTGTTAGTGATGTATTTTGCAGCAGCTTGATAAATTCAGCGGGGAAAGACAGCACCAACACTGCGAGTATCAGCCCCCCAGTTTCCCGTTCCAGCACGGCCGCGTTTCCCTCCGGCCCGTGGCGATGGGTGTGAGGAGCGGGGTCTCATGGTGCGCCTCAAGTTTACAGCCGGCACTCGGCCTGCAGCGCCCGGAGCCCCGCGGGTGCCGCTGCCCCGGCCCACGGCCGGGCCCGGGCGCTCGGCCCCGCCGCCCCCGGGCCGGGCCCTCACACCGCTGGCCGCGCGGGCCGGCACTGCCCCCTGCCGGCGCCGCCGCGCACTGCTCCGCTCGGCTCGGCTCGGCCCGCGGGGCCGGGGCACCCCCAGAGCCCGCGCTGCACCGCGCACCCGCAGCGGGGGCGAGCGCCCCGCCGAGCGGGGTCCGACCTCTTCATCCCTTGAGAAAGATCCCGGAACGCAAACACCCCTGTGTGTCTGTCCTCTCTGTTCTCTCCAGCTTCGCTCCTGCCCCCGAAACAGCAGGATTTAGCTGAACACGCTGTTTTTCCAAAGGTAAGAATGATGATGGTCATAACGCACTGGACGTGAAAAGGCATCGCAGAAACTGGGGGGCTCAACAGCCACAAAGCGAAGGCTACAGCCCCTGTGTGCAGTTCCAGCAGACACCCCATTCCAGGAGCACCCGCCCACAGCCTCAACCCGAACTTGGAGCAAATAACCATAGAATAGAAGATCTATGCACGCTGTCATTGTCTTCTCTGTAGGAAACGTGTATTAGATCAGTGGATTGCAGGGAGATCAACTGTTCATTTCACACAAGCAGTCCCCTGTAAGAACCAACCCGAACATGCAACCCATGGGGAAAGATCTTGGATGCTGCCAAATGTTCTGTCACCCTTCTGGTTTGTAAATCTGTGAAACTTTGGAAACTATGTGGACACCATCCAGATGTAATTCACATAAAACCACTAGTAAATTACAATAAACGACAAAATACATGGTCTAAAAGACACAGGGCAGTATAAAAATCCCGGCATATGTAATTACCATATTTAAAACATCCTGTGGTACAATATTCTAGTAGCTCTTTTAAGTTAAGATACGTCAGCATATTTGATCATGTTAGATTTCTGATTTGGCCTATTTTACTATGTAACTTAAAAACCCTATAGATTACAAGAATCTGAAGACACACAAAAAAGAACAATATTCTGATTAAGAATTTGATTTAGTATGCAGCTTCTCTTTATAGTCCCTTGGTAAAAATGAAATCTCCCTAACAAACACTTAATAAAACCTGTCAATATATCTAGAAAGAAAAATGACACAAATGCATTAAGTATTAAATACCCTTGAAAAAAGTCACATATTCCATGAATTTTTGATGTACTATCTTGACATTAATGTAAAACCTTGATATTTATAATTGACAGATATTTAATAAAGTATAGAAGATGACTGCTGCATAGCATGCAAATTGCTCAGACTGCTCAAAAAAGATACAGACATATTTAAACTAAACAAACACTTAATATGTAAAAAAAAAAAAAAATCAGATCTAGCTTTTACAGGTTCATGCAGCTAGGTCTCTACAGATTAGCTTTCAAATGTGACATTATCCACTACATGAACCCTAATTTTAACTTACCAAGTCTGTATGAAGTAGTTTCAGAAAGTTGGGAGGGGAAGCTTTAAATAAAAAATGGGAACATGAAAATATGAATATATTCATTTAGATGCAGGTCCTGACATTCTACTGAAAGAGTTATTATAAAGAACAAATACCATTTATTTCGTTACCCTTTCTGTGAAAATATTGTCAGAGCTGGCAATCAGGGTGATGACCACTGCAAAAACAAATAGTGGCATGCTGAATTTCATTTTCCTCCTGATGCTGCTATTCCTAAAAAAAAAAAATGAATAAAAAATGCTTTTTCCCCTTCAGTGTTCCAAGCCTTCTTTGAGACATTTGGAGGATATCTCAAAATAACCAGAAATATTAAAAAGTAACAGTGATTGCTGCCAGATTGTCTGCAGCCACTGTGGAAAGAGACAGACTGTTATTCTAGTCACCTAAAACACTATCAGACTAGAAGCCAGTTACTCAGTATGGCAATCAGAGGAAGGGGGGTGGGGGGGAGAAGAAAAAAAAAAAGAAAAAAGGACACTTCCAAACATATTTTCTCTTTCTGTGAAGCAGTAATATCCAGGGGTTCACATCTCATGTTTAATGCCTCACAAACAAGTAACACTCCTGATGTGCCATAGGGGCCTCTGTGTTATTAATTTATCCATCAAACTTTTAGATGGACATCACAAGGTAATGATTCTCAAGTTCCAGAAAGTGGATGCTAAAGGACTCCTACTTGTTTCATTTGAATGGCACGAAGGCTGCAGTGTAGAATAGGTGGGTGCCCTCCCAGCTACTAAACCATCACAACCTTCACTCTGCTTTCCAGCCTAGGGGCATTCAGCTCCTGTCAGAGTGGCCAGACTTCTGCAGACAGTAACCCTTTTCCCTATTCAATCACAAAATGCTACAGCTCATTTATCAGAGTTCCTAATCTTGGTGGAGAATTTCCATTAAAATTGGCTTAACATTTGCTTGTTTACCAAGTGATGCAAAGAAAAGTCCAATTATTATAACACACAATACAATGTCTAAGTAGAAGGAAAAATTAAAGTTTACTTAGTGTTAAATTTGTGTTCACATCTACACTACTAGATGCCTTGAAAAGAGCTGATGTATTTTTATGTGAAGTCATATTGCCCAGTGTATTCCTTTGTGCTATTAACCCTTGTATAATCCAAGTAAGAAAAAATTATTTTAATCACTAGGTGTGATGAAAGTTAGTTGTTTTTTAAAAGACACCACCTCTAAGCTGAGATAAACTGATCATTGGACCCATCTCCTACTCCACTGTAATACATAGCCAAAAAAAGGTTTTTAAAAAATTCTTGTTTTTGTTGGTTTCCTGAATTTGTAGACAAAGAGATTGTTGGACTTCCGTGACAACTATTTCAAGTACTCACCACGTCCAAGGCAAAGTCATGTGCAATCACTGCATTGATATCACTAAATCAGATTTCAGTAATCTCAGAAATCTCTTGTAAACCCATTGAAGTGGAGACAGCTCCACTTCTACCCCAGGAAATAATCATAGCTAGTGTTAAGAGTAAACAGGCTACCACTGCACTCCCTTCACAGCCCCCAAAACACTAAGGGTGCTTGAAACAGTTAAAGCCAAAACCACTTTAAGTTTCCACCTTGTTAACTTTCTTTCCTTTGAACATAAACCCCAAGGGTTAGTTGCTTTTGACCAAACAATTTTTTCTTCCTCTTCTCTGCAGATTCTTCCCTCTTTCCACTGTACTCATTAACATGGGGAGATTTCGTTATGAGCCTTAGTGGATGCTATTTGATGGTTTCAGGCCAATGTGTAGGTGTACAAAAACACAAACACACACACATATTCAGGGCCAGAAGCAGGAAGATCTGTCAGCATTTGCTGGTTACTGTCCCTTTCCCAGCTCTGGAAATCCTTTGAAGCAGCAGCCTTGAAGAGAAACTCCTCTCTGTGGAGCCGCTGAGGCTTTAACTGCCCTAAAGCTAAGTAAAATAAAGAATTCAGAATGGAGGATCCTAGTGATCTACAGGGAAACAAGAATTCACTTTTTCCATTGGACATATGCTGCCTAACCTAATGAGGGAAGCCAGTTCACTGTACAGGACAGGAGACAAAACCAAAGATTATTTTACTTTGTAACAACAGTTTATAACTACAGAGGAATGCTATAGAATTTTACTGTACAGGCCAAATCATGAAGTGCTAGGAATAATGTTCCCAAACTCGTGCCATTATATGACTTTCCTAACAGAAAAAAAGATAATTCCACTTTGCAAAACCTAATAGAATGAATCTTAATATAAAAAAAAGGTACCACAGGATTGAAACTTCTTAAATCTAAATAATATTCTTGCTTAATTCTTTATGTCAGCATTTTTTATTTACTTTCTGCCAATATACACAAGAAAGCACTGTTCCAGACTATTAGGGGATTCACTCAGCGGAAGCAAAGTGGAATGACTCCTTCTGGTGCAATGGAATTTAACTGTGCAGTCCCTTTTTCTGTACCTTCTACCTGCAAAATTGTTCTTTGTTAATGAGACAGTAGTGGTACAATAGACAACTCAAACCATTAACTATTAACTCAAGGGTCTGAAGGACTGACAATCCATTTCACATGCAAGGTGAATACTACTGTTTGGTAGAATACACAGAAACAACTTTGAACTGACTGCAACTGAGTATCCCACCTCCAATCCTGTGCCATCTCCTTTTTTAAATAGAGGCAAGACAGCCATGGACTCCTTAACACCCACTTCTGGATTACTCCATTTCAGAATACTGCTTATTCTGTATGTGTGCATGCATACATACACAATTCTGAAATACTAACCTTTCCCAAAACAGAAGACACTCAGATACAGCATTTAAATAAATAAGTAACCAAGTTCTCTATACCTTTTTTTTTGTCCTTTCACAAAATCATTTAGAGCTCAGTGCAGCCCCATTAAGGGCTGAAGTGGGAGAAGCTGAGCTGAGATTAGATGTGTTTTGCAATGAGACAAAAAAGCAGTTCACATGACAGAAGGACACAAGAGCACCCCTATTTCCTGTAGTAAATCTTGCAAAAGATGAGTTTATTGTTCATGTTGAGCCTTAGATTTATTTACAGGTTCATTCTGCAGCATTTCATTCACACAGGTACAGTAAGATAGCTACAAAACCCTGCTTCCTTGCAAGGGTCTATTGTTTGTATATCATGACGCATCTTTTCCTCCATAGGCTCTTCCTGAGGTACAAAGTTTACCTCGAGCATTTTTCATTTCAGGAAACATTTTTCCTTGTTAATTTCAGGAGCTGGACTTTGATAACCCTTGTGAGTCCCTTCCAACTCTGGATACTTTATGATTCTGTTATGTGCAACACGCAGGAACTACGTTCATGCACAAATTCATCCCCAACTCTACTATTAGTGAACTCGACTATTAGGTGAATCACAAGCCACAAATAAAATGCTGTGATGGAAACCCTGAAGTGAACTGCTTTGAAAGGACAGAAATGGTATTTCTGATTCACAACCACTTCTCAATGAAAGAGCTTGCTAACAAGCATTAATATTATGCAGTATAGCCAAAGTTTTGTTACCTGTGATTTAACTACTCAAGTTTTCCAATAAATCCTACCAGGAGCCACTTAGGTAGAAGTTTGGATCATGATCACCTCATAACCAAGCTTCCACAGGCCATGGTAAGTCCTGGAATGACAGGTACTAGGCTACAGTGGCACACACATCCAAAACTAAAAACCTACCATTTCCTCTTCCACCCGCATTCAAACAACAGTACAAGAAAATAAACTTTGGTTTACTTAGCAACATATCAATGTCCTACTGTGTGGAGTATTAGCATTGGGTCTGACTGAAGAGGATAATCCACTTTGTAATTTAGTTAAATTACTAATTTTAACAAAGATAAGTACCCTGTATAATTTTGCAGTGCTTAAAGAATACATCCTTTGAGTATTCCGCTCTAAGAAACATCAGCTTGTTATAATATTTTAAATTTATGGAACATTTGTAACTGCTGTTATATCAGGAAAAATATTAAATCTGCACAATAAGTACAAACTTTATATGAGAAAGTATACTTGTAAGTGCATGATGATCTCCTGATGTCTGCTGAGGCACTCACTTCCACAAAAGACACAGACAACATCCCTGGGGATAGACTCAAATGTCCCACAAAGTGCAACTCAGTTTAAAAAAAAAGACTACTAACAGAAAAGCAAACAAAAAACTGTCTCCACTCTATTGGCTGTAAAAAGAGATGCTTATCTGCATTCTCAACTAGGAGAGTGGTTGAGAAACTCATCTTCAAAAAAATGCCTTAAAAGCACATGCTACTAACAGAAAAATGTATTATTCCTCCCAAATGTGGTTTAAACTAAGCAGAAACAAATTTTGTTTTGCACTGGCACATATGCTTTGAAGTACATCTCTGCTTCTCTAGAGGAAAGCAGGTGTTTAGGCCACTACAGCAGAATCCATTCAGAATATAAAATAAATTAAAACCTGCTGATTAGGAGATCTTAATAATGTCTGTACAATGAAAGATAACATCTATATCCAAAATGAAAGATATGTTTTATCCTGTCTGTCCTCCAACTTCGAATCATTTTGACTCAAAGAAATAGCAGACACCAAGCAGGATGTGCCTGTATTCCGATCTAGGCCAGCACGGTCCAACTGGTGCCCATCGTCTGAATCTGGACCACAGGATGCCTCCATATGGCCTGCCACCTTTTCCTTGGAGGAGATAGGGAACAGCTGTTTGAGGAGCAAACGCTGCCTGAACAGCCAAACACCTCCTCCTGTGTCCGGCTGGCTCAAAGCCCAGAGCTGTCGCCGTGTTCCTGTGGAAGGCAAGGAAGGAACGGGGGAAGAAGGCAGCAGAACCTCCCACCCACGCAAGGACTCGAGCTCTTCATCTGCCTGACTCGGACAGACACAGCACAGCAAAGCCTGGAGCTGCTGCTGCCATGGAGAGGGGCAGCCACAGGAATGGCCCAACAAAGCCCCAGGATCTGCTGTTACTGTCATCATGGCCGGGGGTGGGATATACCAGAAGTGACACAAAAATCAGGAATTTGGCACATGTTTGCAAAGTCTAAACCACCTTACAGTAGCTACACTAAGTGGTACAGTCAAGCATACTGTCAATCTGCAATCCGCTGCCAGCAAAACAGATTAATACAATATTTTGGCCTTCAGAGGAGGAAAAACACAGAAAAGCTTAAATATATTTCATTATTAACTGCCTATTTATTTATTATTGATCAAGAAGAACAACTTGGGCATTGAAACCCAGACAAAGCAAATTAGAGAGCAACACTATTTTTACCTTTGCAACTGCCCACTCAATGCAATTTTAAATCTCTCCTTAAGGTGACATGCATAGTAGACAAGTAAAAAAAAGGGAAAGATTTTACAGGGTTTACAACTATGCCATCTTTCTTCCACCCATTTTTCACAGTGTCACTGACATAATTTCTGAAAAAAAGCTATTTGACTGGTATGCCAATGAGTATAAATCAAGCAGGGAGGAAAACTGAGAATCCTGAAGACCTACCTGTTACAGAAAAAAAATTGAATTTCTGTTTCAAAATTTCTGTTTCAAATCTGCTTTTGACTGCACATTGGTTGATCTCTTTGGAAGCATTAAAATATTCTCTATTACTCTATTATTATCAACTTAAAAATAATAATCAACTTCTGATTACTTCAATAGGGTGTTTTAAAAGACAGTATACTTGTCTGCATTCAACTCAAGTAACATTTAGAAAACACAAGTTAAATGGTGGTGTCTTCAAGCTAAGTACAGAGAGACCAGGTGTTCTACTTCACGCTGACCTGGAAAATCATATGCTTATTGGAATAGGATAGATTAGAAACAACACAGAAAAATAATGTAAGAGCAGCATAAGTCATATTGAAACTTCAAAAATTGGTGTAAAAATAATGCTAGAGATGTGAAATCTCACCTAATATACCCAATATTGAAGTCACACACAATACCAGACTTTAAAGATGCTATGATGAAATCTAGAACTTGATGTGTTAAACATCTTAACTAAAATGATATTCCAGTCCCCAACAGCTAATGGCTGGATTTTAGAATTTCATTCATGCTAAATCAATTAGTCAAATTTTATATGAATAATATATGAAATTTAGTATCTGATCAAAAGGGATTACAGCCTCCAGGAAATTAAGTTCTCTGTCCAGTACTGCACACAAACAGATCAAAATATCTTTGGATAGATTACTGCAAAGCTTGTATTCACAACGGGACTAAAACAACACTTTCACAGTGTCCAGATGTCAATACACCCTAGTCAGAAAATTGTTTGACAGTGTTCCTGTGAAATGCTGGAAGAAAAATCAGACTACAGATAATACCTAAAAATTTTTAACAACTTCTACCAAATTCTATTTTAAAAAAAATATTAAAAAGAGTGTGACTCATGGGGCAGCTTCTGTCTTCTTGAGTAAGAGGAGCTTGACAGAAGGAAAAGAAAGCAAGTATTTGCTCGTTAACTTTGCAAAAAAACATAAAAGTGAGTCAAAGAAAGTAAGTTTACTTACTAAAATGTTACTTAAATAAGTGACTTTGCCTTCTTCATTCAGTAAGAATTTTAGAATTAAACTGATCTCTCTTGTACTGGGGAGCCCAGTGCTGGACATAGTACTCTGGGTGTGGCCTCACCAGCGCTGAGTAGAGAAGGATCACCTCCCTCAACATGCTGCCAACAATCCTAATGCAGCCAGGATGCCATTAGCCCTTTTTGCTGCAAGGACACATTGCTGGCTCATGCTCAGCTTGTCCCCCAACATAATAATGGGATTATTTCACTCCAAGTGCACGACTTTGCACTTCTTGCTAAACATCAATTAGCAGCCCATTTCTCCAGCCTGTCAAAGTCCCACTGGATGGTACCTTACCAGAAACTGAAGTGAGGCTAACAGGCTTGTAGTTCCCTGGGTGATCTTTCTATCCTGAGGATAGGAGTGACATTAACTTTCTTCAAGTCCTCAGGAAAGTTTCCCAATCCTCATTGGGAAATCATCGCTCAAAAATCACTGAGAGTCATCGAATTTGCTTTGGAAAGGACCTCTAAGGGTCACCTAGCCCAACTCCTCACTGTGATGAACAGGAACATCTTCAACTAGATATGGTTGCTCATAGCCCCATCCAGCCTGACCTGAAATGTTTTCAGGAATAGGGCATCAACAACCTCCCTGAGCAACCTCTGTCAGCGTTTCACCACTCTTTTTGCAAAAAATGCCTTCCTTGTCTAAATCAACCCTCTCTCTTTTTGTAAAAAATACTTTCCTTAGATCTAGTCTAAATCAACCCTCTTTTTTTAAAACCATTACCCTTGGTCCTTGCAACAAGCCCGCTAAAAAGTTGGTCCTCATCTTTCCCACCCCATTTTAACTATGGAAAGGCTGCTTTAAGACCTCCCTTTTTTTTTTTTTTTTTTTTTTTTTTCTCCAGGATGAACAATGCCAGCTCTTTCAGCATTTCCTCATAGGAGAGGTGCTTCAGCCCTCCGATTATTTCTGTGGCTATCCTCTGGAATCTCTCCATGTCCCTTCTGTGCTGGGGACCCCAGAGCTGGGTGCAGTACTCCAGGTGGGGTCTCTCACCAGAGCAGAGGGATTGAATCCCCTCTCTCAACCTGCTGGCCACTCTGCTTTTGATACAGCCCAGGGTACAACTGGCTTTCTGCGCTGCAAGCACACATTGCTGGCTCATTCACCAGCACTCCCAAAGTCCATCTCTGCAGGGCTGTTCTCAATCCCCTCAACCCACAGCTGTATTGATAGCATAGGTTGCCCCAACACAGGTGCAGCACTTTCCCCTGGTGACCTTCATGAGGATCCCAAGAGCCCATTTCTCAAGCTTGTCCAGGCACCTCTAGATGGCATTCTGGTACTTGGAACTCTTGAAGGCCAGTCTTACCACTAAAGGAAGGCAGCTGGTACCCCCATTTTACATGGTTTATGTCACAGTCCCATGCTCCAGCCAGCAGCAGGCCCACATTTCCTCTAGTCCTCCTTCAGTCACCTATGTACACATAGAAACCCTTTTGATCACCTTTGATATATCTTGCAATTCCTGCTGGGCTTTAGGTTTCCCAACCACATCCCTGGATGATTGGACAATGTCTCCATATTCCTTCCAGGTTACCTGTCCCTCCTTTCACCTTCCCTATGCTTCCATTTAATGTCTGAGTTTTTGCCAGGAGCTCCTTGCTGATTCATGAAGGCCTCCTGGCACTTTTGCCTGACTTCCTGCTTTTGGGATAAATTTCTCCTGAATTTAGAGGAGGTGCTCTATCAATACTAACCATGTTTTCTTTCTTGGATCCTTCTTCTCTCCAAAGCTTTACCCCATGGGACTCTTCCAAGATCCATGAAGTAGCCAATACTGCTCTCCTGAAGTCCAGCATCATGACCTTGCTGTTGGCTCCTCTCAGGATCCTGAAATCCACCACCTCATGGTCACTACAGCCAAGGCTGTCTTCAACCTCTAACAA
Source organism: Fringilla coelebs (assembly GCF_963513975.1). Taxonomy (NCBI): domain Eukaryota; kingdom Metazoa; phylum Chordata; class Aves; order Passeriformes; family Fringillidae; genus Fringilla; species Fringilla coelebs. The sequence continues at coordinate 12,793,714 of NC_140034.1, read as the reverse complement.
ACCCTTCCTTGTTTGTAAGTACGAGGTCCATGAATGCAAGTAGCACCCCTCCTCACTGGCCCTTCCACTGCTTGGCTGAGGAAGCTCTCCACAAACCTCCTGGACTGCTTATGCCCTGCTGTGCTGCTCCTTTAACAGATACTGGAGTGAGGTCCCTGCTGAGGACCAGGCCCTGCAAATGTGAGGCTGTTTCCAGCTATCTGTAGAAGGCCTCATTAACTTCCTCCTTCCTCCTGATCAGGCCTCATAGCAGAGGCCCACTGCACTGTCAACCACATTGGCTGGGGTTCAGGCCTTTTGTTTTTGTGCTTTCTAGACTGATAACTTGCTTTTCAGAAAAAAAAAAAATGTGGTCCCTCAGTAGTCCAAAGACTACAGGCTGAAAACACTGTGTAAATCAAGGCCAAACTGCTATCCTGGACAGCCCCACAAAACTGGTGTTTTTTCCAGCACATGAGAGGCAGCTACATACAGATACTACTTACTCACAGGGTGCCACTGAATGCATACTGCCATGGCAAAAGCAATGGTTACCTAATGGTCTGCTGATTTTGGACTTACCACTTCAAAGATTTTAGAAGACAACTAAAGTTATCATAAAATTGTCTTTTATTTAGGCAGGTAGTAACAGCTTTTACTACAGCTGGGCAAAAGATACAACACTGCTTCAAACCCATCATGTTCAAAATGTAAATAGTTTGGGCACTTCCACCTTCTCTAAGTGCATTCCTTGTCTTCATATCTTGTTTTGATTCACAAAAACTTCTCTGTAGCTGACTACAAACAGGCATAGGAGATGCACCTGAAAATTAAACACAAAGACCACTGCATATTCTTTTTAAAAAGCTTCAAACTTGCCTGTATTTTCTTTAGGAATATAATGTCACTGTGATTTTCTGTAAACTATATGGCTCCCTCTTGTGTCTATCATACCAAATTTCAGTGGACAAAAAATTTTTAACATTAAGCCATAAATATCTGGGCTTTGTTCACCCTTCTGCAGGCATGCAGGGCTCACAAATGTTAAGGAAGTCACAGACATACCTTCCTTTCTCTTCCCCCGAGAAGAGAAAACACTGCAGCTTACAGAATTTCTCTTTGGAACAAACTATAAAAAAAAATCTTGCAAGCTACAAGTCTGCAGCAATGAAAGTAATCTTTTGAGCATTCCCTGTATTTTGATACCAATACAGAGGCCAAATGCACCACTGAAGTACATCTGCAACAACTTTTAACTATTTTTTAGTTATCAAATTACATATGTTTAGAGAGGTGTCAGTGTGGTTTATAGAGCCTGGCTAACATGCTCAAGAGTTTATTTTTGTCTGCTCAACACCCCACCTGTTTCTGCTTATCAAACCAGACTACAGCTTAGCTTGCAACAGCTGTGAAATTCATAAATCTGCCCATTCTTCATGTGCAGCCAGACTAAGCACTTGGAGAAAGAGTCAGAACTGCAGCAGTCACCCATTATGGAGAAGCTAAGGAAATAAAACAGAACAGCACTTCTCAAACCATGTTTGAAATTGCACACCTATCAGAAGCCAAATTATTTTAAAAGCAGTCTAGCAATCCTATTTGGAAAAAAAAGAAGCATTTGAAGACAGGACTTGTTAACCCTTTTATTCCCCCCACCATTAGAATTATTTTGTAGACTAAAAATGTCGCAATTAGAATATTTTACCTGCACAAAGTAGTCCCTTTTTTAGTATCTTCAAATAGCAAAAAATCCCAGCTTTTATTTCAAGATGCTGCTAGCATTACTTCCCACAGTAGAACAACTATCAATAAAGTAAACCTAGTTTTAAAATTTTTGCATTACAAAAAATGTATTTGTACTTAAAATATACTTTAAAAGGTATTTCTACTTTAAAAAATTAGTCTGCATATTGAAAGCAATATGAAAATCCTGGTCACACAGGACAGCTTTCATTTAAACACTTCTACTAAAGCAGGAGTAGTACTGAATGAAATGATGGTATACAAAAATTTAAAAACCCTTCATTTAATCAAGCTTGCAGAGTACACTGCCTCTCATAGACAAGTGGGTTTGCTTTGCTTTTTTCATTTATATGAAAAATTTCTCTTTCACTGTTTCTTCCCTTTTCCATCTGCTCATGAATTACCCTTAGCATTAGTATTTTGTGGGTCAATTTTGTTCAAAACATGATATGAGTACATGCAAGCTGATACTAAAATTAATTTCAGCTTTTATGAATAAGGAAAAATGGTACTGTTTTAGGGAAGAAAGAGACTTCTATTTTTTCTCTATGAACTCTTTTCTTCCACCATTTCATAAATTACAAGCTCTTATTTTTGAAAGCAGAAATCAAAAATTTAAACTTTTCCATAAGTGTTCATCAAAAACATTAATAATAGCTGCCCAATACATACACTTGGCAGTCCTGGAGCCAGCTGAGTTTATTTGACTTTCTAATGTGAACAGTACTATTTGCTAGTACTGTTTGAATAGTAGTGAAGAAACATTCAGCTGAAATTGTGGTTACATGGCAGTGCTGAAGTAAGGCACCAAACAATCAGGACCCACTTAAAATTTATCTAAATACTTATTACCACTCATTCTGCAAAGGAAAGTAAATAAAGCAAATGAATCCTACCTGATCTACCCTCATCCCATGTCCAACAGTGTGAAAAAACAGCTATAGAACAAGATATGTAACAAGAACACAAGACAAGCAATAAAAGCATTTGTCAGAACCAAAAAAAAATTGATCTCATTTTCTGACCATTCTGCATTTCAGAGGTTTTTTTAAAATTAATGTTGCAGTCACATAACCTCTCCCATAACAGTACTAGTGCAGGATTAGTGAAAATGATGGAACTGGTCATAGTGATAGTTCAGCTGAATGAGATGATTCAGTTCTGAAAAGAACTGCAAGAGCAAGAATAGCAGCTAGAATGTTCCACAGATAATGTTCCACAATATTCTGTTAATAACTTGTTAAAAACAGAAGAGCCTTTTAGGGTGAAAAAATGTTTTAAGGCACAACATTTAGAAGATCTGTTTGATCAGGCAGCATATTTTGAGAAACTAAGTGAAGTCTGGAAGACCAAGTGTGGACTGGCAGTCTAGGAGAGTCCACAGCACAAAAAAAGAGTTGGCAGAGCTATCATTTCCTCTAGTGTAACACCTGGAAGGAAGAATTCAGTTCCCTTCCAATATCAAAGCCAATGTTTCTAGCTTATTTCTTGTGCATCTGATTTGGCTTTCACCAATTATTTTCAATTGCTTCAGTTTTCAAAATGTAACCTTCTGCTCCTTATACTTCATAAACTGAATTTGTGTTTGAAACATATTCAGTTCTTGAAACACCAAACAGCTACACAAAATAAAGTAACTTTTGTTAAGTTAAAACAGTTGACAGAAAAGCTTTGGAACTCTGGTAACACTAAAGGAGAATACAATTGCCTTGTGTCTTCTGACCTCTCTCATGGCCAAACAAAATATCTCTAGATCACACATTTGGGGAGATTCAGTACATAGAGCCATACATTTTTTTATACAGATTGTGCCACAAAAAGCTTTGAATCTTTGGACATGGAGCTCTACTTGAGAACAACACATCAACATTCATTTACAACATTCTACCCAGATATCAGTCCGACTAACAGAGTTCTGTCAGAAACTTGGTTTAAATCATTACTTCAGAACACAATGAAAAGTTCACCCATCTCAAGCCTCTCCATACCCTAACTGTTACCAGATGGGTTTATCTTTGTATTTGAAAGTAATCAAAAAAATGACACTAAATAGAACAGAAAACAACAGTTAATCCAGTTCATTGGAAATACAACATATGCAATGGTTTTATTCTGTCAACTAGCAATTATAATTTTACTTTGTTAAGCGCAAACTACACATTTTTCAAAGAATCATACAGGCATGCATAGGTTGTAGATCTCTGCAGGTCATGGAGAAAAGTTTCCAACCCACAAACTTCTAGAGATGGGCTAACAGCAGCAAGATGAAAGCAGTGACAGGATCATTCCTTATCTCCTTTTCCCCAAAACAAACAAATCCAGATTCCTTAGTCTCCTATACAGATAAATGGCTGAAGCAAATTGCATCTTAATAGCTCTCCTCTGGTCTCATTCCAGTTTGTCAATAAGTTTCCAGTTTGTCAATGTGTCTTTTGCACTGGTGGGCCCAAAATTGTACAGTATCCCAGATGAAGCCTCACCCATTTTTAAACAAAGGGCAATAATCACTTCTCTCAACCAACTAAATACATTTTTATATATCTACAAGCCTACAGAACCATAAAATATCAATAGCAGTTCAAAAAACCAGCAAGAAATTGCTTTAATGATTCAGACTTTCAAGAGCAATATACTTGTACAGCATCACTGTTTTCACACCTTCCACAATAAGGATCATGAGAACAACATGTATATACTACATTTAAGATTCTTACCTGAATGACTTTGTAGAAATAGGCATACTGTCGAGCTGTATTTTTATATTGGCTAAAAACATCATGTATGGCCTGAGTTGATTGAAGATACTGTACTTCATCTTCTTCAAAATAGAGAGGAGTATCATATTCACTGGGGAGAGTCTGGATGTAGGGCAGCCAGAAAGAGTTGGGGTTGGCTCGCTCACAAAGGAGATGGAATGCCAATGTTATATTGCCCATGGCTTGAAGAATTCGATCTTGAGAATACAGAGATCCTGAATTAAACAAGAAAGGTGAGGAACTAAATTGATTCTCCATGGAAAATATCGTCCTAGACTTACTTTAAATTAACATGATTAAATAACAGGTAAGCACTTAAAAAAAAGAAAAAGCTTTTCGGGTTTCTAAAATATTTAGCTACCTACACTGTATTATACTGTAAGATTTTTGACACAGCAAATGGCTCGTGTACAATTGCATGACAAAACTAGAACAATATTCTCAATACCTCAGAACATTTTATCTCCCAGTACTATACAAGCTACATAATACATGTTCAGAATAACACAAACACTTGTGGAAGATATCCAGTGCACTCAGCCAGAAACTAACTGGGAAATTAAATTCTTTCCACTGACACTTCAAGTTTCCAAGTATTCCAAACCCGATGGCTGGCATGATAAGCAAGCCCTGTAATAAAGAAGATCAGCTAAAAAAAAAAGTCTCCTACTGAAAGATCCCATAAATATTAATTTCTTTCTTAAGAACTTCCTTGTGCTCTTACCTAAGACTGAATTTTTAGCTGACTCAACTGTCATCAACAGTTTTCTAGGAACCCACAGAAACAACTCTTCAGCCTACAGAAAGGAAAGAAATGCAATAGAGGGTCAGCCAGCATTTATATTATATGCCAAGTGTCTCAAATTTATACCAACTTTAAATTACAAGTTGTATTATTTTTTTAAAATCAAAATTATTCTGAATCTAAATTCTTCCTTCTAGTCCACTGCAAATTCAACAAACAACCTTTGTTTCATATTGTGGTAAGCAGTATTTCAATCTGCTTTACACAAAGCTTTAAAACAGGCACTCAGATACAAAATAAAGCCCTTCCATTTTGGAACTGCTAAGATGTACAACACAACCTTAAAGCTACCAGACACATTATATTGCTAATAATTATATCATCACATATTTTCTCACAGTAGAGTTTTTTCATATTGGCTGTTTTTATTCTAGAAGAACTGTTCAGGATTTTTATCAATGTATTAACTGTGTGCTAATGAAGCTCTTAAATGATTATACTGGGTTCATTTTCTAATAGTGATTCTACAACAGCTGATTGGTCTTCAAACCTACTTCCCACCTAAAGATGGGAATGGAAAGACAATTTTAAATTCTTACCTTTTAACAGTTACCTAACTCTGTGTGTGTCTATACTCCTTATCTGACAATAAAAAAAATCCTTTACAATTATCACAATTTGGGGATTTTTTTAATTTTCACTGGAAAATAGGTATTGCAAATGCCTCTGAGACAAAAAGACCAATTCTTTAAAAGAAGGGACATGAATGAAGAGGCAACAAAACAGGTATTGCAAATACCTCTTTTTCAGTCAAAAACTTTTTCAGCTCTTTAAAAGAGACCTGAAAGAAGAGACTAAATAGTTAGAAAACATGGAATAAAGGGATACATCAGTCTAAAAGACTGATAAAAAATTCACAGCACTATCAGTAGCCATCAAAAATAATACTCTAATTTATCAATAATGTTATTCTCAAGCACACAATGTTTCAGAACAGCATAAGCAGGTAAAAGGGGGAAAAGGGTGAGCATTTCAGAGCTCTGCAGATAGATTAGAAAATTGTGTTTGGAATGTAAGTCAAATGTTCACATGCTCACCTTTATCTCTCTTGTTGCTTTCAAACCAAATCCTTCCTCTTCAAAGTTAGCTATTTCAAAACCCTCTGTGGATGCTCCATTTTCAGTTGCCCACTTTATCAATTCAGGGAAATAGTCATCTCTTTTTCCATCAAAGACAACAGACAAACCTACATACACAATTTATTGAAAAACAAATGCAGAAATAAGAGGATCCAGAAAGATAAAAAAGCTCAGTATAGAAGCCCATGTTAAAAGTTATCTGCTATCTCACAGCAGTGCTACTTTGAAGAAGCTGAGTCAGAACTGGTCTCTGTTAAGTGTTACTCAATATTATATAAATGTCATACCCAATTTTCATCAAATTCATTATTGTGCCAAAATGGCTTACCAGTCATCTTAAAAATGCAACTGCCCAAACTAAACAGTAACAAAATATGAAACTCTCCTCTTCTTTCCCTTTTAATAAAAGCCAAAATATTTCCAGTCTTAATATCAATGATAAATGCAATCACCACAACATGTTGATACAGACAAGGAAGAATCTGAGAGGCAAGCTGCAATTTCATTAATTCAGCAGTGCAACTGATGATAAGCAGATCTTGAGTTTCTTCTTTCACATACAAGACAGTTAGCCTTTTCCTGTAGCATATGGATCTACTAAAATATCTAAGGATAGATCTAAACTATCTAAGGATCATCCTCCTGACATCACAGAGCTCATCCAAATTTTTACACTTTGCTTCTCCAACAGCATGTGGTCCACCAGTGAAATCACAAGCCTCATTCATTTCCTCAGCCTTCTACTGTGAATTCATTTGAATCTCTCTGTAATAGTTCCTGGCTATACTCAGCCAGCTCCTTCTGTACCTCTTTGCCTGTCTCTGTTCTCTCCAACGCAAAATCTAGAATCAGATCACATTAAAAGTGTCCAAAGGCCCCCAAAATGCTCAGGCCATTTTATGAGTGACAAAATGTCATCAGCAAGATGACATCAGCCAAAGATATTTTGGCTAAGCACGGGGAATAAAATACATTTTGAAATTAAAATTATTTTAGGGAAGTAGCATTAGCGCATTTAAAATATCCCCCTCCTGCCTCCAAATTTTGCATTTCAAGGCCCAGAACCAATAAAATCTGTAGTTAACTTAGAAGTGCAAGTATCATTTAAAACTCTCATCTTTGATGATGCATTATAAAAATTTATTAAGCATTTGCAAAGTATTGTTTGGAATATAATGCCCTAACAAACATAGTAAGAGTAGTTGCATGGTTTCTACAGAACTTGGTAGGTATTTACACTGTCCAAGATTTTGCTCTTTTGATTTCCAGCTTTTGCTGCTGTATAAGACTACTGGAAGCTTTTAACATCCAGCTTGGACTTGGGACCATTCTTTAAGCATCTCTAAAATTCTACTGCTGTTCCTCATATACAGTGTGCACCAATACATCCTAATTTTTTCCAAATTAGAGAGAAGACCAGCTCCTTTAAGTTATAAGCACCATTGGGGAATAATAGTTTCTACATGGAACAAAATAAGCTGTACTGATGAAAATCTATATTGAAAATTAGCTTTATTTAAGATTTTGCTAATGAGTCAAACAAGGAAAATTTTAGAAATTAAAAATACTCAGTTTTCGAATTAAGAGTTTTCTATACTGAAGATTATTCTAGTTCACATCCTGCAACACCGTGTTCTAGTCAAGAGAAGCACGAAGTATAAGATTTTTGGCAATATATATTAATTATATATTATTAGATCTAAAGCCATTATTAAGTTAGCAAACTCTGGAGATTAACTATTATGTTCTATTAAAAATAGTCCTGAAAAACACCACACCATTGCTACTCACTATGTATGTAAAATGTTACATGGAAAGACACTTGCATGTCAATAGCAGTGTGGTTAGTAGGTTTTGTATCTTCCAAAGAAAAAACTATGCTCTATTAACATGATACTGTTACACTAATTCTACCAACTCTGCCAGCAGCATCTTCCCCGTGGATAGTTTAATCTTTTTGATGCAGAACAAAGATTCAGAGAGGCCAGCCCCAGTTCAAACTCTGCTCTTATTAACCTGAATTATGACTTACTTTAACACATATATTACTTCATAAAAACCTGCACATGTACAGTAAGTTTACAGAAGTCATGGCACAGTTAAAAATGAACCAACTTCACATCTACATCACTACAGAATGCAGTCACTGAAAGAGCAACCTTTATTCTTCCATACACCCTCTACCAAAAACTGATGTTATGAGGTGTGTTAAGTCCTTTCATGGAGTAAGATCTTTTTGCATCACTCAAAATATATTAAAAACAGGTGCAAAAGGGAAATTTCAAGCCTCTTAAGTATTTGCTTTATCAAGTAACACCATGAACTAGTTGAGCTCCATTTATATGTAGTCTGGCTCTCTTGCTATAAGTGTATAAATACCAGAGAAGAAAGAATTGTTTAGGACTTTTTCAGGTACATCCAGCCCAAATCTATTAATTGCAAGTTAATTCTCAGTCATTAAAATATATCTGTCATAAAAGAGGTTACTTTTACTAAAATTATATGAAAAGGATTTTTTAGAGTATGCTTCCAAATATAAAATTTAATATAAAAAGAACTATTATCAACAGCAAGATGTTACATTCCATAATAGAAGAAAACTGATCTAGTATTAAAAAAAAAACATACCTTAAACTTTGACAATAAAATTCCTCATGAACTGTGATATTACAATAATTTCTTTATTTTGATTATGTGCATCATTTAGAGCAGAGAGACTTATTAGCTGCTGCATTTATTTTGTACATTTACATACTTTTGTCATCACTTGATGTCCTGATGTTGTCTTACTGAAACTGTTTCAACATCCAAGTAAAGCCTTAATGTAAAACAGTTACAAATTTAACTTTAGAATGTTCAGATTTATAGAGGCAGAGCAGCAGACTATGCAACCAGGAACCAAGGCAGCCTATTATTCTCTAACGATTGTTATTTCTGGTCCTTCAGAAGGTGATGAGAAGACAATCTCAAGCTCCTTTTTCTACTTATCAGACAGAATTCTCACAGGATTATCTGTCTGTGATAATCGTTCAGAATTCTGAGTATTAAAATGGTTAATGCCAGTGGTGAAGCCCACCTGAACATTTCAGAAACCTGAAAGTGTTTCACATTTACCTTTCTGCTTTTTGCGGATTTTCTCCACCAGTGAACGGATCTGTACATATTCTTCCCATTCCTTACCAGGACCTGGCGGAGGACTGCTGCATTCTGGAAATAAAAATGTTTTCTTTAATTTAGTACATTACATATATACATACACATATAGATATATATATATATGCACAGACACATATATATTTGAACCTCAGAATTATGGTTTCACAGTGACTTAACAGAACCTCAGTATTATCTGTCCTTCAAATATGTTTACACAGCAAATAAAACTATCTCTGCTGTTATAAACATCCCATTAAATGACAGGTAATTAATTTAGACTTTTGAAATCTTAACACTATAACTTATTTTATTTTTACTATTCCTTCAGATTTAAGAAATAGCAAATGTCTAAAATGCTGGGAAGAAAAGAAAGAAAACAACCAGGCCATTAAGTAAATAATATCTCAGATAAGACAAACAACAAAAAAAGTGTCAGTTTTCAATAATTCAAGCAAAGCACTCTGTTTACATTACCCTGCTTGCCATCACTCTTGCTGTAATGAAAGCAGATAATAGCACTGAGCATACCTTAAATAATTGAGAAATTTGCTGGTACATACATTTGACCTGCCTAGTCATTACTGTTTTCATAAATGCACAAGTACTGCAGGGACAAGCAAAGGAACACAAAGCCATGCTTCAGCTTTAGATTACATCCACAGTGTCTCTGCCAATAATCTAAATGTCAGTGTGCGGATTTCTTGATCTAAGCCATGTAAATCCAAGTGGACAGCTGAAGATTACCTTGCTCAAATGATTTGAAAAACCTTAGCATTGAATAAAATATGGAAGCTTGACAAAAAGAACAGCTGATACTTGTCTTTGCTTAGCAAATTAGATCCACATTTTATTTTTGGTAGCAAAGCAGAGGCCAATTGTAGCATAAGCATCAAACTGCTTTGCCAACTCCTTGTCTCCTCCTCATGAGCAATGCTAAGAAAAATTTTAATATTTCTAAGGCAAAACTTAGATGTTTCCAGAATATGAAAATCTGGAGTTCTGTTTCAAAAATAACTGTATCACAGCACAGATACTAATGACAGTAGAAAGAGTCAATAGTATTTTACCATCATTGTATGAAATTATGCTCTGCTTTTCATATTTACTAGAAATAATGGATGAGTTCCAAGTTCCTCAACAAGTGAAACAATTTTTGGTCTATACACAAGATCTAAGTACTACGAAAAGTTTCCAAACAGCAACAACAACAAATTTATCTAAGCAACAAAAAATCTGTGCAGTTGAACTGAGTTGTATTATTGCTTCCGATGGTTAATTTCCCTACTCTAGTATCAGTTCAAAGTACTGTTCAAGTGATAAATAGAAACAGTGTAATTTTTCAAGTTTACAAGAAAAACATTTTTGAAAAAGCTTCAGTGCCAAGTTATCTGGTTGTTTAAAAATCTAATCTCACCCAGTATTTATGCTTGTATTCAGATGAAAAGCTAAATGCTGCCACAAATATGGTCTGTCCAATAGATACCCATTTAAATAAGCCAATGATGGCATATATTAACAGAGACAGTTTAGTATATATCTCAGAGGATCTACTTTAAGCACTCTGAAATAGCAAGCTTGGCCACTTACAGAAAAAATGCAAGTCACTGGTTTCAGCAAGAAAATATTTTTGAGTGGTTTGCACAGCACCCCTTTTCCCAGAGAGGCATAAAAACAAAACTTACTTTGCAATAACTCACTAATTAGATTCAACATTTCCTTTGGAGATACTGTCGCTGTGGCTCCTGTACCTGACTTCTGAGTTTTTACTCGGCTTTTCTTCCCCATCTTCCAACTAAAACAGATTAAGCAGTACACTGTCACCAATTACAATGAAAAAGAATATGATAAGCATGAATGAACAAGATCTTCTTTCACTAGTCACATGAAAAAGAAAAGAATGAGAAATTATTTCTCGCACATATATACGTGTAAGTATTATTTGCATGGCCTGAACATAAGAGCTGTACAGTGCAATCTGAAGCAATATTTAATGTAGTTGCACATTAATTACTTCAGGGCAATTAGAAACCAGAAATCTTAGAGACAAAAAGAAAAATTATTCTAATCGCATGCAAATTCATTAGTTGTGAACAAATATTATGGATTCCAAAGTATTCAGGCTATAGAAAACCAGGTTATTTTATCTCATCAGCTGCATGGCCAATAGCAGCTGAATTAGTATTTTGACTGTATGTTACATAGTAATTCAAAATGAATTGAAAATTAAGTATTCCATTTCAAAATAAAATCAAAATACCATCTGTATATCTTTGCTGCAGCTTCTTCTGATTCAAGGCAACTAGTTAAAGAAAACTTATTTTCAGTTCCCAAAGTAAATGGAACATGATCTTAGGCTGATATTCCAATATTCAGTGCCCCTTGTTCGCATGCAGGACTTAAATCACACAACACCTCTGGGACCAGCATTGTAGCAAGGTGTGAAATATCCAGGGAATTTCTCACATGCACTGGGAGCAATTTCTGATGCTGGCACTGAACAGCCTTCTAGAGGAGGGGCTGAGCAGGATCTGGTACTCATGAATAAGGAAGAACTGCTTACACATGAGACAGCCAACTGCCTCAGATGCAGTAATTGTGAAATCGTAGCATAAGTCTTGAGAAAAGAAAGGAAGGAAAAAAGCAGACTAAAGGCTCTGCACTCACTGCAGTAGACAGAGCTGGGACTTGCTCAGGGAATGGTAAGCAGAATGACTTGAGAGGCTACAAATGAGTCCATGATAGCCAGTCATCTTCCTGGACTCTCTTCTCTGAGCACCAAACAAGCCTTCCCAACATGAAAGAAAATCAGCAGACACAGCAGGAGGCCAGCTGACTGCACACAGGACTCCTCACTGACAGAGCTCAAATGAAACAGAAACATAGGTAAACTGGAACTGGGGATAGGCAACTGGAGGAGAGTATAGATGCACTGTCTGGGCAAGCAGAGGATGAAAGAGGGAGACCAAAGCTTGTTTGAGCAGAAGACACTCTGGGGAAAATGTAATTGAGCTGCTAAATCAGGAAGCTACCTAGTAATAAAAGGTACAGAAAAAGTTAAAACACCCGACACTTTGGGCATTGTCTTTACCTGCAAGGGCTGCTATCAGGTTTACCATGTTTCTGCATTTAGCAAAGTTTGAGAGAGAGGAGCAACCAAATCAAAAAGCTATCTAGGTAAGCTGGACCTATGCAAGTACGTAGGATCAGGTGGGAAACACCCAAAGTACTGAAAAAACTAGTTGATGTCTCTGGAAGGCTGCTGGCTACCCTCTTTGAAAAGTCATGGTAACTTAAAATCAAACAAACAAAATGCAAATGAAAGGCAAGGCGAAGGCAGCAGAGAATAAAAGATCCAGAGAACTAGAAAACAGTAAGTCTCAGCTCATTTGCTGTACAAAACGTAGAATGAGTTCCAAAAGGAAATTATTTCCAGGCATGATGGACATAAATGTGACTGGAATCAGAAAACAGACTTCTAAAGGCAAACCCTGCACTGCCTTAACCAGAAGGGTAAGTGGCTTCATGGAATAGGGAGAATTGGTGGCTGCCAGTGCTTGGAGTTATGCAAGGTTTTTAGCACTATCTCCCATAGCACCTCAATTCTCAAACTGAGGAGACATTGACTGAATAGGCAGGCAAAAAATTCCTTGAATCATGAAGTTCAAAGAGTTTTGGTCCATAATCCTTTATGCCCACAGATTAGGTGCAGTATTTCTCAGCAGACAACACCAGCCAATAATCACCACATTTGGATGCTAGGACAGAAAGGATCTTCACACACTTACAGATGATATAAAATGGGAAAAGCAGCCGACATGTTGAAGGGCAGGACCAGCATTCAGCAACTAACTGGAGGAAGAAGCCAGAAGTGACTTTGTTAAGTTATACAAAGAGAAGTATCCTGCATTTGGGAAGGAAAAGATCATATACAGCACAGTTGCAGACTGGACCAGCAGCAGGTCTGCAGAAAAGGATTTGGAGACTCTAGGAGACAGCAAGTTTAACAAAAGCCAGCACCCATAAACCAGTGAAAACTAATTGCAGTCTGAGCTGCATAAGCAACAACATAAACAGCAAGAGAGAAGCAATTATTTCCTTCTGCTTGCAGCGATGAGGCCACATATCCAGTGCTGCAGCTTTGGGCCACACAAAGCAGGAGGTACTGGCAAACTGAAGCACATCCAGAGGAAGGCCACTAAAAGGGCTAACACATAAAATGAAAGACCCCATTTGTTCAGTCTGGAGATGAAAGGGAGTCCACTACCGCCTTCATCTATGTGATAGGGAATTATGCAACAGGTGAAGACAGATTCTTCTTGGAAAACACAGCAAAAACTCAACAGTCAACAGACACAATGTCTCAAAGGAAATTCCACATAGGCATATGGAAACTCCTCACCCTGAGGGTGGTTGAGCACTGAATAGGATGGAGATTTAACAGCATCTTGAAGCAACCTTGGAGAATTTAAAAATTTGACATGGCAAGGCCCTAAGCAACCTGATTTAACTTTGAAGCTAAAGCAAAAAAATGGAGCCTCTCAATCTCCAGATCTACTTTTTTTCCTTACAATTCCACATGTTATTGCAACTGAAGTCTTCACGTCTATTATGTAGTCTATAGAATAAATAATATCTTCCTGTACAGCACAGAAGATTCTATGCCCAGTTATTTTGCAGTGAGATGGGAGAGAGACAGTCATGTCCACAACTTCAGACGTCTCAAAGATTTCAAACATCTGCTCAAGTCATCAAGATCACCACAGCCACAGCAGCTTTAAGTTACAACACATTCCACAGTAACATCCATAAAATGCAAAAATCACTGTAGTGAAGCAGTACTTTTGGCTCCAGGTGTTCCTGTATATATAAAAGGAATAATTTTATCCTCAGTCAGTGTAGTTAGCTGACCCAAAATTACATGTTTCCTCTTATATGCTACCAAAAAGTTTTGTTCTTTGGCAACTGGTATTAACACTGCAACGTATTGACCAGCAGCTGAAAATTCAAGTAGGAAAGGTATATAATCTGGCTGTTTTCCTTTACCATTAAGATTAGAGAGAACAAGAAGCTACCAAACCCAAGGTTTATTTTAAATTGTAACTTTGAATGATCAGAAAGCAAGCTAAATTAACACTGTTAACTTATTAACTCAAAATTAAAGGAGCTCAAAACTGACTGAAAAGCAACACCTCATAAAAGGGAAGTAAGGCAAAACTATAAGGTGTTTTCCAAAGGGAAGGCAAAGAAACTGAGTCTTTCATTTTCCGACCTTAAACATAGCACAAGAACAAAACTAGCTCTGAGTAGACACAAACTGTGAAGTCCTGGGGCATATCCACATCCCCTGATTTTAGCACTCTCTGACAGATAGATGTCAGAGGCCTAAACAACCCACCTGTGCTGCTTAATTTTATCAGTCCCCCTTGAGTTGCATAACTTACTTTCCCAATACAGTTTCTACCATGAAAACCCACACATGTAGCTGGGAAGGAGAGATCTCAAAGATTGAATGTGAGGACCACTATCTGATTACATCTCTTGATGTTTGTGAATGAACAAAGGACATCCCCTTGAAAGGTGCTGTTCTACCACAAACAATTACATTTGATATATCTTAATATTTTTCAGCACAGATGCAGGGGGCAGTAATGCTCATTATGTAATCCATGTTGAATTTATAATAGTACTCACTGGAAATAGGATCCATATAAAAGGTCAACCTGCCATAATGCAATGTGAGACAAAGATAAAAAATAACAATACCAACAAAAGATTAACTTAGAGTTTATTTTCATGGTCTTCCCATTATACAGTCTTTCCTTCTGGTTTCGATCAAGATACTCATAAGTATTAAGATATGCAGGTTGAAAAAATGAAATTATTTTGAAGGATTTTGTTTTCTCATTTCCAAGAATGAAGCAAGTTAACTGATCAATAAACTGGGGAAAAACATCTTAGCAAATGTTCTATATAAACAACCACCAATATACTGCATGCTTTTTTCTTTCCATTACTTTTTTTAAAGTTGTATTGAGAGGAATAATCTGCTTGAAATATAAACATACATCAGTATATTTATGAGAAGAAAAAAACCAAAGAAAACTGTGCACATATTATAAATGGACACATGAAAAGTGCCATTGTGGATTCAGAAAAACAATACAGCAATACATAAAGCTGTTCAAATATAGTATGCAGTCAGCATTAATTTTTGAATTTTTCCTTGTATGAAACACGTTAGTAGCAAAAATCTATTATTCCAATGAAAGTACTGGCAAGAATTATGTCTAAAGATAAAGCTGATTTCAGAGGACGTGAACTTCAGCTTCCCAAATACAAGGAAAAGGAAAATTTGAACAATGCTTTGAATTTATATTGCCACCCTAGATGAATCAGAGGTCAAAACCAGAAATCTAGCTGAAATCTGGTCTACACAAGTAAGAAATTCAAGGCTAATATGAGATAGGTCTCAGCTACTACTGCTGTTCAAATAACACACAGCAAACATACCATAGAAAAAAACCCAAGCTCATTGAACACAACTCATAAGATTGATGGCACCATAATAAGAAATGCATTTTTTCAGTATACTGCTACCAATATATGAATATGAAATAAGCTCTGCAAGTATCTCTGCTCTCTCCTTTGATATATGCATCCTGTCTAACTATTGCTTCTTAGCCATCAGAATTTCTACAGAGAAAATATTTTGCATGCACGATTAAATCAGCAAGTCTCTCTCACGCACAAAAAAAAAAAGCAAAACCATCAGACTGATATCTTGGGATATCTGGTTAAGGAAGTATTTCCTTTTAAGGAATCATCTACCTTGATCAAAACTGCACTTTTGGATCCAATTCCCAATCAGGAAATGGGTTTCTACTTCCTACATACTCATCTTCATTCACTGTTCAGTTACATGAAACAGATATAACTATTTAAACCTAATGCATTTGACAGCTGTATTGTTTAGCAAGAGCCATAATTTGAAAGGATTTGCTGCTACACATAGCTGTCTAGAAAATGAATTCCAAATACCAGCACTGTAAAGTCTATGTACCATTAAAAAGTCACACATTATATCTTATAAAATAAATAATTTAAAAATAGATTATGAATGTTTTTTTCAAAACTTCTGAAATCTAACAGAACACTTCATCTAATTTCATGTTTGGGAAAAAAGTTTAGTTAAGGAGTGCACTGCTGTATTTAAGCAGGGTTATAATCACAGTGGGAGACGCAATATGGAGAACGTGAATGTGCTTCCTTTGTGAAACTACACTTCATAATTCAGTTCATGAAACAGATTTTAGTTCAGTTCAAAAAAAAAAAATCCTAGAATTCTACGAAATATTTTTAACTTCAGGGAAAAAGAAAACCAGCATATTTTTTAAATTAAATAAAATTTCAGACAAAAAGGTTTTTTTTCCTGTAAGTGACTACAGCTATTGTTTAGAAAGAAAGTATGAACCCTGTTTTTGACACAGCAATAAAAAGAAGAGGTGTTTGGCAGTACCTGCATGACAACAGAAAAAGCAATATATACATATAAAAGACATATATATATAAAATATAGCAGTACTATATGGGGAGAAGCAAACCAAAAAATCCTTCAGATGAACCACAAACTTTATGGATGTCTGAAGAAGCAGCACACATTTCAGTGGAAAAGCAGTTTGGGTTTTTTTTTTTCTTTTTGAGTTTGGCTTTCTGGCTCTATTCTGGTGAAGAGCTTTTAAGTACTATGCCATGTTTTCTTTCAAATGAACATTGCTGAAAATTCCTGAAAGCATTCTCCAAAGAGCGAGTACACTGACAGCAATGACGAATAAGCTTAGTAATACAGAACACAGCCACATTTCCAAATATAGTGTATCAGCTGGCTTGACAAAGAGAATCATGCCAAAACTGGCAGTCAGGGATGTAAGTGATCCATCTCCCTCTCTAATACAGCTATCAAAGAGCAGTATTGGGTCAGACTTTGAACTGGTTTCCACATCACACACAATAATAATATCTTAATGAGCTGTAAAATACGCTTCCTTTTGACTTACAGCTTTAAAAAGTGAGCATGTTTACCTAACAGCTTTAGAAGTTAACCATGAGAAGTCTGCACAAAACCTCAGAAGTACTAAAGAACTGCCACCAAGTGAATGCATTTTTGTTGTTTTATTTAAAAAATAACCATGACTGCTTTAGCATTCTATTTAAGAAACCTAATACTTCTGGTATAAGAGAGTTTGACTTCATCACAAGACCACATTTCCTTAAGGAAGCAATGCCAATTTTGCACGATAAAACACAGATCTTTCCAAATAATAGGTCAGAAAAAAACTTCCATTTAATCATTAACAAACCCCCCAGTTCACTGCAGCGCTACATAGAATTGCAGTCAGGTTTGACAGGAAAAAAAATTAAAAAATCTGTCATTGAGCACTACAAAGACACCTACCTCTCCCCCTCTCTAACTGGGTAAAAATACAAGTTGCAACCTTTGTTACAAAACTGTGAATATGATCATTGAGCTAAGTAAACACTACGTTAATTTTTAACTGTGCTGGACTTAAAAAATTTATCCTACATGATGCAGACAACATGAAGTCTGATTTCTTCTGGATGTGTATGTCACTTTCTTTTCCAATGGCCTCAGAATCCCTGCAGTGCTCTGTCACCCTCCTCGTCTCTTCCAGGACTCGGAATAGCTTCAGCTATTATTTTTTACTTTACAAAGCAGTAAACCAGCTACCCAAAAATTTGCCAGACTTTTACTTACCAACCAAGTTAGGAATTCCCACAGCAAGAGTTATCTTTCCAAGTTCAACTTCACTTCAAGGACTCAGTACATTTCAATACAGTATCTTAATATTATATCTTCTTTAATTCAGATCCTTGTAGATATTAACTACATTATGTTCTCATTACATAATAGTTACCACTCCATGCATCTACTTGGCATACATGGGCACAGATGGCAGAGGGGTGCAGATCTAGAATCTGTATAAGAAAGATACATATGGGTAAACAAGGGCAGACGAGAAGACAGGGGAATTCTCAAGCCATGCAAAGAGCAAGGAGAGGTGAGTATTGTAGGTGGTTGTGGGATACATTCCTTGGCTGCATCAAAAGGGAGGACAGATGAGTGGGATGCACACAAATGAGGCTTGCAATTTCTTTTTCTAGCTTGACTGCCTAGCCTAAGTCCTTTTCCCCTCTGCTTCAGAGAGGGAAGAGTATCATCTCTTACATCAACATATGTTAAGAAGCCAGGGTCTTAAAGGACAAACTTAATGCTTATAGGCAAGTGACAGGAGCTCTCTAATCTGTATGTAGGAGAACACAATTTTACACTTGATATGACCAGTTCTACGCAGAATGTGATCTTTTGCTTCCACTGATCATGTTTGGTTTTTTCTCCTAAACTTGAATCTCATGACTGTGGCTAAAAAGACAAATACATTTCATAGCAAATAGATGAAATCAAGAAGTGTAAGAACAGTGTGGGTGGAGGAAGAGATCTGTGATCTTTAAGAAAAATTCAGCTTATACATTTACAATGAACGCTATGTTTTCTTCTGAAAACCACCTACATCATGTCACTTGGAAACCACATTAACATTCTCATCACTCCTAAGGTATTAATCTAAATGTTCCCACTAAATAAATGACTAATTAGTTACTGATTCAATCCCTTTCCCCCCAGCTCTTTCATCTTTGATGTACTCCACCCCTTCTCTTCTTGCTATTAATTCTCTGCTCCCATGACCGCCTTTTCCTTTTTCTTCCACTTCCTCTACAAACTTATCCCAAAATCTGTTCTAAATACAAATGTCATTGCAATTCACTGTCTGTGTATTTTCTTTCTCCAGCATGTCTCGGTTCTTCTGTTTAAGTTGCAAGCTCTTTTGGAAGTTGGACCTTCTGTGATTGTATAGAGGAATAATAACAATTTTTTTTTTCAATAGGATCTGAAGTATTTCTGTAACACTGATGACAATGCTGATAAAAATGACCTAAAGAAAGCACAAATAAGATTAATAATAGAAAACTCCATATTTTTTCCACATAAAATACAATGTGAATTTATGTTTCCCTTAGCCATAACCCACACAATTTCCTTGAAGAGCTAGCTTTGATGCATGTGCTCCTCTAGACAATATGCTGTATTTATAATCAGTCTGATGCACAACACAACTAACAGAGGGTGCCATAGGATCTTCTGCTCACCCAAAACAACTTGCACCCATCAAATGCAGCTCCTTCTTGCTAGTTAATCTGAACACTCTATTCTATAGAAAATATAGGCTAGCTGCTTAGGCTTTTCATTTGAACATCAAGTCAAAAAAGCCAACTCCAGCAGCAACCTACAGCCCCAGACACTCACGCTCTACAGGAAGAGACATCCTGGAACACACTTATATTGGTTACATGCTGCAGGTTTTTAGTTCCATTTTATGAGTTTCTGCTTAGCATTGCCCCCTCCCTTTCTAGTGTCTGCTTCCTGGACTCAAGACCACCCAAAGCCACAGGTCTTCCTCCACAATCTTCTTGATTAAAAAACACTTACTACATTCCCTCATATCTTCCCATCCACAAAGGACTGCATTGAACAGCTCCCACCATCTCCTGAAGGAATAGTGAGAAGTTGCCCTGCTCTGTTTCTTTGTGAAGTCTACAGCTTTCATCCTTACCACAGTCCCCTTTATTTTTCTTCTCCCCTCACCTCTTTTACTGGAGGAAACGTAACAGTGACATCAATCAAGAGCAGGCTACTTAGAGGCCTACAGGAAAAGCAGGACAGAGGGATTTTCTCGGATATGTTCATACTGCTTCTTGCAGCCCAAACTGCGATGTAGTAAGCTTCCCTTCTTCAGGAGGCCTGTCAAATTATCCAGGGCAGCTTCTCCTACTTCATACACAAACTCACATTTATTCTCTTTTCAAAGACCTGATTTAACTGCATGATCTATTTGCAATAGGACTCTGAACATTTCATCGCTCAGGTAAAGCAAATTAAATAGGTTGTCACCATCACGTCTTAAAAAGAACAGTCTTCTTGAGAAAAAGCCTTTGAAAGACTCATGTCTTTTGATTCAGTTATTTCCTTCCTATACCTTTTCTCATCTTTCTCACTTAGCAGATGGGTTTTATTCCCTTCAGGAGATAGGTACCATTTACCTCTGTCTGCCCTCTCTGGGATAATTGCTTCTCACAAGCATTTTTTTCTTTGAGGAATCTACCACACCAGTGGTTGTAAGTTTTGCTGTTCTCTAAAGAAGACACAGTACCATATGAAAATTACAATAATCTAAATAAATTTTGCTGATTAAGAATAAATTTTTACCCCAATGGGGACAAAATAAAGACTGATACAGAAAATTTCTCTCTAGCCTTTGCTAATGAAAAGAACTTACTGGCAAAAAAATTATTAGAAATATATGTCCATGTTCTTAATGCTTCCAAATGAATCCTTTCTCTTCCCACAGGATGGGTTTGAGTACAATTATAGTATATGTATGCCATTGCTTTAAAAACAGTTAACATTAACTAAGTAAACAAAAAAAAAATTGTTAGGTAATATTTTTGCTTTTGTACTTATTCCGAAAAATCCAGTTCTTGCAAAGCATCTGTTTTTCAGCTAAACCATCTTTTTACTTAACTCTTCATGTGGGCTGTTTACTAAGGCATAAGACAGTCACGTGATTGACATATGCTTCATTAAACCCAGATGTAAAATTTTGATTGTTTGCAAGAACGCTGCTTACATGTTTTGTCCTGGAAGAGCCATTGCCTATGGCAGTGTAATCCCAGAAGAAATACCCGCAACATATAAGAGAAACTTTGAAAAATTTCGTCTACAAAACAAGTAAAATTAGTTGTTTTCTAGCTCACATAAGAAAACTTCCCAAATGGCAAAACCATAAATACAGAAATGTTAATATGGACCAAAATATTTATTAGCCAGTATGTCATAGAAATTTACTTTAATTTTACCTGTTATCCTGTGCACATACATACTGCACAATGCTTAAGTAAAAGTGCTCATAAGCTAAGACATGAAGTAGTAATTATGTGCTACCTTTGCTGTACTTAAATGGCTTTGTAAAGATCTAAATATTCCACAACTTTCAAAAATTGGTGCTGCGATGGCTCAACACGAGCTGTTCTACTTGCCATTGCAATGTGCCAACAAGGCTCAAAATCACTTCAGTATGTCATTTCAGACAGCAACTCCTTGGCCATGCTGGCACATTTACCAAGCAACTTCATGGAAATCTCAATATTAATGATGACTAATGACATCAGAAACTAGGACCTGCCACCATCATTTTCTGTATTTTGCTTAGTCATACTACTTTGCAAAAGTAGAAAAAATTAGTTACATTGATAACTACGAAGGCACAAGTTAAAATTAAGCAATACTATGTTAATAGAGGTGCAACAAAACACTGTAACACTCAATACATTGATCCAGAGTGAACAGCAAAGAGCAGAAGTTCTGTCCCAGTCCAAGACAGCTGATGCACTTTGAAATTTTGGTAAGGTCTTGCATGCAATTAGGACTTTAGAATGATGCTATTTAAGTATATATTTCCATGGCAATTGCTTTTTAACCCAAAATGTACATGTCACATAACTCTGTCTTGGTTACTAAGAAGCATAGTGATTTCAACAACCAAAAAAGAGGCAGCACCTCTTATAAATGGGGGAAAGAACTACTAATAAAAATTTAACCCTTTCCTCCATTTGTGTTACTGAAAAAAAAAGTGCATGCGGACACCATCCACTTTTTTTTCAAATTCTCTAGAATGCACAGAAAAGATTGATGCATATTGATACATATCACTACATATTTACTGTGACCTGCTTCATGTAACTGCTAGAGCAGAAGGAAAGGAGCCTAGATGAATAGCGAAAAACATTCTTGGGTATCACTGCGTAAATTTTTTTAAGTAGTTTTCTAATTGCATTATAGTCAATAGCATAAATAACACATAACTAGGCAATAACATATATTCCAATTAACTGGATTGTCTCAAAGGAAGAGATTTAAAGCTGAAGACACTTAATGCCAAGGACTACTGTTTAATTGCAACAATAATTCCACATAAGTGGAATGCCCTCAAGCAACCTAGTAGCAATTGGGCCCACAATTATCGCTACTCACTGAAAAATTCTCCTCTCAGTTCAGCTTAGTTTTTGCTTTAACACCTTTGCCTACCCTCTGCTTTCTACACCTACTGCAACTCCAGTATGATTTACTATTGCCTCCCACACTGCTCCTTTCCAATTAGATAATTATGTAGGGCCATCATACTGACAAACCATGTCTCCAGTCTCAGCATAGACAGCACATCCTCTAAAGGGATGGCCACAGTCCTGGCACCCTTCCCATGTAACTAGCTCTCATGTTGAAGTTACTCCTCCAAGCAGCCAGGTGACGCAGATGTAGCCACACATCAGACACATCACCTGCATTTCACTGAAAAGAACTTACTACCCACAGAATCCTTCCAATATGTTCACAAAGTTACAAAAATCCTCTTGCAAATCACTCTAATGAAAGGGAGAAAGGAAAGATGATATCCAAAGCAGAAAACAAGTTTCACAAGCTTCAAGACTCGTTCTAGGCTATGTGGCAATACACGCAATTCTTGCCCTCAAAACGAGTTTCATTATACATTCATGTCTTGTACCGACTTAAATTGGCTGAATGTTTCAATACCGCTGCTGGAAACAAAAAACTACTTAAGTATCTATATTTGGACACTGAATTGACACTACCCAGCGTGCACAATTAACTGTGCTTGAAATTATAAATATCTGAATTCAGCTACAGTTGGAAGTTGCTTCCTGGAATACCCTGTCCTTAAAGAAGGAATTCTAAGCAGTTTTAAAGTAACTGCTGTATTTTTTTTCCAGCTAAGAGTATGAAGCACAGCTGTTCCATCAAACTTCTGAAGCAGATGAATTCCTTAAAGATGTAGTCAGAGGTGGTACTGGTGGCACTTCATCCTGACCAGGAGCGTTTGGGATGACTATCAGACCACAAGAAACAAAATATGGTCCAGAAATGTTTATTGGATTCTCAGGGCTTCCAGGCTGCAGCTAGGAACCACAGCAGAAACTAGTATGAACAACGAAAAGACGAGTTTGGAGAAATCCATTGAGTATCTGTGTATCTCTTCTCAAGCTTTCCAAGATGTGGGAGTAGTTATGCCAGTTAATGGGCTTGCTGTTAAATTATACTGTGTGCCTTGTGCACTTCTGAAAGACACCTGGCAGATCAGGCTGATATAGGATCAGGGTTGCATGGAGGCAAAAAGTTCAGAGGGGCACTCCACCTCCATGAGAATGTGCTTCTGTTTTAGCCACACAGAGGGTACACCTGGCCTGCCTTCCTGCTCTGGGTTCAGGGCAACATCAGCTCATTGAACACTTATATATAAAAATCTATCACTGCTCATTTGTGGAAATAATGCATGAGCATCACTGTCATTCATTCCACCTGAAGTTTGAGGATAGTCACACAATGGTTGCCAATGTATTAATTGGAGCAGAGCACAGATTTACTGCAATTCAATTGATAAGAAATACCCCAGAGACGCTCCTTAATAGCTTGAAAGAAACATTTTACCATTCTTCATTTATTACAGAGCTGCTTCTTTTGCTGGCAAACTCTTACAGAAGAGATCACAGCCCTCAAGCTCAGTTATGATTACACTTCAATTCACTGCAATTTTAGTGTCCTCAAACCACCCGGGGCAGACCAAGCACTCTGCATTTCTAAATCCCAAAAGAGTATTATTTGACAGTTGGGTGAGGAAGTTCTGACAACATTTAAGAGCTATGCACATTGAAAAAAAATTTTAGAAGTTTCTGCTATGAATGCCTGATAAGTGATGTAATTGAGGGCTGAACAACTGTCAGAAAGTCTTCCAAATCCATTTGCCTTAAGCCCACTCCCTAGCTAGTGGTTAAAATGGTGATTATTCCAGTAGGTGTCTAGAAGTTTCAGGAAAAACACTGGCAATTTTCTGAAAAACACTGGCAGTTTTCTGATCTTTTTATTCTAGACCTTGGAAATGAAGCAGCATAATCTTTCAAGCCCCTTCATACCTTCTGGCATTCATAGTTGGCAACTTGAGACCTTACAGTCTCTTCCATGTTTACTCAAACTCTGCAGTGGTTTGAAATAAAGCAGCTTTTAAGATACACATTTACTGGGCTCTAAGGAACAAGAAAGACACAGCAGTATTAAGTGTTACCTAGCTTCATCCCTGAGCTTTCAGATGCTTGATAAAATAATAAACAAAATGTATACAGACTATAAGGTCCTGTAAACTGCCATAATCTTCTCAGAATGTTAATCCTCACCATTTAGAAGAATGAAAGGAGAACTGCTAGGTAGCACTTGTTTTTCTGGTATGCTCACAGGTGACAACACAAGCCAAAGAAGAAATAGTTTAAACATTTATCTTAGCACACATATTACAGAGTAAGCACATTGCCCACTTCAGTTCAAAAATATCTAGGAAGGCCATATATCTTTCTGAACAAAGGTCTCCTTTGTCTCTATATTAAGGCAGAAAGACTGACCAGCATGTTTTCACAAGATAACTGCCTCTAGTATCCTAATAAACTTCACATGTCTGCTGAGAATCTGTTTTCCTGCCCAATCTTAATTTGGTGCACACCCTTAGTAATTTCCTCAACCAATCCCTCTGAACCCCAGCATGCACTGAATCACAGAGCAGGGCTGACCAGACCCTACAAGTAGTATTTCAAAATGTTCAGATAAAGAGCTGAAAAGATTCCTATAGTCTTTCTACAAACCTCTAGGAAGCCTGAGCTTCTCTTGCCTCTGACCCCTCCAAACTGAAATGTCAACTTTTTTATTTCTAAGTACCTTCCTTCCTAGTTTCCTGGGCCTATCACGCTTCTGCACAGCCAGCAAAGATAATCCACTTGTGCCAGATTCCAGCAGTTTGGACTTTCAACAGTCACAGGCCCCTGCAGACCCCGCACCTTCCATCTCATCTGAGACCTGCATGGCTTCCTGTGCTACAGCAAGAATCCAGTTCAAGCAGTAGCCTCAGGGCCTGCTGTCACAGCCACAGCCCCATGTCCCTTGCCAGCAACACACCAGGTCTCCTTCGGCCATAAAGGACCATGAAGGGACATTGCGTTAACCAGTCACACCCGCAACACTTGCAAGATGATACTTACATCCATCAGCCCAAAAAGAAAATTTGTTTCTACTGAATATAATCTCAAACAAGGGAAAAAACAGCAGCATGACTCCAGAAAAGACTGGCTGTCAGTGTTATGATTCCCAGTTCTTGTAGCTGAGTTTCCTGCTACCACAAATAGAACCATTACCTACCAGTCAGGCAAATTTGTAAATAGATAGAGATGACTTCTACTCAGACCGAGTAATTCTTCCTGAGAGACACAAAGGACAGAACTGAATACAAATACCACAGCCATTGTAGCAAAGCTGCACCTGATATCTTGCTGCAGGTGACACTGGTGAATCTCTATCCACCAGAGGAAAATGCATTCTGGGAGCAGCAGCACTTTCCAAAACTAGACCAGTCATGCCCTAGGCCTTAGGCCAACACGTCATCTAGGGTCAGGACAGAAGTCTGCAGAAATGTGCTCAAACCATCTTTCTGTTATTAACCTGATCTGATATTTGAGAGTTTTCTGGAAAAGACACAACTTTACCTTTACAGAAGGTAAAATATTCCTCAAAGTTGCACAGAATTTTGCTGTCTTGGAGTGCTACAGTAAAACGCCAGTATGACAAATAAAACCAGCATCACTGCACTAACTTCCTACTTTCAAACTAGGCATACACCATGCCTTTAAGACTGCAATCACTGTTTACTAGAGTTTGAAAAGTTTTTGGCTGTTCATATTATTATATGAAACTCTACACTATACCTCCAAACCATTTAGAGACCAACTCTCAGACATCACAGAATACAGCAAATAATTTTTTTCTTTATTTATTTTTCCTTAATTTTATTTCTTTATTTATTCATTTCTTTTTTCTAAATGCCCAAACTCAAAGTGCAACAGGCCAGTTTTTTTAAAATTCAGGCATGGATTCAAAGACTCAATAAGCCAGAGAAACAGGTTGTAAAAGCCAGGCATCCTACAGTGACAGAAGGAAATCATAACATTATCTGTCATTGTCTTGAAAACGGGAATTCTATTTTCAAATAGGGCACTGACAAATGCAAAAATTGTAATTTCATGAGCCCTTACAGAGCTCACTGTTCCCAAGCATCAGCTGGGAACAAATAACTGCTTGAATGCTGACTTTTGGAAATAGGGGCAGAGAACAGATACAATCTGAATCTGACAACCACATGAAAACCCAACAGTCATTTTCTGCAATTCTAAGTTTTACAGTTCTATTAGTATACTCACTGGATCAGCACACAGAGCTTCTCAAATTGGTCTGACAACATCCATTTTACTTGCTCCTGACTGACAGAATCAGGTGCAGCATACCCCAGAGGGAATGGATGCTTCTCTATTTTAAGTAAAGTTAATATATTAATATGCTATCAATGCAACTCTGCTTAGCAAAGGGGAAGATTACACATTGTAGGTGGTCATCCAAAGTAACCAGCCATTTCTTTCTTCACCAGCCAACCCTTATTACTTTCTGCAAGTCTAAAAATACTATGCCAGCACACAAAGTTCCTTAAGCAAAGAAATTCATCCATACACAGCTCAGCTTCCTGCTAAGATCCACTTCATTTGAAAATGGCAGCTTCCAAAGAAAGGATTATCAAGGATTAACCAGTTGCAAGACCATCGATAAATAAATACATACATACAAATAAAAGACATACCAGAAATATCCAAAGACTGCAAAGTGAGCAGCAGACGTTATAGAATGGCTGCTGGTTTACAGAGGTTAGAGCTGGAGTTCCACATCAAGACTGTTGAAATGTGTCAGTCACCAGTTTCCTGAATCCCAGCAGCTCTAACCATGCCACCTGGAAGCTCACAGACCACCCAGATGCCACAGCCTGTATTAGGCAGTGGAGACTAACCCAGAAGGCTGTGAGCCTATTTTGAAAAGTCAGTTTTGTTTATGTGAAAAACTAAACCCTGGACAAATGGGTCACAGACTTTTAGATACAGGCCAGTAGCTATTTCTGAGTAATATATTCAACAAGAAACTATGCAGATGCATTAAAGAAATACTTTTGTATCTAGGGTTAAATTGACAAAACTGAATAAATAAATCTGTAAATAGATGCAGGGAAAACCAGCTAAGACTGGAAGATCTGAACATTTTTTTATCACTGGTTTTGAAGAAGCAAGAAAACCAACTTTATGAACACTGATATCAACCTCTGTCCCATTCTATCAAAAGAATAGAAGAGCATATTGGTGACAATTCATCATATCCCAGTGAAAGTCTGGGAAAACAAATGCTGAAACCAGAATAAGGAATAGTGACCACCAATGCAGTAAAACAGAACCATTTTAACAAACCCTGAAATGCTGTCTGTACAGCAGGTATCAAAAATGTAACAAAAACATCTATATGCCTAACATCTTCTACTTTTGAAAATGATAAATTATATTCTGTTGTATTTAGGGAAAAAAACAAGTAACCTTGAATGCTAAAACAAATCTTATATAGATGCCTGGAACTAGAGATTTGATGCACAAGGGTAACTTGGTGTTTGTTAACTCAGGCATCTGCTCATGGTTTCACAAAATACTCTCTAGAGGCCTACTACTTTCACTTCTTCTGAGAGTACACAATTGAAAACTGCAGGATGGAAATAAAGCTATTCTGCTACTACTCCATTATAAAGATCTGAAGAGGTGAGACTTCCAACAATCACTTCTTCCAAGCTCAAGAATGCTCCACCTCTATGTGCAGGATGTTAAGTGAAGATGACAGGTCTGCATCAATGGACAAGACACTCCTGACAAAACTCAAACAAAGAGCCAGAAGAGGTGAAAGCATGGCCAGCCTACTCAGCAAAAATCAAGGTCTTGTTTGAGCATGCTAGTGTGGGGACTGGAAAGCTAAAGCCCATTTGAGTTGAATCTGGCAAGGGACAAAATACAAGAAAGACAAGAAGGTCCTGAGATTTGATGGATCTTTGGTGAAATAGGATCAGGAATACAAACATTCAAACAAACTTAAAAAAAAAAATTCACACTGAAAGGGATCATTGGAGACTGACCTGTTCAACCCCCCCTGCTCAGGCAGTGCCACCTAGAGCCAGCTGCTCAGGACCATGTCCAGACAGCTTTTAAGTATCTCAAAGAATGGAGACTCCAAACTGCGCTCAGTCACCTTCACAGTAAGAAAGTATTTCCTGATGCTCAGAGGGAACATCCTCTATTGCAGTTTGAGCCTCTTCTTGTCACTGGGCACACCTGAAAAACCCTGGCCCTCCTTCTTTGCACCCTCCCTTCAGGTATTTGTACACACTGAGAAGATCCTGCTGAGCCTTCTTTTCTCCAGGCCAAACAGTCTCAACTCTCCCAGCCTTTCTTCATATGAGGAAAGTCCCTTAATGATCTTAGTGGGCCCTCTTCAGTAACTCCACCTCTCATGCTGGGGAGCTCAGAACTGCCCACTACACTCCAGATGTGGCCTCACAGTGCTGAGTGGAGGGAAGATGTTGAAGCAAGTCAGCTTGATGGGAGAGCAGTGGATGCTGTTCATCTCTGCATGGATAAGGCTTTTAACAACATCTACCATCACATACTCACACAAGCTGATGAACTACCAACTAAAGTAGTGGACAGTAAGGTGGACTAAAAACTGGCTGCACTGCTGGATTCAAGAGGTTGTGGTGAATGGCAGGAAGTTCAGCTGGAGGCAGTCACACCAGCATAGGCCAGGGATTAGTACTAGGACTAACACTGATTATCATCCTCACTGATGATTTGAGCAGTGGAACAAAGTAGACATACAGTTCCACAAATTATATAATTGCAGACACCAGTTCATTTGAATTACCTAGAGGCAAACCTGCAAAAAGAGATCTTTCAGAAGTCCTTATCAGAAATATTTTAATGCAAAAGTTGTTAAATGCAAAATGTCCTTCTCTCAGTTCTTGAAGTAATTATGTGGCTACATCTATAAAATGTAATCAAATAAAGATAACAAAAAACCTCCAACAGTGGCCACAAAGACAGCCCCCACAGGACCTGTCAAGGGCAGGAAGCCTGCATCTCATGCTCGGTTGGCACCAACCCCTTCCCACAAAGTAACTCATCTTCCCTTAGCTTGGCATGAGAATGGGTACACCAGGCAAGACCCAGCATATACGAAGTTCTGGACCAGCAATTCAGGTCCTATGGAAGTAGAAATTCACACACCACATCCTCTTCCTACTCTGCTGAAACATTACTTGAAAACTTTGGGCATTAGTTCTATAGAGCATTAAATACAAAGCAAGATTAACTAAGAAATACAGGCAGCATTTCTAATGTAAGAGACTTAGTTTTATTGAGATGATTCCATCATTATTTAACATATTCTAAGATACATACAAACATATAAAAAGAACAATCTGCAAACTGATCTGCATGCAAAAGCCTAGAATCAGACAGCTAACACAGGAGCCCCAGAGACTGACTCCCCCCCTTTCAGTGCAGGTTATCACACTCTTAACAGAAACAATAAAAAAGGAACTGAATCGAACTGACAGACTTTACAGTCTATCTTCAATTACAAAAACAATTTTGGCCTACGTTAAAACACTAGTTGAAAACCATATGTTCAAACACTGCTGTAGGCACTTCCAGGACAGGTTAGCCAACTCCTTCAGAGATATTGGGAATATACCCAAGAATAAAATAAACCAACTAATCTATCATCCCCCAGTACATAACAGGTGATAACATCAGGCTCAGAAAATCCTTCTGAATATCTCTCAAGTTACAAATTATATTGTATTTTGATTCCTAATAGGATATTAGCAGCTATATCCTCAGAAACACATATTTTCCTTTATTTCTGCTTTATGTATTATCTACATCTGGCCAACTTCAGAGCTTGTAAACACCAGTACTGGAGATAAAACTGATCTCAAGCACAGTCATTCACACCTCTGCATGATGCAGCCCAAGTTAGATATACAGATGGAAGCCTCCTGCAGTGACAGGTCTGCTGCTTTGGCCTGGTCACAGAACCCAGAACTGAAATGAAAGAATACAGCTCTAATTCTTCTTTATTTCAAAGAAAGAAAAAGGATTAGCAGACTACCTGAACAGGATGGGAAGTGGTAAAGGAAGGGCAGGGATAGTCATTTGTTAGAAGAGATGCAATCATGAGGCAATGTAGGGCAGAGCAGCTAAAAACAGAAAAAGGGAGCAAAGAAGGTTAAAGCAGAGGAAGGGCAAGACCAAAAATGCAAAGCTATGTTAAAATACACTTGGGCATGAAGTCACCGCTTAACTGCTACAAACACAAGCCTAGCTCCACATACACAAGACTAAGGCCAGACAACACTAAAGGGCCATTTTTATGGAGCAATGAAGAACTCAAGCTGTACTTTTAGTTTTGAGAGGTTCTCATATTTTACATAACAGCCTAAGTTAAAAAAATTATTAGTCATCTAAAGCCAAATCTAGGAAGCTGAAGTGTCTCTAACAAGTTCTTCGGCAAAGGATGGTCAGAATCAAGTAATTCCCTTTACTACAAAAAGCTGTACCACCACAGGTGTGTCAACCATGAGCACAAACCTAAAGTATTTGGAAAAGAGGAAAGACTGAACCACTGCTGTATGCACTGCATACATCTACTCTGCAGAGAACAAACTGCTAATCCCATTACAGTGTAAGATTAAGGAAAGAATGATGGTGATAGTGGTGACTGTGATACTGGGAAGAAGCCAATCTACAGAATATCAAAAGAAGCTCCTAAAATTAGCTAAACATTTGCCTGATACACTTACAAAAAACACCAACTACAACAAATTTAGCTAATTGTCAGGAATCAAATTCCAAAAGAATAAATTCCATTTATTCTTATAATTAGAATCAAAGAAAATATGTCTTGACAGTATTCTGATTACAGATGCTTGAGGTGGTATTAATCTACTAAAAAAAGGAAGTCCTGTCATTTTGGCATTATCTCCCTCCCCACCCAGCTGAATCTAGCTAGATACTAAGCACAAGACTGCCTCGTGCATTAAATATAAAGTTCTGGTAAGAAATTATTAATTTGAAGGTAGCACAAAATGCTGAAGGGCAAAAAAGAAAAAATACACATCCAACAGAACAGCTCAAAAAAATACGTATTTCTTAATTCACTTTTATCAGCTTGCTAACTTGGAACTATTACATTATTTACCATAGGTTTGTCCCCATACCCCTTGACCTCCCATTAAAGCTTTCTTAAGCAGATGGAGTGCTTCTTACTATCAACACCTGACTGATCTTTCTAGGGAAGATAGTTTACTAACTATCCACAGGAAACAAGCTCTTAACTCCCTTGCCTCTTTCTTGAATCGGATCCTCAGAGAGCTATTTGTCCAGAAAAGAAAAAATACTCTTTAAAGAAAAGAGATGATAAACTCTACCAATTTACCAACCCACTTTTGTAATTTTATTTCTTTGCTTGAATTTTGCTCCTCCTGAAGACTCCCACAGTCTTTTTTTTCCTAATTTCTTTAGAGCAGAATTAATGAAAAACCCTTATGTACTGTCTTTATCTGCATGTTCCTAAATAATGTTCTTAATTTAGAAAATATCAACTTCACTTTATCTAATATAACTCGTAACTGAGAATAAAGCAAGCCACCCTGACTTCAAACATCAGTAGGACAGACTTAACAGAACTACCCAGGCTTCCAAAAGATTAAGCCACAGGCATCATGAGGCCTCATGCACTGAGTACCACGACAGCCCACTAGAAAAGATACAGATCCCTTAAGACCTCCAGTACCCTTAAAGTGCCTTTGTTTTTTCTTTGCTTTTTTTCAAAGAGCAACCACTGAAATACTCATTTGCTGAGAACTACACAATTTATCAAATTGAGTACATAACCAGCACCGCTTTGATGAAGTATTACATAGATACAGTAGACACGTTTAAATAGATTTATTACGGTGAAAACATCATCAAGATGTACACCTTTCCATACAGAGAGGCATAATGCAGTCTATTTTTAATTTCTCTACCATACTGAAATCAGAATTCTATTTCAAGGCACATCTGACTTCAGCAGCAGATCAGGCCATCTCTGGAAATAGCGATATACAGATTACAAATGATTTTGGGGCTTGTGGCATTTCTGCCCCCAGCAGCCTAAATCTATTTCTCAGCACACAATGTCAAGAATGTGTTTTCAACTCTACTGCAATATATACTTCAATCCCTGCTAAACATAACCGAAAACTTTACTAAGGCACAAGCCAGCAGGCTTGAATCTCTACCATATTAAGTTACTTAATTGAGCAAAAATATCAGGAAGCCACCCCCGCCTTTGAGCCCATCATGCCTTTCCTTCCCACAACTTGTACACTGGCTTACTATTTTGCAGCAGGAACCTGATAGTGGACATACAGAATGCCACAGTTGTTTTTTACTCACCTACAAAATACTTATGTTTCACTTGACAGTTATGGGATTACAACAACTGAAGGCAGAAAACACTTGCAACTGAAGGCACTTGCAAGACATTAACCTAACATTGTAGCAATTTTCAGAAAACAAAGCTGTCACTTGAACAGAGAGATGCCTACATTACATGCTCTTAGAAGGGGCAAAGACAATCCATTCTCAGCTTGATCTCAGGAGCAAGCTTAGGTTCCAAGGAGAGCAGATACCAAGCTTGGGGCCAAAGCAGCTTTGAACCATGAGGGACAATTTCCAAATGAAAGAACTGAGCTTATTCTGATAGCTGAATATTGGGTAAAAAACTGCACGCCAAATTCAAAATTGAAGAATTTGCTAAGAACTGAAGGCAAAGCACAACCTCAGCTCAAGCAACTCGAATCAAGTGTTGCTGGGTAAGGAAGAGGAGGAAGGGTTCATGGGACAGGCAGCTGTTGCAGCAACAGGGGAAGGCTAAAATAGCGAAGCTGTTTCAGGAGTAACAGTGACAGTAAACTGTCAATAAACAGTTTACAATTTATTCTAATTTTAATTCTAATTTTTTTCCCCCGAAGATTTAACTCCCCTGCTTAAGCAGGCTGCAGACGGGGTGAGAAAGGAAAGAAACCAGAGCACTCTTCTCCAGCCAGAGGAGGGCTCTGAGGAGCCACACACCCGCAGAGACGCCCCTGAGCGAGACCCCGAGAGCTGGGGGCATGGGAGGCTCCATGGGGAACTGAAGTAGGAGCAGGGAGCATTCAAACCGTATCACACATTTTTTTAAAAAAAACCCAAAACAATTACATCATGAGGAAAGCAGTTTTAAGCCATTTGCTTTACTCTCGTTTCTATCAGCCTCTCGAGGGGGGATGGGGCAAGGGAAAACGCCACTGCCGCCGCCTCGCTCACCAGAAACCCGCGCAGGCCGGGCTGGAACGAACCCGCCCACGGCGGACCCGGGGGACGCGCCGGCCCCTTCAGCCGGGCAGCGGGAGAGGGAAAGGCCGGGGCGAGCCGCCACGGAGGCTGCGGCTCCCGGGGGAGGAGGCCCGGACCAGCCCCGCACCTGCCACGCGGGGTAAGGCAGGGGCGGCGAGGCCCGCGGAGCGCGCCCCGGAGCGGCGGGAGGGGGTGTCCGGAAAGAGCGGCGCCTCCCGCGGGGAAGGAGGCGGCGGAGCGGGGCGAGCCCACGCCGCCCGGAGGGTTGAGAGGAAGGGCCCGCGCCGCGCCGGGGCGAGCGGCTGAAGCAGGGGAGGGGGCCCGGGCAGGCCCCGCCTTACCTCCCGCCAGCGGCCGCTCCTGCCTAGCCCGAGGGAGCGGCGCACCCGAGCCCGCGCCGGACACCGCTGCCCGCGGAGGGGAGGCGGTGGCTCCGCCCGGCCCCGCCCCCTCCTGCGCCCCCTGCCGCCATTGGCCGAGCTGCCTCCCGCCGGAAGGCCCCGCCCCTCCCGCGCCCGTGGCGGCCAATCCTTCGCGGCCGGCCTCAGAAAGGGCACGGCAGCGAGCCCATTGGCTGTCATTCAGTTCCCGTTGGCCCGCCTTCAGATTTCTATTGGTCTCTAGGGCTCGCAATCTTCCCCTTCAGCGTTCCAGTTGGTTCGCTCCCAGCATACGGCAGCGCGTCGGCCTCCTGCCGCGGCTCAGCAGACGCTGACGAAGCCGGGATTGGGCGGGAGGCCGTGGGGGCGCCGCCGCTTCCCATTGGCGGGGCCCCCGTCCTCGCGCGCTACGCCCTTGCGACGTGATGACGCAGTGCGCAGCCTGCCCTGTCTCCCAAGATGGCGGCGCGCAGGGCGCGGAGGCCGCGCTGTCGCTGAGAGGCCCCGCGCGCCGGTGCGGCTCCCGCTCCCCGCGAGCCCTGTGAGTGCGCGGGGCCCGCCCGGGCCGCCCGCCGGCGACAGCCGCCGCCTGGGGACGGGGACAAGGGAGCGGGGAGGCCGGGGTGGGGAGCGAGCGCCTCCCCGGGCACCGGCAGCCCCGCCGAGGGCTGGCGGGCGGGTCTGAGAGGCGGTGTGAGCATCCTCGGCCGGGCTGGGGCTGCAGGGGCGGAGCCGCGGTCGGTGGGTTCGGCTCAGGTAAGGTATGAAAATGCCGCGATCGAGTTCTGGAACTCTCCTCCACTTTACTGGGGTGCGTAAAAAGGCAGGAAAAACTTATTTCTGGGCGTTGTGGTCTGGATTGGGACGTTTAAGATGGTTCATTTAAGATGTTTTTGGGTGATAATTTTCATTCCTGGTTCCGTATTCGGAAATGCGTTCACTCCTTTATAGAAACAGATCTTGTCGCTACGGGCGCTTTTAGTGTTAATTGGTTTTTGAGCGCTGTAGAAGTTAGAAAGCAAAATATCTCGTAAGGAAGAAGGATCGTTACAGTTATAAAAAATAGCACCTTTCTATTAAATGTGATGGGAATGTGTGGTCGTGGCCTGGCGCTCTTTTCTTGATTCTGGAAATAGTTTTTAGTAGCCATTTACTTTTTCTTGTGGCAGAATTTAGATCTGTCTGTGACCGATACCACGAGTTGGGAAGGTGATTCCAAAACCACCGTGAGGCAAAGACAGTTTCCTTTATTCTGAAAAAGAGAAACTTTTTGAAGGTGAGCGAGGTGCTGATTGTAGGCATCGTTCTGTGACTGTTCACGTGATCTTCCTTCCGTTTTCGAAAGGGAAACGTCTCGAAAAGTAATAGCTGATTTTAAGAGTTTTAACTTTGGGTCTTGCTGTGACTGTCTTGCTTAGAGCGAATATATTGCATCATATGTTAATGACTGACTGTTTTGCAAACCTTTGCGGGTGACTGTAGTAATCTGTGAGTAGTATCTGTAGCTGGTTGAATTGGAGTAAGAGCAGGTTTGTGCCTGAAAGAAATAAGGCAGAATGTGCTCATTCTTTAAGCTGAGGCACGGCTGAACGTTTGTCATAGTTCATACACCAGAAAGGTGCCTGCAGAGCTTTGTGATCTGCATCTGTGTGCACCAAGTGCTGGTAAACACAGGCAAGTAGGAGACTCTTGGGGTGTATTCAGTTGCCCTGTTTGGGGGATGGTTTTAGATGCTGCCTTACTCTATAAACTCACATTGGTTGTCTCAGTCTTGGTATGTGAAAGAACACTAATACATTTTTTTTTTTATGTAATGCAAGTACAGATCACTTTACAAAGCTTCTGCCAAGTGGTTGCTGCTTGGGGTATCCCTGGGAGCAGGCAGGTATTTAAGGCTCACCTCACCAGTGCCATTCCTAGTTCCCAATAGTCAGCTAATACCCCTAACTTTCCAAATCTTTCTACAGCCATCACTGAACTGTTTTTTCCTAGTTTTATTGGCGAAGTAGATGGAACTTGTCCTACTAAGAAATAGCAGATATTGTTGGAGATGTATTCTTGAAGTTTCCTTATTAAACAGGTAATAACAAGGATAACCTATGGCTTTTTCTTTGATTGTATTTGAAATATATAGGGAGGCTAAAGGCAAAGTTCTTTACTACTTGTCTTTGAGCATAGGAAAAAGTTCTTTCCAACAGACAAGGCTAAGCACTATTCTTCTTTACTCCTCTTTGAGCAGGAACTTCGGAAGACAGTTCTCTCTATTTTTAAAGAATTAATTTTTTCTTTTCTTCAAGGTCCTGAAGTGACTCTCTGAAGACTTCGTTTTTGAAAATTTAAACAGCAAAGACAATTCTGTTTTAATAAATGAAGGAGAATAAAGAAAATTCCAGCCCTTCTGTAAACTTGGCAAACCTGGACCATACAAAGCCATGCTGGTACTGGGATAAGAAAGATTTGGCACACACACCATCACAGCTTGAAGGGCTTGATCCAGCTACAGAGGCACGATACCGCAGGGAAGGGGCCAGATTCATATTTGATGTGGGAACACGTTTAGGGCTGTATCCTTTACACTCATGTTGGTATGAAATGTCTTTATGAATAGTGAGATTTCAGAATAAAATATGCAACAAATGTGACGTGCTCAGCTGTTCAGATGTTTAATTGCTAATCAAAAATATATTTGTGTTCAAGTGCCTTTTGATGTAATGTGTTCCTACACAATTTCTATCCATTCATTGAATAAACAAGGTTCCAATTTGGAAGTAAGATGATACAAACTTTCCAATTACAAGTAACTTCTGTGAGTTATGAAACTCTGTTTCAGTGTATGAATCTACGTGACTTCTCAAATTTTGAATTTTTCCTCCAGCTTTCTAGATTTTGCCTTTGAGGCTTCTAACCTCTGCCTCCCCAATCTTGGTCCTTGGTGGCTGTTTTTTTGTTTCATTGGTTTGGGATTTACAATTGTGTATAAGCTCTCTAGACTGTCCCACTCCCTCATAGCCAATTAAATTTTCTGCTTCCTATTTTCCTGTGCTTCCTTTAATCTCCTTAGTTCTTTTTTTAATAAAGCATGGTGAAGACAAAATTTTTACTAGTCTTTAAGTGAAGAATACGGAGCATGTTCAGATTTTATTTGCATTTGTAGGTGTGAATAGTAACTTTCCTTCAGACCAGCACTTGAATGTGAAGTGATAATTGTTCTGTTCCTTTGTGTACCTACTGCTGGACTTGACCTTCTCTGAGGCAGGTATGGTGAAACACAGGGGTGCCCTTATGTGCATCCTCTTGTAAATACAGTCAGGACTTGGCACACTTACAGCAAATGCTTTAGATATCAGCTGCATCTGGGCCTGATCACAGTATTTACACAGCTTTGAGGGCTTTTGTGGCTTTTTTTCTTTTCTAAAGCTCCTGTTTGACTTGCAGTGTTTTCTAACTGGTCACTGAACAGCCAGTTATTTGAAGTACTTGATAAAGCAGAATCCATTGTGCATGTTTGGTTTTAAATTTGTTTTATGTGCTGTCTGAAAGTCCTTAATCTGCACCACAGACATTATGACACTCTAGCAACCGGAATAATTTATTTCCATCGGTTTTATATGTTTCATTCCTTCAAACAGTTCCCTAGATATGTAAGTATTTAGAATATTGATGACTTAATTTCATGATTGCACTAGGGACTATTTGAAACAGTGATTAGTCACTTGGGTACTACTCCTGTTATTCACTACAGAAAGATGGAAAATTAGGATTTTGTCTTTTAATTATTGCAGCTTAAAATTTGTTGTTCTTGCCTGTTTACACATTTCTGTTTCTGTTCAGAAATGTATTGACACTGCAGTTATGTCTTGCTGATAATTGTTCTTTAGGAGTAACAGCTGTATTGCTGGCAATTCTGTATTACCTGAAAGAAAAAAAAGTAGTTACATACAGTTTTAAAACTGCTTGACAGACAACATTGTGCTTTGGGTTTCTGACCTTGAAATGAAACTGTATAAAATAGGCAGTCCTCCAAAATCTGTATTTTCCTTCTAAGAAAATAAAAGTTTAGCACTATATAAAAATAGAAATTAGTATGCTCATGAAGTCTTTCCTGGGAGACTTCTACACTACTGCTTGTTAATGAAAACTGACAGTGCTTTTATAATGCTACACTGTATTGCATATCTACATGCAAACCACTTTTTGAAGGTATTTGCCTTTTTTTTAGGTGACAGGAGCCTGCTGTCTCTTCCTAGCAGGAAAGGTTGAAGAAACACCCAAGAAATGTAAAGACATAATTAAAACAGCTCGTAGCTTGCTAAATGACGTACAGTTTGGGCAGTTTGGAGATGACCCAAAGGTAAAAACACTCATGTTGAAATTGATTTCATCCTGTTGTACTGTAGTAAAGTGACACACACTCGATAGAGCATTGACTGATTTTCAGTTGTTCTAAATTACATTAGATGTTCAGCATGCATTTATTGCTCTTCTGGGTAATGTGGTTGGTAGCTATGAAAGTAATTCTTCCTAATAAAAGTAGCTTTGGGATCTTACTGGAATAATTTTTTTCATTAAAAGTTTGCATTTTATTTCATGTAAATTCTGATATTATTTTGCAAATTAAAGTAGATTTGAGTAATTTCAGCCAGAGCAAGAAATGTTACCAAGACATAAATCATCTGAATGGGATTTTAGGAAGTAGTTAATAGTGAATAGTAGTTAATAGATCTCAAAAGTATTGAGAAGTTTCTTGGTTACAGCATTGTCCTAGCAAAACTATGCTTCTCTTAAAATTTGTTTATTTTAAATAGCAGAAGGACTTAAAACTTCTGAGTGAAATGTGGTAGAGCTTGTATTTTTATTGTGATTGTGTATCCGGCAATTTCATTCTGTGTCTAGTTCAGTTCATTCCTCTGCAGAGGTATAGGGATTTTAAACATCACATCCCCTGTCCTCACTCAAATAAATGTGAAGAAAAGGTATCTGAGTTTAAAATAATATTTTAAGTTGGAGAGCTTTCTGTTCCCCTTGGAGACAAGCATGGCTGCCTGGAGGTGCTGTGAAGTCATGCCTTATACTAGCATAAAGCATTTTTGAGTGAAAGGAGAAATAATACTGTGGTTACCTTGTAACTCTCTATAGGAAGAAGTGATGGTACTTGAAAGAATCTTACTACAAACAATAAAGTTTGATTTGCAAGTGGAACATCCATACCAATTTCTTCTCAAGTATGCCAAACAACTCAAAGGTAAAATATTGGCAGGGTGAGCAAGTAATGCCTGTTATTGAATTCCAGAACTTAATATATTAACAGTGGAAGAATATTCTACATTCAGCTGTTTGTCCCTCCTAATTTTATGTCCTAATATTTTTCTGGTTGTTTTTCAGGAGACAAAAATAAAATTCAAAAACTGGTTCAAATGGCATGGACATTTGTCAATGACAGGTAAGTTACACCTAGGAAACATTCTGAAAGTTAAATAGTTACTGTTGCTTACATTGTTCTGGTATTGGATATTTTTTTGACAAATATTAGACTTTTTTTTTCTTATTATTACATGTTTTCTTGGTCATGTTCCTCAGTTTTTCTTTCCATCATTACCATGATAGTTCCATTGAGCACAGAATCTGGAATGAGTATGAAGTAGACCAGTAAGATCTCTGCAGTGTTGTGGTGCTAATTTAATGCTGCATTAAAAAGAAACTTACTGTTTGAAAGGACCAAACTAAATTCTTAATCTCCAGGATACAAACCAGCTTCTTGCCAAATCTGTGATATATTGTACATTCTGAAAAAAATAAGTCACTTCTCAATTCCATCAATATATTTTTCATGTGATATTTTGGTACTAGTGAAGTAACCATTAAATTCACTGAGGAATGCAGTTTTTAGCACTGGATTTACAATTTCTTGGAATAATGAACTTGTAAGAATGACATCAATTAATGGAAGTGCATGTAAAAGCATTTCTCATGTGGCATTGGAAAAAAAAAACAAAACAACTTGACACACTTTCCTGTTGTTCAAGAGGATTCTACAGAGCTGGGCAAGTTAATTTTTTAAGGACTTCAATATTGCTTTTTGTTTCCATAGCAAACCCTTCAGAAAATGTGTAAGTGGTCTGACTGTCCAGAAGTTGTGAATGCGTGGCTTTCAGTCATGCCTACAGAAGTAGAACATCATAAAAAAGAGGTGTATTTTTAATCATATGCCTGATTTGAATTAGCCCTGTGTGGGTTCAGATTTTGTACACTCTTCAAATTAATTTGACCAAAACTAATGTGGATCTCAAGAGATGTTTACTTCTGCTGCTGTCGGTCTTGCAGATTATGGTCTTACAGGTAGAACAAAATTATGGCATAACTGTCACTGTTAAGCCTGTCAAAGTACTGTAATTTATCCATCAAAGTTTGGACACCATTGTACTTGGAATTATATAGTGTTTAATATTTTAAAAATCTAACAATTAAAATGCACTTCAGGAAAACACTTGTATGAAGCTGGATGGGTTATTTCAAATCATGCATTATAGTTACCTCTGTTCTGAGGAGGCTATATTGCACTTAGTTAATAAGCACCATGTTAGAAGTTTACTTTGTTTATAGGATCCTGGGAAAATAATTCTGTGCTTTGCACTACAGGCCTTTAGAATAAAGGGTTCTGTTCTTATACAGCCACAGTGAATTCATGGAAATTCAGCTGGCTGGCTGGATTTGAAATTCTGTAAACAGATTATATGCTACAGAATCTATGGAGAAAAGAGAGAAAAAATATTTTATAATTTAAAATTGATATCAAGAAATAGTAATTGATTATGACAGAAACTTAGTTAATATCAATAATACCAATAACATCAGTTGTTTTAGCATTAGCTTTAACAAAAGCTATTCAAGAGATAACCTTTTATATGTTGATCTAAAGCTTGTGTTGAGCTTGACAAGTTGCTGTTGGCTGTTTTGGAGTTTTTTTAGTATTTGTCTACATTTTATTGACAAACATTTTAGAAGCTCTAAAATCTGATCTGGGACCTGATTTCATGACAGTGGCAGTCCAGAAATTAGTTTTGTAAACCCTTTTGTTTAACAAGGCTCTTAATTGACATTGCCTGAGAAGTTAGAATTGTGGTGGGATTTTATACACTGTTAATTATAGCTGCTGTACATTAAAGTACACTTGGACAATCAGGTAATCTCCAGGGTTGTGTTTTGCTTGGTTCATTTTCTCTTACAGCCTCTGCACTACCCTGTCCCTGCAGTGGGAGCCTGAGATCATAGCTGTTGCAGTCATGTACTTAGCAGGCCGTTTGTGTAAGTTTGAAATACAGGAATGGACTTCAAAACCAATGTACAGGCGATGGTGGGAGCAGTTTGTCCAAGATGTTCCTGTTGATGTTTTGGAAGGTATGAAAACCATTTCCCACAACATTTCTTGTAACTCTGTGGCCTAGGTCATAAGTAAATGCAAATAGCTTTTAATCTAGGTTTCAGTCAAAATAATCTTGTGTCAAGTGTGTAACTCAGCTTGTATGTGCTGTGCCTTAAACAGGTTTTAAATTGAACTAGCTTAGCTTGGAAGCATATTTAATCATCATGATTAGTCTTTTGTTCAGTATTTGCTTTACAGTTTTAGTTTATAACACATCTAATTAGCCTGAATTGTCATGATGTTTTCTATTTTTTAAATGATTATCTACTCCCCATTTAAAATAAGTGTTTCTACAAACACTGGAACTAATGGAGCCTGATTTCCAGCAGTTTTCCCATTGATGAGTGTTCTCTTTGACCAAATTATGCTAGGATAGAAGGTTTTTTTGTCATGTACCATGAATGATGAACAGATTAAGGGGGACGTTTAGCTCTAACATGTTGGAAGAAGAATTTATTGCTAGTCCTTTGCTTAATTTCCTAAAAATTTTTTGACTGGCCTAACAAGATATGTATGTTTTAATATATAATCTTCCACTTGATTTCTTGCTGTATTACTGTCCTGTGAGTCTGGTTACCTGGCTCTCCAGGCACACAGTAATGACATACAGTGTGTTATTACCAAGACATTGTATTCTTCTGAAAACTGTGCATCTACATGTACATATTGCTCAGGATAGGCAGAAGAAAGACAGAAATGCAAGTATAAGTTGAAAATGAATCTTCTTTTAAAAAGTTATTTAATTCATTATTGTGATGAGTAATATTTGCAATTAATTTTTCCAAAGTTGATGTCCAGTAAAAATCAGAGTTGATAATTGTGTTAAATATACACTTGTACATTATAAGGTTGTAATACTTTGGAATTTTCTTTCTTTATTATTAAGATATCTGCCATCAGATCCTGGATCTATACTCACAGGGAAAACAGCAAATGCCTCATCATACTCCTCATCAGCTGCAGCAGCCACCATCTCTTCAATCTACACCCCAGGCACCTACAGTACAGCAGTCACAGCAATCCCAGAGTTCAGAGCAATCCCAGACACAGCAGCAAAAAGAGTCTCAGCAGTCAGCACAGCAACAGCAGCAGCAGCAGCAAACACAAGCACAGCAATCTAAAAAGCCCTCTCCCCAGTCAAGTCCTCCTAGACAGATTAAAAGACCAGCAGTAAGTTGAACTTTACCTTGCAATTTATTTTCAGGCTGATCTGATGCCCATTTGATTTAAAGGCCACAATGTGCAGCAGACTTGTTAGCTTTAAGAATGAGCCTTGTAATTAATTTTATGTAGTTGCTTTTCCTTGGTTATGTGGCAGCTTTGTTAACGCCAAACAGCCTTTACAGTTCTGATGTGACATTCTTATTCCACGTGAGCCAAAAGCCTCGGAGGGGCTTTGCAGTCAACATGAGCTGTTCAGGTTCTCAGTGCTTGTGGTTCTGGGCTATCAAACGTCATTGTTTTCTCTATTAAGCAGGTTTAGTTTAGGGAGGGTTTCTTGTGCTGCAGCTGAATGTAGAGATGTGTATAATGCTGATGAAGACATTATTTGACTCTTTCATTACTAATATTAAGAGAATAGTGACTTCTAAGGTTATGTCAAAATTCTTGAAAAAAAGGTATTTTAAAATAGTCCTTTAACAGTAGCAGCCTGTATATCATCAGATTTTATAGCCTCACTTTGTCCATAATATCACATCATAATAAGAAGCTACGTAAGGAGTTGGATAGTGTCACAAGTAGTCTGAGCACTTTTCAACAGCCATTGAGTTCAAATGAAACTTTCAGATTTTAATGTATATTTCTGTTTTGTTTGGTTTTTTTTTCACTTGTAAGTTAAAAAAAAAAGTGTTACCCAAGTCTTTTTTCGTGTGTGCTTAGCAAGAGCAGTGTTTTCAGAAGTACAGTCTTTGGAACAGGTCTTTTTAGGATGTAAATTTTGTGTTCTCACTTTTACTCCAACTTGCAATTAATTCATACCCAAACAGACATCAGGGGAAAAAAACAAA
The DNA here is from genome assembly GCF_963513975.1 of Fringilla coelebs. Taxonomy (NCBI): domain Eukaryota; kingdom Metazoa; phylum Chordata; class Aves; order Passeriformes; family Fringillidae; genus Fringilla; species Fringilla coelebs. The sequence continues at coordinate 12,749,850 of NC_140034.1, read as the reverse complement.
ATAACAAACTAAAAAACCAAAACAAAAATTAGAAGTAAGCAGCAAATATTGGAATGAAATGGAATTGGAAAAGTGCAGCATCTTCCAGATGGCAGACTCCCAAAAAAGACAAAAATGTAGCTCTGTGAAACCTTGGTCTTGTAAGTGCAGGATAGAGCTTACTAGAGAAAAAGACCTGCTCTGAAATTTTTAGTTGTTGCACTGAACTTTAACTTTGTTCAGGATATTATTAATTAGCTTGAAAAGTGGGAGACTTCTTTATAGGTATTATGTATTTCTTCTACTTATTACTTCGTACTTTTTATGCCATCAGCACAAATTCTGGTTGAGTTGTCAGACCTGTAGGATCTCTTTCTATTTTTCTGCAACAAAAATGCCTGGGACAGTTTGGCACATCAGAAACTGTTAATAACAATTTTGTGTTTTCCTATTTGTGCCATCTAAGTTGTTACAAATGCTTGTTCATGTCTGTAATTGAGGATCATTCAGGATCTACCAGTACAGTTCTACTGATTTTGGCCTATTCCATATGTTAATGAAGTATCTCATAGAAAAAAGTGATGCTTTTGCATGGATAGTATCTGTTGTTCTTGAACTGTCGCCTCTGGTCAAGCCATCAGTGAAACTTATCTTTTCCTGAAATTAGTTTGAGGTCCATCACCTAATAATCAAGGAGAAAATACTAGATACACTGTAAGCAGTCACAATAAATAAAAAGCAAAGGGTGTTTTGCACCAAATAAAAAGCAAAGGGTGTTTCAAAACTCAAAGGAGTTTTGTAGGAATACACAGCATGAATTTGAGGAAATTAAATGTGGTGATCCAAAATTGTTCTTTTTTCCAGAAAGCAGTCTGGGAGAATAAGATGTGTGGTGTTTAAAAGATTTACTTGGTGCTTCTAGAATGTTCTTGAGTTATATGTATCATAAACCTTACTTAAAAATCTTTGCCTGCTTCTATAAATAGGGCTTTGCATGACTTCTCCTTTGGTTTGTGCAGAACAGAAATACACTTTGTTCCTGGAGGCCAGATTTTCAATTTACATGAACTCTTATAACTCCCGTTACCTTCTGCTGAGCCAAGATGCTTTCAAGCAGCTGAGGCATTGGCCCATGACTTACAGACCTATCTCAGATGTCTACATCCTCTACATCTCTAGTGGTGAAGAGTGCTTGAATTTTCAGTTAATTTTACTAAAAATATACTACTGAATCATTAGATGTAAATAGTATTTTCATTCGGATTAAACTAGAAATTTTTGGGGGGACAATTTTATTGCCCATAGAAACAGCAGTAAAGGAGCAGTTCCATTGTATAGATTCAGCTGAAGGTATTAAATATCCACCAGCCTGACAGTAGATAATGTTGATAATTTATTACTGTTTATTATGACCCCCAGGTGTTCTAGCTGGGGCAGTACAAACTACAGTGCAGTAGAATGACCAAATAAATGCTCATCTCTATTTTAGCAGCTGCTGTTGTTGGAGAATTGTGGATGCTTGATTCTTTTTTTTTTTTCCTTAGCATGAATGCAGTTTAAATTGATAGTTGTTTTTTCTGGCATGAGTTATTTTGCTCCAGTTTCTTGTTCTACTGTAATGGTGTACCTTGATGCTGTTTTTTGAACATTGCTCTATATTAACAAGTGCACAGTAATTGAGTTGCTTGTCACCTGAAGTGATCAACTGACTTCACAAAATCAGGGATTTTTGGAAAAGTTCCAGCAAGTAGTGATTTGCTTCTATTTGAAAGTGCAGGGAGAGCTGATGCAGTATTACAGGCATGGAATTTAGTGCTAGAAAGTCAAGAAAAGACCATCTAAGTAAAATGAAGGCAGCAGATAAGTTCGTGAGAGTCACTAAGAAAAAAATGTGTATGTGTTTGAAATGGTAAGATAAAGATTGTCCTTAAAAAGCAGGAAAGCAGCTGGATGGTGTCTGGAAAATTGAAATTACTATCAAAGGAATATAAGCTTGAGGTTGCCTCAAGCAGGCAAAAATTAGACACCAAAAATTTTGAGAATACCCATAAGAATTAAGTAAAAGTACTGTTCAAGTTGGATTGAAGTGTGCTGTGGAAAGTGAAATGAAGGAAACAGAACAATTTGTGCAGGTAAAGCTACTAGAGATAAACAGTCCTTTAAAAAACCATTTTCATTGAAAAGACAGAGATGCTGTGTACTGTACCCCTCTGACCTTCGTCATTCATTCTAAATATAGTTGCACTTAAAATTTCAGTAAAGTTCTCTGCTTTCCTCAGAAACCATCAAGTAGTCATCTCACTGGGGCCATGTACTCTGGAAAGATTTTTTTATTCCTTTATCTGGTGTTTCATAAAACTGCAATGAAAGAACAACCAACAAAACAATAAAAAACCCAACCAAAAACTTGTGATTGGAAGGATGAGGTGAGGGTTTGTGGGTTTTGTTCAATGTGCAAACATTTTTTTCCTGGCATAACATTTGGATTTTATACAATGCTTTCCATCTGAAGGCTTCTGAAATGTTTTATGCTGCGCAACACTTTCACTGCCCTCCTGTCCTGGTAAATAAAGCATAAGAGCCTGAAGTGATTTTGGCAAAGGTTGAGTGACAGGTCAAGGCAGAATCGGGAACAGAGTCCAAGCCTCTTGTTTTCAGCTCAGTGAGCAGTGAACCAGACCATGACGTATGTGCAGTGGATGATGAATACGTTAAATGAGATGTAATACTCAGCAGTGGGAACAGCAGGAAATGCTGCATATGAAATACCTGCTATTTTTCCAGTCTTTTCATTCTGCTAGTTAAACTGGGCTTTCCCAGTGTGATTTGACTTAGTTCATCTTGCATTTGTTGTAAGAAACTATAGAAGCATTAGGTTGGAAAAGATCTTAAAGATCGTCAGCTCCAGTCATTAATGCAGCACTGTCAAGTCTACAACTAAACCATGTCCCCAAGTGCCACATCTACACATCTCTGGAATACCTACAGGGATGGTGATTGAACCATTTCTGTGGGCAGCCTGTTTCAATGCCTGACTACACTTTCCATGAAGAAATTTTACCTCATATCCAATCTGAACCTCCCTTGGCACAACTTGAGGCCAGTTCTTCTTGTCCTGTCACTTAATACCTGGGAGAAGAGACTGACTGCAATGGTCTCATTCTTATCTTTGTTTCTTTTTCATTTTCTCAAACAGGCTGTATCTCCAAAAGAAGAAACAAAGGCAGCAGGTAAATATTAATATTCTATTCATGTTGCTTCCATTTTACTGCTTAAACCAGAATAAGTAATTTGCTGACATGCACTTAGTTTGTCTGCTTACAGGCTTGGCAGTTCTAAACTATTTTGATCCTGATAATGTACCTTAAATATATACAATAACTGTTTCTAAAATGTTCCTAACTACAAAACTTAAAATAAATTGAATATAACTGTGCCCAAAGAGTTCCTTAATAGAGTCAATTCAGTAAAGTCTTGCTAAACTGGTCAACTCTCATTGTATAACTCCATGTATCATTTGGGAATAGTTCCTCAGCAAGCTGTGAGGCCCTGAAGTGGCTGAAGGTTCCATGTCATTAAATAGCTGCACTAACAGTAAGTGCCTGGTAATCAGTGATGCTTGTAGTTGGCTGTTGGCATGGCTGCTACCAAAATACATTTTCTGTCAATAGATAGTGTAGTGAAAGAAATGTATACTCCCTGCAGTGATCATACCTGGTTATTTTGTTTATCTGGGGGTTTTTCTTCACTTTGCTGGTTTGGAACAAAGTAGTTCAGGATAGCTAGGATGTTCTTCTTAAGGAAGCCTGGCATTTATTCCCCTCTAGCTCTGCAGATAGATTCCAGACAGCTGTCTCTTCTTCCTCCTCTCTCCTGTCCAATCACTATTTTGATTGGTTCCTGACACACATTTCCCTATCTGAGCAAAGGTCAACTTCTTCTGAGAGCTGTTCCAACTACTTACAAATAAAGTTTTGGGCTAGAAAGCATACACTTGCTCATCCTCACTTACATACTATTATTGGGAGTTTGTCTCTAATTACAAAGTCACTTGAACTTGTAGGCATATGTTCTTTTGGAAGACTTGTGTGTGATACTGGATGCCACTTTATTTATACAAAGGTGTTAATTTTAGTTTTCTTTATTAAACATACCTAGTAAATAGGATTTCCACTGTACTTTTGCATAGTGTAATGTGATATGGTAATCGTTATCATGAGACTAGAGTTGGAATTTTGAAAATATTGCACAGCAATAACCAATCACAAACTGACAAATGTTTTTTAGAACCACCACCACCATCTAAAATTCCTAAAATTGAAACTTCACATCCACCAATACCTCCTGCACATCCACCTCCAGGTAAGCTTTTATTTTCTTAAAAGCATTTATTCTTGTTAACTTCCTTGCTTTTCATTCAGGTAGGGGCAGGGGTTTGTTGCCTTGATTAATCTGCTTGGCAACTAAAAATACAAGGTTGATAAGCTCTAGAGGGAATTTCATCATAGTAGCACAGGCTTTTCCAGACAGAAGTAAAAAACTTAGAATGGAAACAAGACTATACTAGGTGGATAAAGGCAAAACAAAGCTGCAACAGTTAAAGGCCTACAAGACTAAAAGTAATTGTTAATAGCAGGCTAAAAGGGACTTTTTGATCTAAAAAGGATGGGAGATGCCACATTGGATTCCTAGAGCAGCCTTTAGCTGCCCTATAGAAATTTTCCATGTTGTATCTGTCGTACAGGAATTCTGCAGCTACGCAACTTCCAAATGATAATACAAAAAACAAACAAACAAAAAGAAAACACCACAGGGGGTTGCTTTCTTTGCTGTACCTCAAAAGAGGATTCTTTTCTGCCAGGGAACAGTAATACTGCACACTTGCTGTATGTTTGCAAAATAAACTGTACCGCTGTAAAAATGTGCTTCCAGCGCCTTGATGCATTAGCTGTCTTCCAGTGACCCTTAAATATGACATAAATATTTCACAGCCCATGGTCCATAATGTAACTGTAAGATGACAGCTTCTAAAGGGAACTAGGAGAGAGAAAAGCAGTGCCCTGAAATATAGTAGGACAATTTTTCTCATTTGTTAAAATCTAATTAAGAATGAAGTTTTTCTAAATACCATGCTCATTATTCCGTTGATAATCTTGAATAAATATCTTGCATCCAGAATGGTTCTGAAAATGAGCAAATGAGGAAATTATTGCCTGCTACAATTTAGGAGCTTGAAGTCACTGAAATCAGGAGTACCACAGCCAGCATGCCCACCTTGTGTGATTTAATTATGTGGCTTTCCTAGGGGGCATTTTTGCTGTTAAAATCCTACTTAGGCAGGTAATGGATTTATTTCCCTTGTTACCTGAAATTTTCCTCTCTGTTTATACAAGGATGTAATTGTTCAAGCACTGAAACATTATCAAAATAAAGGGCAGCTCTGTGGAAAAGTCAGGTGAAAACCAAGAGTGCATCTTGACCAAGTGAACTAGGAGAAGGATTTATCTCAAATTCTCTTTAACAGTGACAGTGTAGTATGCCACTAGAAATGACTGCCCTGCATGTGTTTCTAAATAGCTTTTCTTACTGAACAATGTTGTAGATGCTCATCAAGATATCCCAAACTCTTTTTTTTGTTGGTTCTTCTAATAATCTCTCTGACCATACAGAGAGGTTGCTATTAGGTTAGTCATCCTAGTGGTATTACTTACTTTATAATGTCTGCATTAAGAGGGGAAAACAAACAATTCTTATTTAAAGAGAAGACTGCTTAAAGCATGTTCTTTCCAGAAGTGGCTAATTGTAATTCTGTCAAATGCTGACATTTTTATGAACTTCTCCAGAGTGTCAGGTTCTACGTTCACTGAAATTAATCAGTGGGCAAAGCTGATCAGATTTCATGTCCTTCTTACTTACCCTTTGGTTTTCTTTTTCACTTTCTTTGGTAAACAGGTTTAGAACTGAGCGTTAAAGAGTTGAGACTTTGGCCTGTGTTCTCAAATATTGTTTCCCAATATGGGAGGCAGGTGAAGTGCAGAGGGTAATCCCAGGCCACCTCCTGGACTACCAAAGAGGTAGAAAGGAGGCCTGAACTAAATTAGGTGAAAGCACTGAACTAAAGATTTTTGGTATCATGAATCCTATGACTTTTTAAATCCACTAGTTGTGATTCCATCCATCCAGTCTGTTAATTCTGCTGATTGTACAACAATATTTAAATTATAAAAAATAGTAATAAGAAAGATTAATTTAACTTCTAGAATGGGAAAAGCTGACCTTGAAGCTTTATAGGCAGCTTAGTTGGTTTTTAGTGACCTGAGATGGTCTGACTGGATACCATATGGCATTCAGAGACTTAGAGAATTGAGTTCTCTTTTGCTAATTTGACTGGAGGAAAAATATGAAGTATTCAGAAGCGGCTCTTGTCACTGTCCTTCAAAAAAATAAATGAAATTTTCTTTTCCAGAGCGCAAGCCTCCTTTGACAACAGCAGTTTCAATGGGAGAACCAGAGCAATCTACTACTGTGGACTCAGTAGATATGTCAAAGGTCCAGATTCCTCCTCCTGCTCATCCTGCACCAGTACATCAACCTCCCCCTCTGCCACATCGTCCCCCACCCCCACCCCCCACCAGTTATATTACAGGGATGTCTACTACAAATTCTTACATGTCAGGGGAGGGTTATCAAAGTCTCCAGTCAATGATGAAGACAGAAGGACCAACATACGGAGCTTTGCCACCGGCCTATGGACCACCAGCTCATCTACCATATCATCCTCACGTCTACCCTCCCAACCCTCCACCACCAGTTCCACCTCCACCCCCTGCTTCTTTCCCCCCACCCAATATTCCACCTCCTACTCCTGGATATCCTCCTCCACCTACATACAACCCTAACTTCCCACCTCCAAGACTGCCTCCAACTCATGCAGTGCCACCTCATCCACCTCCAGGGCTGGGAATGCCACCAGCTAGTTACCCCCCTCCTACTGTTCCCCCAGGTGGACAGCCACCTGTACCACCTCCAATTCCACCACCTGGTATGCCACCTGTAGCAGGACTTGGACGTGCTACATGGATGAGATAGCATGAGGTAATTTGCACGAATATACCTTTATGTTGATTAGGCAGGAGTAGATAGCCAAAACCTACATTGTAAAGATGAAGAGGAGGGTAATCTGTATAATTTAGATGAAGAAACAAGATTAAATGAAAATTTAGCTGATCTGTTTGCAGTATGGTTTATGGTGAGTTATATAGGCTTCTAGATTTTAATCAGCTTTGCAGTATCTATTCTAACTTTATACATTTGACTTAAGTTTAAATTGTCTTGACTTATTCCAGCACTGGATTACTTTGTACTAGCAAAACCAGCCATATTGGCTCAATTATATCAGTAAGAAGAAAATTTCCTTCTAGAAATCAGTGCCTATTTTTAAGTATCAAAATAGCCAGATACTATGATATTTGATCTATAATAAGAAACGTCATTTTTAATAGTAAGTAAACCAACACGATGTCAAGCATACAAGCTGCTTTATTTAAGAGAGATTCTGAATGCTAGCTGACTGGAATAATTTTGAGGTGTTTGCCTTGCTGATAGTTTTGGTTTGGAATGTACTGGTATCTTAAAATATTGTATGTTTACACCTATTTGCAAATTCCTGTACATAATATATATATTTTCTAAGTGTGAAAGTCTGAATGTAACAGCCTACTGTGATGTACATCATAGTTATAAATGGGACTACTTTGTTCACTCTACCCAAATAAAATTGGTTCTGAATTTAGTGGATTTCCAGGCTTTTCATATTAGTTCAGAGGTCATAACTATGGTTACTTACTTACTATACTTGCTCCAAGGTATTTCAGTGGTGGTCTCCCAAATCTTACTCATCAGTTTATTTAAAAAGAATGTATTTTATTTTATTCAGCTAGAAGTATACACTATCACAATCAATCTCTTACTTCATTTTTACTAAAATATTTCAAAAGAATGTTTTACACACATTATCAAAAAAAACTGTACTATTACTTTCCTTCCCCAAAAAAGCCAGAGTGGTTCAATAATAGGTAAAAACGCGTGCTAAGGTCTAAAGAATTTTGCTATATACACAACAGCAGGTGCTAACTTTTCCAGTTCTTTGTAAATCATATACAGAAAATATAGCAGGGCTGTAAGATCACAGGTTTAACAGAAATCAAACTTTAAACTGATTTCTAAAGCAGCACAAATAGACTTTCCCCACATTATGAAAAATATACAATTTTATCACTTTACAGTCATGCACTTTGAAAAAGATCAGTAGTACTCTTCCCCCCCAGTTTCTAGAAAGATAAAAGGTCACTTTAACACTGATTTCATTTAATATCTAATATTTGGATAAAAATGTGCCATTCTCAAACAAGGTTGTGCTCAGCAGTCTTATCAAGGTGCGAAGAGCCAACTGAAGCTGGTTACACTGCAGCATTTCAGGAACTGTTAGGGAAACACTGCTTACTCCAGTCACTCCAACAAAAGTCAAGGATGTGATTTTACTTTCCCTAAGCAAGCAAAGTCCATTTGTAAACAGTGGATGCTTTCTTTGCCAGAGGATTGCAGAACCCAGGGCTTCAATCTTGATGAAATGATCTTGGGCTATTGCCCCAAATATATGAATTTAATGGCCACTATTTCAAGGGATGCTCCCCTTCAACTTCATGTACAAAACTCCTCAGGTAGTTTTCACTGAATACTGAGCGCATAGTTAAGTGAATTTAAATATGCATATAAAATATCTATTTAGACAGCTGAAAATTCAGCACCCAAGTCATCCTGTAAAGTCATTAAGCATCATTTTACCCCAGGAAGACATTTTATAGCTCAAATGGAATAAGTATGAAGATTGGCAAGCCTAAAAACTCCCAAACAGTAACACCGCAAGGTACAGCACTGCCATGTTCTGCAAAATCAGTGATGTCCATCTTACACTGAAGATAAATAAAATCTTAAAGGGCAGTACCCTATGAGTATGAAGTTTGTTCAGCTGAACTGCTGGCTACCCTATAAAGTGGCTCTTCAGGATTTGCAGCACTGTTTCCCTTGTAGGTGAGATCTGCAGGTGGAACAAAACAAGCTTTGCTTGAAGTCAATGAATAGATTTTGAGAGAGATTTGAGAGCAGGGAATATTTGAGTGGGAATTACATAGTGGTGAGACTAGTAATCTGATGAGTAATCAGACTAGTAATCTGAGCTCTTGTCTTGTTGAGAGGACCTGCTAATAGCCTCATATGCACGTCAGAAACACAGTTAACTCTCTCCAAGTGCTGGCAACATTTTTGTTGCTTTAGTTAAAATTCACTGACATAAATCAACCTTGTTCCAAATATACTTCAACTCTCTGCTTAATCCAGCAATCAGATGCCACCAAAGTTAAAATGGACTAAGGAGATGGATTAAAGTAACCCTCAGTTTGACCTTAGATAGTAAGGAATAATGATGCTCTGCTTTACACCACCTTTTCTGTTACAGTAATCTCAATGTATAAATTGTATGGGAGGAAGACAAGTAATCACCAATCAATGGTGACTAGAAACTGGAGGTCAAAATAAAAAGCAAAGAGGAGGCAATCCAGAATCCTCTAAAGATGCTTAAAGGAGACAGTCAGACTCTAGAACGGATTTTTCCAGACTCCATGGGATGTAAATACTATTAGACTGAGAGCTATCTAGCTCATTGTTCACTGACTGAGCAGTAGTAGGAAATAATCTACTGGTGGGTGTATGAGTGAGAGTATGCACTTGTGTTCTGGGGGTGGTTCTTGATTGGTTATTTTTAAATAACCTACTCAACTGCTACATTTCTATTTCTGCAGTGAATAATGAAGTGGTGCTTACTCTTACTGGTTATTTTGTATTTTGGTTGTATTCCTTCTCTATTTTTTTACTGGTTACAGGTTTCAGCTTTGACACTGCAAATTCTTCAGCCAGGCAGCTGAGGTTTATTGTACACCACGAGGCCAATTACCTTTCATAATTCATAATAAACCACATGGGTTCCTTGGTATTGTATCAGTGCTCCATGCCATACAATACCACAAGTCAAGAACTCAACTGGTAGAACAAATTAACTTAGAGGAAGAACCTGTCCAGCTAATACAGTTGTCTGTAGCTGTGACTGATTCTTGTAGGGAGCAAAAAAAAAAAAGTAACGGTGTTTGAGGTCATTACATCCTACAATAATCACTAAAATAGATGCAAGTTTTGAAGAGGAGGCTTTGATCTTTTCACATGCCTGTCTTTAAAATTATTTTACACCAATGAGTTCTAATAAGGAAGCCCCGCTTCCTTGGCCTTTTGGGAAAGAACATCTAATGAAATACAGGGACAGCTGCTGTGACAACTTGGAAAAGGAGGGAGTCAATTCTTACAACTACACAGGCAGCTACTCCACAACAGCAAAATGTAAGTCCCATTATTTTATATACAACAATTTGAAGAGGCAAAAACCCAGTTGTTTTGGTTCATTAACAAAAATAAAGCTTGAATGGCAGGAAGTAGTCTCACCTGACAGCCTGTGTTTATGGAGTTTTTATTCAGCTCTGCGAGGTTGTTGTTTGGTTACCTGACACAGGAACCAGTATAGGTGAGGGAACCAGTAAAGGTGAGGGATCCAGCAAGAACATTAAAAAAACCCACCCACATCTTCCTTATGTGAAAGATGAGCTGCTTTTGAAGATCCTGTGAAAGCCATAAGCACTCAGGATAGCAGTTTCTGCTGAATTATTTCATAGTGAAAGCTTTACAAGAAAAGTGTTAGCATTTTGTAGGGAATACTGTTGTGTGGCTAAGTGACTTCATTCACATTACAAATGCAGAAATCTTGTGTCATTTGATCATGAAAAATTGTTCATTAACACCTGATATGGAGTCTTAAGCCTTTATGTACACTTGTGTGACGAGTACCACCATACAATGTAGGGCAGTACAAGTGTTTTTAGCTTGCCACTCAGTATTTTACACAGAGCCTTGTGAAAACAGTTGCATGTCATTCTTCAAAATAAGGACCTCCAAAAAAAGTGTTAGCAGCTCATAAACTTGGCAGGCAGTAAGCCAATGACTTTGAATTGCATTTTCCTTGGCTGCCTGGAGCCACTAACCTGGCTATGAATCACAGACAAGTGGGTGGACAGGAGCAATACAAATGGTGACTTCTCCACAGGTTAAGGGTTCTTCTTCCTCTTAGAAATTCTCTTGAGTTAGTTAATTCTACAAACAGACCATTACAACAAAGCAGGTTTGAACTACGATAAAAATGATGCAAGTCTGGCATTATTGGATGGTTACCCGGTGAACAGTAGCTCCAGAGCACCACAGCCTGGAAATCAGGCCTTTAGCTGCCATATTTACACTATTGTTACAAAAAAAAAAGTCAAAAAAAAAAAAAAAAAAAAAAGAAAAAAAAAGGAAACCCTGAAAAACCTCAACCCCAACTCCCAAAGAACAGGCAGCCAGAAACACTGAGCTCTGCCTCTTTAGTCTTCACAGAATTCATCACTTCCAGTTGCCAGGACGGTGTTCCTACAAGGGACCCTTGAACTGGTTTCCTGACAGATGTTGCCTGATGGAGGGTTTGGAGCTCGCAGCATCACCCAGCTTTCGCCAGACAACCTGCAAGAAAAAATAAAGGGTTTGGGGAGAGAAATACAGGAATTAAAATTAATTAAAAAGTCCAAACAGCAAAGCAACTGAGGAATAGCAATATTTTTTTTATTGCAGTCTGAAAGCCAAAACCAGCCCTTTCCTAGAGCTGTGCTGCAGTTCTCAGCAGGGACACTGGATGGCATCTTTGCACCAGTTTCCAAGGAAGGAAACCATTGATGCATTTTTCTAATTAGTCCCTCTTGAAATTAGAACCGTTTTTGCCTGGGGTAATAGTATAAAACAAATACACTAGATTCAGAACATAAGTTCAATGGTAGGTCAACCCTGCCATGCTTACAGAAAAGATGCTACCATGAACAGAAAAGATAATGAAAAAGATAATGATTAAAATTATATATACATGACTTTCTAAAAACATACATTTTATCACTCTAGGGCCACTATTTAAATAAAAAATAAACTGCAAAAAACTTTATCGCTGCCTTGAATCTACATGGAATGAATATTTAAAGAGAAAACAGCTGATGATAGACAAATAGAGATGAGTCAGTTTGGGAGGATGAAGTAACAGTATTTTACCTTTCCCCCAGCATAGCTACAAGGGAAATTAAGCAGACAAAATATCCTAAAAATCAGGCTTTAATTTACTCTGGTCTTTGCTTTGCTTATAGGGATCCAGCAACCAAAGTGAAGTGCCTCAGCCCTTGCCAAGGATGCTCACAGTGACTTAGCTTGGCAAGCTGCGTTTGTGTTCACACCCTCTTTTTAGGGTTAAGGTGGGTTTCAGAATTTAAACAGAGCATTAGGCCCCTCTCAACTGCTGGAAGGCACCAAAGGATGCCACCTGGGCCCACCTCTAATGTGAACTTCAAAAAAAGAAGGCTCATAGGCATTCTCCTCCCTGCTCTGGGCAATTGAACAGCACATCCCCAACTGCAGGTGACAGGCGGCTCAGGCTGTGTTCCAGCAGAAATCTCAAACTTCCTGTTCAAAGCCAGAGCATGGCCAAGGTGCTCTGAGGCAGGAGGCAATGCCATGACAGCAGCCACCACAGAGCAGCCACCAGAGCGGAGGCTGGGTCCGAGCACTCACCGCACAGGATGTGGCCGGCTCAGTTAACAGCGTGGTTGCCCAAAACATAGCAGTGTTCATAGCACCCCACATATCATGATGCTGCTTCATGGCTCCAGACAAGATTCTCCCCCTGACATTACCATGTGGTTTGGGCTCAAACCTGTTCAAGCTGGACAGCTTTAAATAAGGCAAGCAATTGTTGCTTAACCCAAACCGAGTCCTTAAAGGCACAGGTGGAGACAATTGCTAAGAGAACTCTTCTAGTCAGGGAGAACCCCTTGCACATCTCTGGTCAGCTAGACTGGCTACTCCACAGCCAGGAAGGCAGCAAAGTGGGAACTATCTACTGAGCTGCTCTGTGCAGTGAACGAGGCACTCAGACTACCCAAAACACTGGTCAGCAGAGCCTCCACTCTTCCCTTGTGCCTATGGACCTCACAAGGCTTACAGCAGATCCCTGTTCCCCCATACTTTTAACAAAAGACCACAAAAGGAACCCCAAGAGCTGCTGGGGGGAGTTCTTACATTGCACATTTCACGAACAATTGCCTTCTCCTTTTCACTTAGGTCTTCTTCATAGTTGTCTTGCATTTGCCTGTCCAAATTTTCATGGACCTCAAGGACCTACAAAAAACCAGTATTACAAAACCATTATGATCCTCAAATAGTTATTTGTGTCCCTAAGAACATCATTAAAAAGTATTTAAATTGGCAGGATTCACACAGCCTTGAGACAAGCAAAGACAAATGTGCCATCAAGCTGGGCACCTCCATTCTCCCTGTTCCCCTGGCCATGTCCTGCCTCTGTCCCACCACCTTCATGGTGTGGCTGCTGGGGACCATTGGCAGCAGGTTGCTTGTGCCCACAAGTGCATCTCTTCCAGGAAGGCTGCTGGTAGTCCCACCTTCCAGACAGCACCCCAACAAGCATGATGTTGCCCCTCACCATGTTCTGCCCACACCCCAAACCTCTAGAGAAGCTCAAGTGGGAGCCAGTCCTGGCCTGCCAGATCCCTCTGTCCTGGCCACCCCACAGAGCTCCTTCAGGGAGAAAGTGCCCAGCTGTGACCAGCTGGTCCTTTGATGACAAAAGGGGACTGCCTGGGGCTAAAGGCAGCCTTTGGTTCCAGCTGGAAACACTGACCCAAGGGATACCCCTCTGTCACACCCACATGCATTCCCACAGTTCCTCCAGACAGGCACATCCCACAAGGTGGGCATAGCATAGCTCAGGAGCCCCCAGGTTTTATTCTTGCCTCTGTGCTGATTTGCACACCTCACCCAGAGCTTCACCACTGCTGAGCCAGGTGGTCAGCTCAGTGTGCAGGGTCAGAGATCCTGCAACCAGCCAACATCATCAAACAGCCCGTGGTCTCGTTCACCACGGTGCATCCACACGCACAGGAAGGTGTACAATAGGTGTAGTTGTGTGAATAAATACTCCTACACACCCCAGGGAGGTACAGAGCCATGCTAGGATGGGTTTCAGCCTTTGCTGAGGTATAAACAGCACTGCACTGGCTGCTCCACGAAATGGGATACCAGCGAAGATTATCCCCAGGTCTGCTTCAGCTCAGCAATCCTGCTGCACTCAAAATGAGTTACAAACAAAAATAGGTCATTCTCCTAGGGCCTGCAGCCTACTTGGGACCAGCCTTTGCACAGACAGGAATTATCCACATCCATTCTAAGAGAGGAAGGGTAAGAGGGACGCAAAAAGCATGTACGTGCTGACAAAGAGAGCATCTATTTTCTGCTAAAGAGGAGGGAATTAATTATTGATCCAGCTGGACTCGTACATTGAACTTGCTTGTCTGGAGCCCGTGTGCTTCCAATGCTGGCTGTACAGGCAGCAGCCTGCAGGAGCAAGGCTTGGCAAGGAGCACCAGTGCTGCCTGCCTGGCAGCCAAACATTGGCTGTGTCCACAGGGCAAGTGTCAAGGAAACCATGGGGTAGATTAGTTAAAGATCACATCAGCCCCTGCTTTCAACAGCCATCCATCTTGCAGGCACAGGAGTCTCAGTGAACTTAAATAAACTGTTTTTCTACAACTTGTGCTTAAACTAAACCCACATTCCTTAGCCTAGGAGATGTGAAAAGGTGGCACAGCATATTATTTCTTTCAGTGGACATGTCTTTTAATAGTGTTAACCAGCCAGAGCTGGAGCTGAAAGATGATCAGATGGAAGTTATGTTTGTATTTAATTTCTGAATCTCATTTACCCTGGAAATCATCCTGCTTCCCAGGCTCAACCCATGTCTGGCTAGGCACTTTGTAAAGATGTGTTACCATCTTGGGTATGGGAAAATCGGGTTCATAGCAATAAATGCAACAGCCTATCCAGGAAAGGCATGTTGGAAGAAAATACACTCTGAAGAGTAGAATAACCTCCTGAAGAAAGACAGGAAGGCCTTTTCTTAATGCTGACCCAGCCCCAGCTATTCTCAGATCCTGCCAGATGCCTCTTCAGCTCTTTAGAAGGACCAGGTTAATGTTCCTCCAGTTACACCACTGGGGAATACAAACATGCCTTCAGATCAGCTATCTCTGGATCAGCTAAAGTTCAAGGACTGTGCACTCAGTGTGGGTCTAAGAAACTGGGGTATGTCCTTCTGTGATTTCTGCCACCTCTCAGCCCAGGAGCCTAAAGGAAACAGACTCAAAGTGGCTCATGCCATCCCCTCCTTTTTGCTTTTCATCAAGCTGCACTAACAGCACTCTGTCCTTTGTTGACTCAGCAGCCCTTTGTGATCTCCCTGGGTACAATGCCAGCCAGTGAGAGCAGCCTGCTCCACTCGGCCATGGGGCTGGACTGGGAAATGCTGCTCTCCTGCATAGGGATGTTACTTCCCAAAACCAACTTTCACCTTGCTCTCAGTGGGCATGCTGGCTTGTCTGGCATTCTCCCTGCTGGTACATAAACTGAGGAACACCTCAAGTGTTCTTGGAGACCACACTGATGTCTGTGAGCAAGGCAGTGTCACCTCAAAGTCACCTGATGCCCCATCCCTTCTGACTTGCCGTACTGACCCCATATGGCCAAATATATTTAAAAAACAAATATTCAATCATAAAAAACACCACCAAAGAATCTGAATGACAGGAAGGGAAGCTGAAAGTTGAGGTATTCATTTC
The DNA here is from genome assembly GCF_963513975.1 of Fringilla coelebs. Taxonomy (NCBI): domain Eukaryota; kingdom Metazoa; phylum Chordata; class Aves; order Passeriformes; family Fringillidae; genus Fringilla; species Fringilla coelebs. Next base: position 12,734,014 of record NC_140034.1, on the reverse strand, counting down.
TGCATCACAGAGCATGCTGAGATTGAGGGATACTTCCCAAATTGTGCAAACCTCACTAATTTTGCTGCTTCATAAGTCAGCTGGACACAGCGCTGGGAAACATCCTGCTCCAGCAAGGGAACAATCCATATGCCCTGCTAGGATTTTTCCCTAGTTTTGGAAGGCCAAATCCTGTCTTATCCACAATTAGTGGGAGTGATGATCACCTGCTTGATAGCTCTGTGTGCATGGAAGAGGTCCAGGCTGCTGCTGTGGGGGCAGCTGGGTTATAGGGTAAATGTCAATCTTTCATATTTGTCTCCTCATCACTTCCCCGTGTCTTTAGCAGGTTTGCTCAGTTCCTAAGAAAAGTGCTTTGATGTTCAGTGAGATACTGAGCTGTAGCATATGTACCTTTTATTCTTGTTAGCAAAAACAGCTGTTAGGAGTGCCAACCTGTCATCTTGCTCTTTATTTAGTAGGTGCAAACAAACAAAACTATTTCAGAAGGAAAAATAAAGAAAATCCTAAACATGCTCAAGGAAGAACCTGTGGTAAATTGCAGGCAGTACTTCAGCCACATAGATAGAATTTAGCTGGCAGAAAATCCCAAGGAAAAAGCCTAGGGGATATTATGTATGTGGGTGCAGACAGGGGCAGGCCAGAAGCCCTGCAGATCCATGTGGAGTGGACAGTCCCTCAGTGGCTTTTGCTTGGGCACAGAGCCACATCCTTGCAGCCTCACCACTTGTGGACAGGCTTGCATGCAGGTGTTCCACAAGACAAGTGGAGCCAAGTGCACAGAATCATGGAATAATGGAATGGTTTGGCATGGATGCCATTCATTAGAGCAGGCTGCTCAGAGCCCCACCCAGCCTAGCCTTGAAGGGATTTCCAGGGACAGACCATCCACAGCTTCTCTGGGCAACCTGTTCGAGTGCCTCACCACTCAAAGCAAAGAATTCCTTCCCAACAAATAATCTAAAACTGCCTTCTTTCAGTTTAAAACCATTGCCTTTTGTCCTGTCACTGTGTTACACATAAAAGATCCTCTCCCTCTTTTTATGAACCCCATTTACAGAACTGGAAGGTGTTACAAGGTGCCTCTGGAGCCTTCTCTTTTCCATGCTGAACAACCCCAACACCCCCAGCCTTTCTTCACAGGAGAGATGCTCCATCCCCTTGATCATTTTCACGGCCTTTCCATCTCTCCTTGCCTTTTCTTGCAGTAAGGAGCTGGCCTGCTGAACCATAAGGACTTCCTTTCTCAACCAAGCAGTGCCTCTTCCAGTATCTATGGTGGTACAGCCAAAGCACAAAGTCTCATTTGTAAGCTGCTCTCTTCTCGAGAGAGTCATGATCTGTGTCACAGGAGGTGAGGGTCTAAGGCAGCAGCTGCATCCAGCTTCCACATGAGGGGCTGGCACTGGAAAAGCTGCCCAGTTCTGCAGGGGCCAAATAAGACCTAATCCATATGTTACAGCATGACGTGGCCAAAAAAAGGTCTGCAGCTGGAGACCAACACCTACTAACTGTGCCACAAGGGAGGAAGAAAGATTGAGACCATGACCACATTCCTCAGTCTTTCAGTTTCCAGATGATCCTTGGAAATGGGCCACAGGATGGAAAAACAGACACCTCCTCATCCCTCCGTGCCACACTGACCTACAGGAGAATTTCCTCACACTTCAAATGTGAGAACACTTTTAACCTCAAGTGAGTGAGCAGGACACATCATGTGAGATCATTTCTGCCCCTTGAGATGTGGCTGCTATGTCACCTGCTTCCTGACTCAAGCCATGGCAGTTTCCAGGGTTTTGGAGACAAATGCACCTCACCAGCCAAACTATGAAGTCTCAGAGGAGAATTTCTTCTGAATTTCTTCTAGCCCTTCCTAGGAATCCACAAAGCTCTGAAGCAGAGAGATTACTAGTAAGTGCAAACATCCAATCATCCAAGTTCCTTTCAATTCCTTTAAATGAATCATTGCACCAGACCTTCCAAACTTAATTTCCAGTTTCCATGAATCTTCCTTATTAATTTTCAATCCTTTTCATATGCTTATCAAATCACATCTTAAAACCATTTATGTTTCTTGCCCTTAGTGAGAAATTCAGTCCTGCAATTCCTAAAGCAAATAGGAAACTAATTGCTCCCCAGAATATGATCATAATCAATTTATAAGTATTTGATCTTGTAATTTAAAAACACTACCAACTCTGCTTAATACTATCCCTCACTACCACCTTGCCAAATGGAATGAAGAGAGGAGCAGAAAGGTATGAACACCACAGTTTGGGAAGAAAAAGCCAACAGCAGTAGTCTGGATTAAATCAGAGCTTTGATGATCAAATGTGATCAAAGAAAATCAATACAAAGTGACAGAAAAACAAAGGTTCACATGGGTTTGCAACATTCTGCAAGGCAACAGTTTAGCAGATCCATCTGTATGTGTATAAATATAAATATATGCATATACACACACAGGAGAAATGTCACCCACAAGCACATTGCAGCATAGTACAGGATGGAGCTTTCTATAGCACAGAGCCATTCACAACAAGCAAAGAAGAAACTTGTTGGAAAACACTGAACAAATATATGGCAGCAAGTGAACTGCCACTTGTGTGGTCAGCTCCTTTGGGAACAAGCAAAACTGTACTAAAGGTATTTCTTAATCCTTGACTGTGCTGGACATCCTCCTCTTAAGGAGTTATACAATCAATCAATAGAAGTTATACGATTTGGATGTCTAAAGTCTCAAGAAAGCTGAAAAATCAAGATTTTCAATTTGAAGGATCATTTATAATTTAAATTCTAATTAGATCCAAATGAAATCAAACTTGTCTTGCCTTCAATAACTATTTGAGAAATGGTGGCATTCAATATCCTCCTGGGATCTGGCAACTGCCCAGTGGAACCAGTACCCTTCCCAGCCACACTACTGCTTCTCCTGACATTTGTTGGTTTTAACACCACCACCACCACCACATCTGTCCTGGAGCCAAGAGACCCTGCACAGGCATGATATACTATGATAGAAACACTAAAAATTATAAAATTTAGGGAATTTGTGGATCATAACCATGAGCAATGTCTGTGCCATTTATTTATCTGTCAGATGTGGAAAGGTACAAAGCAAAGAGATTTCTAATCATCTCTCCAGGTCTAAGATTATCCAAGCTGGTGATGCCACTGCTGGACCTTTTTTCCAGCTAGGACCATAGGAATCTGAGCTCCAGAGCAGCCATCCAGGAATCCTCCTTTGAGTTGATGTAATCTCTTTAACCCTGTACAGCATTCTTCAGCAAATCCAAATCTATAAATCACTATATTTCAACCAAAGACTAATTTAGTTAAGAGACTTTTCAGCCATCCCTATTGCACCTTGTAAAGGATTTGTGCTTCTGTGTCTCTCAGATATTCAGAAGTCTCTTGCTTAACTAGTTAAACATGTAGCACTGGGGAATTACACTTTTTCTGCTAATGGATGGTCACTAGAACCTGAAAGCTGCTGTGAAATCACAGTGCAAGTTTTCTCCTTTAACTCACCTACCAGTCTCCCATGGTCCCATTGTCAATGGTCCTGACTTAATCCCTACTGATGATGCACATCCTACATGGGCAGGATGTTTGTTGTATATTTTTATAAAATAAAATCTTTTGCCTTTGAAGACTGCTGCAGGATTTTCAACAACAAAATATACGAGGAAATGCAGTTTTTGTGTCCCTTTTTAAAACAACATTTCAGTCACCACTGTCACGCCAGCAGCCCAGTTTACACAGGACTGATGAAAACAAAGGGCAACCAACACCTTCAGCATCATCAGCTTTTATTGGAGGTTTCCAACCCCCCAAAAAATAGCTGTGCATAATCTCGCTTAGCTCTGCAACTATTTTAAGCAATGCTTATTCATCATGCTACAGGTGCTGGTTACCAGTATCCTGCCTGTGTATCAACTTTCTGTGTTCAGGTGTTCCCACAAGAAGAGCCAATGCCCAGCTCTGTCCCTCAGGTGCAACTCAGGACACCTCAGTGCCCCACACAGCCTTACCTTCATAGCATGCACCACAGCCTCTGGCTTCTGACCCACAGGGACATACCCCGCTGCAGGAGAAGATGCAAGGTCAGATGTCATGCGAGCTGGTCCCTGTGGAAATCAGGTAAGATATGTGTTAATTCCCCTTTGGGTGATTTAAGCAAGGATGAAGAAAATATTCAGAAAATTTGACTACTAGTTTGTCTCAAATTTAATCCCCTTAGCCACCTTCAAAGACAAAAGACACCACTACCCCTTCCTCACAGTAACATCATTTGATTTGACACCATTTAAGCACCAGCACTCAGTCTAGATGTGTTCAGGCAGGAGATCACCCTGGTTTAAATCTAAATTGATTCAAGAAACATTTTTGTTCATTTAGGATAGCTTTCCACAAGGACAAGATCAAACAGCACTCATCCTCCTAGACACGGGAGCAATGCAAACAAGATGATTTTCCAGCATCAAACAGTCATTTCTAAGAAGCTGTGTTCATGAAAGAAACAGTTGGCATAACTTCATTGCTTCTCTGGCAGTGCTTTCACATAGACATCAAGTACTGATCTTCAGCTACAGAGAAAATTGTGAAAGCAACCTTAAAACAAGCAGATGTCCAAACCTAATGTTGGCTGGGTTTGTTTCCAAAATGCTGGCCAGTCCTCCTGCATGAAGGATTCCGTTGGGAAAGATGCCGAAATTACATTTCACAAAAGATTTCTACTGCCCAACCAGCCTTGTAAGCATTTTTCATAGTGCTTTCCTTTTTCTACAGGCATCCAGCTTGAATTATGAGAGACACAATATCTTTATTCAGTGAGATGCACCCTGCCTGTCCCTAATATTTTCGCATTGCTTTGTAACTCCAGGAGAAATCAACAATGAAATCATTGACCAAACTTGTATTTAGCCTTCACATCCTTTAGGAAACACAAAGAATGATTATACTTGGGGGCCTCTGAAAGCAAATTAGGATGGCAGAGCGGCATGTAGCACCATCACAGGAATGCTTTCACACACAACGCACGAGGCACTCCATTCACCCCTTCCCTGGTTTAAAAACACAGCATTTTTATGCTTTGTCTCATCACTTTGCCTTCCATGCCAAGGCCAGCAAGTTAGCTGTGCCAGAAGAATCACAGAATAATAGAAGCACAGAATGGTTTGGGTTGGAAGGGACCCTAAAGATCCTCTAGATCCAACCCCCTGCCATGGGCAGGGAACCTTCCACTAAATCAGTGCTTAAAGCCCTGTGCAGCCTGGCCTTGAACACTTCCAGGGATGGGGCATCCACAGCTTCTCTGGGCAACCTGTGCCTGTGCCCCACCACTTTTACAGTAAAGGAGAACCAATGGAGGGGCACTTTCAATCTTCCAAATGTTTTAAATTGTAGGAGCCTTTTTACTCACAGAAGCATTCATGTGCATGTATTGAAAGAAAAAATGGGCTAATCCATTAGGCTACAGACAAAAAGGCACAGAGCCTTTCAAGCCCTGGCCACTGATCTGTGCCTAACCCATGCCATGACCAATAGCCATTTACTCATAATAGCAACCTTCATGAACTGAGTCTTCCTTGGGGTGGCATCTCAGAAAAAGGAAAGTTAGACTTACTAACCCCACAAAAATTCTCCAAGGTTATTTAACAGACTGAAAAAGCAGAGACACTCGCAGGATGGGCATGGTTCTAGTGGCAGTGTTACAGCTTGCTGGGGACAGATCCTCAGCCACCCTGTCCATACCATCAGACAGAAAAGCCAGAGGCTGAGGGGGAGCACTAGGGACTGGCTCCAGCCAGTCTACAGCTGCAAAATGGGGTACAAATTTCTCACAGGGCCGGTAAATGCAACAGAGTTCTTCCAGAATCAGCTTCCCACAGAGGTCAGAGACACCAATGCATGCATAATTACTCTGGTTTCATCATGAAAGATGCTTTCTTTCCATAAATGAGCAGCTTCATGACAAAAGAAAGAAGAATATTCAGGAGTTTGTGGTCATACTTGATATGGATCTTCTCCCATGGCCCTCTTCTAACTAACTAGGAAATGCCAAACAAAGGTCTAACATCTAATATTTCTTTGGAGTTGAGAGTAATATGACAAAGTTAAAAGGAATTCTGCTGGATATTGCTGCTGACAACATTTTAAATACAGTTTCCTGGCCAAACTAGAGTAGATCACGAGGTCTCCCATATGAAAGCAGCAGCTTCTCCTCACATAACTGAAGGCACTAATGAGCTACAAAGCACTTCCATGATCACAATCACTCTCAAAATTATTACAGAATACAAATGAAACAAAAATGATTAGAGAGAAATGTTTTTTCTAAAGAGCTTGATCATACTTAACCAATCACCATACTGACAAGATAAAAGCATTCTTGCAAGCACAGTGATATACTGGATATATTATACCACACAAAAAGCATTCAAAGGGTCACCTTCCTTCTCAGACAAAGGCACTCAACTGAGTGGCCCCTGAACACAGGTAGAGAATTTGACTGAAGAAGGGAAAGATAACTTTAAAGAATGAGAAATGCAGCAAAAGAGGTAGACCCAAAACTTGTAGTCAAAGTCAAAGTAACAGATTGCTTCATTTCTAAAACAGGCATGATCCTTGATCCTTAGCTGGGAAGTCAAAGGCCCCAGCCATCAGAAAGAGATGTCCAAATTGCTGAGTGCCATCATCAGCAATGGTGAGTGCACCATGGCCACACCACCGAGCCATCGCCCCAGGCAGCAGAGACCTCCCCACCATGCCAGGCTGGTGCTACAAAAGGTCAAACACACCTGTGAAGAAGGTGGGGAAGCAAGCAAGGATCTCACCAAGATCCCCAATCCCTGCAGCTATGGGATGCACCCAGTAAAAACACACACATGGCTAAGGGTGGCTCCATGTTCATCACTGCAGGCAGTGCTTCCTGTGCAGCTGCACCCTTAGGGAAGGCTCTTCCCAGACACACAAAGAGTCAGAGTTTTCTAAAGGGGTTGGTGCTTCATTCCCACTGATTTCATGTGGTTCACAAAAACGAAAAAAAAAGCTTCAGCCAAACTCCTATCAGCTTCCTGCACAGAGGCACACATAAAGGAGGCCAGAACTGAGGGGACTGCAGTCAGCAAGGAAAGAAGTGACAACATATCCAGCAGGATGCATGGCCAGCCTTTGGAGGATGGAGGAGAGGAAAATGGGCAGAGTTCACCAATAGTGCTAGCTGAAGAGGAGGAAATGGAAGGAATTGGAGAAAAGGTCAAGGTTGCTATATTGGAAAACTGCCAACAGTGGGAGAAGGGAGGGAATGGGAAGGAAGAGGAGGATGTGTATTTTACCCAGCAGGAAATCCATTGAGGTGAAATGCAGAGGAGAGGGAATCAGAGATTTGAGATAGGAGATTGGAAGTAGGGCAGGCAAAATCTCAAGAAGTCAGTGTTAAAGTAGTAAGTAAAATTGCACAGATGGAGGAGATTCCTCATGCCTAGAACAGATGCATTTGGAAACTGTAGGCAAGAATTCCCACAGCTGCACTCCAGCACTCCAACTCAGCTAATCTGAGGACCCCCACCACTACAGAAACCCATGCCCTTCCTGTTCCCTACAGTTGACATTTTCACAGACATAGGAACACCACTGACTCAGCACCCTGGCAGACAATAATAGCAAGGTTAATCTGGTTACATCCTAAGAAGCAGAAATTGTCCATATAGGCAAAAAGCAACATGGTGTGTTTTGAGGCAAGTGTCACTCTCAGTTTCCTCTCCCCGTCTGGTTTTGTCGAGCATGCAGTCTTTGTATTAGATGCACATATGGCTTTTCCACTTGCTAGGTTTTTATAGTGTTTGGTAGTTCAGTTCACCCTCAGCTACGTGGCTGAGGCATTATGTAATTATATAAATGAATGGTGCTACAAGACAGCTCAGAAGTCACCAAAAATGCCATTAAAATTTATAATAGAGATGTTGAGAAACAGCATACCACTTTCAGCTGCATCCACAGCCACAGTCACCCCAGCAAAGGAAGAGCTGCCCAGCAGTGAGATTACCAGTCTAATTAAGGAAAGGGGGTGTAGGTTATGTCTCTGAGTGTTCAGATGCTTGCAGGAAGCAACTTTCTTCCCTGTGCACAGGGTTTATCAACCACTGCACCTCTGAGACCCAAAGATAGTTCTCCTAAAGGAAAAAAGTCCCAGGGAACCAGAGGCTGTGGAGCTGGGTGTGACCCATCCTAAGCTTCCTCAGCAAGTTGGTGCTTTTGCTTCTCTCCAAACCTGTGGCTGCTCAGACCACTCGAGATTGCTGTGGCATGGATCTCTGATGAGCTCAGCCCTGGACAGAACAGCCCTATCTGTGCTGCCAGGATGGTTCTGGGACTGCAGTGTCCTGAAAGGGTCCTGATGAGACTCTCTGCATCCCTCAAGGGAGGACAGTGCCAAGTACCCCCATATCCAGGCCCCTTTCCAGAGGGAAAACCACAACAAGAGCTATTGCTCTGCTGCCTCTGTGCAGACAACAGTACTGAAGCACCACTGAACACATTTCCCTTCCAGCTCTCACTTGTTCCTCCATTTCAAGCACAAATATTTGCTGAATATTTGCTGGTATCAGTGATAGGACCAATACACTTCCCAGAGCTTTACTGCTCCCATGTGGCATCAGTCCCCTCCCCATCCCACCTACCCCACACCATGCACACCAAAAGCACAAATCTACCAGAGAAACTCAATTCCATCTGAGACCCTCCCAGAAATCTCTCTCTGGAGCTGGCAGGGCTTGTCTCCAAGTCTGTATGGAGAGTCACAGTCCAGCTGTATATTTGACTAAGAGAAGAGAGAGAAACTCTGCAGTCCCTCATGCCAGAGCATCCTTGAAGCAATATGCTACATGCAGGGGATAAGTTCCCCAATTCTCTGTTGCTAGAATGACACCAACAGCCTCCAATCCAAAGCAGAAAACAAAGCAAATCAAAGTAGCCCCATTCAGCAAAGCAATAGTGCTAATGTGAGGAAGAAAATCCCCAGACCACAAATAGTGCCAATGATCCTTTTCAATCTGACACCAAAAGATGAAGAGCAGACGCCTCAACTTGCAGCTGCTGGCAAACATCTGCTGCTGTGTGTCACGCCACAATGTCATTAGCAGTGTCTAAGACCAAGTTTCCTAATGAGTCCTTGCTGGCTCTATCTGGCTGCATGGGATGTGGTCCAGCACAGATGATGACAAGCACTGCCATGGATACTCCATTCCTGTCTATCTGAAAGACCAAAATTAATAAGACTCTCTGCATTAGGGCATGCTGTGAAATCCCCAAAACGACACACCCCCACATTGGTAAAGTAAGGCTTACAACATGGACCTCTCTTCATAACAGGGGGAATGCTTTGGAACCTAAGAAGAAAAGAGCCTAACTGGGCATGACAGGTGTCTGCTCTTTTAGAGGTTTTGGATCAGAAATTAAAAAAAAAGAACAAAGAAATTGTGATAAACCATTTCTCCTTGAATCCTCCAGGGATCTGAAAATACATGAGACCATGGGCCTGCCATCAGTTTTCAATCTCTTTTTGCTCAATTACATTCTGCCTTTTAATGACACCCTTCCCTACCTCACTGCCAAGAGAGCTATTCCTGATCTGCAGAAAGACTGCAAAAGACTAAGTTTCAAAACCCAAAAGAGACCATCGTGCTGGTTTTACTTCAGCCAGCAGGCACAACCTAGGCACTGGGGATGCTTCAGACCAACATGGAACATATGAGCAAATCTTAATGCTTCTGAACCTCACATCTTCCCCTTGCCTTCTATTAATTTTTGTCTCCCATTTCAAAAAACAAGCATTTAGAATTCAAACCCGATTATATAAGCCACATTTTTCTAACGGCATACCTCCGACAACATTAAAGCTAAATGGAGTCATATCAGACACCGTGAAGTTTTTATTGCCAAGACAGAACACAGAAAATTACATTACACCAGGCACTGTCAGACAGCTCACAATAAAATTCCCAGGCACGTCTATTTATCTCACAGTGGTTTTGTTTGCAACCTGCTTACCCAGATTTGAATTGTACTTGGACCCTTACTTAGCACCTGTCACCATCCTGGTGTTTTAAATTAATAAAAAATAAATAAAGGTGTCAATGCCACTCTGCAAATTAGGAACTGTTAAGAGACAAGCAGGAGGCAGTAACATGCAGTAACAGTTCATGGGAAGTGGGTGGCAGAGCCAGTGCCATGGAAAGGTGCCATGGCTGGCACCCCAGCCCTGGTGTGCTGACAGAACAGGGGGCCCAGCACATTTTTGTTTGTGAATGGCACATGTGGCTACACGCTAAAGGAAGCGCCTGGAGCAGCTCCAGCCAGGCAGTGCCGGGGCAGATGGGGGAAAACCAGCATCCAAACCAAGGACTGAGAGCATAAGGCCACTCTGGCATGGGAGAAGGGGAGGCAGGGAACGCCCCAAACCCCTGAAGCACGGCGTCCCCATCAGAAAGAAGAGTGCACAGGCAGCACCAAGGGCAAGCACTGGGCTCACAGGACTGATGGTCCACTCAGAATGAGAACTCTCCCTTCACACAGAGATGAGTGCCATTCCTGGGTGACCACACACAAAAAAATCTCCTGTTACCACCAGCCTGAGACATTCCCTGGGCCCCCTCATCCTTCTGCATCCCGGGCCACATTTCCCTTCCCGTGCTCCGTGCCCTGCAGCCGCAGAGGGGTTAATGGCTGAAACAAAGCGCCGGGGCCGCTGGAGCATGACGAGACACTCCACCCTCCCTTCCTGCAAAGCCCCTTCCCTCCCCGCCGCATCTGGCAGCTCTGCCATTGCCACCACGTGCGGTGCTCCTGAGGGAGCCCAGCTCCTCTCGGGCCCTGCAGGGACAGGGTGGCACTCTGGCAGCAGCACAGGGCTCCTTGCTGGCTGCAACATTTCCTGGAGGTACAAAGAAGAGACCAGTGCCTGCTCCTCTGCAGACCACACCTCATTGCCACCCTACTGCAGATGATGCCAGACCTGTCTCTGATATCTGAGCATGGGACACCCTGACAGGAGCCAGGGAGCATCCCTGTGTGTCCTGTCTGCCTGGCAGATGATCCAGAGCACTGATGGTGCTTGGCTGTTGTTACTCCATGCCTACTGTGCAGAAAGCCTGCCAGCACCCAGCTCAAACCCAACCACCAGCTCCTTCTGGGACACTTAAATGGCTGCACAGTCCCAAGGACACGGTGGGCTGCCCTGCAGCTGCAAGCACCTGACAGACTGCCCCCAGGCACCAGAGAAGGAACCTGTGGAAGATTCCTAGACAGACCCAGCTCTCCAGCACAACACAGGTCCCTGACAGGGAGTGAGTTCAGAGCCATCAGTGCTCTGTATTAGCATCTTCCTTATCAAATCAAGGGACTTTATTGCAGATGATAATCTCCTTTGGCATTACTTAATTTGCTGCCTTTAATCACAGAGAGCAGCTGGTCATGTAAACATTCAAATCCATGAATTAACTGCTGGGTCCACATGGGAGCCAGACAGAGCCCGTCTGCGTGTCTCAGCCACCTCCTCCTGCATGTTCATGGTGCCCCCAGCATGCAGGGATGTCTACTTAAGTAATAACAAGGACTTACACGGTGCTTTCTGATTATTAAAGAATCAATTTAACTCTTTAATTGCTTTCTCAGCAAACATCACAGACCCCCAACAAAAGAATGGCAGGCACGACACAGGGCTGGCTGTACGGGCAGTGCTGGGGCACCCAAGGGAAGGGAAGATGTCAGAGACTGCCCCGGACAGAAAAACAAAGTCAGGACATTGTTTGCGACTGGATGTCATTACAAACAGGAAGGGTGTCTTTTCTCAGCACTGAGCTGATCGAAGCTGCAGACTCGGGAGACTCCTTGGAGCAGGCAGGGCCGGTGAGTCACGCACAGCCTCCTCCGGCAGCGCTCGCTCCCTGGGCTGGGCAGGGGGATGGGGGCACGCCGGTAAAATCAGCGCCGACAGCCCCAGCTGCCCCCTCGGACTGTGAAACCCTCACCGACATGGGCAGAGCAGCTCCACCCGTGGTTACCCGACACGAGCGAACAGAACAAGTCTGTCCGGACAGAGCAAGCCCGTCAGCCAAGTGCACTAACCCTGACTGACTCACAGGGGCACTGTCAGCGTGAGGAATTCCAGAGGCGCTACTGCTTCTGATAAAGGAACGCCGAGCACCTTTGTTTCCAGATGGAAACGGCGGGCATTCTTAAGACTTCCATGATTTGAAAGCAAATCTGATGCAGGTGAAAGCCTCTGAGTGGGCAGAGGATGCATGCAGGCACAGGAGGGTCCCTGTGCACATTTGAGCCTGGCTGCCCTTGCAGACCTATGGCAGAGCCCGGGTCCCTCCTGCCCCTGCCTCTGCCCTGGCCCACTGCGAGCCCCACACAAGGGTACATGAAAAATGAGCACCAGAACCTGCAGCAGATCCTCGAAGCAGATGAATTTTTCTTGCTTCCTGTGGTTAGCTGTAAGGGTGGATTATGGGCACAGCCTCTCAATGCCTCTTTTGCTCATCAAAACCCCCAACTTTGTCACTGCCCAACTTTCTGCTGGTTAGCTGCCATGGGGAAAAAAAGCCCCCCACTGCTCAGGGCCTCTGCAATAGCAGCAGATGAAGGGCAGCTGCTTTCAAAAATGGATTGGTTTGTTCTCAGCTGCTAGTGATACACTCTGAAGCTTCACCATAGCACTCCATAAATCCTGACAAACCTTTCATTTTACTTTTTCTTCCACAGCTACTGTTGCTGCAGCAGCAAATCAGGCACCTTGATTTTCTCTTTTTGCCTGCTCAGTAACATCCTGGTGGTATCCCTGAAGCCAGTGGGAAGGGGCTGCCTTCTGCCACACTTCTCATGCTTCTCTCAATCATTGCTTCCCCCTGCCTAAAAAGGCACCATGGCCACCACTGATGTGGGAAGGTGAGAAATCAGCCTAGAGTCATCCTCTGACACACACCAGCTGAGCTCAGCTCACCTGACAGTGACAGGGGATGGGTGCAGGGATGGGAGAAGGCAGGGAACCATCAGGGCACTGCACAGGAGGGGCTTCTGAAGTAACAGGAGGGGCTGGAGGCATTTTGAGAGGCTGCAATGAGATGCTGAAGATATAAATGCAGTTCTGGGATGCCAGAGGCACTGGGCAGCCACAGATCCTCCTGACCAGGGGTTGGTTCATGTAGCACTGTGAGTGCCTGGAGGTTCCTTGCTGGCAGTGGAGGGGCTTCTGGGCTGTGCTGGGACACCTTGAGGCTCTGTTAACATCTCCAGTGCACCAGGTGACTCTGCAGGGGCAATCAATGCTCCTAGAGCTCCCCTGACTCCTCTGGGTACATCTTCAGGACATCACAATGAGAACAGTGTGGGGATCTTTAGCCACTTCAAGCTTGATTTTTAAAGTCAGGTTGGCTTTAAGAAGCTGATCCAGCTCCTCTCCCTGCAAGGAACAGATTTACTCCCATGCAGGCTGAGGAGGGACATCAAGACTTGCCCTGTGTTCCCCAGTGAGACCCCAGACCAGGCTTGGGCCACAGTTACATCTCCTTGCCTGCACCAGGTTGTTTCAGGAGCCAGCTTTGCCGTCCCTCTGCAGGGAGCTGAGGGAGAGATAGACACTTACCTTCTCACTTTTCTTCTCCTTAGCCCTTGTACTGAGCAGGATGGAGACCACTGTCTTTCCAGCCAAAAGGGAGAGACAGGACTGCCACTGGGGTTGAGGTTTAGCTGCTAGGTTCCCTCACATCACCTCTCCTCACCACTGCTCTCACAGGCTCAGCAGACAGCCAGTGCTTCAGCCAAGGACTCATCATCCCTTCCCACTCCATCTAATGGCTTCTCTTTACACCTACAGACCACAAACATGTGGGCTTGTTTTTGTAATAGCAAGTGTGCCATCTGGCAAAGTGAAATACACTTTGCCCAAGCATCTCTGCAAGGCAGAGGTACAAAATGTGACTCCTTGTGGCAGCATGGTGGCAATCAAGGGAAGGGGCTGGTGCTGCCAGCACTATCTCCCAGGCTTTGCATCCTTCAAGAAGTGGGCAGTGGAGAAAAATACAGTCAGAAAGTGCCAAGAAGCCAGAGACTCAGCAGCCCTCTGAGTGCTCTCCACTATACTTTGCATTTTCCTATGGACCTGGTTGGTTTTGGAATAGATTTAGAAGGGAAAAAGAAATTGTGACTCCCCAGTCTGGTCTACAGTCTACACAGACTTCTGAGGGAAGCAGCTTTGAACACTCTAACAGAAATCTCACTTTTATCTGGAGATACTTATTGCAGTCCTCAGGGGCCTATATAGAAGCTGAGTATTGGCATCATCAGCATTGTCTTCTCAAAAAGGCAGAGCTTGTCTCAGCTCTCACAGAGTGCATCTGCAGGTACTTTCCCCAGGGATCCCCGGTTCCAGACCCAGGATGCTCTCCAGCCACAGCACCAGCAGACACATCCTCCTGCCCCTGGATGGGGAACCACTAGGAGCTCCTGCTCCTGACCAAGGGAGCACTACAAACTCGGTGCAAAAACTTAAGGAAGGGGAAAGGTGATGATTGTTCTAACCTAACATGTCACTCACACCCACACACCTACAAACATACATTCACATGTTCACCAAAAGGTGGTCAGGGTCACAGAAACAAGGGACACCCACTAGCAAGACCTAATGACAGCCCTGGCATCCCTCCTCACTGACAGCAAAGAAATGGGTCCTGGGACACATCTTCCACATGCCTTAGGAGTCAGTGGTTACTGCACGCTGAGCTTTATCTCAGCATCTTGCTTACCCTCCAAAAACCCCAGGAAAGCTGCTGCCTGTTGCCTCCTTTCCATCACTTTGGTCACCTTATCTACTCCTTCCTTTTGGAACCACAGGAAGAAAAATTGTGGTGTGACATTGCTCCTGTTATCAGGGAACCAGTCCTCTGCTGATGAGCCATCTGTGCTGCGGCCTTATCACAGCACAGACCTCCCAGTCCTGACACAAACCACATATCCTGTGGTGTTTACCCATTTCTTTGCTGCCAGTCACGTCTTTGGCCATCAGCACGGGCCAAAGCATCCCTTCCTCTAGAATTCCTGCTGCTGTTTTCACACACACTTTCCCACCCACACTCCATGCACACCACCCTTAGTATTTCCATTAAGTTACTCCCACCAAAGGCAGGATTCCCATTATAAATCACATGAACACTGCTAACAGATTTTAAGTCCAAGCCAGCCAGGCTAGCTCTGACTGCCAGCAACAAGCTGGTTCATGTTTAATGGTGTTCTTTGCCAGTGTGGATAAGCTGTTCCTCCAGGCAGCTGGTTTCTGAGCTCCTCAAGGTGATGGTGCCACCACAGGACCATGAGCAGCCCTCAGGTCACCTTCTCAGGCTTGGGCACTGAGATGGGGCTGTGGCACAGCCTCAGGACAGCAGGCAGGTACACGAAAGTCTGCAGGGAACATGTGTCCCCATGGCAGCCAGAGCAGCCATGCAGGGGCCAAAGAGAGAGGTGCAAGCTCTGGGCCATGCTCAGCCCCCACATGCATCCTCAGCTGTGCTGCAGGATGTCTCCCTGGATCTGGGGGGAGGGAGCAAGCAGCAATGTGGGGTTTAGTTGCCAGCTGCAGTGGAACCATGACACCCAGATGCCAGGTGAGCCACGGAGTCCTCAGCAGTGCACGGCTTGAGGTACCTCAAAGACAGCTCTCATGCCTGGGACAGCAGCTCCCATGAGACTGAGCAGCTCTGGAGGCTGCTGGCAATGGGAAAATGGAGCCAGCCTATCCAGCTTAGTCTCATCCCAGGGAAACCGTAGGTGCCATCAGGAGCTTGTTGCTGCCTCCTCTCATGAGTCCAAGCCAGAGGAAATCAGCCTCACCTCCCAAAGGACACAGGGAGCCTCTGGTGCTCCATTAAATGACACTGGGTGGCAGTCCCTAGAGCTGGAAAGGTTGACTCTCTGCTATCAGTTCAAGCTAACATAGCTATCACACCTTCCCCTGCAAAGGACAGGGTCTAGTAGGCCAGACTAACCCCAAGGACTGCTGCTCCTGGATATTTGGTGACCACTGCACACTACAGAGCAAATCTGTAATTATCTGTGTGTGTGAAGCCCAGTGCACAGAGCACAACTGTGAGTGTCTTCTGCTTCTGCATCTTGAGGGTGCACTGGTGCCCCTGATCCAGGACACATCAGAAACACCCAGCTGTGTCCTTAACTGGGGTATGTCATAGCCCTGGAGAGCTGGAGTGATGCCTGCTTGTTACCTGTGTGACAGTGACAGGGATGAGCTGGGGAACTTCCCAAAGAGTCACACGGGCAGTGCCGATGACGGAACCCTGAACGGACCTGGCAGCTTTGAAGCTGACACCAACTGTCCATCACTCACCCACATGAAGCTTGTGCAGGCACAAAGAAGAATGATTTCTCACAAACTCATGCCTGCTGTCTGTTAAAAAAAGCCACAGAGAAACTCAGGTACATCTAAATATCCACTTCTGGGCAAGCTCAAGTCATTCAAGGACATTTTCATAAATCTGTGATCATTATCCTTGTCACAAAAGCAGTGTATCACATCAAGCCACAAACCAAAGGGATTTTGGTAGGAATAAGTAAATAAATGGCTACATAAGTATCTCAGACAATATGGATTTGGATCCAAAGCTGGTTTTGTTTTTTCTCTATCAACTTCCCGCAAAGAAGGCAGAACACAGCTAGGGTGACAGATGAAAGGGAATGCCACACAGCACCCAGGCCTTTCCATAAATGCCAGGTGCCATCTCTTCCTTGAGGAAGGAGAGAAAACAGGGACAAGTAGCCAGGAAGGGCTCCAGCAGGCAGGACCATCTGCCACCAGCCCTCACAGCCCCAGTGAGCTGCGGGGGCAATGCTCAAGCAGAAAACTCTCCTGCCAGCTCCCATCCCAGCACAGCCCCTCTGCAGAGAGCTGCTGGACATATCCCAGCCTGACTGACAAGATAAATGTAACATCATGAGTAGCAGCACTCCTTGGGACAACCAGCACAGGCTGACTGAGCATCACCAACCTGGAACAAAGCTGGGGATCAAAAGCCTAAGCACCAGGGAAGCAAAGAAAAATCTCCAAAACTGTAAGGCTGGCACAGCCAAACAAACATCTCCAGGTTCAAGTCTCTCTGCACTCCCTATAAAGTCTCCTGTCTTTACACATGGGGCACAAAATTACAAAAGTGAATATTCACCTGGGCAGCTTTATCCCTCTTTTCTTAGCTTGAAGTATCTCTATCTATCCTGCCATTTAGCAGGGATAGGAAGGGGATATGCTTCCATCATTGAGTTTTATTTATGCAAATTTTATTAAATTATCATTGTGCCCTTCTTTACAACTGTAAGAGATACACTAAATCTACAGAATGACTTTTTCCCAGTCAGGCAGCCAACACATGACTGGTCCTACAGCTCTGCTGACCAGTGTCCCAGACATGGAGCAGGGAGGTTCTCCAGCTGCGCTGCCATCAGGAATTTGCTCACATTTCTAAGACTCACAGCCCACTCCCACCAGGACTCTCTGACTGTTTCTATACTCTTCCTCTAATCTGGAAAACAGTATCACCACACAAACCTAGAGGCCCAGGCAGTGAGGGAAACATCTGGAAGGCAAACACCTGGCAGGGCTCCTCAGCCATGCCCAGCACAGCAGCACAGGTTCCATCTCATGCAAGAGGCTTTAGTCAAAGTTCTTCTGTCTTTTGAGAAGCAATGCAGGCAAATCTTAGGAAGCTCAAACCTCATTTCTGCTACAGAAAAACCTAAGAACTTACTCACTAAACAACCCTGTCCAAGCACTGCCAGACACCTGGCAAGCTTCACCCACAGCCAGCTTTTTTACAACCGGCACAGGGCATTTACCAAGAAGAAGCTGCAGCTGTAACAAGAATCACCCTAGCTTTAAAAGATTCACAACAGTGACTGTCAGTTGATTGAAAACCCATGCTGGGAAGTTGATGAACTAAATTCAGGCAGAGATTAATGTTCCAGGGGTTCCCCATCCTCCCAACATCTGCAGGTTTTAGCTGCACGTTTGCAACTCCAGCTTCAGGGTGAGCAATCACTTGTGAGCTCCCCTGTAATTGTCCCCCTGTAATTGGATGTATCCCAGCCTGACTGACAAGACAAACAAAAAATCACGAGTGGCAGCCCTCCTTGGGGCAGCCAGCAGCTGCAGGGGGGGCAGCCTGTCCCCTGCAGCCGTGCCCACCTCTGGGGAAAGCCAGGGCTCTGCCTGTGCAGGTAAGGAAAGGTCTCTTACGTTCTGCAGGGCGTCCTGGTACTGTGGCAGTGAGGAGAGCTGTGACTCAGAGTGGTAGGGGGACAATCCTTTCCTCAGAGTCCGCAGGTCCCCCGTGCTGGACTGCTGCAAAGACAACAGAAAACAGGAAATGTTAATGAGAGGGAAGAAAGCTGTGCCCCTCCTGATGTCCTGGCTTTTCCCACGACCACATCTGTCCCCTGACCTGTTCTCTTTACTTCTCCCTGCACCAACAGTGACAGTGAACAATGTAATAAAATGCTTTTTCCGTGTCTAGTACTAGAGAAAACACCTGCAAGCAGCTGGAGGTGAACTGTTCAAGGTCTGCTACATTAAGTGATACAGCAGGAAGGCATTTTTGTTTTACCCAAGTTCCTACATGCTCAATAAAAAGCATTTGTTAAGAAGCACATAAAAAATATTTTTAAGACTTCAGATTAAATCAAAATCAGCAAAAAAATCCACAACCCCCAAACAAGCAAACAAACCAACCAACCAAAAAACCCACTCAAAAAACTCACACCAGGAGACATTTTCTAGATTAAGGCTTTGTAAACTACTGTCATTCACCTCAGCTTGCAAAATATTTGTTGACAGGAACAGTTTCTTATTTGGTTACAAATTTGCTTGCACCCACAGGTCTTAAACATAGTCAAATAAATGAAGATGGATAATATGACCCTAAAAACCAGATAAATGCAACCAATAGTCTGCACTCACAGGGAAAGGAGCACTGGGTGTTAGGAGTACTGAATAATCTTCCTGAGACAAAGTTTCTGCCTTTTGTTTTTAACTCTCTCTGTGATCTTGAAATGTGAAGAATGAGAAGTGTTTCTCATTTATAAAACTGCACCCAGAAAATGCCAATACACAAGCAGCCAAAATCAAAGGTCTGGGAGAAGATTCTATCTTTATCACCAATAAACATCTCATTAACTTTTCATATTTTTAGGAGAATCAAACAGTGCACTATCCTCTATTTTAAAGTTTAAAAATCATGACCTTTCAGATTTTTATGCTCTATTAAGACTTCCAACTTCCATTTGCTACAGAAATTATGTTTTCTACTTCAAAAGAACCAAAGAAAAATCATTGGAGCAATAAAATTTAACAAGAAATCTCATCAATCATATAAATTGTATGTAAAAACCCCCCAGTAACCCAAAGGCCTGAACATAACAGGGACTTTGGAGACTGTTGTCGTGCACAGATCTCTGGAAACATCAGAAGTTCATTTCCATTTCCTGCTCAAAGAGAAGAATTAATGCACTCTGAGTGGATACATTATTTTCTATCAGTGTCATATATATTTTCTTGTAGCTACACAGCCTGTTTTGATATTCAGCTTTGGTTTTATTTCAAAATGCTGTTTTCTTAGGTTAAAACTTCTACAGTGACCCAGTACTTTCACAACCATTCTGGAGCCCTCACCCTATCAACTTTCCTTTTATAAGCTGTGAAGAGAAGGGCAGTTCTCAAGAAAGCCATAATGAGAAATGGATGCTAGTCCTGTATGACCCAATCTGCTGGGAACTGCTGTGTCTCACATGGAGTCAAGTGGTACAGGATGAGTTCAGCATATCAGATATCTGGGATTCCCCTGAATTTATGAAGAGAGAAGAGGTGCCCTGTATTTCTTTCACATTTCACAACAGAGAGTCAGAGAGAGAGAGAGATCTGAAGGAGATAACTCCTTCTGAAGCTGAAAAGTGACTGCTGCAAAACTGAGTTTCCACTATTCCTGGGAGGTATATCATTTCAAAGAAAGGTTAGCAGGTCACAACTGAAGATGCTAAGAAGACTCTTAGTTTACTGGCAGTGTCCCAGGCATGTGATGTCTTTGGTGGTTATCCTGAAAGGATTCCACCTTGGCTGGTTGTGCTCCCACATCCCTGCTGTGTGCAAGCCCCTCTCCACTCTGGTGTGTGCATGGACACAGCAACCTCCTGGAGAGGTCCTGGCACTGCTCCCCACTGCTTTGGGCTGCCAGCTCAGGAGCTCAGGCACCCTCCCCTGACATCTGTGATGAAGGGGAGCATGTGTGGCCAAGGGAAAAGCAGAATAAAAGAGCAGAGCCAAAATGTGAGGTTGTATCTTTGTGCTGGAGAGCCAAGGGGTTGCAGATCCCCTCGAAGTCTCTGCTACAGAAGAGTGTGTGGTCTCAGCAGTTTACAGGCCATGGGTTACTCAGACTTTTGCAAACAACACTGAGACCTGCAGGATGCCACACGATCATGGGGCACCAGAAATGTGGAAACAGGCCCGAGAAAGAGAGATTTGCATCCCAGAAACTTGCTGTCTTGCCCCCAAATCTGAATGGGTTGGTCTACATTGGAATCCCCATGTGTTTCATCACATTACAGCTTGTCCTCACAGAAAGTCAAAATGCTTTGCCCAGCTAAGGAAGGAAGACAACCAAACCAAGTCCAGACAACACCCAGTATCACACTGCTGTTGCTAAAAACACACTAGTTTAAATTGATTTAATTAACTGCCCTATGCTCCTGCCTGGAGAAAAAGTCTGCATTAATTTCAATTTGGCTTAAATTGGTTGAAATTGTGTTGGTAAATACACAGATACAGTCAAAACTCTGCTCTAACAAGTGTTTATAATGGATTAGTTCTATTGCTTTTTTTAAAGCAAATCCCATTTGAGACCGCACCAGCGTGTGACAAAACCATTGTTAGGTTGTTTCAGTGGCTGCTGATTATGAATCTGACCTAATGCATTCAATTTGATGGAAAGATTCCCACTGAGTCCAATGAACATCAAAACAAGCTCTTAATTAAAGAACAGAAAGGAAAAAGAGAAAAAAAAATAGGACAAGAAAAAGAAAAGACATCTGAGCAATAAAAACGCTGAGCAGAGTGTTCTTCTCTCCAGAAGAGGAACAAGGTGTTTAGAGCAGAGAGTGGGTTTGCTGGTGCAAAAAGAGTCTTCACCTGCCATTATTTATAAGACATCCCTGTCAGAGATGGCCAGAGTAAACTTTTTTCCCTCCCACTGTCTGTCATAAAGCCAGTCTCTTTCATGAGCCCTCCACTCAATGCAATTTTCCTGCTATATTTTCTAGAAGTTATTTGGGAATGTATCTTACTTTATTGCTTGTGGTTTTTTACAACAGGCTACCAATCACAGCTCTGCACTATTTATCTTCCCTGTACTAAAGGCAAATGTGTGGTTTTTCACCATAGAAAGAAAACTGCTTTTTCTCCCTTTTTAAAATTAAAATGGTGCAGTGCCACATATTCAACAGACCTCCCTAAACATTTGCACATTCCTTGGGCTTTGCTATCAGTGCTAGAGCTAACCAGGGAAAGAAAGTGAATCCCTCATTAAAAAGCAATATGACTAATGATGCATCAGAATGAGTAGCCATTACTCCACTTAAACCTAAATTAAAAATCCTGGTATTTGCATTGTCAATTCACTCACAAAATGAAATCTCTTATTACCTTACCCAATTTTCATTACTGAGATGTAAGTGGATCCCAAATTGCTTTTCTAGTCAGAAAGACATTTTAAAAGTAGAATCCCTGATCATCTCTGTTCATCATCATTGCTGGAGATTATCTCAACTAAAGGGCAACATATCTATAATAAATTATCCATCAGGTAAAATCACTTCACATTTCTGGAGTTTCAAGGAATTTATCAGCGAAATCATTTTCCTCTGAACTAAAACTCCGTGGGAGCATGCAGTTTCAACCAAACTTTTATTGGAAATGTTTCCTGAGCTGAGGAGCAGAGACAGAAGGAGGGACACCAAGCAAAGGAGACCAGGTGAGAGCCTGGGAGTCTCACACACCTGTCCCCAGCAAACACCAACAACTGGCCATCAGCTGCTTCAAGAGCAGCTCTTGCTCTCTTACTCTGAGTATTTTCAAACCCTAGTTTCATCCATAGTGCAAAGAAAAATAAAAGAAAAAGCAAGCATGTCCTGACTGTGACAGTGGTACAGAAGTGCAAGACCTGCCCTCGGTGCAGCTCACACAACCTTGCCTCCCCCTCCCAGCTGGTGAGCATGGGGACAAGCCTGCAGAGCCAGCACCTTCCCCTGGCAGCACAAACCTGTGCCACACACTGCCAGCACTGACACCCCACTGCCACCATTCCTCCACAATCACCCCTCAGCACTGACACCCCACTGCCACCATTCCACCACAATCACCTCTCAGCACTGACACCCCACTGCCACCATTCCTCCACAATCACCTCTCAGCACTGACACCCCACTGCCACCATTCCACCACAATCACCCCTCAGCACTGACACCCCACTGCCACCATTCCTCCACAATCACCCCTCAGCACCCAGAAAAAACGACAAAACAGTTATTGGTACGTTTTTCAACTGGGCAGGACGTAAGAGTGACCCCAGAAGATAGCACTGGACCCCAGCCCAAGCCTTGGCCAACCTGTTGTGAAACAAATGGACACAGGCCTGTCCCTCCCACTGGGGAAGGGAGATTGGGCCACTCCTACCAGTGAGAAAAGAGCAGGATCACCAAGTCTTTTAGTAAAAATAGACTGCAAAACCAACTTTTTTTCTGTGTAGAAAACAAGCAATTTGATGGGTGGAAAGTGGTATTTTCCGTAACAAATAATGTATAATTTTAAACGCTTGAGATAGAAATTAAAGTCTTGGTGCTTACCAAAGACTAAATTTACATTAAAAAAAAAAAAAAAAGGCAAAACAAAACAATGAAAAAACAGCAAACACTTGTTCCTATCAAAGCTTTCTATCCTGCTAGCAAAGAGAAGAAATGGCGGCCTCTGACTTTTTGACCTGCTGTGCTGAGTGATTCAATTGAAAAATAACACAAATAACACCAGAAGATGGATGGTGTTTGTGGTATTTTAAGGTCAAAGTACTACAAAGAAACATTTATTCTCCTTTTCGTTTCTGTCCAGTAAAGTCAGATCAGTGCTGCAGCCATGTTGGACCAACTGTGAAGATAAAGTGTTGAAAACTTAGAGACAAGTCAGACAAATTATCTTTTCTGCTACCCTTCAGTGTTACTTCTGCTAGAAGGGAGAAAAAAGACAAATATTTAATTCTGAAATACTTTGATGCAACAAAATGGATTGTTCTTAACATAAATTAAATACAGAAAGATAGGAATTTACTTGACGGAAAGTTCTCAATATTTATGAGAGATTAGCAAAAAATTATTTCAATTAGAATTATGTTCTGAAGTGACCATGGAAAATTAAAAAGCAGCACTGTCAGCTCCAAGTAATTCATGAATTAGCATTCAAAACAGGGTTGTTACATAAGTAGCCTTTAATTGAAAACACTTTTTTCTCCTTTCACATAAATTCTAACAGATGAAGGCTGAAAACAGATTTTAAAATTATTTAATTATAAATGAGCAGTTTGACCCTGTGCCCTGTGGAAATATTAAAGCCTTCACAAAGGGTCACAGCTTCCCTTCTCCCCATGGGCTGTGGGGTCATTTGGGAGCATTTTGGGTGTCTAAACACGGGCATCCTGTCCCCGAGCCTTGGCAGAAGTGATAAAGAGCTGCTAGAGATGAACATGAGCATCCTCCAGCTGCAGGCGGGAGCAAGGACAGCCGGGCCAGGAGTCACCCCAGGACCACAGCTCTCTCCACTCCTTTGTAACTCATTTCTCACCCCCTGCCCTGTGAAAACTTTCTCTCCTGGTTCACAAGTCATTTTTAAATACACACAACAAAGCCCCAAATTGAAGGTCGGGAGCCCCTTTTTTTTTACCTCTGGGGAATATAAAGGGAGGGCAAAACGTGTCCTAAACACAGAAAATCAAGCATACATGAGTCACTGACAGCAGACTTCCCAAAGGACTGTCATTTCCAAGGGTTTATAATAATCAGCTTCATTTCCTACAATGCAGACCCACTTGCACTAAGCTCAAGAGACAGAGGATTACACACCGCACCGCTTAAATGCATTAATATTATATCTGCTTTCAACACAACTTTAGAAGAAATTATATAACAGCATGAAATGCAAATAGATGGAAAGGAATACTGCAAGGAACTCAATATTGACAAGAGAACGTGCCCTTATTGACACCAGCTCAGAAAATTTTCTTTGGACAAATTATTATGCCACACCACCACCCAGCCCTGTGACAGACAAGCAATTTCCATTTTTCAGTGGCTAACTCCCCTTTTACAAAGCACAGGATTTCCTTCAGCCATCATTTAAACATCAGAGTGAGCTTGGTCTCAGCAATAGGGCGAGGGCATCAATCCTGACCATGCAAGCCCATAAGGATCTTGGCTTATGATTTGGGTAATTCTCTATATGGGTAAATAAAAAAGCCTATATTAAAAAAAAAAATCGCTCTTACTTCAGACTTTAGTTTCACCCATAAATCTCGGATGTTACTCTGTTGAGACCTTGGCTTTTGATTATATACATTTGTGAAGAGGAAAAAAAAATGCAGAAGGTTTTATTTCAGCCCACTGTGTCAGGCTGCCTTCATCTTTATGGACTCCTGCACTGCCCATTACCTGGATTACTTGTCTGTCACTGTAATATAAATTCTTAACCTACCAGCAACAACACTCTAAACCATAATTGTTCCAGTAATTGAAACTGCCTCAATTTTGACACTCAACAACCCATTGTTTGCAACTGAGTAATTAAATGGAAGATTTAGCTCAAAACCCTTTTCTGTTATTTCCTGTAGCAATTTAGCTGAAAGTGCACACTTCACATAGGCAAATGGCATTGATTTGAACTTAGCCAAAACACAGATCTTACTAACCTATGTCTCTTGCACAAGTACAGGGCAGAAATAAAAATAAATTAGTGGCATATTTAATACATTCAGATGATTAAAAAATGGAAATCACCAACATTAGCAAGTGAAAGAATAAGCAATCAGAGCCCTAAACAATCAGCAGCAGTACTAAAAGGCAGCCCCCCAGTTCCAAAAAGCTGCTCATGGATGCATTAGCTCTCTCTGCCTTACTAAAATTTCATGGGAAGCTGTTGCAGTCAGCCAGCTAGAAGGAACAGAAGAACACTATACCTGTGGAAACCTAACAGAAATAAAGTTATTCTATTCTCTTGAAAAAAAACTGCATCTTTACCACAGGTGACCAAAGGTCTTATATGCAGGCGTCAATATTGAGTTACTTGGTACGATAACATCATTATCTGAACTTCAACCCCCTTCCCTATGTTCATGAATGAATCCTTGCAGAACCCATCTGCACTAACACCTTCCTATCCAGATTCAGAGCATGGTGAACCCCCCAAACAGCTGGTAAAGCTTGACCACCTTACTCTTCTTCTCAGCTGCCACAGACTTCAGCACACCTGCAGAGGTCAATGGCACTCTCAGAGCCCTGTCACAACGAGCTGGCCCAAGGCAGCCTCAGCTATCACAGCAGAGCAGTGACATTTTGCTGAGCTAAAGCAAAGCAGAAACCCATCTCAAACAACACACAGGAGGTTTTGCAAAGCACCTGCCTTGCACAGCTCTCTCAGGGGCATCAGGGCAATGGGCCCTGCTTCTCAGCACCAGGAGTGACTGGCCCTGTCAGGCAGCCTTGTGCCCCAGAGAACATCCCCTACCACACAACCTTGCACAAACATTTCCCCCTTATCTCATTAGTCCATGTTTTATGTCTCGTGCACCAGGAATCTGAGGGATGGGCAATTTCACTGTGTGAAGCTAGCAAATAATTGAATTAGGGTTCAGTAATTGCAGTTATCAACAAGACATATTCAGGCAAAAATAAGCTCAGCAAAGCACATATCTGACTTTAAGTATATGTGAAGAGTCCCATTAGCTTCAGCAGCATTTATCAGGCAAGTTGGAAATCACACACATGAGAGTGCAATAAAAAATCAACGTATTTGATTCTGAAAGATCTCTGCAAATAACGAAAAAAAAAATTAAGGGATGAGATTAAAACTATTTAACATCTTCCATGTCATGCAATAATATGAGCTTTCTGTAACGGGAGAGATTAAATTCCTTTACACTGGTTCCTATCCCTGTTGTACATGCAACACATCTGGGGATCACTTGAACTGGTGACAAAGGCTTTAGAGGATAAGGGTCTGTCAAAACACCTACTCTCCTGATTCCCTCTTCAGTATTCAGCCAGGAGGTCACAAGCACAGCCTCAGCCAGCTCCATCAGTAAATCCATTTTTAGCAGTTCATGTAGAATTGGAAATGCGTTTGGGCATTGTGCCATGGCTGGATCTCGGCCATTCACAAATGTAACACAGGGATGAGGATCCCCACTTCTGCCTAGGCTCTGACTTCCCCCTCACATCATGATCTGTGCTCACAGAAGCTGGAGGGGCAACCAGATTTCACCTGGTTGCATTGGTGACAGCTGGAATTCTCTATTGTTGGGGGAGCTAACAACTTTGGGAAAGGCAGGAGATGGTCAGTAAGAGGCTTAGCAGATTCTACCATGTAAAATCACTCTTGGAAAAAGACTTTTATTAGCATCTCAGTGGGGCGCAGGATATAAAAGCAGTGCAGGTTTCAAACCTCTCCATTCTCTGTAGCAACTGAGGTAGGGAACTTAAGCACACTGCTAATATTCAAGAATGTCTGTATGTTTGTCCTCCTGTTTTAGATCTGCAGAGAAAGATCAAGCCCATAACTCACAGGAGACTCAGATAATCAGTTCAAACCAAATTGCAGTATATAATTATAATCACACAACTGGCAGGCTTTGCTCAAGAGGATCTATGAGCTGGCACGGCTGAGAGATCCAAGTATCACAGCCTATAACCCAAACAGAAATGCAGCTCAATAGTTAACAAAGCCAAATGGAGCTACAGCCATTGGCATGTGGTGCAGCCTGAGCCTGGTCTGTGGCTTGCAGGGCTGGAGTGTCAGAGTCACAGACTGAGAGAGCCCATCACAGCCCATTAGAGCCAAAATCAGCATCTTCACTGGGGTGCCAGCAGAGAAACTACAGAATGCTGCCCCAGATCCTCCAGGGAAGTAGATGTTCATGTGGATGTAGTACCAAGCACAGCTCTGCACCATCCCCTGGAGTCACCTCTCATTTTCTCCTGTCAGCTGCACTCCAGGCAAGGAGGCTACAGGGAACCACTGCCCCTCCTGCAAAATCACAGCCACAGCAATGCTGCTGGGCTGCCCTCGAGGCAATCCCCACATCCCATAGAACAACAGAGCTGGGAATGAGATAAATAAAGACCTGAAATATCTCCTGATAAAGCAGCAAAGGCCCCTTGCAGGATTTAGCTTGTGCTGGGCACCCAAGTCCCTCTCCTCTGGAGGAACTCAGATGTTACGAGCTCTCTGCTGATCCAGGACTCAAGCAGCCAGAGAGAATCAATTAATCTCAATATCCTTTAAAAGTCTCTTATAAAGATTTAGACTTGCATTTTTGGCTTCATGAAAAAAACAAAAAGTCTTGTCATAAACTTGCAGTTTTGAGTAAAGAGGCTTTTTTGACGCAATGAATGATTAACATCCTTCCCATTGTTGCCCAAGAAGTTTTCAGATGTCAGACTCTGAATCTTTCTTGATCTGGGCTTGAATTTGGCATTTTACTCATTGTAAAAATCTGGTTTTAAGCCTCTGCAGTTATTGCACAGTTTCCCCTCAAGACATTTTTCAGAACTTCTCAGATGGACGGATCACTGAGACTGTGCACTTTGAACCTCCCTGCAAGTATCAAAGACACAAAAAGCTGCTTCTTCATAGCCTGATCTAACTGCAATTAAGAGCTTTTTCCCTGGCCCTGTCCTCATACAGAGATAAAAAGTGGAATTTAGTGAAATTATTACAAAGCTGGTTAAGCACAGGATATGACTAATCCTGTATTTCACAGCTGGAGGTTAAACTGAGCCTCATTAAACCCAATGTTCTTGCTTACCCACAACAGAAACAAATGGGGCATGACAGAGCTTTGCATGTGTGCATCTCTCTCACACACACTCAAACACTGAAATTCAGCTCCAGCCCTTCCAAAGTTTTAAGTTTCAAAAAATTATATGATGGTCTCAATTTTGTAAGAGTGAATTAACCCAGCATGTCTCTGTCTATCTCTTAGTCGACTTCTGGATCCAGATGTTTTGAATTCTATTTCCTAGATTTTAAGGGAACTCTATTTCCATTCTCATAAAATCCCTGGATACCACGGGTGACAACCCCCAGAACACACAGTACACCAGCCAGATTTCATTACAAGTTGCAAAAGTTCATTTCTGTCACTGATCATGCACTTTAGTAAATGCACTTCTAAATATTTATTTAGAGAATATTCATTTTGGTAGGTAAATTAGCTCAAATCTCTGATGTCCAAAGTAAACAGAAGGAACTCCACTGTCTTTAGAGGGCTTGAAGGTATTTTGAACTGCTCCTATAAAAGTCAACATTTCTTATTTGGGGAGGAAAAACATTTTATTCAATAAGTACATATTGTTACTTACATCTCAAGTCAACTTATTGGATAGCCAACTGGTCAGATCAGTCTTGTCACTGTAATTCATAGAAGAAGTGAAATGGAACACACTTGCACATTGATTAGCTTTGCACGCTATGTTGGATTTTTTTCAAGATTCTGCTTCCACAACTAAGGAAGCAACATTTGAAGGATTCTGTAATCAAATTTTGCATTTACACATGTAAGCAATGCAGTGAACTCTCAAAACTATATCAAAGTTTTGGTCT
Organism: Fringilla coelebs; assembly: GCF_963513975.1. Lineage (NCBI taxonomy): Eukaryota > Metazoa > Chordata > Aves > Passeriformes > Fringillidae > Fringilla > Fringilla coelebs. The sequence continues at coordinate 12,705,042 of NC_140034.1, read as the reverse complement.
CAAGAGAGAAGGTCTCATGAAAAATCTTTTTCTTCAAGAGCTGTACTCCAAAATGCATGGAGTCCTGTAGGAATTCTCACCATTTACTTGAAAGGAATATTTGGATGTGACCCCAAATATGAATCTCCTTTTTCATTACTAAAAATTAATATGCAACTAAACATTGAAACACTGTCTAAAAATGATAATAGAGTAACTGAGGGCAAATCCCCTTCAGTATTCCGAATTTAAATGAAGACCAACTGCCTGGAAAACTTTCATGTCTGAGTTGCTCTGTATTACCAAAAAGAAAAAAAAAATCCTATTTCCCTTGTGAGACCTTAAATTAAAGCAATTATACTTATCCTCCTCACACACAAACAATAGGCAGACTTTAGGGAAATCAGACAGGTTTGTAATTTTGTTCCTGTCATGGTGAGTGTGTGCAGTGCTCCTGGCACAAGCCATGGCCTCAGACAAACCTCCAGAGCCAATTCACAGAGAGGCTCAAATGCTAAGACCTTATAGCACCTCTGAGAGCCAGAGGCAACTCTGCAAGCAGCAACTGTTAATGGCAGACTTGGCACAGAAGTGGCTGGTAATAAAACAACAGGGGAAATTGCACTCTGACTCTGCTGAAGCCAGCCAGCACATTGTGGGCAATTTCTTTTTCTCCTCCTTGGGAAGAGATCAGGCTCTCCACTGAATGGCATTTACACCTTTGTTCTTTGCAGCGCTGACGATTGTCAGGCTCCTTTTGGCCCCGGGGTCCGGCTTTTCCCCCTTGTTTTCAGAAAGATGTGCTGGAAAGTGCCTGCTGAGTGCATGGTGGTGCCAAGACCCCATCTGCCCAAGAATTGTGGCAGCCTGCAGATGCTGTGACCATGGAAGTTCCTTGCTCAAACACCTCAGCTCTGTTTCAAAGCAGTGTTACAGGCATTGCTTACTATCATTCTATTAACTCTACAGCTGCAGCCTTTTAATTCAGGAAAAGCATCCAGTTTCTTAAAAGTAAGACTAAGAACAGTTTTCAAGAACTTCTAGGGATGCTCTAAAGATCTTCCAAGGAAACTCTAAATGCTAGGCAGCTAGCAGGCTGAACTGCTGTGAAGTGCTGCTACTGATTAAATACTCATAAATCTCAAGGGCTGTCACTCCCTAGTGAAGAATTTTTTTGTTTCTGCTCTGCACCAGGGGACTTGAAATTTTCCGTGGAAGAGGCACCAGGACTTTATTGTCAAATGTCCAGTTATTTAGAACCTCACCTGCCCAATGCACCTGCTTTCTATAAAGCTGGGCTTTTTGAAACAAAGGTGTGTAATGTGCCCTGAGGATCTCTGAATAGAAAAATGCCTCTGGCATTCCTGCTCTCAAGGGAAAAGGCAGACACAGCTCAGCAGAGACTACAAACCAAAAAGAGTCCTGACAGCCAGCCCATGGTGCACAGTACTTGGTTACAAGGAGAGAGAAAAGTGATGAGTCCACACAACTTCAGCTTTAGCTAAAAGTGCTCAGTCTTTGTGTGTGTACAGAATGAGCTGAAAATGCAAAATAATGTGAAAGAATGGCCAGAAGTTTGTTATCCTTATTATCTCTATAATGTATGTACTAGTTATGAAACTACCCAGAACTGACCTTTGGAGCTCCTAAATGTTGTAAACACAGGTCTCTCTAACCTTAAGGGTGTGTAATCAAAAATTCCTTTTAGTTCAAGGGGCAGCATGAAGTAGCTCAAGGGGTTTATTTTGTGCTTGGACACTTCTAGCTCAGAGGAATGGAAAGCAAATATGGTGTCCCACCTCAGGGACTGTATCTTAGCAATATGGAAAGTACCCTCACCTAGTCAACCAGACACCACTAATAACTCTAATATCAGCTCTTCTGGGCATTTCCCACAATGACACAGAGGAATAACAAGGCTTCACCCACGTGATGTTGCACAGACCATATGCATGCACACAGCAGAGCTCAGTGCAAGTCTTCCCTGGAGAATATGAGGCTACAGAAGTGATGCCCGTGCAGCTCTCTGAAACCAACATTTCTCAGAGCTTTCATTCTATCTTCTTCACACTGCAACCAGAACTTCCAGAAACCAGCTACACCTGTGAGAAAGGTTCACACCATCCCCACCAGGCTTTGTGGGGTCTTTGCCACTGTGGCTACACCACAGACACCTACTGGGACTGGAGAGCAGGACTGAGTGGTCTTTTCTGGTAGTGGCATTTGCTACAACCTCTCCCCAAACAATATAAATCAGGGCAACAAAAGTTGTGGGTTGCCAGAATTGCTGCCAGAGACTTTGCCAGCCCAGCGAGGCCATCCAAGAGCATGACCTTCTAGCTGACATGGCCATGCCAACAAAGCATCACAGCATAAAGTGTGTCAAAAAAAGTAAAAACCGGAGTTGTTTTTCCCCAGAGAAAGGAAAATGGAGAGAGTGATGAGTGCTGATGGGTTGGCAATGTCAGAAGCATATTATTTTCCAACTGGAAATGCACATAATATCCTTCCCTAGAAAGCAAAAGTCAAAGCAACAACAAAAAACCCCACATGTATGGCTATCATAGTAACACCCTTATCTCCATTTGCTTTCCTCCCACTGCAGCATGGCTTGTGAGATGGTATTCCTTGATCTCCAAGAGTAAGAAAAGCTCTCTCCATTAATCTGTTCAAATAAGTCCCTAGAAAAACCAAGTGTGAATCCCAGCACACCTGTACTGCCAATGACATGTACAGTGCAGAGCAGCTGCCAGACATGGGCTGGGGAGCTTTTGCCTGTCCCACTGAGGCTTTCTTCTAAAGTGCTTATAGAGAAAGGATATGTTGGGAAGCAGGAGAAAAAGTGCAATCCCCTGCAATCAACAACTTGATTCCAGAAGGGGCTCCAAAGGCACCACTTCTCAGCATACCTTCACTGCAGAGATAGATAAAGCTGAAGAAGATAAAGCAACAAATCTCACTCAGGATGCAGCAGCCAGCAAAAGGGTATTGTGTCACTGGCCACTGGAATATAAATCCAGCCATAAAGCTTGCAAATATCCTTTGCAGCACCAGCCTTCTCAGGTTTCTGGGGATGAAGCACTACTTCAGCTCTGTGTTTAGCAGTTGGAAGGAAGCCAGGAAGACTTCCATAACCACCCCTGATTTGTTAATCCCTTAATGCACAGGCACTGTTTGTTACTTAGGACGTCAGGTTTCATCACTCCTCAGCACGCTGGTGATAGAACTTCTTGACACCGGGCTGCAAATATTATTGCAAAGTCAATACTCCCAGGGAGAAAGCCAAGCCGAGCTGAAATGTGACTTTGGTGTTGACAAGCCAGTTTGGCACTGCAGAGTTCAAACAGCCAGGATCACCTGGCAACTTTCAAAACAGGAGAAAGTTTGCCAGGATCCTTTCTGAGTAGAGCCTTATCCCAAGATCCGCATGGTAACAGCTAAACGCTTCCCAGTCAGACAAAGCAAGTAAAAACACAGTAAGTGGATTATGCTTTCTGGGAAAGGGCTGGGAACTGTATGCACATATGCATGTGAGCCTGTGTCTATACAGATTTTCCTAATCTTTCCCATTAAAAGAGAAGAAAATCCAGATCTGGGTGTGTATCATGACAGACTGGAGGTGATGCAGCTCAGTATTCCCAGGGAGTTCAGCCAGCCCATGGTGGTCCTTCAGCAGTCCTGCTGCCTAAGGACAGCTGAGTCCCCACTTATTATAAAAAAGTTATTTCCTGAATGTGATCTAAAAGAAGTTGGATCCTGGTCTTTTTGGAGAGCCATTGAGACATCACACAGGGGCTGCACAGCACACCACAGCCAGGCTGGCATCAGTGCCTGCTGCCACTGGGGATGTGACTGGCCTTCTCCAGAACACAGAGCTATTTTAAGGTAATTTCCCTCCCTCCTGGATTCAAATATTTGTAATAACACGGCCCTAAAGGTGATGACACCTGAGGACAGTGGAGAAAAAGGCATAGCCTTCACACCCAAGGCAGCATGTAGGTGAAGGGCTGATGAACCTGCAGCAGCCCTGCACAACCCAAAATTAACTGGGTTTCATCCTCCCAAAGCAATAAACCCAGGCAGCTATGCAGACCATATTCATTTTCACCATTAATTACCAACTTCTTCTTGACCTCCCAAGGCAGGTCTGCCAGAGCAATGTGCTTGGCTGTGGCAGGACAAAGCTAGGCCAAGGGCAGCCTGAGCCCATCCCTGAATCCATGCACATCCCACCGGCCGACCAACAGCTCCAATTAAACCACCACACACCAGCTCACTCACAGTTTGGGAGAAAGACAGGGGAGCTTAAAATTAGCAATCAATTAATACATGAAGCAACTACAAAGCTGGTGAGTGGAGCACCCTTTGGGGTTTAACCCTTTGGTGCCTTATGAGATTTTTCATGGCTAGTAATGCCAATGAGTATGCTTGGAGAAGGGAGTAATCTTTAAAAAGCTCAGAGTCAGGTCAAAATGTGCATTTCAGAAAAAAAATAACATTTGACAAAATGATGTTATTAAAATTCCAGTACACATAGAGCTCTCCATTATTTTTGTTTGTTTGTTTTAAATGAGAATATTTTTTAAATGTGACCCTGGAACTATTCTCTATTCTCCAATTTGGTGAAATGCAAAGAACAGCACAACATAAACTCGCAAAAAGGCATTTAAAAAATATTACCAGGGCTTTTTTATTTCCAGTCCTTACAATTGGGAAGAATCTTGAACAAAATGACTGTCAAACATGGTGCTTGAAGTAAGAAGCAAAGTATAGAAAAAAAACTTTTAAAATGCCAGGAAGGTAGAACATAAAAACAGTGAAAGGATGCAAAGAACAGGAAAAAAAAAAGGTAACTTTTCCAATGGTTTAAATAGACAAGAACAGGAAAAAAAAGGTAACTTTTCCAATGGTTTAAATAGACAGTGCCTTATTAAATGCAGCAGAACTGCCCCTGTTTACACCAACTGCTGTGTTTCACAGGGGATCCAGAGGACATACCAACCACAATGGCTGTTTTCTTCTCACTGCTTGACATTGCTATATAAAGACAGGTAAGCAGCACGAGTGATCAAAAGCACAGTGGCACGTGGAGTAGACTTTGAAAGGGAGATGGAAGCAAAAAGTGCCCCTTTAGAGAGTCTGTTCAGATTTAAGTAAGATCTCAAATAAAAGCTGGAAGCCTGCACCACACACAACTATTCCCAAGGCTGTCCTTTGACAACAGTCTCCTCTTTCAACAAGATAAAAGTCAATGTAAATGGGCAGGGAAGGCAAAATCCTGCAGCAAGGACACAGGCAGAGCTGGACTCCCATGGCATCCCCAGGAGCAGAGGGGGCTCAAGGAGCTCTGCAGGGAGGCATTAATGGATCTCTGAAACACACACAGACACTAACAGAGGATTCACTTTTTTTTCCTTTTTTTTTTTAATTTTAACAAAAGGAGACCAAATTCTATCTGTGTGGGGTTAGTATGAATTGTGTTCTTCCTGCACAGGATGTTTACCAAAAGCCAGTGTGCATTAAAATGGGCAGTCAGACACAACCATATGGAAACAGCAGAACTGAGCCACACCAGGATCTATAAGGCAATAAAACCTACCTGGGAAAGAAGCTTGTTGTCATCCTCCAGCAGCTTCACTTTTGTTTCAAGTTGCCTGATATAGTTAGAAGATGAATCTTTAGGAAAAGAAGAAGAAAAAAAAAACACATTTAAAAAAACACATTTAAGCTTCTTGTGGTACAAGCAAGTTTTGTGTCAGAAGCAACATGTTTTCCCACTCTGTAGAAGGGAAGTTTGGGAATGACTTGATGAATAAAATCCTATGTGTGTAGGGTGATGAGGGACTCCATCAAAGGTTTATTCATTAAAAAGCTGAGATTCAGCAACAGCAATATCGTCTGTGGATCTGCATCAATGCCAGTTTGAGGGGTGGGTGACACAGAAGGAAAGTGAAGCTGAAACACTGTTTTGTATTTTCATAAAAGTAATTTCCTAGTTTTGAAAGCTATTCTCATTCATCTGGACTGCACCAAAATACTCCACAACAGAACAAGATGTTTCCTTTTAGGTTTGAACAAACAACCCCTCCAGACACGTGCCTTTTTCTTTCAGAAACAACTGAGAAACTCACAAAACCAAGCTGTTGGCACAGCTCTAAGAGGAGGTCAGTGCCACAACTCCCAGTGCTGTAGAAGGGGGAGAAGTGTGTACAGCAAGGGCACAGAGCTGCAGCAGGCACACAGCCTGACACACACAACAAGTGCCTACCCAGGACATCTGTTTTTTCTAGTGGAAGCACGTGACACTAACCAGAAAAACACCAGGACAATAAAACAGGGAATACCCTCACATAAAATGGTAATATTCAACCTGAAGGAATGCAATGGCCAGTTCACCATTGCAGCAAGGCAGGGTGGCCTGGCACAGAAAATAAGTCACTGGAGAGCTCTGTGGGTGGCTGACTGCTCTCCAAAGCATCTGCCTTTTGTTTTGAACCATGCCTAGAAAAAGAAACACATTTGAAAATTTCACAGGGAAGAAAATAAAGGACACCAGGACAGTCTTTTCTCCATTCCCATTACAACTTGATGAGTTCCTCCCATACAATCGGATCTTTGCAACATTTCCCCTCCACTTGTAATCTGAGTAGCAGAGGCCATTAGCTGTTACAGCAGGAGGAAAAGTTTTGAACCAAAAGCATATTAAAAACTCCAAACATTTTCCACACTTCTAAAGGGGGCTCTGAAAAGTGCAAAATTATAACTTCCCTCATCCCATTTATTATGGCATGACTGAAGAAGCCACTGTCCCACCCTGTTCCACTGCTGAGTGTGAATGAGCAAGGAGCCAGGCGTTGGCACAAGGGCCCCAGTGCCAGCACCTTTTGGGATCAGCACCTTTTGGGATCAGCACCTTTTGGGATCAGCACCTTTTGGGATCATTTACCCCACGGAGAGCAGACACCTCTGGCTGCAGCTCTGGCACAGGAACACCCGCCCAGGCACAGGGGTGAGGTTTGGGCTGGCTCTGTGCAGAACAGCTCCTCTCTGCCTCTGTGGCTGCCAAAGGCTCCTAGCACTCAGCCTGAATGCTCTTTCTGGCCCCTCAGCAGAAGGGCCAGCAGGGGAGCTACAGCTAATCACTGACACTGCCTTGGCCACTCCAGGGAAAAACTGGAATATGCTCCAAAAAGCGCTTCCATAGACCAGTGCCAAAGCACACAAAGGAACAGCAGGATGGATCTGAGTCAAGTGCCCATCTAAAGCCCTCTCTCAGAGGAAAAATGCTCAGTTTTTTGACTGGATTATGCTTTGTTCAAACCTAGGAAATCCAAACAAGTCTCCTCATGAGAAAGGTTAAGAAGACACTGTAGGGAGCTATGTAAGTTCAGTGAACAGCTTAAGTGGTGGCAAGGTTCACAGCAACATCAGCTTGAGCTGCGGGGAGCACAAACTCGCCCCAAAAACCACCCTAACATGGGGGGGGTCTGCAGGCCAGAGGAGGAGAGAGCAAACCAAGCAGGCTGCAGAATCAATTAAAGCACTTTCCCTGAGAAGGCCTGGTGCACCACAGCATTGCCCATGCATATCTAAGGGTGGTGAGCAGAATGCTGCAGCAGATTGGCGCTGAATGCAGCGAGATTTGGATCAGCTTGAAGAACCTGCTGAATTAGTAATGAACCTGTCCTCCAGCAGGGTGCAAGGGGAGTTTGAGATTGTCAAAGTTTCTTTGGCCTGACCTCCTCTGTGCCCCAGGCCATCACACTTTGTTAACTTACCCCTAATATCAGTACAATAATACCCATTTGGCTGAACAGCTCCAAAACCAGTCTCCACCCCTGTCTGAAGACAACCAGAGACTCCTGGCTGTGTGCTGAATACAACAGCTTCCACTGGCACATCTGGTCAGATAAGGGCCCCTTCCCACCTGCATTCCAGCTCCACCAGCACCCTCATTGTGCCAGCAGCTACAAGGAATTTAGGTTAAGTGGATGAATGGTGATGCAGAAGCTGTCATGTTCAGGCCCTGAATGCTACCAGGACTGACTGACTGGTTGATGAAAAGAATAGAGCATGACTGCCAAAGAAAAGGAAATAGAGAATTATTTCCTCTCTGTGGTTTCATACCCCTTACCAAAAAAAAAAGAAAAAGGATATTTCTTGGGAAGGCAAGCCCTGCACCCTTGGGAGCCAATGCACGCCACTGGTTCTGAAAGCCTGACCTGAGAACTGTTAAAATTCTTCAGACACCACTGTTCAAACCCAAACCATGTTTGACATCTGACCTCAGCCAGAAAACTCCCTATGAAAACATAAAATATACCCAGGAAAAATATAGAAAAAAAAACAGATGAGTGCTCAGAGCCATCCCAGTCCTTGCTATGCCCTCAGAGATGAATCACCTCCATCTTCTGGACCTGCCTGTGTTGAGGCAGGTGCCAGATGAACCATTTGCATCTTGATCTCAGTTTTAAAAAAGCTCATAACTCTCACAACAGCAGGCAGCAGCACTGCCAGGCTAAGCAGTGAAACCCCAGGCTAGGTCTCACCCACGTTATATCAAGAAACACATTCCCAACATTTTTCTGCCTCTGACCTTTCTCTTATCAGTGAGTTTCCATCCTTTCCTGCCTCCCCCAGAGCCAGGAGACAAGGACAGCCTCACTGACCATCCAGGAGAGGCAGCAGAGCTGGATCACTGACTGATCAGACCCTCACATCCCTTTTCATTAGAAATCAAACAAATGGTCCTCGCTGCTGTGCCAAAGCCTGCTGCCAGCTGTGAGCAGCACTCCACCTTCCCCAGCCCCAAAGCACTCTCCTCAGGGGCTGGAGCAGTGTACCCCAGCACACCCACCCAGCCACACCTCATGGCACTGACTTTGAGTCCACTCTCACCTGCTGGTGACCAGACCAGCATGCTGGCCAAGGACATGTGGTCAAGGATAAACTTTCTGGCACTCAGCGCTGCCTGGGATGCCATCGGGGCCAACATCCCCCTCTAGTTACCCCTTGGGGCCACGAGAACCAGCTGCACGAGCAGGGGGTGCCTCAGTGGGCCAGATGGCACCAGAGGGAAGGAAATTTCCCATCAAAACATTTCACATCCCACTCAGCAGCCTCCCTGTGGCAGCCAGCACACAGCAGAGGAAGCTGGGGAGAGGCAGAACGTGCCCTGCCAGGCTGCTACCCACGACAGCAAAAGGGTGAAAACTGTAATCCCCATCAGCCATCTCTCACTTGCACACTGTAAATTCTACAAGCTAAATTGTTCACAGAGCTGAGAAACCTGAAGTCCCGCTTCTTTACAAAGCCTTGGGAAAACTAATTGGATGTAGAGTTCTCCCCATCACCTCCAGGAGAGGCAGAGGAGCTGCGCTCCAGCTCAGGAAGGCGCATTACTGTTATTATCCACCCTCCTCAAGATTTACTGTTCTAAAAAACATACTCCATCTGGAATGGGATGTAATTCAGCTTGGATGCAATCTAGCTGAGTAACTTTTCTCCACATAGATAAACCACTTAATACTCATTACAGCTAAATGGAGGCAAGACAAATCAGTCTACCTTGTTTTAACTCAATGGTCTCTCGGAGAGCAGGGAACTGCCTGGCTCCTCAAGCTTTGTAAAAACATAAATTAGAAATTGTTTTAACAAACAAAACAATCTTGCAGCCTGCAGAGCACAGAACAGTGTAATTTTAAAAGACACTTGTAGCCTTTCTGATTCTCATCTGAGATTTCAGAGGAATCCAGCAGAGGGGTAAATATGATAAATTACACATTTATTTTGACAGCAGCAAAATAAATGGTTTTATTTCCTTGTATGCCACTTTTCCAACCACAAGAATGCAGAGCAGAGATTTGTGCGGTAGCTGTGAGGTTGGGATTGAGACACTTTTATTTAAGACCTTCTCATAATGAGGCGCTAGCACCTAAATGAATATAAGAAAAAAACAGCCCTTTACTTAGGGCAGCTCACACCACAGTTGTCAAAAAAGGTTAATGTAGGTGTCTGTGAGATGAGAAAATTGTCAAGAGCCTTTGACAGGACTCATTTCCAGCAGGACAGTCCTTACACCCAGCCTGGCCAATACGAACCAAAATGGCAAGAGTAGACCTGAACCAACAGAGGTGCTTTAGTTCTCTTCCACAGCACCCCACTGAGGTTTGATTTGTACTTTTGATTTGCCTTTTTGCTGCAAAGCACAGGTTACACAGTGTCCAGCTGCAGTGCTGGCTGGCAGGCCAGGGCACACAGCGTCCCACTCCAGCTCTGTCCCCACATGCAGCTCAGAGGTGCCCCACACCCCTGAGCAAGGCTGGACACCCACTGCTCCCACTGCATTTTTCCCCCAGGAGCTACTTTAACTAAGCTTGATTCATGACAGCAAAGCACAGCTACATTTTGTTAATGGCCTGCAAACAAGGCTCTTCCTATCCTCATAAAAAGCCTCATCCCTAAAGGGATTCTCCCAAACCATGGAGGAAAGGCACATGAAGGAATGATGCTCTGCCAGATTTGCACCTTGCAGCCAGCTGCCTTCTCTGCATGATAGAATGCTGACAGTTTCTCTTCCTCTCCTTCCATCAAAGATCATCTCATAAGAAGGCCTTCACCTGTGCTCAATAAAACACTTTGCTGTTTGTTGGCAGTTTCATTATCACATCTCTGCTCCTCCCCACTATATTTCATATTCGTATTGCTCTACTGGTCTTGCTTCTTGACACACACAAGCAGGCTGAAAAATGGCCAGTGGCTCTATCTTGTAAAGAAGTTGATTTATTAAAGCAACAGCACTCTTTCAGAGAAGTTGGAAAGCAGATGAAACTCACATATCTTGAATATTGTCATTAAAGGAAACTGTTGGGAGAGATGGACACATGCACCACCCTTGCTTTTCCTAGGCAGCCCCCATCCTTCTGTTCCTACCAGAAAACCCCACTCCCAATGTCCTGATTCAGACTGGTATGCAAGGCAAGTTTTCACAACAGACTGAAGTCAGTGGATGGCTCAAATGTGAGCAGGGCCACCACAAAGCCAGTGCTGAGCTACTTTGGTTTCACAGGTGCTGCCCTTGGCTATGGCACCCCCAGGGTTTTCAGGGAATGCTCACTGGTTTGCTTTGGTGCAGAATCTCACCTGTGTGGGAAGGGACCTTGAGGAGTCACCTCGTACAGCCCCTGCAGCAAGCAGGGACATCTTCAACTAGACCAGGCTGCTCAGAGCCTCATCCACCTGTCCCTGAATGTTTCCAGGGATGGGGCAGCTACCACCTCCTGCACAACCTGTGACAGTATTTCACCACTCTCACTGTACAAACTTCTTTCTTTATATCTAACCTACACCTGACCTCTGTCAGTTCAAAGCCATTAACCCATCTCCTATCACTACATCCCCCCATAAAAAGTCCCTCTCCAGCTCTCTTGTAGCCCCCTCTGGGCACTGAAAGGCTGCTCTAAGGTCTCCCTGAAGCCTTCTCTTTTCCAGGCTGAACAACCCCAACTCTCTCAGCTTCTCCTCAGAGGAGAGGTGTTCCAGCCCCCTGATCATCATGTCCAAAATATCATACTCTGCTAATCCCAAATCCCATGCCTCTCCAGTAGCATCTTAGTCACAATATGGGATCTCCCTTGAGATGTGGTAAGAGAATATACAACAACAACATCTATGGTAAATAGAAGCTCCCAGTGTTTTGTACCTCTGCAAGATATTCAGCAAGCAAACCATACCAACCTGCTCCACCTCTTGTCCCACCACCTCATTCACTGTGGGTTGTGTAGGGAGAAGTTTCCTCTGCACTTTGTCAGCCGCTGTTAAAGAGGTGGAAGGATTGCACTCACAGAAAGAGAACTAAGGCCAAATCTTAAATATTCCCATAGCTGAGGTGCAGCACATCTACTGAACAGACACTACCTTAGACTACACTAAATAAATAAAAGGCCCATCTGTAGCATCCAAAGCCACCCACAATAACATCTGTCTGAATGAGACTGGTAGGATCAGGCCTCATTTTCAAGGTGCAGGTGATAGCTCAGGCATAACTTAGGTATTCAGCCAGCCCAGTCACAAATAAAGAAATACGGTCTCAGAATAACACACATTTTTAACTCTAACAAGACTGGCTGTGCACAGGCAACATGGCTGTGCTGCAGCTCTGACAGGATGGAACATATGCCACTGCAGCTATTTAATTAACATTTCATGGCAAGCCTCTAACTACGAGCTCTGAAGGTTTTCAAGACTGTATGTTCCTGACTGAGTTTCAGTTCATTAGACCTCTCAGGGTGCTTAGCAGCCTCGAGCTGGTCTGTAAGAGTCTGGTAAGGTCTCTCCTGACCCTGGTTGTTACAGCTCACTACTGTGACTTCCATCCATGACATAATCTCTGCACACAGCAAAATATCTGCCCGCAACGACTGTCAACAGCTCAGGAGCTCCTGAAGTCAGGATTTCACTAGGAGGTGGCTGACAGGGCAGGAGCAGTGTGTGTGTGCCCATGTGCTGCAGCACAGTGGCTGCCAGTTTCCCCTTCCCTGCTTGGGTGATGTGTTCATGACAATCTCTGTGGGGATGTCCCTCTATCACAGCACAGAACAGCAGGCACCACTGGAGAACATCTGCATCTGAGGCTGTCTAACCCTCACAACCATGAAACTGCCAAAGTGTGGTAAAACACCTCCCAGTCCTGTCATCTGAAACCACACCTTCCCCATCCTGAGGGGACAGCCAGTAGCTGCTCTTCTGCTGCTGGCAGCGGGCAGGGACCCCAGTGCTGCTGTGGCTCTCCAGGGCTCTCCACAGCCCTCCTGTAAGCCGGCATGCAGAGGACTGCACCTTCACCAGGCTTCTCAGACGGGCTGCCTGCATGACAGGCTGCCTCAGCCCTGGCACTAGTCACTGCTGGCCAGCCAGGTTTCCTGGGGAGATCTTTCCTGCTATTCCCCCAGAAATTCTGAAGGTAAACAGCCAAGGAAAAAAAGGTGTTTGCTTTCCAAGTTGTGTTTAATGCCTGACTGTGGGCATCACCCCGAGAAAAATCAGTGTGAGTTTCTGATGGTTCAGCCTCAGACTAAGCTTTCAGTCAAGAGTGAATAGACTGTAATTAGATTAAATAAGCAAACACAGTGATAGAAATATTAATTTCCAAGACATGCACAGCCAGACAGTCTTGACTGGTGTACATGTAACAGAGAAAAGCTGATTTGCATCCCTGCAGTGCTCTTGCTCCCTGCACATGGAAGCCTGCCCTGTCTGAGAAAGCAGGCACTCTCCAGATCAATCCCAGCTGCTACAATACCTTCAACACCCATCACAGCCCACTGGCACCAGGAAAAATTCAGGGCTTCCTTGGCCTCTTTAAGAAGCCATTTGCTGTGCAAGCACTAGATGTACTCAACAATTTCTGCCTGAATGCAGAAAGGACAATTCTAAAGAAAGTATGCCAATGTTCAGGTTTCAGAGGGATCAGAGTGATCCTGTCTTCCAGACACTGTGGGGCAAGAATCTCTACACCAGAATTTACTAGATGATATGAAGGGAGACAAAAGAAGATACAGAATTTGGAGGAGAGACAGAGGAGGACCAGACTGACTACTGGATGTGATGCTGCACTCATGAAAACTTCCAAGAGAGGAAAAGATGTGTAACACCAATAAACTGGAGGCTCTTTGAGGGCCTCCTGCCTTAGTTAACACAGCTTCATTCAAAAAGCTTTGCTTCCCATGTCAGAGCTGCACTGTAGCAGTGCAACATCTTCTGCTGTCACCAATCCCAGCAGAGTAAAGCCATAGCCCACTGACCAGTGCCAAAGAAGTGACTTAGGAGATCATCATAATCCTCCTTATCCTGCACCTCTCTGCTTTTGCCACAGATGGACACGGGCTGATCTACCACAGTATGGCCTGAGCAGGACCTTCCAAGAGAGTCTAATTTTAGAAACAGGGAGATAAATCCTCTGCTTTTGATAGACCCATGGATTGCTTCTCCTTGGTACAACAAACTCCTTGGACCACATGAAGGAATGGCCAGACTTGGCTCAGAGTTTGGGTCCTGGCAAGCAGCTGGGTTGCACTCTGCTGGGGGGGAAACAGAGGTGAACAGAAAGTTGTGTCACCAGGGCTTGTTAGAGGAGCCAAGCTGCAAGTCACTCACTGCTAATGGGATTCTGCAGCTTTAATGATTATGAAAAGGTTAAAATGACCTGCCAGGCCCCCTCAGCTGTTTAAGCCTCTTTTCCTTCCTCGTGCTGCTTTAATCTTGATAGCACCATCACGTGACCAGGTCAGAAAAAGCCCCAAAGCCGATTAGTGTCTTTCCACTGGCTACAAAGGACTCAACATTTGGGGAAGTGTGGATGTTTCAGCCAGAGTGGCCCATTTTGTTCCACAACCTCCTTTTGGGGGCACTGATGAGCACTGCAGCTTCCAGAAGTCAGCAAGAGAGTATGGTCCCAGGGGAAATTCCCTGAAACCTATGGGACAGGTTGTACTCATTTCTGTTTGTATCAATCCAGTTACTCAATTCCTCTCTCCCATTGCCAAAACCCAGCCCTTCCTGTCTGACTTTGGATACTGCTGAGGTAGCTGCTCTCCCTGTCTCCACAGCATCAACCAAAGGCTCAGTCCATCCCACTGCCAGCATGCCACGCTCACAGCCTCTGCCAAGGTCAACCCAAACCTTTGTGGCAGCATCCCTTAATTCCTCATTCAGCAGACAGCAGTCCTGTGAAAAAGGACCTTGGAGACTATTGCAACCTGTAAACTGTGCATGGCCAGTTGTTAGGCTGAAAACAATATCTGAGATCGTATCATGATGCAGAAACAAGAGACCTGTATGTAAACAAGGGAAATAATCCTCCTTTACCAGTGCTATTAAAGACCTTGAATAGGGATCCGTGTCCAGTTTTAGGCATCACGCTTCAAGACTCATGCAGGCTATTGGGAAAAAATTCAGGAGAGAAATAAGGAGGATCAGAGTGTGGAAAGTACAGTCTAGCAGGAGAGCTTGAAGGAATCCAGCTTGCTTAGCCTGGGGAAGAAAAGACCAAACATAGATGCAGTAATGGATTCAAACATGTAAACAATTTCCAGAAAAATTAAAAAGTGAATAAATTGTACTCCATCTCCATCCAGAAAGAACAAGGTCTCTAATAACAGCAATATTTAAGGGTAGAAGAGGTTGCCTTAGGAGGCAGTGGAATTGCCATTGATGATGACTTTCACAAGCAGGTTAAACAAACATCTGCCAGGAGCAGTTTAGGTAGAGTCGAGTCTGACTTGGGGCAAAGGGATTGGTTAGGTGAAACTGAGAGCCCTTCAATCCTGTTTTCCATGTCTACCCTGTACAATATCACACGAGGAAAATCTGTGGATGTTCCACTTTAATTCCAGAAAGGAAACATCACAAGTTACTTGAAGGCAAAAAATTAAATCACTAAGCAGCCTCTGTTGTCTTGTCAGGTTCAGCAATCTGAAACCGTCCATGCCTTTTGGTTTTCCATCACCTGCAGAAAGTCTCACCTAATTGCAGAGTGGCTGGCAAAGAAGAAAAGAGGGCTGGAAAGACTGTGGGGAGAAGAACAAGTGCTGGGGTAGGGCTCTCTGACACTACTGGGATGTTTGCAATAAAAAAAAGTTATATTAGAAACAGATGGCTGTGTAAAATACAGACAGAGGTTTCAAAAGTTAGTACTTCCCCACCAAAAAAAAGAGGGTTTTTATCTTTAAGAGTTATCCAGCTTTTCCACATAAATTCACAGTCCTAAATCACAGAAGGCCAACATGCACGAGGCTTGGTATGAGTATAGTAACAACATATGGTCTCTAGCTGAAAGAGCTTAAAAAAGAGGCTGCTCAGTGCATGTAGGCAAGCTGGAGAATGCCAGGAAACCACGTGGGTTAGGAAGCAGCCTCAGAAGCACTGACAGTCCAACTGTGGTCAAGGCTCAGAGGCACCCTGTCAGAGGAAAGGGCTGGTGAGGGCTACACAGACAGCAGAGTCCGTGTCTATGAGTCTTTGGGTGGCACAAGGTAAAGCACTGATGTGAAAAGTCAGGATGGGAAATGGAGACTGGGTTATTTTAAGCTATTTTAACAATCCAGAAACCCCCACAATAAGTTGCTAACTTCCCCAAAACAACCACATGTTTTTCAGGACTGGAAGGTAGCTATCAGAAGCCCAAATCCTCTCGGGTTCACGCTAGTTAAACCAAAGAGAATTGCAAATGAAAGTCAAGCCGGGTTCAGAGTCCTCTGCCACCCTGTCACAGTCAGAAAGCTCTGGAAATAAGGCCTATCTGAAATGTTTGCATGCACAGCTGTCCTACTAAATTATCTCTTACAAATCCACTGAAACGAGCACAAGTGCTTCCAGGATCTCCTCCCTGGTCCCCAGTTTGCACTCTTGCTGCTCCACTTCTCAGCAAGGAGAAAAAGAGTGAGCATCCACAATGAGCATTTTTCTCCTTCATTTCATCACACTAATCAAAGTTGCACAGGATGTTTGCCCCCAGATCAGATCCCACCCAAACACATGCAGATTTGATCCCACCCTTGGAGAACTGGGTGGGATTGTTGCAGTTCCAAAAGCTTCCCCAGATTTGACCAGAGCTTTGCTGAAATGTCTCAGTTTTCATGGCAAACTTCAAACTATCCATGGTTCAAAACCCAGTGAGAAAGACAGGAGGTTAATCCAAAGGATTGTGAAAGAGACCAGTTGTAAATGAGCTTTGCTTTGGCATTTTGTGCTTCTTTGAATCCTTTAACACGTTCTCCTGGATGGATTAACATTACCTCCTAGGTAAGAAGCACTTCCAAGTTTTGGATGGCTGTAAATCTTCTATTCAACACTGCGCATATAAATGGGCCAGTAGATTTTATGCAGAAATTCCCACTGTCAGGAATTCTGCTTAGAAACTGATAGCACAAAGCAGTCCAGCTGCAGAAGGGCTCTCTTAGTTTACAAAACTATTTCCTAAGCAACCTGCGAGGGGAAAGGCAGATTACCAAATTAATTGATGGGGGTTATTTTGTTAAAAGAGTAAATAAAATTTCAAATAGTTGCAGAAGTTTTCCTTTGCAAACATCAAGTTAAAAGTTTTGCAGGCTCTAAAAATGCATTTTGGGTTGTAAATCTGCTCCCCCTTTTTGCTTGGGAAGATTCTTCTGGACAATAAATGCAGTGAGGCTGGGAGAGGGCTGCATAATTATCCACTCCACACAATGGAAACCAGCCTTTCCAATACAGTCCTCAACCATCAGGAATCCAAGCTGCGTGATAATTAAAACCCAAAAATCTTCTTCCATCCAGAGAGAAATTAAACTTCCATTTCCACTCCTCAAATAACCCCACCATGTCCAGGAAGCTCCCTATTAAAAAAAAATAATAATCTCATAGATTCAAATGATGCCCTTCTGAGTACAGACAGGAAAAATTTAATTGGCAGTGAGGCAAAACTAATGATTAGGTTAATGAAAAATAGGCTGTATTGACTCGGGCCACTCGACCATTCTGATGAGGGTAAACAGCCCCCCTTTCCTCTTCCCTGCTCCCCTCGCCTTTGTCTGCCGTGCAGGGCAGGGCTGGGAGCAGGAACGCATTCAAAGGCAGTGCCTGGTTGGGAAAAGGCTGGAGTCAGATCAAAGTCCTTCCACCCAGGGGCCCAGAGGAGCCCAAAGCTTGCTGAATGGTCTCCATGTGCCCATGAATTCATTATCCCCCCCCACAGGCTGCCCTACATCTCATCTTTAACCCCAGCACTGTCTGCCCCCATCTCTCTCCCTGAGCCTAGGTAGTGCAAGGCAGCAAAGGTGCTAATGCTTTTTCCAGCAAAAAGCATTTACCCAGTTATAACTGGCATTTATGCACAGGGTGGCAACAAACCTCACTCCCACCCAGGGGCTGGCAGGGAGGGCTCTTGGCCAAGAGGCCAGGGAGATGCCTGACTTCACAGTGCCACACCACTTGGGATGAGGGCTGTGCAGAAACTTTAGGTAAAGCAGTTTTTGGTAGGAAAACACTGCTTTATCAAAAGAGCTTTTTTTTTTTTTTTTAATCTCACACACTCAGTTTTGAGCAATTTTTAGCTCTGGATGAAATTTCTAGTCAGACCCTCAGAGAGAAAAGGGGAGAAAGCCTAAAATAGCTGTGAGTCCATCACCAGGAAACGTCTAAATCCCTGCACACTAAGCTCTTCTGGAGTTGGGGATTGTAAGTGAACGTGTCAAAGACACAAATTTCTGTGGCCAGGGATATGGAGCTTTGCTAAACTGCAGGCAGAAACCCCACACCCGGTTCTGTTTGCCAAAAATAACTGCAGTTGTAGAGTCAGTGTTTCCTACCAGCAAGGATGGGCACCTGTGAAGGCTCCAGTGTTCACCTACAGCTCAGTTTTGGATCTCTCAGTGTTTTGCAGCTAGCTGGTTTAATGCGCTGACCTCTCCCAGAGACCCAGTGTTTTGGGAATAAAACCTCTGCTGCAGTCCAGGGCAGAAGAGACTGTTCCCCTCCACCTGCTCCCCTGTGATCTGGGGGTTTTCTGAGGAATTTATTTTCTCTTTCCCTGCCCAGTTCCTCCTTCCCATCCAGCAGCAGAAACCCCTCAGCCTTACACTCTCCTATTGCAGACTGTAGTTAAACATTACATATTACAGTTGCCTCTAACTTAACTGGCTTGTGATAAACACAGTCCAATGGTGGTGTGAGATCACGAGATGAAGGTGTGCTTCCTCCTAAACATCTTCAGGGACTCACTACAGTCAGGAGAAACAGCCACACACAGATAATGTGGCTTTATTCACTGTACTTCAGCGTCAAGCTGGATGATGGCATGGATCCAATCCCCACCAACTTTCACCCGACAAAAAGTTTGACCAAAAAACCACAAACAACTGTGCCACAGAGGAGACCCTTTATGCCATCAAATCACACAAAGAGAGCAGAGACAGCTGCCTATGCTCTCACCTGAGGGTGGAGGGAAATCGTCCTTTTGGAAACCAGCAATGCCCCTACTCCTGCCTGCAGCCCTTTCCTGCCCTGCCGCGGGAGTCAGCAAGAGGAAATTAAACAGGAGAAGGGCTGTCAAGGGGAATGTGTTGGCTATGCCAAAACAGCATGGGCTTTGTCAGGACCGGCTGGGAACAGCAGTTGGCCAACCAAAAATATGCTACAACCCAGAACTGAGCAGAACAAGGACTCCAGATACCTACGCAAGTGACACAGGGGATGGCTTAAGAATCCAAATGCTGAAAATGTATAATTCATGCCTGGAAAGAAAGGCTAGACAATGCATACCTAAGAATTTCATAATGCAGTGTCTGATGGGAGTAGAAACAAGGTGGAGGCACAGATTACAGCGTATCACTGGGCTGGATTGAAACAATGAGACAAGGGAACAAAACCTGTTTTAAAACAAGTTAATAGTACAGTGCTACTACAATAACAAGAGGAGATATCATTTAGAAACAGCAAGTCTCTCCTCAGACAAGTTTCCCTAATAATTGTAACTCACTCTTGTCCAGGCTACACCCTGAGCCAAGATTTTTAGGGAAGTACACTACAAAGTTGATTGATCTGTGCCAGAACTGGCCCCTTACAGGGGATGCTGAGCAACCCTCACTGCGAGGGCAGCTGTCCTGGCAGCACCCCACAGGAAAAATCCCTGGGGATGACAGCAAACCAGGGAACTGCACCATCACCTGCCTTGGTTAGCCAAGGAGAGCCCAAGCATTTGGCCCCTGGGGATAATAAAATCAGCCCCACAATGATTCAGAGTGCAGGAGACCTCCTGATCCTCCAAGCCTAACAAGTGCTCACACTTGCAAAGGGCTGTGCGAACCTCTGCCATGTTTCTCTGAGGTTACATGCAGAAACTAAAACTATGCAACACTGCCAGCTTTCCCTGTTATTTATTAACCAGTTTATTGCCCCTTTGGCCTGGCTGCTGAGGGTTCCCTGCCAGGCAGGTTGACATGTGCTTTCCTAGGCTAAGGCAGCCTCCATGGCTCAATGCCAGCCTCACCATACAGCAGCACACAGGGGCCCACAGGATCCACCTCTTCATCTGCCTTTCAAATGCATATTCTGTGTGCCAGGCTTGAGGAGCAGGCTCTCAGCAGTGGGCAGCCCTGCTCCCTCCCTCGTGTCACGTTCACGATGGGTTCTGCCTACACACCATGACAGAGCTGGGGCAAAGGGAAGCAATGTGGAAAGGGACCCTGTGATGAACATCTTCATTCCCAACCACGTGCTGCTTCCTGTCTGCTCACTGCCTGGAGCTCCTCTGTGTCCACATCTCTGACTATCTGAGAACTAATAGAGGGAGAGAAGATGGTCTTATTTCCACAGATTAGCTATTTGCTGTTTTGCTAAGCACAAGCCCCCTAAAGCTGCTGATATCCCCTACTGTCCCCCCAAATAATCAGGTGGGTTCATTTTCTAGGAGTGTACGCTGCACAGAGATGGGAAACGAACCATTCACCCAAAGATAAAGGGTGTTTCATTGGTTCAGGCATGAGGATGGTGAAGTAAAAATATATGGATGGTCAAAGTAATGCCATTCATAAAAGCATAAATATGTTTCAGGTCATCTAGCACAGAGGCTCACAAATTATTTGTTTGCCAGTTACTCCCACTCTTGAGAAATATGTTCTATGCCCTCCCTCCTACAAGCCAGACATTACAGAGAAATAGCATTTTGAAAGGCCAAAAAAATTAGGGGATGCTGTTTCAGGACCTACCAGAGCCCTGACTAACACCAGGGCAAGTCCCAGCTGCTGGTTTACTGGTAACATCCTGTTTTGGAAGACAGCAGCCCACAGCTCCCTGGGACTTGAACCTCAGCTGAAGACCCTGCAGCCCCCTCCATCCCTCCCAGAAATGCACTGTCCCTGGGGAGCAGCCACATCTCCCTGGAGCCCCTGAAGTCACTGATAACATCCATCTCCTCCCCAAAGCCAGATTTTTCTCACATTGTCATTTAAACACAACCCAAGTAGGTAAGTGCCCATTGCTTCCCTTGAGAAACTGTGCTGCAGCCTAATAGCTTTCACCTTGAGGAAACATTTCCTAACAACTTTCTCCTTCACCTAATTTCATCCTATTAACCCTGGTTATACAGGTTGGAGTCACCCCACACCTCCCCCACCTTGCAGACACAGGGCTTGGTGAGTGCATTCCTGCAGAGGCTGCTTGCTCCCACTGCCAGAAAAGCAGAGACCCAACCTCACACTCCCTCACTGGCAACTGAACCTCGGCAGGCATGTGAGAAATGCCTGGGAAGTTGCTTGCATGGGGGGATTTGTTCTTCCCCCCTCCTCCCCATCGCTGCCAAACACCCTCTGAATGTGGTTTGAAGTGACAGGTTGCCCCTGCCTTTCTCTAGGAAGTGCTTTGCAATGCCAATCTCCATCCCATGAACGCACAGCCTGCACAGCACTATTTGTGTTGACCAACAGGAATTTAATCAACCAACAATAATAAAGTGGGTAATACTCAATTGTACGGAGCCGCCAGTCAGATGAAAGGATTTACAAAGGCTGGATTGATCTCCAAGCCCTGGCAGCTTTCCCACGGTCCCCTTCTAATCTGTGGAGCCAGAGAGAATACATGAAAACTCCAAAATCCGGGTTTTCCTGCAGGGTGTGTTAAGTTCAAATAAGTCAAACACGTATGTGCATTTTTTTTCATGTCCCCCTGTTCTGAGGCGGGCTCTTCCCTTACCCTAAAGGAGCATCGTGCCACAGCAAAGCCCCTTGGAGACAGCCAGCTTATGTAACCAGTAATGCCATAAGCACTACAATGTCTTTAGTGACAAAAAGGCTCAACACAGACCAACTGCAGCCAATTCACTGCTGAGAGCTAAAGAGAAGAAACTGGTGTTACATTGGGAAATCCGTCAGCGTGAGCAGCCTTGCTTGAGCAGATAGGAATTTTCCAGCAGGTAGGGGAACATCTGACACCACAAAGCATTGGCAGGATGGTGTTTGCTTACCTGGGGGAAGAAAAGAAGCCAAGAAAATGCTCCAGGACATCTTTTGGCTGTAAAAAGATGCCTGCCTGAGATTATGAGCTCTCAGAGGTATTTGCATGTGCCCCTCTGGCCCTGCACTTATGCAGGCTGCTGGAATCCTCACCTTGCTTCTGCAGAACCTGCCCACACTTCCAGCAGGGAGCCCTGCAAGACAGGGTCAGATGAGGGTGACACTGAGTCAGCACTGTGGGAGTCGACCCATTTGGGTGACACTGGTCACCTCTGTGCAAGCCAACATGATAGAGGGAGGAGAGGCTAATTCAGGCATGCCACCCCCTGCACAAGACATGGTCCATCACCACTGTGGGTCTCCTCTTCCAGCACCTCAGTGGCTCCCTCTGAAACACACAGACACCAGCACATGGCTGAGCAGTTCCAGCCCATGCAGCCCAGAGCACTCAGTGACTTTGGAAATGCCCTATGGCTCATATCACCCAGTCACAGTATTCTGATTTTACAGCCATCTCCCCAAAAACCAGGTAAGCATCTGGGCTTTGGGCCTGAGCTGCAGGAATTGAGAGCAGCTGTGATACTGCCAGTGCTGGCTGCAAAGGGGCCACCAAACACAAAGGTAACACTCCTGGCTGGGGAAGCCCTTGAGCTGCAAATCTCTGGTGGCTGGGAGAGTATTGTAGGGACACCCATCATCATACACGGTCATCGCTTTGCCCTAAGTTCTTATTACCCTGAGAGAAATAAGGGAGAGAAACTGGAGACAGAACATCAGGCCAGAGGGACCTTCAGTCTCACCCAAAGCAGTCATTGTCACTGTTTCCAGGCTATTTTCACCTCTGCTCATCACGTGGCTCAGAGGCACTGCAGTGGAGGAGAGGAGCACAGCATCAGGATGTCCATTGCTCTGCCCCACATCCAGCCAGCTATAACCACACTCACCCACACACCATGAGATGGGGGCAGAATTAAAAGGAAAAGAGAAATTAAACAAACACATAGAAGTACCCAAGCATGGGAGACGACACAGCAAAACAGCAGCATCAGCCAGCAGCACAGGCAGACTGGCAGTAGCTGCTTTCCAAGGATCAGTTGCAATATCTGATTCATCTACATCCCTATCAACTGTCATAACAGAGCATCTAATGAAAGACACCTTAAAAGCCCACCAGAATAATAATTTTACAATCAATTGATGAAGAACAAGAAGGTGTGGGAGGGCCCTGTAAGCAGTGATGCCTCCCTTGCCTGGGAATTAACTGCATGAGCAAGCTGAGAGCCCACAACATGGGCATTGGCTCTGTGTTATGGCCAGACGTGGTCTGTGGTAAGAAGAAATCAGGGACAGAAATTTCCTGTAGTGGGAGGAGGTTCGGGCAGAGGTTTGGCAGCTTTCACCCTTGAAGCCAAGGTTGTGTTTGGTAAGTCAAAGTCCTCTGTCTACAGAGGTATTCACCACAAACACTCATCAGAACAACAAAGTAAACATCTCTACAGAGTTGTGAGCAATCTCCTTTTCCATCCCCTTCTTCTTTAGTCCTGAGGAGAGACCAGAAAGGCCAGCCTGGGAGTCACGCCTCCATCCCACACTGGCCAGCTCACACCACCTCTACCAGCTGGGAATAAACACACACATGCACCCAGCAGCTCCCTCCCCTCCAATCTGCACTAATCTGTGCAGTGTCTGTGCTGCAGAAGATAATTCAGAGGCGATGGCGAGCTCCCGAACACATCGCCGCTCTCATCCAGCAATTAAATGTACATCACTGCCTGGCTGCCCCGTATCCTTGGGGCAGGAGGGACTGTCAGCATCCTAAAGTCATGATTTACAGAGGTAATAATCACGGCACCAGACTCATTACATGCCAACTTTTGGGAAATTAGGTGATAGATATTATTCATTAAGTTGCTACATGATGCCCATATCCATCCATCTGTTACAGCTGAGCTAACAGTTTGGTTTGGAGCATGCAAGCTAATGGCTTCTTTAGGAGGGAAGCAGGTGCTGTCCTGAAAGGCAGTCAGGAAAAAAGAGTAAGGCTGCAACTGGGTATAAATAATTTAACAAAAAAAAAAAAATTAAATTAAACAGAGACCTCTGAGACTTCTCAGACCTCGGAGGCTCCATGAGTACCCAAGAGCAGAACACTCAGGCCAAAGCAGAGCAATACACAAGACACAACATGATGCTCAAAAACGTCATGCACGAGGCAAAAGCATCTTTCCTGGTGACCTCAGCCCAACCAGCTGCACATGTCACAAAGCAGATTCATTTTGGGTTGCTTTGTCAGGCTACTCCATCACCCTGAGCTGCATGAGAGGCTCCAAGGAGCTGTTTGGACTTTGCCCAGTGCAGTGTCCAGGCTGTGGGCTGCTGCTCCCCTTGCAGCAACCAGAATGGGGCTGCATGGGGTTATGTTTGCAAAAGCTCATCCACCCTTCAACCTCAGAGTCCAGGGGCCCTCCAGCCATCCTTGGCTGCTGCCAAGAGCCAAGATCTGCCTTTGACAGCCTCAGAGGAATGGAGATACATGTCCTCAGTCCCTACACCTGTGTCAACACACAGGGGACTGAAGGAGGAACATGCTGGAGATCTGGCTGTCACCCAGGGCTGAGACAAAACACACACACACACACACACACACACAAAGAGTGCATGTCCCAGAAGAGACATGGGACTCCCGAACTTCTCTGTTTCTCCCCCAAAACTACTTATCACCCAACTTTGCCTCAACAAAAACTGAGATGAGAATTTTTAGAGAACTCATTTTCAGAATGATTCACTCTCAAAAAGGAGGAATGAAAGGATTCCTGTAAAGTACTTTTTGGCTTTTTTATCTTTTTTAGGGAAGGCTGTGTTCTTAGGCACAAAACCCAGACAGTAAGTGCTGAGACCTCAGACAGGCACACTCCTGCATTGCTCAGATACCCACTCTCAAGTATTAGTCATCTTTAGTTAAATAATACAAATGGTTTCCCAGCAAATTGCTTGCCAGAAGGAGGAGAAAAGCGAGTCCTGATGGTGCTGCAGTAGCCAATGCCAACCTTTGACATGATGGCACTGCAAGGCCCTGATCAAGGCAGAAACAGAAAGAGCTTCATGCCCATCAAGCCACAGTATGCCCAGAGGCTCAAATTTATCTTCTCTAACCCTGCTCGACCCTTTTAACAAACACTTCCTCAAGCAAAATGCATTAAGAGTTATCACAAGAATAAAAGCATTCCTGCTTACTCCCTCAATGCATAAAAGGGCTGCTTTTGGTCACAGTAGATACCAGAGCTGGCTAGGGACCTCAGATCTGGGGAATCCTGTAACAGTGATTGCAAAGAGGGCAAGAATTGGAGTGTGAGGGAGGCAGGGAGCCAAAGCCTGGGACCTGGAAAGCCTACATTCTGCTTAAAAGCTTGCCACTGACAATGGGCAAGACCTCAGCTTTTGTGCCTACCCGACCGCAGGCAGCTGCCTAAAGGGGCAACACTTCCCAGCGCCATCCCGGGATGACCTGATGACGCAGAGCATCCCTGTCTGGGGCTGGCACGAGGCATGGGGACGTGCAGCTGGGCATGGGGAGCCAGCACCAGCCCTTGGCAGCTGCCCAACACGAGGTCAGTGGAAGCTGCCTGTGAAACCACACGCCTGGTGCTTCATCGCCGAACCGCAGCTAATGGCTCCCCACCGCTTTTTCCCCTCCACAGCACAGGATATTCGGCTGAGCGGAATGGAAAGTGCACTGTGATGTTCTACAGCACAATTCAGGCAGGGTAGCATCCCAGCCTGAATTGGGTAGCAAACCTGCTGTCTCTGCAGCATTAACAACTCTGGGACTTCCAGTATGCTTCACAGTTCTTACAGCACTTCCCACGCAACTCAGTGAAGTTCTGAATGCCAGCCTGGCACTCCCAGGCTCCAGCGGTGCTGTACGACTTCCCCACCCCAAGTTCTGACCTGGGCCACCCCATCAAGACACAAAATCTGAATAAATTTAATACCAGCTAAGCAAAACTTCCTGCAGAGCTTAGTGTTGAACCCTGGCTGAACAGCTCAGTAACCTGAGCAATGATGAAAAGCCATTGCCTAGAGTCAATCATACTTCCATATGCTTTTCCGGATCAGAGCTGTGCATCACGAGCCTTCAGCACAGCCATGAGCAGCATCTTCCTTGCCTACCTGCAAGCCCCTCACTTCAGGCAGCAGGTTTTCTTCTCCCTGCCTGGCACAGCCCACAGGGCAGGGCCATGTCCTGGTCACCAGCACAGGCAGAAGTGCTGAGCACAGAGCTGCCAGGCACAGCAGCACCTTGCATGCCACAGGGGTTACACTACATTTTTGTGAGCCAAGGCTGCCCCAGATATGTTTCTCTATAAATGTACCAACCAACTGGGAATTTTAAGGTGCCCTTGACTGTGTTCATAGAGGTCTTCTTCCAAAGTAATGCATTAGCACAGGTTCCCAGGTGGGAGCTGAAGGGCTCACTTTGCAAGGCTGCCTGTGACATTCACAGCATATATCATGAGGTTGGATGTTGCTATTAGGATGAAAGCCACATCATGATAGCAGAACCCAGGATTCACACCGACAGACTTGTGCTCCTCCAGGACTCAGCAGCATTTGCCTTGGGCAATAATATGGCAGGGGAAGCAAAATGTTCATCAACTGAAAGAGATGAAAATAGGAACACAAACTAAGTTTGAAGACATTTACAACAGAAAGGAAGGTATGAGATTCAGGAACGTAATTTGCCTTGCAATAAAAGCAACAGGAACAAAAATTTCAGAAGGCAGTCAGTGTCAAGTGTGAGTGCTCACTATGGCACAAGACCACATCCACCAACTCCAAACATCCCTTCTGATCTCCTGTCTCCTTGTACTGGTGCATTTTGGATATACCCATCACCACATGTCACACACAGCATCAGTGTAAGATTAATCTAAGGGGCAGGGCATACTCACTCTGCTTTGGATATTAGAAAATATTGTGTGTTTTGGACACTAGAGCATTTCTCCCTTGTGATAGTAAATCTGGTATAATTAGGTACAGCATAATTAAAAATAGAGCTCACAGAAATTAATTTGCAAACACAAAGATTCAGGAGCAAATTCAGTCCTGTTTTAATTCTCCTGGAGTCATCTGAAATGACCTCAGGGATGAATTTGGCCAACTTGAATACCCATGTCTCATTATTACCAGATGAGCTGTGCACCTACAAAGGGGTAATGGGTCTTTTGGACAAGCGTGCTGACATACAGAGATGGGGGATGCCCAGGATGGAGGCAATGGATAAAAGTGCCTCTTGGCTTAGGATTCTCTAGCACTCATCTGCTGATTTCACTGCTGTTTTTGCTTGGCCAACAAAATTCATTTCAGCTTTTCTTCAAAATAACACGAGTAACACACTCTCCTTCAGGTCACTGCCACAGTATAGCAAGCGCTGGGTGGCCCTTGGGAATATGAGCTTTCAGACAGATTAATACAGCTTGACTGAAGAAGTGAAGATGACAGACACTACTTAACAGACTCCAAGTTGGGCTCATCCTTGAACTGAATTTTCTTCACAATCTCACGATTCCCCAATTGGAAAAGTCAGTCCTCATATAATGAAGTGCAAATACTTCTGCTCTAGGTAATTACTTTTGATTTAGACAGTGGATAAAGGGCAAAGATTTGCTTTTTGGGTTGTTTTTTTTTTGGTTTTACTAGCATTGTTTTAAATATTCAAATACACAGACACCAGAACCACTGGTTCAGTGCCAATAACTTAAAAAAAACAACAACCAACTATTTTACAAATACTCTCATGTTTCCATGAAACAACTGCCCTGTTCAGGTACTATACACTTACTCAATGGCTTTTCAATCACCAGAAAAGCCATGGGGCCTTGAGTACACAAGGCTCTTGGAGTTTATCACAGGGAGTTTACCACAGATACAGGGTCATCCTTGACTTTTTAAAACCTTCTGTGAATTAGAAAGAATAATACTAAAATGATGCACACATGTCTGTGGTTGTGCCCATAAAGGACATCACCAAGGACAAGAAGGAACAGATACAAAATTTAACTCTTCACCCTCGTCCCTCTAGGCCCCCAAATTGCCAGTGGGTCTGTTGCACGAGAGCACAAAATGTTTTATTTCCTGCAGCCCATCGGTGTGCTGGGTGTCACCCAGGTGCAGGGCACAGGGAGAGGCAGCTGCCAGGCCCTTCCAGGCTGCAGGCAGCCCTGCCGTGCCCCTGCCACTGCAGGGACACGCGTGTCACCCTTGGGGACACACAGCCCGCCACTCTCATTCCAGCTCCAACAGCCTCGCTGGCATCTGGGGAAGGCGCCTGCCGTGCAGGCAGCCAGCAGCAGAGCCCCACACAGCAAACCCCTGGTGAGATCTGCCGGGGGTAACAGCACAGGGACACAGCTGGGAGCAGCATCTCCCTGATGGGCACAGGGAGAGGCTGGCAGCAGCAGCACAGTGCATGGGCAGGAGGGCAGCTGGAAGGGCAGGAGAAGCACAGTGCACAGGCAGGATGGCAGCTGGAGGAGCAGCAGCAGCAGCACAGGGCACGGGCAGGAGGGCAGCTGGAGGGGCAGGCACAGCCAGACTCAGAGCAGCCCTGCGTGCTGTGCTGCTCCAGGTGCGTGCAGAGCCCGTTTTGTGTCCTCCTTTGCCCCTGGAGAACAGGGATCTGTCCAACACCTGGTCAAAAATGCTGCACTCTGAAAACCTTGTCTGATTCACCCACCTCACCCCCCCAGGAGCAGAGCTCCAGCCTCCCCTAGCTGCCAAGGATAACAAAGTTGAAAAAGGGATGTTATATTGCGCACCCAGCTATTGGAGAAAATCCCACTTTTATCTTAATAAAACAACTTTCCCTTTCTACTGCTGGCAGAAAGAAAACCTGTCCCCACCTATCTGCATTGCATAACCCAGCTGCAGCATCTAAAGCACTGTTTACCTGGGGAAAAGATATTGGGCAAACAATTTGTGCCTGGTTTCCAGACTGCAAAGGGATGCAGCACTTGGAATCCAAGAAAACAACAACAGCACTGGGTATCAGCCAGATCCAGGGATCAGCAGCTCAGAAAAGCATCCTTCTGGGGGGACAACAGACATTGGAGGGCCAATTCAAAGTGAGCACTGGGGAGATAGGCAGGACAAGATAGTCAGGGTTTTCCAGCACTGGTAGGTGTGATCCCAGAGCAAGGCTTTTTCCCTGCCATCACAGCCAAGAGAGCCAAGAGACAGCAAACTTGCCCTTGCAGCGCCTGCCTGCACATCAGCCCCTGCTGTCCTCCCAGCCCTGATGCCCTGCACTTGCCCCAGGCCAGTTCATCACCCCCTCCTGCATGGTGGCCCTGGTCAGCATCCAGTGCTCAGTTCAAAGACATCAATATGAAAATAGTAGGAGCGCTGAGCCCCAGTGGATTGAATCCACCACTCCTTGCTCACACAACATGCCCACACTGCAATGGGAAAATTCATGCCTAGTGTTCCTAAGAGCAGGAATCTTAGCTAATATTGCTGCTCATTAAGAATAAAAAACAAAACAAAAAAAACCCCAACAAACCAAATCCAAGACTCTCTGCAAGGCTAAAAGGAAAAAAAAGGTCCTGCAGTCTTGGGAAATGTCTTTCCCACTGGCTTCTCCTTAAGGATTTGGTTTAGGCTTGTGGGAACTTAACACATTAGAAACTCGCCCATAATTTGCATGCCCCAAACAGCAGGGAGATATCATGAGATCTGGTAGTCCTGAGATTTTTTTTTCCTTTGGCAAAATATATTCCAGAATTCACTTGAAGAAAAGTTCACACATCATTACAAGTAAAGTGTATTCAGCCAGTGAGTGAAGAAAGGCACAAGATGACACATTATCCTGTGGTTTTGTTATACAAGCTTTGCTCCCTTACCTCATTTGCAAAATTAGGGCTGGTCATAATCCTTCCATCAGTCTTTCCTGAAAATTAGCAAGGGCCCAAACCAGATTTTCAAATTAAAAAAAAATCTTCCCACACTTTTAAGAGATGTGAAAATGGATTTGCCAAATATTTCATTTGAAGGAGCTTTCTGAAGTACCGGCTTGGCATCTGAATGCTAAAACGCTTCTTTGCAAGTGACCTGGGAGATGCTCTAGTGAACATTCCCCATAAACACACACAGCTCCAGTGATCCCCTATTTCATCTGTTCATCTGAGAAGGAATGAAAGGCAATGTAGGCCAGAAGGTAGAAAAGATTAAAACCTTTAAATTATACGCTTTAAAAATTGCATTATTTAAGAATACTGCTTATTTTCCTGTAAAGGCTCAGGTGCAATGAATAAAAGATGCAAGGACTCAGAAGCCTGCAAATGCCTTGGTGATGGGCACCCCCAGTGCATTCTACCTGCACATTTTCCCCCTGAGCTTGGCAAAGTCAGACCAAAGAAGTCCTCCAAGCGAGATGTGAAACCCCCCCAGGCAGGTCTGAGCCACTCACTGCTGTGCAGGAACCCAAATGGGACAAGCTGGTGTTTCTGCTTCTGCAGGGAGGACAGAGGCTCTGAACACTCAGAAAGCAAACAGCAGAGCTGTGCAGAGGCAAGGGAGCAGGGTCTCCTGCAGGACTGGAGGAGAGACAGCCCCCATGCCTTGCCTAAAGGTGGGGACCAGGCACTCTGCCCTTCAGCCCACCCAAACCCACCCATGGGTGGCAACCCTCAGGAGCTGTGTCCTCCTGGCTCCTAAGGCAATATTCCTTATTTGCAAGGCAGTGGTCCACCTGAGCATGTCAGCCTGGCTGTGACAGCAGCACCCAGACAAGCCAGAGCAGAGCCTGAAGCCCCATTCTGCCCAGGAATGCCAAGGCTGCCCAAAGAGCCTATAATTCAGCTGGACATGCTGAAATGGAACAAACCTTGCTATCCCCATCCTGCCAATGGCAACCCAGACACAGAGAAGGTAAGTGACTTGCCTAAGGCCACACCAGCAGTCTGTGGCCAGCCCCAGTCCCAGGAGGCCCAATCCACTGCCTCAAGCACACACCAGCTCCTCTCTTTCATGTGGTGACCGGGCAGGAGCTGAAGAGCTGCTGATGTTTCCCAAGGCAAAGCCGCATCCTCGAGCCCTTCCTCGGCGCACGTCCTGCTGCAGCCAGCAACTTTGAGAGCAGCACTGAAGCCCCATGCAGCAGCTGGAGATCATGGCTCATATTTCTCCCTTTAGACAAAACAGCCCCTTGGCCCCTGCCCTGGCCAATGCCAGCCTCTCCACCACCTCCCCTCCTTTACCTTCACTCTGCAAACTGGAAGTCAGCTGTTGCCATAACACTGCTGCCAAGGAAATACAACAATATGCTTATCAATAAAGAGTGTGGGGCGTGCACAGACAAACCAGTTCAATTAGCTGGGCCTGGAGCCACTCCTTCTGTTCTCCAGCTGTTCTAACCCACCTGTGACCTCCTCTGTGGCTTTAGACATTTGCACATGCACAAGCAGAGACACAAAGACTTACTGGCCTGAGGAGCTTCCTTGTTCCTTCAGTCCAGCACTGCAACCAACTGACCTGAGAGGCTGCAAGGTCTCCAGACCCAGGAGAACCTCCTCTGATCTCATGGACAACCCTGCTACGAGCAGCACGTTGAAGAAAAGATTTCCTGAGGCCCTGTCCAGCCTGAACTACCCTCTGAGTGTTGCTGGTCATTGTTCTGACTCCAATTGCTCCTTCACTGGCACAAAATGCTCACTCCCAACGGGCAGCAGCACTGATGGGATCCAAGTGTCTCAGTTCCCATTTCAGCACCCCCATGGGGAGCAGCCCCTTTGTCTGCTGCAGCTCCACAAACATGTGGATGTCACTATCCATGCTTACAGCTCTTGATCCTGCAAGAAATTATAGAACTTGGTATAGAAAAGTAAGAGCCAGATTTTGTAAATCCCTGTCAAGAGAAAGAAGCCTGAGTGATTCATAGACATGAGGATGGCTATGGGTGACCCAGAGCTAGGGAACAAAGGCCAGAACCTTGGTGTTAACACTGGAGTTAACCAAATTAGGCTCCTGGAAATCCACCACCGAGGATTTCCCAGACAGCAAAGGAGGAGGATTGCCAAATCCACAACAAGTCAGAAATTCCAATATTGAATAAAGAAATACAAAAAAATGAAGTAAGGACAAAATATATTTGAATGTTTGAAGAAAAAAATTTTTAAAACCTATACACATATAATCAGGCCAGTAAACATTTTGTTGCCAGTGTTACAACCTAAAAGAAAAAAATGAAAATATGCTTCTAAAGCTTCTTCCCCGCTCCAGAATAATCTCCAAGAGACTTCTATTGTCTAATATTTGGGCAGGAAAAATCTGACCGGCAGTGCTTACCATACTCTGAACTTTTCCCACCTACTCTCTTTTCTTTTAAGGTTTGGATGTTTTAAGAGACCTTACCTGGACCTAGGGTTTTTCCCCATACTTTGTTAAACAAAATTTTTAACCAAGCTACCTGAGTGCTCACATTCTTCCCAACAAGTTCACACACCCCTTCAAAATCAGAAAGAGGAAATAACCTAACTTGATAAACAGGCTGAGATGTATTTTATTTTAATCATTTAAAATGACAGTGTTAATGTCAGGGCCTTCAATAATTCAGCTTAATTACCCAGGAGACAAAACTGCCAGACCAAACCCTGTAAAATATCTATAAACAAAACAAAACATATCAGTAGCAGGCAGAATGACTGACTCTATTATCCTATCCCCCAATCACAAACCAGGCTGCCAGGCGCTGGCATGGCTGCAGGTAACACAAGGGATGCTGAACGTTCCGGGAGCGAACAATGCTCCCGCATGCAGTCACAAGTGGGTGACAGCATCCTTTCTTCCACTCAGCTGGGGCTTTTAAAGCCGTAGCCCCCGATCCCCTCCAAATCCTTTTGTTCGGCGAACAAGGCGCCCAGCACAGATGGCAGTGACTTGCGAGACAAGCCGTTCCGACAATGGTTCACCCCGGCCGGGAGGAGCGCGCACGGAGCCGGGCACCGCGCGGCGCAAAGCGCCCTCGCTGCGAGGGGCACCCGCGCCTTCCCCCGGCAAGGGACGGGTGGGGGGAAAGAACCATGCCCTAATAGAAAAGCTCAGGTACCAAAAAGAGCTGAATCGGTCGTGACAGCAACACAACCGGCATCTTCGCTCTGCCTCGCACGGGAAACCTCTCCAGCACAAAGGAGCGCATCCCGCTATTTATCCCAACCAGCGCCTCCCTCCGCGCCAATCGCAGCCCGGCGCTCACCCGCCTCCCCTGCGCGCTTCTCCTGTTCCCAGTGAAAACGGACCCCTCCATTTCACCTAACAATTTGTTTCTTCTGCAAGGCATATTTCAGGGGGGAGGGGAAAGAGGCTGGAGTGCCCAGGGGCAGGACCCCGAAGAAATCTGTGTCAGCTTCTTGTCACCAGACCATTCCTCAGAAAAATAAATGCCAAGTTAAATTCCACAAACCGCCGTAACCACCACAAAGGCGGATTCCTGCAAACAGAAATACCATCAGAAAGGTCACATCGGTAGCAAGTGCGACCTGTGCTTGGAGCCAGGCAGAGCCCTGCCCTCCTGCATCTGGAGGAGGAGGACATCAGATGCTGCATCTCCATTTAGAAACAAACAAGGAAACCTATGCCTTTTAGTGAAGGTACTGTTGTGGAATTTGGTAAATGGATAAAATGTTCAGGATCTACCAGCATGACTATAAACACCGAAAAAAAAAAAAAAAAAAAGAAAGGAAAAGCCTGCAGCAAGACTAATATTAATACCCAGTCATGTCACTCTCAATTAAGTTCATATCTAATGAGCCCATTTTCTCCTTGCACTGTCCACTGATGCTGTAAGCAATGTCCAATGAAAAGCATAAAATGCTGCTTCTGGAAAGCAATGATCTGTACTGGTGAATTTTGAACTGACCAATTATGAACATTATTTGTAATGGAACAAGCAGGGTTTCTACCAACTGTAGTCATCAATGCCAGAAAATGTCTGTGTCCACAAAATGTCCAGACACACTTCTCTCAGACTGCAACCACTATTGCTATTGATTTCCTTTTACCATTATCTTTGTAAAGATATATATATATATAAAATGTAAATAAATCTCCTGTGCACCCTAGCTGTCAGCCATTCTCACTTAGCACTGCATTTGTTTTGGGAACGCCTGTTTCCCAGGAACAGCAACTGTTTCTCTAGATTAGACAAAATCTGAAACTCAGCAAAACCTATCCAAGAAGCACCCTTTACTGTTAGGCAGAATGTAATTCAACTGTGCTGCCCTAAAATCAACTTTGTAGCGTTCATACATGGAAAATCTTACATCATCCCCCAAAAGCACTTATCTGTTGCCTGCAGAAGGTGTGGCAGGGAGAACCAGGAGCAACGCTGGGCAGATCTCAAGCGAGTAGAGCAGGATAGTGCTGCGGCCAAGTGAACAAGTCCTGACACACAACCACCCCTGGAGGAGGTTACGTGATGCCCGGATCCTCTGCTACAGCCTCCATTCCCACAGGCATCCATCCATCCCTGGGTTGCACTCCATGACAAGGTACAGGCACACCCTCCAAATCATTTTAATGAAAACTGGTTGAAGGGAGAAAGTTAACATGCTCCCCAATCTAGTTCGCTCTATAAAATTAATCTTTGGATTGACTATATTAATGTAATCCGTATTAGCCCGCATGGCTGGAGGCTCATGGAGGCTTTGTGAGGCTCTGAAGTACATGGAAGGGCAGCTGCATTGCTCCAGAAGGGAGGAGAGACCTCTCCTCATCATGATGCCCTCAACACATCACTCTCCCTCCATCCTCTTTTCCCAGGAAGAGATCACTTAATCCCAACGATCGCACAGTGCGTGGTTGGCTGATTCTCATCCCCTCCCAGGGAGCTCTGGAGCATACAACCATGTCTAAGAAGCTCTCTACCTCAATTCTGAGTTGAGAAGACACAGAAATAGACAGGACCAACTTCCAGTATGGATATGGTGTTGGTCTACCCTTCTCAGCCAGGGAGAGCACACTACTAATGAGCCCAAAAATAGAGATCAAAAGCCATTTTAGCCAGTCAGAGGCATACTCAGGTATGCACAGCAACAACCTGAGAGCAAGTTTTGAAGCCAGGTACAGGCCTGTCCTTTGCAAATGCATCAACATTTGTGCCTGCACTGTTGGCCCAGCTTGCCCCACAGCTTTGGTCTGCCTTCCTCCAGTGTTGGCCAAACCCAACAAACAAACAATTGCAGGTCAAAACAGTAATCCCAGTGGGATGCTGGATAGACTAGGAAGACTGTGTTGATCTTCCATCCTCCTTTCTTTGCACTGCCAGAATTTTGTTACTGCTTTCCCCCTGTTTCAGGTTAAGAGGTGCTTCAAGGAGCAGAGAAATAAACATGTACTAAAGTACAGTCCGCTTCTCAAAGATTTAACCACACAGGTTAAATTCTTCATGAAGGTTTCCCTCAAAACCTGTAATAAGAAAAAAAAAAAATTTTTTTTTTCCTCAGATAGGACCTGTACTTGCAAGAAAATAAAATCTCTCCCTTGGGGTGGGAGAAGGGGGAGAAGAAATGCTCTGAGCCAGTTCAACCTCAAAGCAACAATGCTGTTGTTTTAAAATTACCCATCCTTCTGAAGTCAGCCAGTCAGAAGTGATTCTTTCCAAACCTATCTGCTTTGTTTTTTCTCACTGCTTTAGCACAGTTTTACAGGAGAGGGAAGACATACAAGAAAAGTGAGTATGTTCAGGAGGCATTCGAGTCCTACATGACCCTCACCCCCACATTCACACACTGCAATCTGATACAATCATTTTATTACTGCTTCAGCTCTGCTAAATCCAATTTATCCACCAGGCCATAAATCTTGCTGTGTATAGCAGCAGAGCCTTGGTTTCAAGCTCTGAGAGATGTTTCACCAAGTAATGAGTGTCCCAAGCAGGTCACTGTTTAACCTGCCGAGTGGCAGCGGAACAAATGGCATGTCAGCGTGTGCAGCTCCAAATGGCAACACAGCAGATGATCGAGACCCAAATATTTTGCAAATACAGAGGAAGAAAAAGAAAAAATATTTGTATTCAGCAGCTCCACCAAGTCTGTATAAACACTCCAAGGTCGGATCCACACGTGGACTGCTGAACGATCAGTCATGTGTTATGAAATTCTCCCTCCAAAACCCTCAAGTTTTAAGTGTCTGGCAGAGACAAAAGACCTGGTAGGAAATCAAATCTGTTTCACAGGGTAATTATCTTCCATCTTCTACAACTGTTGCCAGAACTGGGGGGGAAAAAACAAAAAAAAAAAAAAAAAAAAAAGAAAAAAGAAAACAAAAAAAAAAAAAAAAAGAAAAAAGAAAAAGAAAAAACAAAGAAAAAAAAAAGAAAAAAAAAGGGAAATTAGGATTATCGACTCCAAATGCTGCAAGAAGGGCCCTGTGTCCTCTTGCACCATCGCTGTGCCTGGCAGCCTCACAAGGCTGAGCGCTTGCACAACTCTGGGCTGGCACCCAGCCCACTGGTTCAGGGAGGGGAAAGCACGGAAGCAGCATCCATCAACAAGCAGAGAGAAAAATGCACAGGGGTGTGATCCTAAGCTCTGGGGAAAAGGCTGGAGGGCTCCTTTAGTCATTCCTTTGCCACAGGTAATGCCAGTTGGGACACGGGCTTGATGCCTGCTTTGGGCAAGCAGCTTGGCTGCAAGGTACCTGCTGGCCATGTTTTGGGAGCTTGCTCTGTTTTATCCTTTATTCCAAGTGTGAATGTAGGAGTTGGCTTGACTTTTGGTGCTGGAATTCCTGGACCAGGACAAGCAGACTGGTGGCAAGGAAGGAGAGACTGGTAAGCACCCAGTTTTGCTACTGAAGACATGCTGGGTGGCTGGACCCTTTCCTGTCCCCCTGTAAGGTCTGTTTTGAGGCCAAGCATAAACTGCGATTCCAAGGCAGAGGAGGTCCCTCAACCCATGTCACACTAAGGAAATAAGGATGATCCCTTGGTTTGATTTCATTGCACAAGGTATTCCCCCTGCCCCCACTCTAACAGTTTCTTATGAAATCAGCTGAAGCACTAGGAGCAAAGAAAAAAAAATTAATTCCTAAAGCAATGGCAACCTGCCAATTTTTTAAAGAGTCAAATCTTGAGTGGGTCTCTGGAAACTCGGGTAGCTCGCTGCATGAGCCAAAGGGAGAAACTAATCCTCCACTCCCTTCCCTCAGCCTCCTCTTTTTCATGTATTTCTGCTTGATACAAAAGTTAGTAACAATCTAAATGGAAGTCGGGACTACCAAACCAAGGGCCTGCTCATGGATACTTCCGAGACCTTCCCAGCCCTGTCAGGAAACTCAGCCCAGGCTGCAAACCCTGCTGGAGCCCCAAAGCCCATTTGGGCGCGTGGGAAGCTCAAAGGCACCAGCCCCTGTGCCAAGGAGGGTTCTCCCTCTCTGGGGGCAGGCCATGAGGCATGTGTGCCAGTAGGATGCCTTTCTCAAGGGCTTTATTACTCCCCACAGAGACGGGCACTCCGAGCTCCTGGTGACCAGCAGTTGGCCTGTACCAGCTCCTCCCTCTCTGCTCAGCATCACCCTCACACAGCCAGCTGGTTTGGGGCATAACACTTCAAAAAAGGAAGCACATCGATCTGACAGTCCACTGGGGAACAAGACTTCTCTGCAGCCTAGAAAACATGACCTACAAAGGATGACTGAAGGAACTAGGTTGTTTAGTCTAGTGAAGACTGAGAATAGACACGATAACTATATCTGAAATACATGACAAGTAGGTGGAAAGAATAACCTGTTCTCCTTTCCCACAGCAGACTGGACATGGCAAAACCAGACCTAAACTGCAGTGATAAAGATTTAGGTTAAAGGTTACAAAAAGCCCTCCAGTTGGGAATGACAGTGCCACACTGGAAGCCACTGCCTGCTGAGGTTATGGAATTGCCATCTGTGGAGATTTTAAGACCAGGCTATAAAAACATCTACTTAGATATGAGGTGGTCTTGCCTTAGGGCAGAGAGATGAGCTAAATGACCCCTGAAAGATTCACATCCTGTTGCTGCTTAATCCATTAGTAACAGCGGTTCACAAGTCAATATCCCAGTTTTCAAATCAATTGGTTCATTTGAGGCCTGTTATTGATGTCTGCATATTTTGTGCTAAGCCAGTCGCCCAGGACTACTGCTCTGTCCGAGGCTGGTCCCAGACCCTACCAACAAAGCAGGCAGCCACGAGAGCATATCTGCTTGGCACATTGTACTCCATGAAGTGCAGGAGGTCCAAGGCAGCTGGCCTTGCTCACAAGGACAAGATTTCCAAATGCTGCTGGAGCTGACAGAGGGTCACACAAAGCTCTGAAGCACAACCAGTGCTCTCCTGAACTGGTGTCCCTTGGCCAGCCTGTGACCAACACAGCCTCAAGCTGTGCACACAAATATAGAGGTTTTGAAAACAATCTTAAAATCCCCAGGAACATTTTTTGTTGCCAGCCACAGAAGTCTGCAAGCTGGCTCCTGTAATCACAAGGAGCGTGTTCTGTCTCTTGGTACACGCACACACCACAGATACACGAGACATGTAACACAACAAGTAACCATGGGGGGGAAAATCCCAGTGTCTCAGCAGACATCAAGAATGCATTAACCTTCTGAACCCAGCTCTCCTGTGACACCCATCCGCCTCAGTTTCACCTCCAAGCAGAAAGTCTCCAGTTCAACCTGTGCATGAGAGGAGAGTCGAGCCTCTTCCACCTCCCTACACCAAAAACCAGACACCAACAGGAAGGTCCAGCCTGGAGCTGGTTAAAGACAGAGGTGAGCCAGGCTTCTCTTCCCACCACAGTGCAGCCAAGCTGCCCCTCAGTATTTCAGCTGAACTCCTGGCTTCCTTTCCAGCTCCCTCTCCCTGAGGACATCATTTCTTCCTCCCAAGGCATGGCAAGGGGCAGCTTGCATTGGGGAATACACATTTTTGGAGCCAAGTGGACAACTCAGTTCAATGAACTGAACAACCTCTTCCTCAAAACTCTCGCTTCAGAATGTTTGTGGCAAACCCAAACACATGAGCACCTCAATGGTACAGAAACAAGAGTAAACAAGACATTGGCTTTTATGTACCACCAGAAATCAGGTACTGTGTAAACCAATAAAGGTCTGGCTTTAACAAGGGGCATAAGGAGACATATTTAGCATCTTTTTTTAATCCTTCTAAATTGCAAGCAGTTTTTCAGCTATATTAATTCTTTGAAGCGAGTGGTTCTCCACTAATCATCCTGGTTTATGTTTACATTATGAGGTGTAATGATGCATCTCAGGAATGTTATGGTATTAGTTAAATTAACTAAGACAACTCTGCCTGCAAACTGATGAATTTTAATGTGTCAACATCAGATACGAAAACGCAGTTGTGTGGGTCTCCAGATTCACATGACCATATGGTTCAGAATTCTAATTAATTCCTTTGGATTTCATTTCACATAACTTACAGCTACATTAATTCAATAATTTTTTTTTTCAGAATTTTGGAGGAACATATATTTTGCCAAGCTGTGACTTTTCAGCTCTCAGTAAGTGTTAAGTGTAAGAAAAACCTTTCATTTCCCCCTTTCCTGATAACCTTGTCTTACCTCCCTGTGGGCTGGCATTCTTCCCAAAGCAGAGGTCAGGTAGAGCTGTTCTGCCCCAAACAGACTGCGAAGACCCACTTTGCAAAAGCCACAAAGGTTTATTACTAAAAACAAACTCGTTTTCAAATTGTTATGTGCTGTGGGCAATCAATCAGACAAACTCTCCGGGAGGAAATGCAATCCAGGCTTCTGAAACACAGTGATTGTGACAAGTAGGGATAGCACAGACCCTGGAGCCAGGCACTGCTATCATCACTGCAGACCATCACAGTCATATGAGCATTGACAGAAGATTTCCAGCTCCGTGGGGCGTTGCACAGTGCATGGGTTTGCAAGTTCCAGTTTGGGGACAGTGGTATTTTCTCTTCTTTATCTGACCCCATTTCTTAATGATCCACATTCAAGATCTCCCTCTAGGCAACAAAGAGCATTTACTTGTGCTTCTCATTAGTTAAACCGAATCTGAATAAAATGAAAGCACAAAGCACACTCATCCCAGAGCTCAAAACAGATCTGGTCAGACATACATGCCATCCACTGTTACTTTAGAAGAAAATATTTCAGCACCGAAACTAACAATACTTGAGATCTCCATTGTGTGAATGGAGTAACTACAACATAACTGTGGTTTTCTGAAACGTGCAAGGCTTTCAAAAGCCAGGTACACTAACAACAGCCCTCAGCAGCCTTGAAAGACCCCCTCGAGTGACCCTGACCATGGCAGGCACCAGTCCATGCTCAGTAGGAGAAGGCTGAGATCTGCAGGCACATCTTGGCACGGCTACATTCAGGCAGGATTTCTTCTGCTACACTTACACATTCTCACAGCGTGGCAGGAAAGGATGGCCTTGAGAGGTTTAAAGATTTAAGATGTTTCTCTCCCTTCACGAGAGTAACTACAGGCACTATCAATTTAACAGCTCAGCTCTGCAAGAACTAAACACGCTCAGCTTCCATCTACACTGCCCAGCGGGGGAAGGTTTTAACGCGTCAGACAATGTTTGTTCCATTTCTGAAAGGGTCAGGAGGACCCAAGACTGGGATTGCCAGAGCTGCAATTTCCCGCATCCCTTACTTCAGAGAGTTGCTAGGGAAAATCTGAACACAAAACCCCAATGCAAGGGCAGAATTACTGGTTGCAGTCCCCAAGGTGGTATTACAGAAGCACTGCTAGGGGCTGGGTGATACAACACACAGTGACAATGGGTCCCCACTGCCTCCAGTCTCTGAATAAAAATGCACTGGAGCAGTCACAATATTTTTGCTGCCACAAGGGTCAGTCCCTCCTTTACATCTGAGACTGGACATTAGCCACCCTATAGTGCAAATAATTCACCAAAACACCAAGCAATCAACATCATTATCAGTGAGCACTTAAGTACTCGACTCAGTTTTCATTCAAGGGCTATGAGGCACTTTAACATTGCTGAGAATTTGGGCTACAGACCTATTCTCCCAAAATTATGTTACTTCCACCCTTGCACAAGAGGTGTGTAAGAAAACATCAGAAAGCAGCAGGGCAAAGGGCCATTTCAGCTAAGGCAGGAATTGAAACCAGAATCCAGCAACTGCTGCTTGTCCCATTCTCTCAAAGGGACTAAAACCACATCAACACAAGCCACCAGCCTCTCCATTCCTCTGCCCAAGTGGCAGAAGCTCACCTTTACCTGGACTGGACCAGCTCTTCAGCAAAAGAAGTGGGTGAGAGAAGAAAGCCTTGTCCCACAGCTGAAGGACATGGCCGGGAGTGGGAATGCCACTGGCCCTTAGGCTCCCTCTTGTCACAGCACATGTCACAGCTGAGATGGCCACGATACACAGAGCATCACCAAACCATTTCAGAAGGCTTTCAGCATCTGCCCATGCAGAGGAACATCACACCACTTCAGAAGACTGCAAGCATCTGCTCTTTCTTGTTCTTTAGCAAGAGTACAAGAAAAACCTTTCTGTTTTTAATACCCCTACCGTACATGCATTGCACCTGCGCACCCTTTGGTGACTGGTCAGTGCACCTGGGCACTCCATGGCTCATCACCTTCCACACCCTTCACCTGCCCTGCACAGCTGTAGCCCTTTGGGGATGAGGCTCAGCTGCAGCCCCACTCCCAATGACCACAAACTGTGTAGCTACACCCTCTTAGCCCCCACCTCAAATCCATTTCCAGATCTGGCACCTTGCTTCTGGAGGGAGGCAGGTAGCCTGACTTCAGCAAAGTAAATTAATAGATCTGTTGAGTTTAAAAGGTTCAAACTCCCTCTTTCCACCCCAAAGAATTGAAAGAAAGGGACATCTTTGGCTTGTTTTGAAGCTCCAATTCATATTAAATGGCAGTCCTACAGGGAGGGAACAATGGTGGGAAACAAAACCCCAGAAGTATTGAAAAGAGCATTTCTGAGTGAAACAGCTACACAGTTTCATCTCATGAACCTCTATAAAAAGATGTTACTAATGCACAAGAATCCATCTCTGTAAATGCTGCATGACAAGCAGCCAGACAGAGCTGATGAGCATTTACCTAACAACAAAACCCCAGGAAAAACTGGGGGGAAAAAAACAGATTGCAATCCTAATCCTGCCAGCAATCTTTCCCTTCAATATTATTATTATGTAGTTGTTATTTGCATTATAAGCCTAGCCACAGACAGACAAGTCTTGTCTGAGCTGCTGTTCAGACACCAAATAAAGTCAAGTTTTTCATCCCCAGGTGACTGGAGGTATCACAGCTAAAGCAGGGACACACAGGGGACTGTGGCAGCCGTGCAAAGGAAGGGCTGCCTCCCTGTTTCTGCTCAGAGAATAATTGCAACAAGTGCATGAGATCCTGCAGTGGTGCCCGCTGATGTAGAGCAGCCCCACCTCAGGCTGTGATAATCCATCCCTCCTTCCCCATCTACATACCAGGGACCTGCCTGTGCTCTCCTGCATAACACTGAATCGTTATTTCTCCCGGGGAAGTGCTTAAAGACTCCTCAAGTGCTTACAGCCCCACTACCCCAGGCACCATCAAAGCAGGGAGCCCAAGGTCAGTTCCTAACCAGGAGACGGGTGAGATTGAACACCTTAACCAAAGTGGTCTCCAAAGCCTCAGGTAGCTCCCACAAAACCTTTAACTCAGCCTGAGAACAGCTGGTGGATGACAACTCACCCCACACAACTGAATAAGAGAGGATGGCTTCTGAATTTCTCAAAGAAAAGGGTGGGGGGGGAAGTGATTCCCTTATCAATTGGAAACTTGTTCTAAGTGGCTGTTCAGGAAGAGTTTGTTTGTGTTCCACATTTGTGTGAAAGCAATATAGTTTTATGACAAGATATTTCCTTTTTAAGGCCCTTGGGCTTTTGTACTGAAGTTTTTCACCCCACGATGGGACAGTGGCAGGGAAGGAGAACATCACAGACAAATAAGGATGCGATGTGCTGAAATGCTGCCCTCAGATGAAGGAGTTGGACATTCTTAAGCTGTGACAATGAAATGCTGTTTATTAAAGCGTGGAGAGTAATATCCTACAAAAATACAAAGTTTTATTCAAATCCCAGAGCAATGCATGAGCCTGATGCTAGCAGCCACCCTCATATAAACCACTGACTAGGTTTTGATAGCAAGCTCATTAGCTATTGTACCAGGAGCTCAAGCACACACTGATGTGTGCTGCAGAGCACTACCTGTCTTCCCACATCTTTTCAAATAGGTGGAACAGGCAAAAATAAATCTTCTGTAGGCTTTGAAAAGACCAAGATGCTTCAGAAGAGGCTTCTCATCTCTATTTTTTTCAAACACAAGCAAAAGAAAAGATCCACTGAAGTCTCTGCTCTTTCACTAAGAGATCACAGCTGTGTTGCTGGTCTCTTCCACTGCTCAGCAAAGGCTCCTTTCTCAGACTACACCCCTGCTGATGCAAGGGGAGTTAGGAGGCTGGACCCTGACCTGGGAGATCACCCACTACCTCCAAGGCAGATGGATCCTGCAGTGCACTGCAGGCACAGCTGCCTGAGAGAGAGGGTCTGCAGCCCCTGTGCTCAAGGAAAGCCATGTCTGACCATGCCTTTGCCATGCATTTACTTCTTAGATCCTGTCTACATCTTCATCTCTTCTGGACTTTGCTGACGTTCTTCCTCCTTCACATCTTCATTTCTTGTTGCTTTGCTGCCTTCTTTTGCTGCTGTTTTATGATTTACTTTCATTCAAGAATATGTATTTAAACAAACAAAATCCCAAATGCCTATTGCTCCCTTTATAACAAAACACAGACTTTTGCCCCAGCAGCTTGATTGCTGGCTCTGGCCAAGGAAAGGATCATCCAGGCAACCTGTGCTCC
The DNA here is from genome assembly GCF_963513975.1 of Fringilla coelebs. Taxonomy (NCBI): domain Eukaryota; kingdom Metazoa; phylum Chordata; class Aves; order Passeriformes; family Fringillidae; genus Fringilla; species Fringilla coelebs. The sequence goes on along the minus strand of NC_140034.1, from coordinate 12,661,158 downwards.
ACTGGCAGATCAGTGGAGACACTAATGAGTTGGTCCCACTCTGCAGGGAACAGCAGCTTCTTCCACCAGGCCCACCATCTCCAAAATGCCACTTTTCTGCCCAAAGCCCTGTCTGAGCACACATAAGTCACATCACCCCAACAATGCCAGTGCATCCAAGGAAGAAACAGCCCCTTCCCTCTTGGCTCTGATGCCATCACACCGGTGTGCACACGTGTTCAGCACCTCCACCCTGCTCCTTCCCTCAAGAAAAGCAGTGTAGAGCACGTTCCTGCAGTGAGGCTGTGCCTCAGACAGAAGGAACTGCACAGCACAGGGCAAACAAACACCAGAAGCAGGCACCAAACCCACAGACCTGAGTATGTACTGCAGCAGTGACACACCTTGGGAGGCTCCCATTCCTCCACCTCCCAGCCCTGGAAGCATGTGAGAACAGAGCACCATGTGCTCTTCCTCCCTCCCAGCTCTGCACTCACCCCCAGCTCTCCTTTCAGAGAGGAACCACAAAAAGAGACTGAAAAGCATCAAACGAGCCACAGCTGAAGGGCGAGGATTGGCTGGAGTTTAGCTCTTCTGAGGGAAGGATGATTTGTTTTAAATATAAATAAATAAATAAGCCAAATTTTAAATTCTTTTTAATTTTAATTTCATCAGATCAGCTCTGGAACTTGAATTGTATCTGTTTTGGCAGCGTGACCAGGCACTTGAAACCAGCAGTGATAAGAGCCCTGTTTCCCACCAGCAGCAGCAGACGATGTGCTACTTCATGTGCTACTTCATGTGCTACTTCATGTGCTACTTCATGTTCTATTTCATGTGCTACTTCATGTGCTATTTCATGTGCTATTTCATGTGCTATTTCATGTGCTACCTCATGTGCTACCTCATGTGCTACCTCATGTGCTACTTCATGCGCTACTTCATGTACTACTTCATGTGTATTTCATGTGCTACTTCATGTGCTACTTCATGTGCTACCTCATGTCGCGACATTAAGCAGATCAGCAGCAGCAGCATGTTTGAACCCATTTTGCTAGCTTGGCTCTGGGGGAGGCTCAGGCTGAGGGAGCAGCTCCAGGCTGGCCCCACAAGTTCAACTCCAGAGCCTGGCAGGTGCTGAAGTCCATCCCAGAGCAGGTCACAGGCGCATTCTGGCAGCCCTGTGGAGTGATCAGCTTGCAATCCCAGCTCAAGGGATGACAATTCAGAGCTTGAAAGCTACCCCTGATATCCATCAAGCTTTGGGGGATACAAACAGGACCACATCACCAAAACTTCCAATGCAGCCATTGCAAACCCAAGTGTGGTAACCCCCAGGGCTGGCTCGCTACCCCCAAGCAGGACCATTTAATACCTCCATCTGCACAACAGGGAACTGCTGTTATCTATTGCTGCCAGTGGCATCAGTCCTGCACAAAACCTGGAGAAAGACAGGGCTCCTGATTCAAGTAGCTAACAGGCCTAGTGCTGCCTAAAACAGCAGCTTTGTGCTTTTATGAAATACTGCAGCCTCCCAGACAGCACGAGGAGGAATGGAGAAATAAAAACATCCCTTATCACTAAGGATGCTTTAGGAGAGATTAGATAAATCAGATGTGTTTCAAGGCAGGAACCCAGGCTGGCAGGGGAATCTGCAACAGCATCTCTGACAAGCTGGGAGGTTATGGACAGTCCAAGGGGTCACTCTTCATTTCCTTCATTACAGGGGAGGAAAATCTTGTTTGTTTGTTTGTTTGTTTGTTTTCTGTTGTCACCCAAGGCCATGAAATTGCAAGGGATTAGAACCACTGAAATACTTTTCTCCTATCTCGTGCCTGGAACTGAGCAGCCCAGGATGGACTCCTTGACTCAAAGATCTGTTTTTCCAGGCCTCATGTCTGTTTTGCAAAACTCTCAGTGCAGAATTAAGGTTCTTTATTGCCCAAAGCACAGATTGCCTAATCAAAGCACAGGCTAACCCTCCTCAAAGGCATTGTGCTCAAGACAGCTCCAGAAGTAGCCCTAAACTCAGCAATAAAATAATCAGAGGCCTCTTCCCAGGTCCCAGTACCAAGCATCAGAGGAAGCAGAGGGTCAGGCAGTGGGGAGGAGGTGAGCCAGGTCAGTCTCCCCCCAAACCAGGCTGTCTGGGGAGCAGTTCTGCTCCAAAACAACCGCCCCAGTCCAATTGTTCCTGGCAGCCTTGCTCCACACTTTAAACTTCTGCATTCCTCCACAGACCACTGCTCCTTGCAGCTTCTCCCTAACCCTGTCCCAGTCTCTTCCACAAAGAGAATAAAAACAGAAAATGCTGTGCTATGTGAAGTATAAATGGGTATGAAAAGTTCTTCTGGAAAGGCCAACATTGGGAGACTTCTTCCCTGTAGCATTCCTAGATGCAGAGCATCATTTCCAGTTTCCAACTCTGACACTTACTCAGCTCCTGCACCTCCATCTCATCCAGCAGCTTCAGTGGTCAGGCCACAGGGGAAAGCCAGCTCAGGCAAGAGCCAGCTCTCCTGAGCTTGCAGCAACGAGGGGTTTGTAGGTCCCCACACCCCAGATCCGACTGCCTGGCTGGCTGCAAATCAACCTCCCTGTGTTGGATGGACTTCCCAACACAACAAGCTTGGTTTTCCTTTGGGTGCTTTTCCAGTCCCATGGCCAAGCTTAGGAGAGAACTACAGCTCCAGCAGCATTTTCATGAATCAGTTGTCTCAGCAGCAGCAGCAGCTGCACAAAGCCTTAAAGCACAACTGGAAAACAGTATCTTGGCACTTGCCTTGTGGCTTCCTACAAAGCTTCCCTTTTCACCTCCTTCACCACAGGAAAACCTCACTTTTCACCTCTTAAAATAGCAAAAGCTGCAAGTGAGAGATCCCTGAAGGAAATAAAACACCCATCCATTCCAGATAAATAGCTTAAAGAATTGGTCACGCCAGGACTTTATCAAGTGTCCTTACTGAGGAGGTCTCTGAGGATCCCCCACAAGGACTTTTCCAAGTATTCCCAACAGAGACACTCCCAAACATCCTGACCAATGACCCTTCCAAGGATTCCCACCAGCAGAGATGGGCTGAAGCAGGCCATCAGCAGCCTGCCCCACCGAGGGCTGAGCAGCCCAGCAGCAGAGGAGCTGCTGTGTGCCAGCTTGCAGCAGGGCAGGCTCCCCTGGTCACTGCCACCCTGGAGCAGCACCACCAGGACACAGGAGCTCAGCACAGGCTTGTGCAGGGTCCAAGCTGCTGTCACTCATTTCTACATAAAGACTACTGAAATGCAAAGGCTTCCAACCACCTCTTTGCTGATCACTTGGCCATAGGATAAATACACTGGTGAATACAGAGGGAAAGCAAATAGAAGGATTGTCACTGCCTTGTCACTCATCCTCTTTTGAAGTGGCATATCTGCATTCACGGCTCTGCAGCTGGGAATGACACCCATACAGTGATGGTTCTGGTGCAGACTGTACAAACAAGGAAATTTGTCATGAAAAAAGTAAAAAAATCTTCCCTAACCTACGAGCTCCAGCATTCAGGAAGGTCCCATAGCACCACACAAATGCTTCAGAGCACTTCTCTCTCCCTTGAACACCACGCAGCAAGAAAGTGTCTGCAATCAAGAATTTCTTTTACCCTTGATGGCAAACAATGTACCTCCCTATTTTTAGTTGTGACCTCGGATACCTAACGACTTCAAAACATATGCTTAATTCACACACATGCAAGCAAGAAAAATTACTCATAGGCAAAGAATAACAAATGTTTGACATTTAAATGAGACTTATTTGTAAGACTAGTTAACATTTGTATTAATTAAGGCGTACTCGATGAAAGATTGTTCTGTGTCACTCATCCTCGTATAGGTGAAGATTGTTGTCTATCTCAGAAAAAAAACCCATGAAAATTACGTGTAATTACCTGCCTGTAGTTTCCACATGAGTATCATTAAAGACAGCAGAATTTTAATGCAATATTCTAATTGAATACATCACAAAAAAGTCAAATCATGAGTGTCATCAAGATCACAGGCCTTGGTGCACAGAAACAAAATAGATCTAAAAATTGTCTGGTATGGATAGAATGACAACACTCTACCCCTTCGAAAAAAATCACCAGTTTACCACATTTTTGGGAATGTTTATGCCTGCCCAGATCTCACTGGCTCACACAGATATCTGGATTGGTGCTTTCACCTTCTGGAACAGAAACAGCAGTAATAAGGCAGGGACACAAATGGCAGAGGGTGAGCTTTGGCCTGGCATCTGCACCAGGGAAAGAAATCGAATCAGCCAACATTCCCTCACCCAGAAAGGGCATTTTCTTGGTCTCTAGTTTCCAGCAGAAGGAGATGATCCTAATCAAAACAAGAGGGAATGGTCTCAGGTTGCTCCAGGAGGGGTTTAGACCGGCTTTTAGGAAAGCTTTCTTCACCTAAAGAGTTGCCCAGCATTGGAACAGGCTGCCTAGGGGAGTGATGGAGGTATTTAACAGAGGTGCAAATGAGGCATTTAAGAGCATGATTTAGTGGTGGACTTGGCAGTGCTGGTTAAGGACTGGTCTCAGTCATCTTTAGGGTCTTTTCCGACCTAAATATTCCTACAATACTATAAAAATGAATTCTAGCTAAACAACAATAATGTCAGTTTTGCATCTGTGAGACCATCCCTGGACCATGCCCACCAAAGAGGATGAGGTCCTTGGAGAGCACGCAATGCCACAAGCTACTCTTCTGAAAAGCTTCTTCAACACTCAGACCGCTTCCCTTCTAGAAACCTAAACTTTCCTAAGGAGAAGAGCTTCTACCAGCACAAATAAATAAATAACAATGTGGCTGCAACCACCCCAGCTTTTAATTAAACTGCAACTGGACAAACAGCCTGGCAGCCGCTGCTCCTGCTGTTGCCCTTTTGGCTTTCTGCTCCCAGGGTCAGATTCTCAGCATACCCTTGCCCACAGCCCTGCCTTTCCTTTGAAGCTGCACGAGCTCTGGTTTTGTTGGGGTTTTTTTGGAGGTTTGTTATTACCATAAGGGCAACACCACGCCTGGCACACACCCGGCTGCAGGCGGGGATTTCCTCACCCTCCCCGGGACTGGAGAGGTGTTCGGTGGAAACAGCTCCCAGGAGCTCAGAAAAAAAAGGCAGAAAGCTTCAAAAAGGCACAACATTAATCTCACAAGTTGCTTCCTACCGTCACTCATTATCTTCTAGGAGAGACCTAATATTTCTGACAAACATAAATGGATCTGTGGCCTGGTAGCACACAATCATCATGAGCACAATTCCACCAGCAACAAATCTGCCTCCACCCCACTCCCTGCTCTAACTTTGTCAAACCCACCTCTTGCCTCCAGAAAAGAAAAACCCACAAAAATAAGCACCACACCTTTGTAGCCTTATCTTTTAATACAACACAGCACGCTGTGTTTTATTTTAACAGCTCAAGTTTTCAAGGTTTTCCACCCTGGATTGCATTATCAGATCTCCCTCAACCCAGCATTGAGAGAAAAAAAAAAAAAAACAGTACTATTGAAATGCAAGTACTTTATAGTGACTGTGCATTGTTCATAAGAGATCAGGGATAGCTTTTTCATTTAAAAAAAACCAACCAACCCTAAGATACCGGGCATCATTTTCACTTCTTTATTAAGCCAAGGATCTGTTAAAGTGCAGATTTCCCCCCTGTGCCAATAACACCTGGCAGTGCATAACACACTAAGCATTTTTACTGTAATGACACTTCCTTTGAAATTCATGCAGGCGTTTGACTACATTTCCAGAGAGGTGGAATATTATTCAGTGAGGGAACACAGATAGGCTGGGAGGTGAGAAGGGGTAGAAGGAAAATTGCAGGCAATTAGTATTTTCTTGACCTAACCGTAATTTGTGAATTTGTGGAAGTTCTCTTCTGAAACGTTGGTTAATCTGATCCAAGAATAACTCAGAAAGTGTCTGTCGCATTCCTGCCCTCACCAACACAGAGCAGCACACTCACAGGAGTCAGAGCCAGAAGAGAAGCGATGCCAGTCCCCTCTGTGCCCCGCATCCACCCCAGCCGAGGGCAGTCCCCCCCACAGCACCGGGGAATCCTGGGCTCCCCTCCCGCAATCTGATCGTGGGCTGATGTGCTCAGCAAAGGAACGAGGGAGGAGACTTCAAGTGACTAACAATACTCTTCAAAGAGAAAAAGTATTTTCCCATGGTTTAAAATTACCGTCTGAACTCCAGCAGAAAAGCGATAGCGGTGCCAGAGGTACCAGATAGCATTATCCCATCCCCTGTCATATGGGAATGTGAACTCAGCCCCACCACAGGTAATCCACATTCTCAAAATATACTGCTGACCTACATGCCCAGGTGCCCCATCTCATAGGTGGTCTGTTTCTTTACAAGATTGCAACTGGGGTTTCTTTGCTTTCATGCCTTCTCTGCTTGAGAGGCCACCACACATATGAAATGGGGAGAGAGGGGCTGGGGCTCAGGGAAGGGGAGCTGGGGGTGGTCAGGTGAAGCCTGCAGAAAGGGTAAGAAGTTTCTATGACAAGATAAACAGTGATCACCTCCCAGCAGCTTAGACACAGGATACCACTTCTCGTGCAAATGCATTTACACTTAAATAATACATCTCCGTGACTAAAGGCAAGGACTGATCAAAAGTTGCCATTTCAGCTGTGCACCTCTAACAGTGACATCCTAGAGGAAAGAGAGTGATACGCTTTTGATTTATAGGTTACTTTTAAAATTAGTGGTGGGGGAGTTCTCCCGGTAGCACTGGAGGAGGTCTCTGTTTATTTGAGGAGCTCACAGGAGCACAGCACAGCAGAGACTCCTGTTCAGCCCCACAGCCCACATGGAGCCCAATCTACTCCATCAGTATTTATTTACCTTTAAACACAAAAGGAAGGCTATCCAAACAAAAGTTGAGAGTGTCCAGCAGATAATTAAGTACGCTAATGCACAAATCTATTTAGATAAGATTGAGCATATTGGTACAATCAAAAGGCAGGTCACAGCTTATAATCCATTCTCTGTATAAACAAGCTCCACCAGTGCCCCTCACACCAGACCTGTACTCAGGGGTAACACCCTTTCCCTCCTGCAGCCCTTACCAGTGCAGGATTTGGGCAGTGCATGGGCTAGAACGCTGCATTTGTGCTGCTGAATGCTCATCCCAGCACTGGCTGGACAACTCTGGGTTTTGGCCCACTCCTCACTGTGTCCCACCTGAGTGTTCAAGGCCCTGGAGCCCCAGCCACAGGCCATCCATGGAGCATCCTCATGGAGCTGCCACTGCTGGAAGCAGGCAGGAGGGCACCTGCAGGCATCACAGAGTCCAAGCCACTTTTGGCTCAACAGTTCCAATGAAATCACAGCTTATCTATTTTTATTGTTCTCTGTATACCTGCTCCGTTTTCCTGTACATAAATTATTCTTCACTTCCTTCCTGAAAGAGCTATTATTTAACAGCATAGCTGGCATTAACTATTGTATCACATTCCCCAGAGATCCATTAGAGCAATGATAGAGTGCAACACCAACACAAAAACACATGCACAAACACTCTGTGAACTAAACCCTTCTAAAGCAGCCCTTTCAAACAGAAGAGGCAGTATAAATAGAAGACATCATAAGCCTAACCAGGACATGGTACAGTGTAGACAGATTGCTTCTTTCACTTTACAAAATTAAAATACATGGGCTATAATTAATTTTTGTTCCGCTTGTTCTGGACATATCTAACCCTGAATGGTCAAAGAGGGGCATTGGTTGGATTTCTCCACAGTTATCACGGAGTCAGACAAGGCTTGCTTTGGATTCTCTCTATCTCTTGAAGCAGCCTTGTCACCTACTCCAATGGAGAAACACTGGACTTGGGCTTGAAAATTGTCCTTCGTAGTATTTCAAGGTAGAGGTATCTCCTCATCTATGGACATTTCTGCACACAAATATTCAATTAAAATAATAATTCCAAACCCTGGCTGATCTGAAGCAATACACCAGCTATACAACACACTTAAAATGGATGTTTTATTTTATAGACATCCTTTTTAGATTTCAATCTCATTTCAACCTCTGTGCCCAAAGCAGCTTTCAGTGGACGATTCCTGCACCCTAAGAAAGTTACACCAACTTCAAATACCTACACTAAACCACTGGTCTCTGATTAGGAATTCAACTGAATTAGTGTTATAATGAGCCCCAGAAAGCTGCCTGCAGGCATGGATTTATCTAACCAAGGCCACACTGTCTGGAGATTAGCAAACAAAGTATTTCCCCAGCCCCAGGGTGCCCCCATGACCGCGGTGGCTGAGGGCTGGCAGCACCAGAGGCTCCCAAAAGGAGCTGCCAGCAGGTGCTGAGGAGCCTGCTGCTCACTAAACCTCCTCCCAGGACACAATGCTTGCTCACAGGACCAATGTAAGCTGCTCTCTCAAGTGGCTGCTTCTGCTGTCCTCCCTGCCAAGGAAGTGGGTGGGAAGAAGACACAACACCGCCTTCTAAGACCACAGAGCAAACAAGGAGCTCCCCTTTGCTGAGCTAGAAGGCTTTAGGCTTTTCTTAAGGCTTTAGGAGCAATCCTGCTCTGATCAGCTTCAGCAGAAGCCATGGCAGAGGAGGTGCCTACAGCAGCACTAACACTGGTCTGGAGTAAAGCATGCAAGCAGAAAACAAAAAGAGATATACAAATCCAAAATTTGCATCTGTCCAGGAAACCTTCACACATAGCACCCACCACGGACAAGCTGTGAAGCTGTGGGCTGAGCAACTTCTCTCCACTTCAGCTCCTGCTTCACCTTCTCCAAGCACCTCCAGAACAAAACATAAACCTATCCTGAGGTGCATGAAATACAAGGCTGGTGGAACAATATCCACTTTACACCTGTGGGTAAGATCCCAAATGGCCTGGACAGGCCACCTGGCACCAGATATTTAGTTTGCATCATTTGCTATTCACAGATTTTGACTTCACAAAATCAAGTCCAGGCCAACATTTACTTAAAGCAACAGAAATTTCTCTTGATTCACACTTTTTTGAACAGGGAAGACTGTTAATGCAAAGCTGCCTTGGACAGAAAGAGAAGGCAGTGGCTCCTCTCCAAAACTCTGGAGGGAAAGGTCCAACAGCTAGCCCTGGCTAGGGGATAAAAGGGAAAACAGTGCAAAGCCACAGGGAAGTTGACACAGAAGCCCAACAAAGAGCTCTCCCAGGGACAGGGATGCTGACCTGGGACCTGCCAAGGTCTCACCTACAGCCAGGCCTTGGCCAGGCCACTTCCCAGTCGTGGACAGACCATTGGAGAATTTAACATCTCCAAATTCCCCCATAACAAACTTAAAAATTTAACATCACAAAGACAAGATTTTGGTTTCTCCAGAATCTCTAATTTCTGTGGCCTGCCACTGTTTGGGGGTAAATGTTAGCCCAGTGATACTTCTCTTACAGCAAATGAGGCTTCTCACCCCTTTTCAGTCCCAAATAGAGAGCCAGGTGTTCCAAAATACAAGTCAAAACACAGGAAAGGCTAAGAGAAAAACTAGAGAAGCAGGAATCCTGAATGGGTTTTGCCTAGAGGCAAGGGGCAAAAGCAGTGAGATGCAGTAACTTTAACTTAATTTTGTAAGATTAAAAAGAAATAGGTCATCCTGTCACTACAGAGATTGGGTGGGATTAGTTTAATATCCATTTGCCCAAGTAAAGGTCAAAACCACCTCCTCTGAACAACAGAGTTTTGAGGACTTGGCTATTAGCAAGCTAGTTTCTTAGATCATGTTTGTGTGCTTGTCTAGGAGGGTCTGAAGAAAAAGATAGATGCCATCCCAGAGAGTCCAGAACAAGGCAGTTTGCTGTGGCTCTGAGAGGCAGGTTTCCAAGCCACAGATTTAAATGTTAGGGCTGCATGGGCTTGTCTGGATTTGCAGAGTGAATCTGCCAAACATTTCAATGCATATATTTGTAACACAGCCCAAGATCTGCACACGATCCAACTGGAGGCTCCCACATTGTGCTTAAAGGATGGCACCAAGCAGCAGGTCTGTGCAGCATGCCATGAGGCCAAAGCTCCTCAAAGAGCAGTCCCTGGAGGAAATCCAATAACAGAGCATACCACAGCATCATACTTGCTGTGCTGTCTTAGCCCTTGGCCTACAGTGATTCATCTTTGCCTGCAACCTCTGACATTTTCCACCACCATTCATGCAGACACATTACCAGGATTCGGTCACAGACTAATACATCCAGCATGGATCAATCAGCACAGGCCAAACCCACCTAAGACATTATCCTGGACCACAGGAAAGGGAGCCCAGTCTAAAAGATGACAAAAAACTCAGAATAGCATCAGGAACAGCCTCAGGTGCAAAAATTGAAGAGTTTGTTTCCCTCTTAAATACTCTACCAGTCACTTTATGCTATAGCCTACACCTTTATTTTTGTCTGAAAGCAGCAATCCTTGGTCAACGTGAATATTCTTGAGCAGCTGTAGCAAATGTTAAGCTGGGTTTGAAGTCACCAGTTGTACGACTCTGCCCTGGTTCCACACTTTCTGTGGCTGCTTCTCTGCCCCAGGATCCCCCACAGCAGGGCTGGATCAGAACCTGTCCCAGAGCCAAACTCCCTCTCAGCAGGGCTGATCAGAACCTGCCCCGGAGCCAAACTCCCTCTCAGCAGGGCTGGATCAGAACCTGCCCCGGAGCCAAACTCCCTCTCAGCTGGGCTGGACCAGAACCCGCCCCGGAGCCAAACTCTCGCTGTCTGCAGTCCCCGCAGCTCCCCCGGCCTGAGCAGGCGCTCGGGCTGCATCAGCATCCGCGGCTTCAATGCCTGGAATTAGACTCTGCAGATTAGGCAACGTGCTGAGGCTTATCTCTGGGTCTAATCATTAATAAAGTTGCAACCTGGTGCATTTGCACCGCATTAGGTCTCGCTCAACACCACGGACTCCGGAGGTCATCTGCTTCCTCCGGCCGCCGCCAGGTTGAAGGCGGCGGGTCCGGCGGGTCCCGGCGGGTCCGGCGGGTCCGGCTGCCTCGGAGCGGCCACCAGCAGCAGCAGCAGCAGCAGCAGCAGCAATCCAATTAGGGGCACAATGGTCCCAGCCCGGAGAGGCTCCCGGGCCCCTCGGCCCTCCCGCCCCGGCGCCCTCTGCACAATGCCGGCTTTTGTCTCGGCCTCGCCATTGTTCGGGATTCTCTCGCATCCCTGGACACGGGATAAAGAGCCGTGCTCGGGGAGATGTTTATGAATGAGGTCTCAAAGCACAGGGGTGCAGCAACACAGGGCTTGACCATGGACAAAAAAGGTCATGGTTTCTAAAAGCCGCGTTGAAGAGAAATCTTTATAGATGTAATAGGCAATAGCCAGGAATGAAAAGTTACAGGCAAACAGAAAATAAGAAGTTCCAGTCCTTTCAAAGCCACTGAAAGTTTTGCCAGAGACCTCAGTGTCTCACAAAATATCTGCACTAAATAAATACCTAGCAGACCCCATTGCTTTCGGTCACAGTTTTGAAAAGATTTTGCATCGCATTGATTTCCAAAGCAGGAAAAATATTATTTTGATTTCATGTTTTCTGATTAAAAATGCAGCAGATAATGGCAGTAAACAGTAAAATATGGGCCAAAGAAACTAGGTGAAAAATATCACCTAATAAAAATCTAAATCATCCTTCTAGTGTCAGAGAAAATACTGTGTGATCTTGAGCTGGTATAATGAATATGCTACACTAAATTCATCAAGATGAAAGACCTATGCCTTTTTAAAACCTGTGAGTTACAAGGGTCTTCACAATTAACAACCTGCAAGACCAGGTCAGTTCTGCAGCGCAAATCTGTGAGAGTTCAGGCAAAGTTGAGCAAAACTTCTCAAACACCTTCAGCAGGACGGCTCCGTGAGTCTTGCTAAGAGCCAAAACCCACCTTCCCTCACCTCCAGGCCTACCAGGGACAAAGCCACCCTCAAACCCCATCCATCACAGGGGAAAGTGCCTCTTTGTGAGGCTCTGCTGAGCAGAGGAAGATAGTGATATTGTGAAACCTTACTGCACTTTAAAGAGTAGAGGCAGACACGTAATTGCATTCAATGAAACATCGTATGGTAATGAGCACAATGGAACAGACAAGTATAAATCTCCCATTCAGTAGAGTGTCACATGTATAAATCTATTTACCAAGCATTACTCTGTAGCTCCTACCATAATAAATCTTCAGGAGAATGGCTTGTGCACCACTAACAGAGCAGGAGTTTGGAAAAACAGGCAGGCTATTCTTCTGAAGGAGCACTGATAACCAGCCAACCTGTTTTTTAAAAAGATTGTATTAATTGTGCTCCACTTACTTGGTGTGTTTGTTTGGGTGCTTGGGAGGCTAAAGTCGATTTTTTTTTTAAACAAAAACATCAATACACATAGACTGTAGTACGAAGCTCAAGTACTAAGTCAAGTGGTACAAACCAAAAAAAGGGGTACTAAGAAAAAATCCAAAGTTAATGTCCACTCACTGAAAGAACCATAAAGGCTCTTTTGATTTTAGAAGATGTATCACACTGCAATTCATAGGATGATGGAAAAGATCCCTGAACACCATGGAGTGCAACCATTAACCCAGTACTGCCAAGTCCACCACTAAACCATGTCCCACAGTGCCACATCGACACATCTTTTAAATTCCTCCAGGGATGCTGCCTCCACCACTTCCCTGGGCAGCCTGTTCCAATGCCTGACAACCCTTTTGCTGAAGAAATTTCTCCTAATATCAAACTCAGCCTTTTCTAGTACAACTTGAGCTAATTTCTTCTTTTCCTCTTGCTTGTTATCTAGGAGAAGTGACCAGCCTTCACCTTGTTCCAACCTCCTTTCAGGTAGCTGTAGGGAGCAATAAGGAGCTGAGCCTCCTTTTCCCCAGGTCCCTCAACTACTCCTCATCAGACTAAGTGGTATTCTGGCCTAGTTTCTGCTCAATGTAAATGTTTTATGTAGGTTAATCCCAGATAAATAACTGTTTTCTTGCATTATCTAGATCTTCCACTACACATTATGGGATGTATTAGAAAGATTAAGCACTGCACAGTCAGCTGGAGCCTCCCTACAGGATGCTCCTGCCCCCAGCTCTGCAAGGATGCCACATCACGCACTGAAATAGCCCATGTATCTGCATGACTTGCCAAAACCTCTTGCTAATCACCTGAGGTTTCTATTTGTAGCCATGTGCAAACAGCTTCAGGAAAGCTTTTGTTCTGTGCTGAAGAGCTAAGGCTAAGCTGCATTCCAGAAGTAGCCAGATAAGGAAAAAGTCACATGCCAATATAGCATTTCATATACCAGAATCAGACAGAAATCACAGTCCAGTCACAAGGAAGAGGCAACTGCTTTAATGGCACTTGACTCAGTGATACACAGGTCTGAAGTGCAGCAATACACTGAACACAGTTTCACAAATGAAAGACATGAACCTGTTTGTCCATGTCTGGAGCAAGTCCAAAAGAGAGATACAGAAATGATCAGAGGGTTGAAACAGCTCTCCAAGAGGAAAAGCTCAGAGAGTCGGGTTTCTTTAGCCCGGAGAAGAAAAGGCTCCTGGGAGACCTCAGTGTGGCCTTCAGCACTTAAAGAGAGGTTATAAGATGGGGACAAAATCTTTATTAGGGCCTTTTTGGATACAACAGGGATAATGGTAGTGGTTATAAACTAAAAGAGGGTAGACTTAGATTAAATCTAAGAAAGGCATTTTTTACAATGAGGGTGGTAAAACACCGGCACAGGCTGCCCTGAGAGGTGGTGGATGCTCATCCCTAGAAACACTTAAGGTTAGCTTGGATGGAGCTTTAAGAAACATGATCAGGTTGTTGTCCCTGCTCATTGCAGGGGGGTTGGACTGGATGATCTGTAAAGGTCCCTTCCAACCCAGACTATTTTGTCATTCTATCAGACCAGAAATGCTGCTAATTCTAACAACCACATCATGAAGATCACCATCTCCACATCTAGAACTCTACAGACTCTTTGCTGGGATCTTCACTGGTCTCCATGAAGAAGCAGTGAGATTTGGAAGCGGTTTTTCAGGTTAGGGATGTGAAAGCACTGTGTGAAATGTCTGCTTGCATATGCTTATCCTACAGCTAAGGAGGGACTTATCCCTTTAGACCTGTCTTTACAGCATGTGTCACCAAACACTAAATTCACACCCAAAATATGTACAAAATTTACCTACAATCCCCACGGTGCTCATGTTGCAGAATATCCCACTACATAAATCTGTAGAAATAATGCAGACATTCTGGGATGAACATCTGAGAAAGCTGCTGAGGAAAGCTCTGTGTGTGCCCACTGCAGTGTCTGATGCCACCTACTCTGCAAGGAGTTTTTCACAAGCATCACTCTCGCTGCCCTTTGACATCGGCAATTATCTGCTCCCAATCCTTCTGACCTCACATTCCTTACCCACCTGCAACTCCCACGTAAAGATAACAGAAGTTTGCATTCACATTAACTAAGTCTCTTTGTTCTGGGCAAGGAAACAATATTCATAAAGCCCAATCTGATTTCACTCCAGTAGAGGATTAATTTCAATCTCTGCTGCTGTAGAACAAAACTGCAAGCACGAAATTATCATCAAGTGATTACAATGCTTTACACTTTACAAAGGACTCTCGGAGGTTTGCAAAAAACCCCAACCTTTTTTCTGGAATGAATCTGCAGTAAATTTCTGAGCATGCCTCAGACACACTTAGGAAGCCTACCGAGTCCTGCAGATAAGGCCCAGGACTGAGGGTCAGCAGATGAAAGCTCTGCTGCATGCTCTTTGCATATTTAGGCTAGTCAACTTCCAAACTGTAAAAAAGGGGAATAATGCTTCTTCTCAGGCTTATAAATATGCTATGAGGCCAAACTCATTAGCGTTTACAAAGCACTCCTAGACTCCTTGTCTGGAAGGAGTTATACAAACATAAAGTATTATTCATGCTGTTCTAAGGCAGAAAAGTAGGTATTACTGCAAATCCAGCAGTAGCTCTTCATGCACCATTAAGGTTTACTACACTGTCTTAATCTAATCATCAGCACTTCAGAGCCCAGATCTGTCATTCGAAACATCCAGATCAGAATTCATCACTGAATAACCAACTGGGTCAACGATATACAGCACAGGACACACACACCCCTCTTTAACCCACATCACTCATCTACAACTGAACCATTTGTATTTTCAAAACCTCAACATTATTTGCCTCCCTGCCATATTGCATTATATCTACTCAGGATTTTAACAAGTTCAAAACTCAGATTCTAGATCTGTTGGCACATTTTTAAAAAGCTGATATGGGAAGGAGTGCAAAGTTCAGGTCCACACCTCTTCCAGCATTTATCAAGGAAACTGGTTCCTTCAGGCAACTTTTTCTGCCCATTATTATTCTGAGATCTCCTTTGCTTGTAATTCTGAAAATGTATTCATAACTAGTGGTACACTTGCTTTTGACTTGCTGATCAAAATACAATCTTTATAGCTCCAGGCACCATCATCAATGCTGAGCTGGAGGGAGTTCAATCCAGTTCAACAAAATCAGCTGTTAAAAATAACAGCTAGCTCCCAAACCATATCTTTGCAGTGATTTACTCCATCCCCTCGTTCAGCTGCTGCCACATCCCTTTGTGGTGGTCTCCAACCCCATCTCAAGTTAGGCAGGCAGCTCTTGCTGCCCACTCCTCACACACTGAGATCATCTTCCCCTCTCAGCACAGCACAAGGGCTGCATTAGAGCTTCATCTGGGCTTGATGAAAGTTCTGCCCCCAACTGCCTTCTTGCTCCCTACCCTCCCACAGCAGCTCCAGGAAGTCAGCACCTCCATGGCTCCCCATGCCAGGACACATGCAGCCCAGCCCTTCCCTCCAGCTCTACAGATGTTGTTTTCAACAGAAGAAGCCTGTCCCTTTGTGCATGACACAGTTTTGGTTTAAATTCACACATGAAATCTCTCCTGCAAAAAAAAAGATTAAATTCAAATATGGCCAGCCTTGAACATAACAGAGTCAGGGAGTTTTACTCTTTATACAGCATTCCTTTTACAGGGGCAGTTCCAAGGCTGTCCCAGAATTTTTATCTTTCCTTCACTTTATGCTGCCAACTAGAAGAAAAATTTAAAAAGGACAGCCCCGTAATTTTTATCCAAATAAGGCAGAATGAAGCACAGGAGAGCAGACCTTCCATTGAAAACCTTCTCTGTCCAACCTGGACAAGATGAAAACAAGAAGAAAATAAAAATAGAGGCCTTTCCAACAACTGCATCAGCTGCTGCTTACATGATCCATTCCTCGTCTTGCAGGTCTCTGAGCAAACTTGTCTCCAGAGCTGTGGGACCAGAAAACTTGTTTGACCTATGCTCCTATGGACAGAGGGCATTTACAGCTCTGGAGAGATGCTTTCTCAAGAACACAGCCCCATGGGCAAGAAAATCAGCTAGTCACCTCAGCCACTTCAAGAATGAAGCCTGCATCACTCTCAGAATGCTTAATACTCTGAAAATGCTGAGCACCTGTGCTTTGAACAGCAGATGCCCTTCAACATCCCTGGTGCACCCACAAAGACAAACATGCTCTGGATCACTTGCCACTGTGAGAGCTCTGGACCTGCTGCCACAGAGCCAAAGCAGGACTGTGACCTGCACATGCCACCCCTACCAACACTCCTGCCCTGGGCTCTCACTTGTGTTAGGCAGCAGATGCTACTGAGCTACAAAATGCTCCCTTATTTCTTGGGGAAAAAAAACCAAATAACACAACAGCAAAACACATAGAAAGTGGATAAAAACATAACTTTGCTTTTAAGCACAGATTAAACAACACTGATGTTTAGAGGGCTGTGTTTTTAAAGAACGAATTTCCAGAGGAAGTTAATTATGTTCCTAGGGTTAACAAAAGGATTTGTGTGATCCAGTTTCTCTTCCTTATTATGCTGCAAGTGAGGGATGTGACTGAGTACAACACTTCACTTAACCCCATAGGATCTACACCCATCATTTTGAAAATTAGGGAGCATTCATTTGGAATGATCCTTTCTTTTCCCCTCTCTGCTGTTTAGCTTTACACAGAGAAAATAATTAGTGTATAAGGCAAACAACAAACAGGAATAAAATTAGTCCTTTCAAACTGAGATGTTGCTTAACTTAACTAATTGAAAAGAGGGAAAGCAAAATTGTGTGGCTAGCAGCAAAGTCATAAAGTGTCACTTTTCTGAGGTTCGTACCCCAGTAATCATCTTTTATACAAAGAACAATGACTCATAAATCTGGTTTTTCATAAAAATTTTGCACAAAAAAGTCTGAAATAAAAGATGTCCCCTCCCCTTTTTTTCTTGGTCAACTAGAAGCTGAAGCATGGTCTTTATGAGCTGTGGGAGTGGAAAGTCATTAAGGCTTCAATTCCAAATGAAAATTAAGGCTTTTAACTTCCCATACTACTCATACTGACAACCTTTCATACATAATTGCCTAGGAAGAGTTACTGTGGTCTTGTCACCCTCCTAAGGTGTCAGTGATACGCTGACAAATAGATCCTCCCTCCCAATTCCACCACGCAAATGGAAATAAAAGCCCATGTGGTTAAGAAACTCTGAGTTCACACCCAAGAATGACTTTGATGACTTTTCTGTCAGGACTCATTAGGAGTTACCAAATTACCAGCATCAGAAATAAAGCAATCAAGGGATCAGGTAAGAATTTAACTGGAAAGAGGAAGAGTGCCTTCAGCAATTCCAGCAAAGACACCACTGCTTTGCAGTGACATGGGGAGCAACCTGACAAGCAGGACCCTTCTGCTTCACAGCTGTGATTCTTCACTTCAGTCAAAACTGTACTAGGCTGACAGATAAACATCTTAAATACACACACATAGCGTGATATTCAGCTGGGCAACCTAGATGGGATGAGCTGAAATAACAAATAACAAATGCTGTGTCCACTCTGAAAGATATCAAGGTAACCTGTCACCGTGACAGCAGCAGCAGCAGCAGCATCTTTCTGCACTTGTCTGTCTTTGTGGAGAGGCAAACCCTGCTTTTTATGTAATTTTGCTCATCTTCTCATTTGAGAGAATTATTATTTGACAAGTTTCTGTTTTTTTATGGTGGTGAGAGACTGACCACACTTCATCATCCTGTGGTTCCAAGAACTATATACAATACAGAGGGAAGCAACCCAACATGTGAAGTGCTTTTATCCCAGTAAAATTGAAACAAGGACTGAAAAAAAAAAGGATTTGAAGCAACTCCAAAACTGGGAATTAGAAATGTGTGGAGTTACTCTAAAGATGTCTCTTTCCTTGCTGGTTCAGTATAACTCAAAACCTATTTGTTATCACTGGTATCATAGCAATGGTCAGAGGCCCCATTTGAGGTAAGGGTCTAATTCTGTTGAGCACCACAATAAACTTGGAGAAGACAAAGGAAATATATTATCCTGGTTGTACAAAAGGAGAACCACAAATCACATAAGTTAGCTAAAAGACTACACCAGAAAGCCACGTAACAATGAGACAGCACTCCAAACCTGAGTCCCAGCTCAGTGCTCTAACTTGCAGAACCATCCACCCTTTTGTTATTTTAAAGCTTACATCTAAAACAATAGAGTCTTAACTGATGTCATAAAAAGAGGACTGCATTTTGTCACAAGAGGTCAGGAGACAAGCACGGGAGAGACTTTCAACTTAATTGCTCAGAATCCAGGAGGCAAACAGCTGCACCAAAACTCGAAAAGAACGACTTTCAGAAGATGGTTGAACATGGTTGAACACAGTCACACAAGTGCAGCTACACCCACATGGCCTGGAGGACAGAGCTGCAGAAAACATTATTGCTCCTGAGGTGGAAACTGCAGCCACTCCAGAAGAGAAGATCCCCACAAACAAGGCATATACTATCATGCTTCAAGACATCAAGGAGCAGTAAACACATAGGCTTTAAAAATTCATTCCTATTTTTAAAAGGTGTTAAAAGGATGGAAAAGGAAAACCCTGTAAATGTTAGCAGAACTGAAAGATGGCAAGGCTGCTGCACTGACTGAAATACTCAGCTGGTTTGTAGCCTCAAAAATAAGCATCACAGAGAAATGAATGAATAACTGAAATAAAGCAAGCAGTGCAGAGGTATTTGTAACAGCAAAGGACACTTGTATCAGCAGTTTGACCAGGAGTGAATGATTGACTCGCTCCCATGCTGGGTTTCAGCTGCAATCAGGAAAATGAACAAGGGAACATTTTATCAGTTTTTCACAATGTGCCATCCCGGTGCAATGCATGAACCGCTGGTGAAGATCGTATAACCTGTAACTATGTATCACATTCAACAGCAAACAAGCTTTTAACTCAGTGGAAAGGGATTAAAAGCTCTGTAGATCCAAAGCGTAGATCAAAGTTATATTCAGCTGCTGGGAAATAGATAAATACGAGACTGCAAATCCCAGGAAGGGAGATAAGAAAAGGAAACCAAGAAGACAAAAGAATACTGTGCATCACAATAGCCCTTTAAGATTGTACATTAAAATAAGATTTTCTTAACACCTTTGTTATGAGCTGGAAAAGATTCAGCAACAACCAAAATTAGTTATTTTAATTACTGATACTCTGTTAGCATCTGATGATGTTACTCTGGCACAAAACAGTAGATTGTCCTGGAACCTATTCTATTAGATCCTACTAAAAAGAAAAATGCAGGGGGGGAATCAGTGAAAACATCAACATGAAAATAGCAAATTCCTGCATGTATACAACCAGCAGTAGTCCTCTGGCAACACAGAAGTCAAGCAGAACATTGCCTAAACAGGACAGATTAGTTCCCTTGTTGGAGATTAAAGACACTCTGGACTTCCTTTGATAAAAAAACCCAAAGCAAGTGTAAAGAGTCCAAGTCTCAATTTCATTCAAGTCTAACAGTGTCCCACCGTAACTTCACTGGCCACTGAGATGTACCACAGCACTGAACAGTCCATGGCCTCATAAAAAGTCACAGCCAGGAGCAAAGTGTCACAGAAGTGGCATTTAAAGGACAAGGCATTATCAATAACTGTCATAGAGTGAGAGAAATGTACCTTAGCAAGTAAAAAACTGCAGATGAAAGATAGATGCCAGTCCTCCAGAGACTGCTTAGCACTTAATCAAAAGTCAGAAACCAGGAATCTTGCATGTGTGATGCACAGCAACCTGTCTTCAGATGATCCAGAGATGATGGAAGACGTGGGAAAGAACAAACAAAATCTAGTCAGTCCCACTAGATCAGAGAGTGACAGCAAGCCTCTTCCTGCTATTTCCATAGAAATATTACACTTTGGGGACTGGAAATGCTGCCTTTTCTCTTCTTTTCTAAAACAATGGTTTGGTTTTGCTGCTCTGCTTTGAGTAGCCCTTTTGTCTGCTCCTTTCCTCTTCATGTATCTTCTACAGCACAAGGACAGAGAGGCAGCTGCTCTGCAGCCTTCCCTGCAGCACACCGGGGGACTCTCATTGTCCTGGGAATGCTGGGACAGGTCAGACACAGCCATCAAACCCCCAGGCATAGTCAGCCCTAGAGATGGTTTGATCTTACTGTCCTGGAGATGGCTCGAAAGAGCAGCTAAGTATCTCCTACTGCTTCCCAGCCTGGGTCCTACTCCATCCATCTGCTCCACACCCTTCATCTCTCACCTCGCACAGACATTCCAATGCAGCTGACCTTCCTGAACATGAATGAAACCCCAGCAGCAGAGGAGTTTGGGCTGAAATGGGGGCAAAGGCAGCAGCATGCAGTCCTGAGTGTCACTGCACAGAGCTCGGGGATGGAGCAAAGTCTGAAGGGCTTTTCAGAGCACTCCAGCTTTGATTGAACTAATTCTGCCAGCGAGCCGGCGTTGACACAACCGCAGCAGACAGCTAGCGTGTCACCCTGCGACTGCAGCGTGCAGCTGGCCACAGCCCCGCTGCCACAAGCCCGACACTCACCCACCGTGCTCCCTCTGCTGCAGACAGCCCTCCCACCACAGCCACCCCGGGCAAACAGGAGACATCCCGTCCTACCAGCCTGCAGGAGAGCCCGAGCAGACAATGAGATAACTCACATCAGATTTAGGATTGCTTCAATCTCACGGCAAGATCCGTGAAGTCTCAAAGCCAGTCAAAACTAACCTGTGATCTACTTCTCAAGGACTTTAGGTCACAAAGACCCTCTACAGAAGAGGCTCTGAGCAAGGTGAATGCTTGGCACCATCACCTTGGAGACATAAGTCAGAACAAGCAATGAGTTCCCTGAGAGAAGCAAAATATCAAGGCAAGAAACAATTTAAGGGAAGGAAGACTATACATACCCGTATGTACAGGGGCTAAAGTAACCTGGCATAAATGGTCTTGACCCAGACATGAGTCACTAGAAAAGTGTTCAAAATAACCTGCCCAGCAGCCTTCAATTGCCATGGTGATAAATGCTTCCTAATGCCTAAGAGCAGCTGAGTCCTGAACCCCATGCACCTTGTTCACGAACAAAAGCTTTCATTATACTGAAAAAAAAAAAAAAATCACGACCAAATTGTGGCCATTTAAAGCCCTCCTCAGATCAAGGGCCGATTTACACACCCTGGTTTCAATGGGGAGTACTGTGCTCACATCACTGCTAATTCAGAAGATGGAGCTGGCTTGCTTTTTGCTTCACAACTCAGTAGGCAAGGGGAAGATAGATTCTCTGAGACAGTGTTACTTTTTCTGCCAGGAGTTATCTATTTGCAGAAGTGGGTCAACTTTCTCTTGGTGGACATGTTCGTGCGCGAGTGCCTAGCAGCGCTGCCTGCGCCGCTCTGCCCGCGCCGCGCGCACAGGAACCTCTGCACATAACTATTTATGGCAGCCAAGTGTTTCATGAATTGCAGCAAGTTAACCACAAGGGGATGATGACATTTGGCGACAGGGCAGGATGAATTCTGGCTGGCAGACAAAAAGTCAGGTTAAAAATACAGAATGCAGAAGCAAACCCAGCCAGTTGCAGCTAATTCGCAGGAAAACTGGATGTGCAGCCTCCAAACCTCCCCTGTTCCAGGCAAGCAGTGCAGTGTGCTTTGCAGTGGGATGCATTAAGGCCTGTGTGTGAGTGTGGAAAGAACATCAGTCTTCTGGGTTCAAGCTTTTTAGCTGAATTTTAAATGGGCTTAGATGTTTCTCATTAGCCACACTCCACACCTGATGTATACCAGATGTTTTTGCCCGTTTAAGCACCTCACCCCATCTCACCTACCATCAGCTGTTGTCCATTTTTCTGTTCCCAGAGCATCTCCAAAGGGCAGCCCCAGTACAGAAGGATGCTGCAAGGGCAGTCTGGAGGGACAATGTCAGCAGACCCTGCCATGGAAATGTCTGTGCGAGATGCAAGCAAGGCCACGGCCCTGCTGTGGTGCGGATAAAAAGCCCAATGCCTCCCAGGGCAGACCCCCAGCATCCCCAAGGTTGCATGGATGCAGGCACCCTTGTCCCCACCAAGTATTAACCCTTCAGCTTTCAGATGCAATGCTTCTGTCAGTGTTTTATTCATGCCTCTCCTCTCCACACAAACATGAGGTGTAACACCTGCCAGGGCTGCATTTTGGGTTCCCATGCCTGCCACTTCATTAGATCACCATTTAATTTGATCCTCAGCTTTATTTGATGAAATGTCTCCAGAGGACCAAATAATTTACATGTAACCAACACAGTCTACTTCTCTTATTCTGACTGCTTTCAATGAGAGTAAGTGGATAATTCCATCAAAGGCCCATAGAAAATTGTCTTTTAATCAATACAAGTTTTTTTCCTTCAACAGGACAGCTGAGAATAAGATATCTCTATATAATACGCAGGAGGAAAACAAAATTAGAACACATTACCATGGAGAATATATTTCCAGATATGGCCCAATTTTAATTTAAGCATCCTGAGCCTTGTTTTCAGGGACACCAGCTACCCTGAAGTTTGGGAGCCAAGCAGGCTGGCACACAGGGATTGCCCCAGCAAGAAGGCAGGAGTGGACAATGACAAAGATGCCTCAAATGAAGGACTCGATGGAAGTCCTTTGAATGAGTGGCCAATGACTACTAGCTACAAGAAACTCAAGCTGTTCCCTTCATATCTGAGACCTCAGCACTGATAAGCCAAATAGTGAGCACATCGAACTCACAGCAGAGATGGAAACAGGTGTTGTTGTAAGAGGTCTCACATGTATCTAGCATACCCCCCCAGAGCTGATTTCCTGTCTTAATCACAAGGAGTCTGTATGTAACAGCCTACAGTACCAAAAATACCAACACATTAACAACAGCAGTGTTAAAAAAAACCCAAACATTAAAGTCGTTTTCATAGGATGAAAAGTGCTCTTGATAGAAGAAAGAAAATAATTGGTCAAGTAACCAAACCTGTGCTTAAGCTTGGCAGGAGCCACTGAGCTCTAAGAGGTCCCCAGAACAGAGAACAGGACTTTCTCTGACCTGGCCTACCCACACAGTGAGGGACTGTAAAGGGGTGATATCTGAATGCTGCTGAGAAAGGCAATTTCCTCTCTTTCACCAGAGCTAGGACAGGAGCACTGCAAAAGTGGACAATGGTCACCACAAGACCTGGAACAGGGCTGATCTCATCTGGTTTTAGATGGCTGCATATGAATGAGCTGACCAGGCATCAGCAGAGGGAAAGAGCACAAGCAGCATACAGTTCTGGTCTCTTTGATGCAGACATAGTTCACATAAATCATCACACCAAAGTGCCTCTCTCCACGTGGCGGACCAAGGATGTCCAAGGGAACGCAGATGTTAATGCCTGTATTGGAGATATCTCAAATTAAATGGGATGAACCTCATCTTTCGCTTCTGCCCCTGCATATTCTCGTCTCAAAGGCCTCATTAACATGCCATCATAAATAATAAATATATTGATTATTAATACACCAATAAAACAAAGTCTTTTGGCCTTAAGGGTGTGCAAAGAAGGGCAGCTGCATTACCAATCAATACCAACCCACAGAGAACAGCCATTTCTCTCTGCCACCATTTTAACTGCAATATATTGTACCCTCTAGGTAAATATGTGGACATCTACAAGTGGGAATCAATACAACTCGAGATCTTCCCACCCCCTCACCCAGAGAGAGAGCATTTCACTGGAGAAGACAGCAATAAGAGGCCATAGATTAATATTTCTGCTACTACAGGCTCTCTGTTATACCCACAGCTTCTTTCTGGGCCTCCCTGACCACTTTTTAATTGTTGATGTTTTCGATAATTTACAAAAACAAAACATCGAAATTAACACTTCACCCAACTGGAATAAAGTCAGAGACACTGGAAACCACCCAGTCCATTTTGGGAACCTAGAGCAAACAGTTTCAGTGGAAGGTGAAGTTCTGATGACAACTGCACTTGATGGCTGTGAAATAAAACCAAAGCCCGAATGCTTTGCCTGTGTGCACAGGATTTTGTCCCTGGCACATTGCTAGTTGAGTCTGTATGCCTCCAGGCTCGAAGATGGATGACAGTTGTCCCAGTGAGATCTAGATAAGGCTAAAACCAGTGGAAGCCCTTGCCCTGGCCTCAGGGAACTCTGAGTCACTCCTCCCAATGTTCCCACATACCTCACAGTCCAGGAGTGTATCCTGTGGGAATAAACCTGAGGGGTTTCTCTTCCCCCAGGTCATGTTAATATCAGTATCACTAAATGTGCCTGACTTTTTTTTTTTAATTCTCTTTTTCAAACCTAATTCCATTAGGAGCCAAGCAGCTGCTTCAACAGAGCTGTCTAAAGCTGGATGGGCAGAAAGATTGTGTGTACACACAGAGATCCACAGCATGCATAAAAAGGAAAGGCAAAGCACTCACAAGCACATACAGTGACTGTGCCTCAATTTCTGCCCTAGATCTGGGTAGGTTTAGAACTGTGACACATCCTTACAGAGGCAGCTGGCCAGTTTCCATCACAGTTTGGGGTGCCCCTGCCCCACAGCCCAGGTCCATGTGCACACAGAGACTGACCATACCTCTCACTTTTCCAACAAGCAGGATTACATGTCTTCTAGTATTAGCCATTCTCACACTACGTTATAATTATTATCTTATCTTCCATGAGCAAATAATTAATCATCAGCTTCTGAAAGACAACTTGCAGAAATAAACAGACTTCAGAAAAGTGAAGCAAAGGTAGACCAGCAGCTGGGTTGGGGGTGTTTTCTACACTTACACCATTTATTCTGAATTCACCTTACAAATCTAGAGTTCATCACCTCACACTGGGGTGGGTCACTGGGGCCAATAAATCAAGCCCAGGTTCAACAACTCACTTCCAAGGATCACTGAACAGAAAATGAGAAACATTTAACCCACCTTCGCTCACTAAGATTCTACTAAAAATCTACCTTCCTGCAAGTGTTTCAACAGCTACCATACTCCTGACTCCTTTAGAAAAGCACGTAACAAGTGAAGCTCAACGGATACCATTAGCAGGGGCAGTAGAGTTCTGCATTTTCCAGCTCCCAATTTCAGGACTTTTCAGCTTTTCCATAAGCAAAAAAAGTCTAGCAAGCAGCTCAGAAGTAGCAAACTTGCTCCCACCAGTTGTCCAAAGCTTCTGCTGAGTTCTTACTACAGATGCTAAATTCTGCACTGCATCCCTTCCAGCCACCTCCTCTCCCTAAGAAGGAACACAGGGCTGTTCATTTCAGTATCAGCTGAGCTGGCCGGGCAGTCCCTGTTTCACCCTCTGGTTAGTTCTCCAGTGCTTTAAAGACATGCAACAACAGTAAACCAGACTCAAACTTACAACCAAAAAATGAAAGGCCACGCATTCTCTTTCCTCTGCCTTCCTTCTGTTTTATTCCTGAGGAAAATAAAACTCACCAGGAGGGCAGCACAAAAAGGCTGAGACCTCGGCTGCACACAGGAAGGCAGGGACAGAAGCAGGGACAGGAGCAGGGACAGGAGCAGGAGACAGGGCAGGCTGCTCGCTCGCTGCGGGGCTGCTCCGTGACAGCTCCGCCGCCCACCTGACTCACTGCAGTGGTTTTTCATGTTCACCTGCTCCTGCCCTGCTCCTCGACACCGTCACAGGCTTAACAGAATTGTTGCTCGGTCCCAGGCAAACACCCCTCCCAGACTTCTTGCTGTCAGTCAAAAGCAGGGGCCTGATAAGCCCTTCATTTGCATATGTATTGAGAGGCATTTCCAAAGGCACAGTCAGGGAAATGGCCCTGCTGAATACCGATGCTATCTGAGAATGACAACTATTCAAGTCATTTTACAGCTTCACTACCTAAGTGGAGAGATCAGGCTTGTCTACATCTCTACAAGGATTATTTGCTTTAAAAGTGCTGATCATCTCCGTTGCACCCTCGGAAATGAAGCCGCACTGGTTCACAGGAAAGAGCTTCGATTCTTCCCACCGAGACCACCTTCCACAGGCACCCCAGGACCAGAAGTCACCAAAACCTAAAGGTCACGGCTGAAACGCTCGAGGCCATGCCCATCCTTCCCACAGAGGAAATGCGAAGGGGTGTGCAGAGGCAGGCATGGAAGTACTGCGTGCAGATGGCCACCCTCCTTTTCCTACCCTTACCATACGGTAGGACATGAGACTCGGCTCTCGGTGCCCTCCGAAAGACGCTGCTGGGCACAGTCCCACACACAGCGCCATGAGGAGCGAGCTCTGAGAGCAGAGGCTTCCCTCTTTGTGCTGACAGGGGCGACTTGGAATCCCAGGTGAAGCATCCCACTGTGCTGCCACCCCGGATTGAAGGGACAGCTCTAAGGCACTGGTTATGTTTTGTGTACTCAAGAGCCCTGAGATAACAGATGAGATAACAGAATTCAACTGGCTTTGTCCCGTTCAGCTACCAACACCTAAAGGGACACGGTCTGAGGTTCACAAACCAGAACGGTGAAGCCTTTCTGCTCCCTAACAGTAACAGCACATTCAATACCTGTCATGTGCTCTTCAAGCCTCTGTGGAGAGCAATGCTTTATGAAAATAAAGTCAAGTCACGTCAAGAGCAGAAGCTATCTGCAGATTTACAAAGCAGATACTTCTGATTTACACAGCTCTACGAGAGAGAGATTAAAAAATTCCACACCAAACATTTAAAGATATTTGCTGTACCATGCACCATCTGGTGACTGGATCACCCTTGAAACCAACAATCCCTGACTGCTGGGCAAGGTGGCCAGAACATCTCCAGCTGTGAGTAGACACACACAGGACTGCAAACAGCACATTCATGGATGGACACTTGTGAAACGACTGGATCAGTCCTTCATGCCCTCAGGTCTCTTGGGACATAAAGACTTGCCACAAATCACCAAAAAGAAAAGAACACCAGAAGCTCTGGGAGCTGAAAGCATGTTTATCTGGTAAGCACATCCATGCTGACATCAATCAGAGCCAACCTCTGGGGCTCCATCCCCCTCTGTGTGCTTAGAGGTGGGAAAAGGACACCCCACAAAGAAAATAGCCCTCTCTGCTGGGAAAAGAGGATTAAGAACATTAAAAGTAGTCTTATATATAAGAAGTTTTTAGTTTGCTGCCTGGTCTGATTCCTACTGAATCCTCTTGACCACACATTCTAAAAGTCATGTATTTGGTCTTGTTGGTTTTAAAAGATTTTTTTTTTTTAAATCTCAATTTAAAGATATTTCAATGTTATGTTAATGCCTGATCACTATTAGACAACAACAGGAGAAACTTTGCTTGGATATGAACTGCCAGAGGAGGCTTGGCACGATTTCGTTGTGGAGCTTGTTTCTAACTTCAGTGACTAGCCTGAACAAAATCGTGAGTACAGCGTCCCTTCGAGTGCAATCCCTTCTCTACAAACAAAACTCCTCTTTCTGAAGTGGAGACAGGGGAAAGCCGAGTTGCCCCTCTCCAAAGCTGCTGAGCACTCCACAGCCAGCCTGCCCTGAGAGCCTGTGGAGTTAACAGGTGATGCTCTGTGGGACAAACCCGAACTTTCATCAGATGCTTCCAAAATCTCATCCCATCTTGATCAATCTTATCAAACTAGCACACAAACAAGCCAAACATAAACCAAAATATTTAGAGGGGGAGAGAAAGAGGAGGAAGAGTGGGAACACAATCAGTGTTTATTTAACCCTGAAAACTCAGGCTGATTTTTGTCAAAATAGAAACCCAAAACAAACAAACAAAACCAAACACCAACCCTGCTGGAGATAAAAGAGGCTCCAACCCTCAGCCCAGGACATCGATAACGCAGTTAACGCGCTGATAACACACACCCCGCACACAGCTGCCCCTCCCGGATCCCGGGGCTGCTCTGCCAAAGAGGTCACAAGGACGGGCAGGGCTGGGAATGGCCAGGACCCCCCTCCCCGGGGTCCCTCACCCCACCGCCACGGGGGACCGGGGCTGGCGGCGCGGGGCGGGCAGGGCTCACCATTGAGGCCGTTGGGGATGCTCCGGTGGTGAAGGGGCGCGGACAGGTCATCCATAGACCTCCGCATGGCCCCGGCCTTGCTGTCGCCGGCCTTGTGGTGGTGAAGGTGGTGGTGATGGTGGTCGGGGCTGCCCGCGCTGCCCGTGCTGGAGGTGCTGCTCCCGTCCCCCACGTCCCTGGTGGCCGAGCCGCCGTTGAGGTTGGTCAGGCTGGCCTGACTGTCGATGGAGCTCCGCGAGCCGGCCCCGCTCCGCTCCTCGTCCAGCATCAGCACCATCTCCTTCAGCTCCACGTTCTCCCGCAGGAGGGTCTCCTGCCTCGCCTCCAGGTCCTTCAGCTTCTGCTGGTACATGCCCACCTCCTTCCACATCACGCTGGCCGTGTGCCTCCCGAAGCGCTGCCATTCCCTTGACAGCTTCTTGCCTTTTTGCCGGTCGTCGTCCAAGAAGCAGCAGAGCTCCCGCAGCTCCTGGTTGTCGTCCTGCAACTTCTGGTTCACCTCCTTCAGCCCGCGGATCTCGTGCAGGTGGAGCTGCAGCCGCCGGTTCACGTCTTTCATCAAGTTGCCGTGTTCCACCATTAAGTTCATCTTTTCATTCTCCACTTTCCTCAGTCTTTTCACCAGCTCTTCCTTGCTCCATCTCAGCATCTCCTCTTCCGAAATTTTGCTCAGGTCTTCTTTAGACCCTTCCATGGAATTTTTTGCCATCATCTGTGCCTAGGCTGCGTTTGCTCTCACAGGATAACAAATGGTTCGGGTTATTCGGATGATTTTGTTCGCCTGATTTCCTATAACTAAAAATCACTGCAGCATCTCGGGGAAGAAATATTATAGTTCTCCGTTGAGCGTTGGACAAGGAAGAAGAACAACGCCGGACTGGAAATTCTGCTCCCCCATAGACCCCATAATAATAATAATTAAAAAAAGAAAATCAAACCAAAGGGGGAGGGGGGTGGGAATTAAATAAAAAAAGGCGCCCCCCCTGCCCCGGAGGCTCGGGGCGACAGGGAGCCGGGAGCCAAGCGCTGCACTCCCCGAGCGAAGCCTCCGCAGGGATCGGCCAACTTACCCCGGGCAAAACAACTACGCGGCGGCCGCCCCCCCGTTCCCGGGCGCTCCGTCCACTTGTCCTCCCGCCCGCCCGCCGCCCGCCGCTGCCCGCCGGGGGACCGCGCACCGCCGCGGCCGCCGCGCTCCGCCGGTGAGCGTCCGCAGCCCCGGGGCGCCGTGGGGCCGAGCCCGGCGCGGTGGCGGCCGATGCCGGTGCGGCGCTGCCGAGGAGCGGTGGGGGAGCCGGCGCCTTCCCGGAATGGCTCAGCCCTCGGGAGGGAGGGAGCGAGAGAGCGAGGGAGGAGGGGGCGGCAGCGCCGCGGCTTGGTCCCACCTCCTGCCGGGCAGGGCGGCGCGGCCCTGCCCCAGCGAGCCGAGCGGCGGGGAGGGAGAGTCGGCTGCCGGCGGCGGAGCCGAGCCGTGCCGAGCCGCGCCGAGCCGCGCTGAGCCGCCCCTTGGCTGCCGGGCTGGGCGCTGGCCGGGCCCGGTGCGCCGCGCCCGCCGCCGGCTCGGGTTACGGAGCCGCGGCCGCCGCAGCCAATGCGGGCCCGCCTGGCGCCTTCGAACGGCAGGTACAAAGGGACGGGGCCGCTCCCTCCCTCCGCCCGCCCTCCGCCCGCCCCGCCGTGCCCTGCCGTGCCCTGCCCGCCCCGGCCGTGCTGCCTCACCGCTGCCCCCCCGGGGCTTTCACCCCGCTTTTTGCCCCCCCCCCCCTTTTTTTTTTTTTTCAGATGGGTTTCCTCGTTTTTTCCTAAAGAAAAGGTACCGGAGAGAGCACCATCCCGGGAAAGGGTGGGGTTGGACAGGCAGGAAAACGCGCCTGCCGGGCGTCCCGGGGAAGCGGCGCCGAAATGGCCCCGGTCCCGCTCTGCCCAGGCGCGGGGAGGGACCCGGAGCCACGGGCGGCCGCCTTGGGCTGCGAGCGGAGCGGGATCTCCCGGAGCATCTCCGCTGCTGCCGCCCCCGGCAAGGGCTTTGTCACCCGCGTCTCTCTGCCCTGCTCCCTCTGGGGTGGCCGCCTTTGTCCGCGGGTCCCTCCTGCTCGGCAGGTTGAAAGAGACGGCTCCAGCATCCCTGCCATCTCTCTGCTCCTGGGAACGGCATATTCCTTTATACCTCAGCGGTGCGGGAGGAAACGGCCCTGAAGTCGCAGACAACGCTTATTCTTCGGTAAAATCGTCGCAGGTTCTGGTCCTTACTGTCAGGAGGCTGGGGTTCCAGCTTCAATTTCTGCACACATTGGACAGAACCAAGTAAAGGGCATGGAAAGTTCATAAAGTGAATTTCCTAGGAAACATGTGGGCAGATTTCCTATATCTTTGCATCACATCCCCTGAGTTTCAGTCTAATACACTTTTCCTTGGGCTATGATATCTCTCTGTGGGCTGCCTTTGGGCCAGTCTCACACTGTTAAAACGAAAGGTACACCAGGACACAGCATGAGTATCCTTAAAAAGCCCCAGGGAATTGCCAGCTTTGTGTTCCTTAGGAACCTGAGTAAATGGTTTGACTCCAGGGTTAATCCAGTGCAACATCAGGTTTCTGACCACACTGGAAAGCTGGTCAAGACACCCTCTAGCTATAAAGAGACATCAAATCCGATGCCAGAGCGTGGGATGCAGAGCATATGGCCTGTGCATGGAGGGAACATTGGAACAGAGAGGGATGGAGGATTGCAACTTCTGCCTTTTGATGTTATCTTTCTCAGTCTCAGTAAAGCTGCACAAGAAGAATACTGCTGGGTTTCTGAGCCCAGATATACCCTTGGCAAACTAGACAACTGCCTGTTCCCTAATAAAGCAAAACAGCAGACCCTCCCTGCTTCTGGAGGAGCCCATCCCCTCCGTGGGCACTGTTGTCCCTGTCCTCCTAAGGAAGCTCTTTATCCCATTATGATCAAAAGGGTAAGATGACAGAGCACGGACACTGGTTCACTTCATGTGGATTTGCAAGTGGATTCTTGGTAGCACACAGCACAGACCTGAAGATGTGAGAGAACAGTTCTCCCCTAGCAAAAACCCACACCACTTCCCTAGAGAGAAGGGAACCCATTGTACAGCCAGTGGCAAGGCCTGTTTGCTCCTTTCCAGGGGGCAAACCCCCCCCTCTCTGAGCAGGTAAAAGAGGCACCACCCAGAGCTGTGCTCTGACCTGGGCTCCACCTTGGTGACAGTTCTCCAGAAGGTGCAGTCCTGGCTGTGGCTGGCTTTCCTGAGGCTGCCACCTCAGTTAGCCCTTAGGATGTGGAAACAGCAGGTGTCTGTGCTGAGAGGTGACTGCTCCTGGGGTCTGGGGCAGACAGGCCATGGCCAGCATGGCACGGCATCACACTGTGTCCCACCTCCCTGAGCCACAGCTCATGGCTGCCTTGTGTCCAGAAGGCACCCAGGCATTTTTTGAGCCAAGCCTTTTATGTACAAGGTTTTAATTGTATCCTTCCCCACAGGAAGAGGAAAGGGCTTCTCCCAGACCCTCCCAAGTGCTGATCTGACTAGCAGGTCCCTGGCCAGTGGCCGGGGGAAGGAGGAGCAGAGCAGGGGGATGTTGCAGAGCAATTGTTCATCATTGACCAAAGTCAAAAAGAGGGAGAAGCCTCTGGCAGCTGTCACAGACAGGTGAAGCTACACTGCCTGGCGTGGGCAGTTTATTGCTGGGCTCACCTGATGTTTGCTTCATCCCTTTCCCAAGAAAAGCTGTCTTTCCTAGGTGAAACCTTACAAAGTTTGAGTGTTATTGATGTTTCTGCAGAAACTGAGCTCAGCAGACAGGGGGGCTCCTCAGAGGAAGTGAGAAGATTATTAATATCCACAAAGGAAGTCCCTGTGACGATTAAGACTTGCTTTCAGTACTCAGAGGGTATGTCTGTGCTTTTGGAAATGTTAACACCACTGATCCACCCTGATGCCATCCACAAGGGTTCGCTGTCAGTGCTGCCATTCTGGTGCCCACGTGGCTGTTGAGGGATGGTGACTTGCTGTGTTTGGGCATCCAGAGGCCTGTGTGCTCAGGAGATGGCATTGAAGCTGCCA
Organism: Fringilla coelebs; assembly: GCF_963513975.1. Taxonomy (NCBI): domain Eukaryota; kingdom Metazoa; phylum Chordata; class Aves; order Passeriformes; family Fringillidae; genus Fringilla; species Fringilla coelebs. The sequence goes on along the minus strand of NC_140034.1, from coordinate 12,628,696 downwards.
GGTGTCCAGATGGCAAATGGTCTGAGTGGCTGTGACCTGAATAAAGAGGACACTGTGCATCATCACCTGTACTGCTCCCTCATCTTCCCTTCAAGGTGGGCCTTGCAGTGCAGTAGAGGAAAATCCCCTCATTTTGGAAAGGCAAGGCAGCAGTGCTAGAGGAGAGGTATCAGAAAGTGGCCAGGTGATCTATGGGCACAGTGGAACCAAGGGCTAGGTGTAGATAAGTTTTTAAATACTTTGATAGTTTGGAGGGAAAGGACTAGGGCAGTGCACAGTTTTATGGTCAATAACAAACCCAGTGTTGCAAAGCATACTTTAATCAACACAAATAACACATAATGTTGGGGTATTTTTGAAGGGTTCATAGTTTTAGTTTTAGTGAAAAATCCTATTTCCCAGTGTTGTTCAGAAGGCATTGTGATTTCCTTGTGCATTTTAGATGAAGTGTAGAAGGAGTTGATAAACAACACGCTATGGATTCCCTCTCGTTACATCTGGCCATGGGGCCTTCCGCAAGCTGCCAGTGAAAAACACTTTTAATATGCATGTTATCTTAAGCTTTTGATGCTCATGTAAGACAGCATCAAAGCCTACCCCTTGCACAGAATCAGATGGGCATTTCCACCCTGTTCAGTCAGGGATGAAATTTTAAAGCGAATTGTAGCGAAATAAGAATTGTAGAAAAAACCCCAACAAAACAACTACCAGCAACCTACTGGGTAAAAATGCTCTTGATGTTAACTCCTGAACTCAGCAGGTGATGCAAGAAATGAATTTGGTCCCTGATAGAACACAGCAATACACAGCCTCATTGAAGTCTTACCAAAGCATTCCCTCTACAGGGATACGTCAGTATTACAGAGGACACCGGCACAGCTCAGAGCTGTGCTGCCACTTCCCTCCCTTCCCCGGAGAGGGTGGCTCTTCCAAGGCCCACTCTGGGGTGTGGGAGTGGGCAAAGGGGCAGGACTAATCCCAGTGAGACTCTCCCAGACCTTGGTTTTCTGAGGCAGCCTGAGGAATACACACTTCTGCCTGTGTGTCCAGACTGTGATCCAGTTTATATGTGTCGAGGACCCATCTAGAAGAACACATACTCCATTAATCATTTACACGGGATGTACCCTCTGTGGCACTGGTGTTTTCCCATAAATCAACACCAAGGCCTAATCCTGGATTAATGTTTTGAAATCCAGCGCCCAGATTGCAACAATGGGAGCTCTCTTTGTGAGACAAAGCTGCACGATAACAAAAACTGAGCAATGCTCCAAACTCTGCTATCAAGATAGGAACCTCACTTCCAGCCTGATTAAGCAGTATTTTCAGCCAGAACACTTTTCCAAGTAGCAACAACCTGAAGAACCGTCTTGTGTCATTCTTCCTGCTTTTCCCAGATCAGCTGAACCATCCTGTGAGGAGCCTTTGTGCCTCCATTTGCCCATCTGGCTGAGCAATGAGGAAAATGCAGTCTCTTGGAAGATTATGCAGCGCTCCTAAATGCTGGCTTCTGGCAATATAACTGGGCCATCCAGTTCATTCTCTCTCCTTATGAAAATAGTACGTTTCACTGGAGGTTTTCATCTTGTGTCCACAAAGCCTTTTTATTTTGTGCCCTGAAACTGCTTGTAAAATTCTCCAATGCACTAACTCATTTAAAGGACTTCAGGATATTCCAAGAAGGATTATGGTTATGACCAGCAAACTCTTTGCCTTGCCAGAAAAACAGGTCCTCCAAAAGGCATAAGCAGCAGCCTTTAAACATTGCACAAAGAGTAGCATCCAAACTGAAGAGTAGCTGTCCCTTGAAGGAAAGCATGGAAGGTGTGTGTTCTCAAGATGTGCCTCAAATGCTGTTTTCCAGTCCATTTCAAAGTGTCCTGCAGTCACCCAAGAGGTGCACATTCACATGTTGGGTCCAGATCTGCTCTGTGCAGGCACCCTTACAGGGCTGATGGAGCAGTACCAAGTCAGATCTCTTGTAGTGGCAGCTGCAGAGTAGGCATACATGGTATGTTTGAGCCAAATAGAAAAAGCCCATAAAAATCCCCTCACCCACAGTGTTTACTACCACTTCATTTTCATGGAAGTTTATAACCATAAATATGGAGGCATTTTCCCTCATCTCTAATCTGTATGTTGGGAGAGGACTGGAAGCTAAATCCTAAGGAGTAGTCAATGCTGCTCCTACCTGGGAGCTGCAGGTGATTGACATGTCCAAAACACATATGTAACCACTAGAGCAGAAGTTTCACTGCTAATTTAGTGCATGGTGGGGATCCAACTTCGTTGTACTGTCAGAAGGCTACATACAATATCAGAATAATTTTTTGAAGCATTAAGAAAAATCTCCCAACTCCACTTACAAGATTTGAATCATCAGGATTGCCAAATGCCTGTGAGCTGAAGCCGTGTGCTGGAGAGCTGTCACATCCTCCACCATCATGCACACAAAGAGGAGAGATGCTGAGATTTTGGATCCAAGTGTGTGTCAGGAAAATAATTTGACAGAACCTATTCTGAATAGGTAAGAAATCAATCAGTAGCAGGAATAGAAAGACAGGCAGACTGGATCGAAGTGCTGGCCCCTGTATTGTCTCTGCCAGTAGCAAATACCAGATGCTGATGAGAATACTGTGAAAAAACCTGCCCATAGGGTGAGTTTCCTCCTCTCTGCCATGTGGTGCCTCTTGGCTTCTTCCCAGCAGCATTAAGGTTTACATCCCTTCCAAAAATATTTACCATTCTATCCAACATGGGAAGAAGGCCAGAAATGCTTGATATGTCTTTGTCTTTTGAAAATACCTCTTTTGTAAATGCCTCAACAAGTGTTGCAACAAAGAGATGGGAGAAATGGAAGGTAAGAATTTACATCTGCCTTGGCACCACTAAACTGCAGCCCTCAGTTACCCTGACTTCAGGGTGCATCACTGAGGGCAAATTCTGCCCTGAGTTACATAGAGCTCGCAGCATGGGGGGAGCCTCTGCATATATGGGGACAGAACTTGGTTCCTGAAGGCTGAGGAAGTTGCAGGAGGTTATTTTGCCAGACAAAAGCACCTTCTGGTTTATAGTTGCATCTTTCCTGACCGTGTAGCATCCACCCACTGACAAGGCACAGGAAACTCCAGGAATTTAGACCTCTATCATTTAAGCCACTAGTGATTTAAACCCTGGCTTTGCCAAGAGTATATTCACATATTCACATCACATGCTTTTTTTTTTTTTCTCTTGCCACCTCTATCCTTGTTTCTCTTACAGCTCTGACACCCCCTCAGTTTTGGGGAAGCAGAGTGAATGCTCTTCCGTGCTTGACAATGAATTTATAACAGTTTCAACTGAATTGTCTTTGACATCATTGGTTTAAAAACAGGAGGGAAAAAAAAATCAATGCAAGGATAGAAAAATTATCAGCACTTTTCCCAGGGACTGTTCAGTTTCATGGCAAGTGTTTGTAGCCCAATCAGCCTCTGAGCTTGACAGGTTTGCCCTGAACAGTCTGTATCCTGGGGATGCAGCAGCCCCTGGGCTATTCTGGGCTCCTCCACTCCACATACCCCCTCCTTTTCCCAGCACAGCTCTGTGCTCAGGCTCAGCACTGCTGCCTACAGCACAGGCACCTCACTATTCAGCAGATGAGCCCATTGGTATTAGCAGCATGAGGTCAATGCAACCTGAGTAACTCTGCAGTAGAGAAAATAGGCAATGTTACACTATCCCCCATCTTCATTACACTCTGATTTCTCATTCCCAAATGACTAAATGACCTTTTAGATGTATTGATGCACCAGGGAGTTACAAATATCTGTTTTTATACTATAAGCAAGGCCTGTTGGTACCCTTCACTCAGTGTTAAAGAGTGTTTTCTGCTTGCAAGACAATAATGCTGCTGAGGACCTAATTTTGCCTTTTATAGTTCAGTGAAGCCGCTGGGATTTTATAGCAGATAAGGGAGGAGAGTCCTGCCCTAAAATGCTGACACCACTTCTATATATCATAGAGATATCTGAATAATTCATAGTGTCAAGCAGCACAACTTAAAGGAGCAGTGGCTTAAGTGACAACATCCAGTTTTAGTACATGCTGCACAAAAATTAATACTCCACAAAGTTCTTTCTTACACAAATACCATTATCAGTCTTTCCAAGGAAGAACTGCAACAGTGTTACATGAAGTGGGGTGATACACAAAACATGGGGATCTTGTTGTGATTTGTCACATTACCTATTATCTTTGCCCAGTGTGGGATTTGAAATGGAATGAAATAAAATTTGGCCTGGATTGGGAAAAGGGACACCAATAAGTGCCCTTCTCCTTGGGCTCATCCTGGTGCAGAGGTGTTGCAGACCCCAGGTTGCTGTTGCAGGTCTCCAAGATCACTTTCTGTTCCTTATAGCAACTGCCTTTCAAAACAATTAAGTCCAAAGCAAAGGCTGGAGATCAGGTGTTTATGCTGCTGGTTCATCAGGGATCTGGGAATTCTGAGGATGTTTTGGACTGAAGCCAGCCACGTTTTTCCAAAAGACCCTTACCATCACATTGAACTGAGCGAGTGAAAGCCATCCAGGAAATCACACTTCCACTCCTGATATAAAAGTAGGGCTCCCAGCTTGTCTCTCCTTGCCTGTGTGAAAGTAAAAAAATCCTCTGGAGGTTGCAATCTGTTTTCTACTCTGTTTTTCTCAGGCCACAGTTTGGACCTGGTGACCCTTGCTGGGGCTGATATTTCAGGCAGGGGATCCTCGAGAGCACTGACACCTTGCCAGCTCCGTGGTGTGGGGCTGAGCAGCACGTGATGGGCTCTGCAAATGTGAACCAAGCAGGAAGGCAGAGTCATTTTAGACCTCCTAACAGGTGATCTCAGTCCACACACCTTTTGGTGTGGCTGAAATCCCCTTGCTGGCCTGGGTGACCACAGCAGGTCCTGAGGCAGGTGACTCTGTCGTCCCTTCTGCCCACATCTGCTGCCACTGCCAGAAAGGGTCACCCTTACCGGCAGGGATGCCATCTGGAGATAAAGAGGAGGCAAACTCCACTCTCCACCCACCAGAGCCCAGGGGCAGTCCAGGCGGTGTGGGCTGATCAGATTGCCAAGGTGAGGTGGGGCGCTGGCTGTGGTTATGTTTCCTGCTCGGTCCCCGGTGGGATGAAGGCTTTCCCACGGCTCGGTGGTCGCGGCAGCGCTGGTCTGGCTGCGGCTGGTCCCTGCAGCAAGCAGGTTGCCGTGCCTTTGTGTCCCCGCTCGTTATCTGCCCCGTGCCTTGTTTACCTCCGCTCCACACCCGCCCCTCTCGGCCGCCCCCCTCATTGTCCTTGGCAGTCGTTGTTGCCGCAGAAGTAAAACTCTGAAAGTGAGGAATTAATTGCCTCGGGGCTCTGATCATTTTTAGCGGCGCGGAGATAATCTGTCAGACACAGGAACCGTTCTAGCGCTGAGCAGCCAGAGCAGCAGAGATCCCCATATTTATAATCTTATTTTTAGTCTTCTCATTTCCAGAGCAAACAAACTCAAGGTTTTACATTTTGGGTACAGCTTAGGCTTTGTTTTGCAGATACTACTTTTCAGCCATGATGTACATTGATTTTGATAGCATGCAGGATGTACCAGGCTTAATTGATCAGTTCTGCTTGTGCATTTGAGCTTATTTGTTGTACTCCCTGCTTTGCCTTCATTAGAAGTGAATGTAACACTCGGGAAAGTTCCCAGAATCGACAACTCCGGAAACCAAAGCTCCAGCTGAACAGAGCCAATCAAAGCAAATTTATCACGCCCATGTGCTCCCTGCAGCTCAACCCCTGTCCTTTAGGTCAGCTTAGTGCTGGGATCACCAGCAGCATCAGCCACGAGGACCAGTCCTATTGATGAGGATACTCTGGTCTGGCTGCTGCCCGTTAAAATGCGCAGTGGACTGAACAACACTCCTGGTGCTTCCAGCTGGGCCATCTGGAGTGGCTCCCTGATCCTGGGCTGGCCTCCTGCAGGCTCAGGAGTAGAAAGTGTGGCAGGGTGGTGGCAAATGATGTAGTGCAAGGGAGCAGCACGCATTGCCACCAGCAGAAGGCTGTGCCCAGTCTGCCCATAAAGCTTCCAAAGCTTTACTTTAACTCTGCTTCTTTCAAGAAGACCGTCTCTGGACTAGGAATAGTCCCACACAGTGAATTTCTCTGTGCCAAGAAAGAGAGTAGTTACTACTCTACATGGTACTTCTGTTTTGTTTGCAGCTGAGGCACCTGCAGAGAACAGTGAAGGAGACAGGCTGTGAGAAAGGAGGTTTTCATGCTGCCTGAACTGGGAGGCATATTTCCACGCAAACCCTGTGCAAGTAAAGAAAAGAGAGAGAGGGGAAAAAAGAGGTGGAATCTTCTTTGGCAGGCAATGTGTCTAGGTTAGACCTAACTCCTCAGGGAGCAATAAAAGTATCCCCCAGGAGCCATCACAATGCCTAGGGAGCAGGGAGCAGTGATCAGTCTCCTGATCCTCCTGTACATGGGACAGCCCCTTTGGCCACCTGGGATCTCCTCAGCCCCTCAGTCCTTTCTGCTGCCATCACCACTCCCAGAACTGCATCTGTGTGAGACCTGTGATGGTAAAGGAGCTGAACACTGAGCACATCATCATCTTGCATGGCTGGCTGTACAGAAGGATTGCTGTTGCTGCTCTTGCACAGGTTATCCAGAGCAGAGAATTCCTAGATGCAAGTCTGGCATCCTTGAGAGATGTGCTGATCAGAGAGGAAGCCTTTCTGCAGTCACTGTTACCCTGCATGGCCTGGAGTCTGCAGCTGGGGGCCACAGAAGTGACTGTTGTACAAACTGCATAATAAAAATAATAACAACAATAGTATAGTAATGCTAATACTAATATGCAGAGGATTTGAGAGACATGCCAGCACTCTTCCTACTTACACCTCACACCAACATCAGCAGCCTTTCCCATACTTTAAACCTTGAGCAAAGGTCTCTCGGGGCAGGGGCAAGGTGGGCTGTGGGAGCCACAGATCAGTGCTGCCATCCCTTCCCCTTCCTGCACACAGCAATGCTTTTGTTCTTCACTTCACTTCACTCACCTGACCTGACAGACTGGAAAAGCCGCTGTGGGGCTTGGGAGGGGACCCTGCCCACTGCTGAGCACCAGCCCTTCTGGAAGCAGCATTCCTACCAGAGCAGGAGCTGTTCATTTCCACAGGCAGGGCTCAGCACTGCCAGGCTGAAAGCAGGGGGAAGGGAAAGAGGAAAATGCAAGAGTTATTTTTGCATGCAGTGTCTTCAGGTAACATTTTATTGCCATTTCTATCCCAGAAGCATGTTGTTTTGGAGCTTGTACATACAGTTTGGGTAGTGCTCACCACTGAATACTATCTGGATCAGACTCCTGATAAATTGAAGCTGAAATGTGTTTGGCTGCTGATCTTTTCATGTATGTCCTTAGAGGAAGATTCCTTTGCAGCCCCTGTACTTATCAGGTATGTTAGACAGGTAAGCCTGCTCATGTTATTTTCACTGGGTGAGCTGAATCTTTTCTTAGGGTGAGTGGCTGCAGCTAACTTGAATGGATTTTATACCTGTCTATAATTTGGTGCCCCTTCCTTTGTCCCCCAGCTATTTTAAGAGGCCACACATAGTGCTCTTAATAAGAATATAATAAAGACTTTGAGTTTGGAAGTACAGTGGGCACTGGGAGGCAAAGGCATGTGGCAGTGCAGGAGCCCAAGAGGGGATGGACCCTGCAGTACCTCCCTGTCAGCTGGCAGCCTGAGACAGAACTTTCTGGGTGCAGGAGGGAGCTTTCAGGGGCTGGACAGATGTACCTTTGCAAACTTCTTCCTTTAAATGCAAGATTTTGACACTAATGCGATAGACAGCTGCTGGAGAAGAGGGGGCTGGCTCCAGGGAGAGGCAGTAATGAGATAGGAGGCCTTTGTCTCTGGGTTACTGGTTCAAACCAGGCCAGGTAGGAGTGACTGGAGTCATTACTGCCTGACAGCTGCTAAATAGTTGGTGTCAGTGGGGCTGGTGTCCTTGGTCAACTTTCTCATTAACAGGTGTCCCCATCTCAGCACCTCAAAGAGAAACCAATTATCAGCCTCATCCCTGGCAGGGCCTCATCCCTCCCTGGGTATGAGACAGGAATTACTGACTCACCAGAATGAGCCTGGAATTGTGCTCCCAGCCAGGAGCTGGGGGTGCTGATGGGGGAAAATGCCTTCTGCTATACTGCCCCTTCCAGAAGGGTTAAGCCTTTAGAGATACCAAGCCTTGTTGTTCCAATAATTTCACACACTCCTGCTCTTTACTGTGGTAGTGCTAAACTGCTAGTCTTCTTCTTAAATCTTAGGGAAATTGTTCCTGCCCTTCAGAGACCTGTGCAAGGCAAGAGATTGCAGATCTGTATCTACAGCAGCCAAACAAAGAGAATGCAAACTAAGGAGATATTTTTTTATCACATAATTAAGCTGCTTTAAATCTTAGGCTAATAGTTTCATTTAAAAAACAATAAAGAAACCCAATGCAACACCAAAAGTTTAAAAATCTCAGAAGTGCAACTTTTATATACTTGCATTTGACAACTGAAATGCAAAAGGCTTGAACAGTAAGAAATGCAACTATGGCTTTAACATACTGCAAATACTCTTTTGGCTAAGTAAAAATAGGATTTGCTTTCACTTACACGTGATCAGTCTTACATGAATCTTAAATTCATAAGACAGAAAAAGTGAAATTAGTTTGCAGTTGATAAATGATATGACATATTTTTAAAATAAAAATCATTATGGTAACTAATTATATCATTATTTAGTACAAAACTTGTGATGAGAAGGCAATCTGGTGCCTGAGTGAGCTTAATATTTCCTCTTCTCAGACTCCATCCTACAATCCTGCATAACTCTTGCTGTGAACCTAAAACACAGCAGTTGAAAGAATGGACAGCTAATGAAAGCTGTTGCCTGTCCACATGCTACTTCATTAGCAGAATCACCAAATGAGATCCAGGCCTCAGATCAGTCATTGTCTTTCACCTGTCACATACCAGAGGTCAAACCTTGCTGAAGAACCATGGGAAAGTGACTCCCTGGCAGCAGGAACAGCTGATGGGTGAGACATCAAAGTCTCCTGCCCCTGAGCTGAGCAAAAGCAGTCCATCATATAAGAGGAGCCGAGATGGACTAAGTGGTCATTGTGGGTCCCTTCACTCTGAGACATTCTATTCTATCACAGTTTGCACACACCTGTAACAGTGGCAGCTCATGTCCAAAGCAGGAATAATAACTTTTAAAATAAATAGGGGAGACAACTTTTTTCTGCTACAGAAAAATCAGAGGAGTTAAAATAGAGTGACCATTTATACAGACTTATTTTTTTTTAAATTCTTAGTGAAAATTAAATGCCGGACTCTTGTTCTCTTGTTTTTAAATCACTGACTGTACTTAATCACCACTAAGAAGGATGGTTTCCCTGTAACTGGGTTGGCCAAAAGAAAGCTGAAATCTCTGTGAAAATGAGGGTGAAAAGGGAAATAGAATGGGATGGGAAGAGAGTGTCTGTGTTACCTGAGGCATCGGGGGAGAGCCACACTGAAGCTTGCTTTGCAAAATGGGCTCTGAAAAAGAAATCTCAATGGACAGACCAGCCCGAGGTGCTGGCAGCAGGAGATCCCATCTCCCTCACCCTCACCGCTCTGTCCACAGCCAGCTTTGGGCAAAAAGGCTCTCACCTGCACCTGGGACCCATGGGAAAGTTTCCAGTCTGGGTTTCTTTCTTTTACACTCCTTCTGAAGGCGATAGTTTCCTGTAGCTTTGGCAACACAGCAGTTAGCATGCTCATAATATCATTATTACTGTGTGAGAATAGGAAATCAGCCATGAGTATGATGAGCAGTTATCAGTGTCCAACTGATTGTGTTATAACAATGCCACAGATAGGGAAAAACTCACTTGACTTTTTTCAAAGTGGTTTATTCAGTACAATTTAAGTTCTCTTTTTTCGTAGCCTTAAAAGAAAGATACAATTTTAATAGATATATTTTTTTGTATTCAGAAATGCACAGAATCATCTATAACACATTTCTCATTTTTTACACACACCCCCCCCCCCCCAATACTGCTAATTGGGTGATCAGATAAGATTCTTATTCACACTGGAACAAGTATAAAAACAATTTATTTACAACTGCAATGGTACTAAAATTAAACTCAAGTGTGAGAGCTGCTTCTTGCTGAAGGTCTCTGAATGTCCTTCGAGTTTATAATAAGTTCTCATGGGACACATGAATTCATGCCCTTAATCCATTCTGACTTTAAAAGTCCAGCTTCTTTTATGAAATGTCTCATTATACAAGCTCTTGCTTCAGCAAATGCACTCCCTTCACTTTTCTCTGAAGTCTGTTTAATACAACACCTTCTGAATTATTTAATGGGCAAATATATGGATTAAATAAAGCAAACACATCTACTAGATCTTCTATATGGCTGACAAACTTTTGACCAAAACTTTCAGACATTGGACAGCTGTGATATAAAATCTCTAAGCCTCAGACCTGGTCAGCATTGTGGTCTCTGTGACACAGCTCACAACTTTCCTGAAGTTGTGGCAACAGGTCCTTAAGGGTCTCTTCCCCCTGTGAAAAAATGACAAATCCCAGAAAAGTAGCAAGTCAGGGATCTGATCATGGAAAACCATCTTGAGGCTCACAACAGAATCAGTCAGAGCAGCTTTTCCCTGCCCCAGTGATAAGGATAAGGCCAGGCAGGCTCGGATCATGTCCACCCATTTCCCTGCTCTCTTGCTCCCCAGTCTCTCCTGTGTGATTTTCACCCTCAGACACAGTTTTTTTCCTATGGCTTACATTTTGTTCAGTGCTCTGAAATTCAATTCTAGATTACATTTCCATGTTTTGGAGTGATATATAGTCCATGGTGAATGTTTACCCATGTATGTGTAAGCCAGTCTGGAGTCTGCCTCTGATTAATTTGAATTTAAATCTGCATTTCATTTCTCCTGACCTTTGAAATCTCCCTCATGGCTACTCATCAGGAAACCTTGATATGATAAATTAGAAATTCTTTTAGATCTTGGATCAGACTGGAATAATAATCACACCACCTCCCAAATACCAATTTCAGGATTTGTTAGTCTGTTTCCAGAAACTGTGTATCATTTAGGAGTTGCAGATATTAAACTGGAAACATTTCTACATGTGAATTTAAGAGCAGAAAAAAGTTGTCTTCCCTTCCCATGGCTCTTTCAGACATTTAAACCAGACATTCTGACCAGTTTTTGATTATTAGTGACCCTTTTCTAAACTGTTCTGACCCCAAGGCTTCTTCACATTCCTTGATTACTTTTATTCATAGCTGAAACTGTGAAACAAAATCAGAAGTCAAATGCATCTGTTAAAGCTAAGAAATTGAACTGCTGTTTTATTATTCGTAGCAATTTAGGTGCAAATAAAGAAGGTGTGGAAGTCTGAAAAAGATGGGCACAGAGCAGCCAGGAGGTTTGGGACCCTGTGGCAGCAGAACAGTTAATACTGAGGTGAGTGGAGGAGGCACATGGGTGGCACAGGGCTTTTAAATTATTTCTTTTCCTTAGCAAAGGGATGTGCTGTTTAGAGCCTGGAGCTGACCACCAGCAGCCATAAAGCAAAGTTGCTAAATGGGCAGAGCTAGTAAAAAGAAAAAAATTGCACAACATGAATGTCTCACTAATTCCATTTACTGGAATAATTTGTAATAATTAGCTGTAAGTAGTCCATCAATGAAAGAAGCATCTCAGTGCCCCAGCAAAGGAAGCCAAAAAATTGCTTTCAGTCCCAAGGACCTCACCATCCAAGCAACTGTGCTGTGTTTTAGAGCTCTGGCTTATGAGCTGTCCCTAAACTCTGTTTGAGTGATTTGCCATGACTGATTATCCGTGATCTTTTCCTTTTTTAGTCAGTTATTTTAAAGCTTTTCACATGGAAGCTTGGGTGACAAAGTATCCTGGCTAAAATCCTGGCCCAAATGAAGTCAAGGACTGTGCTGCCATTGACTTACATGGCTGAGCGTTGTGCCTCCATGAGCTGCAGAAAACAGGTCTGATTTCTCAAATCTGTATTTACATTGGAATTCTGATTCTTGTTTGGTGTCAAAACAATGGAATTATACCTATAACATCTTGTGTTAAACAAGATGTTGGCAGTCCTTCAAGTGAGTATACAGGAGACAGAAAATAATTTCCCCTCTAAATGCCAGTAAATGAATTTTCATAAACATATTTCACAAAGGAACCCAGTCCAGTTTCAGCAAGGCTTCATGGACCCCTCCTTAATGAACCATATGACACAATTAAATCTTAACTCGTAGCAGACAAGGTCAGTTCCAAAATTTAAGTTGATAATACTAAGTACATGCAACTAGCTTCTTAGAAATTCAGCATTCTTGGTCTGATTTGCCAGTTAACTTTGCAAAGATATCTTGAACCAAACATCCCAGAATAATGCAAATAATAAGAGTGGCTTAATTTGGGAGTTATTAGAAAAGCAACTTCACTTGATCTTTGCAGCAAAGTACTTGCCCACTGTTTTTGCAGCAGAAGATGGGTCCTTCTGAATCTTAATGTAATATTTTACTTTAAGGTTTTAACAATCAGTTATTTGACCTGGGCAATTCCAGCCCCACCAAATACAGTGAAAAGACAGGCTTGAAAGCAAGGTTTGCATCTTGGAGCTCAGTAGGAGTTTGCAATAAATGTCATGGGTTGGCACTTAAAGGAAAGACAGTGTAAGAATACATTGTGTTTATACTGCAAAATTACCCAGATATAAAAATCATAATTTTAAGCATTTTTAATAAATTCTTAATCCTTATAGTCCATTTATACTTGATTTATATTTCTATTCTAATAGATATAATTTTTATTCTATTCTATTCTATTCTATTCTATTCTATTCTATTCTATTCTATTCTATTCTATTCTATTCTATTCTATCCTATTCCATTCCATTCCATTCCATTCCATTCCATTCTATACCTTTCTGTTCCAAGCTTTTTAAATATTTTCAGTGATGTACTGGGTTCCTGTACCTTGCTGATATCCAGGACATGACAGATTTGTGACAAGGTGGCACTAGTTTGGGAGCCTGACTTGCATTTTATGCCAAAGTCCTAGTCCTGGACATTACTGGTCAGCAATTACAAATGTCATAGAAATATCACAGAACTGCTGAGTGCATCAAAACTTGATATGTTGTATGGTTTAAATCCATGGGGCTGTGAAGTCTTTGAAATGGCCCCAGGAGATGCAAAAGCTTAACCCCGATGAGGTGGCGGAGCTCGTGTGACCCAGTTCCAAAGGCTGGGTGCTGCCACAGGGTGGGAGGAGACTGGCAGAACCTCCTTTTGCCCAGGCCCAGAAAAATTCCCTTTGCATGGGAGGAGTTGCTCACGTGTATAGGAGAGCTCAGATGTATAATCCAGAAGGATGTGGAATTAATAGGGGGAAACAGGATGTCAGGGACAGAGCATGCGTTCATGTGCGCGTGTGCCCTGCGCAGGAGGGAGAGGGCTGGCTGCTCCTGCAATTTTGAAGCATTTCTCTAATAGCAGCAGACAGATAGCCCAAGCATATATTACTGCTCCTCTGCTTTGTTGCTCATTGCCCAGACAATCTGGTGATAAGCATGGAAAAATGCCCAGGGAGAGAAAGGCAGGAAACACTTCAGTGTCCTTTCCTACGTTCACATCTCTTCTGCAATATTAGCCAAAGCAGACAGATGCCCAGACATCATCCTGTATCAGCCCACCCAGAGATCTCAAAGCAAAAAACCAGGAGTAATTGTGAGGCACGAGGATGTTTTGTTTTGCATGGAGCGTATCTCCATTAGGATTGTAACCATTTTAAAGTCTGGAAGAATTTTGCACTCACTAAGCTGATTTTACAAGCAAAGAGAAGTGCTTGTCAGCAAAGGTTAATGTAGCTGTCACTGCAGGAGAGCCCTGTGGGTAGAAAGTCTCATCTGGCTGTTTTTTAAAGGGCAAGAGTCATCACTGTGAAGGAGGAATTTTTCCATTTCTAGGAACCTTTCACATCATTGTAGTGAACTGCTGCATCAGTTACCCCTTCTCTACAGTTTCTCTGTTTTTATGATTATCAATATTTGTGTCTATTATATATATTTTAAAGTCTTATAAGATGCTCCTGTCCAAAATGAATAAGACTTTATTTCAGAAGATGTAAAGAGAACTTATGTGTGTTTTTAGGGCTTGCACTGGTACAATACTAGGGTACTGTGAAGTACAAAAGATCTGTCTCTTCTTTTTATTGATGGAAACAGAGGAAAAGAAGAGACTAAGCCCTGAAATTAGGCTACATACTCTAACCTCCTGCCTCGGGTATCCTGAACACCTTTAATTCATGGTGGTCTCATCATAAGGGAGTTGAATCCAAGACTTCAGCATGGCTACCTGCTTACTGCTGGGTGAGCTCAACCCTCCTTAAAGCATTAAAGGTGAGATCTGTACAGTTATGGGCTAAATACTCCTAATTCATGTCCTGTAGGTGCAACAGAGATTTGGCCACATCAGGCTGGCCTGACCATGGAGGGTCTCACACTGGAGGCATCCAGACCCTGTGGTCAGCTTCCATTTACACCTTTAGGATGTCACTGGCACAGCCAGGGGACTCACACACTCCATGTAACAGCAAAAAGCCAACCATGATGCAAAGAGCAGATGGCTTTATTTCCCCCTGGTTACCAGGAGATGGAGTCATGCCACGTGAAGCATCAGTGGAGGCAATGCTTTGCATCACAGAGAGGACGTTCAGTTGAGATATTCAGGAAATTTTCTCTTGGAGCTTACAAATAAGGAAGCTGGCAATGCTGAGTGCTTGGATGAAGAGGCATGGAGGGGAAGAAGGCTAAGTGTGGGCATTCCTTTGTGAGGACAGTGCTGTGAACAAGCCAGTTTCCCAAGCAAGCTAACAGAGGCTACTAAAGGTGCCACTGGATACAGCTCACAGGGCAGCTATTTGTATGGTGACAGCTCTTAGCTGTTACTGAACCAGATTTGAAACAAAGACTCCCAGGTGAAAAGCACCATCCACATGTAGCATAAAGAATAGAGCAAAGTACTAATCCTTAACCCAGATCCATCCCATTGTCTCTGCCATGTCAGATACAGGAAATACCCATACAGTAGCAGGCTATGCATTGGACACCACAGTTTAAGTGAGAATCTGTTGACAGAAGAGTTTGTACCCTGGCAGAACTTCATGCATGAAAGCTCAGAGCACCTGCAAGATTTGCATTATCCCAACAGCTCAGCTGTCTCCTGCAGTGGAGTCCAGAGGCAATCCTTCCTTGGGCTTTGAGTGACCCTGAAAGGCCACCTTCTCTGCTCCTCAATCCTCAGCATTTAGGAGCAGTAAAGAGCTGAGAGGCCCTGAGAAGCTACTCTCAGTCAAGGGATAAGTGGTGGTTATTCCATGGAGCACTGCCTGGGCTGCATAAAACAGAGTCAGCATTTAGAAATAGCATGGGATCCTCCTCAGCTGAGGAACAGCCAAAGCACCAGGAGCAGGGATGCTTTTTTCACTGCTGATGCTTGCTCAGAGGGGATTTCCTTCTGCTCCTGACCCAGATGTTGATACAGTGAACAGGGCTGTGCTCAATCTACTTGGGTTACTGCAGGATGCCCCAAGGGCATCCAGAAATAGCAATGCTGTGTGATCTCCAGTGACCTCCCAGTTATCTCTGTGTGACAATCAGGCTGTTAATTTTGACATATATTAGCTGTAGTTAGTTCAAGACCTCCTTATCTGACCTCCCCCTTGCTGGACTGCTGGGGCTGTGGGAGGTGATCAGACCATCATTTCCCAGATATGACCTGTTCAGGGCTTGTGACAGGTCACTGACAGGGAAACCCCTTTGCTCCTGAGCTCTGCTCCTTTCTGCCTGCAACAGCCAAAGCTGACAACTCCTGACACCCATCAGGTCCCCACTGAAAATGCTGCAGCCAACGCTGAGGCCAGGGAAGAGCCAAGAGTAGAAACTCCTTTAAACCCATGTACTCCTACAGCAGCAGATACTATTGCTCATGAATTAAACATCAAATAAACACAGCTCTAATTTGCAGTTATTTTCAGCAGATCTTATAAAACTCTGCAAAAATAAAAATTCTGCACATCACCTAGAGTTTGTGCCTGTTGATGTGGTTGTGCCTTTTTGGCTTTCACAGCTATGTTTCTGCAAAGCTTTTAAAGTGCCACATCTGCTTTTGAGCATTTTGAACTATGTCAGGTTGACTCATAAATCATAACTGATATACAGACTATGAGATGTTTTGCTTATGGCAAAATAACTCTAAGTGTCTGAAAATGCCATTCTTTCAAAACTTAGGAATTAATTCCATTATTTAGGTCAATAGGACTTTAGAGTCGGAATTGCAAAAGTCTAGAGGCACATACAGACAGTGGAAATGCCAAAGATGTTGAAGCACACCAGACACGGAGCCTGTGTGGACAGCAGTGGCAGGCAGGCACCTAACCCACTTGGATTTGTAAAAGGCCATCATGAACTTCCTCCAGAATTAGGCTGTGAGAGAATTTAGTACTCTGCAGTACTGTCGCTCCATTGCAGCCTTTCCAGTGGGGCAGAACAGCAAGAGGAAGGGAAGCAATCAGAACCTGCTCAGAATCCCCTCAAGTTTCCAGGTACTGCCCCTAGAGCAGGTTTTAGCTGCAATGTTCCCTGACCACTGTAGCATTTGCTGTCACCAAGAGAGGTGCTGGAACAAACCCTACAGTGGCAGATTTCCCACAGCAGTCTGGGGACAAAGCCTCCTCAGCTTTGGGGAGGGAAATAATCACACATTTCTTCTCAACCTTGCCCAGAGAATGTGAAAGAAAAGGCACCAAGCCAGTGATGGAGGAGCATGGCTGTCTTGGCCCTTAAATGCAATACTACTGTAAACAAACTGAAAATGTGCATATTCCCTTAGCAGAGGAAGTTGTTTGAGTATTTCATGAAGACACTGGATTTGACTGGAAACCAGTGGCAGTGTGGTTCCCAGATGCCTGCTGGTACTGGGGCAGATGTGCAAGGGATGTAACTACCCAAGATTAGTTCAGGATTCTCCAGATATCCTACAGTATGCATGGTCTGCACAGCCACGATCCCTGGTCCTCCAGAAAAGAGCCCACTAGAATATCCACTTTTGCAATTTCCTTTTTTTTTTGCTTTCCTATTTTGTCCTTTCTGAAAATTTGTTTGGCCTCTAGGTATGCTTTTTATGAAATACATGTCTGAGGGTTTGGTTGAGCTGTCAGTGTTATACACCTCATTTCTCAGAAACATTTCAGAAATACTAAATTTGTAATATCTCTGGGTTTAGACCAGCATCCATTCTTTGCTGCATAACCTGATTACTTTGGGGAAGAATCTTTCAAATTTCAGCTGGCTTTTATTGGCTTTGACTTGTATTTTCAATGATTAGAAAATATCTGAACAACCTGTTTATTAGCTTTTTTCCTTCAACAGGGGTGGTGTAATAGCAGCATTGGCTGCTGCTAGCTTTCTTCCAACAAAGTAACATTTTTGTGGTTCTTAATCAAAAAAACCTTATTCTCTCCAAACTAGAGATGGAACTGAATGATCCTGGGACAAATGCCTGGATCCAAATGGGATTTTTTCCTTTTGAGTATGAGCTCAAGCTATGATTAATCACCTTTTCTTTCAGTGGAATATACTAGCTTCTGTAAGTGAGCTTTTTCACCTCACAGAGGGAAATGAAAAAGCAGGGTATTTTATTATGCCTTGGATCACTGATGAGGAAAGGCTCATTTGTACAATTCACTGAGCAAGTCTTTTGGTCTATTTCTTGTTACAGACAAATTATATGGTTATATGTTAAGTTACAACACAAAGTATTCAGATGTTACAGAAAATCAATACAACATTTTCTGAAAAGAAATATACATTTTAATGTCTTTATTTCTCTTGTGACCAAAAAGGCAAAAATATCCATGTACTATAAAACAGAGAGAATCCATTCAAGGGTTGTTACTTATTGTTCTACTGCTGTTACCACAGGGAAAATAGTAGTAATTTTTAAAAATCATTTCTGCATGATCTGCTTTTGTGTGAACTGATAAGAAAATGCGTTCTTTCTGCACATACAACACATAAGGAATGTTTACTGCCCATATGGTCTCTGGAGGACTCTGACATTAGAATTTCTATGGTAGCAAGTTGAGAGCAAAAAAAGCAATTATCTGAATACTGTAAAACTGTGGTGTTTTCATCCTGCCTGTGCATAAAATGAGCATAAGAAGGACAGCAAAAGCATTTAGCACTGTGTCACCTGCATGGGAATCCTGGATATTATACACCATGGCTGAGCTCTGCTGATTTACATCCTCTGCAGGGTTGCCTCACTGCTTTGTACAAAAATCTGCCATGACACACGACACAGAGCCCAGAAATGTGCACCAGAGGCTACTGCTGAAGGTGCTTCATCACAGCACGATTAAAGGATGTGATGGACTCACATTGTTAGAAGGAGAAATGAGGTCTTTGATGCTGCAGCAGTTTGTTCATTCCACATCTGAGTCCCCCCAGCATGCCAGGACGCAGTGGGATTTCCGCTCCTCAAACCCTCTGCCAGCGTTCCTGACACAGCACACGCTGCTGCCTGCACTGGGCTGGCTCCCCAGGCTTCTTGCATTAAACACTTCCCCAATATCAAAATGTATTGGCAGGCCTGTCACAGCCAGTGTGACTTCAGCTACTTGTGTTCCCTGGAAAATCACCTTGAATAGAAGATGCCCATTTGCTTTTGACTGTGCTGTAAAACTCTTCTTTCATCTTTCCTAAGGTTTAATACATCTTTCCAATTGTTTGTGTAGAATAGTTAGAGCTGTGTGAATGAGCAGTCTCCACACCAGTGGATCACAGACTGCCCAGCATGGGCCCTGTTCTGTTCAGGTCTTAGCTCACCTGCATTGTGGGTTTGTGTGTACAGGCACACACACATTTTCCTTTCTTTTGTTCTCATAATAACAATCTGCCCTCAGTATCTCCACCAGTCAGGAAAATAAAACACCGAGAAGACAAAGGAGGAGCAGAAGGGTTTTGTGATCAGATGAGCATTGAGAAAACAAACCCTAATTTCCTTTGAGAAGAGCTATAACCCTGTATTTAATTCCTGACTGCTAAGTCTTTAGGGATGCTGTTCACAGCTGACTTGGGTATGAGCAGTGTGTCCTTTGGCTATTAAATCTCAGAGCAGTAAGCTCCCCTTACAGATTGACTTCCAGACACGAGGTCTAATATTGGTCATTTGATCAAATGCAATTTGTTTACATTTTTAATCAATGTGCCCACATTCACTCATTCATGCCCACAGCTCCATGAGCACAAACAAATTCTAATGTATGCAGGAAGAGTGAAAAAATCTTGCACATTCAAGGAGCTCAGTCTGAGGTACATAAGGAAGTTTTCTGAGCTGCAGGGTACCTGCAACTATCAGTTGCTTCAATAGTCACTAAAGATTTCAGGTTTCATACACCAAAACAAACAACATTTTCTAAATGCAGTTTTTTTGTGCCTTAATGTTGTGTTGTTTGCAAGCAAATACTGCATTTTCACTCCTGGCTTCTTCAATTTCATCCATCAACAAAAATTCTAATTTTGAGAATTAATCAAAGTCAAAAACTTCAATGTAAAGTCAAAAAATCCAATATCTTAACAAAAAATATCAATTAAAAAGCCACCAAAATATAAACTAAAAAAAAGGACTTGTTTCCAATAGCTGATATACAGCACAAAATATTTACTTGATTGATTCAGGCCATTAGGCACGAGAATGACTATTCAAATCAACCAAATTAAAAATTAGTCATTTTTATACAAAACCTTCTGAGTACAAAATTCTCAAACTACCATATGATCTTGGAGAAAACAGCTTAAATCAAACTTCATCCCCATTCTGTGACTGCTGCACAGCAGCATGTTATTGCCCTCAGGTAGGGACAAGGGCAACTTCAAATTCAGCATGTCAGGTCAAGGGTAACAGTTCCCCTTCTGAGCTTAGTCTCTAGCGATGGCTCAGCAGAGATCACATAAAAAAAGAGAAAAAGGTGATTAAAAATATCAATAAACTACACCTTAAGAGATTGCCTTAGGGTGGATGAGCATTCACTGTCCTCATTCTGTGAATGGGAGAATCCAGGCAGAGGCACAGTATCTTGGGAATAGTAACTCTCCAGGCAGAGCTGGGAAGAAAAGCCAGAGCTGTGTGCTCTATCCACCACACCACAGATCCCTCAAATGCAGCCCAGGAGCTCCTACCTGTGGCCTGGGAATCCTCAAAACTCAGCTAACAACTAGCTGTAAAATAAGGCATCTTTAATTGAATGATCTCGTTAATTAGCCAAGGCAGCTCCGGTCTGTGCTTCAGCAGCGCCTTGCCTGTGAATTGCTGAGCAGTCCCCAGCCTGAGGGGCAACCAAATAATTGCCCTGCCTGAAAGAGCAAAGCAGTGGTAGCTCTGGCATGGGAGGTGTATTGTGAATGCTCACAGGGGCCTTCCAGAAGGTATTTTATGCTGTTTCACAGTGATGAGCAGACCAAGTCTGTAGTTCTTGTTCTACAACTCACTGCTAAATATGCACAGCATTTAATTTTCCTTTCATTTCTGAAACGTTTCATGGATGCCAAACTAATCAAGAACTCCAATAGCAAATCAAGAGGCTATAGGATAAATCTCATTATCCAGAATATGTTTGGCTACTGCAATCCAATCTTTATATATTAAGCATTGTTTTAGTGTTAATTAACAGTGCCTAATAATCATTATAAGCACTGAAACAACAGCCAGTGTTAACCACAGGAATAAAAGATTAGCTGGGATGAAAAGGGAGATGTCTTTACATCAGATTTGTTATGCAATCTAGAGTTGCATAACTACATACTCATTTTTTGCATGGCTCTCAAACTTTTCAGGGGCAGTAACTTGATCATGTGCTTTCCAAAGCACTTGCAAAGGTTGTCTGTGAAAAAAGCACTTTTAAGTGACCAAAAATAAAAGGGCAGAGAATTCTCAACTGAGATCATTGGGTATTCTGGTTGCCCGCACATTTGGAGAGTTTTGAGTGATCTTAACAGCAGTTATATAAGCATATGGAGAGAAAATAAACTTGTATTAAATGTGTAACACATATGGTCTCCTGACTGGATTGTTCCAAGCCACGCAGTGACTTCATGCTTTTATAGTCCACATGCACTGTACAGCAGTCCTTTGGTCTCAAAGTAGGAGTCAGAAATAGTATATCAGCATGAACTCTATTCTTTGAGGGGCAGTCAGTGTGTTAATATTAAAATACACAATACACTTTGGCTAGCTTTGTTTAACAGCAAAAAAGAGCCCTCTGCATGGGACTAGATCTTACTAGCTGATAACACCAGATATCATATGGCTATATGATGTGCATGTGCAGTAACTATTTTCCTGGGGTGTGCCATGAGGAACTTTAGGGTAAGGAAAGTGTCCTCAGCAGTTTTATTTTATTTGGGCAAGGGAGCAGCATTCTGAGTGCTTTACAGAGGAAAGTCTGTCACCTGGGCTAGCTAGGGCCACACGGTGTAAAGACTACACCAGACCTCTTCTTTCCAGCCTCAAAGCTAAATCTAATCAGTCTCAGCCCAGGACGAGATTGACAAAGGACGCAGAAGCACTAGTTGTACTGAAGTTGGGTTTTCTTGTTATTAAACATGTCCATCACCCGCATAAACTCCGAGTGCTATTATTCTGTCGTGTCTGGATCGCACAAAAGCCTCAGCGGCCGAACCGAGTCCAGCAGACGTCACTTGAGGAGTCGGTCCGAGGGATCAGTTCCCAGTAGGATCCAGCCCGGTGCTGTGAGACGCCCTGTGCCGGCCGTCCAGCCAAGCACCTGCCCGGCTGCGCTCGGGGCGGAATCAAAAGGAAATCTCCTGTCCAAAGGCACCGCGGGTGCGGCGAGCGGCGGTGCCGCCCGTGCGGGCGCTGCCGGCCCGGGGCGGCCGCTCCCCGGTCCCGGGGCCGCGGGCGGAGCGGGCCGGCGGGGCCGGGCCGGCGGGGCGGGGGCAGCGCTCACCTCGCCGGCCGTGCCCCGGCAGAGCCATGCGGGGTCCGCGGGCGGCCCTGGCGCTGCTGCTGGCGGCGGCGCTCGCCCCGCGGCCGGCGCGGCCGCACCCGCAGTGCCTGGACTTCAAGCCGCCGTTCCGGCCGCCGCGGGGCCTCGCCTTCTGCCGCCGCTACGCCGAGTTCGGCTGCTGCGACCCGAGCCGCGACCGCGCCCTGCTCCAGCGCTTCTACCGCCTGAGCGCCCGCCTCGACGAGCGCACCTACGCCGCCTGCGCCGGGCACCTGCAGGAGCTGCTGTGCCAGGTGAGACCTCCGGGAGCCCTCCGGGGATCCCGCCGCGCAGGGCTCAGCCGCACAGGGCTGGCCAGCCCCTGCACGGAGCTCTGTGCGGGCATGGATGCTGTTGCCCCATCGCAGCGCTCTGGCCCGTGTATGTTCAGCTACTCATGCAGGGCTGCATCGAGGCCGGCTGTGGATGCATTGGCCCAGACAGGGGTGCATTGACCCCATGCATGCATTGATCTGATGCACTGGTCCAGGCACGGGAACTTTGGACAGTCCAGGGGAGACTGAGCCGTGATGTGAACTCCCAAGGCCAGACTGGAGTTCCCACCCGTAGGTACATCAGCCATGGCATTAGTGCTTGGGTACATCGGCCCACACATCAGTGCATCAGGGATAGCACGGCAGCCTAGGCATGTGCTCCCAGGCACTGGAAGGAGTGACTGTCGATCATCAAGTATCCCAGTGGACTTTTTGTTCTTTGGCAGTTGTCTAAAAGAGGAGCAGGGATGTTGCTCTTCTTTAGTTTAGGAGCAGCAGTCTCTGAGATGGGTAACTGGGCAGTAATAGTTTGCACACTTTCCTCACCCTCCCAGGGTTAGGATACCAGATCTGGTGAACAAACCCACAGGGCACCTGCCTACACAAATCTTGCTCCTTGTTATGACCAGCTGATGGGGTCAGGTGCATTTTTTTTTTTAATTGAGTTACAGCACTTTTAGCATGTGCCAGGTGCTAATAGTCCTGGTGATGGGTGCAGAGCAGTGCCTGTGGATGTGGCCATCCTGCACAAGGGGGAATTTCCACTCAGAGCTGATGTTCTGGGGCCAGGTATGATAATGGGATGATCACAGTCTGCACAGAGCAAAGTGTCTCACCCTATCATCAGTGGAGGCCTCACATGTATGAAAATGCCCCTGAGACACAGCTCAGCACTGTGCAAGTGTAAGCCTTAAATTAATTCAGACACTGGAGTCTTGTCTGTTGTGCTCAGATGGGCTCAAAATGGCTTTTCAGAAATCCTGCTCTTGGCATTTTGCCCCTACCTCTTGGGTTCCTTAAACCATGAAGCAAAAGACAACACTTTTGCACACCAGGATCTAGAGAATTGACTTCTATTTCATCACGGAAGCAAAAACCATTTGAATATATTTCTGTAACAAGCAGTGTCTAAGAGTCCATTCGCAGATAGGACACCAGTTAGCAATGTGTGCTAAGCACTCCTGCTTCTGGAAGTGATAACTAAGTCTCCTGTGTTTGTCAGAAGGCCAGCCATTGAAAACGTCTTCAGAAGCAGAGAAATATTTCAGTGTGGGAACAATGATTCACCGAAATGTTCTGATGAGCTCAGTGCATCACCAGCCCAGATGTGGCTACACACCACTGCCTCCGGCTGCACAAGCATGTCACAGAAGTTCAGTCATTGCAAACACTCCAGAAACATTCTGCTTCTATTCACTCACTGTATATACAACTTATATCCTAGACCTGAATTACCTGTGACTTACTCAGCACACTTCTCTCTATTTCTGCTCACAATTCATGATTTCTCTCAAATGTGATATCAAATTATTTTGACAAGAGTCTCAGTTTGTACTTGTGGATTCCTGCCTTTTCCTGAATTCGTAGAATAATGGAACAGTTTGATTTGGAAAGGACCTAGTCCAGCCTCCCCTGCAATGAGCAGGGACAGCTTCAACCACATCAGGTTGTTCAACCTGTCCTTGAATATTTCCAGGGATGGGGCTTCTATCACCTCTCTTGGCAACCTGTTATAGTATTTCCACCCTCATTGTAATCAATTTCTTTCTTAAATCTGATCTATGTTGGCCCTTCTTCAGTTTAAAGCCCTTACCTCTTGTCCTATCACTACACTGCCTTGTAAAATGTCCCTCTCCAGTTCTCCTGTGGAAGGTGCCATAAGGTCACCTTGGAGCCCTCTCTTCTCCACCAAACTGCAAGAGCAGATGCCTCGCTCTGCTTCTCAGGGAACAGCTTGCTTAAAGGCTTGAGTTTCCAGATGGAGGTGGTCAAGGAATGTCAGGGATAATGTGGAAGTTAAACGCTTTTCTGAGGAGTCCTGTAGCTTCCTCCAGGGTGATAGCAGCAGTAAATAAGACATCGTCTGATGTGGGTGTTCCATCAGATTCAGACTGTTGGAATTCCCCAGATAAGGAGCTGCCTCTGAATTCCTGGAACAGACAGGATGCATTTGGTTAGCCTGTCTTAATGTGACTTGTTTTGTCTTCTGATGAGTTATTTTCATAGTACAAACTTGTTCCAGCCCTGCTGAAGTAACTGATCATCTGCCCAGTAATTTCCTCGGTCTTTGGAGCACATCATAGTTTAAAATTAATGAACAGACAGCATCATTTAGAAATTACAATTTAGATCTAATATTGATTCTGGGCTCTGACTACGGGTAGAGCTTCTTGGTATTTTGAGTTATGTGAACATGACAGGATGATGTGAAGGCTAAAGGACCACAACATTTGCTTCCAAAGCAGAGAAATTCAGTGAAAGACAGGAGGCTCCATCTCTTCCAGAATAAAATTTGGAAAATATCTCACATGTCTTGAAAATACCCTAGGACATGCTTAGGTACTTTCAGGCTAGTGATAGATCTCTGAATTTCACTGCCAGTGTAATGCTGCTGTAATTAGCTGTATGCCACCAGGAATGTTGTAAGGAGGGAAGAAGTTGCCCACAACTTCTATTCAGACACACCTGAGGCCATGGTGAACAGCCTGAAATGGCAGAGACAGGGAATCCTTGTCTCTAGGCTATTTTTAATTCTGCTGCTGAAGCCAGGGCATTGCTTTGTAATGCATAAGATGGCAGCTTGCTTTGAAAGAGGCTTTCACAGAATGAGGTACACCTGAGTCCTCAAGTGAGGGGCCTCCTTTCTCTGAATGGGAAACCTCCATAGGCAACAGCAGATCGAGCTCCCACCCAGCCCTTCCATCAAAATTCCCTTTCTATCTCATTTCAATTTGTTTTCTAAGGCATTTTTTCAGTCATTACAAGTGAATTGACAAATGCTCTGTCTCTTTCTGTCCCTGGCACACCTCGTGTAACCAAGCCAAGTGTGTTACCCAATCTGCCTGTGTAATTTCAGTGTTTTGTTTCACAAGCAATCTTCTTTTACCACATTAATTGCTGCTCATTTGGAAGCTTAATAACCTTCATTTTGCAATGAATGGCTTGACATTCCAGGAGGAAGGCTTATTGTACACTAATGATCTGTTATATGGCTTCTCAGTTTATTATGGTATGTAATGGAAAATAAAATTAAAATTAAATATTGTGTATGCTTATCAGCTAATTTAAACAGTTCGGAATCTCAGATGTTATATCTTTTCAGCTATTGAATAGAGTTGTAATCTGCATTAAAAAACATCTCCCTATAGATCTAGAAACAGCTCCCTATTTTTTTTTAATTAAGCTGGTTTTGCTTAGTAAAAGAAGAAGCAAAGCCAGATAGGAATTAAAGAATACAGAATTTATTTAAGTGGTGGTTTCTCTTCTGACCTTTGTTGCCTCAGGTATTTATTGAAATATAACTTTGAAAATAATTGAGCCTCCACAGAGTCATGTTGCATTATTTGAAGAGCACTTTTGAGGTGATTGTTGGGAAGATGAATTATAACTGGAAAATATTGTGTTTATTGCAAGCAAAAACCCTTGCAAAACAGAACTGAGTCACTTTGGTCAGTTTGTAATTTACAGACAGTTTTACTGAATTGCAGCTTTTTTATAAAGAAAATGTGTCTGTAGGAGTTTTCATCGTGGAGATTACAATGAGCTGTGTGACCTTAAGCAGATTTCCAAGGCTGCACCTTCCATAAACAAGGGTTGAGCTGCAGCTGCTGCCAGGACCTTGCCTGGATTATGGCCATTTTGTGCTCACTGTCTGAAATCCTGTAACCTCAGCATCTCTCACAGAACTTGGTGACCCATGTCAGGATCATGAGATGCCTTTCTCCACTGCTGGCTGGGGATGTAAACTATCTGTAGGCAAAGGTCCCCCAGCAAAGGCAACTGGACCCAAGCAAGGATGGTGCCCTCCCCTCCTCCTCCACTTTCACATCCCACTCCTTCCAAGCTGTAAATCACATCCATGTTTGAGGCCCATGCCTGGATTATCAGATGATGAGGTATGAATGTCCCAGGCTTTGGCCCTGATGGCCTTTCCCGTTCTATTGTCAGTGTGCAGGGCCTGAATCTTCTCAGCTAATTCTTTGGTTTCACTTCTGCTCTGTGATTAATCTTATTATTTCATAGATAAAGTGAGAGCATCCAAGGAAGAAAAGTCTCTTTTTCCCCAGTACAGTCTGCTAGGGTGATGTAGCAACACAGGCGTCATTGCAGGTTTTTTTGAAAAGTTCTGTGGTTAGAATAAATGAGTAACAGCTTGAGGAAGTCAGCTTTCACCAGCAACATTGGAGATAATTTCCATGAGTGCTGAGACAAACCCCCCTCTAAGATCTTTCCCTCTGTTAACGTATCTTCAGAATAAACCACAACATATCTTGTAATTAAGATGAAGTATCTCCAATTAGTATCACTGCTCGGCTGTTTCAAATCTGATCCAATGAATGACTTGAAGCTTTTTCTCCCTCCCTCTAGGAATGCTCTCCATACGCAGCTCACTTGTATGACGCTGAGGACCCCTCCACCCCCGTGCGGACGATCCCAGGGCTGTGCCGGGACTACTGCGCGCAGCTGTGGCACGACTGCCGCTCCATCTTCCGCGCCCTCTCTGCAGACCCGGAGCTAACCGCGCTGGAAAACCACACGGCAAAGTTCTGCCGCTACCTGTCCCTGGAGGACACCGACTACTGCTTCCCGCACCTGCTGGCCAACCAGAACCTCAACCAGAACCTGGGGCTGGTGACGGCTGACGCGGAGGGCTGCCTGCAGCTCTGCCTGCGGGAGGTGGCCAACGGGCTGCGCAATCCCGTGGCCATGGTGCACGCCAACGACGGCACCCACCGCTTCTTCATCGCGGAGCAGGTGGGCCTGGTGTGGACCTACCTGCCCGACGGATCCAGGCTCGAAAAGCCATTTCTGAACATCAGCCAAGCTGTGCTTACCTCGCCTTGGGAAGGAGATGAGAGAGGGTTTCTGTGCATTGTCTTCCATCCTAAATTCAAATTTAATGGTAAAGTGTACGTCTACTACTCAGTTGAAGTTCATTATGAAGAGAGAATCCGAATCAGTGAGTTCAGAATTTCTCCTAATGACATGAATGCCTTGGACCATGGTTCTGAAAGGTATCGTACACACATTATTTTTAAGATCTTAGAAGGCCACTTGTGCAATTTTAAAGACCATTAATGAATGAGACTTACTTAGCTTCGTGTTTTTGCATTCCAGAGTTAGTCTAAGTCCATGTCTAGTGTGTTGAGGTACAGAGGCTGTGTGTCCTCCATGGATGAACTGCAAGTGTGCAGGGGTAAAACATCTACAGCTCTCAGTTCTGGCATGTCACAGGACTTAACTAAACATGGATTAAACATTATTTATAGTTAGTGTTTTGGGGTTATTGTTCGATTGGGCTTTGAAGTTTGTTTGTTTTGTACTTTTGTGATTACCCTTTAAAATAGACTTCTGCAAAGAATGAGTGCAATTCATTCCAAAGCCAAAGGTTTCTAAAATTAGTATAAACAAACTAAGTGATACCAGATCAAAGATGGATTTGGTCCAATGTTTCTTTATCTGAACAACAAGTCAACCCTTTGATATTACAAATTTAATATCAAATTAAATAAAACACAAGTCACCATATTATTACAGAGTGCATTTTAGTTGGAAATGTCATTTGTTTGAGTCTGGTCTTGCAGTTGTTCCACACTAATATGCAGAGATGATGAGAGACTTGTTTGTGGAATCAGGCACATAGATTTATAACCTGTTGCAGAACTATGTTATAGAGCCACTGGTTTTAGAGACCCTTGGATGTTACTAATTCGAAGATTTTTTCCCTCATTATTTGGATTTTATTAGGGGCTTTCCAAACACCCAGCTGTGGATTATTCTAGCTCAAAAATGCACATAGCCTAATGATAGGGAGGGGATGATACTGGTTGATAAAGCAATTACAGCAATCCAGTGTAAACAGCACTGTAGATGGCAGCTAAGGAGAATTACAACATGGCACTCAGGAAAGCAAATCAGAAACCTGCAGATATCAACAGCCCATGAGCTGTCTTGTTAAGAATCCTCAGACTCTATGTTTGTAACAATTTCTGTGCTTACTTAGCTTATGGTTAGTACAGCAAAAGCTTAAAAAAACAAAATTGTGGTCCTATTGTGCTTGTGTAGGCTCAGGTCCCACTGACTTCATCCTGAGCTGCTGCCCAAGAGGGAGCTCAGGCTGACATGTGCTGTGCACTGCCTTGGCTCAAATGCATGTGTCTGTTTATCCTCAGATGTTTCTCAATGAATTTTGGTTTTTTCCACCTTCTTTGGGAGGCTGAGGAAGATTCACCTTGGTGTCCACACAGGATCCTCGCTCGCTCCTTTGTCAGCTGAACCTGTGCACTCTTGCACTTACCTTATCACAGGGGTGCTGACATTTAACAGGTGGTGACAGTAACTCCATAGCTGGGTTCCTTCCCACAACTCACAATAACTATCAATATTTCAGGATGGAAAAAAACTGTCTAAAAATGAGGTGGTATAAGTAAGTGTTATAATTTGCCTTAGTAGCTATGAAGATGCACTGCCAGCATGAAATCTGGACTCTTTTAGAAGCTGGAAATAATAAACTTCAGTTGTTATACTTGGGAACCTCCACTGCACGTATTTGTGGCTTTACCATTCTATAAAATTATAGTTTATGTATTTTCCCCTTTCATGCTATGGAAGGGATTCCAGGAGCATAAAATAAACAAATAAAATAGAGAGTTTGGGGTTAAAATTAAGGTAAATTTTGCTGGTACTTTTTAAATAACTTTTGGTAAATTCAGTTTGTTGGTGGGGCTTCTTTTAACTGCTCTTTAAACTCATAAGGTCCTGAGTGTGTAATTATCATTTAAGGATTCTTCTCTCTGTAAGAATTTAACTATTCCTTAATGTTTGAGAAGTTTTATGTTTGCCTTGAAAGCGCCTGGCAGGACTGTGCCAAAAGCTGTACAGATGCACCGATGGACTGGAATCCTTTCTCTTACAATTTCCAATTGATTATAAGCTCAGATGCCTTTTCTTTAATAAATTATAAAGAAAAATAAAAAAGATTAACAAGGAGGAAGAAAGAATCCGAGGAAAAGTTTAAGCAATTAAAAGTATATTTTGTCATGTGATTTCCCAGACTTTCCATATTACACAATTTGGTGTCTCTGTAATCTGGAAAATATGTTGAAACTATTTAAGGTTAGAAAATCAGCTATGCCCAAGAAAAATTCAGTAACAAGGATATGGGGGAATTTCTATCAAAACCAATCTGTAGCTGCTTCCATCTGTCAAGAACTACATTGTCATGACATTGCTCTGCCCTTTGCATAGTGCTTGTGCAGTAGGAAATTGCTTTCTCCCTGTTTTCACTTAGAATAATCCTTGAAATAGAAGAACCTGCTTCCAACCATAACGGAGGAGAGCTGCTCTTTGGAGATGATGAGTATCTCTACATCTTCACTGGAGATGGAGGCATGGCTGGGGATCCTTTTGGCACCTTTGGAAATGCCCAGAACAAGTAAGAGTGGATCCATTCCCTATGGCAGCTCCAGGGTGGGGAAAATCAATGCCAGCCACCTGAAGGCTGCTTGGCGGCAAATGCGACTATCGTGAAATGGTTCTTTTTCCAGAGATATTCAAAGACTTGTCTTTTCTAAAACACAAAGAATGAAACCCTGGACTTTCCAACCCCACCCCTGCTCTCATTTTTTGCCAAGGTTATTTCTTTACCTTTTTCATTTCTTCTCCCAATACAGATCAGCCCTGCTGGGCAAAGTGCTGCGGATCGATGTGAACAACAACGAGCGCGGGCCCCTGTACCGCATTCCCCCGGACAACCCCTTCGTCAGCGACCCCGCGGCGCGCCCCGAGGTCTACGCCTACGGAGTGAGGAACATGTGGCGCTGCTCCTTCGACAGGGGGGACCCTCACAACAAGGAGGGGAAGGGACGGCTCTTCTGCGGGGATGTGGGGCAGAATAAATATGAAGAAGTCGACATCGTGGAGAAAGGGAAAAATTACGGCTGGAGGGCGAGGGAAGGGTTCAGCTGTTACGATAAGAAACTCTGCACCAATTCTTCCTTGGGTAAATAGATGTGCTCTTGTTTTTGCGGTATTCACGTTCTCTGAACAGAGAGAGGCATAATTCTCTCTCCCAGGATTTTTCCTGGGGAAGGCAGTGAGAAGCACAGAGGCTGAAAACAATCCTTATCTCTGCTTGCTGCTCCTGTTGTTTGGCACGTGTAGAATGTGTTATGGAGATTGCTTACCAAGAATGATTTGTTAATTAATCAGTCTGAACAACCAGTGATGGTCGTTTAGATTAATTGGTCAGTTGAGTCAAAGCTGTGTCGTGACTGTCTGGAGACAGTCATGGGATTTTCTTTAGTATCTCTCTAGTATAGTTATAATATAGTATTAGTGTAATATAATATAGCTTAATAAAGCATTTGTTCAGCCTTCTGAAATCATAGAGTCAGAGTACACTATTCCCTACATTGAGGTCACCCTGGATTGATACGGTTTTTAATTCCTGCCTTCAAAGCCTGGCTGCTTGGTGACAAACACACCTTTTTTGAGATGTAAACCTGTGCTGTCCCTCTAGAAGGGAACTGGCTTGGGCATAAATACTGAAAGTACAAATGTTACCCTTTCTGAGTTAGGAGGAAAGTGAAACATGCTAGCTATTGTTTTACCAGGTGATTGGTGTTGTTAGTGAAATTACTTTGTGATTTTGTGGTTTAGAGGGACAATTTCATCTTTGCCATGTAAAATAAGGCTTTTTGCAGAAGCAAGAAAAAATTGGAGGAATTGTGTTTTTCTTGATAACTCACCCTTATTTTAAAAAAACAGAGAAAAAACATTGACTGATCAATCTTTATGCATGCTGCCTGCTCTGCAAGTATCTGAATGTATGGTGTATTTTCATTTCTTTTAGCTATGCCACAGAGGAAAACCTAATTTGATTTTCATTTCTTTAAACTGTTCAAAACTGGATTGAGGTTGTTTGCTGGCTGGCTAAATTCCAGTGAGCATGTGAAGTCAGAACATATTGACTTGCAAGGGCTGATGTGGACCATGTCTTGTGCTGGAACGTCTTCTCAGAGATTCAGAGGGGCAGTGGAGTGGGCTGGCACTGATTTGCATTAGCTGAGATTCTGATTCTTTTCTCTCCCATGTGTTGTGTGTTGTTGTTTAATTTTCTTCCTAATATTAACTCAGTTTAAATTCCTTCCTTTTATTAGCTTTGCTATAAATACGAGTGATTAACTATTTTTTTATAAAAATGTCAAGAGCAGGGAGCAGATTTTTTGCACTCTCTTGGCTGAAGCAGTTGTCAGAGAGCTCATTTATTGCTCTCCTGTGTGACAGTACCCACATGAGCATTCACGGCAGACACTTTACTGAGGTCTCCAGGGATTCAGAGCAATTTTTGATGACTTTAGAGACCCTTTGTTAGAGCAGTGAAATGTCACAGCCCCTTTAGAATGAGAAGTACAGCTGAAGTGTGGAAAACACCTGCTTTAGAGGAGATTCCCCTGGTGCAAATTCCTTGCTGGCAGAGCTGCTGGGTTTGCTACTTGCAGCATCTGCTACATGGGCAGGGAGAAAGGCTGTGAGGATGAGGAGGAAAGGGTACCGTGAGGCACCTGTGAGCCAGGAGTTTCAAAAGAAAAGGGAGGAAGCATCTAATGGAGGCCCTCAAAATCTGGATATCTCTCTCCATTTTACATTTGTCATATGTTTTAACTTATATTTCCCAATGAATATGCCAGTACTACATCATTCATGCCTCTGCCATCCCATAAATATTTGATGGCCCTTTCAAGTTGCTTCTCCATCTCAGAGGAACAGAAGCTATTTGTGCTGACATCTGACATATCTTTTCATCAGTGCCTGCAGTCTGGAGTCACCCATCTCTTTTTTCCCTTTTGCCACTTAGACAAAGCTGCATTGGGCAAACATTTCCTGCATGGGTGCAGTGGCTCTAGGAGTAACCTGTGAATTTGCAGCTAAACCAGACAAGCTCTGTAGAAATGTGCCAGAAGTGGCACTAACTGAGATGGATTGAGTGGGAGGAGAAGGGCTCAGGAGAATGCTGAGGTGTCTTGGTAAGGGCCGGGGCAATCAAATGTGATTCTGAAAAGGTGAAAATCAAACTAAATACAACTCCATTGGCAAGTCATTTAAATAGAAGATGCACCAGGGAGCCTGATTGTATTCTGCCAGTCTCAGAACAATCTAGATAAAGAGCTATTCTGCAGCATGTGCAAAACAAGTCACAGATCTTTTCTGCCCTGCAGATGATGTGCTTCCAATTTATGCATATCCACACAAAATGGGGAAATCTGTTACAGGAGGCTACGTCTACCGAGGTTGTGAGTCTCCAAACCTGAATGGCCTGTACATATTTGGTGATTTTATGAGCGGGTAAGTAAACACTTAGGGCACTCACAAAGTTGTACCCCCAGCCAAATTACCCCCCAAGATGGCCTGATGGCCCTTCAACCCTCCCCTCTTGTTTTTTCACGGGCTTGTGTTGCCCTTGAAGACAAGGGGTTGCAGGGTGTATCATACATTTGGGTTAATATTAAACAAACTTTTACTCTCAGAGAAAGTTCAGTTCCTATTGCAGCTAGTGTGGGTGGGAAGCATTAAATATCCTTTCAGGTGTCCCTGCTAGCATTCATAAATCATCTGGGTCAGGTTGTAGAAGTGTTCTCTTGCCTTGCAGACGCCTGATGTCTTTGAAGGAGGATCATGCTACTGGAGAGTGGCAGTACAGTGAAATCTGCATGGGGACAGGACAAACATGCATGTTCCCTGGGCTTATCAATAACTACTATCAATACATCATCTCCTTTGCTGAAGATGAAGCAGGTAATCTTCTAACTGTGTGTCACACTGAATGGCATGCTTCTGGTTTCTCTTCAGAATAAAACACCAGAGAAGGGATCAGAGAGGGCAGCAGGTCGTGGAGAGACACAGCACAAGTCTTTAAAATGCCAGATTCCCAGCATCTCCCAAATACCAAACCAAAGTTGCCATGCCAATTTTGAGGTCTGAGCGCCATGCAGTGCCTGCACTGGGAGATGGAGAGTCAGTTGCTTTGGGACTGAGTCTGGTGTGCTGGACGTGCTGCTGCCCTTCCCTCTGGAGAATAGGGAGCAGAGGGGGGCAAGTAGAATAAAACAAACTTAGAAAAGAAACCTCATTCCTCACAGTGCCATGCCATGGGGAAAGCAGGCCTGAGAAGCTGACACCCAAGGGACAGCAAGTCTATCCTCCTGTCTAGGAGAAGGCTGCGGGCATTATTAATGGGTACAGGGAAGCAGATGTCGAGAACAGCAGTTATATATCTGCTCACCCTGGGCTGGGCTATTTGCACCTCTCAAGATGAAGCAGAACAAAAGCCTGTGTTATGTCTTGCATGAGGCATCAGCAAAAGAGTCTTTAAGTCTATATTTTATTAGTGCCAGCTGGGATTTTGCCTTGCATATGACTGAAGGACACCATCTCAGCAGAGCTTTGCTGTGTTTTCATGACTGCAGACATTGTGCTTTCTGGAAGGGAGCTGCTGCTGTGATTTGAAGAGGAGGAAATAAGAGTCCTGGGGTGCAAGCTGGTGGTGTCTCCCACTGTTTGTACAAGCATTGCAGAATGTGCAGCCCATGCAGCCCTTGGCTGGGGGCAGGCAGAGGATGAGCCCCACAATGTGTGTGCTTCATGTGTCACCCAGCAATGCAGGAGCTGTGTTCTGCGCTGCTCCAGGGAGGTCTTGGCTTGTGATCACAAGCACCTGCTTCCAGAATGCCCCAGCTTTTAAACATCTGTTTTTTTCTGCAGATTATGTCAAGTTTGGATGTTGCTCAAATCATATAAATGCAAATTTTATCTTGTGAATGCAAATCCTCCAAGTTAAGTATTAGCTTGAAAGTTTGACTTTTTTAGAGTTAAATTCAATTTTCTTTAATGGTTAATATTCATGGAATTTACAGCTATTTCACAGTGCTGTAGTGAGAAGGATATCTTAACCTAAGGTCAAATAACTTAGTTCAAATCAACTTTATGCCAAGTGCAATATCAAGCTGTTGATTGCAGCCCTTGCTCATGCACATGAGGATGATCTCCCTCATCCTGTGCTTGTCAACAGAGTCTGGACAAAACAGGGGTAAAATCCTGCCACCTTTCTGCCCTACACTGTGCTTTGCACAAGTATGATAGAGCTGAGTGGAGATTTGGGCTGCAGTCTTTTTTCAGAGGGAGTTAACTGCCTTGTGTTTGCTTTATAGTAATGGAAAGAAATCTGTTGATAACACTGTGGTAAGGTTGCTTTATCTGCTGTGAACAGTCTTCTCTTGCACCTTTTTTGTGTGCTAGGAATCTCATATTTTACAAGTTTG
This sequence comes from Fringilla coelebs, assembly GCF_963513975.1. Taxonomy (NCBI): domain Eukaryota; kingdom Metazoa; phylum Chordata; class Aves; order Passeriformes; family Fringillidae; genus Fringilla; species Fringilla coelebs. The sequence continues at coordinate 12,593,729 of NC_140034.1, read as the reverse complement.
CCACGCAGTTTATTTTAACAGGGTTTTCTTCACAGAAGCATTTAAGTTTTGGAGTTGTAGCTCTGATGGATGTTAATCTGCCTGCTGCAGTGGGTGTGTAAATGTTGTGGGGAGATCTCTATTTTTGGCTCAGCCATTATAAAGCCATCAGCCCCATCCCTGGCCAGCAGAACATGTCTGTGAGAGACACCCCAGGCACTGTATCTGTGGGTCACATGTGTGTAGCCTGTGTGCTCAATGGCCTGAGCATCCAAATTCCTGCCTGGTAACTTCCAGGAAAGAGGGGCAGGATGTAAAACACACATCACACAAAACTCAGTGCCAGCTGTTTCCCATCCCCATTTGGACCAAGGCTGCCTCTGGCCTGTCATTAAAGAAGGTGACCAGAAACATGAAGCCACCAGCCAGGGGGAGCCAAAGGTTTCTGCCCTGGGATTATCTGGAGGAGCTCAGCCCAGGGCAGCACAGGAGAGCAGGTAGGAGAAGGGAGACTCAGCCTCGACTGCCACCAACTGCCTACACATTCCTTTGGTCACACTGGCCTCTCTGTTCCTTCCCCTCTTCCCTCTGGATTACCCATAGAACACCCAAAAAAGTCTGCCTTATTCAGTAAGCAAGTGTCTTGCTTCTTTTTCTATTTTCTTTTTTTCTTTTTTTTTTTTAATATTGCAAATATATTTTTTTCTCTCTGATCCTTTTTGTTCCACTTCTCAAGAACTTGAGCTCTCAAAATAGTGCCAGAAGGACTGTTTATCCCAGTCTCCCCTGCACAACAGGAGAAGAAGGATAGAAATGCAGTTAAGAGAAAATAAGTCAAATAAATGGTGATGGACATTGTTTGGTTGAAGGTTGAGCCCTGCATGTGACCTGACAGAGCTGTGATGAATCCAATGCCTTTTGTCTGAGATATGTCTCACTCTGTGAGTGTGCTAGAGAAAGCAAAAGCAAAATGATGTTCTCCTGTAATTCACCCCAAAGGAGTGCTTCATCAAATGAGCAGAAGACAGTGAACTTTCTTAATTTCCTTTCCTTTAATTTCAACAAAAGTAATTCAGGGTTTACCTGTTTTACATTAGAGAAGTCAAAGGACACAGATCATAATGAGATGACAAGGAAGGTCTGGGCAGGTGAACCTGCAGTGGAAATTTGTCCAAATAGTAATTCAAGACAATTTGTAAAAGCTGCCACTCACTAAGAGTGTTTTATGCCAGTGGACTGCAGATGAGCTCTCAGACCCGTGATGCAGAGTTAAGACCTTTGTGCTGTAAAGGACAGAAACTCCATGGACAGTTTTCACAGGTGTGTCTGTTTTGGTTTTTTTTACCAGGGGAATTGTACTTCCTATCTACTGGTGTACCAAGTGCCACAGCTCCCAATGGAGTGGTGTACAAAGTGGTGGACACGTCCAGGTACGAGGTGTTCTTGTTGCAAGGCCTGGTGATGGTGCAGTGAGTCTGGTGGGGATGTGATGAGTCACGTTGGCTGACTAATTAACTCTTCTCCCATGCTGGGCCCTTCTGGGGAATTCAATCAAGGAACATCTGGAGCAACGCGTTGTGGGTCTGCTTTGTCACTGCAGTCGTGGGGGTCCACGTGCCTGGTGCCAAACTTTTATGGGGCTTGTTGGTGTTATGTGGGTTTGGAGATTGCTGAATGCTAAAGTATTTTTGGGTGACTTGTCTTTCTTTGGCAAAGTTTCTCCAGATTTCTGCCCAAAAGGAGACACTTTTTCTCAAGGTGTTTTTTCTGAGTTTCTGTCCATCCTTTTTTCATCTCCCACAAGAGCCCTGTTCCCCCAGACCACGGCAGCCAAAGCTGGACCAGCATGACCTGCAGTGCTTTCTTGGGCAAACTAGACATGAAAAGCAAAAAGTACATTCTTCTTAGTGTTTCAAAGAGCAATATGGATTGAACAAGAAAAAAGGACCATCATTACATCTCCTGGATTCCATGTGCCTGTATCTGAGACTGGGCAAGGCAGGGAATAGCTGTGTTTTATGGGAAGACTTACAGCTGTTTTTTCCATCTTCCTGTTTTTAAAGTGTTACTATAATTGGCTAAAAACCAAGCTACTTTCAGCCAGAAACAGAGAGTGAGATTTTTTATAGTTTTTTTTTTTTAATGGATTAAATTTACAGCTTTAGCTATCTGAGGATTTTGAACCAAGCCACTTGTCCAGTTTTATGTTGAAACCAGTCCCCAAAATTAAAAAGCCCCCAGATCTGTCATGTGTTTCCTCCAACTCGCCTCTGTCAGGAGCATTTTCCATTATCTAATGCTACAGAAGAGTTCCTGTAAACTGTGTATGAAGAAGCTGGTATTACGCAAGCAGTGCAGAAATAGAGAAAGCAGGAGTCAAGCACCAGCCGTGAGTTTAAGTTTAAAAAAAGGTTTCATTCATGTTCAGAGTACCAAAAAAAGTAATTGGAAAGTTCATAGAAGTAGGGAACATCCATGTATAGATAGTTGAGAGAGAAGCTCTCTGCCTTCCACAGAAATGCAAATGCAAACAATCCTAATTGCCCAGGAGTTATACCCTCCAAATGCATTTTTGAACCAATTTAGAAACCTCTGAAGAAGTCTGAGGATTACCAAGACGACTGTCATAGGAAAAAATGGTGATGAACGGATGTGACTTCCCAGAAGTGGAATACATCTCTATGGCAAACAAATTGTGTCAAAATAAAGCACCATACTAAGACAAAGCCTCCAAGGAGACACTTAGAGTTCTTTTCTGAAACTAATGCATTTTTGGCACGACATTTGTTTGGGCTTTCTGTATGAATAATAGTGTGTTATTTTGCTTCCGTGAAAACAGACTGAAATCTTGTGTACACATGACCTTTTTGTCACATGTTCAACATATACTGTCTAGTTTTGTAATTTTTACTTTCATTTTGATTAATCTCTTTCTGTAGCGTTTGAACCTGCCAATGTTTTATTTCCTTAATGGCTTCAATAGTGTCAACTGAAAACACAGACAGAGGACTCCACTGCCTTGTGAATATTTGGACTTTCATCAATGGTGATCTGTGATTCTTTAGTTATGTTTTCTACTGTAAGAGATTAGTTGCATCATTTAAACAGACTTTTTTTTCCAATAAGAATTATGTTCTTAGAAGAACAATGGGAAGCAAAGGGTTGCAATGCCAGAGGAAAGGAATTAATTGTGCAGTGTATGTGTCCCTTTCTTTCAAGGACAGCACCACCAGGAAAATGCCAAGTTGAGCCATCGCCAGTGAAAGTCAAAAGCAAGCGCATCCCGTTTGTGCCAAAGGAGAGTGAGTGTAACTCTTGCTGTTTATTATTGGTTCAAGTTAGCTGGCAGTAGATACAAACTGCAGACTTGCACTATATGGGGACTACCCAGAACTTCACTCTTCAGGGTATCCTCAAAATTAAATCTTTCCAGATGTTTTGGATCTGAAGAGTTGGTTCAAATAAGTCATAGAGTATTTCCCCTTTCCTGGCCATGTGAAATTTCCTTTGTAGTTTCTGACCCTGTTCATTTTCCCTTTTTCATGTTATATTGTACACATTTCATTACCAGCAGCTTGGTTTCCCTGTGCCTATCCAGAGACCCTGTGCTCATTGGTGCTTTTCAGTGACAAGTGATTTTTTGCAGTAGCTTCAGGTAGTGGAGAGGATATGATGGGTAAAGGGCTGGAAAGTAGCTCATTGAGCAAGATGAGAGCTGAGTCATTGTTAATTGAAAGTGAGAAAATATGGGATGAGAAAATGCTCCCAAAAGAATCAGTGATCACGCACTGAGGTGAACTTTTGGCTTACCCAAACCCTCCAGGGCCTTTTGGTTGCTTCATGCTTCATGAAGTATTGTACTGCTAAAGCTGGAGTAGTCAGTGGTGCAGCTGAATCTGCAGCAAGCCAAGTACTATTTATGTGAGGTACAAAAACCTCAACACAATATTAGGATCTCAAAAGCAGTCTAGGCAGTATCACTGTTCTTTTCCCCTGTGCTTTTAATTTACACATGTAGGTAACACATGTGTAGCATGTGTAGCAGCACCCCAACAAATTCCCTTCCAACTCAGCATAGTCCATGAACTTTCATAGTCACGAACAAAGCTAATGGTACTGCAGGAACTCCAAAGCCAGGATACTTTTATTTAATTTTTAATTACATTAATCACATTACATTGCATTTGAGTCACTAACGGTTCCTACAGCTTTGGCTTCAGGGAATAATGAGGGCACTCAGCACCTCGCAACACTGAGTCTTTAAGGTGGAACAAACTCTAGGCTATTGACTGCTGACATGCCTGAGCACTCAGAATCTTCGGAGATGTTCTCCTTTTCTAGCTGTGCAGGCAGCTTCCAAATATTAGCAACTTGGTCCTTGTTCAACCATTTTTGTCTCTTTCTGCTTATGCATTATTCTCTATGCAAGTCCAAAGTTCAGGTTTTTAAACTATACATATAATTAAATATTTTGGGCTTCTTTACAAGGTAGTTTTTGTCATAAATTAAAACTTAGAAATGGTGAGAGAGATTCTCCCTAGTGTGTCAAGAGCTATACTCTCTTTTTGGTGAAAAATAAGCAAGACCATTTTGATTCAGAAGCATGCAAACAAGGATGTGGAGCTGTAAATATTTATTGTTTTGGTTAGTATTTAGTCTGAATGTAACAGAATCGCCAGAGCATGTGCCTTGTATTAGCTATGAGTGCATTTTTTGGAAGTGTATTTAATAAATAGTTTAATTGAGAGTATTATATAATGACAATTTGATCCAGTGAGGTGAAAAGCACTCTCAGGTGACCATTAGCTTTCATGCAGTCCTACACAGTATTCAATCAGTCCCACTTTTCAAGTGCTTTGCCAAGCCAGGCTCCAGCAAATGAGCTGTGCACAGGTAAGGCCTTCAAATCTGTTTCTTGCCTTGAGAACCACAGCTTTCAAAGGAAGGAAATATTTTCATGTCATGAACACAATTCCTTTTCAAAGAGCATTATTTGGAAAAACATGGACCACTGCGAGGGTTTGTCTTTGGGGCACAATAGATACTAAGCACAAATAAGACAGTGATATTTTTCCTCCTCTCTGTACTACAAACCAAATGATGAATGAGGCTGCATAAATCTGGGATATAATTCTAAGTCATGATGTCTTTGTAAATGTCTGTGACACTGTCCCAGCTCTGTTGAATGTTATTCTGCGAAATTCTGAATTGCTTCCTTCTGGCAAACTAAAACTTATTTTTAAGCTAAAAATAAAACACATGTGAATAAGTAAATCCAGTAACACCTGGAAACTGTGACAGCAAAGAATTTTCATCTCTTCAGAGTTCAAGGCTCTTTTTTTTTTCCTTTTTTTTTTCATAAAGAAGAACAAACCCAACCCCAAATCCTGTTTTCTGTGTTGTCCTGGCAACTCTGTTCCTCTTGCACATTCCACTTGCCAGAGAGAATTGATTTTGAATGTTCCTGATTTCAGCTCCTCTGAATAAAGCATCTGGCCCAGTGGGGAGGCCACGCTCTCCTCTGGTAATGATCCAGTCCTCAGAAATGAAGAGAAGAGCAGAAACAGTGCCTGTCTGTAAAATGCTTCACCAGGATATGGTGAAGAGCTCCTCTCCTGACTGTGAAGCTCCAGCACCTACCCTTTAAGGGCCAGGCTGACATTTGCCAAGAAACCTCTCGGAGCTTCCTTTTAGGGAGAGGCTCAGTTGGCATTGAGCCCTGCAGTCCTCTCAGCTAGCTAACAGCAGCCGACATGTTCACTGAGGAAATACCGGGTCACTGAGAGTGTCGTTGCTTCCCAACAGGACCAAGTAGACAAATCCCAAGAAATTACTTACATAAATCAAAAATCAGCACTGGTTTCATATAGTTGCCTTCAAGCACTGCCCAGAGAGTGACAGACTCACGGTTCTCTACCTTTTCCCCCAACAGAGTTTATTATGAAAACACCAACCCCACATCCCCGCCTGCAGACCACGACCGAGGCTCCGCGGGGAGGCGTCCCAGACCCGCGGACGCCCCGCACGCCGGCGGGCCGAGCCCCAGCGCCGCCAGACACCCGGACCGGGACGGGCAGCCCGGCAGCGCCCCGGCCGGGGCAGGGGCCGGAGGAGAAGGGGCAGCGCAGGAAGAAGAAGCGCCCCGGCAATGGCGCCGTGCGGCTGATGCGGCAGGGCCGGCGCGGCCGCGGCCGCGGCAGGGTGGAGGTGTTCGTCGACGGCGAGTGGGGCACGGTGTGCGACGATGGCTGGAGCTTGCCCGCCGCCGCCGTGGTGTGCCGCCAGCTCGGCTTCCCCTACGTGGAGCGGGCCACCAAGAAGGCAGAGTTCGGGGAAGGGAGCTCGCTCCGCATTCTCCTGGATGATGTGCAGTGCTCCGGGCAGGAGAGAACGCTGCTGGAGTGCTCCCACGCCGGGGTGGGCACGCACAACTGCGCGCACGAGGAGGATGCCGGGGTGGTGTGCAGCCGGGAGAAGGTGACAGACTGGTGACAACAGCCGGGGAAGGCAGCTGAGGGACTTGGAGACATCCCTCCCTTGCCCAACCCTCGAAACCAGCTGCAGTATTGAGGAGGGTGTGCCCTGCCTTGAGGATGCTGCGTTTGTTCAGAGTAATCTTACGTTGTCTTCATGTTCGTCCTCATGCATTTGCCTCGGAGGGGAAAAAAAGGAAAAATGAAGCACTGAATTGACTATGTTGTGGGCAGGGGCTGTATTTCTATGGGTTTTTTTTGTAGGAAGAAACCCTCAAGCATCAGCCTTTATAGATCAGAAAAGAGATGTGTCCTGTTGTCCTTTCCCATTTCAAAATACAGCATTCTTCAGCTGCGCTTCACAATGTTTTCCCAAAAAATAAGTTCCCAAATGGCCGTGTTTCACTCTTGTGGAAGCATTTGCATTGTTTGCCTTGCTTTGCCACCTGCAGCTCTAAGCTGAGGTTTCTTAGGACGTGCCTTTCTAAATCTGTGCCTTTCTTTGCAAATTACAAAAGTATATCTATTTTTTTAACCTTCCACTCACTAGTTTAAAGGAAAATTATTTTTCTGTAATGCTTTTTATTTGTATAAATCTATTGGACAACAAGGATAAGCAAAATCAGGAGATTTAGAAGAAACCATAGTGTACTGCATGGAAAATATTTCTGCAGTTTACATTAGCCTAAGTGAAAAAAAAAAAATCTAACCTCTTTTACATGAACAGGCTTGAAAATCTGTCCCTTTTTAGATGCACAGAATCATCATCCAGTTCTGAAGATACCTTTGTACATGTTTTTCCACTTTTTCAAACTTTATGAAGGCACATGTTTTTCCATTCAGTTTTTCACAGGTGTGAATGACTAGACAAGAGGTAATGTTCTGGGGCAATAATCCAGTAATATTTACCCCTTTTTAGAGGATATTAAAAAAAAAAAGCAAACAAAAGCAATCCTATTTTGTCTGAAATGTGTTTTTCACTTAAGTGGCAATAGGAGACATGTCATATTAAAGCATTTGGCCTGGTTATTTGTTTTCCCTGGTGTAATCAGGATGGGTTTTGTCTTGCTGCTCACACAAGAACATGAGAAAGACAAAAAAAAACCCCAAAAAACCTCAAATGTAAAATGATCAATGTGTCTAGAAAAGTTCACAAGCAAAACACTGTATCTAAAGATCTTACTGTAGATATTTATTTTAAGCCAATTTCAAGTTGACAGTATCTTCTTAAGCCTAAAACATGTATAGGGTAAACTAATCTGTTTTAAATATTTTTTCTGAACTGTCTGATAAATTCTCATTAAATTGTTTTTGGTATTAAAGAACACCCTCAATACACAAAACCAGATGATCCAAAAAAAAGTGTTTCCCCCTACTTCTTATGAAGTATAAAGGAGGAACATATGTATAAAGTGCTTTTTGAGAAGTACTACTCTCATTTTGTTTGAAAACCTACAAATGCCATCATGCACCAGACTGTTATCAGGCCTTTCCCATTGCGGTGAAGTTGCAAACTTATTTGTTTGAAGTGCAGAAATTAACTTCAGGCCCATCAGAATGTTCAGGGAACAGGAGAGTCCTTTGTAAATTCTTCTGTTAAAAGAGTTGGAACCTATTGAGCTGGTGGGACTAGCGGGCTGGAAGAAAAGGAAGGTGGAGATACAATCTTTCTTTTTTCAAATTCCTCTTCCACTTCTTTTGCCTCCTTGGTCAAACTTCAGCTCCTTCTGTCTGGGAGATTTTAAGGAGAATCTTGGTCATAGTTATACTTGAAAACTTCTGGGTAGAAAAAAAGACCTGCACAATAAAAGTTACCCTGAAGGAATTGAGGTGATTCCAGGATGTCTGCCACAGACGAATTAGGCAGGAATTTCACCAGCATTTTCTAACTATTAAGTATTCTTTTCCTAATTTAACTGTTCATTACCCTGCACCTGCTTTAGTCCGTTTGAGTTCTGAGAACAAGCAGAGGGATTTCCACCACCCCTGGCTGGCAGGCAGGGTGACACACAGGCTCTGGTGGCAGCCAGGGGCACAGGGGAGGCAGCCCCAGGGAGCAGCCGTGGGTGAGAGCGAGCTGTGCCTGGCTGTGCTGCCACAGAGCCCTGCACCCCGTGTTTGCTGGTGAGGTGTATGTGATGCTGCTACGTGGGTGCTGCCAGCTCCACTGGGAAATATTTAATAGCAGAGAAGGAGACAAGACTTGTTAAGTACAGGGTTTTTTTTCCTCTTATCCCTTCTCCCAGCCTACACTGAGTGGGGAAGGTGTTCAAATAGGACTGAGCCAGCTCAGCACATTGGCTTGGCTGTGCGTGCATGTCTGTGCCTGCCAGCTCAGTGCACTGCTATGATGCTGGCAAAGTATTTCTGACCATTGTGGTCCCTTCCAAGCTTAAAATATATCTGTTCTAACTCCTGGTATGTGTCAGTCTAGTTCACTGGTATTTAAATGATGAGCCTGTACTATTTAAAGCACACAAATACACATGCATTTAAATACCTGCTATCACATCTGTTGTCTAATAGGAATCTTAGTGATATCATTTTTATATAGCAGGATGTCACACCAAGTAAGCATTAGATAAACTAATAAGCCCTGCTGCTACACTTGAACATGACAGTGTACTTACTTCCTGGATGCTAATTCAGGATAAATCTTAAACTATCCCACAGTGCAACCAGACTTCCTCATATACTTCCTCATCTGGCAGTCCCAAAGTTTTTTCTAGTGGCAATATCATTTATTGCCTTGTCTCCTGATTCAGCTCTGGGACTGAAACTGGAGCACCTGCATTTTTCCTTACATATCTTTCCTTAAGTTAGCACAGCTTCATCACATAGAGGACCCACCATATCTCTAAGGGAACAGTGTAAACTCAACCTTTCCATGTCCTTTTCTCTACCTCCAAGGCAGAGTAGCTCTGCCCAGAGCTCAGGATTTTCACTTGCATCCCTGTGGTGCCCAGCATCCAGCCTGAGCACTCACTGCCACACTGTGTTGCAGTTCTGCAGTATAGCGTTATCTTCATTTGAACTTACCACGCTCTTTCCAAGAAATCCAATAGATAAATCTTCCCAACATATCGAGGAATAAACTTTAGAGCCTGCTGCTCAAGCAGTGGAGGGATAGTGAAATAGGTAGGGTGTTGTATCAGGGGTTCTCACTCAAAACTCTGGCAAAACCCTCCTGGAGCTGAGCCCTGGCTGGAGCACGCCATGAGGATATCCTCCATGTCAGGGGAGTTTTGGCTCTGCCCAGGTCAGGCTGCAGGGGATGAACAGCCTGAGGCCCATGTATCACATGAATAAGCTGAGAGGTCTGTAATCAAAAATCAAATTGTACTGAAGACATGGCTCAAGTTCAGAAAGCTCAGTGGTGGCACTGTGGGTGACACTGGCACAGGGTGCAAAGTCTGGGGCCCCATTTCACATGCTGCCATCGTGTTTGTCTTGTCTTTATCTTCCCTATCAGCCTCTCACCAGTTAGACCTTTGTGTTGGGGTTTATGATGGCCAAGGGGGAACAGCAGCTCTTGAACCCCTGCCCTGCCCCAGGGCCCAAACCCAGCAAACCACTCCCAGGGCTGTGCCCAGCTCAGCCTGCCTCTTTCACGGGTTAGCATTGATACAGCTGTGGGGGGACAGTCCCCAGCACAAATCCACCCCTCTGTAGGAGAGCTCAGCCTGTCGCTGTTTGCGTGTGGTCAACATAGAAACTCAGAAGCACAGAGGAGAAAAACAGCCACAGGTATCAATATCCAAGTCTGATTTTGTATTGGAAACATGCCAGTAGTCCTCTCTAAAGATCAGCTTGGCATGTGAGATGCATTGGCCCCCTTAGATACTTTCAGACAGAAACACACATTTTTTATATGAAAAGAGATGTAAGCATCTTTTGATAACTACTAGCTGTATTCCAAATTTAAGCTTTAAGAAAACATAGGTTTTTTCCTCTGTAAACCAACAAAACACAGAACCCATTTGATGTGTGTTCATACCTTGCTGCCTCATACGTGACTTTCCCAAGGCTCTCATGTCAGGGGCACAGGTGCAGATATAGAGCTGCCTCGAGCAATGTTTCAACATTGTCAGAAAAGCAGCTATGATGGAAATGGCAATCATTCCTTTGCACTAATGTGGTAAACAGGGATGCTATTTTTAACCAAAAAAAAAAAAAAAAAAGAAGGCTGTAGTGTTCAGTCAGTTGTACAAGTATCACATCAAGTCGTTTGTTCCTCAGGGGCATTAGCTGTTGGCAATCACTAAACCCTTGGATTGTTCCTGTCATTACTAACATCTTGCCATTCACTTGTCCAGTCCATGCTGGAAATTTTTATTGACTGAGAATGATCAGGACCTCAGTATATAAGGGGTGGGGGACAACTGACTCAGGGTGAAAATCACTGCAAAGGACTGTATTTGGCAATGCTGGGTAAGTAACACCTAACCCACTGCAGATTTTGACTCCGGAATCCAGCTATATCAATCTGTGGCTAGAGGTCTGGTTTTAGGTCAGCTAATTTATCATTATTATCATTATTCAGTTGTTATGAGAGTGTTCCTGTCCACATCTGTCATGGTAAATTCTGAGTGACCAGGACGCCCAGCCCTCTGGCTATTTGTGTGCTGCTGAAGGCATTTCCCAGCACAAGAGCTGCCTATGCTCTGCCTTCTCCTCGCTATCCTCACTTACAACTTAATGCTGCACCTTCAGAGAGAGAACAGAATGTTTTCAACCCTAGACAGCCATGCAAAGCCAAGCAAAAGAGAGCAGGAGTTCGGACCAACCCTGTGTTTCATCAGCTTTTCAAATTCACCTTGGAACTTCACCTGTTAACAGTTCCCAGTTCTCTGCTCTTGTGGCCGCCTCCCAGATCTCTCTTGCTCCTCGCCTTTTCCCGGGAATGTGCAGGTTGGCAGAATGTCCACGCGGTGGCAGTTCAGTCCCCAGCAGCAAGGGGACACGCTGGGAAGCTCAGCTCAGCCCAGCCCAGCCCAACCCAGCCCAGCTCCTTCCTCCCAGCGCAGCGTGTGGCTTCCGGGCCGATCATAAACACAGGAGTGTCTTGGGATCATGTCCGTCACTCGAGGGTATAGAAACACGCTAGAATACAAACAAAGGATTGTATTAAAGCTGGAACACAAACAAAAGCTTTTATTGAAGTTCGTCCTTAAAGCATGAAAAATAAGGTAATTTCTGCAGCGTATCCAGGCTGAATACTTAGGGGAGTTATCAGGATAATTGTATTTGCCTGAGAAGCCTAATTGTGAGAGTGTACCTGATTTACTCAGGGATTAGTAAGGACATAGCCTCTCTTTCCCATAAAAATGCATAAAATACAAAATATTTTATCCCCTCCCAGTTAGGTACTCACAAACAAGGTACAAGCAGGACTTTTTCACAGGAATTATTCTGAGACTGATTCTAAATGAAACAACAACTTACACACAGTTATGCTCTGTTCTTGAAGTATACTGAAAAAACATACTGATGAAACATACTGATGAAACTCAGAAAATGAATGTTTCATCAGGAAGTTCACAGAATGTCTTTAAAACCATGGTTTCATCAGCTAGCTTTAGTTTTCAAACATCAGCTATCTTTAGTTTTTGAACTTTGTCTGGGTGATGCTATTCTTGTTATCAGCTCTATCTTTCCTAGTGATGGATACTCATACCACATTATCATTACATGCGCTGCCTGACCAGTGGAAGGAATGGTGGCTTTTTTGTGAAAACAGGCAGTTTTAAAACCACAGCCTTAAGAGGGAAAAAAAAAACCCTGGTCTTGAACACTTCCAGGGATGTGGCATCCACAACTCTGAACAACCTGTTTCAGTGCCTCACTATCCTCATAGTAAAGAATTTATTCCTAATATCTACGTTCTTTAAGTTCAAGGACATTTCCCCTTGTCATATCAGTGCATGCCCTTGTTACAAGCTCTTTTGCAGTCCCAGCAATAAGGTCTCTCCAGAACCTTCTTATTCTGAACAGCTCTGACTGTCTCAGCCTGTCTTCATAGGAAAAGGGCTCCAGCCCTGTGAGTATTTTCGTGTCCTCTTCTGGGCCACATCCACACACACCCATCAGCACACGCTGGGTGCCTGTCGAGATCTCTAGCTTGTCAGAGTGGCCCTGAAAAAGAAAAGTTGGAAAGTCTCTTTTCCCAGCCCGGTTCTTGAAGAAGGAGTGAGGGCTCTTCATTTCTCAGTCTCAAGGTTGTTTATTGTATCTTATCTATAAAATTCTTTCTCCTGTCCTGCCAAGGCCCACTCAGCAAGACAGCCTAGGACACTGCCTGCCCCCGGGGTGGTGTTATGTCTTTATACTAAAAACTACGTGTACAATGTTTACAATTACTTTCTAATACCTATCACCTATGTTAGACAGTGAGCTTCTACTCTAGACCAATCTCAAAGTGCCAACATCACAGCAGAAGATGGAGGCCAAAGAAGAAGAAGGAGAAAGGCTGGACATGCCCAGATCCCTCCATCTTGCCCCCTGAACCCCTATTCCAGAAACCCCAAAATCTACTTTTTCACCCCGTGATAAATTCACTATCATTCTACTTAATTTGTTGTGGCTTGCACATCTTCATCTAAGGTTGGTAACTTGCTCCACGGGTCACAATCAAAACCACAGGCATTTCTGGGCTCTGTGCCAGGGTCTCTGAGACCCTTGGCAGGGCTCGTGGCAGCTCAGGACAGCCAGAGGGATGTCCCGGGTCCTGACAGGTGCCGGGTGTGTTTCACAGCACCGCGCCCCCAGCGCAGGCCGCCGCCGCCTCCGGGCTCTTTAACCGGGGCCGTCCCCGCCCGCAGCCGGGGCCTCTCCCGGCCCGCCCCGGCCGCTCCTCGCTCCTGGGGGCGGGGGAGGCGCTGCCAGCCTGGGCATGGAGGCGCTGTGCGCGGCGGGCGGGCTCCTGCTGGCCCTGGCCCTCCTGGCCTTCGTCTTGTACTGCTGCTACGTGCAGTACATCCACGCCAAGTACGACATCATCCCCGGCGCCCCGCGGGAGAGGTAAGGGGCCGGCCGGGCAGGCGGGGCGGCGGCGGGCAGGCTCGGTGGCTCCGCAGGGCGCTCCCTGCCCGGCTGGAGCCGTGAGGCGGAGTCCGCGCAGGACATCAGCCCTCCAGCCGCTGACCGGGCGCCGGGCCGGGTGCGGGCAAGGGCAGCGGCCCGGGCTCACGCAGTCTGGGCACAGAGCTCGTGGGTGCCCGCCTCCCGGGCAGCGCTCCGCAGCACGGCCTGCCTGGCCGGGGCTGCGTGTCCTGGCCGACATCGCCCGAGCGGCCACAGCGGCACGAAGGGCGCTTCAGAGCCGCCCGCAGGAGCTGCGTGTTTGCTCCTGACCCTGAGGAGGGACCTGACAGCATCGTCAGCCGCGCAGGAGGGACCGCGCCGCCGGCGTCCCACACTGCGCCGGGAGGCGCATTGACACTAACTCCACCAGGCACCTTCCGTGCCCTCCTTCATAAGCCAGGTGTTTAGCTACTGCCAAAAATAAATAAAAATGTCGTAAGAGATAAGGGGCAATGAGAAAGCTGCCAGCAAGGCAGTGGCAGTGCTGTCACAAGGAGTGACGGTTCCTGCAGGAGTGTGTGAGCTCCCCACTTAACCTCACCTGTGGGTGCACATGCCCTCCGTAACTTGCCACAGGAAGAGACGCCAGCACTCATAGACAGCCTGACAGGGACACCACTCTCTCCTGCCCACCTCCAGGCTTCAGCCTGCTTGTGTAATCAGGGTCAGATACCAAGACTAGAAAGAGGATGATCTTGTCATACCCGAACCTGCTCATCCTTGGGTTCATTTTGAGGTGTGGAGTAACACCGTGGAGTGATGGCACACCAGAGGAGCCATGAGTGGGACCTTGTTTGGACCTTGTTTCCTGTGCTGCAGATAGAGCGGCTTCCAGAGCTAACAAAGTTGTGTTGTGTTCCCGGCTTTCACATCTTTTTGGGATACAGTTACAAAGGAGGAGTCAAACAAGTGGACGATTAAAAGTTTCTGTAGATGTTGAGTAACTTTGTTGAGTTCTTGTTATTTTAAGTGCCTCCCAGTTCCAACAGTAATAAAATAAGAGCCTGTTTTCCCCATAGCTTATTTACACTGAAAAGGATGATAATGTGCCTCTCTGTCTCGCAAATGGAAAACAGATCTTGAGTGCAGCTTGCTTAATTTAGAGAGGAGCTTGGCCAAATCTTCCCTCAGATTTATGCAAAGCCAGTGGGAGTTCACCATTCAAGAAAGAAGGAATCGAACTCTACGTTTTTAATGCAGCTATATTTGAGGAGTTAACATTTTTTATTAATTTCTTCAATTTCAATATTAACCAGTAATTATCCTCCTCAATATTTGAAATGATGCAGTTTTGGACAGAAAGAGATGGTTCCTAATTTCCCTTAACAGAAATCCAGTGACAGAAAGGAGGTTACACTTACCAGGGATTAGCTTGTATTGAGGAGTATTTAATGCACATATCCCTTTCATGTGCTGCAATGTAATAGCTGTAGTCAAGATTCACTCAGACAGGCAAAGAGCAAAGCAATTCATGGGGGATCCCATCCAGACCCAAACATCTCCTACAATACAGCATAAGGAAAAGATCTCATCCTTCATCTCTGTGCTGCTCTTCCTGGCTGCATGTAAGCACCAGCCTGTCTTTGGTCCCCAGTTCACTAGCTTGGTGAGGGCTGGGCACTGGCACAGCTCAGAGTTATAGCATGAGCAACACTCACTGAGCAACCACGATTGCAATCCATACAAAACCTTCATGACACTCTTAACCTTCATATTCTGCAGCTTTTTATTTGGACACCTGCCAATCATATGGAGAATGGTGAGGAAACAGGAGTTCACCCCAGATCTCTTGCTGCAGTGGTAAGTTGAGGCACATCAATAACATTGAATGGGGTAATCCTGTAGCACATATGGAGAAATCAAGGCACAAAGACCCTTACAGAATGACGTAATTATCATCATTGAGAAGGTTGGCAAAGGAGCTGGAGAGAGAGCATTGATCTTTCAGATCTGATTAGATATTAGAAAAAACTTTTTCCACTGGAGGAATGGTTAGCCATTGGAATAAGGATAGTGGTGGAGTAACTTCATGAAGATGTTCAAGAGGCAGCTGGATGTGGCACTTGAGGATATGGTTGAGGGGTGATTATGGTGGTGATGGGTTTATGGTTGGATCAGATGATCTTGAAGGACTCTTCCAACCTTGATTATTCTGTCCTGTGATTCTCTTAATGGCTTTATTTAGTAGCTCCCACTACAGTCCTTCAAGGTTATTAGGTCTGAGCTGCTACATGTTGGTAGTTTGTACCATAATTCTCTTTTTTAAAATTTTCTCATCTTACAGGGCACAGAAATATGGACCTGTTGTACGAATTAATGCCTTTCACAGAGTCTCAGTATTGATTGTGAGTCCTGAAGGAGTGAAGGTACTGAAAAATACAGCCAAATCAATGGTGGGGATAGGCCCATCCCTCCATAACAGGAGAGCTGGTTCCTGATGATCAGGGCAGCACAAAGAAGTCAATCTGGGCTTGGCTCTGGCTGGGTTAGGAGGATGAAGTTCTTTGCTCTCCATGCTGTGCTGATTTATTTTTTTTTCCTTGATCAGTTAATTTATTTTGTTACTTTTATTTAAACAGCACATATAGCATTTTCCATTTGTGAAAAGCAGGCTGTCTGCAAGTGCTTAGTATCTCAAATGAATGGGGCACAAGAGACCAAATTTCTTTCTCTATATCTATGCAATTACAACAGAGTGAGATTTCAGGTCATTGGGCAAAAAAGTGCTAGAGGGATGCAAAGGAAACTAGCAGCACAGGAACTGGGGAATCAGGGCACACCAGATAATTAATCTATTCTTCAGACTATAGCTGCAGAAGAAGAGAGTAGATATGTGTGAGTGAAATTCTGTGTTTTGTCTGGGAAACAGACTGCACTCAGTATTCACTGACCTGAGGTTTGATTTTAGGAGTTCTTGATGTCACCACAGCACCCAAAGGATCCAATGGTGTATGGTAGTCTCTTCAGCCTATTTGGTGAGAGGTAGGCAAAACCCATCTGAAGCCACTGTGATCTGAAAATAAGTGCAAGTGTGATCTGAAAATAATATCAAAGGCATGTCATTTTGACTCAGACCATTTACCTTAGTGTGGGGATTAATTTCCAATTCCAGACACATGTAAGCAGCATGTACTTGTTAAAGTATATGTCAAGTCAAATGTCTTCCCAGCCAGGGAGGAGGATATGTTGGATTTTGTTTTACCTTGATCATGTATCCTTTTTCCCTGGGGATGTCCAGTTAGTCTCAGAGCAGTCTGCTCAAGACCATCATCAAAGTTCTCAGATTTTAGAGCACTGATTTTAGAGCACTCCATAAGGCATGTCAGTTTGCAACTTCTAAACTCAATTCCAAAAAAAGGGAATTTTTCTGTCTGAAGGTTTTAAAAATATAATAATCCAATTATCATATTAATTATTTGCATAATGGGTGTAATGAACCAGCATCTTATTTAACTCAGCAGTCCACTCTTACCTGGTGAAAAAAATCTGTGGTTCAGTTGTTGTCCACAGTGGTGCAATGGTTGCATACTCAAAGGTGCTCCCTACACATGGGAAAAACAAAAGAAAGTAGATGTGAAAGACTTACATTTGTGACTGCATGGGGTTCAGCAGGCTCCCTTGCATAAACCTGTTCCTTTCCTTGTTTTCCTGGGTGCTAGGTTTCTAGGGAATGGCCTGGTAACTGTTTGCAACCATGAGCATTGGCGCAAGCAGCGGAGGATAATGGATCCAGCTTTCAGCCGAAGGTAAGGCAAATACTTCTGGGACCATCTAGCTGTTACTTTTACTGTATTGTCATGCTTCTCCCTGTCATTATTTGATATTTGGATGAAAAAGACCCCAACATTCAGTGCCAAAATGCTATTTAACATAGAATCCAGCACTCCATTCCCATGCTAAGTATAATTTGACCAGACTTCCCATGGAGCAGTGACACCCCTATGAACTCAGTAATGGCAGAAAGGTCCCAAGGTTGTGTGTCGTGGAGTATGGTTATGGCTGCCTTATCCTGTTGGAAAATATAAGGCAAAGGGTTGGTCTGGTTTCCTTGTGCACCTTGATGCATTGTATGTAGGGTCCAAAGATAAAGTCTGTTTGCAAAGGACACAGGCCACTGCCCTTTGCCACGACACATGTTAATTACATGGCAGGGCAGGGCAGGACTGATGTAAGAAGAATGTAGCTCATTCTATATGTTTGCTTTTTAATGTATTAAGGCAAATTAATTATAAATTTAAAAAAACTTTATCATTTGCTATGGAAAATAACAAAGGTTATTTTGTCTGAGCAAAGATGTCCTCTCCAGAGCCCCCACTACTCACCTTTATTGATTGTTCAGCTACCTGGTTGGTCTGATGGAAACTTTTAATGAAAAAGCAGAGGAGCTGATGGAGAAGCTGGAGAAAAAGGCAGATGGAAAAACAGAGTTTAGCATGCTGTCAATGATGAGCCGGGTGACTATGGATATCATTGGAAAGGTACCAGCTGTCCCTTTCTTGTTTCCTCTCAGCTGGCAGGAAGGGATGGAAGTGATGCCTACCAGCAGCAGGATGGGATCAGGAGCTGGAGGCAGGGAGAAAGGCCTTTACCCAGCAGTGCCAGAAGACCTGCAGGACTAGTAGTGCCACTTCCATTCAGGCTGAGCCATAGGAAAGGGCAGGTAGGGAAGGATTTGCATAGTCTAGGTGTGGCCTGCAGGATGGGGACCTTCTGCAAAAGTCCTTCCAGCCTCATGCTTCTCACCCCTCCATGCCAAAAGGGACACACCAGGGCTCTTTCATGGTTGGAGGTTGTATTATTGCCATTGCATGTCAGCAGGAAGGCTGCCTTTTCCCTTTCTATGCAAGCCAGTTTGGGAGGAATGGAGAATAGTAATAATAGTAAATTATTAATCCACTCAAATAAGGAGAAAACATAATGTTGATATTGCCTACCCCTCACAGCCTCCTGCAAGGTAGGATCCAGCCTGAGATATTTTTAGGGGAAAAGGCAGTGCTGTGAGGCTATCCTGCTCTTTCACCCCCACCTCAGCAAGTTGCCTTTTTCTCTCCTGCTTCTCAGGTAGCCTTTGGCCTGGAATTGAATGCACTGAGTGATGACCAGACACCTTTACCCAACGCTGTGACTAAGATTATGGAGGGACTGAACAAGGCACGCGACCCCTTCGTAAGGGTCTGTACTCCCCTAACTTCAGTTCCCTCTCCTCACATTCAGCTGCTCCTCCTTGAGTTCATGGAGCATGTATATCAGGGAAACAGTCATCTGTAGATCTTTCCCTCCAATTGGCATCAAGATAAAATTCATTGCTGCTTTAAAAAACTCATGAAATTAACATTAATATTTGATGCTTCTTTTTTTTCTTTTGTTCCCCCCAGCATGTGTCTCTTTCTGATATGGTTTTATGCTCCTGTACTCATTAAAAATTGAGATTTTTGCCATTTGTCCAAGAAGGATGGCAGCCTTCACTCAGGGCGGAAGAGCGTTTTTGCTGTGAAAAAATTATATTTTCAACCCAACTTCATCTACCAAATTCATCTGCTAGGAAATGATGGATGTAATATGAAATATTTAAGTAAAGAATTATTCCAGTGTAGTTCAGGCTTTTAGAGCTCCTGTTTTCCTTTTTGAGACCAGGGGTGAGATTCTGCATTGCATGCTGTGGTTTCTTTCCATGGAGAGGTGATGAATTTTGCTCACAGTGCCCAAAATATCAGCTCTGACTCTGACGAGACACGACATCAGCATGCACAGATTGAAATATTTCTTATTTCAGCCCAAACCCTTCATCCCCCAGGCATTCAGTTTGTTGTATGGAGAGCAAATGTTTCTGTGACAAGTGTCATTTAGTGGAAAACAAGGTGCTCACTTGTAAAATAACACTGACATTATTTTTTACCAGCAAAAGGAATAAAATGACAAAAGAAATTCTGTATTCAGTTCATGCCAGGGAAGCAGAAGCTGGTAAAGGAGGCCCGGGAGAGTGTGAGGCTGTTGAGACGTGTGGGGAAGCAGTGCATTGACCAGAGGAGAGAAGCCATCCAGAATGGGAAAGAAGTCACAATGGATATTCTTACACAGATACTGAAAGGAGATGGTAAGAGACACCTTGCTGTTTGAGTGAATTTCTCTGTGGTATGTTTTGCTGTGAAATTCAGGGAGGATTGTTTAGGGGGTCTGAACTTGGATCTTCCTTTAAAGTTGTTTTCACACTGAAGATAGTGAGAGTTGCTTTGAAAATTCCCTGTTTCTTTGTGTTTGATCAAACACTGGTCACGAGTCACCACTGAAATGCCCACTAAGCATCCTCTCTCAATGCCACCTCAGCCAGTATGTGCCAAACAGGGCAGAGCATTCTGGCTGCTCCAGCTGGGGCACAGGGGCATTTTCTGATTTCATTTGTTTTTCTATCTTGGCAGCTCTGGAGAAGACTAGAGATGATGAAAACATTCTGGATAACTTTATCACTTTCTTTGTTGCAGGTTGGTGGCTATTTTAATGCTTGGGTATGTCATGTGGGAAGCTGTACTCATTCTTGAGCTGTCTACAAGGTCATGATTAACATCCTTTTTAATCATAATTAACATCATGATTAACATCATCACTCCATGTGATGGTGCTGCAACCAGGAGTCTCTTGGTTGGAAGACCAAGTATTACACTGGCATAGGACCAGCTGGGTGAGGTCTGAAGAGAACTCTTTATTTTCTCACAGGCAAATGATATATTGTCCTCTTTCAGTGATACCAACACAGCAAATAATGCCAGGTTGGTGTTTTCCAACCACTGGCTTCCCACTCTGTGTTCCAGCTTCTGTCTTTCCACTGCCCACTGGGGTACAAGGCTGTTCCTTATGGGGTTCTGGCCCTTCCTCCCAGATCCCACGAAATCACCCAGATCCCACTAAACCCTACCAAAAACATCTTTTCCATGTTCAGTGTCTTTGCATCACCTCACCCACATGATTAAATGCCATTCTTGCCTAAGTAGGAGAAGGCCTTGTCAAGCCAATCAGAAAATGTATGGGCTGAGTAATTATGTGAGATTATTTTTTTTTTTTTTTGCAGATTTTGCAGATCAAAAGATGATTTAGGTTCATAAGAAGGTGTGGTCAAAATGCTGTTCTATAGCAAAAAAGATGTTATTGCAGCAGACATCTTTGCAGAAGTCTGTTTTCTATAATGCTTTAAAATAATACATATGTCTACCCATGAAAAAAATGGAAAAGTGTCCACATCAGAGAGTCACAGTGGGTAAGGTTGGAAGGGTCTTCTGCACCAAACTCCCTGCTCAAGCAGGGTCATCCTAACATGTAAAGCAGACCTTTCAAAGAAAGGTGATAAGAAGCTTTGTTTTCCCTCAAAACCAGTAAGTCCTTCCTTTTGGCAGAACTGTGTGTCCTATAACATGGCAAGACAAATCTTGGACTTCACTGGCCCTCCTGTTAGGGAGCTCATGACCAGTAGGTGCTGCATGCACCCACTGCAGCTTTGCTTGGGCATGATGGGTCATATCTTTGCCAGCTATGTCCTTTTCTTGTCATCCTTGAGCGCTCTTTATGTAGACATTACATACCTTTTATTATTTCTTTTATTTTCTAGCATATTTAAAATAAAACATTCAGGGTTTGATGTTTAAAGCTTCACCTTGTAGACCACCTTTGTATCGTGTTATTATTTCATACTAACTTTTAAACTGGTTTTTGTTATCATTAGGTCATGAAACCTCTTCCAATCAGATGACATTTACAGTAATGGCACTGGGTCAGCATCCTGAAATACTGGAAAGGTATGTGTGCTCCAATTTTCAGACCAAGCTTGATGTTAATTTCAAGGTGAACTTAATTGTAAGGGTTATTAAAAAGATAGGATCATTAAATTCTAGCCTCCCTTCCAAAATAAACAGTTTCCTAGTACCAATATATCCAAAATGTATGAAAAGATAAACCTTACAATGGGTTATTTCAGTTTCACCTAGGTGATTTTTTCAAAGCCTTTATACATGCAGGTCCCAAATGCCACCTGATTCAGCTGCCTTGTATGCACATTGCCTCATCCATGATATGAGGTACAAGTTCAGGAAGCCTGGATGGGAATTGGTTGGCATTTTGCCTGAGGATGGGTGTTTAAGTCCTACTCAGTGTCTGGAATGTAAAATAATGTGATTTATCAACTTGCCTAGCAAGAAACAGGCATCTGCATCTCACAAGTTTTAATTGACCTGCAGGGCTCAGGCTGAAGTGGATGAGGTTCTTGGTGCCAAGAGAGATGTTGACTATGAGGATCTTGGCAAGCTCACCTACTTATCACAGGTACTGTAGGAGTGAGGTAAGGTACCAGGCAGAGCTGTTGGGTAGCACATAGGACATGTCATGGAGGAGCCCCACACTTTTAAAATTTTAAAAACTATGCTAATATTTTATCCTGATAGTACTTGCCCCCAGAGAGTCAGCCAGCAGGTAGCTTTACACATTTGCAGCAGCCCAGACTTATTGGGAAGATGCTCTTCCAATTTACAGATTCCTTCACTGCTTTCCTTAATTATTACCAGTCTGGAAGCTAGAGTAGAGTTGCATAATCCCTATCTCTTTAAGGTGAAACAATAGCTGTAATTTTAAGAAAGGTGTGCAGATTTGAGCCCAACCTGTGTGTGAATCCCACACACTTTCCTTATTCACTGCTCCATTTTTGTTTGATTATTGTTAAAGCATTTCCAGCTATGATCTCACCATATGCGATAAAGTGGGATTTGAGGATGGCCAAAAATAATGGCTGGATTTTCTATTGTCAGTTTTTCATTATTCAGTCTTGAAACCCTCTTCATTCACTCGGGGGTGGTGGGGCAAAGAGTTTGGTCCTAAAAGAGGTCTTGTGTATAGAAGTGCTGGTTGGTAATGAACTGCAAAGCCAGGGTTGGCTGTTAGCCAGTGTTTGTGTTGCATTTCCTTTCTTCGCAAGGTGGGGAACACCAGTAGCCCTCAGGAGAGGCTGAATCACAGTCCTGGCAGCTTTTCTGCATAAATTGCCCTGTGATTTTAGTAGTCCACTGTGATCCTTTTTGTTTTAAACTGCTCTGCTGAGGTGAGCAACAGTGTTTTACCATTTGGCATATCCCATCCCACAAATTACTGTGCATGGATAGCAGATAGATTTCATAGGTCTATTTCTCATAAGGAAAATGCAATTCTATGTGATTACAGAAATCAGCAGGCTTCCTTAGGCTTCTCCAAACACCATCACAATTATACCACTCCAATTAGGATGAGGTATCTAAGCCTTTGAGTTTCAAGACAGATCACATGAGAGCTCCTCAAAGCAGACAGTATATTTAACAGCACAATCTTGGATCTGTGCAATCAAAATCAGTCACCCTTGGTCAGAGCCAGTCCATCACTGGAGTATCAGAGACTATGGGGCTCCTCTCCTGTTGTTCAGGCAATCCTGAATCCTTTTGTCCAGGTTTCTTTCTCATTAGTCCACTCGTGCATGCACACTGTTAATTGCATTTTCAGTGCGATGCTCATGTGCACTGTTAATTAGGTTTCACTTTGATGAAATAAGCCATTCTTACAGCTCACTGACACCAAAAGAAGTGGTCTTGTTCTGTTTTTTTTCTCAACATTCCGTATTCATTTTCCTTTGCCAGGTTGTTTTTTTGTCCTTTTGGGGTTCTGACCTGGCTCAGCTTCTCAAGCAGCAGAAGCAAAGGCAGAAACAGACAAAGGCAGGAGCTGGAAGTGGGAAGGAGGTGGGAGCAATCACCCACCTTCATGGCAGCCAGTGCCCAGAACAGCTCATCAGGGGTAGGAGACTTCACTCTTAGATATTCCATCTGAGTTTGCTTCCTAATACTTTTTCACTTAGTTGTTCATCTGACTTGAGGTGTTAGATCTGTTCCAGGATCTCTTCTGGGTTTTGTGTCTTTTTCTCTCTATTTTACCAGCTGTAAGAAAGAACCAGGCCTGAAGGAGCTGACTCAGCCATATATTTTGCCCACAGGAGTCCAAGGCAGATAGACCAGCATCCATATCAAAAGTCGAATCTCCCATTTAGCAAAAGTGAAAGGCCACAGGAAGGTAATTAATTTTACTTCTGCTTCCTACAGTGTATAAACTAACTGACCTTTTGTGCTTTTTGCTGCCACAGGTTTTGAAGGAGTCACTGCGGCTGTACCCGCCCGTCTCAGGGACGCTCCGCAGGCTGGAGAAGGAGCTTGTCATCAATGGCATCAGAATTCCTGCCAACACCATGGTCTATGTGAGTCCCATCCACCTCAGCAGCTTTTAGCTGCCCCAGTTAATCCAAATGTAACAGACCTGTGGATGAGATGGCCAAAATCTTCCCTGGGCATATTTGTACTGGCTTCTCTAAAATTTTGACCAAAATTAGGGTGTGGATTAAGACTCTCAGTTGGGACTGGAGAGTGGAAGGCATTTATAGTTTATACCTCTGACAGCAGAGAGGCATTTTCAGTGTGTTGCTCCTGACTAACAAAAATAAACTCTTTCTTGCCAGCTCAGCACTTATGTAATGGGAAGGATGGAAAAGTTTTTCAAGGATCCACTTACTTTTGATCCAGATCGATTCAGCAAAGATGCGCCTAAGTGAGCTTCTTTTTATTCCCATGTTATTAAATATGTTTTAAGAAACCATTACAGGAAAAGATTTTAAGGGGAAAAAAAGTAGAATAAAACTATTTTTTCATTCCAGTATGAGTAAAACTGAATCATCCAAATGTAAATAGAGAGCAATAATGCACAGCTTTTGTTCAAGAATTCTTTAGACCACATGTTACTTACAAAAAAAAGACCAATGTTACTGTTATTAAATGTTTATATTGAGGTCAAAGCTTTGGGCCCAAACCAGGTTGAATATTTTCCTTAGTACATTGCAAGCATTTAATGCATGACAGCCCTGGTCCCAGCTTGAAATGTCTCCATATTAGACAGGGGAGAAGGGGCTGAGGGAGGGAAGATGCTGTTCAGCCTCGTGGGCAGGCAGCCTAAGTCTAGTCAGTGGTGAAGAGTGCCATAGAAGGAACCAGTGAGTGACAAAACAGATGCAGAGATCAGCACCTGCTGCTTCATGAGTCAAGAGTTTTCCTTCAGTCTAGAGTGAGTCTGGTCTCCTGAAACAAGCACCCCCTCACTCACGTGGTTCAGAGCTGCCCAAAGGAGCAATAATTGGGCAGATTGTGATGTCCTCATGACAGGCTGAAGAGCATTTAGAGTGTGCTTGACATTCAGCTTTGAAATAAGACTGGCTTGCATCAAAACAGCTCTGGCAGCTGAGCCATGCAGTAAAGAGAGATGACAAGGAAATGTGCTGCTGAGCTGTATTGCTGCTCTGAAGAAAAAAGAGTTAATTTGGAGACTGCTTTAACAAGTCCAATAGGTGAGGGGATATTTAGACCATTTCCTTGCTGCTGTGATGAAATATTTGATTGTTTCTTTACAACCAAGTTGTCAGAGTGACAGTTTTGAACATTTTTCTTTGCAGGCCATATTACTGCTATTTTCCATTCTCTCTGGGACCCCGATCCTGCATCGGGCAGGTGTTTGCACAGGTGAGTAGAGGCCTGGAACAACACTTGGTTAGCAAGCACTGGGCCAGCTCAGGGTGTGCTGACCATGGGTGGTGGTGGGCACCAGAGGCCACACTTACGTGCAGTGCCCCTCTTCTCCTCAGAGGGAAGATCTCCCTCCATGCCCATGACAGGCATATCTCTCAAATGCTGTCACAGGAGCAGACATCCATGCAGCCAGGGTATCTGCAGGGAGGGGCAACAGGCTGCACTCCTCCACACTTTCCTGGGTCAGCCTGCTCAAATCCAAGCCCCTTATTAGGAATCACAGTCAACATTCCTTTGCCAGCCGAGGTGAAGCACACAGGGGATGTGCAGGGGGTCTTGGGGATCATCTCCTGGCTGCCACTGACAGAATCAAGGCAGGGAAAACATCAGCTGGAGGAGGACACAAGCCAGAACTGGCACAGTGAGGAAAGGGCTAGATGGACAGAAGGAACAATTTAATGTGTGTGAGCATGGCAGAGAGCGTTTCAGGACAGCCAGAGGCCAGCGCTTTGGGTCTGTGTTGTGAGCTCATCCAAGCACCTGTGCTCAGAGTGCTTTAGTTTTACAGTCTGATTTCCAAAATGGGTTTAACACTTAAACAGAAAGACTGATCTTAGTGCCTGTCAGTTGTCTTCAAATCCAGGAAGTCCCAGGTTTCCTTCCCAAACTCAACCGGCTGCATTAACAGAATAACATTTAACTTTCAGATCTCTGTATTGACAAAGCAGTATAAGATAGCAGACTGACTTTAAGCTGTATTTGCTGTCACTGACTTCTGTTTTTTTCTTAACAGATGGAGGTAAAAGTGGTGATGGCAAAGCTGCTGCAGAGGTTTGAAATACAGCTGGTGCCAGGACAGAGTTTTCAACTGGTCGAGGCTGGAACCTTAAGGCCACTAGATGGAGTAATATGTAAATTAAAGCCAAGGAGCTCTGCAAGAGGCTGCCAGGCATGATTGCTTAGGAAGGGGAGCATGGCATGCTACTGGTAGTGTTTCTTCTGATTTTGAAGATCTTGGCACTAATCAAAGGTTAGATTTTGTAGACCCCTTTAGAGGACTACTAGACTGAAATTATTTCTAACCTTCCTCATAATTTACTGAAGAAAACTTTACAAGAGTCACTCTACTGCGCATCTTCAATCTGGAAGTGTACCTGGAATTGCCAAGTTTGTTCTTTTCCCTTGCGGGCCATTTGATTCTTGATTCTGACCAGACTTGGAAAAGATCATCCTTTCACCAGGGTATCCCTGGAGTGCCACACAAACCTACACTCTAATCCCAGCTCAAGGTTTCCACTAAGCTTATATACAACACAACTTACAATGGTGTAAGTAAGCCCTTGTTTAGGGAGTTTCTTACTTACACAATGAAATCAGAAAAGAGTAGAGCATAGATTTGGGCTGAATTTAGGAAGAGATGTTTGGAGATAGTCTCTTGGTCAAAGCAGTTTTTCTATTCCTGCTCCAAATGTGAATAACAATTGATAGGAACGATCTGAAAATAAAATCAAAAAATTAAGAGTCTGAGGCCGCTACTTTTTCCTGGCGCTACTGCCTGATTTTTATTCGGTCTCTTCTGCTTTCCTTTTAATAGTATGCAAGGCATAGAATCCCAGTCTGCACTGTAGAAAGGGACTATTCTGCTTCCTCCTACCCCTCCACACAGCCTGTGCTCATTCTTCTGAGACACTCTTCTTTGTGGGGAAAGTCTTGCTGTGTTTATTTTAACCTGGATTTTCCCCACATCGTTTGCCACAAAGCTACAGTAACACTTAGACCAGATGGTCTTGTAGGTACAGGAGGGCTGGAAATAACAAGAGGGCTGAACTAAATGCTGCTTAAAATGGTGTTGCCACTGAAGAAATGTGTCTGCAATTTGAGCCAGAGATAGGAAGGTCCTGCACTCCCTTCTTCTGCAGATGTGCCTGTGAACACTGCATGTAGGCTTGCAGCCAGCCCCTGCTAGGGAGAAAAAGCTATCATTTGAAAATGCTGCCTTCCAGAAATGTGGATACCTCTATCGTGAAATACAGAGAATTAAAGGCATTTGATGCTGCCACTTTTGTTTCTTATCTTTCTGAATTAAAAGAGCAAGAACACAGTCTATACACTGTCAGGTTCCTGTGGTGGTGTCCATACCAGGAGAGTAACATCCCAGAGCTTTTCCTGACCTTGCTGCTGTTGTGCACCATTGCGGAGGAACAGTAACGGGACATCACACCATGATCAATATGATCAAGTGAAGCCAATTTATTACAAAAAGCAAGCCATTTTTATACTGTTCTCTATTGTTCACGCCTCAAGCTAATACATGATTGGTTAAATCCTTTTTACGCACGCATTTTAATATTTTAGTTAATTTTAGTTAGTCTTCCTTCTTCACGTGTCTCGCTGCGGTTTTCTTGTGTGCCTTTGCATCCTAAACTGTCTGCTTTTGAGCGTGTTCTTCTCCTTTTGTGTCCTTCAAGGGCATGGTGACCTTACTCAGTCTCTATGAAGGCTGGATTGTGCATCTGCTGTATATGTCCATTGTCCTGCAAAAAACTCTCAACACACCATCTCATTCAGTGCAGCAGTGGGATAACAGGCCCAGAAGGTTGATGTTGCCTTTGATAATCAACACCTTACAGTGTAATAATATGACTTTCACCTGGGGTACCAGTACCTGTATTGCAAGGGAAAGTTTGATCCATCTATCAGTAGACCAGCTCTTCAAGACCTTGTGCTGGAAATCTGATTATATCCTCCTAGACATTAATGAAATCTCATTGGGAAGACTGAGGACTCTTCAGCTGGGCATGTGTTCCCAGGAGCTGATGCAATAGGGAGCTTAACAAATGCCTGAATCCTGGGAATATGTCAAAGGCAGGGCAGTATCTTGGTGCTGTGGGGAGTCAGCTGTGACAGGAGTGCCATATGCTGTGAACAGCACAGACAGCTCAACAGACACCGGCAAATTGTGCTGTGGAAATGAGATGCCACCGCACCAGGGCTCTGCTCAGTGCCACAATGAGCTGGTTGAGATTCATTACCTACACACACCTAACTTCCTTCTGTCACCTCTGCAATGAAGTCAGGTGTGGCATTGTGTGTTTTTAGAAATATTCATTGGTTATCCTTTTGTAAGTCAATAATGGTTTGGTCCTCGGTTCCCCCCCATGTATTTCCCTCACAATGGTTTCTCCCCAAGTTGTTACTTCTGGTTTTCCCACGGTGGCTCGTCCCTCAAAACCCTTTATGCCCTTACAAGCCTGCTATCTCCCCTTTTGCCGCTGCCTGCCATAACCCACCATGTCCGTCACGGTAACCACCCCGCCTTTATCTCGAGAATCTTCTGTGTCAATCACCCCTTATTCGATATATGATTGGCTCCCCTCCCCTGTGTGATCCTCAGTGCCTTAGCTGTAACCCTCGCTCCTCCCTGTGCCCCCCTCATTGGTTGGCTTTGTCTCTCCTGTCACGCCCACTCCCTTTATAAATGCCCTCTGCCGTGCTTTGTCTCACGTCCCCCGTGCCTAGCTCTTTGCCTGGGAATTACTGTTCCTTGGTATAGTACACGGGTGTCCACTTCTCCTTCCTTCGTCTTGGAACCTCGTGGCCAACTCACGCCCTCACCATCCACGTCACAGATGGAGGGCTAGCCAGGCTCCCGTCCATCCACGCGGCTGCGGGAGAGAGGCTTCAGTCAGGCACCTCCAAGGAGGGCTCAAGGGGGCTGTAAGCGTGTTAAAATTCTGCAGTGAGTTCTGTCAGCCCTCGTGTGCCCCAGACCAGAGCTTCCTAACTGCTTTGTGCTTGCCCTCCTCAGAGGATACTCTTCCTGCTCTCTCTGCAAGCCCAATGCCTTCCAGCTCTTACAGGACCACTGGCCTAGACCTTGCTCTTTTTTCTACATCCAGGAGTGTCTCCTGTCAGGCTGATTGCCTCCCAGCAGATGGCAAGTGCTCATTGCTGATGCACCCAACAGCAGCAGCGCTCCTCAGCCTTCACAGCTCCTCTCTTAGGCCAGGCTGCCCTGGTACCACAGGAGGAGATGGTGGCCTGTGGGGCCATGCAAATGCCTGGCAGTGTTCTCATGGTTTCATTCTGCACCTCTAGCCAGGAGGTCATCCTTCATTTGACAATTAAAAAACAAAAGCAAAAACCCTCCAAAAGACTCCCAAACAAACAAACAAACCAAAAAACCCCAAATGGAGCACGATGAGGAAAATTGATTCCTAGTGCCCTATATGCCAATTGGGTGCTGGCATCAGTTTTGCAAACCCCTGTTGAGGAACCTCAGACCATAAGTGCCTAGGGAGACAGCTCAGCTTGCCATGGGCTGTAAAAACACCTGGGAGCTGCAGCTGTCTTGGATACCACAGAAAAGTACAGTTTTTCTTCTTACTGGGAAAGAGAAACATTATTTCAGTTCGAGGGTAATCATTATTGCACCAAGCCCTTGGCTAGGGCTCCTGGCTGGTAAGGCAAAAAAGCAGAGCAAGGTCTGTCTCCGTTGTTCACTTGCTTGTAGGAAGGTATCATAACTTTCTTCTTATCCTTTTCCTGTCTCTTGGGCAATACTAAGAGAAATCTGGAAATGGCTGGTGGGGTGGTTTTTTCCTAGGTGCCACCCAGGCATGGCCACACACAGGCCAGTCAGTGTTGCATGCCTGAAGGCTGGATGCAAGAAGCCTTCTCAGTTGACATGGAAGTGCAAAGCCAGGCTGCTCATGCTGCTCAGGCTGCTCCTGCCCCTGCACTCTGCAGGTAAGTGCCTGCCCTCCAGCAGCTCCTCTGGCTTTCACCCTGCCTCAGATGTGCACACTTGCAGCTGGACAGGAACTGTCTGGAGGCAGCCAGAAGCTCAGCTGGCAGGAGTCAAGGTAACTGCTGCCCTCAAAGGCAAGGGCACCAGTGATGACTTGTATTCCCAAGAGTCTTTATTAGAGCTGAGTCTTCCTCCTGTTCTGAAGTGGCTGCTGCAGGTTTCTTTGATCCCTCTCCCAGACCTATAAACTCCTGGCCTCCCTCTTCTGGACTGATGCCCATGACTTTCATGTATGTGCTCAGAATGAAAACTTTCCCCCCAGGATTTCTCCCCAGGTTTTTTATGCTAACCCAAGAGCTTGGTTCTATCCCTTCTAGATCAATGTCACAGACAAGAAACAGGGAAATGCTCATGCCTAGATCTCTTGGGATAGGAGGCAACCAGCTAGGGAAATTGTACCCAGAGGTGCCTGTCTGTCAGAAGGCAAACACTTTCAGTGTTGGCATGGGAAAATGGGATGCTTTCTCACCCTAGTTAGTCTGGATCACAGGAGACTCCTAAATTTTCATCTACACTTCATGTACAGACTCATCATGTTTTGAGAAAGGAGCCCAGCTAGCATTGGTGCCAGGACAATTTTTTTAGGAGAGGAATCTCATTCCAGTCCTTACAGGAAGCCAGAAAAAGCTAAGAAGCATGGGATTCAATCACACTTACTGAAATTATAGCACAGTCTGATATTTTCTGAACAGTGGACAGCCTTCTGCTCCATCTATAGCCTATAAAAGAATGAATGTAGATAAGAAAGTATAAGATACTGGTGGGCCTAGGGGAGCACACAGGTAAACCATTGGTGGATTTGCACTTGGAAGGGTTGTATGATAGGAGCTGCAACAGGAGGCCTTCCCTGGATTTAAGCAGCCTCTGCTGCTGAGACCATACAATGACAAAGCAGATATCTGTACCACAAACCCATCTGCTCCACACAGTGTTCACATGCTATCAAAGGCAATAAATTCGAGCAGAACCCTCCAAGGAACTAAAAGACACTCAAATGACACATACTGCCCAGCTACATCCCTGCTGCAACACTTTGCTGTGTTTCCCATTTCAGGTGTCAGCTATGTCAAGCAAGGCCACCCCTTGTGCTATAGTCTGCAAAAAGCCTTGCACAGCAGAGCCCTGGTTTTGGCAGGAATCCTTAAGTGCTACTGTAAAGCAAGTAAATAATAATTTGTTGTTATTTTTTTATGTATCTGTGAGTCTTCTCTAATAGGTTTTGATACTATTACAGTGCTGAGGACAGGCTGAAATTAGATAATAGTACACACAGCTGGCATCTATTCCCTTGGAAACACAGGTAAAAATGGATTTAATGCTTCTCCAGTGACAATAAATATTCATTAATATGACACAGATGTATACTTGATTTGAAAATAAGAACAGTAATTAAAGAGCTATTAATGTTAAAAAGCAAGAAAGGAAATTCAGCTACTGAAAGAGCTGTTCTGGGATCAGCTTCTAACCTGTCTGTGCATGGGTAAGCTCAGGAGGCCTGAGATTTTCCACTTGATTATTTTACATGTAGGCAGACCATTTATTTTGCCTTCCCTCCCCAGACTGCCATCTGGAAATGACCAGAGTTCAGAGTTCATTTCTCCTGCTCTCTTAGTGAACAGCTGTGTTCTGCTGAGGCACTTCCCTCTGTCTCATTGGCTGCTCCAGTGGTATTGAACCAACAAGAAGTGAAAGGGAAACTTTCTTCAGGCTTTTGAGAAGAAAGTTATTTGAAAGTGATCGTTTATGTACATTATTTTTATTAAAATAGCCTTGGGGATCACCAAGGCTATTTTCACCATGATAGCTTACTTGCTGTAATCTCTGAAAATCCCTATCCCACTGGCCATGACATGGAAGTTGAATTTCTTAGGGATGTTTCACACAGGTTCCTTTGCAGGGGTGACTTGTGGCTGTGACCCGAGCAGTGCACAGAGAGTTATGAGTGAGCCAGAGAGAGGTTATTGGCACTGCTGTGCGTGGAGGGGGGAAGATGGAGCAGATGTGCCCAAGGGCAGTGAAGCACTGCAGGACTGAGAGGTCCCACTGTTTGATCACAGCCAGGGCACACACCCTGTGCAGTCTCGCCCGCTGTGTGCCAGTGTGTGACCTGCCAGAAGCTGCAGGCTCTCAGCAGGGCCGTGTCTCAGGAACAGAACAGCAGCATCCTCCAACCCCAGCTGTGCCAAGCATCACCTGCTCCCTCTCTGGGGAGGGTCTAGTGGCTAGTTATGCCACTGAAAACATTGGGGCAGAAAATGAAGCAGACCAGGTGGAGAGACAGATTATTATTTTAATTTCTAACTCGGTAGCATAAACATAAATAAAAAACTGAATCCACCCACTTGGCTGGTGTTTCAGGTTGCTCAGTGAGGAGAGTTAACTGTGTATTGCCTAAATTAGAAGCAGACAAACTGCATCTGCCTTTGCCCTAAGCTAACCTGACTGACTTTCTGTACAGCAGAGCCCGGTGCAGACACGTGTCTAAAACCAGCGACAGGGCAGGGACCTGTCCTGCTTCTCGTACCTGCATCGGAAACTTTCCTGTCCCACGCAGGTACACGTGTGTCACAGAAGGCAACCCTGAGCTGTGTCACCATGCCGATCGATCTCATCGCCTCACAAACGACAGATGTGTGTTTTCTGCCTGCATTGGCTGGCTTTGCTGGAAGACGGGTTTGGTTTGATTTTTTTTTCCCCTAGAAAAAATTCGAATTCCGTGCTTAGGCAGTGTATTACTGATTCAACCTAATAGGGTTTATCCTTCTACTAAGAGAAACTGCCAGTGTTTGCTCTTCTTAGAAACCTAACCTGAGAGTTTTAAGCGGCAGGGAAACGTGATATCCCAGTTCTCACTGATTTTAACCCGTTGTACATCCCTCGGCTATAATCTGCGATACCTTCTAGCAGGGCTGACGACATTCACGCCCGTGAAACCCGCGTGTTCTGCTATAAACGGCGGTCGTTGGACCGTAGCCGGGTGTCTGCGGGGATATGCTGCTCTCACTCGGCAGCTCCGCTTCCCACCCCGGGCCACCTCCTCTAGAACCGCTAAGGCTGCGCCGCCGCCTCCCCTCCCTGGGCGGTCCGTGCCGCCGCTGCCCCGTGCGCCCGCGGGGCCGGGCCGGGCGGTCGGGGTGGGGGCGCCGGGGGCCCGACACGCCCCCTCGGTGGCGCTCGGCTTCCCGGCGCGGCGGAGCGCGGGCGGCAGAGCGGCGGGAGCCGGGCGGCGCAGCCCCGCTCTCCATGGCGGCGGCGGGGCGGGCGCGGCGCGGAGCTCGGCTGAGCGCGGCCGCGCTGCTGGCGCTGCCGGCCCTGGCGCTGCTGGCGCTGCTGGCGCTCCCGGCGCTGCCAGCCGGCCGCGGCGGCGGCGGCGGTGAGGCGCAGCCGGGCTTCTCGCCGCCGCTCCTGCTGCCGCCGGGCTTGCGAGAGGAGCTGCGGCAGAGGCGGCGCGACCTGCGGCGGCTGGAGGCGGTGGCGGGCGGCGGGGAGGCGGCGGCCACGGCAGGGCTGGGCTGCGGCGACCTGAGCCGGGTGACGGCCGTCAGCGTGCTGGGCTGGGGCTTCACCAAGGTGGTGGCGCGGGCGGCTCTGGCGGGCGGAGGCACCGTAGCCCTCAAGTCGGTGCACGGGGCGGGCCGGGAGGTGCGGCGCTGCGTGCAGCGGTACGGGGCGCCGGCCGGCTGCCGCCGCCTGGCCGCCTACAAGCTGCTCAAGGAGGTGACGCTGCTGCAGCGCCTGCAGCACCCCGGCATCGTCAAGGTACGGCGGGAGCGGCGGGGCGGGGGGCTGCGGGAGGCGCTGCCTGGGCACTGCCGTGCGGGGGAATTGTTGCCGGAGCTGAGCCCGTCCGCCCGTGGTGCCCACGCTGAGCTCAGGCGGCCGAGATCTGCTGGCATTGGCAGCGACATCGCCCCGACCGTGGCTTCTGTTCTCCTGCAGCTGCACGGCCAATGCTATGACAACAGCGGAGATGCTGAGCTACGGGTCACAGCCATGCTGGAGCTGGGATCCCCGCTGGAGATGATTCAGCTCCTGCAGACCCCCTGGGAGGAAAGATTTAAAGTAAGAAAACAAAGCAAAGGAGTTTTATCAGTCGCTTTTAGACCACAAACTGGGCAAACCGGCGAAGAGCCGGTGGTGACCGCTGGGACAAACGGGATTCTCCTGCTGACACTCTGTTTGATCCCGCAAATTGTCTGTAAATCGTTTCCTTTTCATTCCTTTAAAATCACATTAACACAGCCCTAGCTTGGTGCCTCACCGGTGAGTTTCTTTCTCTATAGAGCGGTGTTAAAAGATCTTCATCTGTGAGGAGATAGACACAAAATTGTACTCGGTGCTGGGGCGATGGTTAATGCCTTCGATTACACGATAACGTTCGTTTTGCCTCTACATTGCCTATACATACATACATACACACACACATACATATATATATATATATATATATATATATATATATATATATATATATATATATATATATATGCAGAAAGAGTTTGGTCAGGATGCCCCTATTCGGCAACCCGAGTCTGGGTTGGGAAAGCTGCATCACCATGCTCCGAATCTGTGGTTTGCTGTGTCTTACCTGTTCCAGGCAACAAGCTGAGCAAGCTGACCCTCATCATGTGTTTATGTGGTGTTTCTGATTTTGACCCTTTAGGAAATGTTGTAGTAAAATCGCTACTAAATTGCTTTCCTTCTGCTGCAGGTGCTAGGATTGCAGACCTTCTAGTGAGATCTGCCTCATCTCCTAGGCATCCTGCACAGGGACCCATATGCTCCCCAGGAATATAAATGACTTGCGACATGGCACTTACTTTGGTTATAGCTTGTTTTACAGTTTGCCTCAAGGGCTCAGTTGGGCGTTCAATACTACTTGTTTGGGTGCCAGGAAGCAAAAAAAAAGCATCATGTAAAAAAGCAAGGGTATCTTAGTGTCAGCAAGAAATGCTTTGGGCAAAATAAAAGCACAACAAAAGTCCTAAAATAAAATTTCTGTCTGCATGTGGTCCTGAATGTTGTAGGGGAGCCTTGCCATCTGAGCCAGAGGGGGAGTGTGGAAACCGCTTGCTCAGCTGTGGGATGCAAAGCTGGGATTCTTATGATTGCTTCACCAAACAAGTTAAAATAGCGTCAGAACTTCCACCGTCATTTCTCTTGGCTTGGGGAGTTCTACTTTCTTCAATTTTGTACTGGCTCCTACATAGCTTTCCTAGCACCTCATCTTCTTAAGCGTGCCAAAGTCTCCCGTAAGACACCCATGATGCTGGATTAGCTGGTGGTAAAGTTTGGTATGGTAGCATTAAAGATTTTAACAATCTCTTGACTGCAGAAGACACTAACTCAGAATTTACCCTGGCAATGTCTAGTCCTGTTTCCTAATTAGGGTGTCTAAACAGATGGGATTCCCTTGTTATGAGCCACATCAGATACCAGGGATGGTGCGAGCTGTTCCAAGGGAAAAAACCCTCGCGCCTGCACAGATCACTATCGGCAGTGGCGAGGGGTGACGTGGGGCTGCCTGGCACACCTAGCTGAGGATGCACTTTGTCTGATGCCAGGGCTCCTGATACTGAATGAAAACTGCTTGAGCAAAGTGCTGGTGCAGTATAAATGCACTTCTCTAGATCTTGTTTGTTTAAAAATAATTTACCAAGCTTTCTGCTGGGTCAGGTATTGTCTGGCCTTTCACTGCTGCCAGAAAGTTGTTATAAAAGCAAAAAAGCTGTCAATAAATATACTGCAAGCCTTGACTAATTCTTCAGAAGCATGATTGTGTGCCCAAATTCATACTGCTGAAGGGATGCAGCAAGGCATGAATCTCGCATTAATGACCATGGAGCCTCAGTCTGTATTGAGCAGTATGGGGGAAGAGAGGGGAATCTGTTAATTTTATGCCAGACTGGGAAAAACCCTTCTGATTTCAGCTAGCAAATCAATTTAGCTCCTGAAACATGAAGACTGCTATTGTTTGCCTCACAGCTTTCTCCTCTAGCTCTTCTAACTGCAAATGTCTCTTTTTGTGTACACACATTTTTAAAAAATGTTGCTAAACTACTTACCAGTCAAATCCTGTGGCAATGTTGATAATAAATTTTGTAGCATACATATAATTACCTTTTAAGTTCTGTATGCCTTTTTTCTCTTTTAATTTAATTGGCTGCCCTCCCCTTTGTTCTACTTCCAATTTAATAGCTGTTTTTCATCTGTTTTTTTCCATGCATATTCATCTTCTCTTTCTCAGATTTGCCTGAGTCTTGTGAAACTGCTGTTTTACTTGGCACATTCCCCCCTGGGTTCAATAGCCCTCTTGGATTTTCAGCCAAGGCAGTTTGTTATGGTGGATGGAAACCTAAAAGTGACAGACATGGATGATGCCAGCACCGAGGAGCTGTCTTGCAAGGAAGATAATGACTGCACACTCGACTTCCCTACCAAAAGTTTCTCTGTCAAGTGCTCCGTGGCTGGGAAATGTGAAGGAATAAACGAAAAGAAGAATCTGTTCAATGCGTATCGGTATGTCCAGCTACATGGGGGAATATTTGGGGTGGCTGAGCTCACGCCCTGCCATGTAGCCTCTAGCACCTTGTCCTTCTTCCATGTGGTGATTCCCCTCACCTCTGTCAAAGGGTAGCTAAGAATCACTTTGAAGTAAGTTATTTTCCTTATAAGGCAGGAAAATAGTGCAGTTGTTGTCTGGTGGGAATGAAGGCATCTTTCTTCTGCTGCTCCTTCTCCCCAGTGCCCTCTAAAAACTTGCCCCAGAGCTTGCACCTGTAAATTTGCTGTTTGCCAAACAAACCCGGGTTCTTGACATCCATGGGCTGTGCTTGCTGAAAGCAGTGGCAGTGCAGGCTACCTGCAAAACCCCACCAGCTTTGAGTCCCTGTTGTTGGGAACAGGCAGCCAAGTGCTTCCCTTCATCTCCAAATCTCCCTGTGGGCTCCTGTGGGAGAGCAGGGGGCAGGTAACAGGC
This sequence comes from Fringilla coelebs, assembly GCF_963513975.1. Classification (NCBI taxonomy): domain Eukaryota; kingdom Metazoa; phylum Chordata; class Aves; order Passeriformes; family Fringillidae; genus Fringilla; species Fringilla coelebs. The sequence goes on along the minus strand of NC_140034.1, from coordinate 12,556,838 downwards.
AAGGGGCTGAGGCTGCTGCAGCACTTCACATGAACCATCAGCTGAAAACTCAGGGACTTTTGCTTACCACTGATGCTTGGCAGCTGGATATTTACACAGAAGGACTTAGCAAGGGAGCCTGGATTTCCAGGATTCAGTGCTAAAGGGTAGATCACTGCATAGATTATTGCAGCCTTGCAGTTGCCCCATCTCTTGTGCACTTGTTCCCTAGAACAGGAATTTTGTGGAACGGTCAGGAAATGAGTCATTCTGACTTTTCAGGAGCAATAAGAAGGTCAAACTTTTCAGAGCAAGAGAAGGATCTTGTATGAGTCTTCTTTTATACAGGTCTTTTTTTTCTTATTTTGGTGGGAAATACATTTCTTAGTATGCAAAAATGGCCCAGGGGAATGAGGGGAAGCTTTATTGCATGAAGCTTTGCAAGGTAGATTTCATGCAGCAAAGACCAGGCTTTCAGCCCAACTTACAGGAACCATCTGAGGCACCAAGATGTGCTCAAACATAACTTTGTAACCAAAGCAGACTTACTAGTTGCATATGGATAATCAAGTCACGGGAAAATGTAGACAACTTAATCACCAGGGAAATGAAGGCACTATATTCTAATCAACCTGTGGGATTTTTTGCAGGTATTTTTTCACCTATCTTTTGCCACATTCTGCACCAGCAGCTTTGCGGCCCCTTTTGAGTGATATTCTGAATGCAACAGGTATCAGCTTATATTCATAAACTTCTTTATTAGAAGTCTCTAAATGGTATTCCATGGAATTGCTTATCTTTGTCATCGTTTCCCTTAAATGCAGGTGATTTACGATATGGAATAAATGAAACCCTGAGAGCTTTTGAAAAGGTTTTACACCTATACAAGTCTGGGCTCTATCTTCAGAAAAGACCTCTTCTTTTAAAAGGTACTTGATTTTGAATGCTCTAAGTAAAGTAACTACTGAGGGAGCAAGGCACTTGGTAACTGCTCAAATTCTGATCTCCCCTAGGTTTAGGCAGTTTATAGTCACTAGAAAAAGTGCCTTTTTTTGAGCAGGCTTTTGTTGGTTTTTTTTTCCATGGGAGCTATGCACTATGGTTTTACTGCTTTGCAAAGTAAAAGCAGTGCAGACAATCTGCATGGATGTGTGTTTGCACTGCTTCTAAATACTCTTCTCATAATGAACATTGGTGTTTCAAGGTGATGTATTTGGGATAGCAAACTGAGTGGCTCCTTTCTTGGGATATCCTTATCCTTTGGACCAACAGGTCAGTTTTCTGGGCTGATATTCAAACTATTCAAACTTCCCATTTGACTGTGTGGCTTCTTTCTGCTGAGCACAGGTTATTATGGAAACACAGAGTAGGGAGGTGACAGCACCAGGATGAGTGTGGTAGGGTACCTGGAGTCTTGGTGCCCTCTAAATTAATTTTCTCTGAAGATCTTTCTGTTGGACCGGTGGATGGATCAATGTGCCTTTATGAGGTGCATTCCTCTGAAAAGAACCTATTCAGTGGTAGAGATGAGGCTGATCAAAAGGAAGTTTCAAAAATCCAGTGGTTACTGTGGCTTGCGTTTTCCTGAGCATTCACATGAGGTGGTGGGTGATGGTGGCTTGCAGAAGGAAATCTCTTTACATGTGAAAGAACTATAATTTGCACTGTTATGAACAAAGATATCTGGTCATTTGCATGGAAGGACCAGCAGCTTTAACAGGAATTACTGGTATTTTCCAACAACACCTGTCTATTGGCTTCGCACTGTGCCAAAATGATCACCATCCTAGAGGTGTGGGAAGGTGGGGAGAGACTCTTAGCAGTCAGTGAACAATCGCCTGAACAGCACCTGCTCAGGCTTGTCAGGTCTTCTGTCAGGAGCAGAATCTGGCCTCCCTTTCCCCCAGTGGGGTTCCTCAATCTCCTGTTTCTGTGGGTGGCACCATGATGGGTGGGTCAGTCAGTGCCCCACGTAGCTTGGTGCATCAGTAGCTTGGTGCTAGATCTGTGACAAGCTTCTGCTGTTGAGGCTGGAGGGTAGGAGAGGCTGTTTGGAGGTTGGCTTCTCCAAGGAAAACATGGAGGACCTGTGGTTTTGCACAGCAGCCTCCTCCTCTTACCCACCCCTGCAGTGGCACCCCTCTCCCTTCGTCCTTGAGACCTCTGACTCCTCTCCTACATCTCTGGGGGACTTGCTGTCCTGTGCTCCACTGCAGAACCAAAGGGCAAGATTTGAGTTTCTTTTACTTTGCAGCTCCACCTCATTCCACCTTGGCAGGTCAGTTCAGTCCGTCAGTTTTGCAGTTCTTTTGAGAGTTTCACTGATTGTGTAGTGTAGCTAGTCTCTGGAAGTTCACCTGGAGTGTTTCCCCAAACACCCTCTTTCTGTCCCCAGACTACATCCCCCTGAAGGGTTTCCGAACGGTGGAAGGAGAAGACTACAAGTGCTGGCCCTCCTACAGCCACCTGGGCTGCCTGCTGTCCATCCACAGTGCTGAGGAGGCCGCTGCCATTTGTAACTCCCAGCTGCGCTGTCAAAGCTTTATTGTCACCCAGCACAGGACCTGGACAGGTGAGCTTGGGCAGGGTGACAGGGTGTTGCCACGTGGTGCTGCTTCCTTCCTCCATAGTGCCGTGAGCCTACAGGCACATTTAAAAGCTGCCTTCCTTATCCTCAAGTTCAGATGGCTGCCACTGTGGGCATCCAGAAATCCCCTGAGTGTTTGTAAGGAGACACAAGAGCAATTATTTTCTCCCTCTGCACCGTTTTTCCTCTACAAATTTTGCTCAGGACTGCCAGGTATTCTTCAACACTTACTCATTTCTTGCAGAGATGGCTTCACTTTGGTGTTAGGCTAAACAATCCCTGTGGTATGTATAGTTTGCAGAGCTGTGGGGATTTTAAAGATGAAAGAAGCTGTGTAAAAGAAGGTGGTTACTATTGTTATAATTAAAAGAATCATAGCTTACAAGTTGTTATCCCCTTTATCAAAACTAAAGCCCCAAGCCAAGGGATTTCCAGAATGTCCCTGTAATTAGCTCTGATTATAGCCTCTTACAGTTAGCATGTTTTCAGAATTATTTTAAATTATCTCATTTAGCTGACACTTCAAGCTTGGGCTAAATTGTTTCTTGAAGTAAAACACTAAATGAGGTAAATGAGTGTTTTCACTCACAATGATGCTGAAGGATCTTGTTTTGTCAGTTCACATGACATTTTAAAAAAACCCCTAAACTACCAAAAATGAAGCTTTTCTGAGGGCTTGTGTGCAACTGGCATGTGGCAAACTAGTTATGTAAGAGCATTTACATGGATGCAACATAAATCTCTTTGAGCCACCAAGTTTCACACCAGCAATGGATTGTGTATAGTGCCTGCCTGGAAGGAATCCTGCTTGAAACCTCAGTGAGGATGCAGGAGAAGCATGTGGGACAGGGACCTTTTCTGCAGTGCCTTGCTAGGGTGCTGATCCCTGGCATCCTGCACCATGCCTGAGGTCTTTAGCAGTTCCCTTCCTGACATTTTTCTTCCTTGCAGTTTCATGGCTCATCTTTGCAGCCAAGGATGCCAGAACTGTGTGGCTGAAATGCCAAGTGCCTAAGTTTGCCAGCTGGATTAATGAGAGCTGTGGGAATGTGCTGGTCTCTCTTAAGGCTGCTTGGTAAAGCAAAGCAAGATGTAAAAGCCTCTGGGGCTGGATGATGCATTCCTTGGGCACACTCTGAGCATCTGGAATTTACTGGGTGTGTAAAACACATCTATGGCAGGGCAGAGTGACCTTCCATTGGGCAAGCAGTGTGTTCCCGTGCCTTTTGCAATAAATAGCATGGGTCAAGGTTAACCTCTCTCCTCTATTAAAGTTGCATTTTTATTTCCTTTCCAGGACGCCCACTCGCCTCATTTCAGAGTAGCTGGACGGATTTAATACCAGATACTAACGCCGTAGTCTATATTAAACGCTCAGCTTCCTCAGGGGAAAGACTTTAAAGACAATGAGATCACATAAAATGATCCTGGGAGGAACAAACTGCTGGGGAGAATTCATCTGCTGGAAAGAATGACATATTTTATTTTGCTTTGGGATGGGATCTCCCTGCCAGCTCAGATAGAGTCAAATGCTGCTGTCTCCTTGATCAAAGCTCAGATTTCTCATTGCTGCTCCACTAGCTTCTTTTCTGTTCCCACGCTGCTCTTCCACATAAATGGTCTCAGTTCTAGTCAAATGTTGCTAGACTGTGCAATACTTAGCTTTGCTGCTTTGGCCAGCTTGTCAGCCAAGAAATAGAAATAGCTGCAAGGGATCCAGCTTGGGTAGGCTTAGTTATTTCAGTCACCTCCAAGAATTTACAGATAGTGCACTTTGGAGAAGGCAACGGCTCTTTCTGCAGCTGCAAACTGGGTTTTCTTACTACTGCCAAATGTAAAGGACTGGATTTCAGTGATGAGGCCAAGGTTGCAGGGTTGGTTGGGATCCATAACCGGAGGTTGATGATGGGGGTGGTCCTCCAAGGAGGGTCCTGATTCAGTTCCTTCCAGTGCAGGGGAGGGAAGTGGTGTACAGGTCAACACTGGATCCAAATACCTGTGTGTTTGGATGCAGGATTTGGAGTTGATCCTATGTGATTTCTAATACCAGCTCCCATGTATCAACCTTGAAGGTTTTTCTCTGTTACTTTCCATGAAAGAGCAAGACATTCAAATTATTTATATGTAAGGTGTGACTTTGTATGATAAAGAATGACTGTTTATTCTAAGCATGCTGTGAGAAGTTTTTTTTTTTCCTTTAATTTCCTAAGTCTTTACTGTAACCAAATGAAGAAATGCCAGTGTTTCCTACCTTCAGCTCACCTAGCACTGTTTCCCACTCCTGAGGCCAGCCTGTGAGTGCTCCAAGCAGTGTATGAATGTTCCTGAGCCCCCTCGGACGCAGGTCCTGAAGGACACTGTGGCTGTGCTTGCAGGCTTCTGGGGGTAGAGGAGACTGTGTGTTCCCAAGAACCACCTGCAACTGCCCTTTGCTAAAACTTTAGATGTGGCCTCTGGCAAACAGCTGGGTTAGAATCATTTCAGACTGTAAGAGATGACAGTGTAGTGTGCCACTGCTGAGAGTCCCTGGAAGCAGTGACTATCCAGGACCTCTTCTGTAGCGCTGTTGGGAAAGCCTAAATCACCACTGACCTCATGCCTCCTAGGGAAGGTCCCTGGCTTTGTGCAGGGGAGCCACACTACAACAAACAATGTGATGCCACATTGTTTTCTGCTTGTCCCACCGGAAATTACAGCTTTTGGGACACGGGCAGCAACCGTGCAGCCATTTCCATGTGGGACTTTGTGGCAGCTGGGGCACTCCTGCACTGAAGATGCTGGAGCTCTTGCCTGGAGTCGTGCTGTGTTTTTGATGGTCTCTCCCCACATTTCCTAGTGCAGGAGCCCACCTTTCAGCTCGTTAGTACTCGATTAACTCACAGCAATGCCTTTGCGCGGTGTCTTTCTCATGCACTGGAACCCCTGCTGCTTACTCTGGGGCCGGAGGACTCGATAGTGATCAATTAGTGAGAATTCCTAGTTAGCACAGCAAGAAGGCTCTTGTGATGACATTGCTGCAGGCTTTGTGACAGTAAGGCTTTTTAAATGGACAGCGACAGACCCCTCTCTCCATTCCAGCAGCTCCTGTGGAAGTTGCAGGGAAGGTCCTGCCAGGGGTCTGCTATTGTTTTACACCGACCCAGTGAGCAGGGCTTCAGACGCCTGCTGTGCTCTACATTAGCAAGAGGTAATGGGAGTTTATTCCACATCTCCCAGCCTCCCGAGATACACAGCAGAAGTACTTCCCCCAAAGCAAGGCCGTGCAAAGGCCAACCTGGGGTCGTTTCACAGAGGAAGAAGCAGAATGCAAAAGTTGAAGTGGTTCCAGCTGGTGTTAGAAAGACCTTCCCATCTTAAAAATTTCTCCTGGTAAAAAGAACATTGCATGTTTTAGTCGTGTGGTGCTTCTTTCACGTGGCAGGTTTTTCTGTCAAGTACTGATTGTAGGGTTGCTGCCAGTCACGTGCAGCCCCTCGGCAGATGGTGAAGTTGCAGGGAATGCCAGTGTCGCTTGTATAAATGCAGCTGCCAGCATCAGACCTGCAGTTAGACCCTGGCACAAGAGACCACCGATCATGTCCTGAGGGTTTTGAGTGCACGGTGATTTATAAACAATAACAATAATAAAAGAGACCACCGATCATGTCCTGAAAGTTTTGAGCACACGGTGATTTATAAACAATAGCAATAATAAAAACATAATGAAAAAGGGAAGCTAGGCTTTAAAGAATTACAGTGTTTGCTGTTGCCATAGCAAGTGGCTTTTGTAGGACATTTAGACCCCCCTATGCAAAGGAGTAAGCACATTGTTACAGCAGGAACCCTCAAGTGCACATTCATCTGGCTGGCACAGAGAAGCAGCCAGGGCACAAGCACACCTTTCTGACCAATGCTATTCACGTGCTAGACACTAAGAAGCTGTCACATCTAGAGCTGTAGTTTGACATGCATTTGAGGAAACACAGTCACTGGGAAAAGCAATTCCCACCCTGCTTTTTCCCAGATTCTTGTTGCTATTGTCTGCTGAGAAACTTTTACCAATGGTTGTGCCAGTTTAAAAGCATGTAGGATTATTTCTCTGCTGGACTGCAGTGAGCAGCTTGTGACCCCCAAGTTTCAGGCAGCTCACACGTGGCTCAGGTGCAGCCTCTGTGCCGGGTCTGTGTGAAGCACCCAAGCTGTTCCCAGCCCTAAGGGGAGGCTACAGGAGGAAGCATCTTCTATACAGCTTTTGGACCCATGTGGCTGGTTTGTAGTGCACTGTCTTTATGCCCTATCTCACTCAGTCTTTATTCATTCTATCCTTTTACTAAATTATAACTGGCTCAAGCAAGTTAAGACTTTCAATGCCACAGAAAATTTCAGTGCATGCCTAAAAACTCTATTTCAGTAACTACAGTACATAAAAACTCAGATATAAACATTTACTGCCCTTAAAACTCCCAGCTGCTGGAGTCAATTTGTCTCTGCTATTGCTGATCAGTATTTCAGCCACCATTCTGGAATATGTAACAGAGGAAAGGGCTTGGAAGGAAACAACAGGGGATCAATTGCAATGGAAACCATGTGTGCTGGAGGAATGATATTTACCTAAATGTGTCTATCACATCTTCCCAAAGGATGCTGCCTTTGGGAGAGAATGGATATGAAAATGTTGCCTCCATAGATAACAGTTAGGAATATAATTTTTTTAGACACAAACTTTAATACTCTTAATTAATTCTGTATTGTAGTAACAGAGTTAAAGCCATATCCAGGAAGGATATACCCTGTACTCCAAAGACATAAACCACAGTTTAATAAATAGCAGCAGATGCTGCATAACTCATGTTCAGTATGTTAGCACAGACATTTACATGACCAGTGACTGCATGACAGATTGAAAAGCAGAGTGAGGCAGACAGAGCCCAGTAATGAAAAATAACTCCTGATGCATCAGGCAGTGTTCAAGTACCAATGAATGTCATACCTCTATTTTGACATGGCATATTCTGCAAACTTTGATGCTCTAAACAACACTCAGATGAAACTTCAAATTAATTTAGTGAAAGAAAAGAGGAATTCATCACAGTCAGCTGGAGGCCCAAATGACACATCTGGATTAACACTGATTTCTGTAAGGGCACCTATAAATTGGTGTACCAAGCACTGACTTTGTGGCTAGAAGTCAGAGCACTTGGATCTTCTGGGTTGATACAGCTGGGTTTGGGCTCCAGTTTGAGGAATCAGTGGAGTGTAACTCCAGTATCCAGAATGGCCCCTCATGATGGATTGGTAGGACTTCAGAGTGGACAATTCCGGCTAACTGTAGTACTTGGAGCAATCTTTCCCCTTGGTTCCATTGTCCCAGTGTACCAATGTGTCACCACCAGCACTGTGGAGATGGGAAAACTGACAGAAGAGAATTTTATGAGAGGTACCCCTGAGCCCCTCAGCCTCCTCTGGAGCACCTGCTTAGTTCAGGATGGTGGATTTCCCCTGAATTGTAGTTCTTGGCTAATGGGAAAATGTGTCAGGTGCCATCAAACAGGTCTGGGTGTACCAAGGATGGGTGATAGCTGAAGGGAACAGCTGTCAGACTCCTCTGCTTGGAATTCAGCTCCTGGCTCTGTGTGAGAGCCCCAGACAAGGGCTTGTGCCTTCAGAGCCTCAGCCTGCCCAGCTGGCCAACTCAGATGGCAAAAGTCCTGGGTTTACTTCTTGGCATAGCTGTGGAGGAGATGGAGAAGCTGGTAGTATTTTAAGAAATACATATGCTTGGACTGTCTGGGCACAAAATGATGTCCCTTCAGTGCACCCACTGCCACAATGGCCTCACCGCTCCCAGGGACCACAGCCACAGTTCTCCCCCAAGCCCAAATCTATACCTAAGCCTGCACACTCAAGTCTCTCTGTCCTGTCTCTCAGTCACACCCCTGCTCTCCATGTGCCACCCCAGCACACCTAGTTGTTAACCCCTTGTAGACCCACACCCTCAACATCCACACATGGCCCCACTGCCTCTTACTCTTACAGCCAACACATGAATTCACAGAATCAGACAATCATTGAGGTTGGGAAAGATCTTTAAGGTCATCTTAAGTCCAGCTATTAACCCAGCAATGCCAGGTCCACTACTAAACCATGTCTCCAAGTGTCACATGTGTTTTAATACTTCCAGGGACAGTGATTCCACCACTTCCCTGGGGAAGTAATACCACATAGGGCTGGGGAGCCTTTATTTCTATTCCATCAGAGGTGAAATAGCCCTGTGTGCAGCAGGAGGCCACATCTGAAAGGTGCAACCACAAGATCAGCCTGCCTTTGATTTGTAACCTCTCTTTTCATTTCCCATTGATGGTTTCTAGATTAGCAAGTGCTAAATACAATGCAGTAATAGCTTCCTGAAAAACAACCAGCTTTAAAGCTGTCCATTAAAATCACATTGCCTTAACTACATTGTATGTCACATGGTGCATCACACCTTCCAAATCCAAGTCTAGACAAAGCTTAGGAAAATGTAAATTCTGACATTATGTTACATTTGTCAATATTTATCCTCAAACCTCATCAAAATCAATAGGAGTCTCAAGTGGACTTTTTGGCTAAAATCTGTCACCCTACTATGTAAGATATAGCCTCAAAACTAAGTTAAAGGCCAGCAACCTCCAAAATTACAAAACAAACACCCAAATTTTCAGATTCTTGTATCTGTGAGTTATATCTCCCACGTAATGTCTTTAGCAAGTGAATTGTTTTTCTTTGCTGGGAAAAACCCTGCTGCAAATTCCCTCACTACTTCAGATGGCAGATCAGAGAGTTCAGGTTTAGATTAAAAACTCGATAATGAAACCTAAGGACACAGGTTTATCATCACAACAGATAGATGGAGAGGTGCTTTATGAATGTCTTGGAAACACTGGAGCGCAAAGGAAATTCTCTTGGACCTCCAGAGAAAAATGTTAAGAAATATTTTGGCACTGCTGCTGTGTCCTGTCCAGGGCTGTTCCTCATTCACTTGGGGAGGGAGTAATTTATTCCCACTCCTAATTAATCTTGCCCTTGTTTGTTTGTTCTGATTCTTTAAATACACAAGAAACAAACCAGTGTCCCTCCCAGTGGAGTTAATGCCATGGTTTGCATTTTTCTGGGCTTGACTCTTTCAGTTTGTCTAGCAAAACTATTGTTACATAACTATATCAATTAACATTACCTCTGAAATGAAGCAGCGGCACCCACCTAAATTCACTTGAACCCCAGAGTTGTGTCAAACCCCAAGGTTTTACTGGCACTGCTAAAGAGCAGTGTAAGATGTACTCTGGAAATTGCCTAATCATTGAAATTGATTTGTCTGTTTGCTTGCTATATGAAAACAACAACTAAAACCTCTATCAAGACCCTTATAAATCAGCAACATATTGTTTGATTCACCCAGAGAACCCTTGGTAGAAGCTGCTTTCAGCACAGAATTATTAACTTTTCCTAAAAAAAAAAAAATGGTGTTTAAGGACTGCATCTCATTAAATAGCTTTAAATTTTATTTTTACAGAGTGCTTCATCTTTGAGACAAAACTGTGAATCCATGTTATTTTAACAGGGCTTCCTCCATCTTACTAAGACAACACAGAAGCATAAGGATTAGTCTCTCATCCTCACCTTCTGTTTCTGTGCTGATAGTAGCTGTCATTTCATGCTAATGGAGAAGCCCATGTACACATGCCAGTGATGCCTTCAGGGAGAGGGAGGATGGTCTGCAAAGCCTCACTGCAGGACCCTGCAGGATGTCACCAAGGCTGTCAAGGGAGCTGCCACCCTTAGGGAGAGGAGATGGACACAGCATCCCCCCATCACAGCACCTCACAGCACTGCCCTGACTCTTCCCCAGCAAGAGATGAGGCAGTGGCTGCAGACAGTGGTCAGGCACTGCTGGGATCTGTCCATGGGAGGAGTGGAGGCACCTCATGTAGGGACTCAGCCCACCCATGGCTGTCTCTGGCAGCATGCAAGGAAACAGAGCTCTGGTACCCACAGGGCTGGGGATGGGTGGGACTGGGACCAGCTCCCTGTGTTTTGACATCTTTTCAGCTCTTCAGCTCATGATCTGAAAGATCACTGTCCTAGGGCTGAATGTGATGGTGATGTGCTAAGAAAAGCATCAGCCAACATGTGCTGTAGCTTCTGTTTGAAATACAGATATCAGGGATTCTTTGTTTGGAGCCATTGTTTAGCAAAGCAGCTTCATTCCTGCTAGTCTGTAGATGAGCTATCTTGGGAAAGGGGAATTGTTCCCACGCCAGGAACCAAATCAAAGTGATGCCTTCATGCTTAGAAGTGCAGTTTTACCTTGCCTGACCCTCCCACCCTCCGGAGGACCCCACGCTGGAGAGGCCGGGCTTTGCACGTTCATGCTCAGGAAAAGAATAGGGAGAACAAACAAAACACCCCACCCTCTTCCACTCATGAAAGATCAGAAGGAGAGTGTAGGCTAAGCCCAGAGGACTGGATTTATGGTTTCAGAAAAACCTAGTTATTAAAATGTTATGAAAGTTTTCCTCTCCTTTAAATGCATAAATATGCAGATGAAAGGAGCCATGTGATCTGGCCAGTGGCCATGCTGCTGCAGGCTCAGTCTAATTATCAGCTGCCAGCTCTGCTGCATTTTAAGTGGTGAACATGATTAAAGATACACAGACAATTGAAGAAAGTTAGATCAGTTCTTCAGGCCTGCTTCTATTTTATAACCACATGGCAGCTTGGCCTTGAGACTAAATCTGCCCTTAGATGCTGAGGAAGGAAAGTTCTGCTGATCAGACGGGTTTTTTCAACCACAAGCTCCACGTGCTCTTGAATTCATCATTTTCATAGCAAGTTATTTGCCAAGTCAGACTGTTTCCCTTCCCCACTCTGAGCAAAAGGGGGCTCTGAAGGGGGGGAAGATGCAGGTAGGACCAGGTCTGTGGAGGGGGGGGTCAGGCACTGCAAACACATGGCCAAAATATTCAGACTCTCCCAACCAGAGAGGTGCAAATTTATTTCAAATGAGTTTCAAAACCAGAACTTTCTGGGGCTTCTTCTTTCTCTTGGGTCTGGAAATATCATCAAGAAACCCAGATGGTCTCATGCTTTTGGGGGAGAGCCACAGTCCTGTGGGCAGGACAAGGAACTAGGACTTCTCTTCCAGAGCTGCCAAGTTTCTGAGTCGAGTGTCATGGCCATTGCAGTGACAGCCAGGCCAAACAGCCTGGCAGCATCTGTCCTTTTGTCATGGTATTCACCAGGGGCCGGAGCCTGGCTCTGCAAAGTGGCAGACCTGTCAAATCCCACACACTGGGTGTGAATCTCACACTGTGGGGTTTTGCCTCAGTGCTTCCCACAGCCATGGCTGGGTCTTGTGCTGTCCCCAAGCCTCACCCCGATCCCAGGGCTCAGCAAGGTGGATGCATCTGCTGGGCTCTGCCGGGGAGCTGCTGTCAAGCTGCACCATGCCTAGGGACTTGAAAAGTGGCAGGCTTCTGAGTCACTTGTTTTAGTGTTGTTTGTGGCTTTCCAGACAGACATGTCTTTTCAAAAGACAAAGATCTGGCTGTTTTTTAGCACTATTGCAGGTGTGGCACAGCTATCCATATGGTCCTGGGAGTGAGCTGGTGTCTGCACACCTGCCCTGGCCCATTCCAAGAGCAGCTGGAGCCGTTGCCTGCCTGCACATCCCTTGGATGGGCACAGCAGCTCTGCCCTGCCTCAATCTGCTGGATCAGTGCAGAGCAGATTGATGCCCATGCATTTGGCATCTCCAGATGAGGCTGTTTCTCTGCTTCTCAAGCCAGGTAAGCAGTTGGTGCTGGAAGGATGCACCTTGCTCCAGCCTAGCCAAGACATCCTGTTTCATGCACGTTCTGCTGCTGCTTCAGCTGGGATTTCAAGATGCCTCGAATACGCACTGGCTACCTCTGCAGGTGCCCTGAAGGGACACCATGTGTACCCCAGCTCCTGAGCAGCCACTGGGGCCTTCCTGTCTGCCAGTTGGCCAAGGGCAGTTGCCTGGGTGCCACCAAGCTGGGCTCCAGGGCTGTCTCTGTGAGGAAGCTGAGGCCATGGCCCCGTGTTGTGGCAGTACCAAGCTGCAGGTGCTGTGTGCTGACACCTCTGCACAGCAGGGACATCTCACCAGTGTTTTGTGGGCAGCTGTAGCAGAGGCAGCAGGCTCAGCATTCCTTGCAATCAGCAGAGAGCGATGGGCCCTTGCTGGGGCAATGCATTTGACCCCTATTAGATATCTACTGCTGCACAGGGTGAGTTACATCCTCAGAGCACCTATTGATTATAGAAGCAGTCCAGGGTGACTAGTTCAGATGCAGATTTGTGAAATGAATCCCATTCCAGGAGCTTGGTGCCAACACTTGTCTGTATAATCTGAGACAGGGCTGGTGCACTCCCTGTGCTGCTGGAAATGTGACTCTACCCTGCTGCTGAGCCAAGGTCCTCAGATGTCAGAGGCTGGGGAGCAGGAGCCAGGCTGTCTCCTTGCTCCCTGATTTATGAGCTAGATGCTAACAGAGTCACTCCATCCTTTGGAAGGGAGCAGCACATGAATGCATGCTGTTCTCTCTTTCCAAGGTCGGGACCTCCTCCAGTTTCTTGCTGATTTTACCATCACACATCCAACCAATAAACTGAAGAGACAAAGCTGGAAGATAAAACTGATCATTGTGTCTCACACCTGGGCAGCCCCAATGGCCCCCTGCCCTACTGCACGAGATTTGGGGGTTTAGCCTCCTTGGGTTGTATTTGCCAAGACATAAACCAGTCAACAAAATGCATCTCCTCTGTGCCCAAGTCAGCCTTAGGAAGCCCCGCTGTAATTCTGTGCTCCCCTCAAAGGTTCTGTGTTTCACCTGTGGGACTGGAGCACGGCTGTTCTCGGACAGCCAAGGATCCCCAAAGACACAGTTTGTGATTACCGATTGGCTAAGGTGGAAATTTGCATTTTCCCTACCCTGCCCACCCTGCATTGCTTCCCAGATCACATTCCCTCTTTTAGGAATGAAGCAGTGTTGTGCACTAACTGCTCAGCAAAGGCTATTTCAAAACATAATCTCTTTCATTGTTTGACAAAATAAACATGCCTCTTCCTGGAGATTGTTCCATTGCAAAAGATAAGCAAAATGGACCAATTATCAGTGCTAACTCTCCTATAAAGGCCATTCCATACTGATCCAATACATACAGTCAGGCCACAGAAGTCTGTTTTTTCTGACACGTTAATAATGGATAAACATGATACTCTTTCTAGTCTCAGCCAGATGTCTCTGCATTATTAGCCTACTCTCACTAATATATTCTCTGGTAGAGGAAAAGAAGATTAATAGCATGCAGGAATATATACATATAACAGGCAGGAATATATATATATATATAAATTTTTCTGTTCTCAGTATTTGTTTGCATTTAAACATGAGGACAGGGTGGGAAGGGATTTCTTGTCAGCTCCTCTGCTTCTTCAGGGCTGCCCCTGAGGAAGAGTGCAGCCAGGACTTCTGAGATCCTCTGCCCTTGAAGTAAAATGTTATCTGTAGATTTGCATCTCAACCCTGCTATCAACTTACTGTTTATCCACACTGCAGTCATACAATAGCATACGTTTTGAGTTAGGGAGCTGTTAAATGGATTGGTTCAGAGGCTGGGGGGGGGGGGGGAAAGCAACTACATTTACAAGCCCAATTCACATTTTAAAAACTCCATTTTTATCAGTATGGGGAGGAAAGAACACAAATAATTAAATTGGAGAGAGAGAACAAACAGGAGCATCTGACTTCAGTCTGTCAAGCCAAAGCAGCACCTCATTACTGCCAAAAGGGTCTCACAAACTCCTTGTCTGCCCTTGACTCTCTGCTTCTGCCAGGTACTTTGAGCTCCTGCTCCCTGAAAACCAATTTCACCCATTAAAATGGCAGAAAATTTTCTGAGAAAAGAAATTAAAATTAGTATGCGAGGTTAGTGAGAAAAAAAACTGTCTGGGTAAGTGCCAGAGGAAGAGGGAGACTGCTGATGGGTTAGAATGTATGGGTAAAGAAAGGCTGGAGAATGGGCAGGGGGACATAAAAGGAGAAAGAGCAGAGCTGTAGCAGGTGGAAGTAGCCTGGTACAGGAGCATTGCCCTTGTGGTTTTGTGCTCCACTAAAGCAAACATGAATCTGTGTTTCTGGAAAGGCTTTACCACCACTTCCCTTGCACCATCCCCTGCAGCGAGGCTGCTTCACAGCCAGCCAGACCAACAGGCATTAGAGACAGAGCTGCACCTGAAGCAGGCATCAGAGTTAAGCCAGGGAGCAACCTGCTGTGAACATGTGGTTGCATGAGTGTGGTCTGGAGGCCAGGGAGGCAGTAGAACGTGGGTGCCAGAACCAGGGAGCTGCACAGACCCCACTTTTCCATCCATCATCAGTGCAGAGTGAGACTGACTCACCTTAATTAGGAAGCTGCCCTCTGCTCTCCCCCCTGGGGCTGGGCCTTCCACCCCGAGGCTCATGTGCTTACAGCTGCTTCTGAACTGGTTTTGATGGGACACAGAATAATCACAGAGTGGTTGAGTTTGGAAGGGAACTCTGGAGGTCATCCTGTCCAACCTCCCTGCTGAAGCAGAGCCACCTACGGCCAATTGCACAGGATTGAACCTAGGTGGGTTTTTATTATCTCCAAAGAGAGATTCCACAGCCTCCCTAGACAGCCTACTTGCAAACACAGCATGAGCAGCACAAGTGCTCATCAGCTCTCCTCTAAGGGATTTCAGGGAAGGTCTCAAATGTGAGCTTGTGAGATACTGCATTTCATCACCCTCCTGGACCCCTCTGTCTAGTTGTCCCATTGTGTGATAGGGCAAATGAATATGCTCTGTCACATTGCTTTAAAATTGCTTTGGTTAGCACTGGCATGGTCCCTCTCTTGCCTAATGGAAATGCCTCCCCAAATGGAGATACACCCTGAGAGGCACTCCCATCTCCCAGACACTGCAGTAAGCCAGTGCAGGAGCTTACCTAGCAGAAAGTAATGATTTTTTTTTTTTTTTTTGGCCATGTCAGTTTTCTGCTGGTTTAGTTTCCTGAGCTGCCTTACCCCATGGTCAGATAAGCATCATGCCAGCAGCTGGGTATACAGGAGGGACTGGGACAGCACACCAGATGAAACACTTGGTTAGTGATGTTTAACTATTGTGCAACTACAGCTTGCACAGTTCAAGTAAGTAGCAGCAAAGCTGTTGGCCTCAGAAACCCCAGATCTCTAAATACAACACTGCACAAAGGGGTTCTTCAGACCCACTAACTTGGATTATGAAAGCACAGTGAGTAAGGCCAGGATGGCAGCAGTGCTAAGCATTTTGCATGACTCCAGTTAGAAGAGTTGCATGCATCTCCTTTGTATTGACTCCTGGCCTGATTACTGATGGCAGGAATCTGCTCTCTCACAACAGCAGCAAAGACAGCCATGCCCTTCCTCAGCTTCCCCAGCTGTGGGGGCTCTGCCAGGCTGAGGTGATGGCTGTTGGGGAAGGGGCTGTCATGCACTGCCCTTGGTGAAGCCCCAGAGAAGTCCTGTGTGCCCTTGAGTGCTTCATACACTGGTTATTGCACTGCTCCATGGTGCTGGGAGCTTTCTGCTAAGGAAGGGCTGTGTTCTGCACAAGCCCTTGTGCTCACTGTGGGAGCCAGGCTTCCACCAGGTTGTGGTCCCACCCCAGCCAGCAGCCAAGCCCCAGGCAGCCACTTGCTCACTCCCCCACCAGTGGGACTGGGGAGAGAATCAGAAAGTTAAAAGGTAGAAAACGCATGAATTGAAATAAAGACAGTTCAACTGGGGAAGCAAAAGCTGCACAAACAAGCAAAGAACAGCAAGGAATGAATTCACTGCTTCCCATGGGCAGGCAGGTGTTCAGCCACCTCCAGGAGAGCCCCATCACATGGGATGGTGACTTGGGAAGACAAAGATCACTCCAAATGTTCCCCCTTCCTCCTTCTTCCCTCTGCTTTATGTACTGCACATGGTCTGGAGTATCCCTTTGGTCAGTTGGGGTCACCTGTCCTGGCTGTGTCCCCTCCTGACCTTCCATGCACCTCCAGCTTCCCTGCATGGCAGTACAGAAAGGAGAAAAGGCCTTGGCTCTGTGTGAGCCCTACTCAGCCATAACAAAACACCTCTACTACCAACCCTGCACCCAGCACAAATCCAGAATAAAGCCCCATAACAGCCACTGGGAAGAAAGTTAACTCTACCCCAGCCAAAGCCAGCACACATGATCATAAGTCTCCTTGTGACTTGTATCACCCCTTTGTCACCCTTGCTGGTGGCAGCCAGTGGGCAGCTTTGTCTCTGTGGTGCATCCTCCAACAGCTCTCCCAGGACTGGAGGCAGCTGAGGCTCCCTGAGAGCTCAGATTTGTGAGGTATGCTCAAAATCACTCTTAGAAGGTTTCATTTCCTCACAAGACATTTACGATTTGGGTCTGTGCGTCCCAGGGTAAATTTGAAAGGGATTAAAGCACGATGGGTACAAATCATTTTGATCCCTCAGCCTTCCAATGCAGATGAATTCTTCCCCTCATATGAGTCAGTAGAAGAGAATCCACAGCCATGACTCAAGCCCACAGTAAAAAATCATGAAGGAAGTGTTCAGCAGTTAAAACAGTCAGAACTCCAGGCCTCTTTACTAATTTCTGAAAAACCTAAGGGGAAAAAAAAGGGAGGACCAGATCAGCAAGTGGTGCCAGGACAGCTGTGGATTAACACTAGTGTACCAGATAAGGCCTGGCCAGTATGGGAAAAGCACCTCAAAAAAGTTGGAAAACTGAAAATAGCACTCTGCACAAACAAAACAAATGGATGTTGTGATGCATAAACAACAAAAAAGCGCCAGGATTTAGGAGAAACCTGCCTTCTGTGCCCTGTTTTTCAGCCTGCCTTGCAGCAATGGCATCACACCTCCTTTTAGCGCTCCTGCACGTTAACAAAGGAGGCCCTTCCCAGAAGACTCGCTGGAATTTCCAAGCTCCCCCGCTGGCAGTGCTGGTGGAGGCAATGGCCCCGGGCTGCATTGCTGCACCCTCCTTGCCCAGCTGGCTCAGCCCCGCTCAGCAGAGCTGCATGGAGCTGCACGGCTCCGCAAGGAAAGCAGCGCCTGCTGCAAAGTCATCGTGAGATGATTTAATTAAACTGATACCGATCTCTAACGTAAACACAAAACAAGAAAAAAATGTATCCTTGCTTTAAGTCCTGTGTAATGTAGCAAATGGATGGCGAGCAGAAGGGCAAAGGGAGGGTGAGCTGGCTGGCACGTGCTTAAATTTGGAGGCTGCACTCCGTGTTTGATGTAAAGGCAGGCAAGCTGCTGCCTAGAGATGGCAGGGGGTAGGACAGCAAAAAGGCAAATTTGTGACAGTGAAATAATTTTTGTTATTCCTGTTGAAACTGCCAAAGTGTCAATTGTCTATGGATTTTAGTGTTTGTCTATGAATTTTAGAAATTAGAAAGTTTCCCAGAAAAGATGAGAGGAGAAAAGATGATGGTGCCTGTGCTGGTTTACTGCATTTATCCTCGACCTGAGGAGTGCAGGTGGGGCCTGTGGAGGAAGTGCTGCTGTGGGGGAAGAGATGGGGTTGAAAGGAGGCAGGAGAGGAAGGGGCAGGGCAGCACTGGTGATGCTTTGGGCAGAGGCTGGGCTGCCTGAGCTCAGGGGGTGGCAGGTTGCTGGCTGCAAGGATATGGTGGGAAATGTTGTAGATCCTGCCCTGGCAACGATCACACTCTGGGAAATGCTTCTCACCTTGGTCTCAGTTGCTGGGTATTTCAGCTATTCTCTCTCTGCTGCTGCCATAAAACCATGGAGACCCCAGTAAAAAGTACATATATGAACTGGAAAGTAGACACTCACAGGCTTTCTGCTGCACTGTCTGGGATGAGGTGTTGTGGTCTTGTTCCTTAAAGACCATCTGCTGTGCACTCCAGACAGGCACCTCTTGCCAAAAGCACCATATGGAAGTTGGATTATGGAAGACATGCCAGGGAATGGGAGAAGCCCCAGGACAGGCTTCCCTGAGATTGAGGGAAGGACAGATTACATGGGCTGTGCCACTGGTGTGGGAGGCAGAAGAGCACACAGGATGAAAATGCTTCTTTGTCATGCATCCGAAATTAACTATACCATAGTGCTCATGACTTCTGCAGGTACTGACACAATTCTGCTGATGGGTTTGGTAGGTCCTCTGTGTGCAGCTCCAGAGGAAGGAGAGGATGCTCCAAGGTGGCTGGACTGCAGCTCCAGAACTCAACATCTCCTTCCTGCTGTGGCTGCTTGCTGTGCCAACTTGGTGCATTTCCTGGACACACTAATAAGGCTTGAGGTGGAACCACAACGTGCTATCCCTCACCAAGCTCCATCTGATTCAGTGGACAATGTGGAGCTCCTTGTCCTCATTTCCAAGCCAGATTTGACAGATAGAGCTGCCACATTGCTATCAGCCCATGGTGTACCCACATGAAAGTACAGAATCAGAAATGAGTTTCTGCACAGTCCAGCCAATGAGAAATAGGGATAGTTTGGGGAAATTTCTTTATTTGCTGTAGTGAGTGAACGGAAAATTCACTAATTCAGATGATCCTAATTTGTCCATACAGGCAGTCACCTACGATCACCCTATGAGTTTGTAGCAGAGCTAGATATAAAACACCAAATGCCTCAAGGTATTTTTGCTGGTGTTCCCCAGACTGACTATGAGAAGTGTTTATTAACTTCAGCACAGAGCAGTGGTAGCAGTGGCCGCTCATCTCCTGACTCACAGACACCCTGTGTCCTTGCACCATGTGGCATGGAGGAAACAGATCTGTCTACAAAAGATTGTACAGGTATCACAGATTTCTGGTCTGAAGCCTTATTTGTGAATTCAGGTTTTATCCCCATTGCAGGTGGGGTATCCAGAAGACCCTGATGTTGCTGGTAAACAAACACTTGAACACCTACTACAACAAGTGGTTATGATAGAGAGGAATCATACCATGCCCTGCAATAAAATGTGGAGAAAGCATCCTTGCTGGGGAACTCATACACTTAAAGTCTATGCTTCAGCACATCAGAGGAATTATACAATTAAATGATTTCACTCTTTCCACCTTCCATTTAGCAATCAATGAAAGTTCTCCCTTCAAGGAAAAGCTTGATGGGGGGGAGCTCTTGGCCCATTGTTTTGCCTGGGGTGCCAAAAAGAAATACATCATGATTTATATGTTAATGAGGAATTCTCTTTAGGCAATGCATTCTACAAGGTGCTGCAATGGGGGACTGGGAGGTTGATCCATCAGAGGAAGCTAATTCATCATCAAAGTGAGTCAGGGAGCTCCCTGGTGAGAGCTGTAAATAGGGCACTGGGAGAGTGACAGATCGCCGGGTGGCATGTGTCCCCCCCATTAGCACTCCCACTGACAGCCCTGCCACTGCCAACTCCCAGGCTCCAGCTCATGCACATTATTTATAGAGCATTTCACATTCCTGGTTGGTATCCAGTCGATGTTGGTTTCAATTAGAATAAATGCTTATTGATTGAGAGGAGATGGGCCAGCTGATTAGCTCCTTGGGAGGCAGAGCACGGTTGGTGAGGGCAGGCTGGGCTCTGCGCAGAAGCAGGAGTGCATGGGGCTCTGAAAATCTGTCAGGGAGGAGAAGTCTTCTAGATTAAATCAATTCATTGAAGAGTCCATCTAATAAAGATAAGCGGCTAACTTCATTAGGGAATTAATGATAGGCCTGATTAAAAATCCCTGTGGGAGCCCTGTTGACTTCAACAAGCTTCAGCTCCAGCCCAATATTTGCCTTGAAGCCACAGCTCCCCACCTCTGATCAAGCTGCTGAACGCTGTACTGCTACAGCCAGGCAGTGATCAGAGCAGGCACACCATGCCCTGCTTGAGCTAAGAAACATCTAGAAATGTCCACCCAAGCCAGAAAAACAACTGTGTGTACATTAAGGGAGGATTTTTACAAAGAAAAAAATACTTTTTTTTTTTAATCTTTTATTTTTTTAATGTTCTCTGAAGAGGAATCTTAGCTGGTGGATAAAAGCTCGGGAAGCATGAAATCACAGTGCATCATCCCTTCCCCAGCCCGTGTGCACTGCCACGGGCACGGCGAGATCCGGACGCGCCTTCGGGCGGGTGTGACCGGCTGGGAGCTCCACGCCACGCGTGGCACAGCCCGCGGGTGGGACAGCCCTCGTGTGACATAGCCCGTGTCTGGGACAGCCATCGTGTGGCACAGCCCGCGGGTGGGACAGCCCGCGGGTGGGACAGCCCTCGTGTGACACAGCCCACGGGTGGGACAGCCCTCGTGTGGCACAGCCCGCGGGTGGGACAGCCCTCGGCTCTCGCTCGGGTGCCGGGTCGGGCTGCCCGCATTTTTACCGCCATTCGCACTCCATGTGAGGATGGCCCCGCTGTGCTGCGGGGAGCCGGGGGGTCCCCGGCCGCTCCGTCCTTCCTGCAGTCCCTGCCTGGGGCTCTGCCGGTGCCCCGTCCCGCGGTGCGGGGCTGGAGCACAGCCCTGTCCCGGCAGGAGGGAGCGGGGAGCCATCGGGAGGTTCTCCATCCCTCGGTATGGGGCTGAGGCACAGCCCTGTCCCGGCAGGAGGGAGCGGAGCCGCCCGGTGCGTGCGGCAGCGCTCCCCTCCTGCGGCCGGGAGCGGCCGGTGCAGCCGAGCGCGGCTGGGGCTGCCGGGACAGCGGCACGGCAGGGCAGGGGAGCTGGGGACAGCTACAGAGCACCGAGTAGAGGTGGATGGGGGGAACAGTTACATTTTTAAACATTTTTAAACTTTATATTTTAATTTTTTCCCACTTCCTTTCACATTTTCTTATTTGAAGAGTACACATCCCTTTAGATTCACAGCCAATCTGTACTTGGAAGCGTTGTGATTTGTGGGCTTGGGCAGGGATCTCGGAGTGGATGAGCCATAGGCTGCAAAACCCTCTCCTGGTGTGACTTTTCCCATCCTAGGGACAGCATGACCTTGCCAAGCACAAAATGCTCAGTGGGATCAAAAGAGAAAGACTTCAACATGAGTCTCTGCTACTGATGAATCCACAGGAACAGCTCTTCTGTAAATGATTAATGAGCCCTCCATTATTCATGCCCGTGTCAGGTGCTGCCAGGGAAAGTCCCACTGCAATCTGCCATTGCCTGCCTGCTGCTGCCACAGGTGCAGGTGCTCCAGGGATGCCATTTCTGGGCAGTTTTGCTGTGCAAATACCAGATGAAGCATCAATGGCACAAAAGTGCTGCTCAGACACTTCTGCCTTTTGTGGGTCTCTTTTGCCATTAGTGAATAGGTTTCAATGTTTAATAGAGTCAGGATATTCATTAGCAGCTTCTGTGGTACATCATGCAGCACACAAACTGAAGGACAATAATGGTATTTCTAGTGGTTAAAACCTAACAAAAATCAAATCTAACAAAAATCTCATCAACCATTTTGTTTGCAGCCACAACAATAAGGGAGGAAATTCCTTTGGAGTCCACACGCATAGGAGGAGTCAAATCATTTGAGCAGGACTTCCCCTCAGCTGCAGGGTTTTCTCCTCTAGCCCAAGCCTTGGGAGGTGAGGCTAGGATGCTCTGCCCAGGAGGGACATTCACAGCTCACCATCCTGCTCTCCTACCCTGCAGCCAGAGCTCTACTTACCCAGGTCTTTATCTCAGCCTGCCCTGCTGGAAATGTTATCATGGAGTATGGGATTTGCTAGGAACAGTCCTGCCAGTGTAGGACAATGTAATTATTATTGCCATCAGAGAAGGGAATGACTAATAAGGACATTCAGAGAGCATTTCCTTCATCCTTTGCTCCATGGCTTCAAAGACAACTTTAAAAGGCATAATTAAGCAGCTCAAGTGCTAAAACCACCTTGGCTCTTTTAGTTAATTTCTTTCCAATATCAAGACATGAAATGGACGATAATTTCCCAGCAGGCCAACAGCTCCACCCTAAAGGAGCTAATGGATCTTACATCTGCCCACTCTCATGTTTTGCTTTTGCTGTGCATTTTTGATGTTCACTCTTCCCCCTGCTGATTCCAGTGATACTGCCAGGAGAGGTGATGGGCCCATTTTCATCTCACTCCAACCCCTCTTTGCGGAGGAGCTCCTCACAGCTACAGAAGAATGCTGGGTTTTGATGACTATCTGCTTGAGAGATTAGTTTGATTAGGCAAGAGATTTCAATGTGCTGGCATGTTCATCACCCAGCACAGCTTTATTCAGCTGTTTTGTAGAGCATGAGATCTTCTTCAAGTCTTTCTGGGCCTGCAGAGAGAAAAACTGGACATAGCATTGGTGATTATGTCAATTTCTCCTGTGTTACCCTGACCAACCATTCTTCTTGATATGATGCCACAAGCTGGCACTGTTTTGTTACACAGTGTTCTTTATTTAAAATATTCTACTTACTTTTTGGGGGTTTTATTGTGTTTGGTTTTTTGTTTCTTTTTTTTTTTTTTTTTTTCTGTAAGGATGACTAAACCACAAAACCACAAGAGAAGTCCTGTGTAACACATCCATTGGGCTCTCAGAGCATGACCATGGTGTCCTGTCCCTTCCCAGCTCACCAGTGCTCACACCATCGGTGTGATCACCAAGGAGCTCTCCCAGCACAGCTGTGGTTTAGGTGATAGCAGGGAAAGGGCTACATCTGCTCTCCCACCCTATGGGTTTCAGTTTCCCTACCTCTATTAACAGGAAAGAGTGATTGCACTCACCCCTTCTTCTTTTAGTGAATTTGTTCTTGTGGAATTCTCTGTAGTATCAATGCCAACTTTTAAAAACATGCATAAACCCAAGACACTGCCAGGCCCCTGATCCTCATGGAATTGTTTCCTAGCATAAATCTTAGAATATGATGCTCTTTTCTATTAAAGCAGATATATCTGCTTTAGGTTCTTTCTTCAGTAAAATACCTTAAAATGAGTTACTGTAAATAAAAAAAAAAAAATTGGAAGGCTAAAAAGAAAAAAATGTTGAAATAAACCCACACATGCTTTTCTAACCTTCCTGTATTGAAGTCAGCTTTCAAAAATAGCAAAGCAGGTGTCTGGTATTCCTTTATACCTCTGTGTGTCAAGGGAAGCTGTTAAAATTAATGGAGTAATACCAACATAAAGGAGGGATAATAAATTTGATTGGTTTTATTGCTTCAAGCAGTGCTACTGAGAGGTGCTAATCTGCTTGCAAAAGATGTTGCAAGACATTTCCAGGTGCCTAAAGAACCCAGCCAATGTAATACTGAATATGGGGCAAACCTAAAGAGCCTCCTAAATGATTAATTACACATCCTCTTTCCCACAATGGAGACAAATTAAGCATTTTAATACAGTAGTCAAAACTAGGCCAGATATTTTGATGTGATGTGATGAAACCCTTTTCTGCTCCCCAGGTGTTTGGATGGGGATTTGAGCAGCCTGGTCTGGTGGAACATGTCCCTGTCCTTTGTAGGAGGGGTGGAACCAGATGATTTTTAAGGTCTCTTTGAATCCAGGCCATTCTATGATTCTGGGATTCTGAGATGCCCAGAAGAAAAGCTCATTATCTGCACAGAACAGTGATGCTTGGTAACAACAATATGAACCTTTACTGCTCTTGGTGATCTCTTATCACCTGGTTATAGGGAACCCCTTAAAGTGACTTTAGACAGAAACTAGTGCAATCTTCTCCAAACAATTAAATTTATAAAAATATGAAATTTGCTTTTTGTTAAAACCTCTTGTATTAATTACTTAATTCTTTACAGAGTCAGATCCTATGTATCTTTTGGTTGAAACTGCTAAAAAAGAGGTGGCAAAGGCAATCTGAAAAAGCACAATAAATCTATGTGTATCCTTGATTTATACTCAGTCATTGCTATGATTAATGTGATTTGTACATAAGAAAGGGAATGTAGCTTAGAGATGGGTATACCTGCACCACTTACTAAAATGTTTTTCAGTAAATCTGGTAAGATGATAATATTAGTAGCTGTAAAAAGAGCTGGTATACTTATGAACTGTTGCATGAAGAAATAGATCAGTAATAACCATGCTCTTAGAATTGCAGAAAATTAATGTATTTATGCCTTTGGTTCATAGATATGTATGCAGTGTATGCTACACATATAGCACACAGTTTTTATTTACATGCTATATATGTATGTGTGTGTGTTACACACAGGTCCTATACATATAACTCTAAGATAGCAAAATAAGTAATTTCCAAAGGTCTAATGTTCAGCTGGTTGGAAGAATGCAATAGCAACTCCATCATGTTCCAGGAGAGGGCAGTCAGATATGTCCACAGGGTGCACAAGCCATTTGTAAACCCAGAGCACATGTAGGGTTACCTAACAGATGTGAACATTCATTTCTGCTTTCATGGCCTTGCTGATTGCAGTTCAGACTAAACCACAGCTCTGAACTTTCCAAACCATCAGTCTGGGATCAAAAATACTCTCCCTAATGTTACAGCCAAAGTTTTCACTCACCTCCCGAACGATGCCTCTTCCAGAAGCTGACAGACATTAAAGCTTTGCACAGAGGCAAATTTAAATACTGTGGGGCAGTGATCCATGGACATTTCTCTTTAGCATGGCTTCTTCAGGAGCTCTTGTGCTTGACAAGCTGCACCTTCCCTGCAGCTCAAGCATCCCCACAGCAAGTGGGTAACAGCCCAAGAGTAGCTGCACTGGGAATCATCTGAAAGGTGCTATTAATCTCTTTTGTTGTGCTAATGGAAGGTGCAAGTCAACAAAAAATATTAATTACAAACCTGTTCAAAGTGCTTAGTGCCAAGCAGACACGGTAATACAGCTGAGAGGCTTTGTGTTTTATATTAATTAACTCAACAAAAAAGGCAATTGAAATGAAATGTTTTCAGCTGTGTTTCCCAGTACTAATCAGCAGCTCGTTATCTTTAATCACACTGGCGTTGCTGTTCTTTTCCAGCAGGTGATAGAGGGACTGTGCAGGGATATGGTGGTGTGTGACATGGGTGAGGTGAGTGCAGCAAGGAGAGAAACCCGCTGCCCACGTGAAGAGAGCTGAGCCCTGTCACCAGACCCACAACCACCATGGCTGGCACCCACCAGAGGAGCAGATCCAGCTGTTGTCCTGCCCTTTCAGCTGCAGCACTGTTGGGTGGAGTAGTGAACATTCTCCAGGAGGTCACCCAGGCCATGCTACCACCAGGCAGGTGGGTCCCAGCCTTCCCTCTCCCCCATCATCCTCAGAGGCACTGATGGCTCTACAGGTGGCACTGCACTCACAGAGATTCTCAAATCCTCATGCATAGTTGCAAACCTCACCCTCTAAGGGCCACTCAGGGCAATGGGAGCTGCATGGGCAGGATGTCCTTTCCAGCTCTCTCCAAACCTGCAGTGTGCAGCTTGCTTCAGGGTATGAGCACCTCTGGTCCCCTCGGAAGCAGGCATGGTGCCTAAATCACTCAACAGTGTCAAGCCTGAGAGGGCATGGAAGTGACAGGGCTCTCTCAAGGCTCTCCCCCAGTCCTAGGGGCCTCTCCCTCAGTGCACCATGCAAAGGACCTCCTCACCTCTCTAGCTGTGAGTCCAGCATCCCCAGGGTGACCAGGGCCAGCATCCACTGAGCTGTAAAACGTGAGCCTTTGAGCTCTTACTGAAGTTCTCATAGCCTGTCACTGCCTTCAGTTCATTGTCTCCCTACATCTTCATTTCTCAGCAGCACAAGGTGGTTACAGGTTAACAGAGTGACACCTTGTTGGGTACCAGATCCAAAAGGCCTTTTCTGTCTTGAAATCATGTGTTTCTCTTGACTATCTGCACTGTCCTCTGAGCTCCCCATGTATTGATGTTTCTGTCTCTGTTATGTGTCCTTTGTCACTGACTTAATAGCCTGTGTCACCTCACCACGGAGTTGTACTTAGTTGTAGTGCCTGTACTTTCAGAGTCATTTTAGAATGGTATCTATATGAGTCCCAAAATTTCTGAGTTTGATCATTTCCCTTATTCTTGCGTGTTTTTTATCTTGCAACATTTAGTAGTGAAAAGATCAATGATGATCAACTATTCCTAGGGCTATAGATATCAGCTTGAAGCAGTGTTTTGCTGTATTAAATTATATAGTAAGAGACATGTAGGTAGTGGATAACAAGGTGTGGATAAGTCAACCAAAATAATTAAATCCTTCTTTGGAAGATCCAAAAAACAAATTAAACCCAGATGCAATCCAGAAAGAGAGCTAAATAAAAAGCCAAGTTTTTGCCATGGTTACATAAAATCTCATCCAATAGTTTTAAGCTTGCAGAGCCATCCCAAGTGTGAGATTTTATAGAATCATAAAATTATTAGAGTTGGAAGAGACCCTAAAAATCATTTAGTTCCAACTGCCCTGCCATGGGCAAGGACACTTTTCACTGGGCCAGATTGCTCAGGGCCCCATCCAACCTGGCAATGTATGTATGTATCTGAATCACTGGTAAGAAGAGATAGCAGTGCTAGCTACTGCCAGATTCCAGATGAAAAAGCTCAATACAATGCAAATGCAGATGATCAGCAGGATAAACTCTACAGACAGGACACCAAACATGAAATTCTACTTCTGGGCATTAAAACTCTCAGGAGAATGTACCTGGTCTCTAACCAGGCTGTATTACCCACTGGATTGGCCCAGTACCCTGAGAGCTGCTGGAAAATCTCCCACTGAGCTCAGCTCTGCCTTGCCCAGTGCTGGGTGGCTGCCCAGGCCCTGAACAGGCAGAGAAGAGTCTGTGCAAACAGGCTGGGCAGAGCCTGGAAATGGTCCCTGCCGTGATGGCACGTGTCCCTGCAGAGAGCTGCTGGGCAACACTGGGCCCCTCTGACAGAGGAACCAGGCTCAGCTTCCACATGCTGCAAAAAGGATGGGAAAAGTGAAACCTGTATTCTTTCCTGCTCAAAACCCAAGATCCATAAAGCAGTGTTTGACAGCCCTTGGGATCCTGTGCTTCAGAGCACCTCAGTTCTTCCTGGAGTTAACATCAGTGCATCTCCATCCTGCTGCAGGCTGACTGGCTGTGTGATGGATTCAGTACACATCGTTTGAGCATGTGTTACACCAGGCAGATCTTCCAGAAAGGTTACCACTCTTTGTTCCCTTTTTGTTTTTCCCAGTTGATTTGGTTAGAAAAAATACAGCTTGTCCAATATCTGGTAAGTACATAAACCTAACTGCTAATTTGTATTTTTACAAATTCTGCAACTTTTCCATAAAGACAAAGGTAAATAACCATCATTGCTGTGAAAAGCATGGGGTAAATGACCACCAGAAATAGTTATCAGGGTTGACAGTGCTCAAGAACTGAGAGCTCTACACATGCTGGAGCAGCAGCCACAGCCAGAACACCTCTGTTTGGATGCCTGTGATGTATTTCAGGTTTCTTGGCCATACTGTCGGATGCCACGTAATGCTGGGGGTCAAGTTCACTCCTGGCATAAGTTCAGTGAAATCAAATCATCTGCCTCTGGGTTACTGGTGCTGCACCAGGGACTAATTTGACCCTTGGTGTTTCATTTCGATCGTATTCAGTTTGCATTAGCATTGATCATTTCACACAGCAGGCAGCCTTTACAAACAGGAGTTTTCTCTTCACCTCCTGCTGTGTGCCTCCTCACATGTCTTCTTCCATCTTTGAAAAATTATTCTCTTTAGTCCTATTGTATCTGAGGGAAGGATTCATCAATGGAGAGAGAAATGTGGATTAGCCTCACATCTGCTCTCCTCCCTGCTATGGAGCAGGGTGAGGCTGAGCAGTTTTGCCACAGGAAACAGTAGCAGAGAGCACTGTCGATGTAGATAGAAGTAAAAAGTCTGCCCTGAGGACAGCTTGTCAAATGAAGCCTCCTGTGCCATTAATTACAGTTCCAAGGTGCAGATGAAATATGTATGTGATAGAAGAGGTTTGCCTTTTAATGTATGATTTGAGCAAATTTTTAAAGAGACAGCATCATGCCAAGCCTTCTCATCACACACAGAGGGTTTTCTTTTCTTGTTGCTCGTAGACTCTTCTCATTCCATTCCTGCAATGAAAGAGTAGTTCTGGTTACACCTCCAAAGACTGACTTCTTCCTGGGAAACCTATGGGAAGGGCTCTAACACTGACAGACTCTTTGTGGCCACATCAGCTCTCACATCAATGTTCAGAAGTATGAGAGTAATCCCAAAGTAATTTTATTTGTTAGAGAATTGAAACTGATTAAAGGGAACTGCATACAAAATTTAAAAATCATATTGTGAAGAGCTATAATTAGGCTCTGGTTAGTATTTTTGTGTTTCATATCACAAGTGTGACAAGACCTTTGATGAAAACACACCATGACTGTACTGGCTATAGAAGCACCCCCAGATCTCAGCCAGGGCAGGGGGTCCAGGGACAGGAGCAGTGTGAGCAACCTGCAGAATTGTCTAAGCTCCCACCCAAGGCAGGTTACAAGAGGCAACTTTGCTATCTACAGAGGGAAACTGAGGCAGGGAGAAATCTTATCCTTGATTAGTGTTGGAGAGGCGATCCCTGGCAGAGGCAGGAACTAAACTTAGCCTGCTGAGTCCTGGCAGCAGCAGCCCTTCCCTGGGACAGGCTGCATTCCTCCCCCAGCACCCTGGGCAATAAATAGCAGCCAGCAGGGAAAATGGAAAGGAGAGCAGGGGGAGCTCAGGGCTCTCCTCTGGGATTGGTGAGGACCTGGCAAAGCAGTGAGATGGTCAGAGAGGAGGATCCACAGCTGGGGAAGCTGTGCCTCCCTCCTCTGAGCAGTGCAGGAGGGGGACAGTGGAGGCAGGAAGGTGAGGATGATAAAGGTGGCCTAGAGAAACAAGGGATGTTTTCAGCTTCCTCCTGGGAGGGCTGAGCCCTGCAGGGTGTGAGGTGAAGCAGTGCCTGGGGGTCAGGGCACTGTGGGCAGTGGGCTCTGGGCAGGCTGGCTGCCAGGAGCAGCCCCTGAAGCCCTGCAGTGCTAGGGAACACTGGCTTGCTTCTCCCCATCTCTTTCAGCTGCAATGACTCCTTTTTTCCACCCCTGGCTCTCTGACATCCCCAGCACATCACAGCAGTCCCCATGGCCCCTCCAGCAACCTCCACTGCCTGACACTGCAGCCTCCCATTTTGGATCCCCCCCTTCCTCTTGTGTCCGTGGAACGCAGTCTGTGCTGCTGGCAGGGACAGAGGTGGCACTGCAGGGCAGCTCTGGGCTCTGTGTGTGTTGCATGGCCACACTCAGGGACTGTGGGTCACACTGCCACCTGCTCTTCACACTATGGACAAGTGTGATCCTCAACTACTCCAGTTTCCACTCTTTAAAGAGTCCCAGATGCTTTCTGGAAGCTGTAGGAACTTTCACGTCCAGTGAACCTCATTTTTACTTGGAACTAGGGACATGGGGTGAGGATTTATTACCAAAGGCACTGTGCAAATCTTGTTTCTTGAGGAAGCAGCAATGAAAAAGAATATTTAAATGTCAAGAAAGCACTGGGACGGCATCTGCCTCTAGATAGGTGGATGGGAGTCTTGGTTATGTCAGTGCCAAGCGCTGTGAGCCTTTCCAAGGGCTTCACTTTTATCTGGCAAAGGTGTGGCTGGCCTGGCTGGGCCACAGGGGGGAGTGAGGAAGGGAGCCATGACCTTTTAAAAATGAGCAGCCAGATTTCTGAGTGCATGTGTGCTGAAAGCTCACTTTGCTTTCTCTCCCTTCCCTTCCCCCTCTGAAAAACTCAGCTCAAAGGAAAAAACTTCTCTGCAAATGGAAATACAATTGCCACACTGCCCTTTGCAAGAGAAACAATTTGACATTTGACCACACATGGAATTTCCTTAGATGTGGGTTCTGCTGCAAGACAAATTTCTCTTGGGCTTCTGCTGCTTTCTAAATTAAAGGAAAATAATATCAGTGGTGGCTCAGTTCTCAGCTCTGCAGCCTCTGGGGTTCTCTGGTCTGTGCCATGCAAGTTTAACATCTTGCCATTGATAAGGTTTAGTAACTTTTAAGTATAATATTGCAATGAAATGTAACTAACTATAGACTGATGAAGAAGGCCAGGATCCCTGATCAGTGCACATTAGCTGCTGCAGTGATGGCCTGGGGACGGCCCTTCAGCACATCTGGATCTGCTCTGCACACATAATGATGATTTCATGTGCCAGCCCTGTTGATTAGCTGTAAACCAGGTTTTCAGAGGCAAGCATTCACCTGCTACTTCTAATTCCTGTCATTTCTGTGGATTCATAAAAAGATTGATGAGGAATGGATCTGGCATAAAGCAGAACTATTGGCTTGGGTTTGTGGTGGAGGAGAGTGAAGGCACAGGATGGACTGAGAACTGCAAGAGGCAGCCCTGGGGAATGTGGAGAGGCAGAAAGAGCCCTGGCTCTGCCTGGGATGAGAGCCCTTGGGTTTGTTTAACTGTGTGTGAGAATGCTGGCATGCTCCAGTGAGGGTACACTGCCTGTGTGCAGGAAAGGCAGAGGGGGAAATTCCATCCCCACATTCTCCCTGGATCAGAATTAGAGAAGAAGAAGGAAAAAGCAGCTCCATGCCTCAAGTTAAGAAATTGCAAGGAAGCTTGTCCCTCCAATTTTAAAGCATAAAATGTTTGATCTGGACTTCCTGAATGCCTCCAGCTCCCAGAGCAGGCTGGGACATCTGCTCATGTATTGAAAGAGGCACTTGCTGCTGGGCTGCTGCGTGTCTCAAGAATGGTTGTAAGATCTTTCAGTCACAGAAGTGGTTGCAGCTTACCGGAGAGCAGCCAGGTGGACACCAAGCAAATCACAAAGCTGCCACAGCTCTGTGGGGATGCAGCAGCTGCAGCCAGGCTGGCAAGTGTCCAAAGGGCACTCCTGGACCAGCTGCAGCACTGTACTACACTGAGGCAGAGGTTTGGGGTAAGTGAGAGGATGTCACACACTTAAAACCTCATTTCCAGAGTCCTGCAGCAGCTGTACCTGTCCAAAATCCCAAGAAGTAAGTGCCAGATCAGCCCAGCCCACAAAAATATTTGGCCATACATTCACACTTATAATAAAAAAGAAAAAAGGTTGTTACAACTTTCATGAGCATTGAATGGAAACAGATATTTTTTATATTTATTTTTCATAACAATAAGCAAATCAGACTTCCATGTTTGCAGGCAGGCAGCACTCCAAACTGACAGATTTAGTGAATTCTTTCCTTTGCTTCCAGTGGAACAGGGGCCAGGCTCACCCACTACCATGCCACAGACTCACAGAATGACCCCAAGGAAGTCACTTAACCTCATCTCCCTGCTAGCAGGGTGGGTTCTGATTCCTGACAGGAGCCTGAGCTCAGCTCCAAGGCAGTCCCTGCTCTGCATCTTAGCCCAGGCTTGCTACCCCCAAACCCAAGAGTCCGACTACACCAAGGCAGTCTTGAATTTTGTCATGACGCAGCTAGAGATGCCTGTAGTGAAAAATGTCAATATCAGAAAACCTAAACCACATCTGTGCTGTTTTCAGTAAAAACTGTTTGAAAAACTACCTATGTGCTACTTAAGCAGTCCCAAGCAAGCTTTCCCTTTAACCCCAGCAACATGCCTCACCCACAACGTGACTGAGAGAGGTTACTTAAGTGGTAATAATCTGCTTAATTCACTATTCCCAAGGAGTCTTGTCCTCTCTGCAGAAATTGCCAACAAGGTCACCGCTTCTGTCCATTGTGCCTGTCTTTATTACAGACCCAGGCGGCTCCGCGTGAGTGAGGATGGAAACTCCTCCCAGAGCAGTCCTGCTGTCAAACACTGGGGACAAATGTCTGCAGAAAAGCAAATGAACTTGGGTTGTAAAGGGCACCCCGTCACAAACTTCATAGATACTCTAATGAACCATTTTCCCTGCTCTTCACCTCTGATTCCGTCATCAGTTTCTTAATTGGTTCTGTCTCCTGGCATGGCAGACCTTCACTCAGTGTGCTGGGGACAGCAGCTGCTGTGCCAGAGAAAATCAGCTGGACAGATGATCAGCTGGACCATTATCAGATCAGATCTCTCTGGTGCTCTGTTTCTCTTGCTGGTCATTCCCAAAAGCAGAGTTTGCTCCTGTTCCAAATTTGGGATGAAAGCCTGATCTCTTGGTTACCTGTTGTGGCCAGCCTTGGCCAGTGACAATTTTAACATCTTGTTTTCAGCTTGGTGAAAACATCTTTCTCTGCTTGATGTAGCACAGAGCAGGGAGAAAGTCTTGGGGATGAGAATGGAAATGAGATGTAATTTGTCTGAAGGCAGGGCTGTGTTTGGCTGTTGTAAATATTCTGCCTTGGTTATGTGCTCTCTGGGGCTGCTTCTAGCACAGGTACGGTCCTCTGACCTGCAGTGGACAGAGGATGCTTTCACTGCCTCTAAACAAATTTCAGAGCCTAGGACAAGCCAATAACTCAGTGTGGCTGACACCTCACCTTCCTTTATCACCACACTGATATCCTTGATCACAGACAGCTGCAATTAGTCCCCAGAGCACTGACAGTACACGATGAGCACTGTGGCTTTTGCCTCCCTAAAGGATGACACTCTGCCTCTGTAATTGCTCTCCAGGTTTTCCAGCTCTGAAGCCTTTGTCAGCTAACATTGGATATACAAGCTGTCTGGGGAAGTTATTGATTCCTCTTGTCCCCACCTCCTCCCTGCCCAGTTAGACAGATTTATAGGAATTTTGGTGGGAACCACTAAAATCCTGGCAGAGCTCATTAATCCATGAATCTTTCAGACTTCCCTCCTTGCAGAGACCATCTGTTTGCCTGAGTGCTATTTCTGCAGCTGCCAAATCAGGTTTGCAAGACTCTCACCTTCTCCTCAAACCCACCACATGATACTGTAATATTTACATTCAGGGCTCGACACTTTTTCCTACCAGATCTGTGCAGAGCAAATGCAGCTTCACCCATCTGTGCCAGACTCAAACCCAGTAAGATAAACAGCAATAATGCCCCTAAGACCAAAAGCAGCAAGATCAGACTGAATCATATAATTTCTCTTGGCTTTTTATGTTCACTGGGAGACAATTAGGCAGCGCCTGAAACCTCTGCAGAGGGAACTGCTAATAACTGTAATTACAGCATGGAAATCTACCATGTATTGCTGGGAAAAGAGCTTTGGCCTGTGTCCCCTGTTCTGGGTGGCTCCTGGGCAGAGCTGCCCAGCAGAGTCACTCATGTTTGTCAGCAGATGCCAAAAGCTGGCCTCATGCTGTTGTGCTCATCTTTCCTCCAACCTTGTGCAAATGCATCTCACCTGAGCACCACAGCAAGCTCAGTTTGGCTCAGTGTGTCAGAAGACATTGTTAGCAAGAACTGAGGCAGCTCAGAAGCCAGTTTTGTCTTTCAAATGTAGTTTTTTTTGTTTCTTCACATCATTGCAGTGGCCTTTCATAACTCCCCCCCAGAGAATGCAACCTTTTATAAATTAGATGGGATGAAAATGGCACCAAGATTCAGACTATCAACTAATTTCTTCTTTAAGATAAATCCTCTTCTGAATCTTTGATCTTCTTATTTTATTTATTGTATATTTGAACATTTGCATAAAGTATTTTCTCTATGAGCCAGGAATTATCACTGGTAAGGTTCACATTTCTTGGAGACAGCAGGAATTTCTTCCCCATTTTCTTTTTGAATGTGCAAAATTATTTTCCCTGGCTGCTGGATTTGTGTCACCTGACATAGTTAATCTTCTAATCTTCTCTCTGGGGTGACATCAGAGGAGATGATGGAGACATTTCCTTTCTTGAACACAAAGCTCAGATTCAATTTTTACTAGTGAAAATCTTGCTAATAACATAAAAAAAATGGAGATAAATGCAAAATTATGACATGCCCAGTTATTTTGGGGGGCTGCTATTGCTCTTGTATTTGTTGCTTCCTAGAGGGCTGTTTTAGCTGTCAGCTTGCCTGTTTTTACTCACTCTTCTTTCTCTGGATGAATCCACATGAGATCCTGTCAGAGCATCAGCTCCTCTTGAAGTTGCATTATTACACTCCCCATCCATCAAGTTGAAATGCAAAGAGAATGTGTCAGAAAACAATAATGAAATAAAATTCCAATAATTGGGACTTCCTGGGCGCTCTGCTGCTCACTGAGCCTGGCTGCTTTTCCTTCTGCTGGTTGCTGTACAGAGGTTCCAGCCCGTCTGAGCAGCAGCTCCCTCCTCTTCCTCCTGTGCTCATGGCCCAGCATCCCCCTGGCCCTGGCTTTGCCCCACTGCTCCCACAGGCACATCCAGGACTCGCCAAGGTCCTGGCAGTGACTCAGGACAGGTGGGGCTGGCAGTGGGGGCTCTCCTCTTGCTCCTCTGCCCTTGAACTGGGTGCGATCCAAAAGCTGGGGTTGATTTTACCCCTTACGTGAGAGGGCAGAAAGGCACATTCTATCCCCACCACCGCAGGGCTTTTCAAGGGGGAAAAAATGTATCTTAGCTACCAAATTCCCGACATTCTGGGCTCTTCAGGGCTCTGAGAGAAGGTCACCCACATCCTGATGCCGACCTGCTTGTATCAGCCTGCAGTTTCTCTGCTAGCCCCGTCCTTCCCCTCCCCCTCCCCGGGCTGCGAATCCTCGTACACAGCAGTCAGGAATCTCTTCACACGGCAGGAAAAACCCAAGGGAATTTGCATAAATTAGAAGGGAGAAGCGCGTTTCAGGCATTCTCTCTTTAAACGGCGTGGAAATCACGCTGATGACAGATAGAAACGCCTGCCCAAGCGGGCAGGAAGGCGTTTGCTTCAATCTCACAGAAAATTGCAGATTTACTAATCAGATCTGACTTGGTTAGCTGAAGAAATAATTCTCACTTCTCACGAATTCCCTCTGCCAGGAGAGAGAAAGGCAGAGGGAAGCAGAACAACTCAGCCGTGCGCCTGCAGCAGCGCTGAGCTTAGCAAAGCCCTTCCAGCAGCGATGTCAGCAGGCAGGGCTGAGATCCCGCCCGGGTAGCACAGCTCCCTGCTCTTCCTGAGAGGTTTGGGTGAGGCTGGCTCCATCCGTGGCTGAGCAAGAGGCGAGTCAGCAGCAGGAAAAGCTCTGGTTCAGCTGGGAGCTTTCAGGTGGATCAGGCTCTTTTCACAGCCAGATTGCCGTGTCAGTCCGGAGGTCATGATTTCCTTGGGGAAAATTACGACCTCCCCATGGGATTTAAAATCTTAAAGCTCAGACTTGCCATGACATTTGTTATAAATGATCAAATTGGCAGCCAAATTATAAAAAAAATTAACAAAGATTTATTAGATCAATAACAAAATATAATTTCGAAAAACCCACCACAGCCAAGGCAGCATCAGCTCTGGAATTTGGCGCTGGGTGAACCTGGATCTGACTGACAGAGTGCCAGGGTATCCTCGGTGGTTCACCCCACTGTCTCATACAGCCAGCTTATATCCCGTGTATTCTGCCTGGGGCAGAAATGACAGAATGTCCTTTGTGTCCCTTCCCATGCAGAACTGGGACCATATAGACACAAAGCCAGTCCAAGTGTCCGGATGGCTGTCTGAACTTCCTCTGGGTGCCTTCTTCCACATGTAACCAAGTGGTGCCAGTACTGAGATGGTAGATGCAATCTGCTCCAGGTGCAGGTCCTCGTGAAAGGCTCAGGCATTCCTGGGAAGTCGACACTCATGGCCCGGGAAGGTTTCATTCTTAAGCTAAAAGACTTGATATTATCTTTAATATTGTCCTGGAACTAATTGAATAGAAATAAGACTCTGCTCCCAGCCAGGGTGGTCAAAGACATGAGTTGGATTTTTACAATATTTTATATGCATATATATATATAAATAGCATGAATTAACTCTAACATATATTAACAATATTGAAGCACTTAGATCAGGCACAGATCAGATGGGATGTGTAAATGTAGTTGAGAAACAAAGTCTCACCACATGTCTTACTTGTGTAGGTGACAGTATTTGGGCTCTAAGGCAACTGTGTGTTTGTGCCATGGTAGCTGCCCTGCACCCAGGTTTCCCCAAATATGCCCTCTTTCCTCAGGCAAATCAGCTCAGCTCCAGGCCTTTTGTATCTCAAAAGCCCTTGGCACTCGCAGGACTGGCCTTGAACATGTCCAGGGATGAGACATCCACAACATTCCTGGGCAGATAATTCTTCCTGGAAATCTCCAGGGAGGGGAGGACATCATAGCAGCTGCTTAAGTATTTCAAGATGCAGCAGGAAAATGCAACTGTCTTCCATGGGAGACGAAATGGTCCAGGAAAATCTTTTTTAGGAAATAGTCCAGTGACTTGCTTCCATGTGTTGCATTTACTACCCCACTCACGGTACTTGTCATGGGTTTATGCAGACAGCTGTCTGTCAGGGAGTAGAATGAAGCAGAGGGATTTATAAATGGTTCCCTCTGCATGTTGAGGGATAAGAATCCTTCAGGTTCCTTGGAAAGCCTGAGTGAGAGCAGTTATTGGCAAATATTTAGCCCATTTCTCCCATTAGTGTAATACCTGCTGAAATAATATGTGCTTCACCTCTTCCCCTTTATTGTTTATGTCATTTTTTTACTTTTGCCTTTTTCACCCTGACAGACACCAGGCTTATTCATAAATGTCCAAAACTTTCTCTGTCAGCCTTATATTTTCCAGTCCTTTTTTTGGCCTTTTTCCAGGAGCAAACATGGCTCTTCTCTTTCCAGGCTGAGAAATGGAGGAAGCTAAAAGAAATACTCTGTTTTTATCAAAGGAAAAAAAAAAGTCTTATAATTTATCAAAACCCAGCATTATAACTAAAGTATCCAGGGATCAAAGGTAATTTTTTGATTGAAGTATCCACATCAAAAGAAGATGTTTGTTTATGAGTATTGTTGTAAGAATTAGGTCTGATCTGTTCAACTTTTGACCTGCTTTAGTGTTTCACTGAAGAGCTCTCCCAAGGCCAAATCCTAGTAAGGGCTCTGGCAGATGAGCTCTTGCCGACTTTGCTGTAGTTGTTTAAGATGTTTTTGTCCTTCCCCTTCAGTCTCCTCTGCCCCTCTCCCAGAAGATGCTGACCACCTGCAGCAGACACGGCCATGGACAATGTAGTGGGGGTTACTGAGGCAGAGGTTTCTTAAATTCCTCTGGAGGATGAGACAGAGCTGAGACACCAGCCTGGGATTTGGCGTGCCTTCCCTGCAGGCACTTGTCCAGCTCTGCTAGAGGGCTCGAACCTTCAGTGGAGGAGCACCAGCACACAGCTGTGAGAGGTAACTTCAAAACCAGCTGCAGCTGTTTGCTCTGAATACAAGGAGGGCTGGTGAGCCCTTAATCCTGCAAATACTCATGCATGTGTTTATAACTGTGAGCAGTTCCAGGAACTTCAGTGGGGCTTGAAGTTAAATTGGCACGTAAATGCTTGCAGAGCTGGGAGCCTGCATTTCCACAGGGGCGAGCTGAGAAAGCTTTGATTCTCACACATTGGAGCAATATGTCTCTGCAGGCAGATGACACTGCAAGAAAAGTCCCCCAGCCTGGTTTAGGCCTTCTTCCTTTCCCAGATGCATCCTGAGACGGAGACCAGACGCCTCTCTGACTGCCAGAACAGCCAGTGGCCACTCCCTGGGTCTGTGGGCGGCAGCACGATGGAGAGGTTAGGCATGATGCCCTGCACTTCTCCTCCTTGCACAGCCTCTTTGGCAGAGAGCACAGCCTGAGGCTCTGCTTCTCCTCAGAGCTGCCCTCGAGCTGAGCCTCACACCAGTGAATATTTCCATGTGTGCTGCATGAGCAGGTTGAGAAGCAGGCACTGACAAGGGCTGCCCTGACAGAACTGTGCCAACAGATCCTCACGCTGGCCAGACACTTCTGGCTCTGCTTGCCCAGCCCTGTGTAGGCAACCCGAGGAATGGTTTTGGGAACATGTCACAATCTACTTTTGCAGCTATTTTTGCTTCTTAGTCAGAGGCCTGACATCCTGAATTGAATCCATGGCTAGCTGTGCTGCTGAGTAACCAGCAGAGTATAAAAAGGCTTCTCTTCAGGAGAGCTCAGGCAGAGCCAGCAGTGCCAGCCTTTGGGTGCTTAGACTGAAGCAGCTGAGTAAAAACAGCCCACACTTTTCAGAGGTGCTGGGCACCCTGGGCTCCTACTATACTTCATGTCGTTTATGCCTTTTTTTTCCTTCGAGGCATTTTGAAGAAAGGTGTTCCCGATGGCTCAATTCCCCCAGGGGCTGTCTCTGGCCACATGGTCTGCAAGTGCTTCCGAGAGACTGCCCCCCATGGATCCCCCCTCGCCTCCCTCCGGCCCTGGGTGTGAAATCCCGACATTTGTGAGGAGCTCAGACACTGAAGGGCCGAGTCAGGCAAAGCCCAGGCTGCTCCTGACTGTTCCCAGGACAAAAAGTGGCAGCAAATCAATCCCCGGTGCTGAGGCTCCCTCCAGGTCCCGCACACAGCTCTGCCAAGCCCAGCCTGGCTCTAACGCTGCCAGAGCCTTTGCTTGCACTTCATTAAGGTGCCTAATGAGCACACCACCGTGCAGGGGTACTCTCCACTGACCGTGCGAGTCTGGGAACCTCACATCCAACAAATCCCACATTAACATTTTCAAAGATTAAAAAAATAAGTTGTAGAAGCAGCCGCTAAACTGGCATTAAAGTGGCATGTTTTAAGCAAGAAAAGCCATGAAGTTACAGAGAAATCTGCACTCACGATATTATTATAAACTACGAAGCAGCCTTTAGTAACAGTGTCACAAAACAATTTCTCAGATATTACAATATAAACAAAGACCTTTATTTTCCTTCCTCCTTAAAGAGATACACCCTGGCTTCTGCCCTCTTTTCCAGCAGTGTTTGTACCCGGACCCTGCAGAAGGAGAAGGTACAGAGCAAGCTGTCAGAGCCTCTCCCCCTGCCCACGGCTCCCCCCGGGAAGCAGGAGCGCCCTGCGGGTGGCTCCCAGCGCCAGCCCCAGCGCACAGCAATTAGCTCTGTCCTCCCGCAAGGATTCGCGGCTTGGCCCTTAAAAGCCGTTTCATAAATATTCGATGGCCTTTCCGACAGGGTAATGTGCCTCTGTGACATTAAAGAGGAAACTCTGCGAAGGGGAGGGATGACAACAAATTTATCCACCAATAGCACACTCTTTTGGCACAAAAGCACATTCTTATCTTTACATCCCATAATGAGAAGGCAGGGACGGGACTGTTGCTCCAGCTCTCTGGGTGGGTAGATGTGGAGTGCAAGAGAAGGGTGGCTGTAAACGGTTTGATATTCCCCCCACCCTTGCCTTTGCAAAGAGAAGGACCCGCGCTTGCGGTCCTGCCGTGGTTTCCCTAAGCCCCCGGCGAGGAGGACTTCCCGCACCATGTCAGACTGCGAGGGACTGCCTGTGGGTAAGCGCCAGATTTATATTTACCCCGCTGTCCTGCCGACTGGCTCACATTCTCAGATTGCAGAGGCACACGCGGAGCCGCTTGCTTTCGAAGGGAGCCGGAGCAGCAGCAGGGAGAGCAGAAAGTCCCTGAAACCACCGCAGAGCCTGGTGCGCTGCTCAGAGCCCGTGCGGAGGCTGGGAGGGTGGCAGCGCCGGGATTTTTTCCGAAGGCACGGGGGCTGGGCAGGAGGAAGGGTTCTGGAATTCAGGCTGATGAAGGACTGAAGGGTCGCTATCCGCAGGGATGATGGTATCGATGTCTTGAGCTCACTGAGGAGAGTTTGTGGGGATGGGTGCTGCCGGACCAGGCGCTGTGCGTGTGTCCTGTTTGTTCCTTGATAAACCTTCCTGGATGGTAACGGACCCAGCCAGGGCAGATAAATGTCATGCAAAGGCTTTATTTGCTGAGAGGAAATAGAAATGTACATTATTGTTAAAATAAGCGCGTTGCACTTTGCCTGTATCTGGGAAGGAATCCTGTACTAGAGCTTAGGGCTGTATCTGTCGAACTTCACTGAGCAGAAGAGCATGCCAGCAAGTAGCATGTTTCTCAGCTGTTTTTTCTAAAACTTCTATAGGAATTGTAAATATTACCTAGACTGCCTGTAGAAAAGGAAACTTGTCAAAATGATAGCCTAATTCTCTGCCAAGGCATTTTACTAATAAAGAGATGGACTACTGGAAATACCTTTTATTTTTTATTTTACCGTGGCAAGCATTTATCTTTTCACATAAATATGTATGTGCCACATGTACTGTGTAGCACTCCTGTTCCATTGGTCTGTGAAGGCTGTGCATCAAAGATGAGGTTCTGGGCTAAAAAGTGTGGCTGGAGAAGAAGAAGGCTGCTGCAGTGTTTTTATTTTTTCCTCCTCTCTCTGCTTCCATTTTACAGAGCAAATCCCAAGTCCAAAACAGCTCAGTCATAACTAGAGTGGAAAAATATAAATTATGTATATGGTGCAGAGTGAGCTGCACCATGCACAATTCCATGGGCTGTTGCTATCAGCTAAAGACAGGAGAGATGAGAATGAGTATTTCCTGCCTATCTGCTCAAATGGGTGAACTGTTAACCAGCAGAGTTTTGCTTCTACAGGCTTTGATTTTAAGGGCCTGGCCCCAGTTTGCTTATTAAGCACTCTGAGTTGGGGGTGGGATATTTCAGGGTGACAGTATCAGTATCAGCTGGCATCTGATATTAATGATGAAACTGATATTGAGAGTGCATGGCATCTTGTGTGCAGAAATTACTGATATCTCAATTACCCACACTGCTGAAAGGACCTTTGAGTTTTCTTCCAGAAAAGCATTCATGGATGCATTGAGGGAAGGAAGCAATTTCCTATGGACAGGAATGAAAATTAAAGTGATGTTTAGACGTGGATTAGAAATGTGCCAGAAACAGAGCAAAGGTTTCTTTCTCTCTGTTTCCCCAATAACTCTCCCATGCTGCAGGAAGCAGGGTTCATCTTGCCCCATGCCAGATGCAACCAACCTGTCCCAAGGGACACCTGCTTCACGGACCTGGCAAAATATCCTGTACTTATAGATGTGTGGATGCATATATATTAATATAAAAATATGCACTAAACCGGCAGTGGACAGAGAAATGGGGGTACTCCATCAGAATTATTAGGCAATCTTAGTGAACCAGTTGCTGACAGGTTGCTTTTCATGTCAAGGAATTTTGAAATAATTCTCTTTGTGGCCATTGCTCTTTGACTAGCTAGGTCAAAGTTTAAAACTTTAGCCATTTTAAACTTAACACTCCATAAAAAAAGTTGCAAAAAATTATCACCAAACCTTCTAATACACTGCTTAATGTTCACTAGTGCAGAAATGCTCCTTTGTTGAATCCAATGAGCACAGCAAGGCTGGAACTGTACTTCCAAAATCCTTGGTTTTGAATGCAGCCAGATAACAGAGCTACAAAAAGTTGTAATGCAATGACAGATATCATTAGCACTGCAATGTGGCTGCAGTCCAGAGCCCTGCTTCGAACACAAACCCTACAGCCCCGTGCATGTGCCCGTGCATACACATGCACAGGGCTATAAATAAGTTTAGCCAAAGCACAATATTGGTGTCAAGTGTATGCAGGGCTTCAGTAAACTCTTTGCAAAGGGTATGCCTCACGAACAACCTGGAGAGCTGCACTTTGTAGTTACAGGAAATTAATGCCAGAGTTTTTAGGCTGCTTGCAGCCTACACAAGAATGTAGCAGGAACAGCTGTGTAATTGTTCCCTCAGAAAAGCAACTTGGGGGGAATGGCTGAATACAATCTTTGACTTAAATAGCTGGATATGAACGGCTTGATGCGCCAATAATTTTTTAAGAGACTTTACTCAGTTTGAGTATCCTACTTCAGTGCTGGAAATGGTTATGCAATTTTTCATTATGAAAACATTGGGTGTTTTTAAATTACTGGTTTCTCTTCAACTCCAGCTTGGCTGCACCCTTTCACTGTTGTGGAATGGAAAATTAAACATGTGATGCAAACAAAGTTTTATTTTGTTGTTTGGATGTAGCACAGAAGATATTAAAAAAAGACCTTAAATGCCAGAATGCAGATTACACATAAGCAAGTGTACAGTTCAATTCTGGATTGAATTCCTGTTTAAAAAAAAGACATTTGAAAACCTTTTGAGATTTGAAAGTGAACAGAATTCTAAAATTTGCACTAATAATTTCCCTTTGTAACACAGGGAGATAAAGAAAGAAAGCTCAGTCACTTCAAGACAAATGTGCTCCTATGTCTTCCTCATTAGCAATTATTGACATACAGATGCTATCCATTAGTGCCAGCTACATAGATTTCTTGTCACTCCTACAAGCAGATAAAAGAAAAGCACATCAATTATTTAAGTGCTTCCCCTTGTGTGTATTATTTTCCTCTTGTAAGGAGTCGTGGTTCAGTCTCTGAACGACTGAACGGCTTTTCACACACCCAGCATTTTGATTAGGATATATGAGTCACGATGGTTCTGCTTCTTAACACAAACCTTTTGACTTCAGAAAAATCTCTGAAGTCATGCAAGGGTTCTTCAAGTGCCTCTTTCCTTTCTTTCCCCTTTCAGCCACAGACTGGCTTTGAATAGCATGGGTAACTTCTTGTGGATAACACCACTGTTGAAATAACACAGGGTATTGAGCCATAACAGATGAAGATTATAATGCTGGAGAAGAACACCAGGAGTCTCATATATGCATAGTTTCTCTGTTATTTACTGCAACAGGCCTGAGAAGGGAGGAAACAGAACTGATGTAGCTTGTTCTGCAGCAGGTGGCATGTGAATCTAACCAAATTTCCTTAAAATTCCTCACAACCTTTTATTGGCCTTGTTTCAGAAGAGAAGGAAGCAAGACTTTTCATCTGAAATATGTTCCTGACTCTTTAGCTAAATACTTCCTTTCAGAGCTAAAATTACATGTTTCAAACATGTCTTTAAGACAGACTGGAGCCAGTTGATAAAATTGGTGTTTTCCAAATTAGGATATCCCAAAAAAATATGGGAATTTAGATTTCCTGAAATTCAACACATTCTGCACTGTCATGGAGAGTCCATTTATCTCAGCCAGAGAGGCTGTTAGTGAGCAAGGCCTCCAGCCCCCACTCTGGGCTGTCTCCAACAGCTACTGGGAATAAAATATGGCCCATGTGCATTTCTGTAACAAAAAATCATCACCCAGCACACACATGAGCACTACTCCTGTCAAATGAAATTGCCCCACTTTCACATGCTCATATTAGCAAAGGACTATGCTTGAAATTCACATTTCATTAGATCTGGTAAAGAATGTCCATCTTTTTGCAGGTAACTCCATGTTTCCCTTTGGGGGAGAGCACCCCTTCTGCATCACAGTTTGCAGGGTGAGACCCTCAGTAAGAGGCAAAGGCCTGAAATCCCCTTGCAGAGTGGCTGTGCAGACTGCAGCTAGTGCTCAGGGATCAGCAGAGAAGTGGGAAGGTTTTTCCAGCATATCAAGCCAGTGCTGCAGCTCAGGAATGAAATGGAACAACTGCAGCATCTCGAGAGAGGGGTCTGCAGGATGAACCAGCTCCTGACTGCACTAACCCCACCAGCGCTGGCTTGCGTGCTCAGAGCTCCCCAGGAGCATCCCCCTGCCAGGGGAAGGCAGGCCCAGGGTGCTGGGGTGATGAGCCCCTGGCAAGTGTCTGTATTATTTATCAGGGTTTGGGATGGATAAACACTTCACAGAAACTCTAATCTTCGTGAATGGAC
Organism: Fringilla coelebs; assembly: GCF_963513975.1. Taxonomy (NCBI): domain Eukaryota; kingdom Metazoa; phylum Chordata; class Aves; order Passeriformes; family Fringillidae; genus Fringilla; species Fringilla coelebs. Next base: position 12,512,627 of record NC_140034.1, on the reverse strand, counting down.
CCCTTGGCAAACTCATTTCCTTTTGCACTTGGGAAGTCAGCTTAGGAGATGAATGCTAGCTATTAGAAGCAGGCACACATTTTCCAATGGAGTGTTCTTTCATCACAAAATACAGATGTTACTAATTCAAAATGCAACATTTCGTTGACAATGACAATATATTACCACATTTTTAAAGACCATCTTTTTGAAAATTGAAAATGAGTGGGAGCAAGACAGAAAGCTTTGGGATGCTCAGGTAAAATAAAATCAAATAGAATATCAGGTAAAATAAAATAAAATATAATATAATATCTGGGAGTATTGCTCCAGTTTGATGAAAATGGAATTGAAATACTGGGAGAGAGTCAGAGGGCAAGGAGCAACTCCACATTTGCACTCGGGCAAAATGCCACAAATGGCAAAGCTGGTTCTTGGTCACCAAAAGCAAAGATGAAAGAAGGTGGTCTCTGCTGCAGTCCAGCCTTTGGGGGGTCTCAATAGGGGTTCAGCCTAGCTTAAGCAAACTTAATGTACCTGTACATAGCTGGGTAGTAGAACAACCCTGTGCCACTCATAAAGTGACATATTTCTGACAACTAGCTTAAAAGTTGCAACCTCTGGAACTAAAAAAATGGCAATCTCTGTTGTTAGCTCTGTTTTTCTCCTCCAGCATGGTGTCCTGCCCCTTAGACCTGGTGGTGGTTCAGTGGGAGCTGACTATGTTCCAGGAGTGTCCTGAGGTTAGCCTTCATCTCCCACCTCTGCCTTTAAAGTAGCAGGTGAGGTTTCCTTCTAGACTAACTGGACTAGAACTAGACTACTGGACTAGTCTAACTATTCAGCTGGCAAGCAGAGCCTGTGCCAGTTCACTGCTTTTCTGAAGCAGAATGTGAGTATGTGCGCTATGTGCTGCAGAGGCTCCAAGTGGGGTGTTTGACCTAGCAGACACATTAACATCCATTTTAACAAGAAAATGTTGGTTTGTTTGTTTGTTGGTTGGTTTTCTTTCTTTGAGGAGGGGTGCAGAAGGAGGAGACCTCTTTCAGGCAGTCAGTAGAGGCTGTAGAAGTTTGCATGAACATTTTCTGCTGGTGGTTAAGGCTCTAGTTAGGAAATACAGAAGATGCTACACCTTTCCCAAGTATTCCTCCCCTCCTCCCCCATCCCAATGGGAGGATTTTCCTTATCTGCAGAAATACTTGGAAGCTGTAGTTTGTCCCAGGGTCTGAGCAAGAGCACTTGCACTGTACTGCACATTTCTGAGCAGTCCTATTCCATGATGTTTGCAGTAGCTTAAGGCATGCAAAAAACAACCAGTCTGTTTTTTCTCCTCCTCTCCTCCATCCCTCATAACATCTGCAGTATTTCCAACCTATTCTGTGTTAAGCCATCAGCATTTAGAAGCCATAATTGCATTTAACAATGTCTGGAACCTTCTCTTGCTGCAGACCTGTTATACAGGCAGTAATTTAGAGGGTGGGGGCCCCCTTCCCTTCCTTTGCCATTCAGACTGCAAACTGAATGCTCAGTGTGCCCTCCCAAAAACCTGGCCACTGCCCAGTCTCTCATCACCATATTCAGTTCCTTCTCTGTCCCTGTTATTTCTCTCCTTACAGACTGGGATCAGCTCCCTCTCCACACACTTGCGGCTTCCACAATTAAATTTGTAACGTTAGGGGTCACCTCACATCTCAGACCTCCTCTAAAACTCACATAAAAAACTGTCAAGATCCCCCAAATGCTTTCTTCCTTGTGGGAAAGAAACTCTGGGGCAGAGGAATGGGCTCCTGTCAGATGCCAGCTGCTGGCATGGGCACATTACCAGTGCCCAGGATCAGTTCCCTGCAGGAGTCCTGGGTTTCATGGAGCAGCTGAAGTCACCCTTGAGTCAGCAGGGCACACAAGGACTGTCAGAGCTGCTCTTTGCTCCTGCACACGGTCTGTCACTCACACAAATTGCTTTGGGAAGAAAAGCAAGCCCTTGCTCAGAGGACTCCAAGCTAGGCTCAGTGAAATGGTGACCCTGGAGGAATCACAACAAGTTCTGAGAAGACTTTGGGAAGTACAGTGCTGTCTCTATCACAAAAAACCAGAGCATTTCAGAGAGGTGCCAATGGCTGATTTATCTCAGGCAGTTTTTCCACATTGCCCAGGTGGGACCCCCCAGCCCCACATCACTGCTCTCACACTGTTTGTATGGCTCAAGTTTCCACCACTTCAGTGCTCCTCGGGAGAACACAGACTTATCCCCACGAGGTATTATGAAGGCATGAAAGTAAGTTTGGAGAGATGTTGAAAAGGTTTAGGCCCAAAATCCCCTCATAAATCCATTGTCACTACCTGCAAACTTGGCATTTCCTGTGATTCTCACCTATCTTGCAGATAAATACACACTTACACACTTACCCTTTGTGATGTGTTCTTTGTGGAGCTGCAGGATGTGCTCTGGCTTTGCAATCAGTACACCCAGAACACTTCCCAGTGACTATAACATAGTTACTGTGAAAATGGTAAATTTCTTACTGCTGAACCACAAGGAGAAATGCAGTCAGACAACTTGCCTGAAAAGGTCTGCTGAGGGAAAGAAAGAAAGAAAGAAGGAAAGAAGGAAAGAAGGAAAGAAGGAAAGAAAGAAAGAAAGAAAGAAAGAAAGAAAGAAAGAAAGAAAGAAAGAAAGAAAGAAAGAAAGAAAGAAAGAAAGAAAGAAAGAAAGAAAGAAAGAGAAAGAAAGAAAGAAAGAAAGAAAGAAAGAAAGAAAGAAAGAGAAAGAAAGAAAGAAAGAAAGAAAGAAAGAAAGAAAGAAAGAAAGAGAAAGAAAGAAAGAAAGAAAGAAAGAAAGAAAGAAAGAAAGAAAGAAAGAAAGAAAGAAAGAAAGAAAGAAAGAAAGAAAGAAAGAAAGAAAGAAAGAAAGAAAGAAAGAAAGAAAGAAAGAAAGAAAGAAAGAAAGAAAGAAAGAAAGAAAAGAAAGAAAAGAAAGAAAGGAAAGAAAGAGCTGTGTGTAACACATCTGAGCACCTGAGTAATTTTTTGCAGAGACTCAAAAATCTAAAGTGATGACAGCAAGCTGAGCATCTCAGGTTGCACTTGACCATGTGATTATGAAGGTCCTGACTTCAGGTTAAACTTATGATTTGCACATCTCCCACTCATGCTTTGGGACCATGACCCAGATTCTTTGAAATCAAGACTTTCCGTTCATTCCAATGAATTAGGATCACAACTCTCAGAGAGCTCAGCAGTATCTCCATCCCCCTGACCCATCAGTACAAATTGTGGCTGGGTCAGTTCAGCTGAACTCCTTAGAGCTGCAGCCTGAGCCCTGTGCTCTGTGGTTGGTGGGATTTGCTGGGTGAGGCCCCATCAGCAAACCCTCATGGTGCATGGGGAGCACCAGGCATTAGCCATACTTTGTTCCAGCACAATTTCTCAGATAAATGTATTTATATTTGCACTAATTAAAACTTAGTGAATGCTTCATATTTCCCCGGCTGAAATATTGTTAGATCTGACTCAGCAATGTCACACAACAGGCCATGGGTGCAGAACTATTCAGAGTTTATATGTGAGAGGCAGAGGCACATCAAGATTAAGCCAAAACCAGTTCCCAGTGCTGTGGGTGTGTAACTGGAGATGCCAAGGAGCTCCTCTTTCAGAGCACCCAGCACACCCCTGTATCTCACATATTCGAGCTCCACTGGCATGTGAGCATGGGGCATGTCCATAAATCAGACTGTGCTCTCTGGTCCAGCATGAGGGGATGAGGAATCTGCCATTAGTGACCATTTGGGAAAACCTGGGTTCCCACAGCTGCTCCATGGACTAACTCTTCTCCCTTCAAGGGCTGCTCTGTGGCAGCACAGATGCAATGCAGTTCCCAGCAGAACTTTTCAAGCTAATTTAGCCTGAAATTGTCCTTGAATGCTATACTTTACCATGTTCAATATCTTCAAGAGGTGAAGCTGGGATGTTATGATAAACAGGATATTGGAAACACATATGTCATAAAATGCAAGATACTTGGACACCTCATAACTAGATCTCTAGCAATGAGTATACTTGTTATAACTTGATATTTCAGCAATTGCTTGGAGATGCTCGGCAATGTCAATAGCTTCACACAAAAACACTTCTGATACAGGCAGCTAAACTAAATCTGTCATTTTCTGCAGCTCTTTATCTCAGATCAGAGGTTCCCAGGTTCATCTTGTTGCTGTGATAGTCAGCTGCCTTCTGACACCCATATGACTTAGGCATGATATTGCAATCTCTTTGTGCTGGAGGCATATGGACCACATGTGGAAAGGATTTTGAGAAGGAAACTGTTATTTCCTGCATCTACCATGAATTCCAAATGGTATATTCAGGCATAAGTGGTCAAAACCAGACAGTGCATTGATGAAATGGAAACAATTTATCTGGGAAACCTCATCTAAACTGTTTGATTATTCTTCGTGCTGCCAACTCTTTGATGTTTATCATGACCCTCTTAAGACTTGTTTTAATTTTTTTTTTCCTAAAGCCAGGTTTCTTGGGTCATGATTTTTTGGTGGCTGTCAAAAAAAATGTCTATGCACTGTCTGTTTTCACCCAGTCAGCAACACATGGGGCTTGTTATGCCACTGGAGACTGGGGATTTATTTGCAAAGATGTTTTGGTCAGGTATTTAAACACCCAAGGCTTAGGGAGAAGCATCATGTGGGAAAGTGTGAGAGAATCTGCAATGTCTGGAGCAGATATGGTAGACTGAGGCATACAGTGCTCACATATGGAGAATAATATTTCTCTAACAAAAGCTGTCTTTCTAAACACCAACCACATTTCTGCATGTTTTCATTTTGAATCATTTAATGAAAAAATTGGAAAACTCCAGGGAAAGCATTCAATCTGCTCACAGTTTTTCACAGGAGGAGTGTTTGCTTTCTTAGCAAACTCCTCTCCTACAATTATTTCGTTTCTCCTGGCACACGGAGGAGCTGGAGAGTTTTTGCTGTCCTTTACTATTCCCTGCTTACTCTGATGTCCAATAGAGTGGGAGGAGCAGGACATCTTCACTATTCTCCCACTACACTGGAAGGAGAGAACCACTGAAAATTGGCCAGATGGCACATTTTTGTGGAGGCATGGTGAGTCTCACTCCCTCCTGCAGGAGTTTCTGTGCTCAGGCCAAACAAAACATAACCAACACCAGCAAGAATGCAGCACCATTTTTTGCTTTGGGGATGCAGAGAGATCATCAGACCCTGAGCAGGAGCGTGTCCCTGCTTCCTTCTGCCCTTGGGGTTTCACCAGGACAAAGCCAGTTCCTGAAGTAGCTCATGTGCTCCTGTGCCACATCTCTCAGTCCCAAGGTCAGGAGTCCCCGCAGAGGAAGGGAGGCAGAGGAGCACCCAAAAAAGCAGGAGAAAACTCTCTCTGGCTATGAGACACAGGAGATGAACAGGAGCTGAACATCTCCGTTTTGTCCAAGAAGATGATACAGGATTAGAAAACATTATTTGTTTGTGCTAAACTGATTTTATTTTCTCTCACAGAACTATGCCTCAGAGTTGAGTATGTGCATTTGCTTCCTTTTCCTAGTGAAGCTCAGCAGCTGGGTTGTCCTAGATAATGGTGCCAAATCTTTAAAGATTTCCTTGTTCTGAGATGATTGTTCAATTGACAATCTGCCTTGTAAATCAAGCTGCCTTGAGGGACAGCAGAGAACTGCAGGCAGTTGGATGTTTTAATGAGTCCCACAGAGAGTGAGACAAGGCTGTAGCAGGAGCCTTGGGACATGGGACATGTCCATCCCAGCAGGGCCCCAAGCCCACCCAGACAGCTGCTCTGTGCCACCTGGAGTGCCTGGGTTCTCAGAGCAATCCCCAGGGCAGCTGGTTGTACTAAAGGCCAGTACAGGGAGATCAAATCTATTTTCCCCTACTCGACATAGCGCCTTGCCACCCTGCTCACCAGTCAGTCCTGGAGAATGCCAAGGAGTGAAGGCAGCTGGGCAGGCACCCTCCAGTACAGCTGCTGCAGGCTTGGCCTTGCTCTCCTGTGCAGAATCACTTGTTACCTGCCCTGAGTCCCAGACCTGTCCTCTCAACAGCTCACAGCATCTGATGAGCCCATGCACTCGAATTTCTGCGTTGATCCAATATCAAATATCTATAAAAGGTGCTAAAAATCAGCAGGAGTGCTAATTACTCACTGAGCTCAGACTATGGTCAGAGATAGTCCCAGGCTCCTGCCCTGAGAGGGAGGTTAACTTTAGTTCAGTAAGAGATTATTAGATCCCTGTTTCTCCTTCCATTTCCCAAAACCACTTACCAGAACTGAGTAATCTTCCTTGTCTAAATTCTCTGGCTACTGATGATGTTTGGCTGCCTTGTCTGTACTTTCAAGGCCTTATGCTAAATTTAGACAAGGAGGAGATTCTTCATTTTGTGGGTTACTCACTGAATGCTGCCGGCACAATGTGAGTTAAAATCCCATTTGCTGCACAGCCGAGTGGGTTAGGGCAAGAAAATTGATTTCTTCTTGCTACCTACTAGAGCTCCACATGCCCTTCATGTGAGGGCACGTGCCTTGTGCACTGAGGGATGCTGCTGTGGGTTTCCAAATGCTCCAGATCACCTCTTTCTTTTTTACATGTTACCAAAGACAGGCACTTAAAAATTCTCTCTTCAGCTGCGGATGGGGACCTCAGGAGAGCCTAAATAAATTATATCTGTGCTGCAGTGTGGTGCTCCCTGGAGACATTTCCTCTGAGACCTCTCTGGCCTTTCTTCAATTCTTCTAGTCCTGCCCATCTGCTGCTGCCTTACCTGTTCTGCCCATCAGCAAGTCTTGGGAGAATACCTTGATTTTATCCAGAGAGGAAAGAGGGAACATCAAAACACCAATTGTAAGAATTCATGGGAGTAATGTTTTTGCATCTGAATACTCATGAAGTAGAAATGCAAAGTAATTTTTTGTTCTCAATGAAGATCATGAGAAAATTCTGTGTACTTATTTACAGAAAACATCTACTATTTTTGCATCTTTAATAAAGGTGTGTTTCTCCAGTTCTTATGTGATAAACATGGAATTCTACCAAGTACCCAATGATGACACAAACTACAATAGTGAAATATGATCCACTTGCTCCTGTCACTGAAACCTCAGAGGGGAATCACAGCTTTCAGCAGGGTTCATTTGAGGTATACTACTTAAGGTAATAGGGCTGGACAATCTCATTAAGATTTATTTCCACCCCATTTAAGCACGGGTTCAAAAGTACAGCTGGAGCTGTACTGGCTTTATCTTTGGCTTACAGAAGAGATTGGAAAAAGAGGTAAACAGAAAACCTTCAGTCTGCCAGGCCATGAGACTTCAGTATAGAGCAGACACAGGCTTGTGCCCAGCCTTGGAGGCTGAGAAAATTGGAACAAACTTTTCATCCTTATTATATTGCATAGGCTTTTCCCTTCTATTTCCTCTGCCATGGAATTTAGGAGATATTGCATCATTCCATTAGGGAGAGGGAGGCACAAAACAACTGCATCTGCTCTTCTTTAATGGCAGTTCACCATGTTCACTGGATTTCTTCCAGACTTGAATTTGTCTGTACCCATTAGGGAAATGTATTGGTTAGGAAAAATACATTTTCAAACATTTCAGCTAGTGTTGCAGATTCCCTAAGCAGCCTGAGATGTTTACAAAGCTCCCAGCTTGTCCTCCCGCAGACCACGGTATTGATGACAGTAATCCTTCTATCACACTCCAAGTGCTTCTCCTTGCTTCTGTTGAAGCCATCCAGACTGTGAGTTATTTGGCAGCATTTTTCTCTTTTTTTTCCAGAGTAAAAGAAGCAGAGGAGATCCCACCTGGGAGAGGAGAATTTGCTAGATAACAAATGCAGCAGCCCCTGTGTTGGCTGCAGTGTCCTTTTGGTGAGAGCCAATAGATGCACCCAGATGCATCAGGTGCTCGAGGCTGGCTGCTCCTGCCCAAACAGGCTCCTGGTGATGGAGCTCTGAAACCCGGGGGATTTTGGGATCAGACATCCTGTAATGCACAGCAAAGCTCAGGTTGCCAGCACAGCCCAGCTCTTCCTACTGCAGGCAGCATCTCCAGGGTCATCCTGGTGAGAAGGTGACTGCAGGGCCAGCACCAAGGGGAGCCTTCAGCAGGCAGGTGATGCAAACAGCAGAGGACATGACCCCAGGCATGTCCTTGGTGTTGCTTCCACATGCAGCCTAGTCGGGCCCTTTGGTCTGGGGATGGATTTTCTTGTTCAGACATTGCACTCTCACCCTTCTCAGATTTGGATCATTCTTTGTGGTTTACCCAAATCCAGAGTAAATGAGCACTTCCAGAGGCCCCTGGAGAATACTGAGACAGGGAAAGGCATTTGGCTCTCTCCAACACTTTCTGTGAGAGAGTCAGCTGAGAAGTAGATCCAGCATTGCTGTTCCCTAAGTTTGATTTCCTTGGCACTTGTTAGATGCACAGAAATGTACAATCAACACTGCCATGTAGACAGGACTAAAATCGGAATGTTTGGAAGAAAAATAAGGGATTGAATAGAAAGAAAAATGGAGTCGGCAGTTCTAAGGACCCATCACCATAGCATCAAGACACTGTTTACAAAACTTCTTTGTTAAGAAATTTCCACATGCTCTTTCTTTCAATTTCAGTTAGACTCAACATAGTCACTGCTCTGGATTTAAACTGTGCCCTGAAAGGCCTATAATCTAAACATGGAAACATTTAAGTCATGTGCTAAAAGAAGAAAACGAAGCTGCATCCAGTGCTGTGTGAGGACCCCTGGGCTGATCCTGGTGGAGCTGCAATGTCCCCATTAACAGCCAGGTAAAAACCTCTTGCAAGTCCCAGAGCTGCCACGATGGAAGGAAAACCCAGACATGCCATTGTTCAGTGGGGAAACCCTCCTGCAAGCTCCAAAGTTGTTGTTCCAGGTACAAACCCCCCTGCAAGCCCCAGAGCTGCCATCCTGGGGTGGAAATCCCTCTGCAAGCCCCAGAGCTGCTGTCTCATGGGGACAACTTTCATGCAAGCCCTAGAGTTGCTGTCTTGGAAGTCCAAGGCTGGGCCAGGGGTAACAAGAGCTGCCCAGCCAGCCTGGTGAGCTAGGACATCAGATGGCCCCTCAATCCCTGCAGCTGCACCTCCAGCCCTGCCTGGCACATCCCTGCGCTGTCCTCTCCTGTGTGATCCAGGTGTGCTCCAGCCCAACTGCAGCAGAATAAAGCCCTGCCTATTTTCAGTGGCTGAGTTGTTGTGAAATGCAGTTCAGGCTCTGGCATGAAGAGGAGAAAATTATTTGGGTAGTCAAACTTCATTTTGTTTTATTTGGAGTTACTAAGAATATTTTTGTTCTTAAATACAATGTTTAACCTGACAGCATCCTAATAAAATGCTTTCTATTTGCTTATTAGGAGCTTTTGTGCTGTACTATATTTATTGCAATTAGCAAATGTTAGTGGCTCAGACAAACTGCAAGATATTTTTTCTGCCCTGCTCCTATTTTGTTCCTCATCTCCTTTCCTGCCATAACCTAAGCCTAGCCTAGCCTAGCTTAGATTCTTTCACATATCAGCCTTTCTGCCTGACGAGACTTAAAGAAGGAGAAATTAAAAAAAAAAAAGGAAAATTGATAGAAAATGAACCATTAGGAACCTCTGAGAAATCAAAAGAGCCTTTTAGATTAAGTCTCTCAGTAGTGTCAAGGCTAGTAGCAGCGCCAGTGGCATTAGTGGCACTAAGTTGCTTAATTCTAGTATGATTCAAAATCATTTGTAGCTATGAGCTTATCCAGAGTAAATCCTCATCCTCCCAGGTCTTTTGTTTGCCATCTCTTGACAAGCTACATTGCATATAAATGAGGTCATAAAACATGCGAAGGAGGAATATATTTTCATTTGAATTGAAGTTTCATGCATGCAAATGCTACTGTGCAAATACCAGTAATGAACAGCATTAGTAGCTAATGAACTCAATCCTTGTTTGGGCTTTGTTTTGGGGTTTTCTGCTCTTACACAGATATAAATTATGTGAAATGAAAGGAAGGTTTGCCTGAATAAGGACAGAGGCCAATTTCAAGAGATACTTAGACCTTGCTCCAGTCAGTGGCAAAGGGTGGCCCAGCTGTCCTGCTCCAACCAGGATGGATCTCACAGGATGGCTGGAATTGGGCCTCTGGGGTCTTCGTGGTTTGTGATCAAATCACAGGCTGTTAATCCACTTTAAGCCCACTGACTGTTCAGAATCCAGGGGAGAAGCAAAGGTTTGGGTACCTGAGTCTCAAAGTGTGCCTGAGTCTCACATGTGCCAGAACTCTGACAAAAGGGCTGGTTCAGACCTTTGAGGAGAACTTGACACTTCTGTGTGCACACACAAATGCCTTGACACTGATGAGCAGATGAGTTCTGGTGCTCATCCTGCAGCCCCCCGAGAGGGTTCAGTGCTGTGGCAGAGGCATCCTGGCTGGCTGGGCTGGCTGCTGTGCGCAGAAGGGCTGGAGCAGCACTCGGGGAACAGAGCAGAACCTCTGCTCCACCCTGCACCCCTGACCTTGCCCTTTCCCTGGCAGTGCCATGAGGCTGTGCTGGGGAGGGCTGCTGGCCCCTGGCAGCCCTGCTCGGCTGGTGTGCAGCACGAGGTGTTAATGCTCCTCTGCCCTGCCTGCTGGCCTGCACTCTCCAGGAGTGATGATACCTAGAAAAAAAGACCAACTTTTGTGGGGCTGTTAGAGGTTTTTTACTTTTTCTGGAAAGGGGTAAAATAAGGGTGTCCATGAAGTTCACTTGATCACTTAACAGTTAGACAAAAAGGCATCCAGTCATTATCTTCTTGATTTGAATAGAACTCACTGTAAATGTGCCAGGTACGGGGAGCAGCAATCAGTAAAATGCTTTTTCATTTACTGTGAGCATCAAAACTATCACACAAGGTTCAGAGACCAGTTCAGGGAGTTCATTTTGTGGGCTGGGGCAATGAAGGCCCTGGTTTAAAATGCCATTCTTCAGCTATTAATTATCTAGATTTAAGGACTCAACAAACAGATATTTTCTAATTCTGTTCTTTTCCATTGGAGTTGCTTGGGTCTCTGTTTCTCATCCCAGCTCTTGCTGCCCTTTCCTCCTAATGCCCTCCAGTGGGACAGCCTGCTACTTCACCACTTGGGAATCAATCCCAGTAAGTCTCTTGCAGGAGATACACTCCCAGTGCTCATCACTGGATAAGCACGACCCCTAAAGGCCATTGAACTGTGCTATGTGTCATTGCTACAGCAGAAATTATCAGTTGCAGGATGTCTGGAGCTGGTTTGCATTCCCATCTAGAAATATTCGTGCTGGTCTCTCTCATTCCTCATATTTTCACTGATTTCAGGGAGCTCAGCTTGGACCTACTGTTTGGGCTGAACTCATGCTCCTAAAACCTCAAGATCTCATCTATTTTATTTTTCTTGGAAGTTTTTGGATCCAAAAATGCATCAGCTGACAAGCGTATGTTTGTCTGGTTGTGCCTTGTACAAATGTAATCTTTATGGCATGTACTGGCTGAACTGAAAAATATCACTGATGCCTACTTCCACTGCCTTTCCAGGAACTGATTTAGGACACATTCTCAAGATTAATGCCTTGGCTGATGGTGAGGAGCATTAAGAGTGGGACCAAGATAGGGTCAGATTACATGAAAGGAGAAACACTAGCTGCAAAATCCACTACTATGCAGAAGAGAGCAGAATAGCTCATGGATTAATTTATCAGCATTTCAAAGCTGCTCTGCTGGAGATGGAGCCAGCTACAGCACTGCAAACTAGAGTCTGCATTCCAGTTGTTTCCTGTGATCTTGCTCTAGTTGGTTCACAGAAAATTAAAAAAAAAAGGATAAATATTGCCTGTAAGTCCTGTTGCCAAAGAAAATTCAAGAGGTATTATTTTCAGCTGCTTACTCATTAAGAGGGAACTGCAGCACTTGACTCTTGCTTTGCTTTTTGGCTGCTGAGAGCCAACAGTTTCCCTCTGTGAGTGTGGAACTGTGCACACCCATCTCTTGAAGGAAAACAGGGATAAATCACAAGTTTTCCAAAGTTACCTCGTTAAAATAATATGTATGGCATAAGCATGTGCAATCATAAGCATGCTGTTGGAAGGGGAAATGTTTGGGGAAACTTTTACAAATTGGAAGATGAATATGCTGGTATCTCTAGTTGTGCTCCAGTAAGGACATGTAGTATTATGTGCAGATTGCCTGAAGACATCACTGCCTTTGCCAGGGATAACAGTGTTTCCTAACAAAGACAGATTGTGCCTAGAGGGAAAAATAAAAGAGGTGACTGCCAAATAGTATTGAGAAAATACTATTTTGTTACAAAAAAACCCATAAAATATGAAAATCTGGTTACGTGTCTTGTCTAGACCGAAGGGACTAAATTGTTGGTAAATAAGATTCCTTCCAAACAATTCTATGGTTCTATGAACTAAGTATAACTGCCCAAAGGACTCATTCATTATTCCCCAGTTATCCTACTGCAACTTAAATACCTCACAAAATAGCCCTTAGCAGCAAAAATTAAAACCAGCTGTGTTTTATTAGTTACCAGTGGATCTGCACATCAAAAGAAGGGAAGGGAAGGAAAAGGGAAGGAAAAGGGAAGGAAAAGGGGAAGGAAAAGGGGAAGGAAAAGGGGAAGGAAAGGAAAGGAAAGGAAAGGAAAGGAAAGGAAAGGAAAGGAAAGGAAAGGAAAGGAAAGGAAAGGAAAGGAAAGGAAAGGAAAAGGAAAGGAAAGGAAAGGAAAGGAAAGGAAAGGAAAGGAAAGGAAAGGAAAGGAAAGGAAAGGAAAGGAAAGGAAAGGAAAGGAAAGGAAAGGAAAGGAAAGGAAAGGAAAGGAAAGGAAAGGAAAGGGAAGGAAAGGGAAGGAAAGGGAAGGAAAGGGAAGGAAAGGGAAGGGAAGGGAAGGGAAGGGAAGGGAAGGGAAGGGAAGGGAAGGGAAGGGAAGGAAAGGAAAGGAAAGGAAAGGGAAAGGAAAGGACCATTAATTCCAGCATCCCAGATTCATTCCCTCTGAAGATGGTGTTCATGGGCACACTGATTACTGAGTGGTGGTTTCAGCCCCAGAAAAGGCCTGACTCAGCCATGTGCAGCTGCAGGGATGCTCTGGAGGAAAAGCAGGATTTGGCTCCTCTGAGCTTGGGGTTCACATCAGTAACATCAACATACACTCACTGTCCTGCCCTCCCAGCTAAACACCTCTGATTTACCTGCCCTTCACATTGGAGCAGACATAAGGAAGACCATTGGACAACTAAAGAAGCATCGTATTCCATCATTCTTCCTAGTGTTGTTAGTGGTAGGGAGAGTTTGCACACAAAAAATGAAGGATACTTCCAGGAATATATTGATATTTTAAGAGATAGTAAAAAATCCAACAGCTCCAAACACAGCCCATTTCAGGTTCAAAATGCCTATCAATAAGCTCAGTTACACATTCATAAATCATCACTTGAACTACAAGGATGTCACCAAAGAGCCCACTTTAATTTCCTCCCAGTCCATGACAATTTACAGGACTCTGATTTAAAACCTGATCATCACCCTAAGTAGGTATGTTTGGGGGCTGGGAATTTAAGTCACATGAAGCTTTCTTTCTCACATGAAGCCTTCCTTAGCTGCAGTTCTAGAAGCCATCCAGTGCAATTTTTTATTTCTTTTATAAACCAGAACAATGCAAAGATGTTTGCCCCTGAAGTTTAGCAGCATACTCCTGTTTCTGTAATTATTCCAACATAAAACCTAAGAAAGGGGGAAATCCTTATCTTTGTTTGTTGGGGCTTATTTTATAATTATTTTTAATTTTGGGGGGGCTGGGTTTTATTGGTGGGGTGGGTTTGTTTTGGGTTTTTAAAAATTTTTTTACAATGTTGTATGCTCCCAGGGAAATAATAGACAGTGATTTATTTATGAAATTCCTCAGCAGGAGGAAGCCACGCTTGGGTCTTGCTGCCATGGAGGGAGATAAACAAACTAACATATTTAGCTAAAGTATATGTAATCCATAGGAAAACAGACTGAACAAGACTAGAGAGACATATACAAGCTGGCAGAGGAGATACTGAGACAGGGAACAGAATGTTTAGATAGAGGCACTTATGGGTACTCCCCACCAACAAATGAATCATCCAGGGCATAAGTGGCTATTTTTAGCAGCAGTGTCTATGTTACTTTTGCCTTCTACATTGAGAAAACTGTGAAGCACTAGATAGGAGATGCTAAAAATCCATACAGAGCAATGCTGGGCTTCCTTGTACAGATGGACAGGACTCAGAGTGCCTTTGGCCTGGCTGTGCAGCTGAACTACAGAGATGGATGGATGGATGGATGGATGGATGGATGGATGGATGGATGGATGGGTAGATAGATAGATAGATAGATAGATAGATAGATAGATAGATAGATAGATAGATAGATAGATAGATAGATAGATAGATATGGGGTGAGGGCAGGTGTCTCCACAGAGCAGCAGCTCACTCTCTCAACACACATCATCACCAGGTGCCTAGAGTGGGAGTCCTCAGGCACCCTCTGTGCTGACAGCCTCCACTTCCAAGCTTCCCCTCGGCTCCTCTGTGGGGGTCAGGGAGATTGCATCTTCTGATATCCCAATCACTGCTCTGGGCAAAATCCTTTGACTACAGCTGTAAGGATCATGATTTAATCCAACAATTTAGCCCAATAATAGAAACCAGCTGGTAACAGAGTATCTGGTTTTGTCATTATGTTCACCACTTGGAAGTCACAGGCTGCAAAGCCCCTTTGATTTGTGGCAGGGCATTCCATTAACACATCCATAAAAAGAGCCAAGATGTTTCCATTGACAGCACTTAACAATTTTCTCGATTGCCTTGCTGACTGCTCACTTTGGGTGGAAAGCGCTTTTCCGCACCATTGAAGCACGGCCAGTACATAACCTTGGAGCACCCGGGAGTGCTGAGATGCTACCAGAAGTAACACTTAGGAGAGCACATCCCCTCTTTGGCACACACTGCCAGGCCCTGCACAGCTCCCTGCCTGCAGCACAGCTGTGTCACCCACAAAGCAGGACAGAATGTGCCCTGAGACATTGAGGGGGGAATGGAGTTCATCTGCCTTCCCCTTTTGCGTGATTACCAAGTCAATTTTGCATTCAATTCCTTGTACAATTGGTGGTAAAACCTATGCAGGTCTAAGCTTGCTCCCCAAGCTTTTATTGGATAGCAAAACAGTGTGTACTTGTCTGGAGGTGGGTGATACAGAGACTGTAAGTTGAGAGGCTGGTGTTCAAATCCAGCAGATCAGCATAAAGCCCTCAGGATATTATTCTTGCTGCAATTACGAGTAACAGCTAAAGAAAGGGTTGGAGACTCTCACGTAGTGAATAGAAATATTTCTCTTCATTTGCTTGTATGAACACTGCAGACAAGGATAAATAGTTGTAACTGTAAAGCTCTCAGTGAAAAATTGATCCCCATTTGTGCTCTAGCTGCCTCCAGCTTTTCCTTATGGGAGGCAGTGATGGGTCATCAACGTGGTCATTTTAGGCTTGCTACAAAATAAATCCCGATTCAAGAGTCTCCTTGAGTGACCTTTGCTTATATGTGCAAGAGTTTCTCATGCAAAGAGCCCCAGTGATGCTGATGCTAATAGGTAGATGGTAGAGACAATTTCACAGTGACTGTTAGAGACTGGAGATGAGGAACAAAAGCTCCTTTCTGAGAGCTGCTCATCCATCTCGAATGCTCTGACTCACTTCACCTCGTGTGGGACTGACTGCTTAGAAAAACCAACTCTGCCATCTTTTTACCACGTGGACAGGATCACAGCCTCAGCATACACAAAGCATTACTCATTGCAGCTGATCCCATTAACACTGAAGGCACAGGCTTGCACTTACCCTGACGAGCTGCAGAAAAGGCTTCTGTATGAGAGGATTATGGCTACTGTTCAGATGCTCAACATTTCCTACTTAAAATATTTCACAGTGAAGCAGCAGCACCATTGAGTTTGCAATGTATCAGCACCTGTTTTATTTCTTCTGCTGAAGTCTTCCTAAAGTTTTTGGGGGTTTCTAAAGCTGCAATGAAACAAAAATGAACTGTTGCTGTTTTCGATTTTTACAAAACTACTTACTTAAAAAACAGGTGAAAAAATCTCTGGCTCAGTTGTACAATATAATCAGACTACCAAGCAAAATGGCACTGCAATGCCATGACAATGGAAGCAGTAAGATGAGCAGATTTCTGGTTGCCCAGCATGAGACTCTCTGAGCACGCTTGTATGCAAACACAAAGTCAGTCTCACATAAATGAGATGAACTACGTTATCTTGCACGAAAATATTTTACCAGCTCTCTGTGTTTCCAGATATATCTAATTTATGCATTTCTGAGCATATAGTGTGTATTGCTTAGAGCTGAAGCAGGTGTAGCAGCTCTTCCCATATTTAAATCAGAGATGCTGTTGCATATTTCAGTGGATAGAAAAAGTATTTCTCCAGGTGGTGCCAGGTTTGAGAAAAAATTTGACAAATTCAGAGAAAGGATCCAACACAAGACCTCCAAACTGCAGTCTTTTACTGCAGGACATGTACTCTCCCTTTCCAGTGACCTTGCTATCCTAGGCATGTTCTTATGACATCACCTTAATGCTGTGGCTTAAAAACAGCTTAATTAATTTAGTGTCTGTGCATCGCTGTCTGCTGCCATTGTAACATCCACATAAATAAAAAGAAGAGCAGGCACTCAGCTGCCTCTCATGCAGAGCCCTTTGAGTCCCGGGCAGAACCCCCCAGCTGCTCCTGGGGCATCGCTGAGGAACATGAAATCCATCCCCGAGGAGCCAGCCCAGGCAGACCACAGTGGAGCACCAGAGTTCTGTGCAGGTCGTTTGTTTCCTCCTTTACTTAAACCCACGTTGCTGTTGAAATGATGATTGCCTTGTATTTTATAACAGCTGGGATTTAAACTTAATTTGCAAAGTAATTAATTTTCTTTAATTGTGATGGGGGCTTGCTGTTAAGTAGTAAGTAGACAGGGATAGTACAATGATTTCTGGGGTCGGGATGCGCTGCTGTAAGATTGTATCATTTCTCTATAGTCTGATTTTAAATACTACAGCAACTACTACAGCAAGAATTGTTCTGATCATATGTTCTTTATAAATATTACCTGTTCATGGTGGCTAGTTTAGTCTGAGTGTAGAACAGAAAACAGCTTTCCTTATTCTCCAGTACAGACTGGAAAGAAGACAGGTGGCAGTAAAAAAAAAAAAAAAGACCACAAATCTAAAGCAAGCTATAATGCCATTAATGGTTTAAGTTACTTTAATAAGAAAGGATTTGTTGCTTACTAGCTTGACATTATATATAGCTACTTTCAGTCAGTAAGGAAAAAAAAGATAAGCTATCAATATAATTAATTTTAAATATATTTAATTTTCCTAAGTAGTAGACTTATAGATGTTTTTATTTTACCCATAAACAAAAGTAATCCACATCTGAGATCTAGACAAGAAAATCCAAGACTAGAGTTCATGCAGAGACTAATCTATGTAGATTACAGCATACACCCAAACCAGATTTTAAGCAGAAGGATGTGTTGCATTCTGCCCCAGACTAGAAACACCAGCTCTCCTTCCCCAGGTACTGTGACTGTCAGGATGTGGCAGTGCCTTGGTGCTCTGCAGGGGTGATCCTGGAGGTGCTGTCAGTGACTGCTGGGTGCTGCAGGTGCCCTTCCCAGCACTGGAGCCCACAGAGCTGCCCGAGCCTGGCAATGGGCCCCCAGCAGCAAGGGTTGTTATCTGTGCCACAGACCCAACCTGGGCCCTGCACAGTGAGAACAGGCTCAGACCTGTCCCTCTGACAGTGCCACTGCTGCCTCTCACAGCATGAGACCCATTAACTGTGAGCAGCTGGGACAGCCCGGGTGGAATGATGCTTTTGAAGCTGGCTGCTTTGCTCAGAGAGAGCTTCACAAAAATGCTATGGCTGATCATGTGGAAGAGCCACACTGAGGATGGAGGAGATCCATTGAAGAGCCAAGACATTTTATCCTGGCACACACCAAGTGTGGTGCTCTGTCAGGCATCCAGGAGCTATTGAAAGGCAGAAGTACACTGAGATCTCTACAGCTATCTGAAGCTATCCAGATGGGAGCTTGAATGCCAAGATCAGATAATTTTTGTTTTTAACAAAAGTAGTTTATAATAGATGGTGTCATGAATCCATCCTCATGGGTTCTTCTGTGCTCCAAAGAAAGAGATGAGATAGCTAGATGTGCATAAATAATACAACTTTTATCGTACTACTGAGATCACATTGCCCAGGGTGTGTGGAATGGGAACCCTCAGCATGAAGGGGACCCATGGGAGGTGGGGACAGTGGCTTTTGGAGGTACCACAAAGCTGTGCAGGGAATGCTCCTGCTGGGTGGCCTCCTGCACATCCTCTGGTGTCAACCCTGAGCCATGCCTGTGCCCAGGCACTTATCTGGCTTTTATTGCAAACTGATGTCCTCCTCCTGGCCATGTCATCCTCAAGATGTTTTTCCAGCTCCTCTAATCAGATTAACCAGCTGCTCATGCTTTAAGGACACTAACTCTGTGGGATGTACTTCAGACCATGGTCTGTCTCATCTTCCTATTTACTTCCTTGACAGCTGTGTGCCTGAAGCAAGGGGGCTGTATCTGGCTTGAACTGCTGGGGCACCAAGATCCCCTTTTCTGTTTTCTGAGCACTGTGCTCCCTCCAACGCAGGGCTCAAGGTGGTACCTTCCCTGGAGGCCTGGCAGGGACAGACCTGTGCTCTCTGCTTCAGCTGGTATTATCTTCCAGGGTATTTTTAGGGATGATGTTTTTACATCCCTCAGGGCACTGTGGGATGGCAGCAAGTGATTGAGATGGTACTTCTGAAGGGAACAAGCTGCCACTGCAGCTGAAGCTCCTTGCTTCTTTGCAAGGATGTTGTTAATTTGCTGTAAAAAGGAAGTAAGATGGTTATGTGAAAATGACCTGTCATTGGTGATGTAAGCCAAATTTTTCATTTGTGTTTCCACGGTCCATATACACAGCAGTAAATGTCTATGCAAGGCAAGGAATAAATGTTTCCATTGTTGTGCTTACAGTCTGAAACAAAGACCCCAGTGATCCTCTGAATAGCATCAAATATATTCAAACTACAACATAAAAGACTTTTCCATAAATACATTCATTTCAATGTGCCTGAAACTCTGCTTTTAGAACACACCCAGAATTAATTTGCCAGTGAAATCTGCAGAGGCCATGCCAATCAGATGGTCAGCAAAGAGCTGATCACTGTTTACAGGACAAAGTCTGGGCTCCACTCAGCTTCACACTGCTTAGAAACAGTTGCCATCACTACTTTTTTTCTGATAGTCTCCAAGTTGTTTAAGATAGGCAGCTGGACTTGTGAAGCAGTAGTTACTGTGACTATGCATATATCCTCCCTCATAAATTATTGCTGGAACATGTTTTAAGTTAGGCAGCAAACATATATGAACTAGATGAGCTGTAATTTTTTTATGTGCAGTTACTTTTTATGAAATAACTTGGGTTTGGATCACAGGTTATTTTTACTGTGGTGCTCATTGCACCATTGAAGTTCTGATTTTGTTCCCCTGGTCAATAAATGGGCTATTTAATATAAGTTTATTTGCATAAAGCTAGTATCTGTGATGCAGTGTTTGTTGCTATATTTTTTCTACCACAAACATTAGCTGCAGAAGATGAGATAAGGTGTCTATATCCAGCTCCTACCTTGGCCATACCAGAGCTGAGACATGACCAGGTTTAATTTACTGCACTTTGCACTGTTTCTGCACAGTTTTACATTTACTGTCTGGCTTTACATGGTCTTGTGCTTATAGCACTGCAGGTGTATTTGTGCTGTAGGCAAATTTGCACTTTAGAAAGCTTGGATAAGTGGTGATGTGATCATTACCCATTTTCCCTAATCACAAATGAAAAAGCTGGCCTAAAATAAAAGGAAATCAGGATTAAGCCAGCCAGTCTACCAAAATACAACTGTCTACATACACAATTTTCTTTCCGCCTAGAAATTAAAATGTTGAATATAATGGCTACTTATGAAAAGAAAATTTTTTATTATTTCTTCCTCTAATAGTCACTGACTATAATTGTTAGGGGAAAAAAAGAAACTGAAATATTTTCATTTATAGTCTGAAAAGTGTTCTGGAAACACAGGCTTGTGTTGAAGCATTTCTCAGAATAGTTCTTTAAATCCATCTGTCAAAGGAAGATATTAAAATTCTTTATCTACATATATATATATTATGGGCCTAAGTTGACACCTTTTTCTGAAGCATATTTCCTGTTGTTTTCATTACCCTTCTGAAACACAGATTACACCATGTAGAACATTCCCTGGTACATTTATTTACTCTTTTTGGCTGATTAAATTCTCCACATCACACTTTCCAGGCTTACATGCACCAGTACTTAGCAGTACCAACTCCTAAGCGTAATCACATCATCAGCACTAACTCAGAAACATTATCAATCATTATCACCTCCCCTCCATCTCCCCTACTCAAGTCTCCCTGCCAAAATTCAGGTTTCGTTCATATTCTCTTTTGGTGCTTGTGCCGTGTCTCCTTCCAGTGTTCTTTGTTTATACATAGATGCAGCAGTGTGTCTGTCATTTCATTCCTGAAAAGCTGGGGGCCAGTGGGATGGGGAGGAAGCTGGAAATCCCCGTCCCTCCCAGCCCTGCTCCACTACCACGGTGCCAGGAGAAGCTGGAAATCCCTGTCCCTCCCAACCCTGCTCCTGTACCATGGGAAAAATGGGTCAAAACTGGAAATCCCTGTCCCTCCAAACCCTGCTGCTTTTCCACGGTGGAAGGGGAAGCTGGCAATCCCTGTCCCTCCCAGCCCTGCTCCTGTACCACAGTGCAGGGGAATGTCACATCGTCCCTCTGGAGTGGAGCTGCACTATCAGCCTGAGCACATCACCTCACTTGAACTCCTACAGTATATAAAATGAGGAAAGAGGTTTTATTCTGTCCAAGAACATCCCCATGAAAGGAGTTTTAAGACATTTCCCTGATTATGAAATCTCTGCCATTGAACACTTACTCAGGCAGAACTATTGATGGGAAGATCCCTATTACAGCTTGAATATTCTTTCTCATAATAATAATGAAAAACCTGACACACATTATTACATTTTGAATGAAGGCTTCTGTGCAGTAGGGTTTTAATGATCTCACTATTGCCAAGTTTTGCTTTCAGCATTCCAGTGGAACATTTTTACCAGGCCTATTAGGTAATGCACACAACTTTCAGGCATAAATTTGCTATCTGCTATTCAATGTCCTCATGCTAGACCTTGCCAATGTCACAGATGTTCTTTTTCCATAAACTCCATCAACCATGGTCTAAAAGCTGTGGTTTTTGTTGTTCTGTTCATCACTTCTTTGTGTGCATTTTTTATAGCTGGTCATTACCCCTTAACAAAAAAATTTCTGTTTCTATTCTTTTTAAAATAAAATTTCTGAGGCCAATTGTAGAAAGATCCTACTCTGCTGTGGGCCAGTTTTGACCCTTTTGCAAGCATCAGAAACATCTTCAGAATGTAAGATGAGAAAATGTGTGTTGTCATAACCAGTGAATGAGAAGAATTTTTTTCCCCAAATCTCAGAACAAGTCAGTTTTACAGATTTTGGATTTATTTCTTCTTACTGGCTTCTTTCTAATGGGATAGTTCACATTTTGTCAGCTCAAAAGTGGAAGCTTTAAAATTTATGAATCTTTCAAGTGCTACTTTCCATAGGACATTAGGCACTTGGTATTTTCCAAAGATTTGGGGCTCTCAGGGCCATAATAAATGTATTTGACTCCAAATCAGTTGTGTGGAAGTCTTGCCCTAAGAAAAGATATGAACCTGATCAGTGACTGCAGTGTGGGCTGTCTCTCCAATCCTCAAATAAAGGATTGCCCCAGAGCATCTCAGCTGGGATGGGAGCCTGAGGGCACATCGAGGCTGCTGTCACTGTTGAAGGCTCCTGCTGGGAATCCTCTGCCAAGGAACAACCAATTCATGTGTTACAGTGGATCCTTTGGTCATTCCTGTTTTATTGCCTTTCTTTCAGTATTGCTTAAGAAACAGTCCTTTACAAACCAGAAGATTAATGACATCATCTAATTGGTTTTGCTATCCTTAGAGATGATGGGCCAAATTAATCCCTGTTAGAGCTCCATTAATCTTTATGGATTAACACCCAAGATTAATTCATCCCCATGATACTAATCACTTGCTGTGCGGTCTGTGGAAAATCACTTAACTTTGCATGTTGTTTTTCCACCCCAGATAGAAAATGGGGGCAATAATTCTGAGTTCAGTGAAGAGAAATGTTCTAAACACTCCTAGGATTGCTTAAAATGTAAGATGGTTTTTAATAAAATTAACATTTTCTCTCTGAATGTTAGTTTGTACTTGTATTCTCACTTGTATTCTCACTTTTTAGTGAACCTTGGATAAAAACATTTCCCTGTGGGGTTATGGATGTGCCTCATATTTATACTAAGTAAAATCTTGATACTGTAGAGCTTGGTGAGAATTTATGTGCTGATTATCCCAGGGTGTCACACTTCAGGTTTTGCTGAAGTCACACGCTCACACCCAGAGGCAGAATTTGGCCTTTCTCATTTCTGCCTCATTTAGGCCAATTTTTCAGCTGTTCCCCAGCGAAAATCTCACTGAAGATAGCAGGAATTTTGCTTAAGTGAGGATTACAGGATTAATCCCTCTATCTCCAGTCATGTTTATTTTGGCAGTCATTTAGCTTGGAGATCTCCAAAGCTCCCAGCTTCAGTCCTCTCCATTCTGCTCACAGATATGCATCTAACTGCCCCTCTCATGGGTTAAAGTAGCCATTGCATTTACCAGGAAGCTTCTACATTTTCAGAAAAATGTTCTGGTAATGCCACAAATTAGATAAAATTGGGACTTCTCACATAAATAGAAAAGAAACTACTGATAAGGGTTGCAGCAATTTATTTTAGCTGGAGTGCTAGAAGTGAGTAACAAGCAATCCATCAGTCAGATGACAGAAAGCACACTTGAGTTTTACAACCCATTCTCTTTGAATAACACCAGGCACTATTACTCAGCCAGAAAATATCAGTGTTGAAATTTGTTCTTTTCTATTTATGTTTTTTTTAATGTGTTCAATTGCCTATAGTACCAAATATAGGCGTATTATAGCAAATAAATAGTATAATAAAGTAGTTAAAAGGTTAGTTGTTGCAGTCTTTTCTAGGCAGAAAGTATAAAGTAAGATTTAGTAATCTTTGCAAAAAAGGAAGGCTCAGTGTGTTCAGTAAAGATATAATTACAGGGTTTGGACATTTATTTGATACAGCAGCTTTGAGCAATATACAGATTGCTTTATAAGTGCAAGTATTTTTCAGACATGCATCTTATTTTACAGCCAGTATTAGTCATTTCTTCTTAATTCTAGGTATATGAAACTGTTTTACCTCCATACTGGAATTTGAATGGACATGCTAAATATACAGTGAAATCATTGTCAATTATTCATTTGACTTGGCAAGGAAAAATATTTTTAAAGTTTAATGAAGCCAGCAGTGATACACAGTTTCATGTTGCTGGGCAACAATACTGGTGGCCAGCACTTTGAAAGTGAGGGAATGCAGTGTAATCGTGTTGATGCCTCGGGACTCCCTTGTACCTCCCCCAGGGAAGCTCAGGGGGGCAGGAGCAGAGGGTGCCCAGGACTGCATCAGCTCACTGCATTTCTCATGAAGAAGCTGCAGCTTCCAGGTCAGGAGGGGAAGCTTAGGGACAGCCCCAAAATTCCACAGGTCCCAGAAAGAAGGAAGCTCTCACCTCTTTCAGAGCAGAAATGATTGAAGGAGTTGAGTTAAATTGAAAAGGA
This sequence comes from Fringilla coelebs, assembly GCF_963513975.1. Taxonomy (NCBI): domain Eukaryota; kingdom Metazoa; phylum Chordata; class Aves; order Passeriformes; family Fringillidae; genus Fringilla; species Fringilla coelebs. The sequence goes on along the minus strand of NC_140034.1, from coordinate 12,488,681 downwards.
CGCTTAAGACGGATGTAGGAAAAAACTGAATGCTGTAGAGAGAGTAGTTAATCTGATGCCTCAGAGTTCAAGGATAAAGTGTCATTAAACTAAGTATATAAATTTGATTAAAAGACAGGCTTTTGCACAATGCATAACTGACCTGTGGGACTAACTATGTCAGAGTGCTACTGAGGCCAAAATCATAAAAGATTCTGAGAATGACTAGTGCTAATACAGGACCATGAAATCATCTTTAGCTGCAAGAGATAGAAGATATTTTAAAGCAAGGAAAAAAAATGTATATAAATATATCCACTTGAGTTTGTCTCATATATATATATATGTGTGTGTGTATGTATATGTGTGTGTGTGTGTATATATATATATGTATGTATGTGTGCGTGTGTATATATGTGTGTGTATATATATGTGTGTGTGTGTGTGTGTGTGTGTGTATATATATATATATATATATATATATGTGTGTGTTTCCTGGGACTAAATATCTAAAGAGGAAAACTGGGGAGGAAAGCTAGTTTTAAATGCCTGTTGTGTGGCAAGCTGGAGCCCATCTGGTACTGGGCCAGTCAGAGCACAGGTCTGGGTTAGCCTGGGAGTTCTTGCTCCTGCAATGCTCTGTAGGGATGTCTCCCTGCAGCATGGCTCTTGCCTTGGGCTAGTGCCTTTTTATTTGGGCCAAATCCCATTTTGGTAGGACCCAGGTCAGTGAGACAGGGGACTTCACACAGGGGCTTACTGAGGCCTCTGTGGTTTCACAGGTGAAAGGAGGAGCCTTTCCACTTGGAAAGGCCACGGAAGTAGCACACTGACTTGAGGGAGTCTGTCCAAACCTGTCCCTTACTGATAAACACACTTCTAGCCACATGGCAGCCCTGTGGAGAGTGCTGCACAACTCAAAGGAGCAGAGCAGAGTCCTGCTGTTTCCTTCACCACCAGCTTCTGTTTCCCTCTGATAATAGAGGGAATGAAAACAAGCAGCACTACAGCTCCTTATTTATTAATTGCATTCTCCAGTAAAAACACCGGGGCAAAGCAGCAGCAGATTCTCTTTGATTTGTGTGTATTTTTGAAAAGTGTACTCTGTGCCTATTGGGAATTATGTTTCTGAATGTTCCTTTTTCTGTACTCTCTGAGTCATATTGCCTTCATTCCTATACCTCACAATATTTTCCCATTGCCATAGAGACAGCCTGTGAGGAAAGCACAGCCGAGTAACCTCAGGTTTTTACTGAACCCAAAGTGCCTGCCAGACTGGACCACTGCTTGGGTTTATCTTACATCAAGAGGTTGATATGAAATAAGTAGTGTTTTTTCTTTTTGAGAGCTTCATAGTTCCCTTTCAAAACAGAGGTGATATTGTCACCTGTCTGATCTAAAAATCCTCTGATCTTAAATCTTCTGAGCAGGTCTGATTCTGTAAGCAGCAGTGACCCCACACCTGAGTTCTCAGAGAGCAGCTAAAGGAATTGAATTGCAGTAGTAAAGCATGTATTGCTCACATGCATCTGCTCGTGTCCTCCTCTCCCCTTCTGTTGAATTCCTTAGTCTTAGAAAGAGTTTGGACCAAAGCCGTGTTTCTGAACACCTCCCTCTGTTGGACACAGATCCGAATGCCACAGCTTTCTCAAATGTCACACTGCTATACCCAAGCAGAACTGAGCTTTTTAAAGTGTGAAGATATCATTTTAAACATTGTGGTTTAGGTTAAAAAATATATAAAGAATAACATATTTAATTGTTTTAAAACTGTGTCTTAGATAATGCAAAAGCCAAAATTATCTTATAGGAACGACTTCTGTTAGTACTGCAAAGGGCAAGTACAGGAATTAGACAGTCTAGCCTTCGAGGTAAATGACCATTTTCAGTGCCTGTTTAGGAGATTGTGCCACTAAGATATAAATCATATTAGATCATCACTCTTTATAAGGGAAAGGGAGGACAGAATGCCTTTATGTGTAGGTGTGCGTGAGTGCAGACAAAAGAGATGCATAAATGCCTTTCATTTCATACAAGGGAGTAATACAAACACATCCAACATCCAATTCTGTCCCTAGCAGTACTTTGTGATATGAAGACATATATAGGCTAAACTCACTTTAAAATATTTTCAGATGTGCTGATGACAGATGCTCAGGAGCTTCAAATGCTGTGACAGCTCTTCTTTCCATAGGTGTTTGTGTTTGCCTGCTAAGCAGCAAATGGTGGCTTTTAACTGAAAACAAATACTTCAGTCAGTGTGAATCACATTTCCATTTCTTCAGCTTGTCCATAGGAGCATTAAAGGAGCAGATCCAAAAAAGGGAACAGAATAGAAAAATGAAATCCCAGGCATGCCATGTACTGTTTGGGAAGCAGATAATGAGGATACTTCAGTCCTAATACCTGCTCAGGCTTTTGGCATTTCACTGTTGCAACTGTGATAGTGATTTTTTGGCCAAGCTTTGACTCTGCTTTGTACCCACACAAGAATGAAAGAGTCATTATCTCCTTTTATAACAAGCACTAGTGGATTGTGGTTGCTTCTTGTTGACCTGACCTGACACACACCAGTGACTGACAGAAGAAAGGCTGGTTCTCCATCACTAGCCCCTAGAATAGTAGCACTGCACATGAATACTCAGTAAAGTGACTAGTTTTTTGGTATATAAACTTTATTTTCTGGTCTGATGTAAACTAAGCTATTTTCTTCACCACCTACTCTTGGTGGTGGTAGGAATATATTACCAATGACTTAAATGGGGAAAATAGATCTCCTCAGGACACAGAAAAACCAATGGAACAATATTGTAATTTATATTCCAGCTTCATAGCAATTGAGATTTTTTTTTTAAAGTAAAACGGTATTATTTGAGGTGCACCAGTCTGTTACTTGTGAACCTCATGTGAAAAGAACAGCCGAGCTCCCAAGCTGCAACCAGCAGTTTACTGAGCATGTCTTCTGCTTCCTTTTTCAGTCACCAATGAAAAAGTGGACTGTAGTGTGAATAAGATGGAAGATGTGCAGAATCACATTTCATACCTACTTTTATTTTGTGCCACTATGTAGGTATGGTTATCTCAACAGTCTTACACCTGTTTGAGCAGGCATAGTGGGCTCAGCAAGCTGCATTTCCTCATTTGCCTATAAGAGTGTCATGAGTGTGCAGAAAGCCTTAAGGAAGTTGAGTTACATGACTTACATGACACCAATTCCCTTTCCATGGCAAGAACTTTCCACAGCACAATACAGGCATGGGAAGAACTAAGCTGGTTTGACAGACTTTGATCTTATAATGAAAACCGAATGCTACCCACTTGCCTTTTATTACATAAGCACTCATAACATGTATGTCTAAAAAAATCCTAAACTTTGGAGCAAAAATATAATTTAATCAACTGATCAATAATCTACTGCTCTTTTTTTCCCAATTTAATATACATGTCCCATGCTTTCCTGCTTCTGATCCTCTGACACATTAAACATCCAGTCACTCAGAAACTTAATCAGTCTGCCCTTTAAACATCATGGGATGAAATTAAAGCATCTAGGTAATTTAAAATAAAGCATTGATTGTGGTAGAGCTAAGAGATGGATCAAACTGCAGAACTAATTGCTCTTATTAACTACCACCTAGTTGCTGGATTAATTTTCAGCTGAAGCAGTTCCCCATGCAGATCTCTGCACACCCTTACAGATCACCGTGACTGAGGGATGAAGGAAAGCAGTGAGGAGGTGGGAGTGGAATGAAGCAAGGAAGGTGTAACTACATTTATCATCAATAGGATTGTGTTACTACATTTTTTGAAACACAGCTTTACTGAAGACAGATACAAAAAAGTTACCAATCACTTGTACATTGCTCACATCATCTGTCCTTAGCTGCCTTGCACCCCTGAGTACTGAACCAGCTCTCTCCTGGCATTCCTGGCATTTGTAGCATGACATCTGGTAGCCTCACTGTCCCTGCCTAGATCTTATTTTGTGGGTTTTTCTTTCTGATTTCACATGGAGATACTTCTGCCATTCATCTACACCCTGAATAGTTCAATCCCTTTCCACACTTTCCCTTGGTCAGGTCAGAAAGGGGCTTGTGACAAAGCCAGGAACTTTATTGCTACATTTCCTCTCCTTCCTCTACACTGGCAGAACTTGAGTTTCTGAGCTCCAAGGGAAAACATGCAGAGATGGAAAAAACCTGGGTTTCAGATTTCATACGCCATATTTCCTAATTTCACATGGAAGGAAATGGTGAATGAATGACAGAGCAAGCACTCTTCATCAGACAAATAGAAAACATAAAAAATGCCAAATCATATCAAGACTCTACCTTAACTGTACTGCTTGAATATGAAGTAACTCCAAGCAGAATGTAGCTTATGGAGGACATGAGCAAAAGAGAAAATGAATTTTTTTTTCTCCAGCCCTTCAGCAGTTCTGATCTGCTCAGCAGAGCTGAATAGATATTTTGCTCTGCTTCTGGCCTCTAATTGCATCATTTTCCACAAGTTCACATCTACAACAGCTGTAAATCATGAGTCACATGTATTCTTTTCCAGCATAAAATATTATTTCCTCCTTACTCTTGGATGGTCATAAAATGGCATTTAATGTCATTTGTGAAGTTGGAAAAATGTCCTTTACCACAGTCTTATGAGTGTTTTCTGTAAAACATCTTACTTATCTGAAATGAATGCCATCAACTTCTTTAAAATGTCTTTATTTTCTTAACTGGTCATACAACAATAAATTGCACCAATATTGCAAAACTCTTTTTCCCCAGCTGAAATGAGTGCTGAATAAAAAATATCTGCTGATGTCTTGAAATGAAAGACATCATGAAAGAACAAGATATTAGGGATGTTTAAATCCGAGAAATCTGGATCCAGAGTTTTGACTTTGCCAAAGGACTGTTTAGTTGAATGGAGTCTCTGATGAGCATTTAGCAGCTAGGTTATTTGTAATTATTTCTGTGTAGAGTGCCACAAAGCTATTTAACACTTTTTCTAATAAATAAAAAGGAATGAAACCAAGAATTCAGCTGAAGCTGATGGTGCTCTGCGAGGTTACACATGAAGAGTTGGCCCTTGACCTATTCTACCCATCCCTTAGTTTAGAGAAACTCACCTTAATAATGGGAATTTTGAAGGGTTAGTTTGGGCAGAAGATGCAAAATTCTTCAGGGCAAGATTTCTCAGACATCTGGTAAAGTATACCATAAGCTGGTTATGGACAAAATAATTATTAAACAGCTACTGATATGGAAAAAAAAAAAAGAGCTATTTAAGAGGAAGAATGCAAACGGAAAGGTGTCAGACCCCTGCAAACAGGGCTGCAGGCTGATGGTTAGGGTAAGATCTTAGCTTGGATTGCATGGTGGCCACAGAGCGTCCCTTGGCAACTCCCAGACCTTCACCAGCCAGTGTACACTGCAGGGGTTTTATGTTCCTAATTCTCTTGTTTATGGATGCATCTGCTTGTATAATTTATGGCACACAATGCATATTTTTCTTTTGAGATTTGCTCTAATATTATGCTAGCATTTATTCTGTCAGAAAGTGAGTGGGACAATGAGGGGTTGTCTGGCATTGAAAAGTTGAACAGAACTTGTCTTCTTGTCCCTTTTTTCTTGAATTATGACTGCTAATGACAAAATCACTTTAGTTTTTCTTCTTTCAGTTATCTGTAGTTCTGGTTTTCTCTTGCTTCTTTGAAAGCTTGAGAGAAAAACGTCAGGTGGTGAAATACTTAAAGGGCTGCATCAGGAAACGTTTTGAAAATTAGGTAACTGGGTATCTGAGACAAATGTACGATTGTTCTTCATCTTGGATGGCTGGCAGCCAGGCAGCAGGGCTGGGCTGGCTCTCAGGGCTTCATTCAGACCCTGCCATTATTGCCCCTATTACTCTTTCCTCCTCCAGGACTCTCTTGAATGCCACCACCAAAGAGAAGAATGCCACGCATGGCTTACCCTGAGGAGGATTAGTAATCCTACACCTTGCACTGGCTGGCAGAGGTGTTTTAAGAACAACCAGAATTCTTTCACCGAGCCAAATATTTTATTAATGTATGGACCTGATCCTGCCATGTAAACCCTAATGCCTATTTATGTTCCAGGGCACTTCAGTGAAGGTTTCTTTGGTTCAACCACTTCCTTTTTTGCATTTTATTTCTTACATTTTGTATGTTCAAAGGAGTTTAAAAAGTGAAATTTATTTAAATTTCTGGATGTACTTGCTATGAACCTGCGGAAAGAAATTACTTTGAAAAACATGTTTAGCACAGAATTGCTTTGATCACATTGTGGGCCTTGGGTGATCGCACAGACCAGAACAACAAAAATTTTCTTCCAAGGCAAATTCTGTTCCAAAGTAAATAAAAAAGTTTAATTTAGAACTATAGTTACCCACAAAAATGAAAGCTACACCCCATGCTGGAAATCAGTGTAAAGTAATCTTGAAAACTGTAGGACAGGATTATTTCCCATTGCTCGTTTCTTAGATTAGCTGATGATTTAACTGTTTCCTTCCATCCCCAGGTTGTGTCTTGGGATCTCGACCTGGCAAAGCAGAAATAAACTCAGGCAGCAAAAGCAGTGGAGGGATGAAGGTCTCAATGTAGGTGGTCTTGGGCTCTGTAAGATATCAAAGGAATCTGCAAGTGTAGTGGATTGGAATTCCTGCCTAGCCCTTGTAGGTCACACTGCAATCCACTCTCCTGTTCCTCCACCCACTCAAGGAAAGCTCATGGAAATTCAATGAGTCTGAACCAGTGGAGCTGGTATGGTTCCCTGCAGAAATAACCCACACCATACAAATGAAATGCTGTCTTCTTCCCCTACCTCTTTTGGCATAATTAATATTATATTTGGTGAAAGATACAAGGGGATGGATAAGTAAAACTTGACATTAAGTTAGTTGAAGTGGTAAATGGGCTTATGTGATGACAGGAGTTAAAATTACAGGTAAACTCTCTGCAGTTATTTCCTATTACTTGTTTAATAGCACAAATCAGTTTTTCCAATAAATCACTCACTAAAAGCAAGCATAACATATGAAATCACTAGAAGAAATACATTATTTTTTCCAGCTATCTCTCAGAAGACATTTGCAATCATTCATTTTCCATATCTGGGCAAATTTCCAGTAACATAACTGCAAATGTAGAAAGTGCAGTAAATGAGATTGTCTAGCCCCTTCTAACATTAAAATATTGAACCAACATGGTGCTTTGTCTTACCCATACATTTTTATGTGTGCTTTGTTATCTACATGGCTGACAGTAAATTCTCCTGGTACACATCAGCTTCCACAAGATGCCCTTGATTGTGCTGGATCCCAAAACCAGTGAAACAGTGACATGGGAAAATTGAAATATCAGTTCTGGTAAAGCACAGGTTTAAACCACCATCCTACTGACCAGGGAATATAAAATAGAATACTGAGATCTTTCCCTCTCATCATAGGCACTGTGGGTACCTGTTTGCAGAAGAGAGAGATTTCTTTCTCAGAGTGTAGCTGATGCGTCCTTTGGACAAATATCCTGTTTTGTACTTCTGGGTTTTACATCTTCATGTGAATTGTTACAGTCCAGTTAAAATGCTCCTTCTAAAGGGTGAACAGAATGGGTCCTGTAGAACCACTTTGTTAAAAAAGGGCAATTTTTGTGCACACTTTAAATTATCAACTTGCTATGCTGTTATTTAAATGTAATTTAAAAGAAATATGTCTATATTATAGCTTACTCTGGTCTCATTCTTCTCTAATATAATTCAGAAGGCACAGATTTATGTAGCTGTGGCTTTGTATAACAACTCAGACATTAAATTAAAAAAATATTATTTAAATATATGCATAAAATAGATCTCTGGAATACATACTGTTGCAGTAATATCTTTATAATCATAGCATAGAAATTAAACAAAACTACTCATCTTAGCCATGTGCTGCAAGCCACACAGAAGCACCACTTTTCCATACTTGCTGAAAGCATTTCCCCATACCTACATTCTGGAAGCTCCCTGGTGTCCCAGCGGGTGCAGAAAAGATCCTTCTGCTGGGAGGGAATTCCCCCTGGGAAGTGACACGGACCTGTAGGGATGATCCTCCTGTGCCCTGAATGGTGAACCAGTGAACCTGTGCCAAAGCTATTGTAGCTGAAACCAGAGATGCCCCTCTCACAGGAGGTAGGATTTGTGCCCCTGGGTACGTAGGTGTCATAGAGCTCTGCTAGCAGAAGCTTTCAGGCTCTGTTGGGGGCTGCAGCCACCAAAAATAGGGTTGCAGAACTGAGTTATAACTGAAAACTTCTAAGGAGTAATTTTGAAGGGTGGATGGATCATTTTGTGTGATGCCATCCATCATTGTGCCTCTTCACATCAATCTCACAGAGTATTAATATCTCAGAAGTGCTGTTCCCATCTGCAGATGGCAATGGAATATGGAACAGGAGTTGCATTCCTGTCTATCTGTAGTACATTTTGCTTCTTATCAGTTTCAAATCTCAATGTCACAGCTGTGGATGCAGTAAGGCTGCACTTGGCCATTACATACATTGATGTGCATTGAACCCAACGTGTTAGGGGGCCTTGCAAAAATAAGAGTATTTCTACCACAGGCACTGTGCTTGAAAATATTTCATAACAAACTATACAAGTAGTATCCTCAGTGTTTACAGACAGGGTATTCTCAGTAGACTCATATTGCAGTTGGTGCAATAACTGGTAGTTATTTTGGCTTGATTCTGTCACACACTTCCCAGCATGACCTCGGCTGTGTCATGTTTTTCTTCCCATTTTCCAAACAAGCAAATAAAGCCAACATTTATTTCAAAAAGGTAGTGCAAATCTGAAAGCAGCAATGTTTGCTGAGCAGCCTCCCCTCTTTGAATAGGAAGAGTCATAGAAGTGGAAAGCATTATTCTTTTCATCTTCAAAGTACTCTCTTTGTATTTACAAATTAACCAATCTGCAAAACAGTATTTTTTTCCAGGGCAATATGATTAAGACTATTCTTATTAATTATAGGGAAACTTCCATAGTTCCAATATATGTAGTTCAAAAGAACATGATATATACAGAAATATTGCGACATATTTTCATTTGGATTGTTAAACCTGCATAGCTTTGATGGTTTCAGCCCACATTTGCTATATTGTATTTTTAATGCACCCAGACTGTGCTGGTATAATGGTGATCCTCCTCTTATACCCCATCTTTCCCACATGCATGAAGTCTGCTTTGTAGTGACATTCATGAAGCTCCCTGCTGTGGCTGAAACACTGGAGTCCTGCTATTTAGAATGAATGATTATTCCAGTGGTTGAAGTGTTCTCACAAAGGAGACTGGGCAGCAAGGCACTTCTTCCTTTCCTACCACACTGGGAGAGGAAATCCTTATTTGAGCCTATGATGAGATCCTGATAGCCAGTACCTGGAGATAGTCTTAGCAGTGAGAAAAAGCCACTTCTGCAAAATGAAGACAATATATTCATTGCATGAAATTCTCTTAAAAAACCCAAACATTCCTGCTGTTTTCTGAATAGAAAGGGAAAACAAATACACAATTAAAAAAAAAATCAGTATAAATCAGGATTTCATCAGATTTCAGGAAGCTAAATCCAAAACTTAACCCCAGAGCTTCTCTCTGCTAAGTGCTGGTGTCATCCTGCTAGTTCCTAAACCAGGCATTGGCTCTTCCTTCCCCAGGGGTCCTGCTGTGTGCAGCTTGCTCCTGCTGCTGCTGCTGCTGCTGGGCATTGTGCTGCTCAGCCCTGGCCCCCAGCTTCTGTCAAAGCACCGTGTCCTCCAATGCTGAGGCAGGGCACTGTGCCTGTGCTAGGATGCCAGCCTTCAGACCATCTAACTCTCAGTGCTGGGGATGAACAGCTGGAAAAGATGCCCATTTCTTCTGTTTTGCATGAGATGATTCAGGGAGAAGCACACACATGGTACCATGTGCTTTGGATTGCAGTCTGGGCCCAGGCACCAAGCGTTGCAGTGCTTCAGCTTTTTAATAGATGAAACTTCTGACTCACAGAGGAAAGGCAAACCTTGAACAAGCATACAATTTAAAAGCTTCCAGGCTCAAGCAGAGACCAACTGCTGCATTAAGTAAGACTGTGAATGGTGAAATGGACTTTTACATGTTAAATGGAAACACAGTGAGCTACAGAAATGAGCTTAGCTCCCTTTGATCATGCAGCAAACGTGACCTATCAAATGATTGCTAAAGAGCTTGAGGGGATCTTCAAAAGTTAGTCATGGTAAAATAGATGCTATAATTATATCCACTGATAAATTTTAGCAAAACCAGCACATTTGCTGATGGTGCTAGATGCTTTGCCTGATGAAGATTTCTCTAGTTACAATGTACACTCTGTGCACAGCAGCCATTCAAGCTTCCCTGATTTGTTCAACAGACAGGCTTTGCACTGACCTGAAAGAAGAGCCCTCCAGTGTCTGTGGTGAACTGAGCCTTCACCTCCTGTAAACTCTGCACAGAAGGGCTCACTGCCCTGCTGCCATCAGCAGCTCTGCACAGCGGAATTGCCACTGACAGCCAAATCCCAGCGTCCTTCCCTTTGCCAGTGCCATCACCTCTCCCCCCACAAGCCTGCTGTAAGCAGTGGCATTCAGCACAGACCCAGGGGGCAGCTGTGGAGGACAGGCTGTCCAAGCTGTCCAAGCTACCTGGTGAAAGCAGCCTGATCCTGTTTTCAGGAAGGGATAAAGGGAACACCAAAATTTTCAGGACTTTGGTGATCCTAGTGAACCCCTGCCGACTCAGAATATTACATGATTTGGTGAATTTTGACTACAGCCTGGTAACAGGGAGTGAAAGCAAGTCTTCTTTGTCCTAATATTGCAGTACATTAACTCTTGAAAATTCAGCAAGGGATGGGTGAAAGCTCTTTTATTCTCACTTAGCTAATAGTTATTTGCATTACACTAGTCAAGATGAACAAAAGTTAAATCATTAGGTATAAAATACAGCTTTCAAAAATGTAACATCATAGAGTTTCTGACTGCCAGCAGTCAGTGTGCACAAGTGTGCAGCAACAAATCCTTTCCTGATACACCAGCCCCACTGTACTGCTCAGGATGCTACATTCCCACCTTTATGGTTTCACACTTACCACAGAACTGGCTTTGAAATAAACAAATGATGAAGGCTACAGTATACTGAAAATTGGACAACTAGAAGCTTTTTGTTGTTTCACCATACCAGAAGAATTCCCAGAGACACATCAGTGCATCCTTCCAATCCATTGTCCCATTGTTCCCACAGCCAGACAGAATTTCTTTTTCATTTCATGCCTTGTGGTGCAGTTTAGTATAATGAGATTGTTACAGGTCTCAAAATCATTAAATTATGAAAGTGTTTCCCTCTTCTAACCCTTGCTCTTAGAGTATAATGGAATCATAACAGCATCTGGAGATTGGAGCTGAGAGCATTTTCTGTCACATCTCTGAGCTGATTTGCAGCACGCTGAGCTGAAAGGCTTCACAGACACCATCACCATTTATTTCAGTGGGAAATCTATTGCAAGGTTTTACATGTTGCATCTGTCTCTAAGAAGATATTAGATTTGAGTTTCTAAATGACTTTTAATTTCTGCTCTCTGAAATGGAGCTGCATTGCCTTTTTCTGGCCTTTCCCCTACTTTGACAAATCTCATAAAAGTTACTGGGCATTAACTTATCTTTGTAGCAATCTCTCTGACAACACAGTTTTTACTACAAACATAATACTTTTAGATAGCATAGGTTAAATATTTCTGTTTTCCAAAACTTACACATCAGAAGGAGGTAGAGGTTAAAGTAATATTGACATCTTATGGTGCACACATCTCTTGTCTCAAGATGGTGGAAAATAAGCACATTAAAACACTTCCCAACCTCAAAAATAATAACCAAATGATGGCAATAATGTTTTAAAGTGAAGGAAATTCTTAATCAGAATTTTTGCTGAAAATGATCTTCACTTTTCTATTGTTGCAACTTGTCTGCCAAAAATCCCATATGTCTTTCTCGGTGTGTACAGTGTTTTAGAATAATATAGCATCTTTGAAACATTTGATGGCTTATGAATGAAAAGGTCATGAGAAAACCTAAGGACTCTGTATTAATTTTAAAGATGAGAATGAATCATGACTCATTTTTAACACTAAGAATACCTATATGCTTTTGTATTTTTGAAGCAATTTTCTATTTTTTTTAACCTCTGGTTTTGGTTTTGTAAAATATATCACCAAACTACCACAATTTTCTGATATTTATAGCCCACAGCTATAAAACACAGTTGTTTTTGTCTGATACAATTTAAGCACATCAGGCTGGGTAAGAGCTTGTGCTGGAGATGACTTCAACTCTACCAGTATTGGCACTGGCAATTCAGGAGGGAGCACTTTTCACTCTGCTTTAACATGGAACTGATATCTCTGCCTAATTTTATAGCATACTTTTGTGTTAGCACTGCCATGGTTTAGTGGTTGGTGAAAAGACTCACATATACCAAACCCACGCCTGTAAATGGATCCACATGATGGAACTGCCCTGCAAAAAGCTCCTGGAAAGACTGAAGACACGATGTGTTAAGTGCTTTGGCATTTTTCAAGCTGAAAGGTGCTATAGATGTGCAGTGAACTATTTCCCTTGTGTCCCTTGAGGAGCTTGAACTAAAAATGTCTTTCAGTCACTGGACACTTCAACATTCCTTAGCACAGAAATTGAAGCCCAAAATGTCTCAAATAATTTTACAATATTACTGGCTCTCAGTTTTGGACCACTACCTTCACCTCAACACAAACGGACATTATGAATATACCTAGATAGAAACATGTTAAACAGTTAAAGCTATTTTAGTATCCTGTATTGGGAAAGTGTATCACTCTTTGAACGACGTAGTTTAACCTGTATAAAATGGCATGAGGAATTACAGTGTGTATAATTCTTTTTGGTTTTGTAAGAGAGTATCAGTTACAATGTTATCGTGACAGCTCCATCCTGTAGCCAGGAGAATCGCCACTGAGATCAGCGGAGGGCATAAGGTGCAATTACAGGCAGGCTGTTGCTTCAGCGGAAGAAGCGAGAGGAGCCCCGGCTAAGGCAGCGAGTGCAGAGGCAGCAGGGAGGGATGCTGAGGCTGGGTGCGCGGGGCTCCCCGGCTGCACGGCTGCCCCCGCAAAAGCCCTGCCCCGCATCCAGCCCTAACCGAGTCCGTGGTGGTACTTCGGATTAACCCCCGGGTTATCGGCGGGCATCTCCCGCCGCAGGGCCGGGCAGCGTCTCTGCTCCGCCTCGGCCCGATCGGGACGCCCGGTCTCGCCGGGCCTCGCGGTCCGGGGGCGGCAGAGCGCCGGGCAAGGCAGGGGAGCCTCGCAGCTCGTCCTTCTCTCAGCAGCGGCCCGGAGCCGGCGGCTCCGCCGAGGACAGACGGCCGAGCCGACAGAGGGACGCGGCTCCGCGCTCGCCCCGGGGTCCCCCCCGCCTCCCGGGCCGCGCCGTGACGGCGGCCGCCCCGCCCCGGCCCGCCCCGGCCCGCCCCGCGGGTCTCCCCCCGCGCCTCGGCGGCGGAGCGGAGCGGAGCGGCCGCCGCCCCAGCCGCGGCGGAGTGAATGGGTTGCCATGGCAACTGAGTGAGGCAGGCAGCGAGGCCGCCGCGGCCCCAGCCGCCTCCGCTCCGCAGCGTGTGGGCGAGCAGGCAGCGGGCGGCCGCCGGGACAGCCGAGGGGACGCCGGGAGCGCAGCGGCAGGATGGAGGACGGCTTCTCCAGCTACAGCAGCCTCTACGACACCTCCTCGCTGCTCCAGTTCTGCAACGGTAAGGGCGGGGGCCGGCCCCGGCCAGCAGCGGGGTCCCGGCGCTCCGGCGGGGCGGAGGCGGAGGCCGGCGCGGGGAAGGCAGCGCCGGGAGCGGGCCTGGTCCGGGCTGCCGGCGGCGTCTCCGCCGCCCAGGGCCGCCCGGCTCCGCGGCGCAACTCGGGGAGAGGAGGGGGAGGAGGGAGGAAACTTCACCCCCTTCAGCCTCCCCCGTTATTCGGCGGGAAAGCTGCCAGCCCTCGGCGCGCCTCTGCGAGCAACTTCTGCACCTCCTTAATGGGAATATGCAGAGATACGTGTGCCTGTGCGGTCGGTAGAGATGCCTGTGTGCATCTTCCCCAAAGGCAGATCTGGTAGCTCGAGCGATCGCCCACCGCTGCGTGTCTCCGTTGCGCGTATGCCAACATACACACATATACATCTAAATATATATATGTATGTATATGTAAATAAACATATGTATGTATGTATAAGACATGCATTTGTAGACACGTATAGGGCCGAGCTGCCCGTGACCCCGGGGGCGCAGTGGGACGCAGGTGTCCTTCAGCCCCCTGGCCGCCCCCGCTCCCGGAGCCCACCGGCGCCGCTGTGCACCGGCGAAGGGCGGTGTAGAGGTGCGAGATGCCTGTGTGGAGTTACGGGAGTTGGCCTGCAGTTACTGATTTTTCTTTCTGCTGTTTTTCAAAGGTGGGGGTTATTGGGGTGGTGGTGTCACCTGGGTGGGAGAATGACAGGGGAGCTGCCAGGCTGCAGTGATGGGTCATAAAAAAGGAAGGAGATAAGGAACTGCAAGTGTCCTCACAGGCAGTATTGGAGATTGGCCTGCATAGTACTTGGTATTATTCAAGTAGCTGATATTTTCCTTGAGGGAAATAAATCAGCTATTCTAAATATTACAGAGAGTTCTTCATGGTAAACTGTAATCTCAAAATACCTTACTTTGGTATGAGTTATTGCTTTCTAGCAGCAAAATTGTGAGCATTCATAATCTCATATTTCATATTTGTGGATCTCTTATTGCTCTACATTTTCGTAGTGCTCTCTGCTTTCTACTGCTGTCTGAACAGCTGGAGTCAGGTTCATACAAAATTGCTTCATGACAGCAACTGAATCAGATATAGCTGCCTCTTTCCTTGGAAGCTGTGAAGATGACAAATTTCACTTTATTTTCTTTGTGGTGTGGTGCAGGAAAGGGACAGGTTTGCAGAAAACTCTGATATGTGGGGACATGGAGATTGTGGGAGCAGGTTTTCAGGGCAGCAGGAGTTGTGTGTGTGGGCTGTGCATTGAGCAGTGACACTGTATTTTTGAAGCTCCTCAGGAGAGAAAACTATGACTATGCACGGGGGTTGTACTAATAGCAGATGCCTGTTTTGCCTAAACTTAATAAATATTTCATTGTAAGTGTTTTTAATAAGGAAACATACAGCAATGTATTTCAAAGCTTATACCTTAATCCATTTATAAGCAAGCTGTCTTCCTACCAAAATCCCTGGGCTTTGCTTTTACAGTGGTCATGATTGTAGCCTGCATGTGGGAACAGAAGTTTGAATAGTTTGAAAAAGCAGAGTAGCTTATTCCTGTGGACTGTCCCTCATGTTGATTTGGTAACTCTAAGCACCTATTATTCTTGATGGAAATAAGCCATATGTATTTATACTGTACATAGTTTTAAAAATCTTAGTTAATTCATTAGTATTATATTCTGGAATGTGTTTCTAGAACAAATCACTTGCTTAGCTTTGTCTCATTGTAGATAGCAACCTCAAGGGCTGTTGTCAGTTTGTATTATTCTCTGCTTATAAAAGAAAGTGGTTGAGTTCAGAAGCCCTTCATTTTACAAGTTACCTTTAGTGCGACTATATTAAATGAGATGAGGAGTAAAAGATAATCAAGCCTTTGAGTACAGCCTTGAGGTAATCAGGTAATTCACACATGACCCATGAGGAAGAAAATACAAATAGAAGATGCCAGTGAGGGTTTTGAGGTTGGAAAGTGGTAAATAAAATTGGTTTACAGGAAAGTGGAAAGCTCTTGCATGTATAATGGACAGTATAAAAAATGATGTGAAATTGGGAGTGGGGCAGATATACAGAAGAAACCAAACAGAGCAAGCAAGTGGTAGAGATAGAAGGACAATATGATTTTTGTATATGGTAAAGTGAAATACAGAATGGCTGGTAAGCACTAAAAGTGATCATTGTTGTATGCTGTTAAGGTTCCTGTTCTGAACAGGATTAATTTTAGTTGTACAAGAAAAGACATGATGGAATTTTCTGGTGCTCTCAAACAGAATAAATGTATGTATTGTTTCAAAAGATCAGGATATAAATGCTGTGCTCCTGAAAAAATATCTGTGGGTCACCTGTAGGGTAGCAACCAAGGTCTATCCTGGGCCAAGGATGGCTGCAGCTTCTCCCACTTCTCAATACATTCTCCTTGTTTGGAGTGGGTGGGAGCCCAGGAGGGGACAGGGCAGGAGGGAGCAGTAATGGGCAGGAGGCTGTTAAGGGGATGAGGGGATGACCTTGACTGGTGGAATACCTGGTCAGGGACAAAAAAGTTAATACAAGAGCAGATTAGCCCCAAAGTTGCTCCCATCTTTCTAGAAGGGGCCCTGGGTTCAGGAGAAGAATTTGGGTCTTCACTCAAATGCAGATTTAGTTTGCATGATTATTTAGTAATGTGTTTTTACGGCTTGTGATGTGTAAAAAAGAAGGTAAATGGAGAAGGAAGGGAGAGAAGAAAGAGGGTGAGGCAAATATGTTACATTTGAGCTGCATGTCTAAAATCTAGGGCAAATATTTAGCACAGCTAGTTCAAAGACACCTACTTTCTTCAAACTCCTTTTTACAGAATAGTAAAGCTACAGTTGGCATTTGAGAAACATTGTGTTAATGAACACAAGCGTCAATCTGAGATAACATCAAAGCAAGAAATACAAACTTCCAATGTGATTTTAGGCAATTTATTTCATTCTTGATGCCTTAGTTTCCTTAGTTGTAAATTGAGCAGAATGTACAGAAAGTTGTAAATTGTACAGAATGTACTGGAGGAGTTTATCATATTTATTGATTTGTTTGGTATCTCCCTCTTCAGTTTCAGAGGACAGTCTTCAGATGCACAGAATTTTTTGTTAGTTGCTCTGCCTGTTCTGTTTGTTTATTTTTAAGAAAGACACTAAAATAACTCCTCTAAAAGCCCAAGTTCTGAACTTATGTGTCACTTTCCAAGTAATGAAGGACTCT
Organism: Fringilla coelebs; assembly: GCF_963513975.1. NCBI lineage: Eukaryota > Metazoa > Chordata > Aves > Passeriformes > Fringillidae > Fringilla > Fringilla coelebs. Next base: position 12,471,629 of record NC_140034.1, on the reverse strand, counting down.
GCTGGTTTATTTTGCATGCTGTAAAGTAAAGCTTAGATAATATTAACTGTGCCTGGTTATAGATACCTTTCTTGGTACAAAAGTTACTTTTAGGTAGAAAGCCATTATGTTTCTCTACAGTCAATCAGGCTGTTAGTCATGTTATATTTAAGCTGAAGGTAAAAGTGGAAGGATACTGATAAGGCAAGATAGTGTTGAGGTTTTTAGCATCTGCTTAAAAACTGGTGGAGAGAACCATGCTGGACATGAAACACTATCAAACAAGACACATACTGGAATTAGAGACAGTGCTTGTCTTGCCCCCAGCTGATTTACTAAGCTGCAGCTGTGATCAGTACTGATTACAGACAGGTTGGGAAGACAAGTAGAGTGTGGGCAGAGTTTTGTGGGCACTCTGACCACAAATCCCCATCTATCTATTCTCTATCTATTTACACAGCCTTCACCACAGGAATTGCTGTGGGCAGGATTATTAGGTACGTGAAACGTAAAGGGTGAAATCTGTAATTCCTGCAAAATGCCTCTGTAGACTTAAAGATGGAAGTGAAAATTTGTCTATGATTTCTTTGGAACTTGTAGCATCTTTCAAATGTCCTTCCTGTGGCTGCTGGGAAAATCATAGCTGTCAAATTGCCATTCCTGCAACTACAAATGCCTTGTTTGACAGAAGCTTCAACTTCAGAGTATCTGGGTAAAGCAGTAAAAAAAAGTGTGAAACATTATTTCTTAATGAAATTGATATATTTGGCAAGGGATTCCATAATATTAATTACAGTTCTGTTTAACAGATTACCTGAAGAGTAATTGTTAGTAAAAAATTTGGAGTTAGAGAAAAATTTAAATTGGTACAAACTATGCTATAATTTATTTTTTTACAAGAGCAAAATAACCACAGAATCACAGAATATGTAGAGTTAGATGGGACCCACAAGGATCACTGATCATCCCGCTCTTAGCCCTGCACAGGACCATCCCCAAGAGTCGCACCATATGCCAAGAGCATTGTCCAGACACTTCTTGAACTCTGTCAGGCTCCTGGGGAGCCTGTTCCAGTGCCCAGCCACCCTCTAGCTGAAGAAGCTTTCCCTGATATCCAACCTAAACTGATATCCAAACCAAACTTTCCCTGATATCCAACCCTTGACACAACTTCAGGCTGTGCCCTCTGGTTCTGACACTGGTCACTGCAGTGGCTGCCTGTCCTCTTGTCCTCATGAGGAAGTTGTAGTCTGTGATGAGGTCTCCTCTTAGTCTCCTGCTCTCCAGGCTGAACAGACCAATAATAAAAACTTCTTAAAAATTAATGGTTCCTTTTGTCTCCCTCCCCCCAAAATCACATTAAGATTTTTGACAGGTAGTAGCTTTGATAACTATCAGTCACACTTAAGTCACGAAAAGTAAATTGTGAGACTCAGTTTTTTTCAGTCTATTTATGGTGTGAATCTTCTGTTTCTGTAATTCTCCTCCATACCTGAAAACAAATTGAACATGTGTACCTCTTCTCTCTGACTCCTGTATCTGCAAGTGGAGCAGTGCCTGTCAGTGAGGAAGTGAGCACCACAAACAGGAAATCTGTATGGACAGTATTATTCTGGTGGTTGTCTCTTTTTTCCCATTTGACTCTCACACTTCCTCTCCTTAACCTTCCTAAATGCAGCCACATCTTCCTACAGCTGGACCAAAGTCACACAATATGGAATGGGTTAGGGGAGGAACAATGGTAAGTTGAGCCTTGCAGCTTTCAGGGCACCAGTTCAAATCTGTCAAGGGCTGGAAGAGACTGTAATTTGTTTTACTGTGATCACTTCCTAGCAATAATGCAAAACAAAATTGGATTTAATTCAGTGTTCACTGGGCAGATTCATGCACTCTGTGTAGGAAAAGGTGTTGCAAGCATGTTCAAAAAGATGTTGCAAACATGTTAATAGCATTACTCATGTTGTTTTTCTCAGAAGTCCAAAACAACACAGTCAGAGAGACAAATCAGGCTTTCCCATGTTTCATCTCTAGACCTCTTCTCTCCAGAACAGCAGCATGTTTTGAACTCAGGAATGGAGGCCATGCTCCACTTGAAGCTTCTACCAGTTTTGTAGGACAGAAGATTTTATTACCTTAGACAGCATTGCTTAGACAGCATTTTCTTAATTTTTCTTTCAGTGAGATTTGTTCTGGCTCTTGCAGTCAAACTCTTAAAGGAAATGCTATATTGGACTCTAGGTTAAATGTCAGTTTTTTGCATTTTGGGCTATACGGAGTAGAATAGGTTCAAGAATATTTTTCTTCACTATTGGAGTAAAGGGGAGGGAGAGGTGGCATACAGAAACACTTTTTTTGTTGGTATGTGCAGTAATTGAATGCAGAATAAATCAGTATGCTGTGAATTAAAAATAACTTGCTGCAATGGACACTTGCACAATATATATTGTTAGCCTATTAGAGCTCAAACTATTATTACTAATAAGACACTATATAAGTAAACTGAATTTGTTGCCCTTTAATTAGCTATTTATTTCCAAAACATGAATTATTAACACTTGTGCTAGTCATGAGTGGTGTTAATTATAGTTACCGGAATTTAATTTTTTTTTTAACTAAGCTTCTAAAAACAAATGAAAATGTAGACCAGTGATGAGAGAATCCTCTAGTGATAGTAAACCTCAACAGAGAATCTGTGTCAGTGTTAGCAATATGGAGAAAAACTACAAGTATCAAGTATTTTATCATGAATAAAACAACATACAGAATTGCAAATTAAAGCATTGGGCTCTCAGCAGAAAAACATGCTTTATCTGATCTTCAAGGAGTTTTTAAAAAATTTAATAGTACTTTACGGAGCTGGTAAAATATATGTTTTAAGTTCTAATTAAAAATAGCAAATCTGAAATTCTTTCATTGAACCTTAAACCACATGCAAATAATTCAAATAAGATTAAAATTATATTAAAAGTACGTTATTAAAAAGTGAATATATGTGAGAACACAGTGAGGGAGTGCACCAGTCAGTAACATACATTTTAATAGGTTTTATTCTGACTTCCGTCTTCTTTCTCCTTTCCTTAGGAATTTAAGATGAAGATTTTAAAGTTGATGTGCAGTTCTTTTGTCAAGAGAAGTTTTGTGAAGCTGTAATAAAGAACATGTCTTTTGATCTCTAAAATCTTGGGGATGATGAGAGAGAATAAGTAGGAAGGTTGTATGAAACGGTGTAATGAGTACATTTTTTGTTGGGTGCTTACTCTTTGCAAATGACACTAATTGGGCAACCATAAGGAATTGTGAAAGCTTAAAGGGACTGCAAAAGGAGCTGTGGATGATGCTCTTCTTCCATGAATCACAATTTAAAATGTTCGTCCATTACATAATTAAAACGTGGAAGTAGCTCCCTGAGGTTTTTTAGGGAGATGGGGTGGGGATAATGATATGTTAACATGATTTCACTAAATTAATTCTTTGGAAAGTAATTAAGTGAGATTGTCCACACTCCATTACTTCCAAAGGGTAAAATCTGACATGGTCCATCATATTCTCATCTTTGAAATGACTGATTATTGAATAAATATGTTATATTCATTTGAAAAGTAGCATTGGAGATCTCTAGCACTGTTTTTAGGTATTGTGGAATGTAGAAACTAATCGCCTTTTTGGATTTAAAATCTGAAATAAACACTTCATTGTGATAAAAGCAGTTTGCATTTCTTAACAGCATAGACCCTGTATTTGATTGGAAGCTTACGTCAAGATTCCTGCAAACAGGAATGAAGAAATGTTTTCTGGATTTAAGTATGACTTCCATAATCTGTTGCAGGCCAATATGTGAAGCATTGCTGCTGGCTTTTAGCCATCTGAGAATTGAGTGTGAACAGGAGCCTAAGCTAAGGTTTGAAATGTGAGGTTCCTAAGATGCAGAATAGATGAACGCTCAATATGTAAATTGAGAAACAATCTTTGTTTCAAGCTAGTAAAGGCAAATATTTTCAAATTAAAACTTTGTAATGACCCTTGTGTTTTATGAAAATTTTATCTTTCTTTTTTCTTTCAACTGTGTTGAAAAACAGAGCAGACTGAAACAGCCTTTGACGTTTTCCAGTGCAGCTCCTATACACTCAAGTGGGGCTAACTGGGCACTGGTGTCTACAATTTCCCTGAGGTTGTTAAAGGTTTCTGTACCCTGAAGTCAGAAGCATTAGGAGCAGCTCTTACTTTATTTTTTTCATTTGGTGAAAAAAAAAAAATCCCTGTGAAACCTGAGAAAGATCCTGACAGACAGTTTCATATTTATTTTATGCTTACTAAAACCAATTACTATTTTGTTGCTTCCTTTTCCCCTTCCCTATGCAGCATTTCACAAGCTGTTTTACCCAGACCTGTTGCTGCCTGGAAAGCATCCTTCCATCTCCCACATGGAGATGCTGCTTTAAAGAGCTTGCAGGATGTGGCAGGTGGGTCCTTGCGCTGCCCCTGGAGCAGGTACAATGTGCTACCCACGTTGTCCCCCTGCTCAGTGCCCCATGAACAGCGCGGTGCCCGAGCGTGGCTTCTTGGAGGTGGGCGAGCTCTGTGGCTACATGGGTGGTCCAGCAGGGCTGGCTGGGCCACAGGGGGCAACGAGGTCTTTATCTAAACTGATAAAAACCTTACAGGCATTAGCATATTCTGAGGCTCAGGCCGGTCTTTATTCAAACCGGTGTCTGCATTCCTGCCTTTTTGCTTTACAGCTTCCAAATACAGGCCAAAATTATAGGGCAGTGCCAGACAGGACTATGCTTAAATGATCTGAAAAATGAGGCCATCGTTTTTAGGTTACTAACTGTGAACCTAAACATTGAATTTTGAATTAAATGTTAAAATTGAATTTAAGGGGTTTCTGTCAATATGAGGCAGTGTTATAAAGCATATGTACAATACCTCAGTGTAACACAGTAAATAATTACTGATGTGATTTGGGGTAAGAAGCAAAATCCAGGCAACGTGCAGGTGGTAAAAATTTAACTGTGGACTTCAGTGGGACTGAACTTTGAAACTCTGGGAATGATCATGGCAAAGTCCAGTTGAATCTAAAAAAATGAGTATATTTAGAAATTTTGGCTCTTGTAGTAAAATATGTATCTATTGTAATTTCATGAACTCTGTATAATGCCATGTCGGGAAGGAGGTGTGAGGTTAAGTTCTTTCTTTTTTTCCCTTTTATGCCAGATAGTGTGAGAAGTCCTTGTGGTAGCTCTATTTCAGTTTGGAAATAAGTGATTTCCCCTGTGTTCAGAGGTTTTAATGAACTAATGAGGGGTCCTTTGGGACTAAACATTTTATACAATTTTTAAGTTAAGCATTTATATGTTTTGCAAGGCTTGAGGCCTTTCTCTACTAAGAAGTGAGAAAAGATCCATTTATAAATTTGGGGGGTTGGTGTGTGAGCAGACCCCTGATGTAGGGGCATACAGATGAGCCTTTTCTTGACTGTGTACTGCTAGGTCTTGCAGAGCTGCATACTTAAAAGAGCTGTTTATGAGGTGCACTGGCTCTGTGATAGTTCACTTCAGCACCTGCTATGTCCACCTTAGCAGGAACTGTGGGACAAGAGAAAGAAATCTGTAAAGCAAAATAGTTTGTGGTGAGGGCTGGGGTATCCAGTTCTCTGCATTTACTGTGGGCTAGCTCTAACTTAATGCCATGTACCAAACACACTTCAGCACTGGAGCACTCCTGCTGTGCTGCTGGAATGCTCTCCCAAGGCTTGGCCTCTCTATGAACCAAAGAGGTGTGATGGGTGACAAACACTGCATAAGCATCTTTGGGAACAAACTGAAATATGTATAGGGAGCTGTGGCAGCTAGAGCTGGGGCAGTTGAATTGTCATACTCTTTGAGAAATGTTTTCTCCCACTCTCTAGTCTTAAACCATTGTTCATTCTGATTTGGGAAGTAACACGGTCAGTACACCAACAGAGAAGTTGCTTCCTTGATGTTCTGTCCTGTTTTTCTTGAGAAGAGATTTTTATATCCTGAACAAGGGACCACAGGACCTGTGTTGGGCTTGAGCACTTCTTTAGGTCTGAAGATTTTTCAATGGTTTCTCTGTCAGAGAGATCACTATGAGTGTTGATCATGTTCAGAACAAAAAATTGAAAACTCTAGACTTCTTTCTTTTGAGCAAGTTTTAATGGATCAGACAGAATTAAAATTAAGGCTTTACATTTACAACAGTTCTGCTTTACTGAAAAATCTAAGCCCAGTCATTTTTAAGGCAGAAAGATGGGAAGGAATATGGGTGTATCAGTCTACCTGTCCTTTTTATTATTTAATGGCTTGGTGTTTCCATCTCTGGTTTTAAAGCTGAATAAACAGGTTACAAATATTAAGGGCTTTTTTATGGGGTTCCCTCTGCAGATTGTTATTGATTATTGTGTGATGGGTTTTGCTTAGATTGTTTTTGCTGTATTGGATGACCTGGTGTTTGAAAGACTTAGGATAAGCATGTTATCTGTGCAAACCTGAAAAAATATGGTTCTGACTATCACACCAGTAATATTTCAGAACAAATTTATAGCTGAATTACATTGTTAGTTATTTGAATGGTATTTCAGCTTTCTTTTATGATCTGTAGGCTTTTTTTTTGGTTTTAGGAAAGAGTTAAATAACTGAGTTGAGGGATTAAATGTCCAGCTATGGAATTGAAAAATGGTTTCTGTTGTGTTAAATGAATGCTTTATAACTAAAATTCATGGAAGCTGGAAAACACATTTGTTGGTGTGGTCTCCCAAGAGCAATATATTTGTATGTATTCACTCATTTTTTATGGAGCACAGGGTTTTAGGCATTAGGGTGAAACTTTACAGCAGTGAACAAAGTAGTGTTGTTTATTCCAGCATTGCTTCATGTGTAAATTATTTGAGAGATTCTGTTCTGTATCTGTCAGTTCTTGGTAAGATACTGTTGCTTGTATTTTAGCTTCTTCTGTGAGCACATACCCCTGGTGGTTGATCTCCTTATTTCTAAATTTTGTTTAAATAGCAGGGCAACCTACCACATCCCATCCTCCCACAGGGCCATGATGAATCAAGAGCTCTTTCTCCTTTCATCTGCCCTTTTAAAATAAAATGTACCTTGTTTCTGATGCATAGGGATGTAATACAATCATTTTTCTAACTTTGAAGATGAGTAACACTATGTGATAATGTTTCAACTGTTTCAATGAGATGAAAGGATACAAAGTAACATAGATGGGGAGACAAAGGGGTGTTAAAGATGACAGGCTCAGTCCTTCAGATGTTATGTGATAAGAGGGTGTGTAGTGTTCCTTAGGAGTAAAGGTTAATAAACCAGAGAGCTGTGGGAGCTGGAAGATAGCACTGTAAGATTCAGAAAACCGAGGTTAAGTGGGTTCTGGTCTTGAGGGCAAACCTGTTGTCCCTGCCCCACTGCCCATTTCCATTTTCATCTGGGGCTGATAAGCCACACCACACTGTTCAGCTGCTTGGGAGGAAGGTCTCATTTCCCCTCACTTGCAGTCTGTGCTTTTACCTACTTGATGGACTAAATTGTCAGGAGTTAGTTTAACATCCTAACCTAGCAGAAAAAAAAAAAAAAAAAACCAAAACAAAAAACCAGACAGTATCTGCGTGTGGTATATTTGTTTTGCTTTTGCTGGGTTAGTTTTCTGCCAAGTTGCAGAATTAAATCAGTTTCCAGAGGGTGCTGCAGGCAGACTGGGGGCTTCTAGAATGGCCATTGTGTCTTGTGGAACTGGACCCTTGCTTTTGTCATTGCAGCTGCTTGTGGCACCATGTGTTGCACAGCATCAATAAATTAATCCAAGTTAGAAGTGTTGCCCATCTGTTATGTATTGTAGCAGGTAGAAGTGATCCTCTTTTTCCTGTCTTGTGCCAGGCATAGTGGTGTTAAGCAAACTTTTAAAACAGTGCATAAGGCAGTACAAGGGAGAGACATGCAGCTGCTGAGGAAAAATAAAGAGAGAAACTACTTTTTGACTGCTACAAATATGATTGAAAATTGAATTAAGGTTCATAGAGGTAGAAAATTACCTATGCATCATAAATTTAATTTCCAGTTCACCTACGCATTCTAAGCAGGGTGAGCTAACATAAATTTTTTACCATTGATATTCCTCTCTTTCTTTGGTGAATGTTTCATTTTTGCCATTGCTTTTCATGTGTGTCTGTGTGTGTTTTGCTGGTTTTTCCCTCCCTGGAAACAATGGATCTCAATCTTTTTTGTAATCCTTTTTATGTGCTCTTCAGAATATGACATCACATTCAATTAAAAAAAGAATCATATTTAGCCCCAGGCACACAGGTGTACTCAATATTTTTTTTAACTGAAATTTTAATTAGTCATTGAATATCACCTACCTTTTTTCTTGCATTTTGGAAATTTGTAGCTTTGTATTTCTTAGAATTTTCCTTTGTAGTTTTGAGATAGAAGTAAAATTTCTATCAAAAGAACAATAATCTCTTCTTTCTTACATTACTTTCTTTACTTGGGAACATACTTGTTTCAGGGGCATGTTCATCAGATTTCTTTCAGGAAAGAAATGTCTTTTTAGGAAAAGATATGTGCTAAAACCAGAATTAATCAGTAATAACATCATCAGTGTGGTGCTTGCTGCTCTGTTCTCAGAACCAAATCTGAGCATTCTTTTGATTACAGGAGACTCATTCCAAAGAGAAGAGGAAGATTCACAAGATCTTTGTGCATTGAGGAATTTAAACACAAATACTCTTGCAGGAGCCAGTAATCATCTTTGGCAGTACCTTATAGGAAGGCCTGGATTAAAAATTTTGCGCTTGAGAGAGAGTTTACTCTTTTGTTTGTTTACTCTTCATTGTTTCCAAGAAGATTAAATGGGCCTAAAGCAGCTCCAGTGATTCCTGCAAGGCTCTGTAGGATTTTGTGAAGGCCAGAAACCATTTCGTTGATGCTGGGCTATTAACCTTGGTAGCTGTGACTCAGAAGGTTATGAGAGATTTGTGTGCTTTTTGTTCCAGGAGGGGATAACTTCAGGGCTTTTCCTCCTTTCTAGTTTTTATATTTGAGTTTTTAATTTTAAAAAAAGTTTAGCCACAGGGAGCCCTCTAAATCTAAGCCTTTTACTGCCTCCTGAATTTGGCAGTTGCTTCTCTTGGTTTAAATCTCTAGGCATGTGTGATGTGAAGCTTTGAAGTAGCTGTTGCCTGGCTGAAGCCTCTCTGGAGGCAAGGAGAAGGATAATAAAGTTTTGACATTTTCTTTCTTTCCGTCATGCAGATATTTTAACAGAAGTGAAACAGCTGATTTTTAGTAAAGACTCTAAAATTACAGAATTGCTGAGATTTTCTCTTTTGTGGTTTGGTTTTAATTTAGAACAATTGCTAAAATCAGTGGTGTGGAAAGCCACATGCATTTTGTCAGTGTTTTAATGTCTGGCATTAGGAACTGGTTAATCCATTTAAGAAGTGGAACAAGAGATTCAAGAGGGAGATGTTGCAGCCCAGCCCAACATCTTAGATGTTGCCCAATGGACCACTGACAAATACCAGAAAAGGCAAAGAGAGATATTTGGGTGGGGGCAAAAAACCCCAGCAGAAGTTTCTCATTCTTTGGAATTCTGGTTCTACGTAGTGTCTGCCAGTCCCGTGCTCAGTGAGCAAACAATTGCCAAGTCCATGGCAGTCTGTATCCCAAAGAGCGAGCACCTTCACCTTCTGAGCAAGGCTCAGTCTCAGCACTGCTCCTGTACTTCCCCCAAGAACGAAATAGATACCACCTTCTCCTAACTTTTTCCAGTCTGGCTCCCTTATAATAAGTGTCTTGTTGTACAGGATAAGAAGTAGGACAATACATCAGGGAAAGAAACTATTTCAAACATCTTGATTATGGCATGGTGAAACTCTTTCTGTTTGGGTGTTTCCAGCTCTTCCTGGCACAGAGCACTTCTGACACTACACTGGTTTGTATTAACTAGGTTTACTAGATTTAGTAGTGGCTAAATACATACAGAGATTTTAAAACAATTGGTGTCATGCAGTCATTACTCAGTTTACCAAGCTGTGTTCTGTGCTGCAAAGACTGTGCACTGTGAAAGCTTTATCTTTACTGTAAATGTAGTAGTAAGATTTTTTCATAGAAACTTAATTTATCTTAAGAAGTTTTAATTATCTGGTTTTACATGCAGTTTATTGGAGTACCTTTTGTTCTGCTACATAAATAGGTAGACCTATATAAAAATTTAAAGTCACTTTGTGGTGCAATCAGCAGTTCTGTAACTCTGCTCACAAGTCAGCAACTTGCACAGCTGGGAAATCTTTCCTCTTCTGTTCCAGTTATGAATGGGAAAAATTGACACGTTGTTCTTACAAGTCCGTGCTACCTGTCCTTTAGCAAGCTGTGGTGGAGCACTGCATACTAAATGTCAGTTATCATGTTGTGCAATCTGTATGAGCAGAATTCCCACTTCCACAGCTGTGGGAGTAGAAATGGGAAGCAGTCAAATAAACTCAGTCCCTCAAGGCTCCTCCCAAGGTGACTGGTGCAGAGTGCACTGAGGTCCAGGGAATTCTTCTGACCTTTTAGAGGCACAAACCTTGGGAAACAAATGAGTGTTGTTAAAGTGATGACATCTTTCACATGATAAAAGTAGCAGCTTAAAAAAAAAAGCTTTTGACACTTTTGACAGGCTTGCACATGATAATTAGATAGTAAAAAGAAGGTGTGGGTTGGCAAGGCATTAGATATGAATGATATGCAGGTTCGTATCCATTTCTCTTTAAGCAATGTTGTATTGAAGATGAAGGCCTCTGAACAGTTGTGTAAAGCAGAGGTTTTAAAGTGAAAATGGATTGTATCCATTTGAAATAATTCAAGGGAAGCTGTGGAAAGCTACTGGCACTCTTTTTCTGAATAACTCTTTGCCTCATTAAGAAGTTCTTAATACAGCATATTATGAGTATAATCTTAGAACTGTGTGCATTGGCTTACCAAGTGTCTTATTTATTCACTTTCAAATTAACTTTCAGGAATAATAAGCTTTTTTCTTGCACTGTATGTTCTGAACATTACCCTTACTGCCTTTACAACCTGTCAAGGATGCAGGAAAAAAGCTGAAGGAGAGGGTGATTTTTGTAATTTGCATTGAGAAGGAAGAAGGAGTGAAGATAAAGCAGAGCCTTAACCTACCTATAGTGTAAGAATTTTGTGATTAGTCCACAGGAAAGTTAGTTACGGGGAGATACACATAAGGCAGAATACAATACATGGCATTTAGTGGGATTTGGGGATCTTCAGCTTAATTTGGCAGGGTATCATCAGCAGGCCAAATGTAGTGGTGGCAGCAGAATCGAGTTCAGGCTGTGGCAACTGCCCCTCTCCTATTACCATGTTTCTGGCTGCTTGCATTGGACTTTGTCCATGTTCTGTGTCCTGTGCCATCTGGGAGCCTGATTCTGTACTTTCCACCTGCACAGTGAATCCCAGCTCTTTCCCACAACAAACAGAGACCCACTCCTACCTGCTGAAGCCCCCGAGCTTCCAGCCTGGCAGTGCTGCCAGCTCTCTCTAGTACCTGCTGGTGGTAGTTGCTCACCCTGTGCCCTGGGACCACGAGTCCTGAGTGAAGCTTGGATGTGAAGTTATCCCTGCATGTACTGACTTGAGATATGGGGCAATCTCTTCCATGAAGGTGGGAGCAGCAGCAGCTGCCTGTATTGCAGGGACTTGTCTGTGGGCAGTCAAGAGGCATTGTAAGGGCCTGGCAGTTTTTAGATATTATTTTCTGTGCTGGCAGTTTTTAGATATTATTTTCTTTGCAAATTTTTAGTACCATTTTGATTTCATGAAAGAAGGTCAGGCTGAGTTCTGGAGGATTCAGCACTGTTAGGGGGACCTTTTTCCCACCCCACTGCTGCTCTGTCCTGTTTGCCAGCCTCCAAGTCCTTCAGAAATCAGATGGGAGCTGCCAAAATAGCAGATGTTTCTGCTGAGTATGCTGTAATCTCTCACAGCACTGAGGCTGATCAGGCTTTGTGTACAGGTCTCAGCAGCAGAACTGAATGTCCTCCAGCCTTTGCCAGGCCTGACTGGGTAGTCTTTAGCCCCACAGAACAGCCCTGACTGAGGGCTGCAGGGGTAGGGCTGGGTAGATTTTACTGATGATAAAGCTAGGGGACACCTTCCATTAGATCAGGTTTCTCAAAGTCCCATCCAACCTGACCTTGAACATTTTTAATAATGGGGCATCTGGAGCTTCTCTGGGCACTCTTTTCTGGTGCCCCACCAGCCACTGAGCAAGTTGAGGAGAGGAAGACTCCAGAACCTGCACCATGAGAGCGTAGCCTCCTGCAGAGTTTGTGAGGAAATGCTTTGAAAATTCTTGGAACTTGCCTTTTTTCTGCGGTAAGCAGAAACAAAATGGCTTTTTTAATCATGTGGTTCAGATCCATGGATGTTAATGCACTCTCCTTGTTGTTGGTTGTTTTGTGGATGAAGTGGCAAAGAGATAGAAAGTTCTAGCACCACTGGAAAAATGATTAAGCTTTCCTTTTTAAGCTCTGAGGAGTAAGAAAATGTATGAACTAAGACTGAATAATGAAGCTTAAAACAAAACTGGTTTATTCATGTTTTATAAGATTTTTTAATTACTTAATCATTCCTTATAATTTTTGTAGGAATTAGGCCTCATTCTGTTTAGAAGACAGACTTTCCTGGAGTCAGATAAATCTGATAAGCGTATTTAATGTGATTTTGAAATGCAGTAAATATGAAACCAATAAATTTGATGTCCAGTTCAAAACCCTCTTTTACATGTAAGGGGAGCTGGACTACTTTGCAATACAGTAGGAAAAAATATTTTTCTTTTTTAATCATTAGGGAAGCAGGAACTATCGCACTCTGTGAATGACTTGTCAAAATGCAGTTTTCGGTTAACTATTTGGGTTTGGGTTTATTCTTGTGTGGCTCTTTTGAGGAGCAATTTGTTTGTTTCTTTGCTTTGGGTTTTGTTTTGTTGGTTATTTTTACTTGGGCCTACAAAGCTCTCTTGTTCCCATCTAAAAGGAAGAAAAAGAGAGTTGTGGATAGATTTACTTGACTGTGTGACCCCTTTGTCTTAGTGGCACTCACTGCTAGGGCAGTTGCTTGCTGGCTTAAATGTAACAGGATTCCTGATCAACTGGATCATTTTTCCTTTCTTTTCAACTTTTGGCTCTGCAAATACTGAATGCTTTTGCTTTTGATGAAGAATCAAGATTTGGAAACTGTTACAAATAAGGCTGTTGAGAGTGAGGAGTTGGGTCACTGCTCAGGGAAGCTGTTGCTTCTGGGTGTTGGACTTCTCTGCTACTGAGATCTGTGTATCTTAGCATGAGCTTATGTATTAAGTTTGTTGCTTTTATGTAACTAAGTATTTTTGTGAAGAAGCTGCACTGTACTAGGCTTTAATCTTGACTGTCTTGTGCTGAAATGAAGGATATTTTGATTATGTCGTCTCCTGGCTGACGTAAAAAATTGATGTGCTGTGAGCAGATAGTGATTTTCAAGTTCAATGTGGTGGTCAGTTTACTGCCCATGGAAACCACTGCTCTGTGCTGTGGTGAGAAAGTTTACTGTACCTGAATGTTGTTTAGGGCAAATCTTATCACTGCAATAATCTTTACGTACTTGTAGACCACTAATCTATGTGCAGGTCCACTTTAAAAAATGTTCCTTCTTGAATTGTAAGTAAAGATTGTATTGTTAAACAGTGCCTTTAAAATACTAAACTCATTTAGTTCAAGTGGCTGCACTTGACCTAACTTGTGTCTGTACTCTTGCATACAGAAGTCTGACTTACGTGAGTTCCCCCCACATCCAGAGCTAAGAAAGCATAAGAGAACTCTTGCCCTAAAGCCGAATGGCCGTATTAGCCTTAAAGGTTTGTCTTTGCTGATAGGCTCCACCTTATCGTGAAGGCTGAAGCTCAGATTCCCATAATCACAGGGCTACAAGAGCCTTATCAGCCAGGCTTTCTGCAGGGTTTGTTCACACTAGTCCTTCAGCACAGTGCTATTAGGAGATGGCTTTTGGGAAAGGATTTACTCTGCACCGCCATCATCCATCTAATCTCTCGAGTGAAAACTCATACGGGAGAAGTACTGACTGCCGCCAGAAGGAAATCAGTCCCACAGAGTCCTTGAAGGAGAGGAACGGTCATGAGCCAGGCTCTGCTTGGACCTTGGCCTGGGGCTTGTTCCCAGCCAAGGGCAGAGCAGACGTCTGCTGACTCTGTCACTTTTACTGAGGGCTCTCCATAGCCCTGGGGAGAGACAATATTGCACTCATTGATGAAAGTGTATTTCTAAAATTTTTTCACTCAATATGAAAGATATCTCTGTCTCCTCCTCCATGAAAGCCTGAGTTTCTTTTAAAACTAGGCAATGTGCATGCATGTGGCATTGCCAAGTACTGCAGAGGATGGGGCAAGCCTTAGAATACAACTCGCTCACAGGGTGGCAGACCCACACTTCACAGTGTGCTGGGAATGACACCGCAGCTGGGTGACATTTGTGACAATGCTGTGCACCCCATTGTAGTGAAATAAGAATATGATCTCATGCTAGGGAACCCAATTAAAAATAAAAAGAATGGAAATTGTCTTCTAATTGAATTGTCTCTAATGGAAATTAGAGTTGTGTTTTTAACCAAATAATTTTTCAGATTATGTGTGTTTCTTTGTTTCCTGAAATAAACCTGAATTTGTTTTTTATTTAAGGATAGCAAATAAAGGGGTTTTTTTCTTCCTTCTCCCAAATAGCCTTAACGCCGTCATCTTCCTGGTTAATACCAGGACGTCAAATATTGTATCAAATGTGGTATCTCTGGCTGTGTTTGAGTCCTTGGCAAGGGCAGTTTGTTCTTTCTGCATTTATGTCAATAAATATTTTTTCGCTGGAGAGTGGGAATATGTAATGGGAAGAGTTTACAGTAAGAAAGTATATTACTAATAGTTATATTATTATATTTTATTATATTTCTCAGAATTAAATGAAGGGAAGGCTTAATCCTAACTGAAGATGAAGATGGACGGTGTGGGTAAAATTCCATTCTGTTATGGTCATTCTGGATGCTTTTTTACCTCTGCCATCTAAGCAAGGCTATCACTAGTTAATTCAAGTACTTCTCATATGCACTAGATTAACTGCCCATTCTAGAAAAAAATTTCTATATTCCTGTTAGAAACAGTACTGAACAAGACAGGTTTTAAAATATGACTTTTAATAGTTTTCTAAATTTGAAATAATTTTTCCTTTAAATATTTAGATTGTGATTTGTCTTTGTGACAACCTGTAATGAGGCCTAACACTGCATTAATTTCAGAAACTAAAATATTCACGAGGTACAGAGTTCTAAAGAAAAGTCAGACCACTGCTGAAAGTAAAGCCATTAACTGAGAGCAAGTACCCAGAGTCTGTGAAAGTGATAAATCTGCTTTAGACATCAATGGCACTTTCTGCAGGTGCAGGAGGAATGTTTTATTCTCTTAGTATTGTGTCCCTTAGTTGAGTCTACAGAAAACAATTAATAAAGCTGGTTAGCCTTTAAGAAATGTAAATGTAGAATGGGAGTGACATTTATTTTACAAATAAATGCCATTGATTAGAGGCTGAGATTTTCCAATTCTTATTTCTCAGAGGATACGCTTATGAAATAAGACAAAATATAAACTATTTCAAATTGATAACTATGGATTACTTGCTATTGATGCAGTCTCAGTTTAGTAAATTTGTAATTTCATAAATGGAAAAGTGTTTAATTGCTTATGTATTTCCAAAATTTAATAGTGTTTTCAATTTGTTTTACAAAGACATGTAAGAATATAATAATTTTCATTCAACTGTAGATTATAAAAAAATATAGGTAAAAAGCTAGTGGCCAAGTAAATTAGAGGATCTGTTGTAATTTTAATATTGAATATGGGAATTAGGAAAATGACAAAATGTATGCTGGCCTAAGTAGTTTCTTAAGTGTTTAAATGGTCCTGTCTCTAATGTAACATAAAGGCTGCATTTACAGCAGGTCAGCTACTGGCTGATATGTCTTAGGGTTTCTTGGGGGTGGGAATCAACTTTTCTTTTGTAAAATAACTTAAATACACAAAAAAGAAGAAAAAAAATGGCTTGTAATGCATTACCAGGAGCTAACATCAGTAACTTCTAAAAGGTGTTTTAAATCAGTTTTCTTGCCTTTGGAATCTCTCCTCACTGCAAGTAAAAGTAAATCTTTCTGCTTTTATGCATATGGCATAGTTGAAGAACAAATGGAAACATCCAGTTTTTGACAGCAGTGAAAAGGTATTGAATTAAACCCTGTAAAGTTTCAAAGAGAAAGCTTTTTGTGAACTACTCTGTGGTATCTATTTGCATGGGGTTTAAAGTATATTTAGGAGAAGCAAATCTCTTCTGAATAGGTTCTTTTTGTCTAGTAGTGCTAAACAAAAGCTGAAGGTTTTTTACCTTACATCACGTGGTGAATTTGCATTCATTCCTTCCTAGCTGTTGTTGGGTGACTTGGACATTGAGCCATAGCTGTGACATGGAGATGGAGAGTCATTGGAAATGTTCTCCCATGTTCCACAATCTATTTTTCTTCTCTTGTCTTAAGGGTGTGATACAGGTACAGTCTCAGCTCATCACTGAGATGGTAAAACACAGCCCAGCTATTCTGCCCTGATACCTTAATTACCCTACTGCTTCCTTCATTAGCAAGTTCTTGTTAGGTTGCATCTTCAGTTTCTTAACTCCAGGCAGGTACCATGGAGTCCCTTCCTTTTCAGGCTACTATCCTTGCATTCATATTATGCTATGGAATATTATCTTTACTCTCCTGGTTTCTGTTTGCAATGCTGGGGTTTAAGGGTTTTTTTCAATGGTATGGGCTGATCCCAGCATAATGTGGAGGAATCATAACCGGTTAAAACATTTTCTATTGACTTCTGTGTTCAACAGAGCCAACACAGCAGCTCTGAACTGCTAAAGCATTTATGTTGATAGACCTTCTGAGTAAAATTCCTCTAATTTATTGATGAGTCAAAAATTTCTTCCGTCATCTTGTTAAGTGCTGTTGGGGAAGATAATTTTTAACTGGTTGATTTCCAAGTAGAAGCTCATTTACCATCTGCTTGGAAAAAATAGTAAGCTGCTGGCTATAGCTTGACAGCTACAGGCAGGTCAAGGGCACATGCTTATAATTTTGCTGCAGTGATTCCTAACTAATTAGCCACGAGGAGCTTTCTGAAAATGTTCTGTTAGATCATTTTCTTCTCTCCCATTTTGTTAATGAATGCAGTGCTCCCAGCTGTGAGGCCCTGAGTGATGATTGCTATTATGGATTTATCCTTTCAAATTCTGCCTCTAATTTTAGGAAATTATATTCCCTGTCTTTAAGTTTCTAGTGGTAAAACTGTAAAAGGACAAGTTATTCTTCTGTGAGTGTTGGGAATACAGTAATAAGATTTTATAAATACTGGGTTGTAATAGCTAGCTGTATTAGAGAAGGGAAAATACTGTTCACAAAAATAACCATCTGCAGTCCATATTAGTTGACTTTTTTTTTTTTTTAATTAAAATAGTTTAGAAGTGATCTGTTCTCACAAGATGATGCTCTACTTTATGCTACTGTGGTTCCCAGCACATCCAGAGTAGGGCATTAGGCAGATGTGTGGGACAGTTTTCTTCCCATTTCCTCCTACACATACATATCGTGTGAGGACATGGAAAAACTAATCTGGGCTATTCAGATTACTTCATGTGAGATGTACCTGATTGTACCCAACTAGGGCATCTCCTTGCATTGCTAATCACTCTTATCTTAAGAACATGCATTAGAATACAGAATGAACTGAAAAGTTGTCCTACCTGTTCAAAAATGGTATGTGTGTATCATAGGTATGCTTATGGATAGGCATGGCATTGTTCCTGTAGCTATTGGGTTTAAATATTGGACACGATTTCTTGTTCCTCATAATCAAAATATTCCATCTCAAAAAGTATATATTATACTTGTACTTTTATCCTATTATATATACATTTATAGCAAAATACAGTTAGAGGATTAGATATTTAGATGGCAACAAGTTTTGATTTCCAAAACTTCACATAAAGCAAGAATGTTTACAGTTTTACCTGTAGTTAAAATATTTTGCCTGGTTTGTTTCCCCTAACCTCACAAAGTAACAAGATTAAATAGGATAACATTATTTTGGGCTTTAAATCCACTTGCTTCTCACAGTGGAAAGCTCTAATCTGGCAGACCAGTCTAGTATGTACCAGACTTTATGATAAGCTGTTGCCCATATGTGTTGTCATTGTCCCCAGGAGACAAGACTGGAGGGCTGCTGCTGTATTTCAGGTATGGTACAGTGTTTTGCATTAGAAAAGTGAGCAGAGGGAAGATATTTAGTCTGTGAAATACTGTTGACATTAATCTTTTAAACAAAGGAGCCTGCTGTGGCATTGTCAAAGGAAACTAAACCTGCTGTTTTATTTTCCCATTGTTCCCTTGCACAGAGGCTCTGGTCTGTGAATGACCACTGACATTATGCCACAGAAACTGATACAAGGAGAATACTTGGTACTTTCCAATCTTGCTTCAAAGCCTGGCAACCGTGTTGAAACTGCATTCTCCTGTTTCTGTGCTACAGTGAATTGCTTGCGTTCATTCTGAGGGAAGTTGGATGATTGTCTCTCTTCCCAGTTTTTTTTTTTTCACTCTGTTACTGTCAACTCAGAAAAACTGTTTGTATCCAATAGCTTGTCTGCCTGACTTCTGTGACCCAGACTCAAAGATGCATGAAATGAACCAAATAGGGAGGGCAGGATTTGGAAGGTGTAGGAGATGCCTGCCACAGAGGGATGTTTTTCTGCTCCCTTGGAGTGTCAAGCTAAACATAGGGTATCAAGAGAGGTGAAGCAGAGAGGTCATTCAAAGTTAGTGGTAGTGTTACTCCCAGGGTGCTTGAAGGAAGTTGTTGAAGTATCTCAGTTACTTGCATGAGATCTCAGTGATGATGTGGGCAGGAGGAGGGGAACTTGCCAAACTTGTGACATGCCGAGTGACGTGTGCCACATCTGACAGCTTTGCAGTTAGTGGAGTGCAAAGGCCATGGGCTTTTATGGGTGGAAAGATGTTTCTGGAAGTGTAGGATTTTCAGTGTTCTTAATTGCTTGCTAGTGTACTGGGTCAAATTCAGGTGATGGATCTCCTAATCTGCAGGATTGTGCTTTTTTTTTTTACTTTTTTTTTTCATAACTACTGTTTTTAACTTTCTTTCTCCTTTGATGGCATAGCTTTCTCAGCAGCTGCTGTGTGCTGCCATAGAGTTAGCTGCATGCTGAGGGTGGAGAAATCCTTTCTGTCCATGTAAATTTTCATAAGGCTGTAGTAGTGGCCCTTATTTCCAAGGAATGTAAATACTTGTACCAACTGATTTCAGGACAAGTAAAGAACGTGATACACTTAATGAAATCTCTCAATGACAGAAAGTATTCCTGCCAGTTGAGCTCAATTCAGGCTTGCTGGCACAATCTGTGTCTTCATGCTAGAAGAAGAACTGCTCTGTGTGTGGGTGATGCTACCTTTCCACTGCCATCCCTTGCCATGTTTTCCATCATGTGGATTATCTTTAGTTTTTGCCAAAGACCACTGCTGGCATTTGCTGTCCTCAGAAGGCTTGCATTTTCTTTCCTGACGTCCTGCAGAGTGTCTGAACACAAGGACAACTCTGCAAAGACTTTGAGATGCTACTTTTAAAATGTATTATAAAGAAAGCGTCTAGCAACCACAGTTGCAATCATTTTTGGAAGTACTTCATGTACAGTTTTATCCTGTTAATTGGTGCCCCAAATATGCCATGTAGCTGGAATAAACTCAATTTTGTTTGCCAGTCTTTTGAGAATTAGTACCTAATATTTCCACTGCATGGCCAACTGCTGTGGTTTGAGCTGGACAAGATAACCTCAAAATTGATGTCTGCATAATTCAAAGGTGGAATATGTTTAATAAAGTAGTTCTTCTAGGGGAGAGAATGCCAAGTCCTATTTTAATTATTTAATACACATTAACATACAGGTAAGATTTAGGTTTTTCAGAAGGTTTAGGTTTTTCTATAGAAGAAATCTATAGAAAATAGTATGCATCTAATAGGCTTCCTCCTAACTAATGGTGTAAGTATGTAATTTAGCTTTAGCCTACATACAATGAAATAGTATTGAAATCACTCTTGTAAACAGCATACACATCCTGTTGTTGGCTTTGCTTCAGCTGTTTCTTCACATTTGGCTAAGCTCAAGTAATAAATTGCTGTAAAACTGGAATACACTCTGGAAGCAGATTAATCATTTGACTCAGTATTGTCTTTTAGTTTGCCATGAGAAATCTTTCCAATCTGTGAGATCATGGATTATCTGGTTGGACAATTTAGAGAGGCATGTAGTACATTCCCCTTTTTTACTGCCTTCCCTTTGAAACTTGCAGAATCTCAGCAAAGCAAAAATGATAAATTACTCTTTTTTCCAAGTTTTACCACAAATACCTATTGCAATGAAAAATGAGACATCTGAATTGATACCTCCTTGTTTTATCTAATTTTGGACATTGTGGGTGGCATTATCTCATGTGATGTAGATTAATTCCCTGCCCATTGCAGGTGGGCAGGAATCTTCAAGGTCCCTTCCCACCAAAACCATTCTATGATTTACATGTTTGAGAGAATGATTTAGACTTGCCTTAGAATTGGTGAAAAGAAATGAACATTGTAGAAAGTGACTCACTTCAGCTTTCTAAAAACATGTTGCATAAATTTCGCTGTAAAGTCCTTTTTCTTCCTATTGATGAAAAAAGGTAACAGTTAATTCTGTTGTGCTATTGATGCTGCCCATGTGGGTGGTGTGATGTCTGCTCTGCCCATCCATGGGCAAGGGGTGGTAATGACTGATAAGAAGATCTAATACTTGAAGGCAATTTGTCTGGATTTTCAGTCTCCTTCATATGCCTTTCCAAATTTCATTACAAATGTGTGCTAAAATATTCCTTGCAAATGTCCTTTGCTGTGAGGATGAGTGGTACACTGCAGAGACAGGTCACAAATGAGGCTAATAATACCACTCTTGCTTATGTGGACAGTATAGGTGACATCTGCAGTGACATTTTGTATTGTTAGTTTATAGCATTCATTGCTTTTTTCTCTTCTGATACTGTACCATTTGACTTATTTGGCTGTGTTGGAGGTGCAACTTCATTGCTCAACATACTGGGATGTAATGATCTCAATGACAAGAACATTTCACCCTCAGCTTGCATAACAAACAGGTTATGCTTATTTTATAATTGAACTTTGCATTCTTCATAAAATGTAGTTTTGTTGTATTCTGTGCCTCTTTTCTAGCTTACTTGTACATGCATGCAAAGAGGAGGTAAAGTGAAATGGTACTGGACTGTAAGCAATCTTGTCTCCAGCTGCAATCTTACTGAAAGCTGTTCAAATTTTATTTTTTTCTGCATCCTTGGAAGGGAACTGCACCCACTGAAGTAACCACCATAAAAACCAAACAAGCTGCAGGTTACAGCAAGGACGAGGGCTATGTTGCCAGGACCCTACAAGGAGATGATAGTGGAAGATACAGATGTTGTGTCCAAGAAAAGGTTTGCTGGGGCCTGTTGGTCAGTGAGGGTGTGAGGGGAAGAGTCACAGATGGGGGAAGGGGGAAGAAGGAGAGAACTGTACATCTTAATAGTTATTAGTGGGAGTGATTTATTACAGGACAGTAAATAAACCAGTGCAACTGATTTACCACTTGAAGATTAATGTCTGGGCAAAATTACTGTTTCTACACACTTAAAAATTAGTGAAATTGATACTTCAATGAGCATGTTTTCTTTTGTAGCAAGGGTAAATCATTTCAACACCAACTGATTTTCCCCTGGGTTTCCTTTACTGCCCTGGTTTTGGGATTTGGCTATTTCTTGTTGACTGAATTCAGAGGAAAACTATTCCTGATGATACTGAATTTGGCAGAATGGCTGAAGTTTGAATTTGGCTTGTATTGGTTAAATCAAGCTTTTGATTTGGTTGCCTATTGTCCAGTATGCTAATCCATGTTATTTCCAGCTGAGTTAAAGTGTAAAGTCATTAGAGCAGCGTGGGGCTTTTGTTTGTAGAGGAAAGGTTAAATTCTGCAGGCAGCTCTTACTGCTGCCAGCATAGCTGCTAATCTGAGTTTGGGGACTAATTACCTGTAATAGCTACAGGACTGAGTCCTGTGTTGAGCAGAAGTCAGATTAGGCCAAGGTTTGAAGAGCTTTGTCATAGGGAAAGTTTTTAAACATTTTTCAGGAGCTTAATTCTGATTGAGTTCATTCAGAACAAGATACTTACATTGCTACTATATTCAGCCTGATAATATCCTAATGGTCATATTTAAATAAGGTCTGAAAATCCTATAACAGAATTAACAAGCATTTTAAACTGAAACAGTCTGTATCTATTTATGGACTGTCAATATTGTTAAATTGTTTCTGAGTTGTTTCTAATTCAGGTTTTGATAACCACAGATAGCTATTGGGGGTGTGAGAGATGAGGAAGCCAAAATTGATCTGATTAACAGATTTCAAAACCAATCTGTATTGGAGTGGTTTGGAGATGAATAGGTTTTTAAAAAAAAAACAAACAAATTATTGCCATTTTTTCCTAGATGCTTATGATTAAAAATTTGTATGCATTAACATTTCTGGATGTGCTTTTAGATGTACTCAGAAACAGTTGTTTTCCTTTTTTAAACACTTAACTTTGTTTTAAAATTCAGGAGGAGTCATTATCATACACAAACCATTTAACTTTTGTATTGAACCCTTTTACAAAAGAAGTGGAAAACTCTGGTTTGGAATGGAGGAAAATTAAGAACACAAGACATGAAAACAAATACCACCTTCTTCAGAAAGAGAGCTCATCTTTAACAGAAGAAATACAGGCTTCAGACTTGAATTGGGAATGAGGGAGAAGTCAATTATGCTTGCAGATAGTGGCATAAATATCCATTTTTGCTGCAGTGTGACTTATTAAATCATGAGTTGAAAGCTATGACCCTTGACTAAGATCACTTAAGATCATCCAGTAAGTTAGTACCTAACTTTTTTTTTAGGTTTCAAAACCTAGTTATATAAAACTTTGCAATTCTCTTTAAAAACTGCACATTATTTCCCTATTTGATACTGACTTTGATGTCTTTGGTGTTGCTTTCTTCTTATTTCTCCTAACTTGTAAAAAGAGACAGTGTTTCTATGTGATAGGAACAAAAGTGCTCATTTAGGAAAAATATTCTTATTACTAGTTTTGAGTGGAAAGAACGTGTAGTCCTCATCATGGATTTGCAGTCTTGAAGCTTCCATGAGTTACTTCCAAATAATGGGTGAATTGTATCAAAGTAATGACCCTTTTAATAATTTGCAGGCTTAGAGTACAGTTAGTGAGTAATTCTGAAATTATTTGGGATTGTATTTCAGTTAGAGGGAATGTTCTCAAAGCTGCTGGTATAAACTAGGGTGTAGCAGATTGGGTCAGTAGCTGTTCTTCTGCCTGTAGCTTGAAAAAGTATACGCCTATCTGTTACTTATGTATTTGTAAAGTATCGCTGTGACCTATATGAGAGAGAAAACTCTGGAAGGGTGTGTAGCATATCAGAAAATGTATATCTCTGTGTGAATGCCCAGCAGTGTCAGAATGTTGTGTTGAGCAGAACAGTGAAGGGTGGTGATTGATCACTGCAGTTCTGACATGCGCATAATTGGTAGTGGAACCCAATTAACAACTGGCCCTGAAGCCAACCTCATCATAACATCTCACTTAAGTATGTATCTTTTATTTATTTGTTTTTATTTCCGTCTCTTCCTTTTGGTCACTCAAAAACTTTCTTCCTCAAGAAGTCATCAGGTCTGAGAAAAGCCTTGTTTTTACCTGCAGCCAATTGCATAAGGTACTTCTGGATGGTTATCCATTATTGATAATACTATTTTTTTCCTGCTGCTTTGTTTAGATGACAGTGCCTCTGCTGCAAGCAGTATGGAGGTCACAGATCGCATTGCCTCTCTGGAGCAGCGTGTCCAGATGCAGGAAGATGACATCCAGCTGCTCAAATCTGCCCTTGCTGATGTGGTCCGACGCTTGAATATTACAGAGGAGCAGCAGGCCATGCAGAACAAGAAAGGACCTACCAAAGGTTTGCATTTCAGACAGATGTAAAATAGATTGTGCAGTTCAATGAGTGTTTCATATGTATTAAAATGGGTTGTTCATTAGATATTGAAATAGTCAAAATCAACAAGTCAAACTCTAAATAAAATACATTTGAAATTCAACCTGTTAAAAAGAACACGTAAAAATCCAGATGGTTAAATCTCTGAGCCTTCTACAGTTTACATGAACCAGCAAAGTATTTGCATTTTCTTAATGCTTAATCCACAATCTACATTTAACCATTGCTACTACTTCCTTACTTCTGATCAAGGTATTTTATAAACTCTTTAGGGAAGGCATTGTCTTCTGTGGGCGAAACTCCTAATAGGTTGGGGGTTTTTTATCCTAAAAAATGAATTAAACTTAAGTAAAATGTAATTAAAATTTAATTTAAAATGTCTTAAGTGTCTGTGGATCATACAGACATAAGACAGAGCTCTAAGCTAACACGGAGTTGACATGACTAAGGAGATGGTACAACATCAGCTGCTCAGCTACAAAAGAAAGGTCGAGCTGTGGTTGTTAGCTGACCACGTTCCAGAGCAGCAGAGCCAGAGCCAGTGAGCACAAGGTGTGACAGATGTCACTGCTTGGCAGAATTCTGTGCTGTGCCCATGTGCCACAGTGTGCTCTCCCATGGCTTCTGCTCTGCAGGAATGGGTTTTTCTGTGCACAATTCAGAAGAGCTGACCCTGAGCACTTCACAGGAGTAAAGGTTTAGTAGAACCTAAGCAATTTACTGTAGTCAGTGAGGCTGCAGAGGCCTAGGGGGCTGCCTGTGTGCAATTTAGAGACACACACAAGGTACTTTAGGGTGGTCGTAGGAGTAAGAATGGTGGCAACCTAGATGTGGAAAGAAAGTACTGACTTCACAGGCTCTCTGTTGTCTAACTTAAGAAGTTGTTTCTTTTGGGGTCCTGATATGTATTAATATTAATTAAAACCTTACTTTGCATGAGAGTTATGTTATGTATTTATGGATTCATAATTTTCTCACTTTAAAGTTAGGACTTCCTTTAAACTCTGTTATATATTTGTAAACCTGCAACAAATATTTAGTTCTAGTCACTGATTTAACAGACTTGGTGGGAGCTACTTAATTTGCTGAACTGAGATGTCAAGTTCATTACAAAGTTTTGTGTCAGGAGATGAGGAAAGCTGAAAGGGACAGAATTACAGAGCCAAATAATGAGCTGGTTGTGTCTCATGCTAGCTGTCAGATGGAATAGGCACTAAATATCTGAGATCTTGTCTTCATGTTCTCTTCTCTTTCTGCTGTAATCTTCTTATTTTGTCTTTGTTTTATTGAGAAAAAATTGAAAATATCAGATAAGTTAAATGTTTACTAAAGATAGCCTCTACTGTGATAAAATGTTCAATCAAATCTGGTTTTACAAGGGATTAAGAGGCTTCATGTTGCCTGTAAAATAGATATTATCTGATGCATGGAGGAAATAAAGTCTAGTAATTATTACTGAATTGTAACCAAATCTGTTCTTCATGCCTGCTGGCTTTACTTAGCAAAATACAAACCAGATTTTCATGGACGCTGTGAGCAGAGTTGAACTCTAAATCAGGAGAAGTTTTCTTGGTCATGGCAGACCATTAGAGCCATAGTTCAATGTTCATTGAAGAAAAGTTTCTGTAAGCCTATCCCCCTGTCTTTTTTGGCTGGTTTTGTAGTGGTTTGTTTGTTTGATTATTTGTTTGTTTGTTTGTTTGTGGGATTTGTGTGTGTGTGTGTGGTTTGGAGGTTTTTTAAATGTATGTGTTGCATGCCTGGTTCTTAGTGTGTGTGTGAAATGACAGTGTTAGAACTTTTACTGTAATAATGCAAATAGAGGACTACAGATGTCAATTGCTCTTCCATTGCAAATTACAGAATGAGTATTTGCCAACAAAACCCACCTAATTTCTGGAGAAGATCAGTACTGTGCTTGTTTATGTAAAGAACTTTCGCTTTCCTGTACATCAGCTGTATCATTTAGTGTATGGTCAACCTTATTAAACATGAATTATAAACATGAAAGAGAATCTGAAGTATTCAGAACACTTGTCTTTTCCAGCTGTTTTGTCAAATATGATCTATTTCACCTAATCACCTATTATTCCTTACTAGGCACGACTACTTTATAAAAAATTGTATGCAATTACTTAGCATAAGACTAATTTTAGTTTGGAGTAGCATAATGAAGGCTTCTGATGGATACTCTTAGGACAGGGGCTTTGTTAAACATGGGAGGAGCTGGAGTGGTGGCTTCTCATACACCTTGGGCTGCATGGACTGAACCTGTGTTTATTCTCCCTATATTGTTTAATTACTAATTCCACATTTGAAATTTTAAAAAGTGGAATTTGATCCCACAGAATGTCACAGAAATTGTGTCCATGCAAACTGGGGCTTGAAGCATACTGTATGCTGCTGTTATCATTTGATCTATCGATGAAGTGGATCAGGATTCAGTGTGTGTGTGTTGGTTTGGGGGAGGTCTGTGCCTTTGAAAAAAACAGGATCCCCCCCAGTACTGTATAAAGTCTGGAACAAGAATCTTCATGGGACAAATGCCTTCATTTTTTCTGAGTAGTTCAGATTTAAAATTAATTTAAAGATTTCAAGTTTCAGACTTTCAAATCTATAATGGAAAAATCTTGAGCTTGTTTCCAGTCTTTGTGTTCTTGTTCTAAACTTGAGCTAAGCAGCTTAAAAGCAGCATACATCATGGAAAGGGAACTGCTTATCTTGTCCATTTGTGGAGCTCCTTCCCTAATGGTGTTTTGAGTTTTTGTTTAGTTGTTTGGGGTTTTTTTCCCTTTTCCTTATTTAACTCTACTACTTGGTGGAGTTTCAGTATGGCTTCCTGCCTTTGTTTTACTTGTGTTTGTTGTTCTTTCCTTTTGCAATTATTGGTTTGTTTGTAAACTTAACAGCCCTATTAATCCGTAGATCAGAGTATGATTAAAAAAGCTGCTGCTGAGGCTGATAAACTTGTCAGTCCTGCTGCCACAGGTAAGACCTTGAAGCACCAGAACTTCAAAAATAAACATTACTGACGAAGCAGTAATGGTGTGTTACTGACATCTAACAGCAATGACACGTTTGGGATTGTGTGACTGTGATGCCAGTTACCACTGGTGTGAACTAGCTGTTGTAAGTAAAACTAAATAGCTCCCGAGTAAACAGTGGACTTAATGAATAATGCACAGTTTTTCTCTATGTTGGGCAAGAGTTTCATGGTGTTGCTTTCTACACTAGCTGACCATTTAAACCTCTATTTCCAGAAGTGTGGGTTGTGGATTGGTGCTGGATCTGAAGCAAAACTTCTGTTAAAGGTTGCAGGGTTTATTCCTGGCTGCTGCTAGTTTCAATTTCATAAGGTTAGGAGAGTAAACAGACTCCAGCTAGTTCACTCCAGCTACTCTTTAGTAGGCATTCTTTTAAAATAACTGCAAATAAGGAAAATATTTTATTTTTTTTTAAACTTCTGTTTCTGTTCTAATTTGTCTTCTCCAAGTTCATTAAAACTTTGTGAGCTACAGAAAGCTTGCAAGGAGACTGGTCCACAACTTCTCAACTGTCTCTACCTGTGATACTGTAGAATGCAACAGAATCAGTTTTATACGTGAATATATGGATTAATTACAGCAGTGCAGCAATTAGGAAACAAGCAGCAGAACTTCCAGCACAAAACTGTAAAAAGAATTTAATATACAAAAAAGTAATAAAGAAGTAGTAAATTGAATTATATCTGAATTCATTAATTAAAAAAATAGAGGCTTTGGAAGCCAAGTAAACTTCAGATGTTTTGTATAAGCTCTAAAGACAGCATTAGTCAGTTAAAACAGATAATGGAAGGCAGGGCTGGAAGGCACCCTCAGTGAGCATAGATAAAATTTTCTTTTTATCTCCTTTGTTTGCTTTCTTTCCTGTCATACTTCACTCTTCTAAGCCAAATAAGCCTCATTCTTTCAGTATTTCCCTTATAGGTTGTTTTCTAAATTTCTCTCCTCTGAATGAATAAATGACAAATACATAACAAGCGTGTATTCTAGCAAAGTTTGAAGACAAAATTTGTCTTGCAAGTTTCATTCTCTAGTAGACCATACGTACTGGCAATCTTCTGAAGGCATAGTTTTTCGCATCTATCTTTTTGCTCAGTATATGAAAAGTTAGGGTGAACAAGTCAATAAATGCTTGCTGTCAGTGCTACAATAAGATGTTGTTGCAATATGACCTATAATTTTATACAATTGGTACTGTTTCGGTTTAGCCTTTTGTTTCTTTTATCCTTAGCAGTCTTTTCTGAAGAACATTTCATAGGTATTCTCCCTGCCATCCTCTCCAAGTTCAATGAAATTTTATGTTCCTAAAGTGACTTGTTACTGCTGCCTTCTCTCAGGTGGTGTTTCTCTGAACCCAGAGGCTTTTGGCATCTTGGCAATGGCTTGTAATACAAAGTCCTGTCAAATTTCAAGCGATTCAAGCTTTTTTCTCTGCTGTAGAGAGAGCACTAGTCGTGTTTGTGTCTGTGTTTCAAGGCTATGATCCACAGTAGTATTTGTGTTGGTACTCATTGCTTGCAGTTTTAAACCTTGTTTTTGCAACTAACTTCTAACTACTTGAATTGGACTTTTCTGTTATTCTAATGTTAATTACAGCTATGACACACAGATCCTTTTTTTGAGCCAACATTTGATCAGAAGAATGTAGGTAGATAATGCCAGCTTATTACCTTCACTCTTCTGCTGATTTCAGGAGCTTTTTCTGAATAAAGGGCACAAATCCTTTCTGTCAAACATAAGCCCACATTCTTTGAAAAAAGACCTTTTGGGGGGAGTAGAAATTTCTTAATAGATAATTTGCTTGTGGAAAAACTCCAAGAAGATTGAGGAACAAAGAGCAGGAGTTTCTGGGATGACAGCTTGCCTTCATTTCTAGCACTCCTCTGGATGCTATCCAGGTGGGCAAGAGACTGATGCTCTTTTGACAGAGCAGGATTGGTTTTGAGTACAACAACTACTTTTGTGCTTACCACTAAGCTCCTTAATCTAGGACAGAATTTTTACTTGATAGGACTAGTATTATTATGAATAATAATAATTTTTAAAAATTCCTCAATGTTAAAACCCTCATCTAGTCTGAGTTTGGCCGTAGTGACACAAAATGGCACACTACATGGAAAATGTAAAATATTCTTGTGTTGTTTGCTAGAGAAAAAACACAGAAAAGTAAATGAAGGGAATGATTTCATCTTACACTTGTTTTGCAGCAAGACCACTGGTACAAACCCTGCCTTTAAGGACTACAGTTAACAATGGAACTGTATTACCAAAGAAACCAAGTGGCTCTTTACCTTCTCCATCAGGAACCAGAAAGGAGACTGTATCACCAGCAGCAAAAAGGTAGGCATCTATGAGAAATCTTAGAACCATGGAATTGAAAACATGGTATAGCTCCTGTTTTAACCTGCTAGATACGTAGTTTTTCTTACTTGCAAAGCAGCAGACTAAATATTTAGTTCGGAAAGAAAAGGAGATGGATTTCATTCTAAGAGGCTTTTAATTTATTCATTCTAATTACAATTAAGGTTATTGCCATGAGTATTGAAAGAACGCACAATGCTTGGTCTTACTGGTTTGTGTACATTTCTTGCTTTTAAGCATTTAGCATAGAGAGAATAAAGCATTTCTACTGTGCTGTTGCCCAATATGATGTGAAAAGTGGTGCAAGAATTCTTTGAGTAGCTAGTAGAAAATATATAGTCTGCAGAGAAACAGTGTTATCATTGCAAATCAGTATGTTATCTTTGGTGGTTTTCTCTCACTAACAAAATTATCATATAAACTGCATGCACAGGGTTAGCAGCATCTCAGGGAGGAGGAAAATTCTATGCTTAGCACATATTTATGCAAATGAAAACATCCATCTTTGGATATCTTATCATTAGCATGTATTAAGCCCTTTTAAAAAATTACTGCTCTGTCCCAATTTGCTTTGTGTGTAGCTGTTTTTAAATATACTAAATGTTTTATACATCTGGGTTATAAGGAATGGATTGGGTGAAGCAAGTTCAAGTTATATGTGGCAGTTATTGTGGTGCTAATCTGCTGTGTGGTATGTGTGTAAGAGATAATAGTGTGGGGTTTGGGGTTTAGGTTGGGGGACTTTTTTGTACATTTCCTTTGTGTGTCTCCTCATCTTTTTGTAGTGGTGATGCTGTCAGCTCTGAGGGAGCCTAAGTTCTAGAGATGAGAGCATTAACCTGCTAAGATCTGAGGTCTCTGTCTTAAAAAGAATTTTTCCTCAAAGGGGCGATGGTGGCTAAGGACATGCCAGTTTTTGTTAATGTGTTGAAGGGGACTGATTTTCAAGAAACTCCAGGTTCTGTTATTTTAGAGTAGAGAGAAGTTACATTGTGCACAATTAAAATTGGAAAATACCATATTTGTTTATGTCACAAAAATGAACTCCTGTGAGCTCTCATGAGCTGGAGCTTGCTGCAGCTGTAGGCTTTGGCAGACTGGTCTGAATCAGCCCTTAACAGAAGAGAAGGAAATCAAATACTGTCCAAACTGTTCCATTATTAGATTTGTAGAAGTTTGAAAATGGATGAAAAGGAGATGTATTTTTAGAAAAGGAGATGTGTTAGTGTTTAAAAAGGAGTAGTATTTAGTACATGCTGAATTTTAAACCACACTTGTTCCTCACAAATTATTTTTTCTTAATAATTATCATAATTTAATGGTTCCTAATTAAGTTTCAACTAGTAGTTATAAAACATATGAGAGCTGGGAGACTCAACTTGTGTACAGAGGGTGTGATTCCTGAGTCTATGCTCTGTCTCCAGAGCTCAGCACAGGACTTTCTGCCCCAGAATAGGGTGGATAAAGTGCAGCACAAGATCATACTCATGCTTTCTCTATTCATGGAGGTCTTTATGTAGTTCAGGTGTTTCATCTGGTATTGCCTGTAGGCATTATCCTAGCTTAGGATCCCTGTAGCATTATCCTAAGCATTATCCTAGCCTGTATCCCTTCCACCTGACCTACGTGCAGCCTGGATACCCAGAATGCCAGTGAGAAAGTCCTTAGAGAGCATCATTAGGGAGTATTTTTAGACTGTCTTGATTCCTGTGTGAGAAATTCTTCCACAGGCCAAGTATCTAGTGTCCTTTTATTATGCTTTGTCTCTTCACATTGCTGAAGAAGCTAGGCTGAAGGTGCTTTAAATATGTAGCATGAAAATGTGTATTCAGTTTTGGAAAAAAAAAATATGGACAGTTTTGCTGAAATATGTGAGCAACTTATTAAGAGTGCTTAGGAGGGCGGGATTGTTTCATGTCCTGAAAAAAGCAGTTGTAAATTCAGGTGCTACACAATTATTGCTCCTTTCAAATGCTCTAAAATTCTGTAATGGTGTCTTTAACGTGAAAATGTTCTTTATTGTTACCTTTATTAAACTAAATTAAAGCATATTTCTATGCCTTGCCTATAAATGTACTTCAAGAGAAATAAAGTGGAGTGGTAAGAACCTCATTGACTAATTACTGTACAAAAGATTTTTTTGGTAAATTGTTCTGTAATCATTCAATAGAGAACCTTGAAATAACTGGTCGGATTTCAGGGTTTTATAGTAAATGGTATTCCACATATTCAGTATTCAAAGATGATACAGTAAGTCCTCCAAATATCTTTCTTATACACATTCAAGTAGAGTAATTCATTATGCATCCTTAAGATGAATTCAATCACATTTTGTATTTATACTGGACCATTTTACCTTCAGGAAATGCATGTGTTTATGCATAAAACAGTAGTGGAAATACATCAGCAAAATCAAAGAGCTTCCTTTTTAAGGGGTAGGCCTTGTTTATTTGTGTTGGAAGCTTCTCTCAGTGTTGCAGTTTACAGATGGTGGGAAATTTCAAGATTTTTTTTTTGTTCTGATTTCTGCTAGGCAGTGCTCTTTTTTTATGAACTGCTTCCAGAACTGTGGCTAATTTATAGTGTAGGTATTGTCTAGTCCAAAATATGGTCATGTGACACAGCAGCTGTAAATAGTATTAAGTGTTTATAGATGTTTTTAAACTTAATTTTTACGTGAATGCTTTTAATAGGTTTTCCATGCAACACAGGGGCACAATTGGAAAGCTGGAGTTTGAAAAATGAAAGTTAAAAACAACAGTAGAAAGGGAAAAAATACTTTTTGCTGAGTCATCTTCTAAACTTTTATCTGCTGTTGAGACTGACAAATATCTGGTAGTGAATAAATAGTAAAAAATAGCATCCTCCATTTTTTTATTACCTGTGACCACATATCCAAGAGAGTGCAGGTGAAATGAATCCTTCCCAAATGTTTTACTGCCTTATGAAAAGAGGACTTACAAAAAAATATTTTCTGATTCCTCTCTTCTCCTCTACTTAGCACTGCTTAGGTTCTCAACTGTATGATGTTCAATGGAAATGACATCAGTCTGTCCCTTGGAACTGTTTGTTGTGCATTATTTATGTAAATATATGCAAATAGTCTGCATGGGGACTAAGGGTGCATCCATACATTCTCCTGCTTAGAGATAGAAATATTTACTGGTATGTCTTCAGACACAATCTCATTTCATACAATAGCTGTATTAAATGTGTTGGTTAACTCATTTGAACCCACAGGTTGGTATATGGCTTATCTGCCTTGCTGGATTACCAAGGAGATGTGGTTCAGAGTTCGCTGCATTTTCTGATTTCCCATTTAATATTTGAAATGGAAATTACTTCTTCTAGCAGGAATATAAAATTGGAGGTAATAAAAAATGCTTGAGGCTGAAAGGGTGGAACTAGCAGGCTTTTGTTTGAGTTCTGCCATATACTCTCTCAGTGACCTTATGCAAATCATTTAACCTCTGTGCATATTGCTTTTCCTTATGTAAAACATGTATCTCTGGATATCAGTAGGTTCTTATAGGTCCTAATGTGATAATTAGATCCAGATCTTGCAAAGCATTGAGTAACCTCAACTGACTCTGACTTCAATTAGAATTGAGGGCACCAAACCCTGCTTCAGCATTCAGATCTCACAGTCAATACCCGATTGTCCAGGTTAAGGAAGGACTGAAATAACTTGAATAGAGCAAAAGCAGAAATCCAAAACATGGATCAACTGGATTATAAAAGTATATGGTGGTAATAGAATGCAAGATAGAAAGCCTGGTGATGCTGTGGCACTGGGACCAAAAAGTGAGGTCAAGCACCAAGAGGAGCTGCTGCACTCAGGCTCTGGGGACCATGTGAACACAGCTCTGGGTGCCAGCCAGCTCACAGAGAGCTGGAATGATTCTGAGATGGGCTGAACAATCACCTGACACAGATGGACAATCAAGAATTGCCTGGCTATGAAAAGTGTTTCCATGTCATCTTCACAAGAAACCTTCCATAGAGGATTTGATTTGAATTTTAAAATATTTACTAATTCTGTGATTTAGAAGTGTATGAGCTATTTTGAGTCACAGCTTTTTGAATGCTGCCATATTTTATTCTAAACTTTGTGCTTAGAATAATTATGTGAAATTTTCATTCCAAATAAGATAAGTTTAGTGTATTGTGAGCAGAACTTTCCCTTTCCCCTGCACTTTTTCTTTGGCATTTAATGTGGCTTGAAGTTTGCTACTTAACACTAAATTTGTCTTTGGAATTTGGCCAGTGCGTAGTAGTGATGTTTTGTGTTCTTTATTAAAACCTAAGGTTTTGTGACTCATCTAGGATAGCTTTGTTTCCAAGAGTTGAGGGGAAAAAAAAAAGTAAGGGAGGAGAATGTAGACAGTACCTTCCCCAGTAGGGATGCTGGTGCAGGCTGCAGGCTTGCACATACTTTGCCTTTCAAAAGGAGACAATCAGTCATTCTTTCTCCTCCAGCAGATTGCAAAGTATTACAATGGTGCAAAACTCTGACAATGGAGATCAAAAGGAAGAAGCAGGAACAAAGAAAACATAAAGAGCTTTGTTTACAGGGAGAATAAAATACTTTAATATGATAAATTCCTGTTCTTCTAAACTCTAAACACATGGCCCCCAGGAAATTGTTCAGTCGCCTGGAATTAATGTTGGGGGGCAGCGAGGGTTTGTAACTGGCACACACACAAACTCTGAATCAAACCTTCAATTAAATGGTCTGTGTAACACTCATCTCTCAAAGAAAATGGTTTAAAATATTTAGAATATAAATTAAAAAAGAAATCCCTCTCAATTGAACTTCGGGTGGCAAAACTATTACACCACTTCACAATATCTCTAACAATTAAAGTTATTAGTGCATTTTGCTCAGAGGCGTAATGAAATTAAAGTCATATGTTATTCCTGAGTTCATTCTAATTGATTTAAATGAGGGTCAGAATGAGTGCTAGACAAAATATTAATGCCATCAGTTTCTGTCTTAAGAGCATTGTGCACTGGTTTTTAATTTCTTTTATTAAAAAGCTTTTATATTTTCCCAAGTAATTTTAGTAATAAGGTATATATCTTTTTAATTTTGGCCAGATTTGTTCACCACAATTCAGTATTGCAACTGCCTGAAACATTCATGCTATGCAGTGGTATATGTATGTATATATGAGGATTTATTTTCTTGTCTTTGTTGTTACTTTTTTAATAGTCTTTGTCTTTTAGCTGGATCATCTGTCGTGTTCCTTAAGATAGCCTCTTTGATTTTAATTTTTTTTATTTTTAATTTTATTTTTGAGTCGCTTTACAAATGGTCAGTCTATCGGGGCACTGCTGAGATTTTGTCATTCAAAGATACATTGGTGTTCTTAAATGTATGTTTTGAAATGATCAAACATCTAACTGAGTCAATAAGCACTATGTTGTTTACTCTTGCACGTGACTTCATATCTTGAAAGCATGCAAATTTGTCTTTTAATGTAAGTCTTGTAAATGTCTTGTTTCCACATTTTATCGTTGCATTCACTTTTTATTCTGCTTTGTTTACGCACCTCTCAATCTGGATTAAGCAGGTCTGTGAATCTTCTCAATGCATGCAAACTGAAAAAGCCTGCTCTAAGGTGAGGGATCCTTAATAGCTTTGTAGTGTTGAAGTTCAGTTGTTTTTCCTTTCCATTTCAATTCAACGCATAGAAGGTGGCTGTTTTAGTAAAAGCATTAACATGCTAGAAGTGTAATTATTATTGCCATTTTTAACATTTCCAGAAGTACATCTCTAAAACTTTCTCATCATTGATAAATGCATCACAAAATGTAGATAATAATAATGTCAGTGACAGTATCTGCATTCTTTCATACTAACATAATTTTTATTATGGGTGTATTAGACCACATTGCTGTCTCAAATAAGTTAAAAATTGTGCAACTAAGTGTTATCTTCTTAAATAATTGCAAATGCTCTCCTTTCATATCACTAATGTGGAAGTCAAATTCTGGGATCCAGTTATACTCTTACAAACCTGTAAGTTAAATGAGTATTTTCTGTCATTTTAAATTCCTCCTCAGGTGACAGTGTGTCTCTACTATAGCTGTGGATATAATAACTGGTGTTTAACAACCTACCTAACAAAATTTGTAGAATTGCAAATATAATATAACTTCATTATATTAACTTAGCCAAAGCTGAGTTAATGTAATGGAGTTATAATCCTTGTTTCCAACAACCAACTAATACTTATCATTGGGCTTTTGTTGTTGTTGAAAGTTTAAAATAAAATTTGTCAGAAGATAGCATTACTAATTAGCTTGAGCAGTGATGGACATAAATCATTACGGTTTAAAAAATTTTACACCTGTGTTTAAAGTAGTTTTTATACTGATATGAGACTTCATTATTCAGAAAGAAGATAAAATTGAACTTCTAAATTTAAGTCACAGCCTTTCATTTCTTATCCTCTATCTCATCTTTTGAATGTTGACAGCTATAAAAATAAAACCCCAAGCAACATTAAAATTAGTTTCAAATTGTTTCTGTAACTTACTAAGATTAGTATACTTTGATAATGTCCTTAATTTAATTTTGGTGTAGGCTGATGTTGATGCCTCTTATCCTTAAAGAAGAAAATATGCATCAACATAAGCCTACACTGAAATTTTCCAAGCCAGGAAAGGATGTCAAAATAAAGATTTGATCCTGAGAAATCACACAGGATGTTTCTGTAATTAACGTATATAATAGTGGAAGGCACATGCTAATAAAGCTATTTAATTTGCAATAAACATTTTCAGCATCAAAGTTTTATTTTTTATCTGGAGTAGTATTAAATTGGACGATGTTATGAGATGTGAGGAGATAGTTAAATATTAACAGTAAATTCTTTAATTTACTAGAGAAGGTTTTTTCATGCATTTGACATTGAGATGACTTGGATAATGTTAGTCTAGTGTAGGAAGTACACTTCTGAAATTAGGACAGATCTAAATTCTTGTTGCTGCCTTTTCTCTTCCCCTATGAATGTATTTTGTTCTGTCTTTGTGTAATTTTGCATTCTGCTTGCTCTCTTACATTGCTTTCTCCACAGAAACACAATTTTTTTAATTTCAGCTTAATCATTTGAAGCTTGTTTTTATTACAAGAATGCAGCACTGAACATCTGTCCTACCATCGCATGTACCAGAAGGTTTTTTTGTCAAGCTGCCTGAGATGCACCTTAACATGCAGATCCGCCCCGGATGGGCACTGCCTTCCTTTCAGAAAGGCCATTGCTTTCCAGAGGGACTCTGGTTCAGGTGTTCCCATTGTTTCTGTAGCTGAGTCTGAGTTGAGGTGTTGAAACATTCCCCTCCTTGCTGGTAAAAAGACATAGGGGAGCAGAAATAAGTTTGGGGTTTTTTAAAGCAGATGGTGTACAGTTGCTAAGCTGGGCATTTTTTTGACCAGACAGAAAAGTCTGTCTTGGTTCCTCTAGTTATGGAGAGCCAACTTACACCATACATGAAGTGGGACAGAGCCAGAGGAGCTGACTAAGATGACAGGGTAGGGATAGCTGTTAGGGACTGCTGGGGAGGTTTGGAGTAGTCCTCAAGAATGAAATGAGTATTCTGGTAAGCAGAACATCTCTGAGGGCATATGGAGGCTAAGGGCGAGGTGGCTGGGGATGAAAAAAAGTGTGACTGGATAAGACTGGCCTTAAAGGAGCAAGTACCAAAGTTTTCACAGTGGGATGGAGGTTGTGGTTGAGATTTGGGTGGAGAGATGTGAACTGGAAAGCAATCATTGGTGTCCCTGGTTTCTGGGGTGAGAGAGCTGCTGAAGGTGGTTAATTAGTATGGGGATTTTATAACTTAAAGGGGATATTTTCGTTGTGCTTTCTGCAGGGGAGAAAATAGTACAGGACTGAAATGGGGGGAAATGAGACCCTGGCACTGAGTCCTGTTGTTCGGCTGCTGCCATGGGGGTGATTCCTGCCTCAGTCTGGGTGCTGCTGCCTGAGCCTCTGTGCTGCACAGGGCCTGCAGCAACCTGTAAAGCATTACCTGCTTTGGGGCCTCACCCTTAGCTGCTCTCTCTCTTGCTAGGAAGCACTGCTTTAGGGAGAAGTGCTTTGGCCAATAATTCGTCTCCTCTAAGGTGTAAGTTCTGAATGAGCTTCTCTTAATTTACTAAGTTGTACTGCTTGTGTTTTGGCTCCCATTTTTCCATCACAGAGAGCTGGATGTCTAAGGGGTGCCATAAAGACATGCAGGAGCTCCCTTGATAGCTTTCTTGGCAGGAAGGATGGTTAAAGAGTGAGAGGGTAGGGTGAGATTTGAGCCTTTGAGAAACCTCCTGTCGGGACATGTGGGGAATCTAATTTATTCATATATGTAACTAGGAAGCATACATTTTTGTCAACAATAAAAAAATGCAGGCTAGCTCACCATTAATTGCAGTTTGGAGTATGTTAAAACTAGCTTTGAATCACCGAGTAATTCATATTAGATGAAGACCCAAAGTTAGCTAGCTTGTGTTCAAATTTTAACATGCTTTTGGCATTCTCTGTAGTCTGGCTGGAAATGTCAGGCAATGTTTTCTCTTTAAATCTTTCACTTCTTCGTAAGAGAATCCAAAAGTTCAGAAGTATGGAGTGGTAGTCAGAGATGTGAAACATGACTCAGAAAAGTGATTCCAACTACTCAATGAAATTGGTTTAGCACATCATCTGTTTTATGATTAAGGAAAAAGCAGTATGTTTGTCGCTGTTGCACCAGATACTCAGCAAAACCCTATATAGGCTCTTTAACAAATCAAGTTAAGATTTTTTTTTTTAAATCACAGGGGTTTTTTAGGGTTAGTGTTCTACTTGATACATTTCTCATAACTATTTATTGTAGAATATATACTTTTACAAGTGCCACTGTGAAACTTGCTCCTTGTTTTATTAGCACCATTAAGAGAACCAGTTCAGCTGAGCGTGTGTCCCCAGGAGGTCGGAGGGAAAGCTATGGAGATTCCAAAGGGAGTCGCAACCGCACTGGTTCCACCAGCAGTTCATCTAGTGGTAAAAAGAACAGTGAAAGGTAATGTCATCTAAGTACCTGTCCCCTTTCTCTGACTCCTGCTCTAATAATGAAATTAGTTTCTTTAGTGAACTTAGCTTTTCTTGTTTAAAATATTGGAAGCTTTTTATTTTTACAAAGCTCCAATTCTTGGACCAAAGTATATATTAAGACATTTGAAATAAAACAGGTTTTCACATTTAGATTAAATTTATTTGCCTTATTTCTAAACTATAAACAGTGTGAGAACTTAGAGTTTCCCAGGAAAGTTCATAATAATTAAACATGCCTTTTCTAATATCTTAGTGGTTTCCCTTGGTCTTTATATTCCTGACAAGTACTTCTTTGAGTTTCTGGTTGTGGTGCGTTGACCCCGGCTGGCATCTAAGTATCACACAGCCATTCACTTCCTGTCCTCCAATGGCATGAGGAGAAGAAAATAGGAAGAGCAAAAGGGAGAAAATTCATGAATCAAGATAAAGGTAGTTTAAGAAATGAATGAAAGAGGAAGAAAAACCAAGAGAATTGCTGAGAAGCATTCAGTCACCACATCCCATATGTAGATTGATGTCCAGCCAGTCTCTGAACTATGAATGCCTTGATCTGACAGCCAGATTAAATATAAACGAAGAGAGATGTTTACATGCAAGTACTGTTCAATGAAGCAGAATGAAGTGATCCCTATCTCTGTGTATCTTTGATCATGCTTCTCTGTATTGCTGAGAGCACAGAGAAAGAGGATATCTTGTCCAAGGGTTTCAGCCTTAGGATGGCCTTGAACAAATAGCTGTTTCATTGAGGTTCATCAGTACTGTCAGTATAGGTCAAGCAGTTCTTTCCTGTATGTCCTAGTCAGAATTTAGTTTTGGTCATTTCACTTGACCTGTTCTATTGCAGTTTCCTTTCCAAGACCTGGTGTTGATGGTGCTGTTTCACTGTCTCACTGATGATGTGGCCATAAAAACACATTGTTAATGAAGCTCGACTAATAACTTAATTTACCTGCTCTCTTCGGGCATCAATGCCATTACACAAGTCATTGTCGATGTTGTGGCACAAAATGTTCCTTCCTTTCTATCCCTTTAGCATATTTACTTGAGTAAGGAGTGATTGAGCTGGCTGTGTACTATTTTACGACCCAAATATGGGTGATTACATTATAAACAGCTTGGTTTCTGGCCTATGTTTTCAGCTATGAAGCAAGACAGCAAGTGTGCAAACTATGGAACTTAGAATAAGTTATGGATTGGGATAAAAGGGCAGACTAGTAAGGGTGGCACTTTGTGGCTGTTTGCTACAAGCTGCCTGAACAGGAGGAAGTGCAAGGAGTCTTACAGGCACCTTGAAGCAGCTTCAAAGTCACAGGCCCTGGTTCTTGTGGGAGACTTTAACTACCCAGACATCTGCTGGAGAAGCACAAACAGTCCAGGAGGTTCTTGGAAAGCATTGATGACAACTTCCTGTCACAGGTAGTGGAGGATCCCACAAGGAATAGTGTGCTGCTTGACTTGTGTTAACAAGCAGGGAAGGCCCTGTTGGAGATGTGAAGGTTGGAAGCAGCTTTGGTTGTCATGACCATGAGCTGGAGTTCAGTACCAGGAAGGGATGAAGCAGGGCAGCAAGTAAGATTTTAACCATGGACTTCAAAAGAGTTAACTTTAGCCTGCTCAGGAATCTTGGAAGAATCCCATGGGAACAGGACCTGCAGGGAAGAGGGATCCAAGAGAGTTGGTTGATATTCAAAGATCACTTCCCCCAGGCTCAAGAACCATGCATCCAGATGAGCAAGAAATCAGAAAAAGTGGGCAAGAGACCTGCATGCATGGATAAAGGAGAAGGTGTTCTGGTGGACAACAAGCCGTCCATGGATCGTGTCCAAGTGCGCCCTGGTGGCCAGGAAGGCCAGTGGAATCCTAGGATGCAATAGGAAGAGCATTGCCAGCAGCTTGAGGGAGGTGATCCAATAAAAGATCATAGAATTGTCAAGGCTGGAAGAGACCCTTTAGATCATCAAGTCCAACTGTCCAATTCTGCCCTTCTACTCAGCCCTGGTGAGGCACATCTGGAGCGCTGTGTCCAGTTCTGGGCTCCTCAATACAAGAGGGACATGGAGCTCCTGGAGCGAGTCCAGCAGAGGGCTACAAAGTTGATCAAGGAACAGAAGCAGGTCTCTTACAAGGAAAGGCTGAGGTAGCTGGGCCTGTTCAGCCTCAAGAAGACAACTGAGAGGGAACCTCTTCAATGTCTACAAGCATCTGAGCAGAGGGTGTCAAGAAGATGGGGCCAGGCTCTTCTTGGTAGTGCCAAGCAATATGTAGAGGCAATGGGCAGAAACTGATGCACGGGAATAGGAGGAAAAATGTTTTTACCAAGTGGGTGACTGAGCACTAGAAAAGATTGTCCAGAGAGATTGTGGAGTCTCCCTCAGTGGAGATATCTGAGAACTGTCAGGACACAATTCTGTGCCATGTGCTCTGGTACAACCTTGCTTGAGCAGGGAGGTTGGACTGGGTGAACAAATGTGATCCCTTCCAACCTGACCTGTGACTCAGTGAAAGGCTTAGAAAATTCAAGGAATAATCAAAAAATTTAAATATTATCAGAGAAAATGTTATAAAATTGTAACTAAGGAAGATGTAATATTTACACAAATTAACATCTTGTTTGCATTCTGCATCTATGCATGTGAATGAAGTTTTGATAAGCCAACAGAATCCCAAAGGACTGGACCTTCTGGTACTTACTGAATTTTGACTCTGTCTTAGCATCTGAATTGTTTTTCCCTTAACATTTTTGAAAGATAATTACAAGTAACAAATAACTAATAGATGTGGGGTTTTTTTTGTTTCTAAGATTTTTGTACTTCAAGATTTCTAAAAGACAAAAATAACTGAAAAAAACTTACTGTAGCAATACATAATATCCATAAATAAATATTAATTTTGAGAGGAAAAGCAATACATTATTAGTTTACTTAGGAACAAAGTGTCTCTCTGCATGTGCAGATTTGAACAAAATCTCTCTGCCCTTGTAGAGAATGTATATCTGCACACATCTGAATCAGCAAACCAAGCGTCAACAATCTTAAAACCAAGCAAAATCCTTAATGACCTGTGGAGGGACAGCTAAAAAACCAGCTCACTCTAATTTAAGCTGCAAATTCTGTAATGTGTTGCAACGGTGTGTAACTTCCTGCAGCTACTTTGCCTTGGTGAAGTTATTAGCATGGAGCTGCTGTTTTCTGTATTGATCTCCTGAAATGGTCAGATTTTTTTTCCTAAGGCTTTGCTCATTATTTTGCATCTATGTATAACTTCCTACTCTATCACACATATCAAATTGTATTAACATCCATTATGTGATGACCTCATTGATTAAAATAACTTTATCCTCTATAAACAAAACAAACATCTTATGGATAATTTTTGTTCAAAAACCACGTTTATATACTTAGATGGGTAGACTTTTTTCTGGAATATGAAAAGCAATTATTTCACCCACCAACAGGGAATCTCATTGCTTTTCCAATTTGCTGTAGTAATTTACTATAGTTTTTGTGAAAGTTTTAACAAACATTCTATAGTGCCCCTGCTCTGTGTATTTTATATAAAAAATTGCATTAGATCAAGTGCCCAAAAGATTAATTCAGTGTGTGTTGTACAGTGGAGGATCTACAGGTCAAAATCTAAAACAATGCAGTGCTTTGCAAAGTCAGGTTTATGGATATATCTCTGATCCTGCTACCTGTTCAAGGTGACAATTATCTGAAATTAGTTATATGTTAAAGCTACTAAATACACGAAGAGATACTATTAGTTTATTCACTTAAATTAAGGAAAGCTATGACTTCTGTGAGCTATATAGATGTACTGCGTACTTGAAACTTGATTCTAAAATAGCTGAGAAATAAAAACTTTGCAACAAAATAATGGTTATCTGCAAAATGTTTTGGTTTTCCTCTAAGGTTGACCACTGTACTTGAGATGCATTTTTAATTTTTATGTAGCATTTCAACAGAAACTCAATGGTTATGTCATTTTGCAATTGTTAGGCCACAAATGATTGAAATCACTCACTTAGGATTTGGGGAGAAGGTCCAGCACACAAGGCATGCAATGGTTAAGTAAAGTGCAAGTATTCCAAGGAACTAATCAAGAGCACATGTTAGATTGCCTCAACTGGTGCTCATGATGGTGGTACCACTGTGAAAACAGTCATTGTGTGGTTAGAGACTTTTCCCCTCATTTCTGTCCCATGCAGCCTGTTCAGCACCCCAGCTTTCACCTCCTTGAAGAATGAGTGTCCTTATCCTGTGAAAGAGGCTGGCTAAAAACTTGCCTCATGCTTCCTCTCGAAACTGAGCAACCTTGCAAAATACAAAGTAGGAGTTATGGGAAGGAAAATGATGATTCTGTACACTGGGACTAAGACTATCCCCTGAAAGCTGACTGGGTGTGTGAAAGAGTGAGGAAGAGTGTGTTAACCTAACCATCTACTCCCAGTCTGTTTGTATCCTTGACCCCTTTGCATCCCTTCCAGCTTGAGATACTCCATGACACTGTTTTTGAAAGCCTGTAGGGTTGTAGGCTGTTATGCAAAGCCAGAATGCTATAGAAAGCTCTTTCAAGAAGCTTTAAGCATAAGGAGATGACCATAATCTCCCATGCTACTGTGAAGTGTCCCTACTGCTGTAGCTATCAGTCAGGAGTAAGCCTTCCTGAGGGTTAGTTAAGTAGGATGTGACTCAAGTTCAGGGAAAAGGGTAGTCAGAGCTCTGAGC
The DNA here is from genome assembly GCF_963513975.1 of Fringilla coelebs. Classification (NCBI taxonomy): domain Eukaryota; kingdom Metazoa; phylum Chordata; class Aves; order Passeriformes; family Fringillidae; genus Fringilla; species Fringilla coelebs. The sequence continues at coordinate 12,428,137 of NC_140034.1, read as the reverse complement.
TGTGTGTGGTTAGGGTTTGTATAATTAGGAAGTACAGATGATTTCCTTTATTACTGTCATGAATCAGCCTTTCACATTTGCTTGATTAGCTTGAATAGGTTGGCATGGTCTGTTCAGAGCTAGGGACTATGTTGTCTCTAATATGGCAGCATTTCTGACTAGTGCTTCATCCCATAAAGTTTTTTTGTTTTCTAAAAATATCTTCATTTGTAAGAGAAAATGTTCATCTTGGTGTTAACAATGGCAGCACATCATGCTATTTATATAAATGACATTGGCTGTGTATGCCAGCTTGAAGCATGTATTTTGATGCTTGATTAACACAAAGGCTGATATTATGGAAAGTTGCTAAATCAGGAGTAGAATCAAAATTAATTTGGTTTGGTTTGGGTTTATCATGAAGTAAAGTATTATTCTCAATATAAGTGTCAAACCGAAGTAAAGGGAAAAATACAAGAGAATTATTTGCTACATCTTTCATTTTAGTGAGAGAGAATCTTTTATGCTTAAAAAGACCTGTGTGCAAAAATCCGACACAGTCTTGTTTCGGTTTTTGATTTCTCCTTACTGCCCACTGCAGTCTAGAAGAGGGTGTTGAGATGGCATCAAGCTCTAGAAATACTTCATACTTCAGCATTTCTCCATCAGAATGATGGGGGGTTCCCCCATTCTGGGATCACCCTAAGAAACTTATAGCAGTTATCTTATGCTTCAAAAATTTTATTGCATTAAAAAAGAGAGAACTGGGAAGAGAAATAACTGCATAATATAACTTTGTGTCCCTTCCATTCTTCATCAGAAACAACGCTTTCAAACTTGATTTACAGGGGCAAAGGACAAAAACAACAAATGACTAGAAACAAATCTCTTAACAACGATTCTTTCCTTTTGGCCAGGGTAGTACTATCCAGAGAGCTTCTCAACATGCTGTATGTATTTTCCCCTCAAGTTTTCCCAAATATTTTCTCAAGGCAAAAAGAAAAACCCATTTCCAGTGGTCTCGCAGGCAGCTGTGCAGTGACAAATAAAAGACATTTTAATCATTGTTATGTGCTTTCTGTGTTTTATCAAGTACTGTTATTCACCCAGGAACAACGGGGGCAGTTCCATGTTTTATGTGAAGTCTTTGGAAAAAGCAGGATTCAAACTTTGATTTGCTCCTTAAATCCAGGCTGGAAACAAAAAAATGATACAGCTGCTCATGGCCAGTTTCTGTGTTCTCCTGGAATTGGACTAACTTCACAGAAGAAGAGAATTCGGTAGTTAGCAGAGGAAGATCTATAATTTTGAGAATATAATGAGAATTGAATGTAAAGTGCAATCAAGGATGTTTGCTGGTTTTAGTTGTTTTTGCCTGGGGATTTACTTTGTAAATAATTTAATTGAAAAAGTATTTTTATTCATACATACACTCAACAAAAATCTATATTATTTTATTTTTAGTTTTATGTCATACTGATACATATACATGTGCAGACTGTATGTGCATGCTTTTAAAATAGTAATTTCTTCATTATTTTCACAGCAAACCCAAGGAACCAATGTTCAGTGCAGGTAGGAACTTTTAAAATTTTTAAGCAGATAGTAACTGTGATTGGGTTCCCCCACTAGCCCCCTTTCTTCTGTGGCTGCCTAGAAATTGGTATTTGGAATCTAAACATGATACTTACAGGCTGCTGCTGATATGTTATTAAAAAGTTGATCAGTTCAGTCTAGATTTTATTCATGCAACAGATTTATTTTACAGTTGAGATTCTTTGTAAAAAGACAAGGGCAAAAAAGACCATGTCTTCTTACTCTGCATATGTCTTCTCTTTCAAAGCAGTATTAAGGTTTTGGTAATTAAAGCAGTGCCAAGTTCATGTCAATCATAAAATGGTGCCCTCTAAAGATTGCTATATCTGTCCCAAAGCCTTGTAATGTAATTTGCTAAATTACAAATAAAAAAGTGGTTTGTTACTACAGTTTTGGTAATCTATCTTTAATTTGAAAAGCACTTCATTTTTTTCCAGCTTAGGTATTATCCCTGCTCAAAGATTTTGAAAATGAAATAGTAGGTGTAAGTGAAAGCAGTGTTTGTTCTTGTCATTAGACAGTTAAAAGTTTTGAAGAGTCTCAATAAAAATATGAAGCTGAGTAGTGTATATAACAGTTATTTTTGTTCTGAAAAGTCAACAACAACTAAAATATAGATTTCTTTTAGCAAAATAGGGAAGGGAAAATGTGTTGATTTATCAGATGTATTGTATTATTTTTATGCATAGTTCTGTGACAGTAATCATACATTAAGCTGAAAAAGTTTGAGACCTTTTGTTTACTGGATGGATTGATCAGTATCCAACAAAGCTTTTAAGCCATATTTCAAGGTTTAATGTAACTGATTTTGAAGTCAATAATACATGAAATTAAATAAGCACTTTAGTCTCTTGTGACAGTATATTCATGGTTCGTGTCCCTTCCATAAAAACTGATGGTTTAGAAAAAGAAAACTTCTGATTTGCAAAGAATATGCTTTCCTTGCCTAATATTTCTCCTTCCCTTATACCATGTAAAAAAAGGTGTTTGCAATATTTTTTCTTCTGCCACTTTTCCCATAGATAAAAGTCAGTAATTAAACAGATGTGACACTACATTGATGTCCTTCTTACCTAGACAAAATTCCTAATGAAATTAATGTTTTTTCTAAGAAGGTTATACTTGTTATTTTACTTAAGTATATGGTTACATAATGGAGTTTAAGCCAGTGTTTTAATGGTAGAACCAAACAGAGGCCCCTCACTGAGGAAAGAGGTTTAGAAGGTAATTACTCAGTGTATGGCTCAGTGTTTTGTCAAGCCCCAGGTTAGCCTGCAGCAGACTAAGACTGGACAGCCTCTAGAGCAGGTATTTAGAGAGTTATTGTATTCAAACACATCTTTATCTAGCCCTTCTGTCTCTGTCTCTGTAATCACAAGGGAAGCGCCGTGTGACACACTGCAAAGGTAGGCTTCACTTCCAAAACCTCATAGCTCTCGAAGCAAAATGGCTCTGGTGGGATAAAAGCTCAATATATATACAGCTGTTTTCTAACTTGTGTGCATTTTGCAATGTTAAAACTTTTCTAGTTCTTTTGAGTGAAACAAAAATGTTATACCATTTATTATATGATCTACTGAATTATAACCCACAGGTGCACTTAAATCGTAATAATGGGTTATAATTTACATTCCTGTGGACTTAGTCCTAAGAATTTGAATTAGATAAAAAATGTTGAGAGAGCTATATGGCAACACATGGATGTTCACTGTGTTTGAAATGGCATTCTGCACTTCTGCTGAAATTTGTTTAGAATTTGCCCCTTTGTTGGCTGTTTTGCTGTTAGCCTAACATAATTATAGAAGCCTATGTTTTTTCTTGCTTTTTCTTATTGAGTAGATTGTAGATTTTTCTGAATCTTAAATAAACAGACCTAGGCCTACAACTAATTTCTTGTTGCTTTTTGCTTAGTGTCATAAAGCAGAGTCACATTTGGTAAACATACCATGTTGGTGTCTAAAGCTTTAGTTAAGTTGTAGTGTAAATATGCACATTTTTGATGCATGTTTATATCTGTGATCTAATCACAGATTTATCTGCTCTTTAGAAATAGCTATATCCTAACAGTTTTTCCACTAATAAGTGTCTTCCAGCTTTGCAATAAATGTGAATTTCACAAAGCAAAAAATGTTTGTTCTCAAGGCAAAGTCTATTAGAGAGTCTCTACCTCTGTGTATTCCTTGTACAAATTTATACCTGCAGTCAGTGGTGGTCTCCTTTGCAGATCCTGCTGGCATTGATGTACTTCTTATTTCAGTTCATTAACTGTTAATTTATGCAACAACAATATCAAATTTACAAAACCGCAGATGTAAAAGATACATTTGTCTAAAAGTTTCGCTGTTGGTCTGTCTTTGTAGTTTGATGATTGTCTTTCTTTACATCTATATCTTTACATTTAGAACTCTACTGTCTTATAAACTTAAGAAAAGTATAAAAAAGAGGAGATTGATTGTGTAGTTGGTGTATTTGGGTTAGGAACAAAAACTAGTAGAGATGGAATATTACCGGAAGTTAGAAATAAGTACACAATATGATCTCTATGCCTGACCTAATCAGCCTAAGTTCCTCTTTACAGTTAGGAGAGAGACATACATACATTCTGAAGGCATAATTTATAAACTTGTTGTAATATACTTGATATAGTTTATTTTCCTACTCTGGTATGACTAGTCAAATGTTCCCAGTGTAGATGGCTAAATGCAAGTTTTATAAGTCCTTTAAGCTTCAGGTGAGAAAAGCAGCTTGGTGAATTAAACTTTTGTTCATTCACAGCCTTTGATAAGTACAGCCAGTAGTCATTGCTGAAAATCTGTTGACTTCCAGTGCACCAGCATCAGCAGTGTTGGCACGTGTTTGAAGCTCATTAAATAGATGCTGCATGCGCATACAAATTGTGCTGTAATGCTTTGCTATTTAATGCTCTACCCTCTATTTTATTTTCCAATACAGATATATTGGAGTAGATTTTAAAAACAATTCCAATATTCTATCATTTTAACAGACATCCTGAAGTTCCAACCTTCTGTCACCACTATTTCATCATTATCATCTCTTCTTTTTAGCATTAAGTTTTCTGTTGCTTTCACTTTATGTATGTGTTCTGTAAATGAAGCTAGAGAGACCTAACTGTAACTTTACTGTGACAGGTCAGGTTAATCTCTTTCCCATATGACTTAGTGTAAAGGCAAAATACACAGCTAGTTAGGTAATACAGCATTGCTATCATGTTTATTTGTTCAATCAATAATTCTTATTAATTTAGTCAGGATTTGTAGCATATGCATATTTCAAATTAAAATAAAGCCTTAGCTTTCAAATTTAAAAAAATAGTGATATATTTGTAATGATACTTAAAAATTCATAGCATAATTTAACAGTCCTAAATTGTATCATTTTTTTTCATTTACATGATTTTTGTTACTTTTGCCCTTCCATTTCCTCTGTGCCCACGATTATTCTGTCTAGTAACTCTACAGATGTCACTGACTCCAAAACTGCTTGATTCGCATGCGAACAAGGCTGAACCCCTTGATCTGCCGATGGAGCAGCAAGAGCCAGCACGTTCTGAATCTGGACAAACTTCATCAGAAGTTCACAGGACACCCACTTTGGCCTTGCCACTTCCCAAAAGTCCTAGTCAGACCTTCATGGCATTTCCCAGATCTCCTAGTTTTATAAGCCCCATGAAGTCCCCAAGTCAGTACTTCCAGATCTGTTATTAATCTCTGCTTCTCTGCCCCAAAAATATTTCTTACCAGTTCAACACATTACTTTTAGTATTTTCTTCTAGAAATGTTTACTTCTGTCAGCCAATTGAGTTTTTGTAGCTTCTCTCCTGTATGTCATTTTCCTTTCTTTTAATGTGCTGTCAATGTTGTCATTCTTTTCTCAATGTTTAGTAATTCTAAAAGCACATATCTTTTCTGCATGTACATCAGCATGATTCCTCTTACTAATTGTTTGTGTTCCATATTTCGAATGTATCTCTAACACTGTATCAAGTGTAAAGCATATCTTTACACTGGAATGCAAAGAATGCGACTGAGTGTTGGAAAATAATTTAGATGCTGATGCTCAACTGTAAACATTGATTAAAAAATAAAATTAATTTTAAGTGGCATTTCTGCGTTAATTGTAATCTTTGATGTATTCCCCTTCATTTTTAATATTTAAAAACCATAATATTGTAACATTTTTTAAAAAATTCAATTTCAGACCTTTCTGTTTTGTAGTTCTTCATGACATTGTTTAGTTCTAATTCTGCTCCTCAGAATATTTAGAGGAAGAAGGGACTTCATATGTTTTTTAAAAAGTCTGCTTAGATATTATGATTTAGGAAAAAAAAAAAAACTGCTAAATTTCTAAGTTTGAGATTGCATGTCATTTTATAATTGTAATGCACCAAACTGTTATGTGGGAAGGGATGGAGGAGCACTGGAATTCTCCCCGATGCCTTTTTTGTGTAACATTAAACATTTCTGACCTTTTGTAGAGGAAGGATACGTAAAAATGTTTCTTCGTGGACGTCCTGTTACCATGTACATGCCCAAAGAGCAAGTGGAATCTTACAATTTGGAAGCAAAAGTAGAACTACCAGCCAAGAGACTTAAACTGGAATGGGTGTATCCTTTCTGTGCTGGAGGACTACTGGAAATCAATCATTCCATAATGATTTGGGTTAAATAACTTCTTGAGCTAAAGTATAGCAGGATTAAGGTCATAGGGTTCATTTAATTGCTGAAGTGACATTCCATTGCAAATAGGTGTTAATTTCTTCAGGCTGCTGTTCTTCACCTTGTAAAGTACAGGGAGACAGCTTAAGAAAGATTTTGCTTAAATGTTGCCTGAAGGTTAAGTCAGAAGCATTCTAATTAGCCAAAGATTAAACTAGGCATATCATAGGAATGTAGTGAGCTGGGATTATTAATTATAATATGCATAAAACAAGCTCAGATTTTTTTCTAGTTCTTAGCAGTAATTTATAATTTTTAACTGTTTTATAAAATGTACACAATTGTCCTTAAGAGGATGGTACATTCAGCTGGAATAAGCCCTGAATTGAGTAGGGCTATGCAGCTGATACATGCTTAGCCATAAAATTTATACAATAAAATATATAAGATAATATTTGGATTTATATCTTAAGGGGCTTAAACAGCATAAATACTGAACAACCAGATTTTTCCACTGGCATCTATGAGTGGACATAATTGTGGAAATCTAACTTGAAAGAAATCCGTGACATACAACAGTTTTCCTATTTCACATTTAAGTATAATGATAGAATATATTCTTTATTTTAAAGAAGACATTTCACTTTTATGTAATCTTATTATATATAATAGATGATTCAAGATAAAATATAAACACAAGAAGATCTGTGTTTATTTGTAATATTCATTATCTTTAGAGAGATTACATCTTCATAAGGTTTTCTCTTTTCTGGTTGCAGTGAGTCTCTGGTTGCAGTGAAAATACAAAATTACTTTCACTTCATAAAAGAAGACAGACTGCATATAGTCTTTTTCAGAGTTGTATAAATAGAACTGCATGTGGTTTCAGAATGTTCAGAGAGCTTCCAAAAGTCCCTTTGTATTCACAAGAGATTAATGACAGATTTAGTAACCATTTTTATTATTCCTGTTGCAGCTGAGGCTGTATGTTCTATACCATTCTGCTGGAACTGCATAGATAGTGCATGCACAATTAAGTGAAGATGAGTTAAAAAGACAAAAAATCCATAAAATTAATAAAACAGGTGAGATTGCAGTGATAAGCACTGCATGCAGCATTTTACCATGTAATTGTACAGGTTCTCACCATTTATCACAACAGAACTGAATGATGTCTTTTGCAGTTGTAAGGAGCTCCTCACTCAACGGGCCTAAGGATGATAAGGAGGAAGTTTAGAAAGCTTGCTGAAACAACAGGACACCCAAGCATGACACAAAGCAGAATGTCATTAGCAGCATGTAGGTGGAACCCGATGTCAATATTTCAGACTGTTATAAGAAATTAAAATTAGAGTAGGTCATTATTTCAGTCTCATTAGTTTCTCAGTTAATCTTATTTAAATGACTGAATATTTGCCAGATGGATTATTATTTTTAGTTTGAATATTTATATATCCTTCCAGGTGTGTGTCCATATACCCAGCAGAATCCTGTCTAAGGTTGTCTAAGAATGGAAGAGGTGTGAATTAATAAAACAATCTAACTAACCCTAGATGGTTATTCTAAATAGTATTGAGGAGGAGGTAGTTTTTGCCAAAAATACTGTGAAGAATAGCTTCTTCTGTTTCTAATTTATTTGCAATTAATTCCAATCATGATATCCATTCTTAATATTTATAGCAATGGAAGGTATAGAAAGACAAATGTATATGGGAGATTTAGAAAGGGGATTAAAAATAATTTTTAAAAAGGGGGGAGAAAGTAATGCCCACTTTACAGACTATAACAAGGGGAAGGGAAACTGTGAGCGGGAGCATAAGATCATTTAAGAAGAAAGACAAATGCAGCAGAAAACCAAGCAATATTGCAGGCATTCATTCCAGTTGAGTTGGAGAAGCTGCACTGTTTGATTGGAGGGTAATGGAACTGGAATAGGAAAAAACATCTTTGTAACAGATAAATGAGTCCAGCTGTGGGAGTACAGCCAGAAATGCTCTATAATGCAAGAATGGGGATAGGGAAACAAGATATTGGAGGTGGCGTGGACAAATGGAAAGGAAAGCAGAGTATGATGAGAAACAGCAGGAAGAAAATCTAATGTGTACAGATTTCAGGGCATACCAGAACCATAAAGGGTTATTACAGTCACGTTAGCAGCTGTCTGGGTAAGCTGAAAAAGGTTCACACCTTTGATATATTATCATATATATTAGGACAGGAGGAAACAAAAACAGTAAGTGATGAAGTGCGAGGGGGGCTGGAGCAGAGGTGCAAAATCCAAGTGAGAAATCAGCACTAGGGACATCAGGGTGTGAGCAGTGGTCTGCCCAGATCCATTTAAGAGCAACTCACTTGGCAAGCAGGAGGTTTGAAACAAAAACTGCAGGCCAAATGAAAAGAAAAGGTCAAGGTAACACTCCCTGAAATGCCAGCTCACCAAATCCAAGTCAAAGCCACCAAATCCAAGTGTGGGAAACAGTGAGGAGAAGGAGGGATCAACCCCAGGAGTTTGCATTTGAGAAAAAAGGCTGATAGAAAGAAATTGAGTGTTTGACAACAGCAGTCATGTGAAGCGTTGAATGCAGCATTGTTCCCCACAGGAAGAATAGTAAAGAAAGGAGATTTTCCCTAAAGAATGTAATCTTTCCCATTTAATGGCTATTTTTGTGTGCTGAGATTTGTTACTTATGCATGTTTGTGTAATGTTCTGCACTATTTTTTAGGAGTTCAATTCCTTGCACTAACTTCAGCTGCTGGTTCACTATAAATTTGATTATATGTTGTTGAACTAGGGAAATATTATCTTGGCTTCAATTCATAATGCTATCTGGCCTTAGAGAGAAAAATAAATGTAAACAAATAAATCATTGTCCAGCAATCTAGAGTAGTAACACAACCATCACAGACAGATTCAAATTGATAGTAAATTCTTTGTAATTTAAAATATTGAAGGTTTCAATGTCATTGCACTTTAATATCTCAAGAAACTTTGGCTGAGATGTTTCAGTTTATAAGACTAAAAGCTCTATTTCTGAATTCACACTTTAATAATTGGGTATGCTGTACTAGTTCTATTGCATGTATAAGAAAAAATCAGCAAGCTGTATCTTCTAAAATAGGTATTTTTATAGGATAACTATTGACCTTATTACTTCAACAACATTAACATGACTATTTTAGTTTGAGTGGCTTATCATTGACCATCCAGAATAGTGCACAAGTATCTTGTTTAGATCATGTAAATGGGGTTTCATTATCTGTCCATGTATTTTTCACAGCCAGTTTCTCCATACTGACTGCATTAGAATGCACTTCTGTTTTGCCAAGATTCTGCTAATGCTGTTTCTTTCTGTTCCCATAAAAAAAAAAAAAAGGCCAAAATAGTTGTAGTCCCTAATGACTCTTCAGAAGAATAGAACTACAAAATTTGTCTGATTTAACATTCAGTTTAAATGAGATTATTATTCCAGTCATTTCATTGAATTAATTTTGTATTCATATTGATATGACTGCCATCAGAATCTGGGCCACTGCCTTTGAAATACTACAAAAATAAATTGGAATGGATGATGTAACCCTTTTATGGGTTTTGTCCATCTGGCTGGTCATGTCCACATTAATGAAATGAATCAACCTGCACACAGGATAATGCAATCAATCCTTGTGTAATGCAGGGAAATGTGTTGAATGACTTACCAGTGTTTCCATCAAGTCTAATTTTTTATTTTAATTAGTCAAGCAGTGTAAATAGTAAATACACCTGGGACAAAAATAGTATTGCCTTTGTCTGGTATTTAGGAAATTCTAGAGGATGCTACAGGAAAAGTACATCTGCAATTTCCCCTATTCTTTGCTATGTATTTTCTGTAGGATATGTAGGTTTTAAAGTCTGCAAAGTGCTTCAACTTTCTCCTGTATAAGGGAAAGAGTTCTGAAGGTTGTCAAGTAATAAAGCTGTGCTCAAGCCAAGAGATGGAGACTTTAGGACAGAGGCTACAGACTACAAGGACAGAGAATCCTTTTTTTTATCCCTTGTATTTAACATTCTTCATGGGCAGATGATGTTATTGCAGCTTGACCACCACTCTAGCTATGGCTATAGGGGTCGGGACTGCCGCAGCAATCTCTATCTGCTGCCGACGGGCGAGACCGTGTACTTCATCGCGTCTGTGGTCGTGCTGTTCAACGTCGAGGAGCAGCTTCAGAGACATTACACTGGCCACAATGATGATGTGAAGTGGTAAGTCATCTAACAGCAGTTCTTTTTTTCTTCATAAAACATCTGTTTGGGAGAGATCCACTCATTTTCCTTACTCTTCTTTTAGGATGATTGAACATTATCTTCTTCTTTAGAATCTTCTCCTTGCCTTTTTAAAGTAGGGATGTATTATTGCCCTTTACCAGGGCCAGGTGTACAGTTCCTTTAGGTTCAACCTAACCAGCAAAATAGTAATTTCACCTGTGGCCTTCCTGGTAGTCTTCAGGCATACTAACCCCATGGCAGATAGCCTGTAAACTAGACCTGGTTTGTTTGCTGCCATGCACACATGCCAGATTGGGCTGCAAAGTGATTTAAGTGTGTTGAAGATCAGAGGATACTAGATACCAGAAAATATCAGAGTCATTAAACTGAAATCTAAATAAACTTACGGTGTGTCATGATGGTGTCAGTCTGCTTGCACAGTGTAGCTGAAAAAGAGCACCTGGATTATCTGATGGGTGAAATGAGTTTGACATCACTTCTTTAGATTAGACATTATGAAACACCCATTGTCCCTCAAAGCCAAAAATAGGCCTGATAGCCAAATCTGCTTGAATTGTGGGCATGTTTCATAAATTAAATTATTTGTATAATCTGGTTGTTTTACAAGGAGATATGTACCTTGGACCTGTTCCATCTCATTTCCTTCTTTCAAATTTTCTGTCTCTAGATATTTCAAAGCTATCAGGTTTACTGGAAAAAGGATGCCTTTCTGGTTTGTAAAGCTAAACAAATTATTGCAACATTTCATTTAGTAGGGTACTTGGCCTCTAGAATGGCATGCAAAACTGATGCAGTGAAAAAATAATTCAGAGGACCTTAAAATACAAGAGCAAGACAATTTTTTTGTCAGTTCTGGTTTTATATTCTTAAAAAGTTTACATGTATGCTGTGTGCTTTATATGACTAAAACAGGGCTATTTATTACAAGCTCAAGTAATAGCTTGTTGAAATAGATAGTCAGTAGATTAAAGTTTGGCCTCTTCTTCTTTTCTTTTGTAGCTTGGCTGTTCATCCTGATAGGATCACTATAGCAACAGGTCAAGTTGCAGGGACATCCAAAGATGGGAAAGTAAGTGGCTTCTTTACTGATGTATAATTGTTTATATTTCATAAGAATATGTTATTTAGAAGATACATGCTGTATTCTTTTCCTATTGTAATTGGTCTTACATTTTTGGACTGAACAGAAGCAAAACTCAATTTGACTGTTCCTATTGCATGCTATCACAGTTATCCAATTCCATTGTCAAGACTGGTCAATGGTTTCTGGTTCCATGACTTAGACTGAAGGTAAATTTGGAGCTGGTCTCTGGGAGGCATGGAGGGGTAAGGCTGCAGAGGAGACCTGAGAGGGCAGATGGATGTGGAGGAAAGGAGGACATTAAATTGTACATTATACAACGTCATTTTTGATCACAGCCACCAAAACCAAACTATGAAGAATGGTTTGGGTTGTTTACTGGAAAAAAGATTTTTTTTTACTCTTGCCATCATCTAGGCAAGAATATTTTTCTCTCTATTGCCACCTATATTATTGTAAATTTAGCTGTAAACTGGGACTATCTCAACAAAGTAAGATGAACATTGCTCCAAAGAGCTAACAAAAGGGAAAAAGAGTGGGAACAAGCAGAGGCAATAAAAATCATGAGGAAAAAGTGACTCAGAAGAGAATGCAGCTGTTGTCACAACCAAACTATTGCAAACTTCTAGGCAGATGCCAAAGAAGAATTTTGGGATAAAGTCTGGATTATCAATATGCTGACTACTTGGAGTGTCATGATTTTAGCCCAGCAATTAAGTACCACACAGCCACTCATCCACCCCTCCCTTCAGTGGAGTGGGGAGGAGGATTAGAAAAAGGACAAACCCTGTGGTTTGAAATAAGTATGGTTGTTGTCATTATTATTATTACATTTTAATTAAATAATAATAACAGCAATAAAGACAACAAAAAGATGCAAGAAAGAAAAGTGATGTACAATGCAGTGGCTCACTGACTGATGGCCAGCAATTGGCCTCTCCTGGCCCACTCCTCAGTTTAGGTACGGGGCATGCTATTCTGTGGGATGGAATATCCCTTTGGACAGTGCACATCAGCTGCCTGGACCATGCTGCCTCCTGGCTTCACATCTGCTCTTCACTGTCAGAGCATGGGAAACTGAAGAGTCCTTAACTTAGGGTAAGCACTGCTCAGCAACAGCCAAAACATCCGTGTTATCCACATTATTCTTGTCCAAAACACAGTACTGCACCAGCTACTCAAAAGAAAATGAACTCCATCCCAGTCCAAACCAGGACAGTGGGGGGGAAAAAAGGAAGTACCAGCTATGCAATATAAGTTTGTTGGAGCTTTTTTTTTACTTACCATTGTATTTATGGAATAAAACCTAAAAGTCTGAGCTCGGTGCTTCAGTGGAATATGGCATATAGATATATAAAAGCCACTAATATAACGGAGGTATTGTTGTGCCCTTGGGGTGTTTAGATATATTTTTTATATTAAAGGACGATTTGGCGGCCTGGGAGCGCAGGACTCCACCAGCTGCCCAGGGCTGCCCCCTGGTGGCCCTGGGGGGCATGGCGGGGCGCGCGGAGCCAAAGGCAGAGGGAGGGCAGGGATGGAGGGAGGAGTTGGTCTGCGGCCAGGATGTACATCTGGAATTTTATTTACAAAATGAAATCTCATTCTGATTACAGTTATAAAGCAGAGTTTGAACATAAAGTTATTTTCCCCAGCCATTTTTATAGTGTTGAAATTAATTGCATTTTAAATATTCCTGAGCTTCTTTTCACACTTTTACCTTTCACGTGTAACAGAGTTATCTCAGTTGGTACAGTTTAAATTCCACCTGGGCCTACCAGTAAATCCCATGTCATGAACTTCAGTGAACAAACTGAGATCAGTGAGATCTGACGTGCTGTAAAATCTGCATAGTCAGTCCCAGATACTGGTCCTAGGCACAATAATCAGCAAACCATTTGTAAAGTATCTGTGCTTCCATGGGTGACACTAGAGAAGTTTGGATAATTTTTATACCTTCAATTGTGATTTTTTTTTCAGATGGATTCTCATTTTTTCAAATCCTGATGGTTTTTTCCATCATTGTTTGAGCTGATGTTTTCTGTGTCTGTTTTATAGCAATTGCCACCACACGTGCGTGTCTGGGATTCTGTAACTCTGAACACACTTCATGTCATTGGAATGGGGTTTTTTGACCGAGCTGTCACTTGCATTGCTTTTTCTAAATCTGTAAGTAAAGTAAATGAATAGTTATATTAAGACTGATCTTTGAAATCTTTGAAATTTAGGTGACCAAAACATACTTCAAGCTGTCTTTTCTCTCAGGTTTCTCTGTAGAGGAGCAGAGCTTGCAGCCCATTTATTTCCAACAGCATAGGTTGCTATTAAAGTTAACAATATCTCAGCATTCTGAGATTTACCATGTACTTAAAATAAACTGCAATTAATTTCTTTGGCAGTTGCAGAAATATTTGTGTACTTGAAATTTCAGCATCCCTACTTTTCTTGAATCATCCTATTCTGTTACCCCCTGCATAGAAATTTATTCTCTCTACACCTTTTAACCCTCTCACCGTGACCAAAATGATTGATGAAAGACTTTTAAAATTTGAGGTTCCCATAGGAGAATCAAAATATTTTGCTAAAAAGCAGCAAAAGCATAAAGGATTTTAGAACTAAAAGGATTGTAAAAAAGTCAAATCCTGTTGTTTGCCTCTTGCCACCATCCTTTGAGCTCTAATCTATCACAGAGATAAAGGAAATATTTACATGCTGATATAGGCAGCATTTGAGTCCCATATAAAAATTTGAGTTTGTGACCTGGCACATGCAAGCTGCAAAGCCCCCTGTACACAGCAGAACCTGTAAGAAATGTATGTGGTGGTGTCTGGTTGTCCTGGCAGCATTTTTAGATAGGAGAGGACTACCTGGTGTGTTCCCTAAGCAAAATTTACTTCAGTGAAAGTTTCTACAAACACTTGAAATCCATTGATAATTATGTTTATAGAAAGTAGAAAAGAGAAGGCTGTATTGGGAGAACTAGTTAAGAATACAAAGGTGAAAGCTGACACAGTTTGACATCAACTTTGAAGGATAAATAAAAAGGGTTAGTGAGCAAACACCCTGTAAATACCCCTCGGGAGGGAAACAGATGCATAACAATACAGGAGCACTATCGGCATTTGCCAGAAGAAAGCCAGTATTTAATATGTGTGCTTTGTGATTTTGGTCACAGCTTGGCCTGTTCTGAGCATCACTTCCCACTCAGTAGCAGCACCTCTCTCACTTTTGACAGCCCTCACTTCAGGTTCCTTAGTCCTCCCTCTGCCCCACCTCATGGGTTGCTTTGGCACGGTTTTTGCAGCTGTGTCTGGTGTGTTGTGGGCCTGAAGAATGAAGAAAGAATGAAGGAATTAGGGTAATTGGTATTAGAAAGAGTGATAAATGTCATAACTATAAAAAAAGACACCTGTCAAGAAGTTGTTTTCTAAATCCTTACTATGTTTTCTGACCAATATGAAGGATAAAATTGTTTCCTGTATTAACAGGCATCTGAGAAGAAAAAATTGGTTTAAATTGCAAAGAAAGAAATCCAGTATAGTTATCAGGAAAAGCTTTTTCAATAAAATAGATAATAATGTGTAGTTTACCTTTGGAATTTTCACTACTGAATATTTATAAAGAGATACCTGCTGCATTCCTGGCACTTGTCTGCAGTTTGCAAGAGTCCCTCTTCTAGGTCCCTTTTTAGCATGACCCTATAAACTATTGTATTTTATGGAGATCTAACTACAAGTATAACAGTTAAAGAGTAAATATGGGTAAATATCTCCATGTACATAAGTATTTCATGATTTTGAATGTGTATTTATATGTTCCTCTTGTTGCTTGGATGATGCATTAATAATTCCCATATTTTGCCTCAGAATGGAGGAAGTAGCCTGTGCTCTGTGGATGACTCCAATGACCATGTGCTTTCAGTGTGGGACTGGCAGAAAGAAGAAAAGCTGGCAGATGTCAAGGTGTTGCAATAAGATATTTTGTACTGCTTGCTTGTATGTAGATCTGGTTTCTTGTAATAAAATGTCTTTCTGTATTTAATTCTTTGTGCCTTTTTAACACTTTCACTGTATAAAAGGCAAGCAACATGAAGAAAGGGAATATTTTCTCTCTGTTAAGATTATGCCAATAATTTCATTTTTTATAAAATTTTGCTCTTGGTATCATTCTAGAATTGATTAGAAAATTTTAGGTAGCAATGATAGGAGCATGTGCAGGAAAAAGATCCTAAACTAATCTTTTGTGTAGAAGTGCTCGTAATCTGACATGATTTTTAAGGATACATTTTGATACTAAGTTATAAAGACATAACATGTTTTGACTGCAAAGTATTCCAGTCTATGTTAGTAAATAAATAGCTCAGAATTATTCTTTTATCAGAAGTATCAGTTTTCCTAACTAGAGAACCATGTAATATTGTTTTCTTTCCTTTGCATTTTAGATTTTGATACAATGTTTTTCTTTTTCCTTCCAAGTGCTCTAATGAGGCTGTATTTGCTGCAGATTTTCACCCTACTGATACAAACATAATAGTTACCTGTGGAAAATCACACCTTTATTTTTGGACACTAGAAGGGAATTCCCTTATTAAAAAGCAAGGATTATTTGAGGTAAACTAAAATGTTTCTCTGATTTTATGTTTATAGTAATGATACAGTCATACAGAAATAAGGTTTGAGTAAATCAAAAGAAGTGATTATTATTAAACTCAAAATGTTGCAGAAGCTCAGATGGCATTCATGGTATGGCACGGAGAACTTTTCCATGGGTAGAACTTCCACACTGAAATTTTGAAATGCAATTACCCATTGGTCCTTGTATTCTTTTTCCTGTATTCTTTTTGCTACATACCCCCACCCTCCCACCCACAACCTGTGGAAAATAAAATTACCTTAAAACTCTCCATGATTTAAAAAAAAAAAGAGTGTGTGATGGCGAAGATTTTTATTTTATGAAAGACCCCATAAAAATACATTTGCATGAATTTTCTTCCCTTTTCCTCTGTTCTGCTCAGACACATGCACATATATCATTCAAACACAGACTGAGCTGGCCACTATTTGGTAAATATCATTTTCATTTCAAGGTTTGATTTGGTTTTGTTTTTGAATATAGACTAAGCTGTACAGCACTTGCATGCACAACTGAGGGATGTTTGCAATGACTGCAGATAACTCCAGTGAGTGCTAGTTAACTGCTTGTAGAGGCTCCTCATGCCTCCCAAGGATAGTCAGAACAAATATTTACAATGTCAGTTAACATACTTTGTGTGAAATCAGGAGGAGCTGCTGAGAGAATGCATTTACATTTTGTTACATTTTATTTTTCATTCATTTTATATGGATTTTTCTCCCTCTTCTGGCTCTGTTGGTCTTGGTGATGGTTAGAGCTGAAAAAGGGTGGTCCTAGCATAGAACAGCTCTTAGTTTGGGGGAGAAAGAGATCATAGACATAGGTTGTCAACAAGGAATATATAATGTCCTTAGAAGCTACCAGTGATGTTTTTGTTTCCTTACACATTTAATTGTTTTGTTGCTGTCAATGTCTTAAATGCAGGAGTTTCATTACAGAAACTTGGGGTTCTTTCAAGAGATGATTCCTTAATTCTTATACCATGGCCAAACCCTGTAGTAATTTTTTTTTTCTCCTAGAAACTTTGGAGTTAAGAATTAGAATAATAAATCTTGTCTGAAACTTTGGCCACTTCGAAATACTTGAAGTCTTTGGCATTCTGCAGTAGTTTATCTCAGAGCAGTCCTGGTCATGTGTTACATGTTGGCAGGCCTTCCCACTCACTCTGTCCCCAGCTTGCAATTAAAGGGTGCAAGATTGGGCCACAAACCTCAGCTGATGCATCTTCTGCCCTTGCACAGATTATTCTGTTTAGACTGTAGGAATGTGTTTAACTCTTGTAGATATTTAAGTGATAACAGAGCTGTATAAGACTAAATTAACCAATTGCATAAAGTTAAAATCCATGGATTGTGTGTTGCTGTGAGTGTATATTTTTCATAACCATGCAGAAACAAGAGAAGCCAAAGTTTGTCCTGTGTGTGACCTTTTCTGAAAATGGTGATACTATTACAGGAGACTCAAGTGGAAACATTTTGGTTTGGGGAAAAGGTAAGATAAAATTTCACTATTCACTTCCATCTTAATATTAGACTGTGAGTGTAGAGTTGAGTGTAGAGCTTCATTTCAAGAAGAATAAATTTTGTTTTATCTTGAGTTCTTTCCCAAGACCAATCCAGCAGATTGTGCCTGGATTCTTTTCTACAAGGAGCTAAAGAATATCTGTACCTATCTGCTAGAGCACAACATTCTATCAACTATGTTCCCTATGGTCAAATACTGAATCACAGAGCCATGCCAGCATGTGGGGCTTTTACTGATGTAAGAGATGCCAAGAGAAGTTCTTTCTTTAATCACTGTACAGAAAGAAACTTTGTTAATGTAATTGATGATCTCCAGTCTCCTGTTCTATCCCTCTCTACTGTTTGCAGAAATTATGCCTATTGACACACGCTTTTAAGAAGACAACAAATAGCAGTATTAGTTTTCCTAGGAAGTCAAGCTAAAATGTATTCCTTTATTCCAGAAGAACAGATGGATAGGAAGAACTTCTTAAAAAGCGTTTTGTAGTGAGAAGAGACCTTCTTTTAGGCAGCAGGAGGCATTGCCTGCCAGAGGGCAAACAGCAACAACATCCTGAACGTGTACTCAGTGCCTGAGATGCCATGCACAGGGATAAGGAGAATCCCTTAAAGGGGGCCTTATTAGCAAAGGAAGAAGGGATATGGATGGCAGCTTTTTCCTACTTACTCAGTGCTTTCTCCCAAGATTCTACTCAAAGGGATAAGACCCTGACAACAATACAGTGAACCAGTTATACAGTTGAGCCTCACTGAGTTGTTTTTGTAGATTTCTTTTTCAGCCAAGGACTGTCAACTGTCATCTCTTTGGCCTGTACACTGCTGGGGGCAGGGGTGGATATGGTGTTTGTAACTTGGCCTCTCATTTATTTCCCTTTCATTTTTCCTATGGTAATTTAAAGCAAGGCACTTCAATATTTTCCTTCTAAACTGACTTTAGAAATTGCACTGTCCCATGTCCCTGTTCTTTACTGTTAATTTGGACCGCCAGCAGACAAGGGAGACAGGGGCAGTGCACTGCTCAGGGACCAGTTTGCCATCATGCTGGTAGACCAATTTCTGCCTTGACTGCAAGCAGCCTCCTCTGCCCTTTCTCCCAGAAATAAAAGGGAGTTCTCTGTGTGCTCAAAATCTCAACTTCTGCCAGCTTTTTAGGGTTGGACAAAAATGTTTTTCCTGTTTTTCTGTCTCAGTACAGTGTACTTGCTCTGCCTTCACTACTTTTGACTCAGAGCTCTATGTGCAAGAGAGGGCTGCTTCCACCAGGTCAGAGTACCCTAAGCAAAACTTTCTCTTAATAGAAATCAGTTGTGCCTGATGCATTATATCCATAGACATGGATGGAGGAAAAGGCAATTGGTTTTTCCTAACTTTCATGAAGTTACCCAAGTTTGGATGCAAGGTGTAAATTTCAGTAATAGAATCACCAGTAATCATTTATTTGTACTTCATAATAGTAATAATTCACCAAATTAGAGATACTTAATCTAATGTAGTTTGTTTTGACAGTGTTGAGTCTAAGAAGCTACTTGAACAAGCAAAGTTCATCAGTAAATGAGTACAGGGTCCTCTGGAGAGTGATCAGTACATTATGCCAGATATACAAGGACCTCTAGCTTAGTCAGATTTTGGTACAAGTCCAGGATCTGGAGGCTGTAGAATATCTTCTGTCTGGAGGGTAAAAGTGACTGGGTCATAGGGTTTTGCTGATAAGGTGTGTAGTGCTACTGCAGGTCCAATGTGGTGTCAAATTATTTCACTTAAACCCCCTTGAAAGGTTTAAATGAACCTATTTCACTTTGTCCTTGACCTAGACTGAGTATATATACTTTTCATCTTTGAGGTGGCGAGACTATATCATAAAATGTACTAATTCATCCTCCTCTGTGGGGTCTGTGTGTTTTGGTCCAGCACCCCATGCCCACTGTTATCATTGCTGAAATGCAATCCTTGAGAGATAGTAGAGAAATGGAGGGAAAAAAATGGGGGGAAAGGAGCTATTAAGCTGAGTATTTCAGTAATAATGCCTTTTTTTCTCCTATTCAGGTACCAACAGAATAAGCCATGCAGTTCAAGGAGCACACGAGGGTGGAATCTTTGCCCTGTGTATGCTGCGAGATGGCACTTTGGTATCAGGGGGAGGAAAAGACCGAAAGCTGATATCTTGGAATGGAAACTACCAAAAAATTCACAAAACTGAGGTGATATTGTCTATCTTGAAATTACTCTGCTACTTTTAAAAAATTCAATTGTCCTCTGAGAAGCTTTTTCTATTTTATTTTATTTTTCTTATGGATCTGTATTCTATGGGAAAGTAAATCAGTGGTAAAATACAGTATTTTCATATGCTGAGTTGGAAGGGACCCATCAGGATCATCGAGTCCAGCTCCTGGCCCTACACAGGACACCTCAAGTTTTCAGTCCTCAGATCATTCCTGTGATTGCCTATTCATTAACATAATATTTCCTTTCTAAGGTCTGTGGTAGCTGGAAAACAAATCTTGTGTATCTTTCCATATTATTTTTTCCGTTCTTTGCATTTAATAATGTGAGTTAATGTTTACCTTCAGAGTATTACAGTATTGAAATGGTTTTATACAGTCCACTTTCCCAAAATGATGTCAGGCTATTTTTAAGGTTTTAGTACTTAAAGTTTTTCATTTGTTTCTTGGTCAATGTTGTTGTTTTTAAAATGTAATTTAAACAAAACTTGAAAAATACTCCAGCTGCTATGTAGGAACTTAGAAGATTAAAGCAGAACTTGTTTGGACAGAACTACTTTGACTGTTTACACACTGAATGTAAGAGAAGAATCAGCAGAAAAGTCTGAGGAAGGGCTTCAACTCTACCATATAATACTAAATAATAATAATAATAATAATAATAATAATAATAATAATAATAATAATAATAATAATAATAATAATAATAATAATAATAATAATTTTGCAAATATGTATGCAACTGATATCTCTCTTTTTGTAATTCAGTTTTTAACACAGTACAAGGGACATACTTGTTGTGCTGTTTCTAACTGCGGTGTCCTTCTTTTTTCTCTTATTATTCTGGTATTCCTTGTTATTTTACATCTTCCCTTGAACTTTATTTTAGAGATTTGCACTGGCTCTTTCAGAACCTAGGATGAAATTAAAGAAACATTCATTGCCAGAAAATGCTCAGAGTAGAAATGCTTAGTCTGATATCACAGCTGCAATTAAATACTGTTGAATTAACACAGCATGAAGGAACCTTTTTTGTTTCTTGAAATACTTGATTTAGCTGAATATTCTGTAGATAAGAATGTCTTGTCTTGTGGTATTAGAGAAGTTACTGAGCTGATGCATCTGTTATAAAGTTTTGCAAGACAGGCACAAGCATTAATTTCATTTCTTTGCTGTGCAATATTTATTAGAACACATTTACCACTTTAAAAATGGCAATACCTGACAAATTGTCTGACTTATCTGTCCTTTTGTCTGTTCTGACCACAGATTCCAGAGCAGTTTGGTCCAATAAGAACAGTAGCAGAGGGAAAAGGGGACGTTGTATTAATAGGGACCACCAGAAACTTTGTCCTACAGGGCACCCTGTCAGGAGACTTTTTCCCAATTACCCAGGTAAGCTGGGTTTCCTTACAGG
The DNA here is from genome assembly GCF_963513975.1 of Fringilla coelebs. NCBI lineage: Eukaryota > Metazoa > Chordata > Aves > Passeriformes > Fringillidae > Fringilla > Fringilla coelebs. Next base: position 12,406,750 of record NC_140034.1, on the reverse strand, counting down.
AACACTTCTAAGTGTGTAAGAGCAGTAAATATCCTGTTTAAAATTAATTTTCATAAATATGCCTCTGATTTCTTATTACAGTACTTTCAGCAATTAGAATAATTATAAATATGTATCTATCTAGAGCTAACATATTTTTGGAATATTTTAATAGCTTGGTCATTTTAATACTGTTTAAACATGTTTAGTTTTGATGGGTTGACCTTCTTGTCTAAAAACATCTCTGCTTGCATAGGGCCACACCGATGAGCTTTGGGGACTTGCAGTCCATTCCTCTAAGCCTCAGTTCTTCACATGTGGACATGACAAACACATTACACTCTGGGATGCAACCACTCACCATCCTATATGGAACAAGATTATAGAGGTATACATTTATTAAATACAGCTCTCCCGTTACAGAAATTCTCTAGTCAGTCAGGTTTTTCTTAGGATTATTGTTTAAAAATACCTAAAAATACTAACTTGAGGGGAAAAAATAATTTCATGTTAGCCTATTTTTGTCATAGAGATCAATGTAAAAGCTTTTTAATGTAGCTGTTCTGAGTACAAGTTAGATTAAATGCACTGTTTGAACCTCTGGTTTATTCAATGAAATTTCATTTGTTATGAAATTATACTTTAAAAACATTAGGAAATTTTCCTTTCTGGAATGCTGTAGGGTATTAGAAACTGTGCAAAGAAATCCTGGATCTCAACAATTCTCTGAAATTTTCTTTAGGGTTAGTAATTATTTTAAATTAGTCACTTTCTTATAATTAATGAGACTATCCTTTCCACCTAGCCTCTAGGGCTAGTAATGACCAATTACTAAAAATGTCAGCAGGTTTACTGGAAGAGCTACAATGTGATACTGTCTTAAAATACAGAAAATTAAGGACATAAGCATTTCCATGAGATGGATCACTGGACTGGGTTTTTTGCTTGCATTTTAAAATTATGTTTTAATGGTATAAGGAAAAAAAAAAAAGCTATATTGGTATCTTCTGCTATAACCTGAAAAGTTCTGGACTTCATTCTTTGTAACTGGACAAGTATTAGAAAGAAAATGCTTAACTTTTTTTAGGCATATGTTTAAATTGCAAGAAAAACACTAGAGTTTTACAAAGTAAAATGTTTTAAAATTTCACATCCAAATAAGAAACCCAGTTTATGCCCTTAATCTCCTACTGAGCTGCAGCTTAGCAGGTGCTGGAAAAAGGTGTTGGTGTGTGTAGGAGTTAGGCTTTACCCCTCCTGCAAAGTTCCACATACCTTTGTTGAATAAGGGACTTGCTTGTCCTTCAGACTGTAGGTAAACTGCAGCTTTGAAGCTTAATTCTAAGGTCAGCTCTAGTTTAAGAAGTTATTTTTATCTCTTATTTCTTTGGGATTTATTGAGAAGCTGCCATTGCCAATGTTATTGTTATGAAATCACTCGCCAAATTATTTTTAGAGAGTAAAGAAATGAAAAGAGTGGCCTTGTACAGAAGGAAAATAAGTTAATTAGATAATATTTCAGTTAGTTAAAAATGCTTTTTTATGCCTCAAGTTTATATTGAAAGAGAAAAAATGACCCCTAAAAATCAGCAAGATAGTTTTACTGTGTTCCAGAGGCCAATAATTGAATTGCATTTTTGTTATAACTTGATAGCATGGACTGGTAAAAAAGCAAGTTTCTTTCTGAAACATTTCAGGATCCAGCACAGTCTTCAGGTTTTCATCCTTCAGCATCTGTCGTTGCAGTAGGGACACTAACTGGAAGGTAAGAGGTGAAGAGCTATACCTTATGCACCAAAAAACCCTGATTTTTCCAGCTCATATCCAAACCCATGTAGATGTATGCAATGACACATCTTCATTCCCTATTGATTTCTATTGAATGTCACAGTGAAATTTATTGTATTGCTTTAGTGCCTAGAAACCCTAGGCTTGGGCCAGCACCCCGTGTTTGCCCTGGGAGAGAGACAGTGTAGACCAGTGGAAGGAGGACATTTAGAGAGGGCAGGAAGTCTAGGTGAGCTGTGAGACCTGGCATGGGAAGTACTGTCACCATACCAGTGACCTAAATGTTAAATCTTTGTGTCCACTGGGAAAAAGGAGAGGCTAAAGAAGGAGTCTGATGTAGTGGAGGGAGATTTCCTCCAAGGCCTTTAGGGCTGCATGGAGGAAATCACGTAGAAAAATTCTGTGTGTTGGAAAAGGTAGCGAGTGGTTCATGATCCCTGATGCAGTGACAACCAGAGAGGCTTTAAAAAAAATGGCAAATGTTCTAGACATAGTGTAAAAATGCACATTAAGAGACTTGTTCCGCTTGCAGAGTGTGAGGGATAAACAAGGCAGAGGAAACTGAGGTGCAGGAGAGTACTTTAGGCAGCAGGTTGAGCCCTTGGTGACATCGGTGGCAGCTGCTGGGTTTATCTGTGGTTGTCTCTCACAGGAGGGACTGCCTTTGCCTAACTTCTCCCTCTCCTTTAGTGTCACTTGAGGGCAGGCTTGGCTGTTAGTACTGAAAACAGTTCCAGTTCACTGGGAACATACAGGGAGCTTGTAGGTTATGAGGCAAGCTTATTTCAGATTTTATATCAATCCTAAATAAAGAACTTACTTTTGTTACTGAATGTACTTTACTACTAAATAAAGTAAAACAGGAGAAACTTTGAGAGGAATATTCTCTTTGTCTTTAGTAATCTGATGCAAGTATTGAAATGCAAATTTTATCTTTGTCCTTTCTACATGTTTTCACAAACTAATTTTTGGTTCATTAAAATTTATCAATTAAATTAAACTAATGAAAAAATAATGAATTAATTCACTTTAAAATAAATGAATTAATCTCTTTCTTCTATCAGAAGAGAATGGCCCTGATGTTTGCTTCTGTTTTCCCTTGCTCTAGGATTTAATGCAGTCATCAATTTAAACATCAATTTAAAGGAGAAGGGACATCACAAGCAATGCTTATTTTATTCTTATGCAGGACATACTAAAACACACTAAAATCTACAGACTGATATGGGGGTCAATGCCCATGCATTTTTACAGTTAAAAAAGATGTGAAAGAAACTATCATTGTGTTAAAGTAAAAATAAACCAAACTGAGTAGCATTTGCTGTTTTTCTCTTCTTGGTATAAAACTTATGCTATTTTGACAGAAGAAAAGTTGGTCAAGATCACAGTAGATTTAAATTCCTTTTGGAATGATTTATTGGCCTCTTTCTGTGTTTACAACAGGTGGTTTGTGTTTGACACAGAAACAAAAGACTTGGTCACTGTACACACAGATGGAAACGAACAGCTGTCTGTAATGCGTTACTCACCAGGTTTGAGAGCATTTATTTACTGGGAAAAAAAAGGCATTGAATTTTTAAAATAAATTAGGGGTTGGCTTGTTTTATAATAAGTCCCGTCTTGTCACACTGAAGTTGAAAATAAGTGTGCCATGAAAAATTGGCAGGACTTTATGGGTGGTATCTTAAGCTCTGGTTTTGTTTTCCCTCCCTCCCCAACATGTTCAATATGGTTTTACTGTGAAGGGGGGGAGAAAAGACTTAACACTGCTGGTTGTTGCCATTGGGTTAGCCCTAAATGGACTATAACTACTTCCAAAAATGTCATGTGTTTTTAGCAGTAATATTTGTTAGTATTAAATTGCTGGTCTTGGTAGTATTAAATTGTAGTCTTGGTAGATACATCAATATGCAACTGGAAAATTAAAAATAACATTTCATTTATTCATTTTTCAGTATCAAGGCCTTTAAGAACAGTTCCTCTTGTCTATGACTTTTCAAACAAACTTTTCAAAATTAGCCTAAGTTCTTTCTTGCAGGAATAATTGCAGTTTCACTTTTCTGTTTATAGATGGAAACTTCTTGGCAATAGGTTCCCATGACAACTGTATTTATATATACGGTGTAAGTGAAAATGGAAGAAAGTACACTAGAATTGGCAAATGTTCAGTAAGTAACCGTTTTTCTCCTGGTTCAGTATCAACACCCAAAGTGTATTTTGTAGCATTGTATTAATACTGTCACATTGTGGCACACTATTAGTGCAGTTAATACATTTTCTCTTTGTAGGGTCATTCCAGCTTCATTACTCATCTGGATTGGTCTGTTAATTCACAATATCTCGTGTCAAATTCAGGAGACTATGAAATCTTATACTGTGAGTAAAAATTATATTTAGTCCTTTTGTGCAAAGTTCATGCAGTCTAACACAGATTTAAAATTTAAATGAGAGCATATAACTGCCAAGATCAACCATATGTTTTAATTCATCTGGTGTAATCAGAAATCTATACAGTTTGAGAATTAAACGTTGTGATGTGGGGTTTTTCCTTTTCTAGGGATCCCTTCTGCTTGTAAACAAGTTGTGAGCGTTGAAACAACTAGGGATATAGAATGGGCCACTTACACCTGTACTTTAGGATTCCATGTTTTTGGTAAGTATATTTCCTCTTAAAAGCTCTTACCCTTCTTCTTATTAACAAACACTTGGAATGCCAACTTTTGCTTATGAAACATGACTATTCATAATTCAGGGAAAAATACAGAACTTCTGTTATGCCATTTTTATTACAATCTGTCTTCTTATTTCAATCCAGAAGGACTCTGATTTAATATTCTTGCTAGCTTCAAGTACAAATATCATATTATAACATAAATGGGAGATAAGGAAAAAATCACATAGTCCCTTTCTGTCACAGTAGAGCAGCATCTCATAATGTTTAATTTAAAGTACCAGTCTGTGAAATTGTCATGTATTTAGGCAGTTACTGGGTCGAATCCCCTTACCAGAACTGGTTTCATTTGCTCTGGTTACTGTGCAAACACAAAATGAATGATGGTCTCCTCCATTAAGAACTTATCATGTATTATGATACAGTCTGTAGCAATTAAATTGAGCTAAAGAAGTTCAAAAAGAAAAATATGACAAAATCCAATGGTTTGTTTCCATGGGACTTCTCTTCTGCCAGTTTTGAAGGATGCACTTTCCCCAATGTAGTCTGAAGCTTTGTACTCATTCTACAATATGTGCAGGGCTGGACAGATGGTTACAAACACTGAGTACAAGAAGCTTCAAATTCTTGAGTCCTCAAGAGGAAATAGGAAGCCATGGTAGAAGTTCAGAGAAGACTCTGGTTTAGTATAAGTGGTGAATAAGGAATATTTGCACCCGTGTTTCAAGTAGAATGGATTGCAGTGATAGGTTTGAAGGCAGACAGAAAGGGCATGGCTTCAATTTTCAAGGGCCTGAAGATGCTATGGCAGTAGCAGTATGCTGGGAAAACACCTTCGAGTTTTCTATCATTTAGCTGACAGGCAGTACTTGGATAGCACTTGGATATCACAGCACGCAGATTTAGTAAAAGCAGGAAATCCTGCAAGATTGGCTGCATGCTGACATGATGTATTTTTCATTTAAGGGATAGAGGCTCTTATGGAACTATTAAAATATTTCTGGGGTTTGAGTACACCCTACACATAGTTACAAAGCTACAAAGCATTATTTAGCATCACAGGTTCAGATATTCTGAGATACTAAATACTTTATGTGAGGATTCCTTACTTTTTAGTTCAGATTCCTGCAAAATACAGTGCTATTAGAATCTGGGGCTGCTTTTGATGCATAGAAAGTCAGAGGAGAGAGGCATGTCACACTTGAGAGGGAATCTCCCTCTTGCAACAGATCAGCTTTTTTGAGCCAGAGCATGGGACAAAATAATCTGCTGAGGGGGGAGGAGACATGATACTGAAGTGTTACAAACCCCAATGCTTTTAAAAATATTTCTTTAATAAAAGACTTACTACAATTTGATGACAAACCCAGTTAGTGCCTACTGCTTTCAGTAGGGAAGGAATAGTTTGGAAAGTTGAAATAAGTCAAGTGTTTTAAAAATAATTGCATGTGATGAACCTTGTTGTATCTATAAAAACAACTGGTTAGTGTCAGCTTGAGACCATTAGTACTTATTTTCAACATCTCACAGAAAACAGGCAAAGTTCTGAAAAACTGGAGAATGAAAGCAATATCTGCAGGATCATATAAATGCCTTCAGAGTCCATATGGAGAGGCTAAAGTGCAGAGTGGCTAGAATAATAAACTGAGGAAGCACATAGATTATGAGCTTTTTAATTTTTTTTTCTAAGTTGATCAGTACTTTAGGGCCTCAGAGCAGCCAGTTAGAACAGTCTTCACATGCTTGCTGGGATGGCCTCACTGGACACAGAAGCAGTAATCACAGTATCCAGGATGTGGGGCTTCTAGTATATTGATTTTTCAGTAGCTATGGCTGACTGAAGCCAGGGATATTTTCTCTCTCTGGTAGAACCACACAAAAATCCCAAACTATGCACAGCACCCGCAGCTCAGCGTAACCAATGCAGGGGGAAAAGGGAACTCTGGTCCCTTGAACACCTGTCTGTGAGCATGGGAACAGATTAGTCAGCCTGGAAGTGTTTAGAGATGATTCATCTGAAAGTCAATAGCATGTAAAGAAGTGTGCTTGAGGGGGGATGTTTTAGTGATGCAAACACATAAATGTGAAGGAGCAAAGGCTTTAAAACACTTACTGATCTATAAGCTCTTTCAAGAGCTGTGTGCTGCTGGATGCAGTAGTAAGGTATCAGTTCAAGGCACGTGCCCAGTTTCGAAAAAAATAGTGTTTGAGGTGAAGTACAGGAACAGATGAAATCTAAGATTGTGTACAAAGCCTGACAACATTGCAAGCAAAGGAGAACTCAGATTGGCTGGGTTCAAAACCGACTAGAACACTGTAAATGGATTATTATGTTTGAATATCTTTATTAAGAGCATGCATGATAAGTCAGCATGTAAAGTTTGTAGGTGGTATAAAGCTGCAGGATTAGCAAGCTGTCTTGAGAAACAGAGTGGTATGAAAAGAGGAAGGAATTCAATAGAGTCAAAGAGGAGGCTCCCCACTAGAATGGCAGAACCCAGTTGTACAAATGCAGAACAGATGAGAGCAGATCTGCCCAGAAAGATCAGATTACTTTTGCATACGAACTGAACATGAGTCAACAGCATTATGCTGTTGTAGGAAAGGCAGCTAGATTAGTGAGATGTGTAATGAAAAGGATGCCATGCAAAATGTGAAGCAATCATCCATTTATCAGTATTGGTTTCAGTCACAGCTGGAATGGCTGCTTCTGGTTTTTGCACATTGGACCAACAGGTAATGTGCTGACTAGCAAGAATAATTAATTATCCATCTAAATATTGTTCTGGGAAAAGAGATGTAATGAGTGACTTTTAGAGAAGAGGAGGGAAAAATAGCATGGCATCACTCTTCAAATGAGAGAGAGGAAATGGTCTCTTCTACAGGTCTGCAGAGGATGGGAAAAAATAAGCACTACTTTTCAGCAAGGGGGATTGAATTTGCATATTCATAAAAACTGAGTGAGGCACTGGGATAAATTTCGAAAGAACCAAGAGATTCAAAGAAAAATCCTACTATTATCCTTTCCCCATTTTCAAAATGGCAGTCTTGTTTTTTTAACCATTTCCTTCGGGGGTTATTTATCCTTCAGGGGTTATATATTCAACTTGTCATGGTGACCTCTTGGGAAGACTCCTGCCTCTCTTCAGCTAGCATTTGATATTCATATAGCCTGCTTCTTGTCAAAGCAGATGTTGAAAAATTTTCTGTGTCTCTTTGTTCTGCATATTCATAATTCCAGGAGTAGCAATTATTGTGTTTCTTTGCAGGTTTCTTTGGGCCTCTTTTACTATCCCTGATCTAGCAATGTGGTGTTTCCACACACATCAGGAAAGTCAAGAGCAGTCTACAAATCAGACTTTGTATTTGATTTACAGCAATTTGTAATTCCTTATGAAGACATGGAATGATCTCCTGGTAGTGAATTGCTGTGCAGTGATACAAAGGCTGTATTTGGGAAGAATCCCAGTGACTGAAGGGTAGCTGTTCCCACGGTGCATGCCAAGTGCCCACTGTGGGGTTAGAAGTATCCCAAAGAAGGAGAAACTGGAGTGTGCCTCTGGAGTTCATAGGGGAGTAGGAACTCTCTCACCCTGAGCTGCAGCAGCAGAGGAGGAGCATGCCCTCGAGTGGGCAGGGCTGCAGGGGCACACTGCAGAGGACAGGTGACACAGGGACAGGCACTGACAATCACAGAGCCAAGACACAGCAGGAGTTTTGCCAAGTCATGATGGCAGAACACACAGCATAACTGAAGATGACAGTGGTCTCTGAAAGCTTGGTGCCCTTTATGTTGAGTTGGGATTAGATAAAATCTAAATTAGAAAATCATAACCAGAAAAAGCCTGCAGTACTGCATACAAAATCCTGAAATTTCAATAACGGGGTGGATTTTAGTAAAATTGAAATTTATTACAGGCAAGTATTCAGAGGCTTTAAAGATGTGGTGCACAGATTTGGTCTCTGCACTGTTGACCTTACAGTTTCATTTTAGGACACTACTTCATGCATGAACAGCAAAGAGAACAGTAGGTGGGGAAGGAAGAGAAGTACTCAGAGTAGAACAAAAGCATTTAAAAACTTATAGTAGGTTCACTTCCTTTTCAAGGGATCCATTAATTAATAAATAATAATTTTAACTACAGAATGTCTTTTTTCATAGACTTTAGACTTCAGTAATACAACGAAATTACTTTTGGATCATATTCTAGTCTAAAAATCATACCCATGTAATATGGAAAAAGTCTGTTAACTCATACATAAGGAGAAGGGAAAATAAAAGCAGTAACTGTTGCTTTTCCACATAACCATATGAAAATTCTTTCAGGCTCAGACACATGACTGTAATTCAGCAGAATGCATCTTCTCAGAGTACAAAGCACTTTGCTGACTAGAGGGAATAAAGTGGTTTTTTATGTGTTTGATTGCCTCTTAGAATTTGGACTTTAGGTGGTATGGAAGCACACATTCTGACTCAGATGCAGTTATTTTTATAGGTTTTTCTTTTCCTTAAACAAGTCATCCTTTATTCGTATTTTAACAGAAACTTAGGCTGTCATTTTTATTTCCTCTATAAAAGCCTTTAATTAGTCCCTCTGTGTTTCAGGTGTGTGGCCTGAAGGTTCAGATGGCACAGATATCAACGCTGTCTGTCGATCCCACGGGAGAAAACTGCTATCAACAGGAGATGACTTTGGCAAAGTACATCTCTTCTCATATCCATGCTCACAGTTTAGGGTAAGGTATTTCCCAAAAATTTACTCTTGTAGTGAGTATTTATACATCTAAGGGATTTATTTAAAGTTGATTGAGACAACAATTAAATTTAAAAGTTAATTTAATATTAAAATACTTCAAGAGAATGACGTGCTGCCTTGGTTTTATTGTTGCATGAATGTCCTAATGAGATGCTTTTATTCTCACTAATATGGTGTTTTCTAGGCTCCAAGTCATGTGTACGGTGGACACAGTAGTCATGTAACTAATGTAGATTTTCTCTGTGAAGACACCCACCTCATCTCCACAGGAGGAAAGGACACAAGTATTATGCAGTGGCGAGTCATTTAAAGGAAACGTCAGCATGAACATACACAGTTGAGTCGACCATGCACAGAACTTATGTATAAACTGTATATTTAAAACTTAACAGTATGTTTGCAGTTTAGCCTGGTCACTGTGATTTTTGTTTAAAAAATTCTTACAAACCTCAGGAAAATTAAGCCCTGTGCTGGTTACCTTACTCAGTCTAGTAGTTTTTTTTCATTGTGTCACACCTTAAGATTGATCGTTCTCTGTTGTACAATATACAATGCAGTACAAGTTTAATATAAGAAATGTGGCTTGACAGTTTGCAATACAGTGGTATCAGCAGAATGTGACTATCTTAAATGTTTTCTATAAACACTGCTAAACTGGTCACAAAAATGCCTTTCAAAGACTGTATATATGTGCTTATTCGTTTCACTATCTACACTTTGTACTATATATCTACTTATATAGAAAAATCTATGACAGTGTCAAGGTACTGAACTGTTTCTGCTGGAGGCTGATGAATAGATACATAAAGTATAAACTGCAATTTAAGATGCAAAAATTAGTGCTCTAGACCTGAAAATGTGAATGCTGGTAAATTTGCATTCTCTTGGTAACAGCACACTGTGGGTGTCACCCATGAGGAGTTGTGTTCCTTTTCCAATGAATCAGCAGGCTTTGTCCCAGTTTGAGCTGAATTTCTCAGCAGGGCTTACAGATGTCTGTGTGGTTCAGGTAGTCCATATGAGTTTAAATTAAAAATCTTTTTACTTGTATATGAAAAATTTCTTTTTGAAAACAAACCAATAAAGCTTGGCCACATCCCCATTATTGGCTCATATATTTAACTAATATGTATATTAATCAGCATGATGCTATATTGTACATGTATAAGATTTTAGCAGTTCATAACAAATGGTAAGGCCATCTAGCTTTACTTTTTTATGCTTATGGATACTGTATATTTGTATTTTAAGACCAAGTAGACCAAGTCTAAAGATATCTTTTTAAGTGTACCATAAACCTGCAGAGGGTAAAGGAAGACTTGGAAGCCTACATGAAATATTAATGTGTAACTTCTGGCCCCTGTGTTTTGTGCATGGATGGGTATTTATAGTATGAAATAAGATTGTGTTTTGCAATGAAGTAACAGTGGAGGTGGTAAAAAATGGTTAAGAAGGCCTTACCAATGTTGATTGTGACACAGATTGAAATGTATTGTTTACTATGAGGAATGTATCTGAAGAATTTTAAAAGAAGAGTTCTAAGTGGACTCAAAAAAGGTAATATTAAAATTTTGCTTGTAACAGACAGTAAATGTTAATTCGCTGAACTCTAAAGCACTGGTTGTTTAGAGTGATTTAAATGAAATTGAATCAATAAATTTTGAAACTTTTTTATTACATCTCCAACCTCCTACACTGAAAGTGCAGGACACCAATAAACATGTATTAAAGTGACTTCTCAATGCATTCTTCTTGTTTAGTAAGGTGTCTTTGTTTAAGCATGATAAAGAGACAGGCTTTTAGTTAACACACATTTGTGATTTCTCAATTAGAGATGCATTTGAAAACATTTAGCAGTAAAATCTAGATTTTGGGGTACATAATTTTATGTGTGCCCATGACCCTGGGGACTTAATGACAATACATACCTGGAGAATGAAACTCCAGCTTTGCAGCAGGAAGGATACCCCACATGCTCTCACCTACAATCTGCCTTGGTCCTGCCTCCCTGTACACACCTCCTGCTTCTGGGTACTCAGCTGGTGGAATGTTGTTCCACCGCTCAGATTTATGCTCATGGCAAGAGCTCCTGACAATTTCTGTGTTAGGAACTTGTCCTCAGACAAGACCTTTGAAGGCCATGGTGTCAGGGTCACTTGAACCTGATGTTACCTGCCACTGTCACTGAAGGCAGAGGTCTTGATCCCGGCTGGTTACTCTGATCCCATGCAGCAGCACAAGAGTTATTGTGGCCATAAGCAGAACCCAGCTGGGACACAACAATTAAGGCAAACAAAAATCCTGTTTCCTCAGTTTCTGATCTAGCTGTGCAATGTCAAAAATAAATGGCCAAAGAAGCACTGGAACAACTTTTTTTAATAGTGATGTTAATCTCCCTCTTCTTGAAGTGTGTGAAGCTAAGGCACAATACCCTTACCCTTTCTAAGGTTAACCCAGTCATGAGAGTGCATAACACACAAGTGACAGGTTTTCATTGTGTCTGGATGCTTGGTTATCCACAGTGCCTTCTGTTGATTTTTTTTTTATTAATTTGCTTTTGCAAATGGGGTGCTTTCAGGTTTTTGACTTTTGGAACTGTAGGTGATTTGTCATCACTTGCAGCAGAGAAAACAGGAGTTGCAAATTGGCTTGGCTCATTCCCTTTTATCCTTCTCACATGGTGCTACTCTTGGGATATAGTAAAGCATTTGTGATCCCTTTCTTCATTTTAAACTGTTATCCTTTAGAAGAAATAGATGAGGAATACTGCAAGTTCATCCCTAGGGTTACTGATCAAAGGGCTTTTCAACAATCCCATCCCATCTGTGCCTCTGCTGCTCCTCTGTTTCTAACTTTTGCCGTTAAATGTGTCTTTGTTCCTCTATGAAAACCTGATAAACGTATTAGCTGAATTGGCAAATGGAGGGTAATGTCTTAAGCCAAATATCCGTTTGATGACTGTTATTCTCCTTTCTTTATCCAGGAAACTCTGCACAATTTTGCCATTGTTATAGCTAATCTTCAGCTCTCCTCTCTTCCATCCTAGTTCCTTTGTTCTTGCATTTATTTGTTTTCTCAGGAGTGTCTTTTTCACTTTACAAGAAAAAGAGAACAAAATAAAATGAAGAAAGAGCTTTGTGTATTTTAATCTCTCAAAAACACCTGAATTCTTTACCTGACACTCTGTCTGCAGCAGCTCTCTTTTCCTGCCCTGCCACAGAGCATAAGGCTGGCCTGAAGTCCATGGCTGAAGACACTCCTGGGTCTCTGCTCCTGTCTGTTCCCTCCCCTCATCCTGGCTGCAGCAGGTGCAGTGTTTCTTGAAGAAGAGACTCATCTTTTCATGTCTTTTGTGTATTGCTATTATCTACCAAGCATCCCTTTCAACTTCCTTTTGTTTCAGTTCCCATTTCTTGCTTTCCTTCTCTTCATTCTAGCATTACTGTTCAGCTTCCAGGACTGCATCCATGACTGGCATATGTTGCTGCCCTTACCTGCTCATAAAGCCAGTGGCCCTGACTACCTCTCTGATAGTTTTGGGGCTGTGTTCCTGGTTTCTTATTGTTCCTGGTTTCTTATTGTATCTCTGTTCACACTTCTGTGACTTGTGCTTCAGGATATCAGTGAGGGCATCTGCTGTTAGCCCTTTCTCCCTGCCCTGCCACCTCCCTGAGTGGGGACACTGAGGGGACCACCACTGTCCTGTTGTTTCTCGATTCTCTGTTTGTCTGTGGACAGCTTCTGATTTGCATCATGTACTTAGATTTTGAAATATTTTTGGGTTGGGATTTTTTTTTTCTCTGTTCTATGGCATTTAGCAAAGGGATTTTGGGATCCTATACTCACTCCAACAGAATGACTGTCATATTTATCCAAACTGATGAGCATGTATTTGGGTAATGCTTCTCTGTTTGAGTATTCAAAGTGGTTAGCTACTAAAGTTGATACTATCTATTCTCTTAAGTTATTCAGAAAACAATACAAATGCTTTCAAAATACTTCTTTCTTCCTCTTTTACACACTTATAAAATAAACATAGACTCAATCTGGTTTTTAGGATCATTGCCCATTTCCAAGTAGAGACTTTTCATTATTTTGTTTGCCTCTTCTGTCTGTCTTCATATATTTATTTTACTCAGAAAGGATGCGTGTTTGTATGATATCAAAACTACAGCCTTTTTCAACTTAATCCAATATGTACTATTTTAATTATTTCCTGAAAGATGATTATTACATAATGGTTTCTGATAGTGCTTGGTTTTGACAGGTTGTTGAAACCTGAGAGGTATTAACAATTTCCAACAGATAAGCTCTACAAAAACCAGTCACTATATTGAAAATAAGTTAAAAAATAAAAAAGCAAAGAAGGTGATAAATGTAAAAGAAAATGTTTTTTGTAATGCTGGTGAATTAAAAAATCCTACCATTTCAAATTATTTTAAAAAATTCCTTGTGGAGCAAATAAATTTTGTTAAAATGGATTTTTTACTTTTGTAATTAATATGGGGTTAGTTAATTCAAGGCCATATTTCCTATGTGAAATGTTTGGATGATTTTTATTCTTCAGAAGGTTTAATATTAGAGGATATTATTTTCCTTCAGAATTATTCATGTGCAAGAGCTTGCAAGGGCAAAACAGCCCCATTTTTGCAAAGGCTGGCATTTTTAATTTCTTCTGGTTCTGCTCAGGGAAGCAGGCAGTCTTTTTGCTCTGTTTTCTACGGGAAACAGGGCTGTTGACAGATCACTCAATTGCATCCTCACAAAATCCTACAGATGGCAAGGAAAATGTCACTTTAATTACTAGTGGAAAGAACAGACTTATGGGAAGCCTGAACTGAAATCCTCTTCTCCCATTGCTGGCTGGGATTCACAGCTGTGCCAGGGCAGTCTCGTTGCTGCCATGCAGCCCCAGCTGCAGCAGCCTGCCCTGCACAAGAGCTGCCCCAAGCCAGGGCACCTCCTCATCCAGAGGATGGGAGATGAGGAGCCAGCTCCTGGGGGAAGGAAGGACAGAACACTCCCAGATGTCTGCTTGTGGATGGGGGCTGCTGGCTGAGTGAGGACATTAGCGGTTCGTGCTCTTGCTGGGAGAGATTTATTGTTCTCCTTAGTCATGAACTCCTGCAGCAATTTCATTTTTCTTAATGGAACTACTTTGCCCCCTGAATTCATCAAATAATGGCAGAAGACCAAGTGATAATTTGCATGGAGGTATCAATGGCAGTGCAGCCAAAGCTGCCATCTAGCTCTGAGTCTGACAGAACTTTTTTGAGTCAGCAGCGATAGCGATGGGCTAATCTTCAAAAGCCACTTCAGAGACCTGTGTCAGTCAGGATGGTTCACAGCACTGTGGATCCCCCCATTTCCTGCCAAATGTGGAGGTACAGGAAAGAGCCTCCTTTCACCAGGGCCTGTCAGTGTCACCTAACACTGTAGGCACTCCTTAGTGAGTAAGGTCAGTAGGCACTCACGTTTTGCCTGTCTTGTTGGGAAAGCTTCATGTCTTGGACTCAAGTGGTTCCTCCCCACCAGCTTCACAAAGGTTTAGTTCTACTATCTTTTGGCTGACTACAGACTACACTAAAGGAATTTAGACATTTCTGTTTGTTTGTAGTGGACATATCTGTCCTTAAAGGCTGCCTCTTTGGGTCTAGTCTGGGGTGCTGAGCTCAGAATCATAGGAATGGTGACCTGCTTTCTGGGTCTCTATGCAACTGAATGGGTTTTTATCATGAGCTTGGAAGAGATGAACATTTTTTAAATCTGCCCTTTGAAATTACCTAGAATAAGCATGTAGCCAGAGGGAAGCAAATTCATCTGCTCTGTGAATTCTGTCAGTTGCTCCAAATTCCAGGTTGTAGGATAAAGAAATCTCCTTCAGGCTGTTCAGTCATTATGGTTAGAAAGAAAAAAATAAAAATCCTGGGTGAGTTCTGCAGCCATGTTAGATTATTGTAATTTGCTGTTGCCTTGATTTGCCCTTGCACTGCAGAGATGTGCTAAAGGGGGAACAGTTTGCACAAGCCCGAAGAGAGCTCCTCTCTACAAAATCAATTGCCTGGCTGTTCTTTATGGATTCAGTTTCTCATTGAGATAAATGTCATCATTTTAGGGTTCCTTCCTCCCTGCCCTACTTCTCCTTTTCGTCAGCTTTCATTGGCATTATAACATCAAATTTATGACATCAGTGTATAACCACAGGGAAGGTTATTGCACCAGAGGTTCAAGTGTTTTGGCCTCTTTACAGCACCTAAAAAGAGCAGAAGCTGAGCTCTGTCTGAGAGTCTCTGTCTGCAGCTCAAACAGTTGGAGAGAGCTGACAGGAGGCTCAGCCCAAGTGAAAGGCCCTGTGGCATTTCCCGTATGTGCAGCTCCTGCTCAACAGAAAATGTGGCCACACGCAGCCTTAGCAGCCTGGAGAGCCCCTGGAGAGCACAGCACCACCTCTGTGCCAGCTCCCTTCCCACTGGCTTTGGGTGAGAGGGAAAGTCACCTCTGGCCTTGAACAGGTCCCCAGGGTCTGCCTGCAAGGCAGAGCTCCTCCCTGCTGCCTGGAAGTCTGCAGCTTCCTGCTTCAGCCTCCCCAGTGATTGTAAACCCTGCTCTCAGAAGGCATAACAGGAAAAATAAAAGTGCCAGTGGGCTACTCCCTTTCCAAGAGGAGGCACTGACTATCTCCCTGAAAGCAAAGTCGGACTCCCATCTTCACTGGAGGAAGTGTAATAAAATAGAATTAAAGTATATCAACAGTCTATTTTTCCTACTTATTCTCTGCCCCTTCCTATATTCTTTCCCTTCTTCACAATTTCCTCATTTTTTTCCTTTTCATGTAATTTCCCTTTCCTTTTCTTGTAAAAATAAAAATTCCAAACTTACTAATTCCTTCATTTTTTTTGTAGTCTCCATTTTCCTATTCCCTTTAGCACCTGCTGTACTCTTCTGCTACTTGATTCTTTGTTCAGCTCTCTTCTCATCCTTTCTTCTTCATCCCAGATTGGATGAAGTATTGCTAAGGGAATCCAGGTGCAGACAGTGAGTGGCTCCTTTGAGCTGCCACAACAAAACTGAGGTGGAGCCTTTGCCAAATGGTGCCAAAGATTGTAGGGATGTGGTGATGGTGAAAACCCAACATCCAGCACCGAACCTCTCTGAATTTTGGGAACCTTTGAATCCTGCTTTGCACCTGAAATTGGAAATCATGTTCTTTCTTTTTCAGTGAAGTGTCTGTGAAATTGTACAACTTCATCTTTGGCAAAAGTTCTGAGCCATGTTTCTGTCTGAGGAACAATTTCTTCTAGGAATCAAAGCATATATATTACTGGATGTGATATAATTACTTGATATAATTAATTCCTCTCAAGGGTGACTTTCACTAGGCTAAATCCTCCTTGCTTAGGAAGAGCCTTCCAATAACAAGTGTGTAAAACAAGCTATTGTGGACATTTGTTTTCCCTTTTCAAGGGAAAAGAGATTGTTTTGTGGACAAGTCCACAGGAAAGTGCCAGAGTGTCAAGAGAAAGCTCTGAGCTGGACAAATTCAGTGGGAAAAAATGTCCACAAGGCTCTTGCTGCACCAGCCTGGACATGGCATGGAGTGTCTGAGAAAAACAGCTGGATGACCTTGAGCTCCTGATAGGAGGATGTTTACAGAGGACGTTGCCCTGGGCGCTGTGACTGCATAAGGAGGGCATCCTCTTCCTCCTCCCCTCCTAACATGAAATCTCTGAAACAACAAACAGAGCAGGCCCCAGGGCAGTTATTGCAACAGGACCCAGAGGCCTGGCAGCAGATCCATCAGGGCTTGCCATGCATGAGGTCTCAGCTGGGAAAGGTGCAGTCGTAAGGACAGCACTTCTCTTCTGCAGGTCTTTGCTGGGCTCTGCAGGAAAATGTGCAGATAGGGAGAAGTGCAATGGGAAGATGGAAGAGTGATGGAGTCACTCACAATGAGTCCAGCAGGATGGAGACCACCCTGGTGGGTCAGGATTTCCCCTTGGACAAAGAGCAGGTGAATTACCAAGAGTACAGTCAAAGATTATATATCTGTCAATACAAATTATCAGCTTTAAGTCTCTTGGAAGACATACAGTTCTAATTGCAATATAATGTCCCAGCAAAGCAATTATTATATGGTCCAGTCACGTCTTTCTGTCAACACTGTGATCTGCTGGTCAACCAACGAATGTTGATAAGGAAGCCTCGTGGATTCTGATATAAGAAAGATTTTTAATGCTGTTCTATTTTTGTGCTGTTAGTGGCCAGCAAGATTGGTATCTGTCTTTCCTCTCTTGCTTCTTTCCGTAAGAATAAATACAACAGCAAATATAATTGTCTAGTCTAGTAACCTCACTGCATTTCTGCATCCCTTCTCAACCACCTCATGGGCAATTAAGCCTCCCAACCATTTGCAAGGGTAGATGCTGCACAAGTTTATATCCAGTGAGGTGTTGCAGCTTGCCCAGGGACAGAGAGTACCTGTGCTCAGGAGCCAGTGCAGGTACAGAGTGGTGAGTGGCAGAAGCCATCCCTGTCCTTACCCAGGGGTTTGCAGTCCCTTGTGGGCAGCTGCCAGGGCTGGATGTGTCAGTACTGGGGCACATGGTGGCTGTGATTCCAGCTCTTGGTGCCCCTTTGTGCTGTGCAACCAAGGTGCACAGCTAAATCTCCTTGCAGAAGACAGTTTTGCTTCTATAAAACTAAACATTCTAGTTTTATATCCCAAATATAGTATGATTTACGTAAATTTATTTGCTTGTTTGATTTATGCCTGTATAAGCCTATTTTAAGGAAATTATATTTTTAAAAAACAGATTATCAGTGAAATTACCTATGGATTTGCTATTTTAATCAAGTCTTAAATTCTAGTATTACCATGAAACTCTAGTTTAATAAGTGTCCTCCCTGCCTTATGCTGACTCCCATCTGTCCCATGAGCTAGTCAGTGACCCACACTCTAAAGGATTAGTCAGATGATAGTAATAAGAAAATAGGTTTCATTTTTGCTCATTATTTCTTCATATGCTTACTACCTTCAGCAACCTCATCACACATGAATGAGTTTCTCCAAGCCACTGTCACTTGGGGGAGACTGCATATCAGATCTGCGGTCTGACACAACTGTTCCTTGATACAAACAAACATTTTGCCTCCTAGGAGATTTAGGATAATTGCTAATAAGAAAGGACTTTAAGTTTTGGTTTCAAACAAACAAGGAGGCTTCTTAGATATAAGGGAAGCAGCTTCTTTAGGAGACCCTCTCCATCTGAAGTGAGCTTAGATTCCTTGGAGTGGTCGCTTGGGAACAGGATGGAGCAGACCTGCTATGGGACAGGGAAAGCACGAGCTGGGAGTTGTGCTTGTGAGGCACTAGACTGCTGGGGGTTCCCTCCCCCCAGCCCTTCATTAACTCTGTCTCTAATTATTTTTATAACATATTAATGATCATTGAAAATAGCAGATATCAGATATGTATTAGCTACCAAGAAAGAAACAAGCATGGCCTTGAATAAAGGCATATACATGATTACTACCATGGGGTTTGTTGCTGTCATATTTTTGTTGTTGTTATTGTAGTATATTTTATTTGGTATGGAGCTGCAGTGGACAGCAGCAAAGGTTGACAAGCCAGTGGTGAAAGAGTTCTTTAGGGCATTAAATCTACGGGCCTGCTTTTTGCAACATTTCTTCTGGTGGCATAGGTTACCACTACAGTAAAAGTGTTGTATTGGCATGAGTATATAAACTTTTCAGAGAAATTGAAATAAAAATGTATTTATGTGGAAAATGGCACCTATTGCTTTGCTCTTCATCTCCTGCATGTTCTGGGACACACCTGGTCGCCTCCCGTGCAGTCCCACAGTCTGCTCTGCACCACGGGCGCATTCCCCTGAGCACTCACACAACTTTGCACCATAGGCACTGCCCAGAGCCACCTTCCCCAGTCACACTGCCCAGAGCCACCTTCCCAGCCACACTGCCCAGAGCCACCTTCCCCACACTGCCCAGAGCCCACCCTCCCAGCCACACTGCCCAGAGCCACCTTCCCCAGCCACACTGCCCTGAACCCACCCTCCCCACACTGCCCAGAGCCCACCTTCCCCAGCCACACTGCCCTGAACCCACCCTCCCCACACTGCCCTGAACCCACCCTCCCCACACTGCCCAGAGCCACCTTCCCCAGCCACACCGGCTGCACCTTCCCAAACCCACCCCGCACACAGAGCCAGGGGCTGCGGCTGCCTTGCCCTTCGCGGCACAGCGGATGGAGGTGGGTCTCAGGGAGCGATGGGGGCGGTGTTAATTGGGACACAGACACACAGAGGGAGGGGGCCAGAAGCCTTTTCTTTTCCCGACAGACCATGTGCACACCCACTGCTTGCTGTTGGATTACATGGCTGTTTGGGGGGTTTTGTGTCTAAACTGGGTGATGCAAAACTGGGAGAGATCAGTGGGACATCTCCCATCTCTGTGGGACATCCACGGAGAGTCGGAGTGAAGAGCCTTTACTCTTGAGAAATGGCAAACAAGTTATAGGGACCTATGTATGGAAGACCTGAGAAACAACTGCATAATTTTGTCCCGTATCATGGCAGATCCTTGAGGATATTCAAGTGGTACCAATTTCAAGATAATCTTTTTTCCACTGGGTGATGCATGGCAAAAGGTAAAGAGACATGGAGAGGGACAAGGGAAGTTCCAGGCTCTGGACCTCGTCAATATCATCACCCTGTGGTTTGGGCTGCACGAGGGAGTTGGCAGGAGGTAACTGAAGAGCAGCGGGGGTGAGGAGGTGAAGAAGGGCTGCGGGTTAGGGACGGGACTGGGATATGGAGTGGGGAGGAGATTTGGGTGGGAGAAACACAGGACTTGGAGGCAGCCCAGTGTGGGTGATGGGAAGGGTGTCTGAAGAAAGGACGAGGCTGGAAGCCGGGCAAGAGAGCTCGCAGGGACACTCGTTGAGACAAGTGGGAAGGGTGAAGGTACAGGAACCACAGCTGCCCTCCGGTGTTAGCGGGAAATGCCATTTCTGCTCCTGCTTCTACCCACAAAAGCACCAGTTCTGTGCCTGCACAGGACAGCACTGTGCAGAGGGGAGGTCTCCAACCTCGGCACTGCCCCGCTCCAGCCGGGAACGGTTCGGGGACGCGGCACGGCCAAGTCCCCGGCACCTCGCACCGGCACGGCCCGAGGAGCTCGGCGGAGCCCGGAGCCGCCGCTCGGTGCCGCGCACGCTGCGGGGCCGCTCCACGCCCCACCTGCGCCGGGCGGGGAAGCCGGGCAGGGCCGGGCAGGGCCGGGCAGGGCCGGGGCTCCCCCCGACACCCGCGGCGGGGGCGGCGCGGCGCGGGGCGGGGCGGGGGGGGCGGCGCGGCCCCGCCGCGCGTGGGAGCGGAGCGGAGCGGGGCGGGCGGCGGCGGCGGCGCTTTGTCCTGCCCACATACACAGACACAGCGCAGCCGGGAGCCGGCAACATGGCCGGGCCGGCGGAGGGGCTGCCCGGCGCCGCGCTGCCCGGCTAGCGCCCCGGGGCCCGGCGCTGCCGCTGGGGCGGCGCCGCCGCCGGAGCCCCCCCCGCGTCCCGCCGCCGCCACCGCCCGGTCCCGGCCCCGCTCCGGCCCCGGCCGCCGCCGCGCCCCGCCGGGAAGATGAGGTGAGTGCGGGCGGGGATGCGCCGCGGGCAGGGCGGCCGCGGAGCTCCGGCCGGACGGGTGGGGGGACCGCTGTCCCCGCGGTGGTGTCACGCCGTGGGGGGGTGGGGATTTCCTGTGCGAGTGGAAGGCGGAGGAGAGGTTAAGCAATGCGGCGCTTCCTAGTCCTTCACCGGATGGATAGCTGGAGTGGGTGGTGACGTTTTTGGCATGTTTGACTGTCAGTGCCTAAGTCCATCTGACAGATTATCTGGCGCTTACAAAAGGCTGTAAGCGCCTGTGAAACTGCCGCGGTCTGCCCGCTGCTGCCGTGCCCTAACGCTGCGATGTGCCCGGTGCTGCCGTGCCCTGCAACCGGGATGCGCCCGGTTCTGCCGGGCCGTGCGGCCGGGATCTGCCCGCTGCTGCCGTGTCCTTCAGCCGGGGATGTGCCGGTGCTGCCGGACCGTGCGGCCGGAATCCGCCCGGTGATGCCGGGCCCCGCAGCCGGGATCCGCCCGGTAGGGCCGGGCCGTGCAGCCCGGGGGGACGGCGAGAGCTTCGTCGGGCGATGGACACCGGGCGGGGAGAACGGTGTGCGAGGAGGGGAACGAGGAGTGCACCGCAGGAGCGGAGATGGGATATTTCTCAAGAGCATCCAGCATGGGCCGTGCCGGATCTCCCAGTCTCCCTCTCCTCAGGCAGCGGGTGCTACAGCTCGTAGTTTTTCCGAGGTCGATTTGTCAGTTGTGAAAGGAACGGTAAAAAAGCCCCACCAAGCCAATTTCCTGGTGGAAGGACGGAGGGGAAACGTTATTTGGTTTGGTTTATGCTCGTCCAAACCTCTCTCTTTCCTCATTTATTCGAGTTCACTTGAGCTGTCAGTATCTCGGAGCAACCCAGTCCCTGATTCATCTTTAATACTAGTGAATTTTCCCACTTAACAATTATCTTTAGCAAAGTAAAATTGCTTTGGGAAACCTTAAAAATGGAAATAACAGTTTGAAGCCAGATGTCTTTCTGTGGTGCCTGATTCCTGAATTGCAGGGTAGGAATTGCTCCTAGCAAGTGCAGTGGGAGTCCAGAAAAGCCTCTGCCTGCGTTTACAGTTACATTTACTCCTGGCATTATCATGTGTGTTGAAGACTTGGAGCTGCATTTAGGCATTTACATTACCATTAATTTTTCTCACTCGCTTAAAATTGCATTCTTGGGGAGGGCCAAAAGCACCCAGACCTGCTGTGTCATGTGTCTGGTGGTCATGTGTCTCTGGTCTCCACACAAAAGGTGTGTCTGCCTCAGTCTCACCTGGTCTGATCAGAATTCGAGTCAGAGACCTTGGAGGAGAAATGATCAAACACAGCAGATGGTGGGGAAGCGTTCCCTCGCTCCCTCCTGCTCACTTAGGAGCACAGTTGGGAGAACTCTTGCCCCATGCAGAAGGGCTGCTAGAGCTCTTTCCCCAGGAAGGGGAAATTGAAGGAAAGTTGATTTACTGACTCACAAGCCCACCTTTCACCCCGGGGAGGCACCGTGGGCAGATTGGAAGGCTGCAACGATGCTGGGTTTCTCCCATTGAAGATGTTCTGCTCCACATGAACTTCCACAGTTGGTGGTTGCACTTTTTGTTGGAAGAGGGAATAGGGGGAGAGACCCACCAGGACAGACTGTGAATTAGGGTATCATGATATACCCAAAGTAATCCCCAGCAGGAGAACTAGGGCACTTTCAGGGGAGGTCAGCCACAGCGTGTTTTGGAAAGAAAAAGCAACTTAACTCCAAGAGAGGCTGCAGAACTTCCCCATATCCTCACTTGTGACATCACTTTTGAGTGATGGAGGGGGTGCTTCTCTACCCCCAGGCTGCCTCTGCTCTACATGAGGCAGCCAGAGCTGGTCTGTGTGTGCTGCTGGGTGTGTCCTTGGGCAGCTGCCCTGTCCTGCTTTCCCCGTGTGACACTTGGCATCTGCAGGTGCATCACACTAAAAATAGTCTTTTGTTAGAAATACCATTTTCATACTTAATGCACATTATTATTTTGTTGGATTTTTTAATGGATTCCTGGTTTTAAATGCTTCCATTACAGATCTTTTTCCCTTGAATATACAGACATTACTGAATAGATTGCACTTGTCAGTAAATATATGTCTGTAAATCACCTAAAACCTTTTCCAATAACAATTCTTGTTTAATAAATACAGGCTGTATAATTCCAAAATACCCTGGCAGGCTGCATAATCATTTAATAAAAACCTCCTTGAAACATTTGCTTAAGCATGTGTGTTTTATTTATACTGCTTTTTGTGGTGAATAGATTGCAGTGCTATTCTTTGCACTATTGCATTTATGTGATGGTTTCAATTTTTTGATAATTCTTTATGTCTTCACTTCAAAGGTATGAAGTGTGTGAATAGCGGGTGTACCAGCCACCTTAGGAATAAAACAGATTATAATAGATGTTCTGCCTCAAAAATGGGTTAGGATCCCTGTGTGGAAAATGTTAAAGTGCAGAGGTGTTATTATTTTTTAGTACACAAAAATACTGCTTTAGTACAAGAAAGGTAGTGGTTATTTGACAGTGGATATTCATTTATTTTTAGAAGTAACAAAATTAGCTCATGTTTGGGAAAATGTCTATGAATATTGCTGTAGGTGAAAATAAAATTTTTACATTCTGTCAACAGAAGCATAACCTGTAATTTCTTAGTCATACCTGTAGTTTATAAGGCATCTGTGTTTCAGTGGTCCCTATTCTTAAAAATAAAAACTAGACATAGCATTTTGTGTGTATCCCTGAAAAAATCCATCTCTCTTTTTGCCATGGCTGTAGTGAGTGTACATTTGCTCTCTGTGCTGTGCTCCTGAGGCAATGAAGAGGGGGGGGAAGCCTCCCACTTTAAGCACTTAGTTTTTTTCTAATCCAAGCAGACAGTTAATATCTGGAGATGGAACCAGCCTCTAAACAGGATTATTCAGATTAAAACTATACCTCCTTGCTTTTTTTGTGGTATAACATGCTTTAATACAAGCCAAAGTAATGAGTTCAGCACAGAAATTCTGGGGGAAAGCAGTGTCCCTGAGCACCTTGAAGTTTAGCTGAAGTCAGCCTTTTTGTTCTGAGGTTTTGTATAGCTATCAACTGGAAATCTGAAAAAGATGTTGTATTTAGCTCTAGTTTGGATGGATGGAGCAACATGTTGAGAAAAAGAGGACTGAATATTCATAGTACAAACCTGTTTTAATAACAGGAGGGTATATACATTATACTTCTTAACCCTTCTGTTTTCAGACATAAGCAAGCAATTTGTACCAATTTGTGCCAATAAACAAAATGTATTGAGCATTTCAGTGTCCTCCCCATTTCCTATTCATAGAGCAGTTCATGAGATAACTCAAGAGTCTTGCCAATTCTTTCAGTTTGCATGGAGGGTAACTGGAGTTGCATGTATGCAGTGTTATTTTCTAACTTTTCTCCCTTTACTGTTGCCTTCTGTTTGCATCTGTCAAAAACAAGAGAGAACAGGATGTTTTTATTTATAATGTCATCAAAATTGGGATTACCAGCCTCACTGGACTGGTGGACTTTGTAGCTCAGTGTTCCCAGTAGAAAAGCAGGAGCACACCCTGAGATGGATAATAAAATCAAGTTTGCTATAAAATATAATTTAACCCTGTCACTTAGCAATTGATTTCCGAGCTGGAGCAATAAGCCTGTAACTTAGCTCATTTGTGTTTAATTCGAAGGCTCTGTCCTGCCGTGTTCTGACTCCTGCTGTGTGCTGTGCCATTGTGGGCTGTGTGGCTGCGTGTTCCTGGGGTCAGCTGGGAGCTGTCAGACCACCCTCCCCAGCCCTGCCCTTGGATGTGTTCAGGTTTGCAGCTTTCAGGCTGTCAGTGCCTCACAGACCTGCCAGTGTCTCTCGACAGGAAAGCTCCCAGCCCTTGGCCTGTCGTGGTTTGGTCAGCAGAGTCCCAAGTGTGGGTACTATTCTGTTTTTGTTAGCTCATCCTTATCTTTAGAGGCTAGGTAAGCTCTGGCTGCAGATACACTCGTTGTCAGGAAATCCTGGAGCTCCCCTGAAGGCTGTGCCACGCTGGCTGTGGCCCTGTGAAGGCAGCAGTGATGTTCCATTGGCAATGCTGGGCTCCCATCAGTGTACCCTGCCCGTCAGGCTGTGCAGCAGGCAGGCCAGCTGCGCCTCTTTCATGCTGTTATTTTGTACACTTTACCCTTTTTCTCCCCCTCTCTAAAATAAAGCATAGATCCTGGACATATTTTTGTGCATTTGCTCTTTTTTTTTTTTTTTTTTGTATTTTGTAGTGGTATGACTGAGGCTGAAGATAATCTTTCAAATGTGCACAGGTCTGTTTGACTCAGTGCTGTGGGTTTGTGTGGTGTGTCCCTTCTGTCTGCTCCTGGGTCACTCAGACCATGTTAAACCACAGATACACTGCTAGAGAACAGCTCCATTAAAGTGTGTCACAATTAAAGGTGTCTGCATAGTCTGTCTGCACATGGCTGGCTACTTCTTTGGGCAGTACTTCTCTCTTTTGAAGTATTTTACTTTAAATATTTGTGTCTCTTGTAAGAAACCATAAAAATCTTTCCAAAGTGAAAACACAATTCGGTTTCAAGTAATTTCCTGTATCTTGCAAGTTTCATGATTTCTTTCCTTTTTTTTGTTATGTAACAGCTTCACTGAGTTCTGAGCACTGTGTATGGAACTTTAGAAAATATTTCTAAAACTGCTGCCAAAGTGAAATTAATTATAACTAATTTTTAATCCTAATAATTACAGAATTGAAATAAAATGAGTGAGCTGCAGGTTTTCTTTTTTTTTTTTTTTTTTTTTTTTGAGAAGGTCATTATAAATATTTCAGGGGTTTTTGCCAAATCAGAACCATAGTATTATCTCATCCACTCTTTATTTACATTTAAGAAAATCTCACTGATGTTTTGGTATTGACTTTAACTGCAGTAGGTAAGCAGAAAAGCCTGTCCCAGCTGTATATTGGTATTGCCCCCATATATTTTTGTTTTGTTCATAGTTATCACTTGGCAGAACTCAAGGGACCCACAGTGCTTCTCCTCCTTTTTCTTTTTCTCAACCTTGTGGACTCAGTTTCTCAGGGGCAGAGAGGAGAGGTGGAGGAATTGTGCCACTGCTCCTTGTCTGGGCCTGTTGTTTGCCCTCAGGCAGATTTTGTTTGCAGTCACCTCCCCAAGACTTCCATTTCATCTGCTTTTTGATCTGATGTGCCCTAATGAGGGGCAGGGACCGAGAACCAGCGCGGCGCACTCGATCGGCACCACCCTACAGCCTTGTCCCTGTCACGGTGCAGCCCGGGGAGCAGACAGCAGACTCCAGCCAGGGTGCAAGTCCTGGCAGCACAGCCCTGCCTGGGTGAATCCACCCTGTTGCTGTTGGCTGGGCAGGGTGAGGGCAGGCTGCTTCCCAGTCCCTGGGCTGCTGGGACATCTCTGCCCTGCCCTGCAGGAACCTCATGGTTCACCTGGCACGTTTTTCCTGTGACAGCTCCAGGTTCATGGGGGCATGTGCACATCACCCAGTAACACCCCAAGTGTGTTTCAGCCCAGGTTGTGACCCTGTGGAACTGAAAACAGTTTAATTTTTTTTTCCCCAGATTTCTGACGTATTTAGCACTGCAGAGTGCTTCTTCCTGTGAGACTTTGCATTTTTGCACTGGGCAAACGCTTGGAGTATTATTGACAGTCTTTCCAAAACTATTCCTCATTTGAGAGCTGCAGGAGGATTAAGGATATCTATCTTTATTAGTCAGAGGAGAGAGAGTGGGCAAGTCCCTACCGAACATTTGAGCTTGGAAACTTTCACATTTCTGGCTTCGAGTGCCATTCTGTAATTCAGCAACAAGCAGTGCAGCATTACATTTCACTGGATATTCCAGAGTCCTAAAGTTGCAGAGACATGTGGCTGCCAGAAATTTTTGACTTTCCTTCTTGATGCAGGCATTCAAGCATTACATTTGTTTCAAGTTCAGTGTTAGTTTATATATTTCTCCTGAGTTCCCATTCTTGTTCCCCTCAGCTGTGCTGATTTAGCCACTTGTGGTTTGGTAGGATGAGCTGGGTCATGAAGTCTTTACATAGAAAGACAGAAGAAAAGAAAATTCACTTTCCATATGCAAAGTGTGTATATATAATTTAGGTCGTGGTGGTGTTCCCTGACACCAGAAATGCTCAAGGAACCATTTTTTCAGGGAGTGCTATTACTACAAATTAAAATATTTCTTTTACTGAGATGCTGCTCCTGTTCTTCCTGTTGTGCTCTGCAGACCCTTCCACTGCAGGCTCCCTAGTGCTTTGAGGTACAAACTGTGTAGCCTGGCTTTTGGTATGGGTGAGCATTTTCTGACTACTAACCATGTTCCCTGTCCAGAAAAGGTATTTTTCACCTGAGTTCATGATGGAGGTGTTTTTACCTGCCCTGAGTTATATATATTGTTTATCAGGAATTAAACACCTTTCTTAAATCACTGAACCTCCCTCCCTGACTGAATTTTCTGTGGGCTTTCATGTGATCACCCTCACAGTCAGCACTGGGGCTGGACCTGTTTTGTAGAATCACAGAACAGTTTGGGGTGGAAGGGACCTTAAAAATCCCTCCAACAGGTCCCTGTCTTTCCTGTGCTGGGGACCCCAGAGCTGGATGCAGGGCTGCAGGGGGGGGTCTCACAGAATGAAAAAGAGAGGCAGAACCACCTCCCTCTGCCTGCTGGTCAGCACTTCCTTGATGCAGCCCGGGATTCAACTGGCTTTCTGGGCTGTGAGCACACTTTGCTGGCTCATGTCCACGGGCTGGTTTGTTCTGTGGAAGCTCCTCACCGTTGAGTTCGAGCTCGTTTAGGTGAGCAGTTCATTTCCCAGGCAGTAGGTGTCATTCCTGCAACTTGAGATCTCGCAGTTGTATTTCTGTCTTCAGCTTCACATAGGTGTCAGGATGGATAGACATCTTTTTCTGTGAAAAGAGAGTAAAAGAGAAAAAAAAACAAGCAAAGCAAGCTGAGTAGTACCGTGATTCATAGTGTGCCACGGGTGCAGGCACAGGGAGATGCTCCAGCAGTTTGTGTTTCTGCAGCAAGGCTGCTCAGGCCCAGTCCTTGTTGTTGGGGTGAGCTCCATGGTGCAGGCATGCTGTCCTTCCTGGGCTGGTCTGCAGCTGCTAAATCTCTTAGCCTTTTTGGCATCATTGCTTTATCTACTGGAGGATGACAATTCTTACCTGAGAGGGAATTAAGATGATTAAGTAGCTGGGTCTCAGTCTAGCATTGGATTTAAGGCTTAAGTTTGGTCCTGTTGAAGTCCTTGCTTTGCTGGATTGGAGTCTCTTGTTCAAAAAGCATTTCTGAGGATGACAAGCATCTCTGTAGTAAATGCTAAGCATTACAGCAAAGTTCATTATGTATTGCCATCCATTCACTCCTTCCTCCCCTTTCTTCTTTTCCCATTCCCATCATTCGCTGCTTCTTAGTCAGCATGTGTGTAGCTTCCTTCCTTTATCCCTTGTCAGTAAGCCACTCCCTCAGTAACGAGGAGCTCTAGAAAATGCAGTGAAATGGCATTAACAAGAAGCAGGGCCGTGGCCACCATAATCCCTTTAATTGCATGCTGACTGCTTTTCTTTCCCCAGCCGTACGCGGTTCGGGAGCTCGGCTGCGGCGATGTTCGAGGGTGTGTGTCTGCATGCAGCAGGAGCAGCCAAACACACCCAGGGCTGCTGAGTGCTCAGGATAAAAGGATAGCTTAAATTAGTAAATTCAAGTGTAAAAGCTGCGGTTGGAAATGTCTGTTGCATGTGTGCTGGGTGAGTAGGAATATGTCTTTAGCACAGAACAGGCTAGCACTGTTCAATTCATGGTTCATGGTCCAGAGGACATCAAAAGAGAGATCAAAAAATGTCTCCAAAAATGTTAAAAATCAGAAGCAAGGGAGGTTAAAATCATCCCCATATGCACATATTTAATGCAGTTTGTGTGTGTACCTATTCCTGTTAGCTCCTTACTGTTCTTATTACCCACTTAAAATACTTTCGATACTAAGATTATTTTATTACATTGCTCTGTTTTGTCTGTCATTCTAGCTCCCACCTGCCAAACAGTAGTGGGATTTGAGATGATCACTGAATTTCTTTTAGAAAAGGATTTTTGATTCAAAATGAGAGAAATGCTGGACGAGTATATTTTGACAGAATGAGGTAGCTTTAATATTATGACTTCATCATGAATTAGTGTTGAGTGCTGCAACACATTTGCATGCTAATCTTTCTTTTCATTAACTGAATACATCACCTAGGTGAATGTAAGTCTGTTTTTGATGCCACAGCTGTTATGTTGAGAAGTGAGGGTTGTATAATCCAAATAAAGCAGCCTTCGCAGGTTTTCTTTGACTATTTAGGAAGTAGAAGAGCAAAAACATGGACTTACATTTTCATTTTACCTGTATGCTTAATAAAATATCCTTTATCTGTCCCTCTTCATTGTCTTGCTTGTCTGGTCATAAGAACCATCTTTGAGTAGGTGGAACAAGGAGTTTACATCTCTTCATCACACTTTGGCAGGTGCAGTATTGTCCATTAGAGGTGCTGCTTTGTCAGCTGTCACCAAAGTGATCCACAGCTCCCAACACCAGCCCGGATCCCACTGGTGGCCCAGTGTGGTGATGGATCCTCCCAGAGCCTGACCTGCTGCCTCTTGGCTTTGTGTTTATTTGTTTTAACTGGTGCTGCACTGTCAGATGTTAGCTCACAGCACACTGAACCACACACAGCTGTCTCCAAGGCTGCCATGGTGAGGGGGGATGCCCAGGGATGTCTGGTTTGTCACTACAGGACACGAAAGAGCACGAGCACACACCGCTGTTCTCAAGGTGAAGAGAAAAGGGGAAGTTTATTTTCTGATCCAACATTTATAGTTTTCTGAAAGTGGCAGTGGATTGGAGGGTGACAGTGCCACCTCTCCAATGACACTGGACAAACCAACAGTCCATCCAATTTCTCCTCCTCTATAAAAGAATGCAAAACAATGTGTTATTTACAGAAAGTGTGTGAGAAAGTTGCTACAATAATGTCAACATCAGAAGGCTTAGAAAATCTTAAAAAATCAGAGTGACACTGGTTCATCACGCACCCAGGAGCAGGCCACAGGCACTTGCCTGTACCTGCAGGTCAGCCTGGAGCCATCAGCCTCCATCCTTGGGGATTTCAGCTGCCCACATGTAATGCTGGAGGCAGGGAGAAAGCTGGCTGATGCTACAGCATTAAAGCCTTAGTCTTGAAAGGACTTGTACACATTCCTGACCTGATTACTGGGCACAGCATCCTCAGGGTTTGGGAACCTAATGCCATTGTGCTGGGACCACTGACCGTGATCAATTTAAGTGAGCGTGCAAGTGTTGAAGGGCTTGGGGTCTGATGGAGCTGTGAAGGCTCTCTGCTTCATTTGGGGCAGAGCTCAGCAGGGGAAATTTGGAGCTTTTAGGAGGGGAGACAAAAATTATTCCTGTCCTCTGTGTGGAAGTCCTCATCTTTAACATAGACAAATAGGAATATAACCATCCTATTTAAAATGTCCCCCCACCCCCGACGAACAGTTATTACCTGAAAACTTCTCATTAAGTCAAAAACAACCCCAGCCCTTGGGGGAGCAGAGGAGGTGGGCAAGTAGTACGAGGAGAAGGTTTGCTGGGAAGCAGTGTGGAGGGCTGGGGCAGCCAGAGCCATCCTAGTGAGGCAGCTGAGGTGGGTCCTTCCCTTTCAGGGGTTCACAGGCAAAAGTGGAAATAAGGGAACAGAAAGGTGGTCAGTGTGTTTAGTGTAGCTGAGCAGAGTGTGTGTCTTACCGGGGGGGTCCCCCAGGGCTCGTTGTATTGACCCCAGGGAATGCCTCCTCATTTTATATTCCTCAAGATGTGACCCAAGGGTGAGCTGCAAGGGTCTGCTTGTCTCTTCTGTCCTGGCTTGCTAAATAAAAATAGTGCTGGAACTGCATGACTGCAACTCTTTGCGGGAGCTCAAAAAGCCTGAGCCAGCATACTATTTTAAAAATTCATGGTATTAAATATGAGAGTGTTACAGAAATAGCAGAGGGGACACTGAGCCAGCAAGCTAGGGAATGTGGAAACAAGTTGGTAAGAGCAGTAAAGGCACACCAGGACATTTCTGAAGCTATGAAGTGTGTTCAGAGGCGTGCAGGGTGAATGCCTTGCGTGAGCATTTAGATGTTACTGCTGCCCTGAGTACTGGTGCAGGTCTGGTTTGGTCAATTCTCCCACTTTCCAGCTGGCTCAGTCTCCTGAATCAGTTCCCCAAGGAGCTGTGTGAATGTCTGTCAGCACCAGAGGGAGTGGCAGAGAAGGCTGTGCTGCCCCACAAACCAGCAGGACAGCCCAAGTGGAAATGATGCTCCGTGTCTGACCCTCCTCGCAGTGCTGATTTCATCCTTGCAAGAGCTCACATTTAGATCACTGCATGGTCTGATTAACCCAGTGGTTTGCTAAGGACTTCCATGCTAAATTGCTAAAAGAATAGTTCTTTTTCCTCACCCAGGAATGCTTTCTGTGGTCTCCAGTCTCTGATCTCTTTGTCACTTTGGTCAAAGTCTGTCACCGCAACCTTAGTTGCACCCTGATGCCAGCTGTCATCTGTTGTTGCTGTCAGGGCTTCCTCATCATCCTTTTGCTTCAGAGGTTTGGACACCTTTTGTGACCCTTAAAAGATGATAATCCCGAGTGGACACTGAAAAACAAACAACACAGCTGAAGGTTCCCTGAAAAGATATTTAAAGGTATGCCTGGGTATTAAAGGTTAAGCCTGACCTTGCTAGAGCCCTTGACTTCTATTTGAATGCAGTAGGATTATAATCTAATATCAATTTCCATCTCTGATTTCCCAGCACCCATCTCAGTATGATAGGCCTGAACTGCAGTTCAGTTTCACAGATGGTACCTGCATCACAGAAAATATTAGATGACTGGTGCCCTAAATACGACAGAGTGCATTTGTCTACACATCTGTGTGGACAGAAAAATCTTTTTAATGGTAAAAAGCATAGTCACGTAAGAGGAATGTGAAGGGAGTTTGCTAGAAGACTCAGTGGTGACTTTTGAAGTGTTGGAGCAGGGTAAGCAAAATGAGAAGACCTTAAAACTGTGAATAAACATGGCAACTCAATTTAACATGTCTGCCTGAAGAAGCAGGCTTTTATGATTTTTTGTTATTTCGTTACAAACAAGAACTTTGATAACTGCTTCGTTTTCCCAACAGTAAAAAACATGTCAAATGGTTTCGTGACCTGCTGTTTAAAAAATAACCACATCAAATGCTTCAGCTTCCTTGAGGATTGTTGCATTTTCCTTCAGGACATGCATTTCTCATGGCCCATCAACATCTGTTCAGCCCTTGCAGTGCAGGAGGATGAAGTGAAGACTTCCAGGGTCTGATTTTTTCTGTAGCCTCTGGGCACCAGAGGAACTTTACTTAAGACAGGGGCAGGGAACTTAAGTGAAGACAGAACCTTCATGGAGACTGAGCATGCAGTGTCCTCAGTGGGATGCACAGCTTCCAGTGCCCCACTCCTGGGGGGTGGATTCATTGACATCTCAAAACTGCTGATTGTGGGGAGAATTTTTGCAGCATCTCCTCAAGTTCTTGCTGTCTCTATTCCAAAGCAGTCTGAGCAAGGATTTGAAGGAAAACTAACCCAAATCACCAAAAATGTGAATGTAAAGTAACTTAGGTAAACTAAATTAAACCATTGTATATATTATCTGATTCAGCATTCAAGTGACCTTAATTTGATTAAGCTTAATTCACATCACAGTAAATGATACCAAATATGAAATAGGGTTGATGTAATTAATAATGAGTGTGTCTGCAGGGATCTAATGTGGTTTCATTCATTACAGAAATGGTAATTCAGATTACCTTTCTGGAGTTTTCTCATGCAGATAAACCTTACAGGACAGTTTATTAGTGAGGCCTAAACTAGTGCAATTGTGTGTTCATTGTCCCTTGGCTCTAGAAGGATTTTCCCACTGCTCTCCTCTTGTGGCAGTTCATGAGTTCATTTTGTTGAGGGATGTTTTGTTGATTTGTTAATCTGGGCAAAGGAAATTCATTCCTTTATGATGAATTATGGCTTAGTCACCTTTTCACCTGATTTGTGGCTGCATGGTGCTCCACAGGTGAAGACAGGAGTGTGAATGTGTGATCAAGGTGGAGAGGGTGGGAACTCCCTTCAGGTCAGCCCTTTGTACCAGAGACACCCTGCTCCCACCCACACTGTTGGGCTACACAGCACATGGAGAGAAGAAATGAGCTTTGTTGGAGCTGCTTAAAGTCACATATCACCAGTTTGGATTTTCTTGGTGTTTAGGTCCAACTGTGATGTATTGCTTGGCTTTGGCTTGCACTCTTTCCCTCTGGCTTTTTGTCTCTTTGTGCCTCAGTAGTATCACAGATCAGCACCACCCGAGTAGCTCGTGCCCTCAATACACACAGGCTCTACTGACACACTTTCTGACTGCCTTGCTTCCTTTTCTCTTGGTGGCCTTGAAGTTCTGTGAGTATATTTTTTGTTGTATGGTTATTAAGGGAATGGACACACCATAATTGTGAAGATGGGGGAGCTGGAGGGGCTGAGCCCCCCAAGTCATTGTGAAGGGTTTTTTATAAGGATGGACTTTGCTTTCAAAGAATTGTGTGAAACAGTGCTGTGATTCAAGTGTAAAAGTTGAACTGAAGCACCTGATCATTTTCAACAATTTGCCAAGTTGGAAATACTGGAGAGCCTTGAGGAGAGGAGTGGATGGTAAATATGAACTAGATGCAGCAAAGATTATCTAATTCCATCGCTTGAGGGTTTTTTCCTTTCTTTATTTCTTTTTCTGAATAGGAGTAACATGGTATTTGAAGAACAGAGAAATTCTCCAAAACATGTCCTGAACTTTAACAAGAACCCTAACTTGGATGCAAAAGCCTCTGAACTTTGGAAAGCGAGGTGGAATATAATATTGTGCTTCAAAAATTCCCTTGAGGTCTATCCCCAGAGTGCCAGGAAACGCTGGCTGTTCCTGCTAGCATCTTCACGTCTTCTAGTTTGAGTTTTTCCCAGGAATCACTCCCAAATAGTGGCCAGAGCGGTGCTGTCAGCCTTTAGAAGCCTCCTGTGCTTTTCTGGTTCATTCTGTCTGCAAAGCAGGCTTTGAAAGCCCGAGCTGTGCCCACCTCATCCTGCTGGAATATCAGCACACCCAGGCACGTCAACAATGTGCCTCTTCACGAGGCAGTGAAAATCAATGAGGCTTTGAAAAGACACACTCTTTAAAGTCATGGCCTTATTTGGGAACTTGCAAGAAGCTTGGCTGTCACAGGAGAATATTTTGGCTCCGTGACAGTTTTCTTTTATATGGTTCTTCAGTGAGGAATCTCCTGGGTTTGTGCAGTGATAGCTTGCAAGTGTGGTGTGTCTTTTCTACTCCTTCCCAGGAATATTTGCTTGAGGAGAAACCAATATGTTGGTCAAAAGAGGCCAAAGAACCTGTTTGACCTCTCTTGTCTGAAGGATGCAGAGAAAAGGCAGGTTTTCAAAGATAAAATGTAAAATTCCTGGTATTTCAGTATTCCTGAGCAAACTCACATGTTTTTATCATAATTACTTCTCTATACCCTTTTTATTTCTCACTACTCATTTGTTGAGTGGTGCCTTCTGTTTATGTAAGTGTGGGATTGTTTAGGAATAATCATCACACTTGTGATCATTACACTCCTTGGGAACATTTCCTTTATGTCCCTAACACCCTGTGAACTGTGGTGGGATAAAAGAGCCTGCATGATAAAGATAAATAATAAACTGAAGGGAGAGTGTGAGAGACACAAGCATTTTAGACTTGGAGTTGTTTGGGGAGAAAGAGAGAGGAGAGAGATTATCTCAGCAGCTTTTTGAAAGGGTTTCAGAGGAGGTAGTTGGAAGAGAAAGGGGAATTAGAGAAGAAAGGTGTGATTATAACCTAAAACTCACTGTGGCTGTTTCTGAATCCCCTGTCTATATGATACAGAGGTGGAATATAAAATTACTTCAGAGACTTTAGTGAATTCTGAAGGGAGAAGGGCCCTCAGGCCACACTGGTGTTGGAGACCTGGGGCACAATGGTGGGCAATGCCACGTGGATCTGTCGCAGCATGGATGGCAGAAAGGACACCCTCAAGCATCAACAATACTCTTAAATCAGTATAGTTTTGGGGGAGGTTGAGAAATTGGGGGGAGAGGGTGAGGTCAGCACAGTCTGGCTGTGGGACTTGTACCTATCCTTCAGATTTTGCTTTCTACAAAATACCCTTCTGCCCAGGACATTGAATCCTCTTCAGCATCCTTGTGGGGTTTCCCTTGGCCTGTTGTTGCCATTCCTGTGCTTGTAGTGACCCAGCCACGTTTCAGCTCCTTTCTGCTCTGCCCAGAGGAGCTGGGGAGGCAGCAGCACAGCCTGGGCTCTGTGCCCAGCCCTGCACTGCAGTGACACAGGTATCACTTGGAGAAGGGCAGGGGGAGAGGGCAGAGTACCTGGGGCAGAAGCAGCCCAAGGGTCCAGCACACTACTAATGTCATTTAATGTTGTGCATCTGATACCAGCCTGAGGTAGGAAAAGGGGCAGTGCCCATGGCAGTGGATGGGAAGGGAAGATCTGTGAAACTTGAGAGGGCTTGAGCTATTTGCAGCCAACGTGGGGAATGCATTTAGGAATGTGAGGCTGGAAGGAGCACGTGTCAGGCTGATGTGCAGTGCTCTGAGAGAGAAATGGGAGTTAAAAATGTTGAGGAATAGGGATTCTTGTCTGTGGCTGGAAACTTAGAAGGGATTTCAGGAGAAAGGGGAATGATTTTTGGATAGTATTTGATGGTTTGTGATCGTTTCTCATTTTATGAGTCTTGTGAATTGATTTCCAGAGCCTTGCTATTTCTGGCCACCCTTTTCAAGGTCATTGGGATGCACTGGTTACTCTGTAGCTCCATTCATTAGAAATTAGCTAAGCTGGGATTTGACTAGGATGTTAATCTGGGATGACCTGAACCATTTGCTTCAGGAAGTCATTCATACTTGAGAAGACAAATGTATCTCATGTTAAAGGACAGGTCATGCTCACCTCTCTTTCCCTCCAAAGGTGAGGGAAGTAGGATTTAACTCATGAACAAATACTCAATATTTGAAGATATGAGCCCATTGTCTGAACTGAATGGTGCCCAGCTCCATTTCAGATGACCTGGAGTGTCCAAGTGCTGGATGTGGGGCTGATGGCCATGACCAGAGCCCAGCTGGATGCCAGACACTGTACACATGCTGGCACCCCTGGATTTGAGCCCCAAGCTCTGCTAGGCAGGATGGCAGTGGGAACAGGCAATGTTTCAGCTGTGAGCATTGCTGCAATTGCTGTGGGGTTTGGTGCACAAATATGAGTCAGTGGAACTAGAGCCAGACCACTGGGATTGTAAAACCCACTTCTGATTTCCCCCTCTGTTCTTTCCTGGTCTTGGATCCCTCCTTTGTGCAGTTTTGGGATGGACAAAAGTGTATCCCATTGCTTTATGCCAAGGTTGTGACCTGATTGTGGGACAGATTGGACGTGCTCTGTGTGGCTTGCCTCTTAGCCTAGCCTGAGTGATGAGAGGGACCCTCAGCACAGGTAGGGAGGTGACTGGTGTTGTACTAAGCTGGATTCATGGTAGTGCAAGGCAGTTTGTACCCCTGCTCCTTACTTGGCTGTAAAAATGCTACCAGCCCCACCATAGGTAGTCAATTGTGGTTGTGTAGGCTAAGTAGGCAGTTTTTTTAAAGATAGAGTGAGAAAATGGGATCATTCAGTTGAGAACTGATAAGCCATGCAATTACAGCTGGGCAAGTGGTGTGTGTGTGTGACCTCCTGCTCTGCTCCTCCTCCAGGCTGGCCTGGTTTCTTAGAGCTGGGTCTTGGACAGGAGGGGTGGCTGGCCAGGGCTTAGGGCTGTTGGGACAGGTCACAGGTTTGATTTGTTGAAGAATGGTTCAGACTGTGCATAGAGCAGAGGGCTGGGGGCTGGCAGAGCCAAAATGAGCATTCAGACTTCATCAGTAACTTTGCTACACAGTCCTGAAGCAAACAGTGGGCTTTACTCTTCCAGCCACCACTTTAGAAATCCTGTTCTTGTTAGAGGAGATACAGGAAGATTAGGAGATGCATGGAAAATTCTGGTTATAGAATGCAAAACAAACTCCCCCTAACATGGGGTCTCTGTTAGTGTTTTTCTTTTATGAATTTTAGTGCTTGCCCTTTTGTTGGGAAATTGAATCTCATCCCTACTACCACTGGAAGCTGGAGAATTGATCATGTTCAGATGATGTGGGGTCCTAAATGCTGCCTGGGCTCATGGATTGTATAAAGGCTTTTGCTGTGATGTGGTTTTTGTAATTTTCATGCATTTGACTCTAAAGGGTAACATGCAGCGTACATTACAAAGGAATTTTTGTGTTCATTTTGGCACATCCTTTAATTAAAGTGTCAGACCTAATATTGTTTCATTGAAAAAGCCAGGGGACCCTGGTCAATGAGTCCAGCAGAAGTGAAAAAAACCAGGAGCTGTGATATTTCTCAGCTCCTTAAACAAAACAAACTAAAAAATCACAAATTTTTAATCTTCAGTCTTTCTTTAGGCGACGAACAAATGAGTGATAGAAACACAGTATTCATAACAATACTTTGCAACATAAGCTTCCTGCTTTGGTTTTGACTTGCCATAGAATATCATAAAACATTTCTCCTTGCTGGGTCTGGCTCAAAAATATTGGGTCTTACTGCTGCTCTGCAAAGAGGTTGGTGAAGCTGGCACACATCCATTGAGCCCTGCAGCGTGGCCAGGCCACTTGCACTTCAGAAAATGTGTATATTCTCCTGGGTTGTAGAATATACTCGTGGCCACCCCTGACTTTCTTCCAGCTTTAAAGGAAGAAGGCAGTGTGAAGTCTCAGCAGAGTGGCCCAGCTGTGTCAGTGGTTCTGGTTAAAGGTGATGTACAGTCCACTTTCCCTGGGTGAGCTTTCCTTAGGGAGCAGGCGTGGTCAGTCAGCAAATTCCACAGGAGCTGTCAAAAGGGGAGAGGTTGTGGGAATGGCCTGGTGCTGCCTGTGAACATCTGCTGTAGCAGCCAGACACACTTCAGGAGCAAACTGTTCTGTGCCCAAGGGATGGGAAGGTCCTGCTCACAGAGCCAAGGAGCTGTGGAGGTTGGCAAGGACATCTGGAGGTCATCGAGTCAAACCCTTGCTCATGACCTTGTCCTAAGGAGTTCTGAACATCTCCCAGGATGCTGATGCCAGCCTTTCTAGGCAACCTGTGCCAATGTTCGAGCACTCATGACAGAGAAGTTTCTCCTTATTTCTGAATTGGATTTCCTGTATTTCAAAATTTGTACCTATTGCCTCTTGCCCTGGCACCTCTGAGAAGAGTCTGACTGTCTTCTTTACTCCCCCATTGTGTATTTTTACACAGTGGTGTAAAAATGTGTCTATAATGATGTGATGTCAGAAGGCTTACTGGAGGCAAGACTTGTTCATGGAGAGTAGGTGAGAACCTGGCCAGGGTGGCAGTGGTGTCACCTTCCCCTGGCTGGAAGCACAGCTCCAGTGGCACCACACACTGGCAAGTCTCTCCTGCCAGCAAGGCCATTTGGGATAGTGTGTGCAAGTGCTGATGAGTGCTAGGATGTAATGAAGCCTTGGAGGAATCAGAACTTTGTGTGCTCTCATGGGAGTGAGGAAATGTTGTTCTGAAATTGCCACAGCTTAGGTCTGGTGCTGCTGTCAGAAACTGTTTCTGAACAAAGAATTCCACAGCGTGTGTGAATAATTCCTGCACATTTTTGTTCTAATGTCTTTTGCATCAGATGCAAGAGAAGAAAAATCTGTGGGGTTTTTCCCTTTTTTTTTTTTTTTTGTAGGAAGAAGCGGGAGAACACATGCTACTTTGATAGCAATGCAGCTCGGTTTTGGCAGATACATCGAATGACCCCCCCCACATGCAGCAGCTTTCCAGCACCTAGAGGAGAGCTGGAGAGGGACTTCTTAAAAGGGCTTGTAATGACAGGCCAAGGGGAAATGGCTTCAAGTTAAAACAGGGGATGTTTAAATTAGTTATCAGAAAGAAATTCTTCACTGCAAGCATGGTGAGGCACTGGCACAGGTTTCCCAGAGAAGCTGTGGCTGCCCCATCCCTGGGAGTGTTCAAGGCCAGCCTGGATGGGGCTTGGAACAACCTCGTCTAGTGGAAGATGTCCCCACACATTGCACAGGCTGGAATGAGATGATATTGAAGGTCCCTTCCAACCCAAACCATTCTATAATTCTTTGTTCCAGGTGAAATTCCAGGCCTTGATCTGGTCTGAGCTTTCACATGTGTGTATGTAAAATCCCCATGAGCCAACAGCTCCTAAAGCTGGGTGCTGTGATCTTGTGCTGCAGAGAGCTTGCTCCGCAGAGAGTTTGGCCATGGACTTTTGGCAGCTGCAGTGAGGTTACTCTTGGCCAAGGAGCAGAACTGTAAAACAGCCTCATTTTCCTCTTGCCTACATCCTACCATCTAACAAGAGAGTGGAGGATGTGTTACAACCACCCCAGAAGGCAAAGGTGACCCAGGTTTTGTTAATAGATCCCTTGGGGCAGAATAGGAAAACGACACTGAATGCTCAGTGTCTGTAAATGTACACATGTAGGGTTCATTGTAGAACCATTTGGTTGCACAGGAAAACATATGTACCCATTTTGGTTGTTGTTATCTACAGCAACATGACAATATGAAAGCATTAAAGTACCACTTGAGGAAGTGTACAAGAGAGAGAAAGAAGTGGTAAGAGTAGAAAGATCTCACCACACCCATGGGCTTCACAGGGAGGCTTGGTTGTTTTTTTTTTATGTTTGTTGGTCAAAGTGGTGGTTGCAGACTGATTCCATGAGGAGGTGGTGGTGGTGGCAATCCTAAAGAGGCAGTGGGGGAAAATGCCCAGACCACACCATTGGGTTTATATTCAGTCAGGTTCAGGTGGGAACACGCAGGTGCCTCCCCTGGGGCAGGGACTTTAGGCTGGATGATGTTGTGGATCAGGGGATGCTGCAGGAGTCTCTGACACCTTTGAACATGTCACAGCTGCACAGATGTTATATCAGTGCAGCTGGGTCCATTGGGGCTCATTATGGCCCATCTCAGAGATGAGACCCTTCAGCCACGTGTGACGGCCCCGCTATTGCCTGGCAGGGGAGTTATCACAGTGAGCTCACTGGGGGCAGGATGAGGTGACAGGCCCTGCCTGGTGGGGTTTGCCTCTGTCCTGCCTCTCTCCACACCAGCTGGAGCCCCTAGGGCTGGGCTCACCCCCACTCTGTGCATCAGCAGCCTCCCCCCAGTGTCTGAGCCAGCAGCATTCCAGCCCTGCTCCCAGCACCCCTTGTGGATACATTCCTCTGCCCAGACCTGGGACCATTAAACAATACTATCCCCATTATCTTATCTCATGTCCAAATTCCAGCTGATAGGCATATCTGGGGAGGTGTGGGCTTCAGGGATGGTTGCAGGTGGACACCTGCTTCTCTGCAGTTTGCTCCGGTGGGCAAAAGCCCTTCTATGGATCTAGAAATGTTTAATCCATTAACTGTTTCAGTCTCTCCCAGTTGTCACTAGGAATATTCTTCTAATGTTTACCAGGGAAGATGTCTAGTAGACACTGCTATTTTCCATGCAGAACAACTTCTGTCTTGGCAGTATACCTGATAATGAGTCACAAATTCAGGCAATGATGTGCCCATTTCTGTGGGGGAGGTTGCTTGGTTCATGGTGGCTGCTATTTCTGACTGCAAGCATGCCCCTGTACAGGTGAAACACAAGATCTTGGCCGCTGCCTTGCTTGGAGATGACAAGAAGGCAGCGTGTTTGTGGTGGTATGTGTATTTGTATCCATGTCTGGAGCACACAGGTGTGTGTTTGTTGAGATATGAGGTGTACTTCCCACAGAAGTGTCCAAATGTTTTATTGGGAAGTGCCCTTTAGTGGATGACCGTGGTTTATTCAGACTCTATTTCCAGTTCTACTGACATTTCACTCGATAGTGGTGATAATGCTGGTCAAGTTGTAACCTCTAACTTTCCTTTTTCCCCCACTTAATCCCTCACAACTTGGAAAAAGTCAAACTGACTATTTCAGCTAGCTTTAAGGAAGTTTGCAACATATATTTATTTTAATTTTCCCTGATAGTGTCTTCTGTGTTCTGCTGTGTGTTTGTACAGACACAAATCAGCAAAGATGTAGCTGCTGTAAGATACTGTGGCTGTCAGGTGAATATTGAGGCAGTGTAATTTATTATTACAAAGCAGACTTCTGTCTGCAGCATGATTCAAATTCATCTGTGCTGAACTGAAAAAAAAAAAAGATTGATAATTGTCTATCTAGGAAAAATAATACATTATTACCTTGCATGTCAAATTTGTATAGCCTTGTCCCTTTCCTTGGAAGGGATTTTTGTTTTTTTCTCAGTAGGGTCATAGAATGGTTTGGGTGGGAAAGGACCCTAAACTGGGTGGGATCCAGTTCCCATTCCCCAGCCATGGGCAGGGACACCTCCCACCAGACCAGGTTGCTCAGAACTTCACCCAGCCTGGCCTTGAGTGCTTCCACAGCTTCTCTGAGCAACCTGTTGCAGTGCCTTGCCACCCTCACAGGAAAGAATTTCCTCCTAATATCTATTCTTAACTGGCCTTTCAGATTGAAGCAGTTGTCCCTTGTTCTGTCACTACATTTTGTATGATTTTAAATAATTTCTCATAAACAGGAAGCAATGCCCAAATCCTGGTCATATCAACTAACATTTGCAACCTATACAGACTGAATCTTAATTTTCAGATGTTTGGTGGCTTGACCATATTTCTTCTTTTACTAATTTGAATTTATCTCCTATATCCTTGTCTGTTGTTTATGTAAACTGCTTTTCCATTTTCAGCTGTCTGTGGTGGTCAGCACCACACAGTCCTACACTTGGCTGGATATTTCAGGCACTGTTGCAGTGATCAATAACTTAATAATCCAGATGGAGCTTTTAGTTTTCGCCCTGACTGGCTGAGTTCTGCTGGATTGCTAGTTGTGACTTGGTGCTATCCCCAAGGGCTGATAGAAAATCAGTGAAAGCCCCATTCTCTCTGGTTCACTCCAGTGCATCTTCCCTAAAGCACTAGAGTAAGGCAGATGTGTGGAAAAACATCCCCTTTCAGCCCTGTGTGCTGGTCTGCACCTGGTACAGGGTGTCTGTTCCTGAAAATGGTATGTGATACTCCCAGGATGATAAGAGTAAAGCTGTGGGGAAGGCATCAGCCATCCTGTGGTCAGGAATCTCAAGCTCTGAGATTTGCAAAGCATGAAGAATGCTTGGGCCAAAGCTGAGAGTGAAAAAAATGATTTTTTTCTGTGCAAATATTCATGGGCTGTGATAATTCCAAGATATATAAATGAGGTAGAATTTTTTTTTTTGGTGAAGGTTGACATCAGAAAAATCAAACTTTCATGGTCAACCTGAAAACCTGAGAGTGAAAGGAGAAGCCTGAAATATGTTGGATTATCCTTGTGCATCAAAATTCACATTGTATTTTATGGCAACACATAACAGAAATACCATTAATAAAAGAAGGAAAAAAAATGTTCGTTTTTGCCCGACCCATCCTCCCCTTTAACAGCTGAAGCTTTGAGTCAATACTCAAATACTGAATGCATCCTTGTTCTGTAAACTTACAGGCACTGCAATTATTTTTACAATTTCCCCACTACCTGAACAAACTAAGGTAGCCACTCCTTTTCTATTTCAAGAAACATTTTAATCTTATTTTCACATGCCCACAAAAGACATTTGAACTCAGAGACAGTCCTGTCAAAAGGAGATTTTTCACCATATTTTGGGTTGCTGCCTGTGATTGCCACATTCTCCACAGTGCAGAAATTTTGGAGATGCAGTGAATGAGCACTCATTAGATATGCTCTTGTTGGCTCATTTCCCTTCTTTTTGTTTTCTTCCTCGTGAATTGAAGTGAATGCTGAATTTTTCAGCACAGTTGCAGGGGTTTTGTTAGAGTGGTTTGAATATCACTCCAGCATAATGATAATGCAGGCTTAATGACAGAAGTCCACTGTGTTAGAGGCTTTCTCCCTTTCTTGAGCAAGGGAATAAGGGAATAACTTCATTAAAATGTCTCAGTCTGTTTGTGATCAGATAAGGTCACCAAGCGTCTGGCAAAGGCTTTGGTGGAATTTCAGGGCAGGAGGACAGATACTGATACACTGATATACTAAATAACAATAATGCAAGGTGTTACACTTGGGGAAACCAGGCTCTTGGCAGAGTATCAGCCTGAAGCCCTTGGATGGCAGTGAAATACTGGATAAAGCCAGAAATTTCACCAGTATCCTCTGCCTTGTTCTGGTTTGTCATACTTCCAGGCTTTTTATTCATCCTTTGCTTTTTTGACAAGCTTTCATCAAGGATAACCACTTCTACTGCAGTCACACTTGTTTGTTAGGGCCCAGCATTAAAGCTGCAAAGTGTTTTCCAAAAGCTGCTGCTTGTCTTCAGTGGGAGGGACATTTTTTTGGCCTCTGATCAGAAGGTGGGGTCTGGGTCCCACAGTTCCCATTACATAAATTGTCCCACCCAATCTTTAGTAAATTTTTCTTTCATGTGGCATAATTTCAATTTTTGTTAAAATGAGGGACATTTGTCATCAAATGTCTGGACTGGTTACACTGCCAGGAAGGGAATAAATAACTTCTTGTGAAAAATTTCATTGCTGGTTGTGGTTTCTGACATGATTTCTGTCTGCTTCTCAAGACCTTCAGTCTGGCTCAGGGCAGAGG
Organism: Fringilla coelebs; assembly: GCF_963513975.1. Taxonomy (NCBI): domain Eukaryota; kingdom Metazoa; phylum Chordata; class Aves; order Passeriformes; family Fringillidae; genus Fringilla; species Fringilla coelebs. The sequence goes on along the minus strand of NC_140034.1, from coordinate 12,362,983 downwards.
AAGTTACAGCCCTTGCTAAAAAGTTATAAGGAGGTATTATAGCCTTGCATTTATTTATGAATTTGGCCATTGCATGTGTTCATGTGACTTTCTGAAGCTCCTGTGGGTTCTGTTTGGTAAAATTTCATGCTGAGCCACATTCATGTCTACAGTAGGACGTGATGGTCTCAGATCTTACTATTGAATATGGGAACCCTAGTGATTAATTAACCAGAATTGAGACTATTGGTTGTCCCACATGATAGAAGTCCTGCTGTTTCTGTGTGTAATGCTGTCAGCTGTTGTGAAAGTGCTGGCCAAGAAAAAAAAGTTTAAATGTTATCCTAATGAAACCTTTCAACAGCTGACCTCTGGTGTATATGAAAACTTTGTGGAGGATGTTTGCTTTTCTAGTCCTTCACAGTGAACTCATTGATGACAGAAGCCTTGACTTGAACAGTTAACTATTTATTTGCATTGGCACTGTTGAGAAACTGCAGAAACTGCAAGACCAGACAGTGATTTTGTCAACTTTGTTTCAAGAATAATGTTTAGGGGAAGCAGTATGCTTGCCCTTAGTTCTGCAGAATGGTTTTATTTTAGATAAACAGCATGAAAAAGAAGCACCAGCCCTCTTCCACTTGATTTGAGTTAGAGGAAGATTGTGGTGGGCAAGAAAAGAGAAGTTCAGAATTCCATCCTTCCCCCATGAGGGATCTTGGCTAGCTCTGAAGGTATAAAACTGTTTCCTGCAAGGTCAGGAGCAGAACAGTTGCCTGCAAGGGGTCACTCTGCTGCTGGGGTGCTGTGTGCTGTGAGCATACTTGTGCTGAAGCCCAGCCTAAATATGGCAGGAGGCTTCTTTGGGTGGTTGCGTTGTTCTCCTCTCTGCCAGTTTTAATCTTTTATTAGGCTGTAGCCAGAATCACCTACCTTGCAGTCCCTCTCTTGCTGGATGCCTGTGGAAGAATTAATTTCTGTCAGATGGTGTGACTGCATGTGTTTTAGTGCTCCTACAGCGTGCCTTTATTGTCACTTAACACTATCACATTTGTTTAAAGGAAATAAAATGAAACCCAAGGTCACTACTACATTAAAAACACCATGTCTCAAGTAAATTTGGATTTTTTTTTTTTTTTGTGCTGGGTTTTCCCAGTGCTGGGTTTTTTGCCATGAGTGCCTTTTTCTTTCATTCCAGCCCTTTTTGCCTGTATTTTTCAGAGCCATGAGATCAGATGCCGCAGTTACCATGGCCTGTCCCCAGTCACTGTGTCTAGGAGATGTGGCAGTCTGTACCCTTTGGATGCTTTTCCAGCCTCCAAATCCCACAGCTCAGTGGGACAGCCATTGCCCTAGAGCACAGTGAGCCTCAGGAGCCGTAGTTGGATTTGGATATTTCAGACTCCAGCCAAAATCCTCCATGTGTCTCCTTGTGCTAGAAGCCAGCCCTAGCAGTGAAAGAGGCAAGTCAAGGAGGGGAGCAGCCCCAGAGGTAGCTTTGAATTTGCTGTCTCCCTGTGACTTTCCCAGACAGCCTGTTCTCCCACTGCCCCATTCTCTCTCCTTCCCAGGGCTGGGGTTGATTTCCCAGGATTTGAATCTCCCTCTTTTCCATCAGTTGTCACTTCTCACCAGCTCTCTAGCCAGCAGGTGACTGGCAGAGCCTGTCCCCCTCTGGCCAGTGCTGGCACCCCTGGGTGTCCCCACATTGTGGTGGCTGATGCTGAGGCTGATGCAGTGTGCACATTCTCAGGTTAAACCCCTGCCCATCCCGATGCAGGGTGCACATTCTCAGGGTTAAACCCCTGCCCATCCTGCTGCAGGGTGCACATTCTCAGGTTAAACCCCTCCCCATCCCAATGTAGGGTGCACATTCTCAGGGTTGAACCCCTCCCCATCCCAATGTAGGGTGCACATTCTCAGAGTTAAACCCCTGCCCATCCCGATGTAGGGTGCACATTCTCAGGGTTAAACCCCTCCCCATCCCAATGTAGGGTGCACATTCTCAGGTTAAACCCCTCCCCATCCCGATGTAGGGTGCACATTCTCAGGTTAAACCCCTCCCCATCCCGATGTAGGGTGCACATTCTCAGGGTTGAACCCCTGCCCATCCCGATGTAGGGTGCACATTCTCAGGGTTAAACCCCTCCCCATCCCGATGTAGGGTGCACATTCTCAGGGTTAAACCCCTCCCCATCCCAATGTAGGGTGCACATTCTCAGGGTTGAACCCACCCTGGCCTCCCCATCACGCTGCTGAGTTTGGCTGCCTGGGCAGTCTCTGCACTCTCACAGCTAGCACCCATACAACCCCTAAACAAACTGGTGATGGGAGTGTGATTCCTGCATGTCCAAAATTTCCAAGGGATTGCTACGGGGATGGCGAGCTCTGGCTCCTGCTCCTTGGGCTGTGCTCCCCAGCACTCTGAGCGGTGTTTTCTCAGCCTCAGCACGGATGGCTGCCGGGCTGGGTTATTTCCGAGCAGCAGCAGCAGCAGCAGCAGCAGCAGTGCCGTCCATTGCCGAGCCCCTCCAGGAGCGTGGCCGTGCGCTCCCCGCAGCCGCAGCAGCGCCGGGCGCTCCCCACGGAGGAGGCGCAGCTGCAGCCCCGAGCCCGCCGTGCCCCGCGGCTCCCGGTGCCCCGGGGCTGGCCGGCACAGGGTGGTGTGGCCGTGCCGCCGAGGTTGTCCCCGCGTGTCGCCCCTGGGGTGCGCAGCGGATGCTCTGCCCCGTGCGCTGGCTGCGCTGTTGCCATGGAGATTGCGTGCGCTGTTGCTAGGCAGCTGAAGCATCCTCGCCTGCACACTGCAATGCCACGAAATGCTCAACTTTCCTCATTCCTATCTCCCTTCTGTGATCTGGCAGATATGACTCCTTTGGATCTTATCCCACCTCATTCAGTGGCACTGCTGCGATTTCTTGGTGTTAACCCTGTAAACCCTAAAAAGCCCGCATGGCCCTGCAAATGGGATTTATGGCAATGAGTTCAGGGCTGAAGGAGTTAAAGTGGTTGGGGATAGACTACAGAGGAAATGATTTCTAGCAGATAAACTACTTTAAATGTTCTGGCATTCATGGAAGGGGAGGTTTGTGGATGCAGTCTTTTGTTCCATCACTGATGGTTTAGATGAATAAAAACAGACTAAAATATCACTACAAGGTAAGAAAACCAGCTTGAATGGGCCTAATTAATCTCTTTGGTTACAATATATATTTAGTTTTTTATTATCCTCTGCTTGCGCTTGCTGATTTTGACGTAGCATGTGAATGATAATTTAGCTGTGAAGCCTGTCGTGTACCATATTTGACTTATTTGGCTTGAATAATAAAGATATCAGCCTGTATTCTTGGAGTATACTGCATTAATCAGACTTGCAGGAATGATCACATGGTACTCTATCGCCTTTTCCTGTTAGCTGCTGCTTGTCAGCAGCTGGCTGAGCTGTAGGCTGCAGGCCAGTATCTGCATACCCTTTCTCCTCAGAATATTCCAAATATACTGTCTCGTCATTATGCATTTTGCTGCAGTTTGACAAACTAAATGGTCCTCTGCACGTTAAGAAGATTATTTTAAATTTCAGAGCATTTGTGTAGTTGCTAGGCCATGTATGCATTTGAAGAATTCAGGTAGGCTCTCTGTTTTATACATCAGTGTGCTCGGTTTTTGTTCTCACAAGGTTTTTGCTGTGTAATGTCAGTCAGCTCTACAGTTAGTTCTTCAATGTGCAGATATTTATTGCTTTTTAGAATCTCTGCCCTGTGCATGGGGAGAAGTGCTTGGAGGGTTCGTTGCAGGTAACGGGAGCTTAACTGCATGATGAAGTGCAAAGCTGGGTAATTGATTATATCTTGCACAAATTTCATAGCCATGCAGCCAGAGACAGCGAGTACAGGGTAGTTATAAATATAAACCAGAAACTGTTCTCTTTAAAAGGGTCTTTGCTATTTTTAGTTCTGGAGAATCTGACAGATGCTCCTTCAAGATAAAATACTGATGGTGATAGAGAAGAGAAAATTGATGCTTGGATTGTACATAGGATTATATTTTATGCTGCTGCAGAGTATACATGTATTTTTCATAACCTTGTAGCTGCAGAATTCCTTATGAATTGTATTTAAAATATGAATTTTTTTTTTTTGTTTGTAGGGGTTGGTTTGTAGTTTGCAAACATTTGAACAACTGTGATTGTTAGAATATAAAATTAGCACTTTTTATTTGATATTGGTTCTGCTCAGTATTGCCTCTGCCCCCTCTCTTCCTCCATCCCCCACCCCCAGTATAACTCCATCCTTATGCAAGTATTGAGGTCTGTTAAAACCCCAACAGATATTTGAAGACAGAATTTCTACCCTCACTAGCAGACAATCATTTTCCTATGCAGTTTGGGACTTGAAAAAATTCTGGTCAGTAGTTGTGGGGTAGGGAGTGTCTCACTTTTTGTAGAAAAAATTTTTGCTTAATGTGTTGTTAGTTGCTATAACTTAATGTGTTCAGTTGCTATAACTTGTGTTACAAAATTGTCCAGATAAAATGGTGACAATGTTGAAACAGCACTAGGCATCACCTTGTGGTACGTTTGTCTGTATATCATTATTATAATGTATCTTAAAAATACCTTTCTTTTTGAGTCAAAAAATTGGATTGTTTGACCAAGTATGTAACTAGAGGAGATGATGGATTCTTTTTCTAAACACAATGAGCATTCTTTGTCAAATACCTTAAAATGAAACTTTCTACCCTCAGATTAGATATTTTTAATATTATTTCTGCCTTTTGTTAGGCAAATATGTTGGCAATTTCTACTATTTTGTGACTTGCTGCTCAGTTCTGTGTGTGTGTGGTGGCAATAGCAGACAAAGCAGGTAAAGGGCACCCCCACTCCCCAAAATGTTCTGATTCCAGCTGCAAGGGCTGAGGAGAACCAGGCTGACTGTATAAATTCCTCCTGTTGTGAAATGCAGCATGAATGCTGTCTGAGGGGAAAGATTTTACTGGAAGACTAGATAATGCTGTGTAACTGCTGTTGTCAGGGCTGTCAGGAGATGCTTGGAATCTTGACATTGCTGATTGTTGGCAGTAAATTAAGGTGCAAATGGGCCCCAAACTTACTGTGCCACTTACTGTGCCCACAGAGTTTGTATTTCTGCCAGTTCATTGGGTTCTATTCATAATTGAGTGAAATCTCAATAAATCTACAATGAGAAAAAAAAAAGGATGTTTTAAAAATTCTGCTTTTGAAGCCTTAGCTGTCTTTGAGTGGCTTTCCTAGACATCTTGGGCCAGAAAGGCACCTAGTTTTATGGCAGGAATGGCCAAATGCTGATTACACACCCATTAGGCTTATTAAATTATGTGTCATCCTCTCTCAGACTTGATTTGAAAATAGTATTAACATTTGATGTGCAGACTGCTAGACATTTTCTTTTAAATTTTGCACTGGTAGGGCTGGTGTTTCTGTATAGCAGCATTTAAATGGCATTTATTTTATTAGGAATTTCCGTGGGGTTTTGTTGAGGTTGCATCTGCATGTTGATGGCTTTTTTATTTTTAATGCTATGATTATTCTCGTGCCCGTGGCTATTTTAGATTTTGATGGCATCAAAACAAATCTTGCAAGATAAAGATTAAAAAGAGGTCTAGCTGAGCAGTGGGGTGGAAGCCTCCCTGCCATGGGCTCCTGGAAGCAAAGTGGCCATAGCAGCAGAGGGCACTCTGGCCTAAGGGCCCCAGCCCCAGGGTCACCCCACTCTCTTTTAAAGGTCCCTGTCTTCCATGTGCTCAAAACACAGGCTTGCACTCATCTCTCACCTTGGCTTTAACCTGAAGTGGGTGCTCAGGTGTGTGTTGGAGCAGCAGGGCTGTTTCCATCCTCCAGTGCACCCCCAGGCCTTGAGTACCCAAGTGTCCCCAGATCACCCATCCTGCTGATCCCAGCAGTGCCTGCTCATGCACACCCATCCTGATGATCCCAGCAGTGCCTGCTCATGCACACCCATCCTGGTGATGATCCCAGCAGTGCCTGCTCATGCACACCCATCCTGGAGATCCCAGCAGTGCCTGCTCATGCACAGCCATCCTGGTGATGATCCCAGCAGTGCCTGCTCATGCACACCCATCCTGGTGATGATCCCAGCAGTGCCTGCTCATGCAGACCCATCCTGGAGATCCCAGCAGTGCCTGCTCATGCACACCCATCCTGCTGATCCCAGCAGTGCCTGCTCATGCACACCCATCCTGGAGATCCCAGCAGTGCCTGCTCATGCACACCTATCCTGGTGATGATCCCAGCAGTGCCTGCTCATGCACAGCCATCCTGGAGATCCCAGCAGTGCCTGCTCATGGACACCCATCCTGGAGATCCCAGCAGTGCCTGCTCATGCACACCCATCCCGGTGATCCCAGCAGTGCCTGCTCATGCACACCCATCCTGGAGATCCCAGCAGTGCCTGCTCATGCACACCCATCCCGGTGATCCCAGCAGTGCCTGCTCATGCACACCCATTGGTGATCCCAGCAGTGCCTGCTCATGCACAGCCATCCTGGTGATGATCCCAGCAGTGCCTGCTCATGCACACCCATCCTGGTGTTCCCAGCAGTGCCTGTCATGCAGACCCAACCATGACATCTCTCTGTGTTGCTCTGCTCTCTTCTTTCTGTCTCCACATTGGCCCTTCCAGACCTGCAGGACTCCCCAGATGGGTGGTGGAGGCTGTGGCACCCTGAGCCTAGGCCAAGAGGCATCCCTGCAATCAGGCCACCCAAGTTCCCCCCTGATTTCATCTTCACTTCCCTGGTGAAATGGTGCCAGGTTATTTTTGTGAAGTGTTAAGCAGCTGCTGGACCTCTCTGAAGAATTGTCTCACTTAAAGACTGTAAGTGACTCTGGTGTATATTTTGTGAAAAACTTACTTGTAAAGCCCTTTGGGATGAAATCTTTCCTATGTGGTTACTGGCTGGATAAAGAGAGACTTAAGCCTCTGAAAAATAGGGAGTAAATCCATAGAATAATCTCACAGCTTCTTGTATCAGCCAAGCTTGTTTATCTTCCTCTTGGAAAGAACCTAATATCCCCTGAAAAACTTTGCTTTGAAAGCAGGGTTAATGGAGCTAAGCCTCTTCACAGTCCATATGGGCTTCTGGTTTCTGTGAGCTATGGGTTGGGCCCATTTTACTGCTGATTCCTGCACTGTCTTCATAAAACCCCAAAGCTCACAGACATTTGGGCTGTACTCGGAGGCAGGATTGTACATAAGCTGTGCTTTTATGATGCGCTGCTGACCGCACTGCTGTAAGATGACTTTGCACGTGGAGCCATAAGAGGATGGTGCACTTGGCCACGAGCAGCACTCCTCATTTGGTATCTTCCACCCAGATTTAGCTCTCTAGTGGCAGAACACAAATGCATTTTCTTTTCTTTTGTTGCTATGCCTTTATCTTTCTGGGATATTACTTGGTATTCTTCGCAGCGAGCTGGTGTCTGTCTATTTCTGCCACACCGCCCACCACAGCATCGCAGTATTTTTAACTACATCTTCTATTCCCCCATCCAACAAGCACAACTGAGAATGCTACAGGAAGGAAGATGAGTCTCTCAAAAGAGAGAGCTGGCTCTGAACAGAGGAACTGAAACCCACCGATGAATAGAAAGCAGAGCTCAGAATGAACGTAGAGCATCTGGGTGCCAGGGTGCATGGAGAGCCTCTCACCTGCTGATCCCCAAAGCAACAGCAGCATTAGAGGATGTCCTCTGGGAGCAGGTGATCCCCAATTGGGCAGAGGAAGGCATTGAGTTTATTGTACCTACAAGCATTTCATGGCTGAGTTTAGCTGCACAATTGGATCAGCACGCAGGAATTGCCATGTTTAAGCTACATTTGCTGCTGTAAAGCAAAAAAAAACCCTGAATAAGCCAAATTAGTGAAGAATTTTGGTTTTAACATGATTCTGCAAAAGTGAATTCTGGTGGCAGGTGTGCATCAATTGCCTGGTCTGACTGTGAGTGCAGCATTCTCCTCCCTCTGGTGACCAGAAAAAGGAGACAAGGAAATGGAGTGAAGCTGCATCAAGGGAAGTTCACACTGGACTTCAGGAAAACATTCTTCACTGAGGGGGTGGTGGGTCACTGGAATAGTTCCCCAGGGAAGTGGCCACAGCACCAAACCTGTCAGAGTTCAAGGAGTGCCTGGACAATGCTCTTAGTCATATGGTTTAGTTTTCGTTAGTCCTGCAAGGAGCAGGAAATTTGGCTCGGTGACGCTTATGGTTCCCTTCTAACATGAGATATTCTATGATTCTGTCATTTCCCTGCTGACAGTTTAGGTATCTCCAGGGTACCTGGCATGTTTATTAAAGAACCATATAAAGGACAAGCATGAGCATTTTGTAAAGATGAATATTACAGTAAAAGGCATGTGACTTTTCCTTCCCCCTTCCCCAACAAGCAGTAAGATGATTTGTCAAAGGGACAAAAGGCTGGTGCTATGAAGGGATGCAGGCCTGTCTCCAGTAGCTTTTCCAGCTGAAAATTCCTAAGAAGGAGGCCTTTTAAATCATCCCAATTTTCAGAAGTGACACTGCAGTTTAAATAGCTAAGCAGCTTTAGGAATTTGTAGGTGAGGTGCCACCCACCATGGCTTCACTAAGGGTGACAAATACAGAAGCCTTCTGCCGTGAGGTTACAGTGTTGGTGGATAAGGGAGGAATGACTGTCATCATCTGCCTGGATTTGTGCCAAATGTTTGACATTGTCCTGCACCCTTGGCTCTAAACAGGAGAGACAACTGACAGAAACAGGAGAGACAACTGACAGATGGACAGCTCGAGGGTTGAGAAATTGGCTGGATGGTCACACCCAAAGACTGTGGTCAACAGCTCGATGTGAGAGTGGACACCAGTGCTGAGTGATGTGTGGAGCTCTCAGGGGTCAGTGTTGGAACTGGCACTGTTCACATATGTGTTGGCAGCATGGACAGTGGGATTGAGCACACCCTCAGTGGGTTTGCCATGACACCAAGCTGCGTGGTGCAGACAGCACACTGGAGGGAAGGGACCTCAACAGACTTGAGGAGTGGCTCCATGTGAACCTCATGAAGGCCAGCAAGGCCAAATGCAAGGTCCTGCACCTGGTTCAGGGCAATCCCAAGAATATGGAAGGTGTCCACAGCAGGGAGATTGGAATTAGATGATCTTTAAGGTCCCTTCCAACTGAAACCATTCTATGACTATATGACAATAGAAAAGGATTCCTGTTCCTTGCTGCAAAAAAGATGATACTTTTGATGAGTAAGAAGCATCAGGAGAGTTGCCAAAAGACTATTTCAAGTTGCTACAGGTGTGTAGCCTCTGTGCAGGGGTGTAAAGGGATTGCAGCACTACAGAGAAGTGGAACAAATTGTTGTTCCAGTTGGTGACTCTGACCTTCCAGGTTAGATGGAGCAGCTAGTGAAAAACACACCAAATGGTGGAGTTAATCTTTTCTGACAAGAGGGGAAAAATTTGAGGAGTAATTGTTTCTGAGTTCAAAGGGTGTTAAAATGAAAGGGAGAAAGCAAGTTTAAAAAGGAGAAAATTCAAGGATGGTATCTTGGCAGACCATAATTAGTTGCAGGATCTTCTGACCTGCATAGCTGAACTCTCCAATTGCATATCATCTTCAAAATATCCTGTAGGTGCTCGATAAATAACCCCAAATATGTGAGCCTGGAAGCTGCTGGCTGGCCAAGTCTCTGCTTGCTCAATGTTTTCTCTGCAAGAGCGTCCACCAGTGAACCAGCTGCTCATGGTCCTCCCTTCTGTCCTCACATGGATACACACACACACAGAATCATGGAATGGTTTGGGCTGAAGGGACCTTAAAGACCAACTAGCTCCAGCCCCCAGCCATGGGCAAGGACAGCTCCCTCTGGATCAGGTTACTCAAAAAGACATCCAAGCTGGCCTTGAGCACTTCCAGGGATGGGGCAGCCACAGTTTCCCTGGACAGCCTGTGCCAGTGCCTCACCACCCTCACAGTAAAGAATTTCTCCCTGATCCCTGATCTAAACATCCCCTCTCTCAGTCTGATGCCCTTGTCCTATCCCTCCATGCCCTTGTAGAAAGACCTGCTGCTTGCAGCCCCTGTTGCCTGCAGCCCCTTTAGGTACTGGAAGGTGCTGTAAGAGCTCCTCAGGGATTTCTCTCCTCCAGGCTGAACAGCCCCAATTCTCTCAACCTGTCTTTGTAGGAGAGGTGCTCCAACTCTTGAATGATCTTCACAGCCTCCTCTGGACTCTCCCAAGAGGCTGATATCCTTCTTATGCTGGGAGCCTCACAGCTGAACAGGAAACTTGGTGAAAACACATTGTTGAGGCAGAAGTTTTTTATTATCTGCAGGAATTGGGAAGTCTAGTTGTTCAATATGCAAATGTGAATATTCCATATGATGCATCTCATCAGAGAAATTGCAGAAGCCCGGGTAGCAAATTATGGTCTCAATGAGATCTATAATACCCTTTATGTAATCCTTCAACCTTCATTTTGTGACTGGGAGACTAAATTTTTTTTTTTCCGAAACAAACTAGCACTAAATTAAAATAGGAGGAAAATGAACTAGTTTTGCATTTTTCTTTTGCTGAAGGTGATTGCCTCAAATCTGCTCTTTGATATTGGAAATTGATTTTAGATCCTTGGATTTTGGACAGTTGTTATTTATCCACACAAGGCATATACCCTGAGGAAATGTTGCTTCCTTAAACAGCAGATTGAATCAAATGTTTTTGCTGACATATTTTTCCCTGTGACAACTGACACTGCAGTTGCCTCATATTTCAGTGGTTTAGCACAGAGGCATTTGAAGAGAAGGAGAGAAATGCTTCTAAGAAAGTAATGTGAGAATGCTGTTGCTGGAAATTAAGATAAGCACACCCTATTCTCATAGTGGCTATGTTGAAATATTTCTGCTGAAGAGGAAAATAGGTAGAGACTCTTTGTGAGAGGTGGTGGAGTCAGGTTTGGCGAGATTTTAAGGGGCAAAAATTCTGATGCTTGGGCATATAATCTTATCCCACATATAAATATGAAAGAAGATTTATCCCAGGATATTCATTGCATTGGAGGAGCTCCACTGTCTATGTAGGAGGTCATTTCCAGTCACAGTTAAATCACTGTGTGTGTGTATTTAGTGCCTTAAACAGGGGGCTGTGGAAGAGTGTTCCCTTCTTTTCTCTGGTTGAACTTGCACCCTACAGAGCACCAAAGGCTTGGTTCAGTTACCTGAGATCTGCAGTGCAATTCATTTCCAAACCCAAGGAATTTCCTCTCTGTTCCCTTTGCCTTCTAGGCATGATAACCTGTTTTTGCATTTTTATCTTGTCTCTCTCATCTCCAAAACATGTTTATCCCCTTCTCCCTTTTTTTAACTCTCTCTCTCTCATCTCCCAAACATGTTTAGCCCCCCCTCCTTTTTTTAACCAACCTTGTGATAATATTTACAAACAAGAAGTGTCTGCTGTTGTTTAATGAGGATCCAGACACACTTTCCAGAACTGAAGGTAGTTATCAAGGCACATGGAAATTGATGTCAATCTTTAAAATTAAAACAAACACGAGTACAGATGGCTTCTTTAAATAACAGAATTTATGATAATGTTTAAATCCACCTATGGGCATCCATTAGAGCAAGTCATTCTCAGTCCTGTGTTTTCTAAGCCTTAGTATGAAATCTATAAAGATTTGAAGCATTTCAGCTGAACTTTCATGGAAAACAGCTGCTGCCCACTGCTTCCTACCTGCAGTGCCTGCTTCATAGGGCTGGATGCTTGGTTTCAACATCCTGGTGTCTCCCAGAGATGCTCATTAGCTCTGTCCCTGTCCATATTTTCAGCTACAGAACAGCATGGATGTCCAAATTCCCTCTTGACTTTTCTTGTGCAACAAGGCCAAATGGATAAAATTGCTGGTCTTGTTATTTCTGCTATTCATAAGGTAGGTACAGGATATGGGGGCTTCTTCCTATGATTCATTTTAATCCTTGTGGTATAAAGCCTCAGACTAACTTCCCATTAAATTTGTCCAAGGGAGGGAAGGAGACAAGGAAAAGAACAGACTGAAAAGAAATAAAAGGAGAAAAAGACAGGTAAAAATTTAGGGAAAGAGATGATTGAAACTTTTTTTTTTTCAGATTGAAGGAGGGTTTTATATCAAAAGGCTCATTCTTTCTTCAGACTCTAAGAATTTTTATAATAAAAGAAGTATTCTTGCCAGCTTTGCCTCCACAGATTGTCTTTGCTTCATGAGACAGCACTTTTTGATGCCATTTCATGTAGTTAACACTGTTCTGCCCAGCCATCACAGCTTAGCTGCTGTTTGCCAAGGAGCTGTTTCTTTATAAAGTGACATTAAAATGCAAGTAACAGATAAGACTCTTTTTGACATGCATTGCAAATTATTTGAGATCAAAGTCACATTCTTGTTTTAATTGGGAAATGGAAATCTAAGAACCACATTTCAAAAATGAAGAAAAATGCATTTTACATGGATCAGATTTTCACAAGAGAATGTATTGGCTCTGATTATTCCAGGAAGGAGGACCAGCTGGATGCTATTTATGTAGAAAATTGGCCTTTGTCTTTAAGGGCTCACATAGATGTGGAGTGTTTGAATGATTTGAAAGTTTCTGTTTGTTTTTCAGTGATGAAGAGTGTGGAAAATGTGATTCTAAGTTTGCCTGTGTGTATTGCAGAATAAGGGGAACAGGCATTTTGGCCCTAACACTGCTGTATGGCACAGCTGGACTGGTCCTGTTCTGGGACTGGGACAATTTTGTTGCAAGAGAAGCATCAAAAGGTTTAGGAGTCCAAAGTACTAGTAATATGAAGGATGGGGAAAACCCCACCACCACCATTTTTGGAAAAGGATCAATCTCAAAGCTTAAGGATGAGACTTCAAAGGCTGGACTGGCTTGTTAGGCAAGATTATTAGTACTAATAAGAGGTAATGCATTCATGTCAGTAGCTCCCCTATGGTAATTTTTAACTACTCCATATAACCAATGGCATTTTCAAAGCTCACTCAGCACAAGCTCATTAAACAAAGATAGGCATTTATTTAAACTATTTACAAAGTTCAGTGTGTAAAGGAGAAGAAAGAAAATGTGTTATTAAAGAAGAAGGTGAAAATGAAGTACCCACAGGGTACAGCACATGTAAGGTATCTCAGTAATTTGACGTGAAAACGACGTCTGATTTACTGCAGAAAATCCTGACCAAGATGTAACAATATCCCACTTTTGAAGGTCGAAGTAAGAGGAAAATCAATCCTGAAATACAATGTGATTTCCTAGCATCAAGCCTTAGAAAGTGGAGGGGCTTGTTCAGAGGGGGCACAGTACACTTGGCATCACCTCAGCTCCCACTGCAGTTCTGCTCCTTCCAGATACAATCCTCTCTCCCCAGACAGGGTCACATCTGTGCCTGCAAGTGCACAAGCATTGGGTGTGGGTGTGAGCTCAGCCCCTGCAGCTTCCCACGTTCTTTCTGAGCTCCAGCCACACTTGTGTGCTCTGGGTCTGCATCAGGATCACCTCGACTGCCAAATACTGGGGATTTCAGCTGGCTGCTCTGGTGTGTGGGTGGGGGGAAAGTGAGGGGACAGACACGGACTGGTTTTCCCTGTAGATGCACAATTTGGCTCTTGAGGTCTGGAATGTGTTTTCCTTTGCTTTTTTGGGTTATTCTCTCTGAAGTATCTGAGGTTGGTCTGTCTGGCCTGGCAGTGCTGAGGATGGGAGCCCAAGCTCTGCTGTGGTGTCACACAGAGGGATCAACACCTTTGGGCTCCCACCAAACTGCAAGAGCCTGCTCCCATCTGACATCCTGGGGCTTTAGCCCATCGCCTTCCCCAGTACGTGTTGTGATCCAAGTACAGCGCTCAGCTGGCCATGCTTCACCAAATTAAAGTTTTTGGTGCTTTCTCAAAATTTCTGATGTTTTAAAATCTTTATAGTCAATTTGCATGCTTTTAAATTACACGTGTTTAAATTAAAATAACCAATCTATAAACTAGTGCATCTTTTAGTTGTTTCTATGTACTCCGAAGGGATGATACCAAGCCTTTTGGTGGGTACCATGAATAGGAAGTTGAATTTTAAGAATGCATTTTGAGATATATATCCTGATTTATAGAGTGCATCTGGGAGAGGAGCTGTTTATAAAATCCAATGCAGGGGAAGCAAAACCATGCCATCATGTTGCTACATAGGAAAAATGCACTGTACTGCAGATTTGCACTTGTGGTTTAAGGTGACAATGAGCAGAAAGCATATTTCCAGGGCTTGCTTTGTGAGCAGATTACTTAAACCCAGATTCCTTCAGATGTCTGAGCTCAGTCATGGAAGCATTAAGAAAAAGAGTCAGCAACTTGACTAAGACTGCTCACTGAAACCTTTATTAAACTTTAAAGAAGGCAATGAAGCAAGGACTAGATGTAGGTGGGTGTGGAAAATAGCTGTGGGGACAGGTGTTGCTTGTCAGTTTGAATTTGACTTCGATGTTCAAGCGAGCCGAGGCAAGCGGGGACAGAGCTGGTGGGGAAGTGGGGCAGTGCAGGTGCACTGAGTTAGCTGGAACTGCACCTCTCACTGCAATCCCCAGAAATGCACATCACAGGAAGCCATCCATCCAGGAACTTGGGCTGGAGCAGATAGCTGGGTTTCCTTAGTTGGTGTCCAGCATGCTGCCTCTAGTCCGAAGTCCCAAATCGCTGTAAATTCAAGGGGAGATAAATCTGACAGGGGCAGTTGTGCCATAGAGCGGAGGATTTTTCTTTAATGCTGGGATTTATGCAGATGCTGCCAGGCATGGTACCTCTGTGCCCATGCACATGGGGGGCTGTCCCCAGACCAGTTATTAAAGGCAGAGAAATTGAGGTAGAGACTGTCCTGAATCCTGGGAGTGGCACTGATGAGTGAGATGCAAGCCCTGCTCTATGGCTCTCCCTCATCCAAGGATGCCTTCCCTCTGAAACATTTCTGTGTGTGTATGTATGTACATAAACACTCTGAGATAGTTTTGTATGTGTGTTTCTACATTGTTCTGTAAATGAAAGTTTGTATTATATGAGCAATTTCCTTGAAATTTCCCTGCTGGGGTTGTGAGCATAGAGGATGGAGAAAATGACACTTTGTTTTGATTTCTAGCCCAAATGACTGTGTACAGTGATTCAAGTGTGGCTTCTAGACAGGACTTATTTATATCTGTCCATTAGATTTGGGAAAAGGCTACATGTTTGTTTACACTACTGCAATTCAAATCTATTTGTCTGCTACACTTAATGACAGAATGTGTGGGCTTTTATATATATGGAGATATCTATTTATATACAGGCATATTCAGGCAGAAAGCAAAGAATGATTTTTTTCATTAGTACATGATTTTAAAAGGCAATAGGAAAAAAGAATTTGGCGATAAACCTGCAAAGTGTCAGATTAGAAGATACAAATCCCAGAGAAATAGGCATGGGAATATGACTGAGTAGGACTGTTCAAAGAAAAGCATATTATTATGATATCAGCATATTAAGCTGATATTATTATGAAAACTAATATCAGCTGTTTTAAAGGTAAATATCAAAAAATGCTGTCTTTGTAATGGTAATCACAATAGGGGTCATATAATAGTTAATAGTATCACTGTTTTGATGAGGAGCACAGAAATCCCTGAACGCTTTAAAGATGTTCATCAAGTAACTCAGCGTTCTGGCAGAGATGTTAAAATTATCCCTACTTTTTTGTGAGTAGGAAAAGTAAGGTTAAATAAAATGCCAAAGGTCAGATTCCAGATTAGATGTGGTGCTGGGAATAGGGAACAGGCTCAGACTCTTTCAACCCATGGGCTTAATTCAAATGTTTGAAATGGAAAGACCTTGCCATGTTGGGAATTCACATTTGAGATCACTCTTCAGAAAGCTAGTTGTCTTCTACTTTTGTCTTTTTTTCTGCAGTGGAAATTAGTCCCACTTTCAGCCATGAGAGGATTAGTAGTGCTGTGGATGCAGTTGTGCAGATGTCTGGGATGAGCTTCATTTCTCCTAACTCTGAATGTCTCCATCCTTGCTGGTCCCTGTGGGCTCCTTGTGTAATCAATGGAGAGAAAAAACTGCTGCAAACGTGATTCATCTGACCTGTTTTAGCCACCTACTTTAGGAGTAGATGAAGCATGCTCTAGAAACACTTTTATTTCTTTTGATTTTGAGGGAGTCCAAATGAAGAACTGATACTTAGAGGTTGTCTGGACTGGACAAGGTGAAGCAGAACTCAGAGCTGAGTGTAAGAGGCTCTAATGTTTTGTCTGGCTCAAACTGTGGCTTACCTTTAGGAGTGGTTTTTTATACTGTCCCTTTTCAGCTTATCTGCTTTACTTCAGCTGCTGGCCCATGTTTTAATGTCCATTAGATTTAACTACAGTTTTAGAGTACAAACAAGGGAATGACCCAGGTACTGTCTTATTGACTTGGGTGAGACCACAGCTTTGAATTCAGTTTAGTGCTTGAATGCATCTCTTTATTGCAGGAAATGGAGTAAATAAACTCTCTTGTAAAACATGATAGTCAAGACAGAACTTGACTCCTGACTGGGGTACAAGCACTTCTTCCAACAAGATCACCTCTTGCCCTCTTACAGGGAGCATTTTAGGGGTTCAGTTCATTGTTATCCTGATTCTTACTACATCCACTGGGATGTTCTTTTTCTTTCAGTTTACTTTAGATTCTCCTTGAAATATATTTGGGATGCAGTGCCTGTGATGCTTACACAGCCATCTGAAGACCACTTCTACATGGGTACCCAAAGCACTGCTGCATCAGCATTCTTAGGTTAATGTGCTCCTGTGCATCCATACAGGCTGTCTATAAAATCCCTCTCTCTGTGTTAAGTTGGATGATGTGCCCTATGATTTTGTTGTGCTTTGGCTTATGTATCTGTAATAGCACCCAAACCACTGAATACACCACTGAAATTCTGTGCTGTCATGAAGCTTTCCAAGGGAAAGATGTATTTAAAAGTCCAAAGACTGCTGTTCCTGGATAGTAAAACCCATCCAGATGAGGAAAACTGAGAATAGCTTCCTTCATGTTTTACCTATCTGCCCTTTAGGATGCTGGAGAAGCTGTGGAGAGAATTGCAGGGGATTTCAAAAAGTTCCTGGTGTATTAAACACCTGAAACACAAAAGTGGATATGTCAAAGTGTATCTGATCTTCTCCTGGTCTGAGACTTACACTGACAGTGTAACTTTTGTCATCTCATTTGGGTGTACTGTCTTTATGCTTTGAATCAACTAATGAAGCTGGGATAGCTGACATTTGCCCGAAACCTCTTGTTTTTATGAAGTGCTTTGTTTTAAATGTCATCCTAGACCATCCTGGTTTCATTGGTGCAGTGGTTTGCAGATACTAGAAAAGGAAATTCCCTTGAAGAAATAATCCCTGTGCTCCTGTTTACATGATCTTGTCAAAGTCTCAAACTGTTGTGCTTTTTGTAGAGTAGCTGGGGATGTTCTCCATGCAGTACTTCTTTATTCATGCACTGGATCTGGCTTATAATTCATTAACCATTGAAATAACAAGAAATAAGGATGGACCTTAAACATGGTTCATGCTCTCTGAAAACTTGGGCAGATGTGTCCATTGTATCCAATTTTAAATCCTTTGTCACAAGGATAATTGATGACTTTTTGTTTTAAAAGCTGAGCTCTGGGACAAGAAATCCCATATCCCTTCTTACACCTGACTAAGTTTTTGCATCTCACTACTCTGAGAGATACTGCTGTGCACGGAAAAGTGCACAAGAATATCCTGAGCTAATAGTTATTCCAACCAAGCCTGTGTTGAACTAAAGGCTATAATTATCTACATGTCCCAGGAGCTGATCTCTTCTTCCCTGGCATTGCCAGCTGCAGAGTGACTGAACCTGTGTGTTTCCTGGGGCATGCTTCTAAATGTCTTAGCAAATATTAAGCAGATGAATATATAAATAATGTTAAATCTTCCAGTGATAGCTTCTTTATTGCAATTATAAGGTGACAGTTGCTGTTCCCTTAGTAAGAGAAGTTTGAGTTTTAGTTTTTTGTTTAATTTGGCAGCGAATTGATGTCTCTTCTTGCCAACTGTGCCACATAAGACAATGAACTTCACAGTGAAATCTGACTATAGTAAAACACATAATCTGTTTCACTTAGTTTTAGAGAAGGCAGTTGTTTAAAGCAGCTGGTGAAGTACACAGATGTTCTAGTTGAGGGCAATCCAATATTGAAATGGCATAATGTGGCAACAAACTTGCATTTTAAAATGAATGGCTGACAAAAAAAATATTTAGTTAAGCACCCTACCCTTAATTATAGTGGCAGATATTTTTCATCTGGAAGCATGTGTTCAAAAGGTGCTGAACACCCGAGCCTTCTTTCTGGCAAAAAACGCTGGGTTGCAGTTCCTTAAGACAGAAAAGATGCATTCACTGGCTGGCTGGACTCAATTCCACTCTGTGAGTTTGCTGCCTGAGTCTGCAAGTGAAATGACAGTGGCTGTGCAAAGAGGCTTCATTCATTTACAGACACAAGTGTTGTGAAGTCACATAAGAAAAGAAAGCTGAAGGTAAGATGCTTGTGTTAGGGTGCTGCTCCTCTACGGGGACCAGCAGAGCTGAATCTTTAAGCTGGGATGGAGAGCAGCTGCCTCAGTGAGTTTCCTTGTGGAGAGATTTTGATCATAATATTTTACTCATCTTGGTGAATGCCTGCCCAGTGAAGCATGGAAGTGTTGGGCTTTCTCTCCCTGCTGCAGAGGAGGAGGCCAACTTATGCAATTTCCTTGCACTTCATTTCTTTGAATTTGCACAGCTGCCCTCTCGGGACTGCAAAGTCCCTGGCCCTAGGGCCTGCCAGTTTTGGAAGCTTCTAAATGTCAGGTCTAATTTCAGTTTTCATTTTAAAAAATACAAAGTTCCTTGACTTTTTGCTTGTAGAGAAAATGGAGCTATTCCCAGTCAGTCGAATCATGGTGCCATTATATTTCTGGGTATAAGGTGGGAGAGAGAATGAGATGTGGCTATTTCATTTTCCTGCAACAAAATGAGGCATGGTGCCTTCAATTACACCAATTAAATCAATTACATAGTAATTTTCCTCATTATCACAAGGCCTGTTCTCTAGTGCAACCTCCAGCATCAGAAGCTGTTCATAGCCCACCCTGGCCATGCAAAGACCAGGGCAGTATTCTGTATTGCCTGGTTCCCAAGGTGGGAGCTCATCACAGAAGACACCCAAGAGCCTGAGGGGAGAGGGAGGATCAGGTGTTTCCTCATTCCCTCTCCTGGCTGCCCAGTTTGAAGCCATTACTGAAATAAAGCTGCAGGAGTCTAGCCTGGAATAGAAAGTAGGTAGGTAAGTGATCCAAAAGTTTAGTCTATGTCTGAAAGTACATTTTATATCCTTCCCTTAGCTTTTCCAACTGCCAGTTCACCAACTTTAGCCCCAGGGTTGTAATTTCTGCCTCCCTTCCCTGCCCATCAGCTCTCTATCGTTGACTTAAAGGCTTAGTCAGAGCTGCAGCTGGCAGGGGGCTGGCAGTGGGTGCCTGTGTAGCAGTAGGCTGTTGTCTGACCCTTCCTGGCAGCAGGGGTGCTGCAGAGACTGTGAAGCTCACCTGGTCAGATAGCACCTGACCAGGCTGAACTTGGTGTCTGTGCTGGCATGATGCCAGTTTATTAGTGCCATGATCATTCTGGCTGAGTTGTACTCACAGAACTGGAAGACACACTTCTTGTTTGCAGGAAAGGCGTGGTGTTTGTCCTTCTGCCATCCTTGGCAGTGAAACAATTTGTCTTTCCTGTACCAGCATGCGTCACCCAGTGCTGTGTTGATGAACTGCTGACATTTTCTAGAATTCATCATCACAGGGACCTCCTGTGTCTGAGAGTGCTGGAACCCTGCTGCCTGCTTGCATGCTCTTGGAGGCACTGATAAGAAGAGCCTTGTTCTAGCAGTGTTGTGTCTTCCCAGCCTTTAGAGGATATGAGGCATGTGGGAGCTCTTCTCTGAGCTGGAAGGATGGAGGTAGAAAGTATCGAGCTCAGCAACTTCACCATTTCAGTGCAGAACACTGTCAGATTTATTCTCATTTCCACCACTGTTACAGAGACCCAGAGTTAGGATGGGCTTCAGAAAGATTCTGGGATGTGGTGGATGGATAGGGAGCAGGGCCTGGGAAGACCTGGGTTTCTTCCTAGGCTTGTGCTAACACTGGGGTGTCTTGGGCAAAAAGATTCACTGTCTAAAAAATGGGATTGGTAGACTCCTGGAATGTAAACCTACCAAGGCTGAAACATTCTTCTTTTGGAAACAGCTTCTACTCAGGTGT
The DNA here is from genome assembly GCF_963513975.1 of Fringilla coelebs. NCBI lineage: Eukaryota > Metazoa > Chordata > Aves > Passeriformes > Fringillidae > Fringilla > Fringilla coelebs. The sequence continues at coordinate 12,342,620 of NC_140034.1, read as the reverse complement.
TTTTCTTTTGAATGACCCCTCCTGGACAAAGTTATGTCTGCATTTCCATGTCACACTGTTTTATAATGTGACTTCCCAGTCTGTGGCAAGAGGTGAGGATATATAGGCTTTAACACATTCATTCAGATTTAACTACCTCTTCAGGAAAATATTTAGAAGTACCTTCTCCACATAAGAGGTTTTCTGTTGCTGAAAATGAATGTGCTGCCTTGGGGCAAATGAGTATCTTCTGATTGCTCATAACATGGTTCCTTTAAATCTCCTGCCTTTATTGAGAAAATTATCATCCTTGCTGAGGATCCCTTGCTGAGGATCCCTCCATTAGTCTCTCAGGGAGGCGGTTAGCAGAGATGTGGATGAGTCATGTGAAGCCTTGTGTCTCTTAGTGCATGTTTGCAAACCTAATTTTAGTCAGTCTACTCCATTCCACTCTGCCAAAATTAGATAACATTGTTACAGCCATGCAAGTGTTTAAATCAAAAAGATTCTCCTGATAAATATAATTAGGAAAAGCCGTTCTCTTCAGCTGTATTCAGTCATGGATCACAAATACATCCATCTTCTTTTTCCCTCTTTTTTCTACAGCGTACCTAAATTTTGGTTTCTAAGACTGCTCTCAGTCCCACTGGCTTCAGCAGGCTTTGTGTCACATCCTTAACTATCACACATTCAAATATGTGCCTGACATTTCCTGTGCATCTTTGTGCTTGAAAGTGATTGTTACCACTACAGTGTTCTGCCTGCAAATGCCCTCGTGAGGCACAGCAGCAGTTTAAATAAAGATTTCTTGACTTGCCAGGAAATTGTCCTGTTTACTGTTAATTTTTGTGATTTCACACTCCATCCCCTGGATTTGTATTTGAGCACCTCTTACCAGTGAATGTTACCCCTTTGCCCTTGGGAAGCAGGGGATGTGACAGACAGGTGTTTTTATGGTCACAAACTGAAGTCAACAGGGCTTGGGACAGAAGCAGAACCTGATACAAAATATCAACACAACACATCCAAAAAGGAAGAAAGAAACTGATAGTGTTTGTCAATTGACTCTTAAATGCTACATCTGATGCCATTGCAACAGGCTTTTAGCAGCATTTGTTCCTTCTGATTAGATTTGTTAGATGTACTAGATGACAACAGTCTATTTAAACATCCATTTATACTCTTGCTCTTGTTTTGGAATCCTCTGGGTGTTATATCTGGAATTGTGGGGACACACAAGAAGCCTTTCTTCTTTCTTCCTGGTACTTTTGTTCTGATTTGGCAGCCATGGCACTTTGCTCCTGGGATCTCTTTGGCTTTTTGTCTAAAGAGGACCAGACGTGGAATCGCTGGACTTGTGTGGCTCTCCAGTTGCTTATGTTGGAGGAATGAACTTAAGTCACAAAATCTTCTTTGCAAGATGACATTTCTTGCTCCTTCCCTTTCCTCCCAAACACATCATCTGTCTGCCAGCAGGGGTTATCTCAGAGAGAGGTGTGCTGCCTGCCTGAGGAAGAGGGAGCTGACTCCAAACCGAGTGAGTGAATGCAGTGGTTAAAGAGAAGGACGAGGGCTGGCCTGAGCCCTTGTGTGAGCCTGCATGGGGAACAAGTGACTCATGCTCTGGACAGCATGTTACAGGCTTCTCACAGCTTGGGATCCCACAGTTGCAGCTGATGTGTGACCAGTCATCCAGCATGGCTGGAGTGTGGGGCTGTGCAGCAGGAAGAATGCTGGGATGTGCTCCAGAAGGAGACTACTGCACTGGAAAATGTCCTAAAAATATAATTTTTAGCAAGATCTTAGTGCCAAAGAGGATCATCTTATCTCACAGTCAGGAGTGAATGTGGGATCTTATCCTCTGGGATAAAAAGGGGCTGGGGAGGGACGATTGAAATATCTCCATCTTGGCCTTATTGATCCTTCAGACTTCACATATCCTATGGGTTTTTCCCTTTCCTTCTGCTGCCAGTGTCCTGCAATGTGCTGGGGGAGGGCAGAGCCCTTGCTTGCATTGCACCTGTTTTCTGGGTAAACAGATTCACTGCTGTTGACAGCAGCCCACCAGCTCCTCAGTCTGCTGAAGTTCCATTTGAATAAACAAAGCATATTTTCAGTGCTGTGCAATGCTTGGCCGTGGTAGCAGAGAGCCCTAGCAGGTGTCTTGAAGGCCTCTGGAGATGAGACAACAATCCCCAAGTGGAACATGCAGTGGGCTGGCTGCTTAGCTAATGGAAGCTGGCCAGTCTCCACTGGATTTCACCCAGGACAACAAGATTAACACAACAACAAAAAAACCCCACTTGTTTTCTTTCTAACCAGCAATGTCCCCTTCTCTTCTGTCTCTTAGCCATCTGTCCCCTCATCTTTCCCCAACTTTCTTTTTCTGATCTTTCCCTTCCTTCCTCCTGCCACAAGGATCAGAAGTACAAACACACCATTTGCTGGTCTGGGGTGACCCCAGAACAATTTGCCTTCTTGCCACTTAGATATTCCAGGCAGCAAATGCTGCCCTTGGCTTTGAAAAAGACAAGTGGGGAACTTGCAAGAGGCAGCTGAGCTCGTGTGGCACACAGGTCCAGCAGCGCTGTGCTGGGGTATTTGCTGGGTCCCCAGGATGAAAGAGGAATTGAGAATCTCACTCCTTAGAAGGCTGATTTATTATTTTATGATCTATATTATATTAAAGAATGCTATACTAAACTATACTAAAGAGTAGAGAAAGGATACTTACAGAAGGTTTAACAAGATACTAATGAAAAACTCGTGACCTCTCCCAGAGTCCCGGCACAGCTGGACATTGGTTGGTCATTAAGTTAAAACAATTCACATGTTGGATAAACAATCTCCAACCACACTGCAAAACAGCAAAACACAGGAGAAGCAATCAGATAATTACTGTTTTCATTTTTCAAAACTGATCTTGATTACTGTGTATTTATGATTTGTATTTATCCTGGTGTCTCTGTTAGTGGGACATTATTAATGACATGCTCAGAAGGTGTGGTTAAAATGAGGACTTTTTAAAAAAAAAAATTGGTTTGAATTATGCAACACAGCAGCAAAAAAACAGATGTTGGGAAAATTGGAGGCCAAGAAAGTCATTAATAGACTATTCTCTGCCTTCCATGGATCTGAATACCTGATCATTATTCTGAGCACTGCTTGGAAAAGGTGGGAGATGTGAGAGAATTCTCCTTGAAGTCTTGCTACACATGTTGAGATACTTCTATGTGTTAATGTATGGCTGAGCAGCCTCCAGGGACTGGGAGAAAGTTCTACTCCATTAGAAGCAGCATCAGGTGGAAAATCGTGGATGAAATCAGAAATCAGTATCTTCGTTAATTGTGAATTATGGATGAAGGTTTTTCTCTGCTGGTTTTATATAATTAAAAAAGAATTGTTAAAATCTGCTTTCAGTTAAGAATATTTTAGTAAGTTCTCCATGCTGGCTCTTGAAGTTAAAAAGAATGTCTACTTACAGAAGAGGTGGAAGTTAGAAAGTAGTTTGTGTTTAAGTGTTGAACCACCAAAGCCTCTTCCTGCAGAAGTATTGAAAGGAGTGCATTAACTCCTGCTCCTTCTCCTGCATTGGCTGAATAATGTGAATTCAAAATTTGTAGGCTGAATAGAATGAACATAAAGTTTTGGGGTTTGTTTTCTCTCCCCCTCCATGTTCTAATTATGAATAGAATTATGAATAAAAAATCAACCTGTAAGCATTAAAGCTGTGGAGGAGACCAAGCTTAAAGTCTGTCAGCTCAGTGTTATGGCAGATGATATTTTATATTTATTTTGCAATATTTCTAAAGTTAATTTTTAGATGGAATTCAGGGAGTTATGTAACTTATTCCTGTGTGCTATGAATTAAAATTCAAATTTCCATTGCTACAGTGTGACAAATCAAAACCAGAAAAAAAACCCCTATGAAATGCAAAACATGTGTCATTCATTCTTTGCCTAAGTTAATGTAAAAATTAAAAATTCTGAGTACAAGTATAGTTAACCTGTGTGATTGCTTATTGAGTTTTAATACTGAATCATGTATTCTTCTGATCACCTAAGGATGTACCACGTTTCTTCCAGCCATTAAAAGTTTCCTTTGGGAAAACAACCTAAAAGCACAAATGAGAACAAAAATTACAATAGTGCAGGACACCCTGTTTTAATTAATTTTACTGATTTACACCATAATTAATATTTACTGCTTTTGCAAGAACATCTTGTGAGCCCACTTGGAAATGAAGGTGGGAAGGAGCCTGGGCAGTGGGCAGGGAGGTGGCAGCCCAGGCTGCAGCACCCCAGCTCACTGCACGACTTTCTCACTTCCAGAGGAGAGAGCTGGCCAGGACAGAGATCTGCAGCACAGACCCAGGGCAGCTTCTGCAGTGGCTGTGAAATCACACTCTGCAGTCCCCCTTGAAACTGACCTCTGCTTTTATTGGAAAGGTTTTAAAGTATCCCAAATTGGAATGCAATGCTTAGTTGCTACATTAATTTGAAATAAAATGTTTTTTATGGCCAAAACCGATAGTTTTCATTTGATTCATCTGTAATAGTTCAATTTTTCTGTTTTCTGTACAGAGAAATAAATCACCATGCTGTGCTGATTTCTCTTTATGCTTGTTTATTGTGGTGTGATGGTTTGTTCTGCTTTCAAGTGTCATTAATCCCCAAGAAGTAAATCAGAGTTTCTGAATAAGCTTTTCTTTGTCAGGTTTCACTGGGGTTTAATCCTCATAATCGTTAAAAAGGCTTTTCTTTTTATGGAAGAGCCTTGTTAGGAATTACAGCATGCAGACAGTAAAAGTTCAGACATTGTAGTTGTCACCTGTTAGAACTTGTATTTCTCTTTTCCCCTTCTCCTTCTGCCATATGTAGCAGTCTAGGTCTTGGGCTGAGACACAGACATGGTGGTTTGGCTGCAAAGGGTGAGCAGAGGATTATAGCTGGGCTGGAATCTGCTCTGGAGCTCCTGTCTGACTCTGGCCCCACCACTCACCCCTGCAGTGGCTTTGGGTGAGTTTCCCAGCATCACCAGCTGGAAATAACCACATGTGGCATTTAGTCCTGGGTGGGGTAGTCTCATGTCTCTGTGCAATGGAAAATTTAGGCTTTTGGTGCAGGAAGACTTCCTTCAGAGCTGACAGCAAGGCAGAAGAGACTCATTAAAACAAAACAAAACAAAAACCCAAAACAACCCTGAGTAAAACCACTGTGCCAAGAACTGCCACAAACCACATGATCCTTTACCTGCTCTTCCCAAGCAAAGACTGTAGCACGTCAACCAAGAGGCAAATAATTAGAAACATTTCCAAACTGTGTCCCTGAGAAGTGTCAACAGTGAGGAGTCCTGTTTGATGGATGATCCTGCATTTAGGAGAGGGGGAAGGATTCTCTTCTCTGTTCCCTTCCCTGTTTCTGGAAATAGCTATTGGAGTGTTGTGGGCTGGTCCCAGATAAATTTCAACAAAAGTGAAAAACGGAGGCTGCATGTGGCAGAAGTGGTTTTTCACTCTAGCTAGCTCAAAAGGAAAAACTTCAGAAGGCCATCAGGCACTTGGACAGGTGTCACACCTTGAAAAGTCGTTTGTCCTGCTCCATTGGAGACATGGGATGCTCTGGTGGCATTTGAGGCAGCGATAAACTCATACACAGAGGCAGAGGAGTCCATACAGAGAGGACAGCATACTTTAAAAGACTTAGGATTTCACAGGAGGAACTGGATTTTTTGTGGGATTGTGCAAACTCTCTACTTTCTACTTTGTAGAAAGGACTCATGACCCGTACAACAGTTTTTGCAGTTTAGGGCTAGTCTGCAGACCTCACAGTGATGCTGTACTGCTGTGATTTTCTTTCTGCACTTCTTATTTGTGGCTTTATATCTAAAATTTCCACTTAAACAAACTTAGCTTGATGAAAATATCAATCAGTCTTAGTTTGGGAAGGAGGGAGAGCCTTTCTATTTACTGCAGAGTGATTGAGATGCAAGTTCAGACGCTGAACCTGGTGTGGATGTGTGAGGTGGATGCAAAATGAATGTATGAGATTGGCAAAAGGATCTCTGAGGAGAAAAGCTGGGTATAAAAAGGCATAGATGGGGATATCATGCAACATCCTCAGAAGTGCCTCCAATGCAGGAAGGATGTCTTTGTTGCTGGATAGACTTTGCCATTAGCTTTAAAGAATGGCCACTCTTTGATTGAGACCACTACAACAGATAAAAAATTACACATCTGCTTCATGGTGTCCTGAAATGTACCCTCCAATCTGCAAAAATAAAACACGAGCTGATGAGTTTTTGATATTTATTTGATGTTCTATTATAATATCTACTACCCGCTGAACAGCCTTGCTAAAAAACTCCAGGAAATGTAAATTGCACACTATGAATAGGCAAATGATCCCTAGGCAATAATGTGTGCTGAATAACCTCCATGCCTTAGCAAGCTGCCAGATCTGCAGTGAGATCTGGTAGCTGAATAATGCATTGGCTTTGATGCTGTACCTGGCTCTGGACATGGAAAGCAAGATCAGTCAGCGCTGGCAGTGGGACCACTGTGTGCAGAATGACACTGGAAAAGGTTCAACCACAGCATCCCAATGAGGTTGGAGAGCAAATTTTCACTACAAAACGATGCTCAGGATAAGCTGATTTGGTCTTCTCCAGTCATTTCATATTCTTTTTTAAGAGCAAAGCAGCCTTTCAGGACCATTTGTTGAAAGCAGAATGTGCCACTGCTGCTAGGCTTGGGGGGAGAGACAAACCATCCTCTTAGGATAAGGATTAAGACTGCAGCAGTGTCTACCAACATCAACATGAAATAACACAACCTAACTGTGTGTCTTATTTTGGGCTTCTGAGTGTTTCTATCACTCTCTATGTCATCTGAGCTGTTTCAGAACATATTTTCAGCTGGATCAGCCACAGTGGATATTTTTAGAAATACTTTCCTGTTATGCCATTCTGCTACTGACTGAAAAAAGTGAAAGGGTAAGGCCAGCTTTCAAAGGGAAGCATACTCTGTCTGCTTCAATGAAATCAATATGTTAGTTTCCACCTACTCTGGCCTGGGGTTGTTTTGTGAACTACGTATCAGAAGAACATCATATCATTACAAGCACTTGAAAATTATTCTCTAAAATCAATGTGCTATTTTCTTTTAAGCTTGAATTTAGCAAAATCTTCCCAACATTTCTTCCCTCTGAAAAAGTTAGTGGCTATTAATTATGGGAGAAATGCATCCGAAATTATTTTCTCCAGTGACATGGATTCATCTGTTCTATGGCCCACATAATTCTGTTTTTACTACAGTGACATTCCAGAGGTTACACCCGAGATAAATTTATCTTGATGTATGCTGTGTTATTTATCCATGGAAATATAGGGGTAAGGGGGGATGAGCAAAATCTGGCTGCTGCTGTGCCTGTGCACATGCTAGAAAATCTGCTGGCAGCAAATACAGCACATGGAGAAAAGTTAGCTGGCCTGATTCTGTCTTTTCCAGAAAGTCAGAGAAAGGGAGGCGGCCCCGATGCGCGGAGCGGGCAGCGCCGACCGCGGGGCGAGCGGGTGTGCTGGGGTGCTCTGCAGCTGGGCAGGGCACAGGGCACCCCCTGCCAGCCCCAGCCACCCCTTCAGAGCATCAGCCTCTCACAGAGCCCATCCTCAGTCAGCTCAGCTGGGTTGGAGCGGGAATGCAGCGCTTTGAAGGATACCTTTGGTGCCACACTAAAGTCATCTCCTCCGCGTGGCTCTTCCCCGTTCATTGTGCAGTTGTGAGAGCGGCTGCACTGGGGCTGTGGCCAGGCAGAGAGAACCACAGCGTGTAGCTGTAGGAACAGAAACGTCCTGTGTTAACTTCAGAACTGCTCTAGGGTCACATCTTCACTCAGTGAACTGACAAAAATTGCCATCCTCTCTCTGCTTCCCTCAGCAATTGCTCATTGTGGACTTTTTATTTCTTTTTCCAGCAATGGTCTGCAACCTTGCATTGAGCTAACAACACACATCAGATTGATGGCCATGCCACATGGGGTGGGGAACAGGGGTGCCTTAGAGCAGCCACTATCCTGCTCATGGAGATTACAGTCATCAATTTCCATTTTCTGTGAGCATCAACAACATGATTCCTGGCTTTAGGAACATCAGTTGGTTCCCAAGGCTAAGCAGGTTTTCTTTTGGCAACCATTACTCTACCCCCACCATCAATGCTATAAAAAGACATCAGCAGCAGGGGATTTGCTTTGTGTCTATAGTATATGAGCCTGAAATGACTATTTTCCTTTACTACATCAGATTGGTACCCAGATTGGTACCTTTTGAGCCTTTTCAGATACCTTACGGCTTTCAATCCAATAGCACGGTCATCTCTTTTGCTGGCTAATCAGAAGCATTGTTGTTCAACACTGGTTTTGGGGGAAAAAAGAGAAAGCTTCAAATCTTAATTAAACACTGTGTGAACAAAGCCTGAAATTTCAGGACAATAGGAAGAGCAGACCCATTTGCAGGGCAGTAGGCTCACAGCCATGTTGCTGTTATCCTGCACCCCCTCCAGCAGCACTGGTCCCTCCTCCTCCCTTATGGCTCTTCCTGTGAATTCCCCCCCTCCTTTCCCACTTGGCTGCAGGCTCAGGGTCTCTGTTCATATGGTCCCCATTTCACAGCTGAGCTGGTCTGCAAGCACACACAGTCGGAGCTGCTGCACTTCAATCTGAATTTGAACATCCATTTCTGTCAGGGAAGACCTTTGCCAGGGTAGAGAGGATGGGAGGATGGGTGTGGATCCTCACAGGGAAAGGGGACACCTTGGAGGAAGGAGCAGGGGACTGCGGAGTTGAGGCTGATCCCTTCTGAAGTGTCAGACCCCACAGGCTGCAGGTACATCTCTGGTGGGTCCCTAAGCTGAGCAGCTCTGAGCTGAACCTTGCAAGGGCTTTTCAAATACCCATTCCCCAAATGCTTCTAAACAATGCCTGTGATTACTCAAGAACCATGACTATAACACTTGGAGGAGGAAGAAAGGCTTAATAAACCCAAATGTGTTTGCTAGCAGTAATTCACAGCAGGGTTTCTGGCTGAGCCTGCCAGCTGCCACAGTCTGCATGGGTTGCATTTAGCCAAGCCTAAAAGCAGGAGCAGTATTGGCTCTGGAGAAACCTACTGCTCCCTGCTATTGTCTAGAGAAATGAATTGCTTTATAGTAATGCCTGGAAATTGTGTGCCAGTCACATGCTAAGCAGATAAACAGCAAACAGAGAGAACAGATTTGTTCAATGAATCCCCAAAGCTTTCTCACTAAGGTGTCATTCTGTTGGAGCTCCTATTGGAAAAGGGGCTGGTTCCTCCCTGTATTCTTCCAGGCTGTGGTTTGTCCCTTCAGGGTCTGTGTAGAGCACTATAGCATCAGGTGTTGTATTACAGCACTTGGTTGTGCAAGTGCTAACTGCAGTGCTGGAATACTGTTTATTTCCTTTCATCAGAGCATGTTCTAGATTCATCAGGAGCTGCAAATGTTCTAGGATAACTATGGCTTGTTTCTTTCCTTGCTGGTGCTGAGCCTGCTGTGGCTGTGAGAGATCTGACTGGTGACATGTGCCAGCTGGGTCTCAGACACCACCATGTTGTCTAAATGTCCTAACTGAGCTGTGCATTACCTGGGCTGATTCTGTCCTTTCACAGGCTCATTCCTGAAAATGTTCAGGGAAGGTGTTAACATCATACTTAAATTCTCTACTGCAGTATTTGTCTACAGCTTTCAACCCAAATGTTCTCTCTGTTGGCTTCACAGAGATTGTTACTTTTGTCCCCTTCTCCAAAGGTATGGTCTCACCTCTGCTCTTTAGGAGACCTTCCTCTGAGACCAGAGGAGTCACTCCATGGACAGCAGGAGTTTTGCATTTCTGACCTCACCCATTTGGGTAACTCCACTGTGTCCCCCACCTTGGCTCTGTTTGCTTGCCCAGCCAGATGCAAAGCCTCTGCTGTGGCCTCATGTCCTGTTGCTGTGATGTTTATGTCTACCCTATGCCCTAATCTCCCTCTAGAGCCCCAAAATTATGCTTAAGTAGTCTGATTTTTGAAGCAGGGAATTTCATGGAATGGAGTGAAGTTTGTCCTTGCAAATAAGGAAAAAACCTCTTACAAAATCAATGGATTTCTGTCAGTATAAAATAAATCTGAGGGGGAAGAATCTTTTTCCTTCCTCTGCACGCCTTCCTCTTTTTCCCTAAAGTGTTGTAAACAGCAAAGCTGCTTCTGGTAAGCGCTGTCCTGGCACTGGAAATGGCTTTCTGTGGCTACTTACAATTACTGTGGAGATCGATGGGGAGCAGCAGCAGTTGTGCAGTGAAGAGTGAATGACATGAAGTTAACTTTCCCTCCCCTGCTGGGATGGATAATGCACTGTGGCCCTGTTTCCTATCTTCTTTATACAAGAGTCATTTCAAGCTTGATTTTTCTTGATTATCAAAAGAGAAGTTATAGATTTTACTGTACTGAAGCAACCCAAAACATTGCTGGCGTTAGAGGTGTGTCTCCTCATAATCTACCCTCCAAGCACATTTGGAGGCTCACAGATCCCTTCACCATAATGCATTTTAAGTTCATTTTAAGTTCATCTTGTCACCTTCCACACAATACAAATGTCCTTGTGCTGGGTTTGGAGCTGTATGAGGAAGAGGGATGATCACATGTGCCTTCCCTTAGAGCAATACTGGCCACATGGGATGTCATGCAAAGGAAAGTGGAACAGTCTTAAAAAGCTGGGGAAAAAATTAAAAAGCATTAAGAAAGAAATGGGAAGCATTTTGTGCAGTCTATGTATAAACAAAATGTATACCATTGTAAATGTTTTTTTTCCTAATTTTTTGAAAGCTTGGGTAGCATGATGCCTGCCATGTTAAATTGTTTCCTTCAGAAGTCATTGGCAGTAGCAATTGTATTGAAGTGGCTTTGAAGGCTGGACTGAACAGCAAGATAAATAATAATTGCAGTTTTGGTTTGTGCATTATCATATTGCACTAATTCAGCTTAATGAGTCAATTATCCACTTACAGAAATTAATTATAAAACAGGCCCTAAAAGTGTCAAGGATGGGTTCTGTCAAGCCAGTGTCGTGTTGTGGGATGTGATGAATGATGCTGAGCCTTTCTCATCTCTGTGCCTGTAGTCTCCTTTTCTTGGGAGAGAGGTGGTGAGAGCACACAACTTTGGTCTTGGGCTGCAGTGCAAAACCTCCTGTCAGTCGCTCATACTTCATGTTCAGCTTCACCTTGAGTAAAAGTGGGCTTGGGAACATCAACATCATCTGGGGAAAAAAAATCTGGGAGGGGTTTGGAGCTAATTGAGCTGCAGCACTACGGGCTTGCTGTCATTCTGGGGTGTTTGGGTGCTCACAGAGAGATTTACTGCAGGGATTCTGATCTGTAAGACATGAACTGCCTGTCTGTTGCAATGGTGCATCTCATGTCAAGGGGATGGGATGCAATAGATCAGAGTTAAATTAAAACACATTTCATGTATTTATAAATGAGCAGTGGTATCTGTTTTTCTGCTTTGGTGAACCTGACACATATGAATGTACAAACCTCAGTCTCTGGTGGTTGGTATTATTTTAATAGTAAGTGAAAAGCCCAGAGAGTATAAAGTGCTTGTGTTTCTTCATGACAAAACTAGATTATATAAACCTGAAAGGAAACACTATACTCGGCAGAATAAAACTTATTCAAGTATTGCCTGTTAATCTTTCAAGATAAACAGTGTTTGAAGTTGGGGTTGGTTTTTGGTGGGTTTTAGTTTGGTTTGGTTTTTTTTTATTTGAGTTGTTTCTTGTTATCAGTAAAAGAATTTAAGCATTGAATTGATTATTTGAATATTTAAAGGCTGAATCGTGCATTGCCATGAGTGCTGTGATCTTTAGAGGCACTGACAGCTTTCCCTCTGGCTGTTAACATGTCTGCTTTATACAACACAAATGTCAACATCACTACTCCTCTAATTAGAGCAGTAGGTCAAACAGTGTCTTTGTCTGCGGAGGAACCCGAGCCATTAGCCTTGTTAAGAAGAAGCTCCTTTGTTAAGCTTGATTTATGTTTCTGAGGTTTGTTTTATCCTGTGGCAACCTACAAATGCTGTTTTCAGAGTGGGGCATTTTTGCTGACTGCAGAAAGGGAAATACACAGAAGGGGCTGCCCCTCCCCTGATTCAGCCTCTGCCTGAGCTGCAAAGCCAACCTGCCCCAGCAATCCCAGCTGGCTGCAGGTCTGGCCTGTGTGACAGACTGCTTTGCTTGAGTTTTATTCAAACACAAGAAGTGTAGGCTTCCAGAGAGTTTAAGTTATAATAGTACTTTAAGTTGTAGAAGGTTATAAAAGCAGAGAAATACAGTGTTATCCTTTAAAACTGATACAAAGAAAGATTGCCATCGTCCTTGTTTGGAGGCACCAGTTCGATTTTGCCTTTTCTGATTTGTTTTTAATTAGGATTTAGCATAATTTTAGCATAATGATAAGTCTTCCATTTTAGATCAAGAAAATAGTGTTCTCAGTCTTGACTATCTGAAAAATATGATTGATATTTAGAGATCATCCCATTTTCTTATGTCTTTGCATCTCTTCCAATGCAATATGCATCTCTCAAAACTGCACTTGCCTTAAGGAAATATATAGAAAAATATTTTAAAATAGACTACAGGCTTAACATTTTTATTTTAATTTTAAAAAATATTTTAAATTTTATTTAAATGTATTTTTAATAAACTGATTTTTTAATAGGACATTTTTTGTCTCTGTGATCTTGGGTTTTAGTGGATAAGTCATTGGTGAGTCTCCAGTGAAAATTCTCAGATTTCAGAACAGCAGGATTTTTCCTTAGAGTAATTAATAGTCAAATAAGCTAACACTGGCATGAGCTACTGTATATGCTTTAATTCAGCTAGTTGTTTCTCTGGAAGGAGAGTGCCAGCAGTAGAGAGGAGATCACAGCAATCTTTCCTCCTCGGAGACGAGCATGTTGAAGAACAGTGCCAAGCAAAGATGGACAGGAAATGCTTTGGGTATTGTTTCTCTGTCTTTTGTTCTCGTTAGCATTTGGCACAGCCACTTGTCCTTCCTTTCTCCTGCCCATTTCCCTCCAATGCCATGTGCCACCACACAGACCAGGGTGCTGTGAGGGACTCCTGACAGATGAAATATTCATTTGCCTCTGCCCTCCAGCAAACCTGAGGCACATGGAGAGCACAAAGGACAGTGTTCCATCCTCCCTCCTCAAACCCACCTTGAGCACACAGCATGCCCAAAGCCTTGTGGCACTGGTGGGCATCTCTTGTTTGTCTGGGGCTGCCCTGTCCAAGGAATTGCCTCTAATTGGTCCCTGGGGTAAGGGCTGAGGTGTTCTGCTTCCTCCACAAGAGAATGGTGCAGAGGGCTCTGCCTGCTGCCTTCCCACTGCTGCCTGCCAAAAGCACTGCTCAAATGCTTTGCCTCTCCCAGGGTTATCTGGGAAAGGAAACCACCTCCTGAACACCCCTGCAAGGTGCTGAAACATGCTTTTAACTAGAGAGGGGAAGGTTCATCACATTTAGTTGGTAGGTGGAAACCTGAAATGGCTGAAAGCGCTTGCAGTGTTGCAGAGAAAAAGTCTCTTCTCTCTTTCTGTGTGCCCCAGCACAGTGCTGACATCTCAGGGGAGTTGAAGTTCTGGAGATTTTGTGTTAGAGGTTCTTTACTACCATGGCTCTTTGGGTTGGTTTTTTTGTTGTTGTTTATTCGTTTGGTTTGGGTTTTTTAACGTTTGCTCAGTGACTGTCATTCTGCAGAAAATTAAAGCTGTTCATTACCCCAGACAGAAGCTGTGTTTGCAGATTTATGTTGCCCTTCTCTGAAGAGACAGTGCTGCTTCTGCCAAATTAGCTGCAGCGGATCTATGACCTGGAGGCTGCTCTTCAGTAGGCTGGAATTAAACCATCCAACACACATCCAACATAAACACTGCTCCTCTAATGAAGCTCAGATACAAGATACCAGGTGCCAAGTCTCTGTTGGATTTTAGAGTGTTACCTAACATATATTTAGAAATCCCAGTCTTATTGCTGAAAACCAAATGAAACTGAAATAACGGACTTGGGCTTAATTTGTTTTCATTACTGCATCACACACCTATGAATTAATGACTTTCAATTCATTTTTCCACTTCATATTGAATATAAACTGAAAGACTAAGGCATACTATTTCCTCTTTTCTTCTCCAGAACAAGAATGTCCTTATATGTGCACCATAACTTTGCAGATGAAAAGCATGAAATAATTTTGACTGCTGTGTGTGCATAAAACAGTTTAATATGGAGATCATACATAAATATAAGTTTCTTAGTTTGCATAATAGTTTGGCTCCTATTGACTCAGTACAAGTATTTCCTGAGGGCTATCCTGACTCTTGGTCAAATTGATGCTCTCTGTTCCTCTGAACAAAGGAGGCACAGGGAAGGTCACGGAGGGCTACCAAGTTGGCCATTAGCTTTAGGAACAAGCTGGGGAGCCCTGCTGTTTTGGAAACCTGAATCTCCACAGGTTTCATGCTGAAGATACCCTGTTAGCCACGCTGGCTGTGCCCTGGTACTTGCTGGTACCCCTGCTCAGCAGGAAGCATTCCTGTCTCTCCTCACCCTGCAGTGCTGGCTCTCACACAGCTCCACGCAGTGTCTCTGAAGGCACACTTCACTGCATGCTGTGTTATCCCTTATTATAATGAGCTGGGTGCTCATTAAAGCTTCACAGTTATACACAGAGATGTAATTTAGCTTGAGGAGCACTGTAATATTAGTGTGGCACCTGGAAACTAACCTTGTCTCAAGCTGGGTTATGTCAAAATGCAAGTGAAGGTACTTATTTGTAACAACTGAAGTGGATGAGAGAATTGCAAGTGTTTATCAAATGTACAGAGGAAAAAGTGAAGGAAAATCTAATCTAAGTCTACAAACCCCTTCTCATTCATTCTAGAATCAACCCAGTCATTCAGCCAGGCCTCTGCTTCCTGCTCTTTGGTGTCATAGCTGTACAGAGGAACTCTGCCCACATCCTCTGGTTTCAGAAAGTTTCCATTCCAGCAGAGGAGGCTCCCAAGAGCCCTGCAAGGGTCTGCATCACACTCCCTTTTCCTTTGTACATTTATGCAACCAACTAAATCAAGAGGCCACTATTAATTGCTTCTGATAAAACCGTGGTCTGCCTCCCCTCTTTGGACCTGCAAGTTCTGCTGTGGCAAGGAAGGTACCACACTGCAAGGAAGGAAGGTACCACACTGCTTCCATGGGCAGAGATCTGCACAGGGTTTCTGCTGCCCAGAGCGAGGGGGCTCCATCCACTGAATTCCATCTTGCATGATGTCTGAGGCCTAAGACAAACACACATTTAAAGCATGAGTCTCCTTTTTGGCATCTGACAGAGATCACCCGTAGGTGATGCTAAGTTGGAAAAGACTGATCTCCAAAACTGTCTTGAATGGGTGCAAATAGAATAGAATAGAATAGAATAGAATAGAATAGAATAGAATAGAATAGAATAGAATAGAACAGAATAGAATGCACCAGTAAAATGGAATTTGCAATAAGCCCCTATCTTTTCTGAACCTTATGCTCATCCAGAGGCTATTTAGTTGACCCAGCAGCAGCTAACAAAGCACGTGTGGTACTGATGTAGCAGGGAGTGCTGGGTCCCAGAGCCAGTTTGGTGAGTGTGGATGTGCATGCTGCTGAGTGAGAAGTGTTCTGCCTGTTTATGGAGGGGGTCTATTAAAAACTGCAGTGCCTTGAGACTCCAAAATCAGAGCTGGGCACTGAGCATGGCAACAGTGTGCACTGTGCCTGAGGCATGGCACAGACCAAGAGAGCCTGCACAGAAAACAAGCCATAGAAAACTTCTTTATCAGCATGTTTTATTCTTATCCTCATTTTTAAATGGTGTGAACCTAACTCTAAGTGTCAGTGGAAGTGAAAAACCAAGAAGAGCAAGGTATCTGGCTGTGTTGGCACACCACTTCATAGCTCTTGCTTTATTCTGTTTTCCCTTTTCTCTTATTCTGGGGTGGATGGGATGAGTACTGAAGAGTAAAACAACTCTATCCAGAAAAGATATGGGAAGGGATTGAAAACCAGGCAAATGATAAAAAGCCCACTAGCTATGTAACACCAAGCTGGGAGCTGGAAACCATTCCCTGTGCAGGCCACCATACCATGAGAGTGAGGCAGGGAAGTCCTGTTTTCACTTATCATGCACTTCAGGGGAGTGTTCCCCAAATCCATGGCCTGATCTCCACTTGTGGTTGTATTATCAAGTGAATAAGGACCATGGTCTTGGTGTTAGAAGCCAGTTAGCCCAATCAGAAAGAGATGGGTGACAAAAGCAGAAATATCAAAGAAGAAAGGTTCATGGCAAAAAATGCAGTCAGTTCTAAGGAAAATGGTTCTTTGAAGCTTATGCTCCCTAACCCAGTTCCAGTGCCCTTCACGGGAACATGAGCTGGATTTGACTGGGGCTCTTGGAAGTTAGTGCTTTATCCACTAAGCTGCAGCTGCCTAAACTGAGTGTGCAGCCCAAGAGACAATTGAGAGCTTTGCCTGGTTTCTATTTGCACTTTGGGGAGTAGGTTTCAGCAGACCAAATAATACAGCAACATTGCTCAGCTGATAACACAGCAGTTATAAAGTTCACTGCAAGGGATCTTGCTGTGAGTTGACTGAAGGGTTCTGTATTGCTCTTGATTTTGATGAACTCTTTGGGGCCTAGAGAGAAACCAGGGTGTGATGTAGGGCAAGACTTCCTAGGCTATGGCAATTTATTCAATCTTTCAAAACTCTTGTGCTGTTTTGGATTTTTTTAAATTAAAAATTTGATCATAATGCAGCTTTCAATGCTGCTTTTCATACTCTTATTGGGGCTGAGAAATAATGGCTGATGCACTTGAATTTGCCTTTTGATCCCACTTGGCTGTGGTTGTTAGCATTACTGTTGAGGCTGAGCTGCCTTAACCCTGGCCCAATGGAAGATGCACTGCAGGTGTTATCTTACTCGCTAGAAATCCTCCCTGACCTTACCTCAGTCCTGAATTTGTGATCTGGGGGGAGCTGTAGAAGGCTCAGAAAGCCATTAGAAGGAACAGCGAGCTGAGACTCTGAAACTTTCCCCACTCTCTGTATCCTTTCTCTTATCTGACCTGTCTGTAATTTGTTGACTTATGAGTGATTTTAATTTCTCTTTTTAATTTTTTTCCCCAAAACATTGTATCAGTAATGCAAAAGGACACTTTTAAAGATTTCAGTCTTTACTTACCCAGGGTATTGTTATGAAAAGCACATCTTGACACAGGCTGTTGAGTACTCCCACTCTGTGTAATGGCTCAAGGGCTAAACTTTTATGTGAAGCTTTGGATGGAAGGGTTATTTTTTGACAAGTCTGAAGTGCTGACAAAACCCCTACATGTTTTAGAAAGTGAAAAAAATGCCAGACAACTAGAAAGTTTTACTTTTGGGAAAAGTCTGTTATTCTGATGCTGATTTTGAAAGGAACTGTGCATGCCATTGTGGATGCCATGGTGGTCATCAGATGGACAAACTGGGGAGGGTACCACTGGAGGTGAGCAGCAATTGTTTGGGAGACCCTCCCTACCAACCCATCTTTGGTTTGGTCTTCTAAGAAAATAAGGTTTATGCAGTTGCTTCACCTCTCTGTCTGCCCATCCTCTTCCTTCTCGCGATCACCTTCCCAGCAGCTGAGCAGCAGATTCAGAAGTGTCAGCCTAGTTTGACAGAGCAGTGAAAGTCACTGGTTTCTGACGCTCACCAAGTGGATGGAGAGGAGAGGGATTCAGTCTGGTGTCCTGTGTGAGGTGTAGGCAGGACACAGTCAGGTTGAGCAGCAATTCACTGCCTACTTGCACGTGTTTAGTAGATGCCCAGCTCCTGAGAAATGGCACTTTGTGGTGTCCCTGCATGGTGATGGGAAAGTCACAGAGGACATAACACAGTCAAGAAAATACTTTTGGACAAGATAAGGGGGGGAGGTTGCTAGGAGAAAAAGGATAAAAATCATGGTAAAGCAAGAATACTTCTGCTATTATTTGACAAACATCGTTCACAAACAAGTCTGGTGCACAAATGTGCTCAGGGATACTGTTTCAGTTTTGGCACTCAGAAAATCTTTTTATCTGTCAGGCAATGGGAAAAATCTTTGCCAATAAATAATCGAAGGAGGGAAAGGGGGAAAAGAAGGGGCTGCCAGGATAATTTTTGTTTTAATAAGTATTGTCAGTAGTTTTGGACTAAGGATTTGCATACTACACATCTCCATTTGCTAGCTGTCCTTGTGTGCATTTTTTACTAAAATAATCTGAAAATTTTTCTTCTTGTATAATTTAGGAGACATCCTCCCACCTTCCTGATTGCCACAATTAATATGGATTTTTGAGTAGAGTTTATTGACATTTGGTGCCATTTTATGCCCACCTTGAAGAGGGTTTCACCTTTTCCATGACAGAACACTACAAACAGATCTGCAATGTTCACTTTTTAACAGACTAAAGGTTCTTAATCTAGATCGACACTATGACTCAGTTGTGCAGCTTGTTTGGGCCCAACAATGATTTGTTATTTTTCCCAGCCAAAGGATATCTGCAAATATCAGGGCCCCACTCATTGTCCATCACTGCAAACACTGGATTTAAGATGGGGCTTCAACAGACCAGTATAACTTACCTTGTTCTACTGCCTAACTGATGACACAGATGACATAAAAGATAAATTGCTGCTGCAGCTGGAATGGCTAATTGCCAATAGGAATTTTGCCACCAACTTCAGCAAGGATAAAGCAAGTATTGATTCATGCAAAACTACCTCAGTATCCTGTTAAATGCTATCAGGGATGATTCTAAAGACATGAAAAAATGTGGAAGGAATATGGATGCTTTTAAAGGAGAGAGCTTCCCTGCATGTGTGCACCACGTTGTGTTACATGGCAGTGAAGCTGTGGTGAGTTGACATGAAAAATTATTCATTCCACCTTCAGGGGTCCTTCTGTAAGTTGAAGTTTCCCTGTGCCTAAAAGTCAGCCACTATTTCCAACCTATCCTATTCCAGGAAACATAAATATCAGAAACAAGGCCAGAAACAAGGCCAGGCATTCTTCATCTTGGTGTGAACCTAGCCTTCTAGAGCCTGCACAACCTTCACTTTGGGCCCTCACTTTTTAGGGATGGGGTTGCTGTCTTGAAAAGTGCTTTCCTAATGAATATCAAATTATATGACCTGAACATCAGACAGGCACATATCTTTAGAGAATTGATAAAAATACAGTTATGTGTGATTTCTGATTGGTTTTTGGTCAGCTGCTTCCCCTCCAGTCCCTTGAGCTGTGTTTATATGCTTTTTCTTTCCTCCAACATCCCTTAGATCAGAAAACCTCTCCATATGTTCACGCCTGCTAGGCTGCACCTCACCCACCCAAGTGCCTCTGAAGGGTTTGTGGTAGAAACTCTTGCACATGGTGCCAACCACATGTGATAGGGGTGTCTCATGATACAAGTACCTTATCTGTTCAGTAAAACATGATGCTTGCATTGCATTCCTTAATGGTGGATAGCATTAAATAGCTAAGGGAAGTACCAGAATTGAGGCACTGCTAGTTTTGACTGAGAAACTCCTGCCCTTCCTTTGGGACTGTTGTGTAGTTGGTGTTTCTTGTTTCAAATACAAACCCCAGAAATTTATATGACCACCCCATGAATCAAGACCTACAAAAAAAGAAATGTAGGCAGTTGAAAGGACCCCTGCCAACAGCTGCTGAAACCACTCATCATGTTTACTAAAGTTTAAGGAAAAATACAAGCTGAAGGTGAAAATACATCAGCTGTGGAGCAATGCTGGGGGCTAGCATATGCCTGGTGACATAAATATGAGAATGTTTTTCAGCTGATACCCAAAGTAAGTTTATATTTACACTCAGACCATGCCTAATAGCTCTTTAGATCAGAGGCATTGCTAAGCTTTAACATAAAAAAAAAGTTACGTGGAAAAGTACACCTCTTAAAATCTGCAGTACAGAAGGGGGTTTGTAAATCTCAGTTTCTGGAAAGGAAAGAAGATGGTATGCCTGACTGAGGTACTGCTGGGAACAGTAGCTGTTCCTTGCTGCCTGGAGCAGGTCTGGGTGGTGGGGCTGGTTCCAGCTCTAGGTACAGAGGTGCCTCCTGCCTGCAGCAGGGAGGTGCCCATGCTGGTGTTTGCAGTGAGACTGCTGACATGGAGCCTTGAAGACACAGCCCTTGGTACCACCAGCTGCCACGAAACAATGGGAAAATGTTTGTTTAATAAGGACTGTAAAATGTCCCCGGCACTCAGGACTCTTAAGTACTTTCATAATTTCAGGGGAACTTTTCCTGGCAGACTTTGATCATTTTAAATAGATTTCCCATGATATCATAATGCTCCATTTGTTATAAATGTGCTGATTTGCGGATGTGCAATTAGCTGACTCAAGCAAAAAAAAAAAAAAAGCAGTATAGATACCCTGTGTATGAAGTGGCAGTTTATTTCTCTCCATATGGTCTGTAACTTGTTCCATGCTGCTTACCGTGGGGTCTGGGCTTACTGCCCACTGCTCATCACAGTTTATAGAGAGGAAAATTGAAGGCAGCCATGGAGTTAATTCTTTGCAATACAGTTATTTCCTTCAGGCAATACCTAAGCTGTTTGCATCAGCCAAAACATCCCCCTGGAAGCAGGTGAGTCCTGGCTGTTCCCTCTGTGGAGTGAGGCTGAGATGAAATCATCTTAGCAGAGGGCACTGCGTGACTTGAGAGCCAGGGGCTTCCCAGAAGGGAAAAAAAAGGGCTTCCCAAATCCTGCATAACTCGTGCCCTTCAAAAGATTTTTTTCCTGCCATATGTTTTTTTATTGCTACCTGAATGGTTCTACACAAAGGGCTAAATCTAGTTCCTCTTAAGTGCATGGAAAGACCTCCTTGCACCTCAGCAGTGATGGGATTGCATCCTAAATTAATATCCCCAAAAAGACTGATTTGTAAAATATGCTCAGTGCAGGATCAATTGTTTTGCTGTTGAAGTGGCAGCTGGCACCTCACCTCACTGCACATTTTTAACTCTTCTAATCATAAATAAGTATATTTTACACTCCTGTCTGGTTTCTCTCGTGCTTCTTTCAAATGAGTGGGGAGCATGGAAAAAAGTGATTTGAGAGAGCAAGAGCACATATTAACATATAGGGTTAAACTTTCTGAGGACAAGGAATTTTTTTTGCCTCATCAGCATGTTTAACAGTTGCAAATCTCAGTGTATGAGGAAATGTCTTACATTCAAAGACTATTAACAGCTGTGAAATTAGATTTACAAAGCTGAATATATAAATGCATATTTTATATGCTGTTGCATATCATTTGTGCATATATTCATGAAACTGTCTTGTAGTTTATGAAATTTGAGGTTACCGTTTCAGTGGGAACTTCCAGATTTCTTAATCATGAAATCGTTAAATGAAAGACTTGCCATATGCAAATTTTGAAATTTGTGCAATATAACATGTTCCCTTTTGAGGATAACACAGAACTAAACCCAGCAGATATATAAGTATAAATAGTTATTTGGAAGATCTGAAACATGTTTATTAAGAGAAAAATATTTTAATCATGTATGCCTTCAAATAACTCTTAGGTGGGTACAGTTTTATATTATGAAGCTTTATATTATGATTGTGAGTCTTTTTTATTAAATAGTATAAGCAACACATTCTACAGTGCTTCACTACATTCTTAAAAATAGCCTGGGTTTTATGCTTGGAGATGAGTCATTTTGAGGCTGAGGCACTCACCTTTCTGGCTCAGCCTATAGCTCTAAGGGTTGAAAATATGTAACATTATTGTCATATACAAATCACGATTCATCTCGTAATGAAACTCTCCAAAAGAAAGCAAATCCAAGATTTGGGAGTCTTTGGAACATGAAAGCTGAGTGCATGGCCAGCAGACGTGCTGCTTGCAAACCTATGGGAATATTCACTTAATTGCAACTAAAGCCTCGCTTCTGTGTTTAGGAATCCTGATCTGCTCACACAGATCTCAGCACATGACTGAAATAATCTGTTTATCCAGCATATGGTTCTTTGTGAGGACGGGATAGAAGTCAGCTACTCGGTCTTATGTGTCATTTGTCACAGAGTGCTGTGTCCTTCTAAGTGCTCCCTTTCTAGTCCAGGGCCATGGAGGCATTTTAGCAATGCAAAGAGGTGATTAGAGGCACTTCTGCTG
The DNA here is from genome assembly GCF_963513975.1 of Fringilla coelebs. Classification (NCBI taxonomy): domain Eukaryota; kingdom Metazoa; phylum Chordata; class Aves; order Passeriformes; family Fringillidae; genus Fringilla; species Fringilla coelebs. Next base: position 12,320,333 of record NC_140034.1, on the reverse strand, counting down.
GAATGTATGCTGTGCTGCTTAGTGAAATTAATTTGGATTATGACAGGGGCATAGAAAGGCAGCCCTGGGCTTTGTCCTACTCACTGTCACCATTTCCTAGGGTGACATTGGATGTGTCAGTAGTGACCTGCTCTTTGCTGTGCCTTCAGCATGCTCAGTGCTAGCAGGAGGGGCGAGGTTGGGAGTTTCCAGGTGTGCTCAAAGGTGTTTGTTCAGGAGAACCAAATCTTTAAAACCAGAGTTTTCTAGTTGATATTATTGCAGCTGATATTTGTGTGTAAGGAGGGTAATATCTGCTTGGTTTAACAGGGAAACTGTTGTACCTCATAAGTGCTGTCTCCTTTCCCCCAAATCAGTGACACATCAGAGAAATAAAAAGGCTCCTCAGATCTTTGCTTATCTTCATCTTCCTAAGTTCACCTAAGTTCATCTTCCTGCATCCTTCTGCCTAGAACAGTGGAGCCAGCATGGCTGATCTGGGCCATTAGTGATTTGTGTCCATACTTGGAGATGCATTTTTCAGGTTATGCCCTTTTCTAATACATGCAGTAAAGTACTATTTGCACTGACTAACTCTGCAATTATTGTCTAGGCAATGTGTGAGCTCCACAGAGGAACTGCCACTTGAAAACTTTTAAATTCATGAAAAGCAGGATTTTTTGAATGAAACAAGGTAGTGCCCAACATCCACACAGATCTCAAAGCAGAAGGATGTCGTCTCATGAAAATGCAGCCAAACTGAAATCCCAAGCAATAATAAAATGCTTCCTTAAACAGAAAGAAATAAAAAGAGGAAAAAACAAAACCACTACAGAAAAAGCTGTGCTTAAATGTCAGTGGGAACTTCAGTTCTTGTTGGCTTTTAAACTCTCCCATCAGAAAACTGAAACTCTTCAGTCATACAGAGATTTTCTGCAGAGGAACTGGGAGCAGCAACTGAGCAGACAATGTACTACCAGCTGTGAGAGCAGCCAGATTTTGATGCCCATGTTTTTACTAGGTGCCATTTCAGCACTAGTTTCTGTAGGTCTTTCAGTTGGCCCATGAAAGTAATCTCTTGTAACAGAAAAAACAGTAAAAAGTGAAAAGAGCTCTGCTGCCCTGCTTAGGTGGAGCAGCGTTTGCAGCCCTTGCTGCCCAGCAGAAATGGCTCTGGAGGGTTTGTGTAGCTGGTGTGCCTTGCCAAATTCAGCCTATTTCTTACACATCTCTCTTATTGCTGTATTAAACAGGGCTCTAAGGTTTTACAAATGTATGTTGCACTCTGAAAGCACTGCAAGGATGGCAGGAATCGTGTGATCTCCTGAGGGCTGTCTCCTCAGGGCTCTGCGGGTTTTGCTCTTATTAGCAGAGATTTCAGGGCCTGTGATGCTGACTCCCAGAGAAAGTCCGTGTGCCTCCACGGTAAAATTGTGGCTTCTGACTCTGTTTCCAGCAGTTCTTCAAGAGATGAGAAGATCTGCAGTTTTTTGGGTGCTTTGGGAGGTTACCTGGTGTCTGCACCCTGCGTGCTCTGATCCAGGTCAAGTTGAGCAGATGTGCAAAAGGCAGCTGAGTAGGTGAGGAGATAAAATCTGCACTGTGCTGCGCCAGTTAAAGTTCTGGGCTGGAGCTGGACCTCAGCAGGATGCCAGGTTGGCTGCCAGGCAGTGCAGGGCCCTGGGTGCCACCAGGGTTTGGTTCTGCGTTGTGTAAACGCCCGTGCCATAAATGAACAACAGCAAGTTTTTTTCTGGGTCCGGGCTTTATTTGCTTTTGCTTTTTCTTGGACAGTGAACCTGTGCCTTGAGAAAATGTGTGAAAATTTTTAAGGTCCATGCCTCCAATGAGGCAACAACGGCACATCTAATCTTAATCTATATTATTTGTACTTTTGCTCAGCAAAGCAGCTATCAGAAATAATACATTTCTTCTTTAAAGTGCCTTCCCCGCCCCTGCTTATGTTACTTCCTGCCCTACTGCTCTCTCAATAGTGCTTCCCTTTCCTGTTTTGGTCATTAAGCCTTCATAGAGACTCTTGGCTTGTCTCTGCCAAATTTGTCTTCTGCTCAGGTGAAATAGACTGTTTGGATTTGAGCACACGTGCCAGCTTTGAGCGTACACCTCTGCGGGATTGCCTGGCCAGGTCCTCCTCCATGGCAGGCACGTAAGTACCTGGGGACTCTGCCTGTTGGCAGGGACTTTGCTGACCAGAATTAATGTGACTGGGTGTGAAGGAGAGCACATATTGTGATAAACACAGAAGGTTTGTGTTTTGGTTACAGCCTGGTAGGATAATTTATAATTGTATAAAATGGTAATTAAGCTTTTATGGCAATGCTACATTAATATGCATCCCCTGGTAGGGAGGGAGAAGCTGACTTGATGAAGAGAGTGTTTCTTCATTCCTGATCTGCCTCCATCAGCTCGAGGGGAATTGTCACAGGTTTATTTACATTTCTTCTGGGACTGAAGGGAAACCAAGGCAAAGTGATGCCAGCTTTAATGAAAGATCTTTATGTTGATTTCCTCTATTCACTTTCGAGTCTGCTTTTCCTGGTCATGGTTATGATTATGATCTTTCAAAGCCTTTTTTTAAGGTATGGTTCTCCTGAAATACAGATATGGTTGGCCCATGAATGAGAACCCTCAGTCATGTATTTTCACTTGACAGTTCCGTTTCAGATTTTGCATAATTCATATCTTACAAGATTAGGTACTTCTTGCTTTTATTTCTGTAATTTAAGGAGGAAGGGAAGTAGTTTATATTAATAGCAACCTGATCCACTCAAGTTGCTTTTTTACTGTTTTTGTCTAATTGAGTTCCTGGTGTTTCTCCAGGCCATTTACTTGACTCATTTTTACGAACTTCTAAGCATTTACTTGATATTTACTTTTAGCAACTCCCAGAGTGTATCTACAAGGTGGTGTATAAAATCTGGAAGTGAGCCCCATTTCACAGAAAGAAATTTTACACGATTCAAAGCCTTAATGGAGCAGTGAAGTTCCTCTGTCAGGAGACCCCATTAGCAGTCAGTTGTTGGAACTTGGAAGGAAAAGTTTCCCGGAGCATGGCCTGGCAGCAGTTGCCACTGCTTAATCGCACCACTTCCCCAGTGAAGTGCCTTCTGCAAAGCAGATCTCTTTAAGCATTTCTTAACATGCTGAGTTGAGATGTTGATAACTGGAGTTCCCCTGAGAGTCATTTGAATTCTTATGCTTCAGTTCACAAAACCTACCAGAAGAGGGATGGGTTAAAATTAACAACACGGCATGGTTTAAAAATCTCAGCAACACAAACTAAGCAGATGTGCTGGCTTACAAGGGCATCAATCTGTGGCCTCTCTGCTGGCCCCAAATCTGCCCTGATTGACAGATGTGCTATTTAAGTGCTGTGGCAGACACTGAGAGGTCAGGGCTCTCACAGACCTTGGCTGGCAGTGCTGAGGACTGAGCTGTTCTGGGCTGACAGTCAGACCCAGGTGAAGTATCTGTTCCACTGCAGCCATGGTTTGCATACTGTATAATTCTTTGTAATTTTTCTCACTTTTCCCATGCTCAAGAGCATTGAGGGGTGACAGAAGGTTATGCAAGTTTCTCTGGTCATGCCAGGATTGTGTGTGTGTGTTCCCAAATTTAGCAACTCGTCTGCCAAAGTCCTGGCTTAGTGTGCAGCCTGGGTGCCCCATAAAGTGTCTCTTCCCTGGTTTCCAGCTGATGTGTCTGCTGAGGGTATCTGCAGCTGATATGGGACAAGGCAGTTCCCACTGGGTATGCCAAGGTAGTAAGGGACAATTCAAAATTAATGTCTTATTCCTAACAGAAAGTAACTTTTGAATATGCTTTGTTATGGAGGTGAACAGGTGTTCATCTTACTCTTAATAGCCCTGTAAATACCAGTATTTCCATTTCCTGCCCTGTAAAATATGTATTTGTCTTGCAGGTGTGTCATTATTTAACAGCGTCAGTCCTTTTGAGAGCTGCTTATGAATATTTTTACTATTTTCTTGTAATTATTTAATATTAAACTGTTTAGATGCTAAAGTTTAAGAGTAGAGAAAGGTGATGGCCAGGCACCTTCAGCAGATGCTCAGTGCAAAAGGCTCATCTCCAGCTGGCAGTGCAGACAAGCTCCAGCACCAAAAGATCTGCAAGGTGAATGTGCAAACCTGAGCAGGAGACCAAAAACCAGCAGCTTCTCTGGGAACTTCACTTCAGGCTGACTGGAGCAAGGGCAGCACTCTTGGGTAGCTCCCTCTGCACAGGCAGGCAACCAGGAGCAAGTGCAAACTGAGAATTCTGACCACTGGGTCCATGGGCTGGTTTTTCAGGGAATGCCAGGAAATGGAGCTCAGAAAACAACTGGGGGTGGTCATTGTGGCACCTCCATATTATATGTGAGAGTGTGACTGCTGCTATTTAAATATCTGCTATAAAATAGTCAAGCATTTGCATGTCACTGAGGACTAAAAGCACTTTTCTGGCTATAAAAGCCCCCATGGGGCTGCCCTTTGGTGTGATCAAGGGCTAAATGCTGCATTTTCACTATGAGGTCTTGCTGCATTGCTTGAGAAAGTTCTTCAGGGCTCTGGGACAGAGGGGAACGATGGTGACACCGGCTGAACGATGGTGACACCGGCTGTGCTGCAACTTTGGTTGCAGAGGGAAGTAGACTTTGAAACAGGGGGTCCCAGGAGTCACAAGTGTCACTGACATCGTGCTGGAGAAATGAGGCTCCCAGGAAGAAGTGGGGCTGTGAGCAGAGCTGGTGGTGATCTCTGGTGGGGAGGCTGGAGAGCCTTTATCTATATCAAGCTCAGATCTCAGCTGTGGTCTCTATGTACGCCCAAATGACCTGACTGTCTTGTGTTCAGAGGGTCTCTCAGGTTTTTTGTTGTTTAAATCCAGTGGTCAGAGAGAAATGTCCATTGTTTCAGGATACTACTGAAACACTTTCACTGTATCCCAGTCATTATTCTATTTATTAAAGTGAAAGCTATTTAAATGTTTAGCAAATTAGTATATTAGTGTTTGAAGTACACTTTTAAATGCTTCAGGAACATGACTTGTAGCTTGCTGATTCTGAGGTTAACAGAGATGTGTACTGCACAGATTTCATATCTCTGTATAAGGATTTTGGATGTACATTGGCTGTTTAAGCTGACAGTGAGAGTATTCTGTAATCAGCATCAGCAATTGCTTGCGTGTCACATTTAACCAAATGTGACTTCCTGTGGCAGCCTCAATGCACGAGTAAAGTAAAATGTGCATTATCCCCCTCCCCCACATCTTCTGGGCTGAGGTTTCATTCTCAAGTAAGGCAAGCCTAGGGCTAAGTAATGTCAACAATTTCTCACGCCAATAAGAGTGATTAGATCAGTCTAAAATAACTTTAATTATTAGTAATAAAGATATTGAGGATGTATGGGAGCTGGAAATGAAAAATAAGGTAAATGCTTGTATAAATAGGTATTTGGCTTTTCTGTGAATACAAGAGAAGAGCATATTTAAAGGTCAAAGAATCACAAGCAGCTTGATACAAGGTAGATCTGTAACAGGTTCAAAGCATGAGGTCTTGATTTCTATCGAGGAGCTTTCAGAGAGAAAAAGCTTATGCTAAGGGAGTGTCTGTCCCAAGGACACAGTTGTGTCTGTAAATATGAAGGATAGTGGAAGTGTCCAGGTCCAGTGGCTGTGGTGGTGTTCACAGGAGGTTCCAGGATGATGGAAGAGACGAAAATGTTGACTCCATGTTTCAGAAGGCTTGATTTATTATTTTATTATATATATTATATTAAAACTCTACTAAAATAATAGAAGAAAGGATTTCATCAGAAGGCTTGCAAGCAAAAGAGAAGAACAGAATCATAACAAAAGCTTGTGACTGACCAAGACAGTCTGGACAGCTGGACTGTGATTGGCCATTAATTAGAAACAACCCCGTGAGACCAATCCCAGATCCACCTGTTGCATTCCACAGCAGCAAACAATCATTGTTTGCATTTTGTTCCTGAGGCCTCTCAGCTTCTCAGGAGAAAAAATCCTAAGGAAAAGATTTTTCATAAAACATGTCTGTGACACCTGGCCTGCTGGAGTAAAGCCCACAGAATTAGGTGTTCAGTCCCAGCGTTAGCTGGTCGTGGATATTTCTTACACCTTTTGTGGGCATGATTTGGTGACACCCCCAAAAGCTGTATGACCTTGTCCTGACTCTAGGAGAAAGTATTTTAAACCTCTCCCATTGCCCCAGAGTTGTGACCTCTGGGTGGTTTGGTGCTGGACAGGGGGTCCAGGGTAGGACTGGGATAACCCTGTGCCATGCAGGCTCTGCACGGGGCTGCTGGTCAGAGGGGGCTCAGGCACTCAGTACCAAGCTCTGCAAAAGTTTTATTCATAAGAGGATAACAGTGTAAGCAGAGAAAACAGGTCAGTGAAGGAGCACAGTGCAGCTTGGCCACTTGATTTTTCCTCAGTCTGGAACAAGAGGGAAAAGCCTTAGAGACCCTTCAGAGCCAGACTCTCCTCCAAACATTATAGTTTGTTCTTTTTCCTGTTTATTGTCTGTGACAGGTCTTTTGTGGTTCCAGCCTGAGCTATCTGCTTGTATATTTGGATATTGTATATAACCCACTGGGCTAGGTAGTGCCAAGCCACCACTTTGTCATGTGACAATTCACAAAAAATACAGGTATTTTCCCAAGATTCCTGGTGTTATCTATTCCATTTGTGGCTCTTTTTTTGGCTGTAGATCTTGGTAATCATATGCTTACTTGAAGCCAGGAAGAAAGGACTGTGCTTTTCAGGTTCTGAACAGATGGAAGAGGAGAGGAGTGTTTTTCCAGGACAAAGGCACCTTCCTGCAGCACTGTCTCGAAGTGCTGGGCAAGAAAGGTCAATGCTGACCCTCTCAAGAAGGGCTCAATCCAATTTAACCAATCTGCTGATTTTTTAAGATTAATCTTACACAGAAGAGATGGATGAGAGTGGGTCAAAATGTATCACACTTTGCATTATCTGCAAACTTTTTTTCTTAATTTACAGTTTTGTAGTATTGAAACAATATTCTATAAATCCCAACTATGAGCACTCGATTTTAAATATCACCTGTGAACAAAACTAAGCAGGCTTTCTTTAACTTCAGGTAACTTCAGGTAAACAAATGGTACTAGTGCAGAGGTTTGCCATCCCACAGATGTAATGCTTTCAGAACAAACAAGGGTGAATATTAGGATTTAGGGTCCCTAGGAAGAACCCCCTCCCCTCCACATTTAAGTAAGATTACTTTAATCTGCCCCATAGTAAAGTCTAGCAAATTGGAGCAGATGTTGTGCACAAACCTGAACAACTTTGTAATCAAGACCTCTCTATGATTTAATTTTTATATCTCTTAATACCTAATTGGCTATGGTGGGAACTCAGGTGGATGAGTCTGACTGCATGTTAATGTAAAATAAAATATCAGTAGAAGGATTCCTGATATTTGACGTGTGTGAAATTTGATGGACCTCCCTCAAATACCAAATTTTCAGTAACTTTTATGTATTAAGAAGATAAAGCAAGTCTTAGAAGTGTGCAAGCGACATTTTGCATGTAAATACTAATATTTAACAAACCCTTATCTTGGAGAAGGAATGTGGCTACAGAACTGTATCACTAAGCACATTTATTACCTGTAGTTGACCTAAGTATCAGTGATGTATGGTCCTAAAAACAATCAAAAATTTTGCTGGACCTTCGTGAAACCACTGGTGCTTGATTTGTGTTTAAAATAATGCACAGAGAGTAATACAGGGATTCTCAGTGAGCTTTATAAAGGGAACATTTTCTGGGCTGTTTTCAGAGAAGCCTCTTAAAGCAGCAGTGGGACAGTTGTGCCTTTTATGCATAGGAAGAGTAGAAAGTCTTCAGGATAAAAAGTTACTAAACTCTTGGAGTTGTCTCACTCCATTTAGGGGGTGACAGCAAGCTAGCAATGGGTCCCTGGAGGCATTTTGGATGTTGAAAGATTGATGAAGTGCTTTGCAGGAAAGGATTCCCCTGGTGTGCTGTTTTATGTTCCTTTCTGTTATTTCACTGGAGGCCAGATAACAGGCTCAATCCTGTTTCCATTTAAATGAATGATGAAAAACTTCCATTGACTGCAGGAGAGCAGGGATGGAGCTTGATGTGTTGTTGCTTTATGTCACGGTAACAATTGGTTGTCGTGCATCAAACACTGTTCCTGAGGTCTGCATCTGTGATTCAGCCACAGGGCAGCAGCAGCTCCTTTGCTGCTGATTTTGGTGGCAGCAAAGCCTGAAGGCAGCGTTGCTGTATCTGCTGGGATCTGGGTATGGCATAGTGAGCAATGCCATGGTAAGGCCCCCCTGTCTGGATGGTTAGTGTAGTCTCTTCGTTGCAAGTAAGGATAATTTAATTAATTTTGACTAATTTAGCAGCTTGTGGTAATCGTGGATTCCCAAATTAATCTGAAATGGAGACAGTATTGGGTTTTAGGCTTGCTCTGATGAAGCCAGTGATGTGCCCTTGCTTACTTTAGTGTACAGCAGGACTTGCAGTGCTTGGCAAGGCTCGAGGAGAAGGCCGTGGTGGCACACTGGCTGAGTGTGACTCTCCCACGAACCACGTTTCCCTGGAGCCCCTGGCTCCTGGGCAGGGCATTGCTGTGCCCTGGGAGCTGATGCTCCCCCAGCTCTGGAGCTGGAGGTGGCACAAGACACCTGCAAGCAAAGGCAGGTGGCCACCATCCATCTACAAGACTGCACTGGGGATTATTTTTAGCCTTTCCACTTCCATATGACAAAGGCATCCAGTGTACCTGCTGTTTGCAGGTCTATTTCTCTCCCATTCTCCCCCTCTGTGAATCCAAGGAGGCTGAGTGTCCCCCAGCAGGTCTGGAGGATGCAGGCAATGCTGCCACTGCTGCCAGCTGCAGCTCCTGCAGCAGTTGGAGGATTAGGCAGGCTGGAAGGAGCTCAAATCCCTCAGCTGCTCGTGTCAGATATGGAGGAGCTGCCACAAGACATTAGCTTACCTTAGAAAACAGGAGGGAGAGGTGTTTGCTGGGTAAGTACATCAGCAAAGGTGCAGCTTTCTCCAGGTATCTTGCAAAGCAATAGCAACTGGTGAATGAGCTGGATTTTATGAATTCTGAACAATATAAATAAAATAATGTTTTGTCCTTCTGATCTGAATATATTGCTCCGGTAACAGAATATAGCTGTTTCTATGATACGTAATAAAAATACAATTTATTCTGAATTTTCCTACCTTGTTCTTTATAGAGATGTCTGCTGGCATCATTGCTCCCCCTATAAATGCTGTGAGGACTTTCCAGGCTTTTACTCACAGCCTGGAGGAGGTCTGTGGGCTTCCTGGAGGCTGTGCAAAGTGATTGACAAAACAAGCCAGAGTCAGTAGGCTTTAGTCTGCCACGGGGGATACATCTGCCTTGGAAATCTTTTTGAGACCCACAGGTCAGAAAAGATTGAAAATTGCTGCTGTAATCAACCCAGATCCTCTAATTACTTGAAGTAACGTGCTCCCTTTCATTAAAATGATGGCAGTGACGGGGTCAGGCAGGTTTGGGTCTGCAGCAGTTGGTAAAATTTACAAGTGGTGTGATTTGGCACAGTGGCAGTGCAGCAACGTGGTCTGGCATCACCCAGGAGCTTCTCCTTTGTGTGTGTGTGTGTGTGTGTGTGCATGCTAGGGAGGCAAACCCAAACAAAGAGGGAGGAAAAGGATTTGTGTGCAAAGCAGATTAACCACTTGCTGTTGGATTGTGGACAATTATTTAATATGGCTTGGGCTGAGGAAGGCAGGTATGTACACCTATGTATAGGTCTAAAGTTAACAGGACAGTCATGAACTTAAAGTTTTTGCAGGGCATAGATCTCCACAGTTTCATTTAGATGCACTAACTGAATCATAAATGCATCATAAGGTGCACTATTTGCTTCTTGAAAATACCTGTTTCATTTAAAGACCTCAGATCTCCCAAATTTGCAGGATTCATTCTTTTCTTCAACTTGTATTTCCTCTGGTATAAGAAAACTGGCTGGGAGGTCAGGAGAGTGGAACTGAAATTCTGACCTGTATAGTCACACCATTTGCCAGTGGCATTTATTGCCCTTGAAGGGTGTGTTTTATTATGATTCTCTAGATGTACATTAGTCAGGATATGACTAATAAACAAGAGGTAATATACTGAGGAATTTCAGTGACTATAAAGGAGAAAAATAATTATTTACACTATACAGAACAGTGGTTATATACTTTAATGCTGGCATGCATCCAGGTTTGTGGATTCTCCTTCCCCACTTTCTTTGCTACTAGGATGAAGGAGAAGAGTGTTCCTGTGTGTTTTGCTCTGGGTATTCTGGGACTTCCAAGTGCGTCAGCGGGTCTGGGAATTAGGCGTCAGCTGGATTAACTTAATTGATTTCTTCAGTTTACCTAACATGGCTTTTGCTCCAAGGTCTGCTTGCTTCCAGTTTTAAATGTATAACTCAGCTGTGGGTGTCACGTTTGTTTTGCCAGCAAGCTGTAAAATATTGGTAGGTTTTCATGCAAATGCAAAAGGCTTCACTTGCCAATAGATACATAAAATAAATAGAGCATTCATGCTGTTGGACGGTTTTCATAATGTTTATGTGATGCAGGTTATTTCTCAGGGCTTAATGTTTTATATAAAATAGATTATTGGTTCAAAACAGCAGCATACACCAGGTTTTTTAAGGCTGTGAACACATAACATGTCAGCTTTAATTTAACAGATTGCCTTCAAAGGATTAGCAGATCTCTTATAAAACATATGTTGAAAGCTGTACTGATTGTTTCTGGTGTTTTTTTTTTTCCTTTAGAAGTTTTAAGTAATAAGCAATAATCAGCAAATTCACTCTTTTCTGTCCTGATTTTTTTTGTTTTTCTCCCCAGTGAACAGAGTATTTGCCAAGCCCGAGCTTCAGTTATGGTCTATGACGATACCAGTAAGAAATGGGTGCCAATCAAACCTGGACAGCAGGGATTCAGCAGAATCAACATCTACCACAACACGGCCACAAACACCTTCAGGGTAGTTGGAGTTAAACTGCAGGATCAACAAGTGAGTAACTACATCAAGTTTCCTGTAAATTAACCTTTGATCTCATGTGGTAAGCTCAATTCTACACCTGATGCAACATTTCCTGCTCCCTCCAAGGTGTCTGCTAGTCTGTTTATACTCCAGCGATTCAGGTTTTGTATAATTTTTTGCACACACGATATATCATAAATTGTTACTGCTTATTTGAAAAAAGAATGTTTGGTAGATGTCAAAGAGATTTAAATGTTATTTCTTCCCCCACCCCCCCAATTTTTTCTTGTGAAATGAGTTCTATCCTATTCACTCTGCAGGTTTTGCTGTCAGGTCCTCCCAAATTACTTCTAACTTGTTTTCAGTACTATATTAAAAATAGAAATAAAAATCAATTGTTCTGCACTGCTGTCCCACAAAGAGTGGTTGTTACTGCAGTGATAAGCAATTAGTTCCTTGTAATGCACTTTAAAATCCTAGGTGCACTGATCTGATTTACAGCGGACTAATTTTGCAGGACCTCCTTGGGTATTGAAGGAATAATTTGGGATTTAGACGATCAGAACTGGGATCAGACCCCCACTGGCCACCAGAGCACAATGCTCAGCCCAGGGCTGCCACAGCATGGCTCTGGTTTGAGGTGTGCTGGGCAGCAGCTGCCACCAGAGCTCCCCAGCCAAATGTCACAATTATCCCCAACAAAAGTTTATGTGAGTGGAGTAGTGGTGCAGCCCCTGCATTTTAGAGCAGGAATTTCAGAGTTGAGGGCTCCCCCGTGTGCTGGCACGAGGCTGGTTGGCAGTGGCAGCCCAGCCTGCCCACCTCTTGTGCCCACCCTGCTCTGCATGGCACAGGGATCAGGAACAAGTGGGCCAGTGGGAAGCTGGCCCCTGGGAAGGTGAGGCAGGCACTGCTGCTGGTGGGACATTGGCAGGGGCAGAGCAAGTCCAACCAAGCTGAGCCAGGTCAGGGCAGCCCAGGTCAGGAGCCAGGGCACCACCCCCTCTCAGCTGCCACAAATGTTGAACTGATTGATCTGCTTGTGGAAATGCTGATGATCCTCAGCTGATGGCTGTAAAGGTGCTTGGGCCAACTGGAAAAGTTACTCAGGTTGCTTACTGGAGGTGACAGTGACTTTGTTATGCCATGCATATACTCAGTCATCATTCTGAAAAAGGAAAAGCAGAACAAAAGTAGGTGGGTTTTGAGCACGCTGGTTTTCAGCTCCTTGCACTGCACTTTTGAAACATCTGCCAAAAGTTTTGCGACTGCTTTTATTCTTTTCTGTAGAGCAAAGCCAATACATGAAAGCAGTTCCATTCAGAAATAGAAAATATTTTCAAAAATAAATGAAATACAGTGTTTTCTTAGTCAGTTATGAAAGCCACTACTGCTCTGTCCCAGGCCATGCTAGTTCTTTATTTGACATAGCCAGCAGGTGAATGTAAATGATTTTCATGTGACTGCAATCCAAGAGGGAACTGAATAGCTGGTGTAAAAGAAGCAGAAGTCATAAAGTCAATATGTATATATGTAAGGGAGACTAAGTACCAGTGGTCTGTCATAATCACACTGTGCAGTTTAAAGAGTAGGACATATTAAAAAGTCAAACCTTAAGCTGCACTTCGAACATGCTTTGCATTAACTGTAATATTTTATTGGCTTGCAAATGTTCCAACTTATGAAGATGCTGCATGCTGTCTAAAAATCATCTCAGTTCAGAGGGAAACAGGTAGAAGAATATATTTCTCCAGAGTTTAAAGACTAAAAATCCTCCTTTAAATAAACAGGAAGTATAGTCACCTTAGTCACCTAAAACTGCCCTTAAACAAAATGTTCCCCTTAAATATGATTACAAAAATCCAGTATCGTGAATAAAGTCAAGACAGCATAGTAGTAGTCAAAGAAACATTCTGAAGGTCTCAAGATACAGAATTCAATATATTTTATATGAGTCTCACATGGAATCATAAGCTTGCTAAGCTTGCTAAGTATTTCCATTTAAAGAGAATAGAAATGAATTTCTTTTAAAATAATTCTCTGTTCAAGCCATTTCATGCTTGCTCTCAGGTTCTGTTAAATCTCACTGAAACTGAGGCTTTAGTGAAGCTCTTGATTTGCCAGAAAAGACATATTTGTCTGAAAAGGACCAATCTTCAGCTAAAATGTGATTTGGCATATGATGAAGCTAATAAAGCTACACAGATTTTTGAAGAGTTGAGAAACTAGTTTGAAATATGTATTACAATAATACCATGGAGGAACAATTTCTACATTTCTTACATACTGTTTGTCAAGGCACAGACCAGAGTAATTGTGGCTTCATCCCTGCCTGACTTTACTTCCCTTTTAATTCTGTTGGTTTATATTACACCTCTAATAATATCTCTCTTTAATTTTCATCTTCTGTTTCATTTTGCACACATCCTCTTCTGTAGACTCCTTTCTTGTCTCTGCCTTTCTGTCTTCTACGCCTTTTTTGGTGCATGTGCTGTAGCTTCTGATGCTGTATTCATGTTCTGCTACCTTATCTCCTCATCACCTTATCTCCTCTAAGTGACAGCATCTGTAGAGTTCTCCCCACACAGATATGGATGGTAGAGCATCGTTCTGCCCCAGGAAGTGGCCAGCGGCTCTGGTTCCCCGTGTGTGTCTGGGCGGCGCTCACCACGCGCGGCGGCGGCGCTGGGTTACAGACCAGCGGTGCCTGTGCTCCCCTCCCTGCTCTGCACAAGGTGCAGCCTTGCACAGGCTCATGCTGCTCTGACAGGAGCCTTCAGAAACCCCCAGGTGCTGACTTGAAGTCGCCACAGGGGCCAGAACTGGTCTGAAGCTACGGCCAGATCGTGTTACACTCATTTAACATCATGAGTTTGATGCTTCCTTGAGGCCTTCATTTTGGCCTTGTTGTTCAGCGAGGTCTTTTCCAGCCTGAACCATTCTGTGATTCTGTGATTCTTGAAGACAACAGTCACAATCATGTCTTTTACACCCGTGTTGCAACTTGCCAGCTGTTGTTGTCACCTGGCCTGCTGTAAGGGTGACATGTGTGAACTTCAGTCACCGTGCGAGAAGTTCACAAAGGTCACAAGCTGTAGCCCCCCATTCCAGAGTCCTGATCAAGTGGAGGGTTAAAATTAGGACTTTAGATCAAGTGATGTCAGTTCAGCATGATCTCATCACCCAAAGGCAGGAGCTGAATGGGGAGAAGGGTGCAACTCAAAAGTGAATCATATCTCCGGAGGGGCTGGTGTGTTCAGTGGCTGAGAAGCGAGTTCAGGGCCTTGGGGCAGGTGAGACATTTTACATATGAACCCAAGCCAAAACTGAAACAGGGGCAGGATTCTTGCAATATAAGCTAACCACAGCATTTGAGAAGAAAGAACCAATTAATCACTGTTGTAACTTATTAGAACTTCATCAGGTTGGGCCTGCCTGCAGAAGTAAAGAATCTGGCCTCCGCTGGAGCAGTTTTTATTTTTATATCCTTGCTGTTTTAGCAGTCGTGGCTGCTCCTTGAGAGATGAGCCTGAGTGCTGGCAGCATGGCAGGGCCAAGCTGCAGAAACAAGCAGTTCTCTTGTCCTGGTTCCATAAGCAGGAGGATTGGCAGTGAGGCTTGTGTGGAACTCTTCCCCTGGTCCTGGCTGTGTGTTCCACCTCGGGTGTTGCCCTGAAGCCCCCTCTGTCCCCTTTAGCCCCATTGCTGTGAGTCCCATCAGCCACCATCATTGTCACTGCTGACAGCTCCACAGTCCAAGGGAAGGGCTTCTTGGTTTTGAGCTTTTGTGCAGATTCTAAAATCCTCTGTTGCTCCCAGGGAGCCTACACCTGAAGCTGAGGTGAAAGGGTGAAGGAGAGTACTGGGTAGAAGTGAAGCAAATCTTTTTGTTTTAAACATTACAGGGATGGGAACATTTAAACATGCCAACATAATGATATGCGTGACTGGTCTGTGAAACTTCTTGCCACATAAGATCATTGAAATACAGAATTTAACAGGCTTCAAAACAGCACAGACACTTGTATCAGTAAGATATATGAGTAAGACTACATTGTTTCAGGATATCAAATACTAAAAGAGGGTTGAGAAGGAAAAAAAAGTGTCATATAAAATGTCATGTTTCAGCTTTTAAGTCAAATTCTAAGGGAAGAGTGATAGGAAGAACTGTTTGCCATGGACAAATCCATAATTTATTTCTTCAAGATTTCCAGTGAGAGCTCCTCCAGTTCACCTATTGTGGACAGCAACTGAAGATTAAAAGATGAACTCTTGGTCTGCTCAGCCTGGCAGATGTGCTCTCTTACTGAAATACGATGCTTTAGAGTAAAGATCCCTTAGAAGCACCTGTAAAAAACCCCATGCCCCTATGCTTCAAACAGGCAGACCTTTATTTTAATTACTGCTCTGAAGCACTTCATTATGATCATGTGCCTTGTAGAGTCTTCACACCATCTGTACAAGACACCTTTGTGCGCTCATTCTTAACAACAGCAGGAGATCCCCTCCTCTTTTTTTACATTTTCTATAAACACAAGCCAGAGGAGATAAAAATGAAAGTCTGGCCATTTTAAAAGTTTCATTTCCCAGTGTTTCATTGCTCAGCAAGCTCTGATTTGAGTTTGAAGACAAGGTACTACATGTGTGGGCATCCTGACGATTACTGAAGGTCAACATTCACATTCTGTCTTTATTCAATTAAAAGGATCTAACCCTCAGAACAATGCAGATCCTTGGAGTTCATTGGAAGCAGGTTTTGAACAGTTTACCTGACTTCCATTAAACAACTTTTGGCATAGGTTTTTACAATTTCTGCCTTTCATTATACAGTTGCACTGCACCCTCTGGTGCTCTTTGGGCTTTGATAGTGGTGTCCTTTGAAACAGAGGTTTCTGTTAGTAGGTGAGAAAGACTCACTTTGAGAGCCTGGTAGGAGCTCACAGTCTCTCTAAACTTTTCCTCAAAGACACTGCCTAAGCCTTCCCTTGCTTGGTCTACTCAAAAATGGTTGGAAGACTCAAAAATCAGTCCATGTTAGAAATGTTGGGTGAGAAATCCAGGCATGAGTCTACTTGATGCTCAAGAGACTCTTTGAGTGTGAGCAGCATTGGTACAGGCTCTCCCAATGCTCAGCAGAAGAATGGGGTGATGTTCTCATTTTTCAAGGAGAAATGGCTTTCCAAGCTGTCAGATACAAGAAGTTCAGTGTCTCTGCTGTGACCAGTTTCCATTTCATTCTGGTTGGTGGGGGTGTCTCCCCACGCAGCTGGGATGCAGTTCCCATTTCCAGGGGACTAATACTTGGGAGCCTGCATATGCAGTGTAGGGCTGCATCTTCCTTTGGCTCACAGGTTCACAATTTCTCAATGAAATGTGTCCAGACAAAGCAGGGTAGGTCTGATTGCTTCTCACTGCATTTTCATGGAGCCTTAGTAATGATACTGGTTTGGGTGCAACAGCTGCACCATCATGTTTGTGCCTAAAGTTAGACCAAGGATTCAAAGACTATCTTCCACATCACTCTCTAATGCTGGCTCTGTTAGTAAATCCATCCTAGAAATAAGAGTATTTCTGTAATCATCTTGGGGTCTAGTGACTTCTTTGCTGGTTTCCATAATTTTTTGTATATTAATACAGTAAAGTTACAAGACATCTGTTAACTGTATCAATGAGACAGTGTTATCCTTCAAAAAATACTAATGTGAGTAAAACAATTTGTTCCTTATTAGGTGCTCATCTAATGTTTCTCTGCCAGTTTAAACTGGCAATCCACTGAAAATTCAAAACTCAGAGCTAGGAGTCGCTAATCTTTGAAATTTGTTGTTAAAGTCTGCCTGTATAATTAAGAATTGTCAGTCATCTACCAAAATGGACTAATTAAATACACTGAAGCTTTTTAGCTGCAATCATAGTGTTAACAGAAAACATTCCAAAAGGATGGTCAGACTGTAAAAAAAAAAAAAAAAAAAGGTAGGTTTTCTGGTATGTGGGTCCACCTCTAACATAAATTCTGTGTACAAAGTGGTACAGTGGTGCAGTGGACACTCCTGCCTCCCCACCCTTAGCTAGCACAGCTTACACTTTTAGCAGTGGAGGTTTCTGTCTGGATCCCAGCTGTACTGTGTAGCTGAAAGTCCCAGTGCCCTGCCCAAGGATAAACAGAACATTGTATTTAGCAGATTAAATTTCAAAAAAACCAGCCTTCTGCTGCAGTCACCCCTTACGTGGAAAACACCACACATACAGCAAGGGAGAAGGTGGGAGAGGAATGGTTGTCTGGGTTTGTCATTGCCTGGTTCTAAAGAAAAAAACTAAGCACAAGAAGATAGTGATGATCAGACACACGGGAGGAGGAAAGCAAAACTGTTGCAATGAGTCAAACATTTATGTGCTATAGGGCAAAGGTTAGTGCCAAGAGCTCTGTCTGGCTCCTCTTCTAACAATTGTGCATGATCATCCTCCAAAAGATGGAAACAGCTGCAGGCCCTGGCTCCTGACAGCTGTTTGCAGCATCTGCACAGCTGCATCCTGTGGAGGTGCTGTAAAAAACAGGAGCAGGTAATAGATTTTGCAAAACTGGCTCTCAAATCCCCGAGGCTGAACTGAACTGTTGTAAATCTCACCCCCAGATGTGGCTCTTCTGTCACTGAAACAAACACTGCCTTACCGTGCAGCCATGTAGGAGCTGCCGCAGGAGCTGCCTCTACCCATTTTGGTAGCCTTCACACAAGGCTTGGGTGGGTTTTTCCTACTGAAAACAGAGCTGTTGTTAATCCTCACTGTCTGTTTCAAATCACAGGTAGTGATTAATTACTCCATTGTGAAAGGACTGAAGTACAATCAAGCAACTCCGACCTTTCATCAATGGCGCGACGCACGGCAGGTCTATGGCTTGAATTTTGCAAGCAAAGAAGAGGCTACCACGTTCTCCAATGCCATGCTGTTTGCTCTGAATATCATGAACTCACAAGATGGAGGTAAATTAATCTCTCTTCATCTGTGACCTTTTAACATGTGTGTTACCAATCACCTAGTGCAGTTGTATTGGATATTATGCCATTATAAAACACGTGATAATAAAAAACCTTAGCCTTTAGATCAGCATTTGCTGTGGTATGAATTGCACATTTTCAGGTTTTATTTCCCTTCCTGCTCATTTTTCATGGTGCCTCAACTCACCATAGGAAATCAATTGTTATTTGGGAATGCCTCAGCAGGCAAGTAGCCCCACTGATTTATGTGGATCTGCCTATATGTTGTTTTACATATGAGATGGCAGGATAAAACTTTCAACAGAAGCTAGAGTAAAATGAGCAAAATCTGACAGGGTAGGACTCAGAGTTGGTATTTCCAGTGTGTTGGGCCAGCTTCAGCCATTGGCTCTTGTGGGTCAGCTTTCCAGAAGAGGAGTGTGGGGCACCTCGGTTATTGAATACTGTATTGACTGTAAAAGAACTTTGTGGTGAAGTTTGCTGTTCTGTGAATTTGTCATTGCATGAGCTTGAACTGGGGCCAAAATAAAGTCCTGGCTTCTCAGTGGAAACCAGTTTTTGGTTTGTGGTATCTGGATGAAGCCTTGCCCTCAGTTAATGCTTATGACCTCTCTGCAGCTCCTGTGCTGGGAACAGAGCAGTCCTTGTATGGTGTCCTTTTTTTGTTTGTTCCTGCAAAAACACACACCACAGCCCTATTTTCCGTTTGCAAACATGATGAGTCGAGGTTTGCATCCCGTGCTGCCATCCAGGTTTCACTGCAGTGTTCGCTGGTGATGGACAGCAGCTCTTCAGAGGGAGATTGCACAAATAAAGGTGTACTTGTGCTTCAATGCACAAATAAAGGTGTACTTGTAAGAGTTCAGATTTTTTTTTTTTTGCTATTTCTGTTCTATTAAGCTGGCAAATGCAAAACTCGTCAAAAATCAAGACGTATTTCTAATTCTTATCTATATTTAGAAGTACTGAGGACTTAATTTTGCTTTCTTCATGTTGAACATTTTCAGCTGTGGATGTGCCACAGCAGGAGACTTCATGAGGAAATCTGGCCAAGATTCACCAGTCCTAAGCTCACAAAAGTCTGAAGAGTACAGAGCTCTTTGGCTGCTCAGATGGGCCCATCCCTTTTAGACCTCCAAATTTGGGTACTTTGACTATGGTCGTGTGTAGTGATTGGTTTAATGTTTGTGATGAGTCTGCCTTTCTTCCAAAAGCCCTTAAATTTGGCTTGGTTTTTTTTCCCATCTGTTTCTTACTGTCAAAGCAAGTGAGGTTTTTGGAGGATTTTGAGTTTACTTCAGGGAGGTGCCTTGTGGAAACACAAGTCTCAGGGTAAGAATTTATTGCTCATAGGTTAAAATACAAGAAACTGCCTTAAATTATGTTAGCTACACCTAGTAATGAGCAACAGGTATTTTTAAGAAAGTATTTTTGAGCACTTGAAAAGCCTATGAAGTTTCTAAGAAGTTTATGCATATATAGCCAGCAATAATTTGCATTTTGATTTTTTTTAGATATTTTTTAATTCATTTCCTTAGCACACCACAAGTGTGTTTTAGATGCTTTACAGGTTTAAAGCCCAGTCCATGTTGAAGAGCTTGTATTTAGAGCTTGTAGTTGTCACATTCAAAGACATGAATTGTGTCACAAAAACTTTATTTTCTGGACAAAAACTTTATTTTCTGGTCTGGTAAACATTCAGTCTTCAGCAACCCTTTTTGTCTCATAGATAAAAGTTTCAAAGATTGCCAGTTGTCCCATTCTTTACAGCTGAACTTGTCAAAAACTGAAATTTTGATTAAAAGGAATTTCAGCTTTTTTTTTTTTTTAAACCCTCTGATTCTGTGAAACAAATTCCAGAAACACTCATTTTTCATTTTTTTTAAATTATGAAATTTATTTGCAAAGGTATTTCTCTTTAATATTAGCTACACATTGATAATAGGTTAGAATGAAGATTTTATATCATCATAAGTTTTCCTGTTACTGCAATGATCTCAGCATGCAAACTGACAGCAAAATTACATCATGGATATAAGGTATAAAATGTTTTTCATATCTTCCAGGCTTCTACAGCCCTGAAGCTTTTGTGGGCATGAATAAATGTGAATAGGAATTCACACAAGCACACATATCCATATATCTTTTCAGGCACTGCCACTGCCTCCATACTCCATCCTTTCTGCTGCCTGCATGCTGCATTAGGGTCTGCTTTTTTCATATGGAAAAATCATTAGGAAAAAAACGTATTTATTATATCCATGTATCCATGTATTAAAGCTGCCCATGTGCTTATGCAGATGGATGGCAGCTTTAAGGAGTGCATTGGTAAGCCCAGAACTGCTCATACGCTCATAAAAAGCTCAACCAAAACCACAGGGTGAAACACAGGCTCCCTCTGCCCCATTCACAGGGCAGCCAACCCTGTCTGCTGTTCTGAGATTGGAATATGCTGTGTGCACTACTTGGCACATGCTATTTCTAATGTTTAGTTTTTTCCCACATTCCCCACTGAGACATTATTACATTTGATACTGCTGATCCTCCCATAGTTGAATGGATTCTGGCTTCCATGGCTGCTTCTCCCTTCGTTCTACCACCCACTTCCATAAACTAAAATCAATCATGGCAGACTACAGCAGTAGGTGTGAGACTGCATCATGTTCAGCAGTTGTGGAGTCAGGGTACTGTTACATTTGGGAAAATAACTAGTCTTGGCACAAAGTAATGGTGTGAGGTTTTGAATGGTGCATTAAGCTGAATTAGTTGGAAAAAATGGTAGCAGTCTATGTTTAGGGGACTTGGAAATAATTTTATGTAGTGATAACTTTCAGATGACTGGGTCACTTCAAATGAGCACACAGTTATGAGCTATTGGTGGGAATTACTGTACTGTCCCTCTTCTTCACTGCAATGCTCAAGAACAACCACAAGCACTGATCTCTCTGTCCTGACTGCACGGGACATGAGTGAAAACGAAACCAAATGCTTTGTTAAATGCCAGAGGTTAAATGGGCTGAATCAGATCCTACAGCCAGACTCTGTTTACCCAGGTTACATGTCAAGACCAGTGTTGGGGCAGGTGTCTTCCCAGGAGTGTGACATCCCAGAGTTTGCAAAAGTTGGGAGAAAAGCCATAGCCTAAACTCTCTGTCTGGTTGTGTTTCTGCAGTGCATTTACCCACACTCTTACCCATGGGATGGCTGGCCACCTTACAGGTGTCCCTGTTCTCAGTGCTGTGGTGGGAGCCTCCCCCAGTGCACGTCCCCAGGGTGGGCAAAGCAAGCCTTGAAAGAGGTGAACCTGGCTCACTCTTGTGCTTTGCAAGGATGTTGATGGTTAGGTCAGGGGTAATCCAAAGTGAGAAAAAATGGGTCTAAAACTGAAATAATATTACAAATATGTACCATCCTTCCTTTAGAGGTTGACAGCTGCCTCACTGAATCACAGTTGTTTACCTGCCAGCTTATTTATGTGCCTAATTTGATTTCCTTATACATTTCTTTAATCTGTTCTCCATTACAAACAGAAGGAGAAATGTTGGTCCTGAGCCAGCCTGCAAAATGAGAGCAAATGATAACACTGACTTGCTCATTACCAATCTCTTGCTTACAGTGCTTTAATGGTGTCATTTAGTAATTCCAATAATATGACAAACAACTTGCCATTTAATTGTTTTTCTTTCATGGATGCCCTCTTTGAGAAGCCAGACCTTTTGCTGGCATACATTACCTGGTACAAGGTAGTGTGTCACCAGCTTACTTTGTCATCTGCAGCCAGGCTTCACTGGGGGCAGAGCATCCCCCCTTCCTGCCCCAAGAGACTGGGGAAGAATTTTGCATGGATCCTGCCCACAGGTTGTTTGATGTTTCTTGGTTTTCAGGGCTTACATCCTTTTAGATTTGCCCAATGCAATGAGTGGTGGCAGGGCAGCATGGTTATTGGAGCAGGACATAACGTGAGAACATTAGTGAGCTGAAATGGGCACGTTCATAATTCGGTAGGAAAGCCAGTGGTGCCTGTAATGAAAGTAACTTTCTGCAGGGCTTAATGGAGCCTGTACTCTCAGTGCTTCTCCCAGTGAGTGCTTACACTTCCAGGAGAGAGGGAATGAGACTATTTTCTCTCCTTTCTTGTTCCCCAGTTTTCTGGGGGTGGGCAAAGGGATTCTTTTTCTTTCCTTATTTGCTTGCTTCAGACACGGAGTCCCAGCTGGTTGCTGGCAACACCTGCATGTTCCCATGTTGCATCAGGGGACAGTGGTTTAGCTTTGTGGCTTGGCATGACCAGCTCTGAGGGCATCTTGGGCTTCCATGGCTTAAAGACTTGGTACCTCTTGGAGAAGAATTAAGACTCTCTGATCTGTGCTGCTGGTAAATGCTGCCTGTGACATAGTGAATATAATGTATTGTGAACTTCTGCTTTTCTTTTGATGTCTGTGCCCTGGGGACTTAGATAGTTATTGTTGACTTACAATGTATGAAAATTCCATTTCTAAATGTAAACACCACATGCTGAAATGCCTTATGCAGAGAGCTCGGTGCAGAGTTAATCACAGTTAGAGGTCAGCTGCCTTATCTGACTAAGAACAGAGAATTTGGAGGAAAGCTTGAAATAGGAGAGGGGTTTGAAGAAGATTAATAGTGATTTATTTCTTTATTTATTCCTTGTAAGAAAACCATTTTCTTGTTCTAAGTGTCTTACAGAGCACACAATACAGACATAGGTCATGGAGGGTGCAGAGTTCAGCCCTGTGCCTTCAGCTTCACAGACTCTGCCTTACCTCTGCAGGGAGGACATTTTTGTAGTCAGAAGGATTGCTCCTCACTCCTCTTCTTCTGGTTAAAAGATCTGCTGCCTTTTCCACCACTGTGGATTATTTCTCCTTGATTTTATTAACTTCTTGGGAGTTTGAGATCTTTTTCCATTCCTTCAGTCATTCTGCTCTTATCCTTTCAGAAGTGATGACATGTCTCTATCACTGGGAGGAAGTTCCTTAAAAAGCCCTTTGGAGAAATAAAAGAATAAAGCTTTGATTCATCAAATAGCAGATAAACTGGTAGAATGTACCATACTTTCTCTCTTCTAATTAGATGCCCTAAGTATTTGCAAGGTTTCTGTCAGTGAAGGATGCATGTGAAAATTGTGGTGCACTGGATTTCAGACAAAAGTGAACACAGGGGTTTTTATATTTTTTTTCTAATGTTATATTCAGTTCAGTATTTTTTCATTAACATTTTGATAGCTAGTCCTGCATCCCTCAGTTTTTTAGTGGCGATAAAGTGTAACTTCTGGGAAATTTAGTCATCTTCTACAAAGCAGTGTCTGTTTTATTTGATAATACTGCCCCAAGACTTCCCAGCACCACAGAGGACACAGTGTGGGAAGACAAAATACTTCATCTTCATTACAGCACTGCATAATACATAAAATAGCTCATCAATAATGGAAAGGACCCTCCACAGAATACAATGCCCACTTGCAACCAGCTGGTTCCAAAACTGTGCTGGGGTAAAGAGATCCGTGTTCCATGCAAGGTGTTTTGCATGCTGCACTGTGGACTCGTTTCCCACACTATCAGGTGTGTTGGAGCAGATTATAAAGCCTTAAGATGGTGTACTCTGTGCAAATTTTACTTTTCAGGGTGCTAATAGCACCTAAAGATGTGTGTAACTTCAGATGGCATAGACATTGCAGAACCATGAGCATGCATTCTCCTGCAGGTCTTTGAATCAAGTCATTCCAGACATTGTTCCTGTTTATAACCTAGGCATAGAGAACTTGTAAACAACAAACTTTTGGACTCACTGGTGTAAATATGATCCATGTGGTCAGACACCTAGGGCTAGCCAAACCAGCAGCCTGCAGGCATGGTTAATTGGGTGCACGTGAAAAAATTAAAAAAAAAAATCTGCTTCTTTAAAACACAACAGTTTTCCCAGGGGAATAACTGTTTGCTGACTGACATCTTTCAAAAACACCAGAAAAAGGCTTAGAGAAATAAATTTCACAATGTTTCCAGACTCATGCCTACACCAGTTTCAGTATCAACTTTAGTCACTCGGAAACGTTCTGCAGATAGGGGGGTTTCTGATCTAAATTGCTCTGCTTTGTAAGTCAATGAAGAGGGAGGGAAAATTCAAATAAAGTGATGAGCTTTTTCCTTTCATCTGCTGCATTGCTTTATCACTGAAACTGTTCCAGAAAAGTCCACGTGACATACAGAATCTTTTAGTATATTGCTTACTACAGAAATAAATTCCTTCCTTTCCCAGTTGGGCAGGGATGAGCTGTTACCCAGCAAACCAGATGGGAATTTATTTTCCTGCAGCATCCAGTGAAAGTCTGGGAGGGCAGGAGTCCCTTGTGACCCCAGCTGTAAAATATCAGCTCAGCCACAGGACAATGCATTGTTTTTAATTCCCAAAAGTTCTTCCTGTGCTGGGGGAATGACAGTCCCTGTACAAGGCCTCTGCCCATCTTTCCAAAATAACCAAACTTCTCCTGGAATTATAGGCACTTGCTTGCAGGCTTCCCCTGCCTGCCAAACTGCTCAAGTGCCCTCTCCTTAGGTCAACCTGGGCTTCCTAATTGAATAGATGACATTTCACAGGGTCAGAGTTGGAAAGGACTGAATTGGAAAGGACTCACAAGGATCATCGAGTCCAATCTGAAGTGAATGGGCCATACAGGGATGGAACCCACAATCCTTGCAGTATTAGCATTAGGCTCTAACCCACTTCTAGGAACCTGGGTACACTTCACATTAAGAGAAACTGGAAGAAGTTGGCCCAGCCAGGAGAAGCAGCAAGTAAAACTGGTTAATCTTCTTTATTAGCTTGGCTTCAGCTGACTGGAGCACAGGAGGTGAATTGATTGGCTGGTGAATTGATAAATTGGGATTACAGACTCCTTTCAGTGCTAGCACTGTAAATATCATTGCTATTGTTCTTCTGTCAGGAAGTATCAAACCGTTATTGAATTATTCTGCTCTATAGAAGTAGGCATTTTTTCAACTCAGTTTTTCAGTCCCCCAGATGGTAGGGATCCACAGCAGAAAGTTTTCCAGGGCACTGAAATGCTCTCACAGTGTTATGCAAATAAAGACCCATGACATGTTGCCTTGTGCCTCTCAGCCACTTTCCTGCAGGACTCCATTGTACCCCTGCTCAGAGCCAGAGCCGCTCTCCAACGTCTGCAACAACAAAAGGTGCCTCTGTTCTTTGAAGAGCATTAGAAACCTAAAGGCTCTTGAGTCTCTTGCTGATGCTTTTTGCTGTGCTGAACTCTTCTGCACTAAATCAAAACCACTTCAGGAAGGAAACTGTGTGTGGGAAAAAAATTGTTGAGAGATTTAAGAGAGACTTGCACACGTCGATTTGTGCTAGCAAGATTCCCCTGCACCCCCATTTTTCAAACCCCCATTTTTCTGAGTGTGCTGCAAACTGGAGAAGTTCCCAGTGATAGCAGATGCACTGTGGCTTTTTTCACTAGAGTCTAGTCAGTGGCAGAAGAATATATTAGCTTGGGAAAAAATTAATTATCAAAACTTAACAAGTCCAGTAATTTATGTGCAAGCAGTATAGGCCAGATTTTGGCTGGTGTTTATTTGGAGACCATTTACAGAATTGTTTGGGTTGGAAGAGACCTTAAAATCCCCAAGTTCCAGCCCCCTGCCATAGGCAGGGACAATTTCCTCTAGATCAAGTTGCTCAAAGCCCCGTCCAGCCTAGCTTTGGTTGCTTCTTTTTATTTAATAGACTTTCTGTATTCTCAGCTGAGAGCCAGGCTCTACAATAGTTTGTCTCTGCACAGAAACTCATCCACTCCCCCAGCTGTGATCCCACTCCTGGCACTTAGTAATGTGTGACCATGATTTTCCTTTAATGGGAGAAGAACTATAAGCATCTGTAGCACTGGGTTTTGTACCTGAGCTGGGGTGTCTGTGGGGTCAGGAAACAGTAACAGAGGTTCTTGGTACAGTCAGTTATGTATTAGGTGTCCCTGAAGGCAAAATTCATCCCATTCTCCCTCTTTCTCATCACTGACTGTAAAGGATTGATGCTAGGAACTTTTCTTTGGTCCCTGACAATTTTACTATCATCTTCTTACTTTCTTATTAATGAAATAATGATTTCTAATTCTGGTGTAATTAATTAGTAACTATAATGATAATTAAACCTCTGGTTTAACAATAACAAATTAGGGACCTGAAAACTAATGTGCATAAGGTGTATTTTTAGTGGTGCTCTGTGGATTTCCTTGGGACAGTTAATGAGGGCTCCCAGGAATACATGTGTGTTGTGCATGTCCATATCTGTGTTCACATGAGCAGTGCACATCAGATTTTCACTTTTCTGTCTGCCTGAGCTCTGCAAACAGATGGGCTTTTTGCATGCACTCTTTTTTTAATTTTATAGCAGAAGTGAATTTAGGAAGATAGTCACACATATATAGATTGAAGTCAGGAATAAGTTGCTGGGCTAAGCAGATTTTTCACTGATAAAATTGGTAGTATTTTGAATTTCTTTTTTAAACTATGCTGTCATTATGTGAAACAGCACTCACTAGGAAGGTGTTTGTGGTCAAAGCAGTGTTAGGACCAGGGGACTGTGCAGGGACAGCCAGTGGTGCAGCTGGGGAGGTGGGGCAGGGTTCTGGAACCTTCTCAGGCAGCAGGCTCAGCTGAGGGGAAAGTCTGCTTAATTCCAGTGAATCACCATATGCTGCTGCCAGCAAAGCATGTACAGCAGCTTCTCCTGCTGGCTGGTAATCCCTGGGCAGCTCACACAAAGTCTGCCAATGGCCTCCTTAGGTGGCTCTCTGTGCCCATCCAGCATCTTATTTTTCACCAAGTCAGGGACTCAAAAGCTCAAGGTTGTGTTGCCCTCTGCAAGCAGAATCTCAGAGCCCTGTGGCAATGGCTCGTGATTCCTCCAGTTAGTTCTAACGAAGCAACACAGCTGAAAATGGCATTTATTTAACTGAACTTCAGCCATTTAAGTGCTAGGCAGCTGGTTTGCAATAATTGTGCATTTTGGGGCAAGGAGGGCTCACCTGGAGGTGAGTGGCTGTAGTCCTGTGCTGCTGGCTGGTGGCCCAACAAGCTGCACAGTCCCTGCCACACGGCAGGGAGCAAACTGAGCACTGGAATGGAGCAGCGTGGGGCTGTTCTGCAGCTCAGGAAGGAAGGAAGTCATCTCCTCATAGGTGATTTCAGTCCTCCAAGCATCCTGCCTTTGCCCTTGTATGTGCTCAGCTGCACAGCTGAGGAGGACACAGCGTGATTCAGGGCCTGATGGTGCCTCTGAAATTCTGCTCCACCTCTACTGACAAAAAAGCCAAACCCTGCCAAGCAATCACCGTCAATCAGATTTGCATGGATTGCTTTATCTGTTGGTCTTGATTGGTGTTCCGGAGATCTCTGCAGAAAACATGAATTTTAACTCTGCTTCCTGCGGTGCTGGTTTCCAGGGACTCCCTCTGGTGGTTAGAGCAGCGCCTGGGAAGCTGTGCGAGCATCAGCTGTGTGAGCATCAGCTGTGTGAGCATCAGCTGTGTGAGCATCAGCTGTGTGAGCATCAGCTGTGCCGTCCAGCACGCTGGGAGAGGTGAACTGAAGAGTATTTTGGCTTTTTTTTACACCTTTAAAAATAACCTTGGGGTCAAAGTCACTGAGGTTATCACCTCTTTTGACTTCTTGAACTTGCTAAGTGTGCACTGCTCGTTCTTGTCCAGAAATGGTGCATTTCCTGTAGTGTGGCTGCAGGTACCTGTGTGCTGCCCTGGTGCTTTGCAGCCAGGAGCAGGAGGACGTTCAGAAGGTTGGATCAGGAATCCATTATCAGAAATCCATCTGAATATGGATTGTCCTGAAATTTAATGGCTATCCCTTCTACGGCATTTTAGATTGTGGAGTATTTGCTTTTTCTTTTTTTGGCTCACCATTGGCATCCACATCAGAAATGACTCTGCACATTTGAATCTGGGTCCCCAGGTTCCCCTGCATCATTTACAAACACATACATTGCAGTTTCACTTCTCAAGATGCTTTGCCAGCAGATCTTGCTAAATGCAAAAGAAAACACTTTGAATCAGCAAAACAGCGGGGCTAACTGAGCTTGGACAAAAAGAAAGAGCCTTTCAGTGTCCTCTGGAGCCTGCCAAAGTGCTGGTGATGACTAACAAGGGTGGCACATCTAATGCAAAAGCTGGCAAGAGTTACCATGCACAGTGCAGCAGGAGGGGCACCACAGGGTCAGGGATGGAGAGGTGGAGGGATGCAGGGAGCCAGAGGCTCTGGAGAGGCATGGCCCAAGAGTGTGGAGAACTTTCTGGATCTGCACTGGAGGCAGAAGGCACCGAGAGAAAGCTTGGTTCTGGCAGAGTCAGCAGGAAAACTCCTGACTCAGATAAATGAGTAATTTATCCCTAGTTTGTGGAAGGAAGAGGGATTTGAAAAGTGTAACAGAGGTGAGGATCCAAAGGGAAATGTGCCTTATGCTTCCTGCGGATGGTTTATTTCTCATCTCTCTGACCTTTCTGATTACTCTAAATATGATATTTCAGCTTCAGAGCTAAAGCTTGAAAATAGATATTTGGCTCTTCAGATGAGCTGGCATTTGATTTCTTTTTTTTGGTCTGTGCTGTAACATTCCTGTGAGAGCACAGAGTAAGTGTGGGGTTTTTACTGCTATCACAACAATTTTCTTACAGGCGAGCTTGCCCCTGGCTGGCTTTACATTCTCTCATCAGCCTGTGAGTGCACCCCCAAATCACCTCTTTTTGCTTATCAGAGTTTACTGGTGTGTCCAGAAATTGCCCAACAAGGGTCATGCTGAATATACTTCTTGTCTTGCATCACATTATATTGCAGGCAGATCTTTCAGCACCGCTGTATTTTTAAATAATGTTTTCCCTGACGCTGCAAACGGTGCAGAACATTGTAGAGGCAGAGAGCCCCCAGACTGAGCTGTGGGCAGGGGCTTTGGCCAGCAGGCTGTGACACACAGGGGAGTTATTTTAGTGAGAAACCATTGCAGAAACCTCAGCATGCAGAGCTGTGTCCTTGGAGGTGCTGCAGAGGTCAGCGTGCTGGGAGCGTCGGGGGGCCGAGGGGCAGGAGCTGCTCTGCCCTGCCCTGCTCTGCTCTGCTCTCTCTGCAGGCAGGGCTGCTCACACTGCCATGCCTGGCACCCACTGGGGTACCTCTGAGCTTCAATCACAGGCCAGACACACCACCTGGGCTTTTCTTCTGGAGCACTCCTTAAGCGCCTCCAGCCTGGGCAGCTCACTGAGAGGTTCGCACCAAGGGTTTTCAAGGGTCTCTTCATGGAAACCAATTTATTTTTTCCCCAGAAATGGGTTACATTTGGTTGTAGTTTTTATTTTACTAAAATCAAAATTGAACTTTCAATCTAATCAAAATTGAACTTTTAATCCTCCTTGAAAGATGAAGTATGTATTTTTTGTTATGAAATTACATTTTCCTTTACTTTTGGTTTTCAAACGCACATCATGTAAATTACCATATTTGCTTACTGTGAAGGCAATGAGAAAGCCCAGCTTTCTGATTCAAAATAAAGAGAAATTCAACCTAAACATTCTTTTGTGTTTCCATTTTGAAGCTCAAATTCCAAATTGGCTCAAATTTCCAAATTACAAAACTGTAAAAAAACACATTTTATTTTTAAAGTTGAGAGGAAACCTTGTGATATTTTTAAAGAAAAGGAATATTTTTTTAATGAGAATCAAACCTCCATACATTTCTGTGCAAATTCAAATATTGTTTTTAAACTGAATTTTAAAATTAAACCCCAAAATTCTACCAAAAGTTCATTTTTCATGGCTGCACTAGGAACAGTAAGGCAGCAATGAATCCTGGTCAGCAGCATCTTGAATTATTTGATTTCACATTATTTTTATTACGTTTATTTTTAGTGTCAAAATTCATTTACAGCTAATGTGAGAACAGTAGCTACTTAAACAAAACTGCAGAACATATTGTCAGCTTTCACACTACATCAGTTAAACTGTTATTTTCTCATATTATGTGAGAAATAGATACAGTAGGATATTTGGGGTTTTTATCATATCACATGGTTCTGAAGGTATCTGTTGTGCTAATCAGCTGATTTTTGGGTTTCATTGTAATTGTTCTGCAACGCTCAGAAAGTGATGGTGTCTTCCATACATGTGTGCCTTTAAATTAGCTGGTTTTATTTCTTCCAGTTTAATATTGCTTGGAGATTTTGAAATGTTTTTCAATGGGATTTCATCACCACATTTCAGTCTTCTCACTGAGCTCAGTGCCTACAGAAGTTGCAGCTGAATCTTAGTTTCTTACATTTTTTCAGCTGAAATATGTTTTCCCCTCCTAAGAGTTCCTGTTAATATGAGAGCACTCAAGGATGAGCTCTGGTAGTCTCTGGGGTTCCTTCCTCCATGGCCCCACTTGTTCAGGGTTTGTCCTCTGCAATGGGTTTATCAACGGGGGGGTTGGCTGGAGCAAATTTAAATGAATCTTCTGTTCTCCCTGTCAGTAGTGGATGGTCTTCCAGAGCTTTTACTTAAGTGTTCTGGTCATGTTATCAAAGACTTATAATTCAAAAAAGAGCAAACCCAAAATTTGACCTGCTGATAGGGTGAAGCATAATGTCTGTGCTGACTTCTTTGTGCACAGCACAAAAAAAAAAAAAAAAAAAAAACAAAAAACAACCAAACAAAAAAACAAAACAAAAAACCACCAAACAAACCAACCAGCCAAAAACTAAACCAAATCAACAACAACCAAGTCCTCCCCCCTGAAACCAGCTGTTTTGGGATGGTGTGTTTTCACAGGAGATGCAGTTCTGAAAGGAGATGCTTTGGGAACCAGTCAGGTGGTGATTTTACAGAGCTCCATGTACAGGGCATGGGATAAGAATTAAATCCTAAAAATCAGAGGACTAGGGCCAGTCTGATAGCCAGGAATCCTTGGCATGAAACTGTCTCTAGGAGAGAGCTAACAGCTGCACCTTGTGGGCTTGAAATGCCTTGCAGAGGGAAAGGAGCCCTTTGTCATGACCCTGACTTTCATTAAAGCCTTTCATTAACTGACTTCCAGAAGTTATCAGCAGGGCTTTGTCTTGTCAGAATAGATCTTTATTTGGGGGTACTAAAGATGAGGGCACATTTACAATGACGATTGTATAGAGAGAGTATTATGCAGGGATTTATGTTCATTTGCATGTCAGATTAAGGCTTTATGCCATGCCCTGTGTGAATTAAACACAGATAGCAGTTTTGAGAGTTATGAGATTTTCTGATGGATTTCTGTGCTGAATTGCAATGAAATTTTATATTATCAGATGGAAGTGCCCACTCCAATACATTAATATCCTTTCATATTTGGAATTGATATAAAAATAGATATCATATTGTGTATGCAAATTAATCACCATATTTGCACAGATTTTTATTTCAAAGAAATTAAAGGTCATTCTGACTCCATAGGGAATAAAGTTTACAACTGGTAAGACAAAGCAGAGCTTCCTGTCCTTTAATGTTACTGGTCCCCTCAGGGAATGGTGCTTCCCATCCCCTGTCTCAGGGGTTTGTGTGGATCCAGCTTCTCATGCCACCCCATCACTGCAGTCAGGATCAGAGCTGTCTCTCTCAAAAAAAAAAAAATAGGTAATGAAGGGAAAGATGAAACAGAGAGGGAAAAGAAACACAAGAAAGAGTGGCACAAATGAAAACAATTGCCCACCAGTGGGGTGATGCCCTGCCAGTGCTCCAGCAGCAGCCCCTGGCCAACCCTCCCCCTGGTTTTGTTGGTGAGCGTGACACCAGGTGGTGTCAGCTGGGGTCAGCTGTGTCCCCTCCCAGCTCCTTGGTCACCCCCAGCCTGCTCACTGGAGGGGTGGGGTGAGAGGCTTTGTGTGAGCACTGCTCAGCAGCAACTAAACCATTCCTGCATTATCAACACCATTCCCAGCACAAATCTGAAATACAGCCCCCTACTAACTACTGTGAAGAAAATGACTGGACTGCAGCTGGAAGCAGCACACCAGCCTTCTGCAGAGTGATCACCCACACCAGGAGTGCAGAAAACGTTGGTGTATTTCTTCCTGAAAATCTGCAGAACACCAACACAATATACAAACATACACATACACTAGTTTTATTCATAGAATCACAGCTTGGGTATGAAGGGACCTTGGGAAATCCTTCCCCCAGCAATGATCAGCCCCTCCCAGTCCAACTCCAGCAGTTTATGTACTGATCACAATACATGATGCAGTGGAATATCCCTCTGGCCAGTCTGGATCAGCTGGCCTGGCTGTACTCCCTCCTGGCTTCTTGTTCATCTCCTCACTGGCAGAGCACAGGAAAGTGGGAAGTCTTTGACTTAGGGTAAGCACTGCTCAGCAACAGCCAAAACATCTGTGTTATCCTCATTATTCTCATACTGAATCCAAAACACAGCACTTCACCTGCTACTAGGAAGAAGATTATCCCAGCTGATATCACAGCAGGGTCTTTTCCATCCTAAACGGTTCTGTGATTCTGTGACCTTTCCCCAGCTCGGTTTCCTCAGGCACCATCACCCCTGACTTGAGCACAGCCCCTGCAGACAACTTATTCCAGCATTAACTGAGAGCCCTGAGTGCTCAGTGCCAGGTACAGGTGCTGCTCTGGAGGACTGAGACCCTCTCCTGCTCTGTGCCCAGTTCAGCCTCCTCTTCTGCAGGAGGATTTTCTGAGGAAGCATTTTGAGGGAAAAGCTATTTCACGCAGTACTTTGGTAAGGACAGAAAATTTCTGTGAAGGAAGTGGATTTTCAGTTGTTGGACATCCCATCGAGAAGAATTATTAAAATGTGAAAATAATGTTCAGCCAGAGGGTAATGGGATGTGCTGATGGTATGAAATGGGCTTCATGGTATTTCAGCGAGAGGTTAGCTCTCACCAGGAAAATGTGCTAGTTAGAGAAGGAGATAAAATACTCCCATATCACCAGATGTGAGTTACTGTAGGATTTATGAACACGGTCAGGGCTGTTTTGGTTCTGACTGATGATAGTAAGTGACTGCTGTGACCCTGCTACTTCATAACATCTCTATTTAAAGTGTCAGTGTATCACTTTTTCATAATATTGTGAGTCTGTTCCCCCAAATTTCCTTGAGGTGTTATTCATGGCTGCTTTCACAGTTGTTCATCTCAGCTAAGATGATTGATTAAAAATAGAACAACTGTCTTCAAGGTATTCCATGGCTCAATTCTTCCACTGAATTGCTCTAGCCTGCTATATATGTATTTGATCCTGGGAGGAGGTGTGCTGCTACCACCAGGATTTATGAGAGGAATGGAGCAAGGGAGCCTTCCCCAGATATTGAGGAAAAGTAACATTGAGCTGGTAAGCCCAAACATACAGAGAAGAAAGCTTATCATAATTATTCTCTTCCAGTGTAGCCCAGCATATAATATACATATACATATACATATACATATACATATACATATACATATACACATACATATACACACACACACACACGTATATATATAAATAAACTTCTACAGAATTGTTCTTGCCAAGATTGCAAAAGATGGTCCATTAAAAAAATTTCTTTTAAGGGATCACCTCCAAAAGCAAACAAGTTTTGACAAAAGCAGGTACCTTTGTATTTATGTATTAGAATATGGTGAAAAAAGCAAACCAGTTATTAAATAAGTAGTGCTTGTCTCTAACAATGTATTTTAATAATATGTCATGTTACTACAGAAGGTGTGAATATTTGGTGCCCCTAGATTTAAAAGGTTCCTATTACAATTTTTTAGTACTGCACATTACAATCTCCTCTCTCTTTGTGATGTGAACCTGTATTACTTTGGCCTAAATGGTAAAAAATAAATACCTGCCCTGGTGTCAGGGGTGACAGGGGGGGTGACACCAGCAGCCCATCCTGCTGTTCAGAGACAACTCCACACCTGCACCTCAGAACTGCTTTGCTAAAATAGGTGAAGACTTCATAAACCCTTCACATCTCACCACTAAGTATTGCTGCAAAGGACATCTGACCTGAGTGAGAGGTTCAAAGCAGCCTCTGTGTTCTGGTTTTGGTGTAGCTGCTCCTGCAGGACCCCACACTCTTTGCCACACCCCTGTGTCTGTTCCCTCTGTGGGATGGGCACTTTCCTGACTTTCAGGAGGTTCTACCCCTTGGTATTTAACACTGAAACTGAGAAGTTTTATGTGTCACGTTGGTATTTCAAGCTCTGCTTAGCAAATCTTTGATGGCAGACAGGTGTGATTCACACTGTGGTGCCAGGCAGATGGGTGACATGGGCTGTGGGTAAAGCCATCTCCTGCCTCAGGCTGTGGTCTGCCTGATCCCTGGATTTGTGGTCCAGGGCAGCTTGGTGCATTGTTGTTGTGTGAGCAGAGATGCAAACCAGCCTCAGGAGATGTGAAGTTTTGTGACAGATGAGGTGAGATCCCACTCTTTTCCCAGAGTGCTCGTGCCATGGCATGTCCCTGGTCACACTGGGATTCACTGGCTCTGTGTTTAGGTGCCAGCTTTTCCCCAGCATCTCATTTGAACACCATGTCTGATTGCTTAAGTCAATGTCTCTCTTCACATTCCCCTCAGGAAGCTTTTTATAAAATATCAGTCCAGCTGGCTCAGCTGCATCTTCTGGAGGGGTGATGGGGGCTGCCCTCAGCCCAAGTACTCACTGGACTGAAAACAGTCCTGTGAGTAATGGTGCTTACAAAGCCCTCAGTGCTACTGAGTCCTGCCTTGGATGGCTGGTCTGGGTTTTGCAGCGCCACTTCTTCAAAATAAAAATAACTGCATGTAGCCCTCTGCTGCTTTTATCTTTAAACTATTATTTTTTAAATGTAGTAATGATAACTATTCATTAGACAGCTACATGGCTGCTAAAGCAGATATCAGTACTTTCACTGGGTGGATTGAAAGAGGGAATCACAAAAAGACAGAACCACAGAATGGGTAAGGTTGGAAGGGACACAATGGGATAAAAATATTTGTACATTGGAAGAAGTTAGCTAATGGTAATTCTGAGTAGTTGCACTGTAGCCAGAAATAAAATTTCAATTTTTTTCTTCATGTGGGACTCTCAGTTGCTGTTTGTTATAACTATTACAGGTCTGCTCCTCTTACATGGCCTTGGCACAATGCACTGACTTTGTGCAGTCACCTCTGATTTACACATTTGGTGGAAGCCCAGTCTGTTGAGATGTTTATAAAATGCAGTTTATTCCTGCTGAAGAGTGAGAGTAGGATGTGACATGATGATAGCATGCAAGTATTTCTTCTGAATGGCCTGTGTTAAAGCTTTTTGCATGAGGGCTTTCTCCTCTTGCTAACTCAGCTGACCAGTCTGGTCACCTCCACCTTTCTCTGGCAGTTGAGCTATGTGAAGAGATTCACAGAGCCATTCGGAAATTAATTTCAGCATAAAAGAAGGCAGATCTGCAATACACCTATATTTTGTTCTATTTTCCAGTTGTTAAGTGTGGGATTTATGCTTATTTCTCTCTTTTTTTTTTCTCCTGAGAAGATCCAGACACAAGGGAAGGCATATTTCAGCAAAGAGGATTGGTGGTGGTTTGTTGTGCCATCTTAGAACAAGTGCATATTGCAAGTTTAATGACACAAGTTGGGTTTAATAATTAGTTTATCAGGATATTATATTTTTGTAGCAAGCAGGCAGCAGAGCTGCTGTGGCTCCAGCAGCATTTTGTGTCCTGGTGCTTTCTGGAGAAGTGGGGATCTTCAGTCCATGGGACCAAGTAAAGCCAGCTCGGTCATGTGTGTGTAGAGCATTGGTTCAGTGTGTGTCAGGTTTTATGGGAGGGAGTGATGAGTGCTCAGGGGACTTGCAGAAGGATGGGGCACTTTCCCTGCCTGTTTTGTCCTTTGTTTCCTTGTTCTCATTCCAGTTGGACAGAAGTCCAGTCCAGGAGTGAGCAAGTGATGGCTGTGCAGCTCTTTGAGAAGGCCTGAGCAGCTCAGCACTCTGTGCTGCCTCAGGGAGTGAAAATGTTCCATGTCCTTCAAAACCTGTCTGCCCTTTTTACAGCCTGGGAGTCCTGGCTCTCTGTCTGCCCCTGGCTGGTCCAGAGTGTGCATCCAAAAATCTGTCTGTTGGTCTCAGGAGAGAAACCAAAGTGCCTGCCCTGTGGGTTGTCCTGATTTCTCATTGTTGCAATTAATTTTTACTTTTTTATTTGTTATGGAAAACATAAGCAAAGTACATCAGTCAGGAACCAGAAATGTATTCAGCTGGTCCAAATTAAACCTTTTCAATGA
The DNA here is from genome assembly GCF_963513975.1 of Fringilla coelebs. Lineage (NCBI taxonomy): Eukaryota > Metazoa > Chordata > Aves > Passeriformes > Fringillidae > Fringilla > Fringilla coelebs. The sequence continues at coordinate 12,283,962 of NC_140034.1, read as the reverse complement.
GGAAAGGATAGGTTTTGGTTTCCAGTCTCTCAGATCAATCATCCTAAAAGCACTGCATTAAACACTAGATGTTTCAGAAAAAAATACAACATTTAAATAAATTTATTATTCTGCCAAGATTTATTTGAATTAAAATTCACACTTGGAGGAGGGCTTGGGGGAAAGGAAGCATAATTTAATTTGCTAAGTGATACTAGAAAATTCCTTGTGAACTGTAAAGATCCTGATGGGAAAAAAATTCCTGTTTTAATTTCATCCTTTTTTAGGACACTAAGAGATGGCAGGTGGAGAAAGTCTGACAGGACACCTTGTGCATTGGCAGAGAAGCAGCATAAAGTCTTTCACATATCCATATTCTGAAAATTAATTATTTTCAACTGTTACAGTGGGAACACAGTACAATGATTCCTGCAGGTCTGCTGCTACAATGCACCAGTTCTGTCTGTTCCCTGCAGCCCAAGTTCAGCCTGCAGCTGAGGGTGCTTGGCCATGGCCAGTCCAGCTGTCAAAAGTGATGGCTCAGAGGTTTTTGTCTGAGCATGTGCTTGCCTGCCTGCCCAGCTAGGATCCCAAGTGGCATTGCAGTACTGCAGAAGGACAAAGTGTTGGCATCAGGAGGCTGGAGAGGACTCACTGAGGTGTCAGTTTCTGTCCCAAATTTCCTAAACCCCCAGGGCAGGAAGGAGACAAGCCTTGTCCCCAGCAGCTCTTACAGCGCACTCCTGCCATGAGCTGTGCCATTCAGGTCACAGTTGCATTATCACAGGTAAGAAGTAGTTTATGAAAATGTTTTATTGACAGTGAAATTGTAGCCTCAGCAGTTGTGGGTGTTGCTGAGGAGAGTGTGATCTCTGACAGGGAGAGACCTTTATCATCAAGGGAATTCTGATTCTGCCTTTCCTTGTCATTCGATAGTTCTTGTCATTGCCATCTCCAGCCAAAGGCACCTCTGTTTATTCTTCAGGATGTCCAGCTCCAGCATGACAGCTCTGTGCAGTGAGTTTGTCCACCAGGAAGGAGGACCTCCAGGAAGGATGCCCTTGAGAGAGAGCTGAGTGCAGCCACAGTTCCCAACTGCAGCACCCAGGCTCTCTCTCCAGCATGACCCCTCACCCATCCTGTGTTCTCCCTCTGTTAATGGCTCTGGCAGCTGAGAGCCATGACTCATTCACCTTTTTGCTCCTTACTTTCCCTCTGGCCATAGACCTGAGAGACCTGAGAACAACATCTTTTTTTTCTTTTTTTTTTTTTTTTTCTGTTTCATCCTTTCAGAGCATGTCCAGATGTATTGTCTCTTCCTTCTTTTGTTGTCCCTGGGTCAGAGTCTTTCACACAAACCCTCTCTGAGCTTTTGCAGGGCTGCTTGGGGGGTTCAGGCTGAGCTGCCTGGACTCCAGCAATGCCAGGCAGGCTCCCAGACAACCCAAATTGGTGGAGCATCATCACCTGCTAATGGGGGTGGTGGGTGCCTGCTGCCTTGGCTGTCACTGTTCTTGGCCCTAGAGCCTGTGTCCCTTCCATGAGCAGGCACGTGCTCACCCCAGTTACTTACCTGATCCTCAGTTCACCTCCAAACAGGCAGCAATGTTACCCACAGTCAGCTGGCAGCACATGCAAGGGCAAGAAGGTCCCTCCAACCATTTCACCCTGCCAGCTGCTCCCCAGCTTCTGCCCTTTTCTAATATTCCTCGTTTTCCTCATCTTCCCTAATTTGGGAATTGGAAAGGACTATAACACACTTTAGTGTCTTAAGCATCGCTGCTTTAGATACAAACTCAAAGCATGGCACCCCGTGCTATGAGATGCTGTGGAGAAAATCAGCCCCATGCCAGTCAGAGCTGATACACACCTGGCCAGCGGTGCTCGTACCTGGTCACACCTGGCCCCCAGACAAGGCAGGGCTTGGGCAAAGCTGGGCACTCTGGGCATCCAGGCAGGCACAAAGCACCAGCAGCTGGTCTTGCCATGCCAGGTGGCTGATGCAGTGAGCAGTGCTGGCTCCTGGAGATGGCAGTGCAGCACCCAGGTTCCCAGGAGCTGCAGTGCATCACCACGGAACAGGATGCCATGCACAGAGGTGGCAGGAGTAGAAGGAGCAGCTCTGTGTTGTACTCAGTCACATCCCTTAGTGGAAGGAGGTTTGCTGTGTGCTACTCCCCATACACACACACATTTTTAACAGGCAAAACAGAGATGTGGAGCAGCCAGCTGCTCCCAGAGTGTAAAGCCCTGTGCTGTGGAGGTCACTCATCACAGGGCATGAGCTGACCCCTGTGGAGTGACATGAATAATGTCTCTACTGGAGTGGATGAGAGGTTTGTTCTTTGCACCTGATCCTGTGTTTTCAATTGGGAGTTTAAACTGGAAAAGACTTTCAGGATTTGTCTGATGTGTGACTGTATGTAAATTTCTGTGGTAGCTATCACATTTCATGTGCTCAGGGCATTCTCCTAAATTCTGCAAGAAGCTGTAGCTCTGTTTATTTATGCAGCTCAAAGTCAAGTTTCATTAAGCCACTGGCTGGTTTGGTTTTTCAGTCTCTTCCTTTTCTTACCACCATCCATTTTAGCTGTGCATTTTTCTTTTCCCTTCCAAATACAAGTGTTGTTTTGAAACACAGGCCCTTGTCTGTACCAACACCCCCCCCAAGTTCTAAATCAAAACTTAGAACAACTCTTCCTTGACACAGAACGAGTAGCACTGGAGGAGCTGTCATCATTTAGCTCACTTAAACCTTACTTGGAAATTTTGAAGTCTGCAGTGTTCAAGGCCAAAGTTCCTGGGTTCTCACAGTCTCATGAAATTAGTTATTATTAAATGAACATAAATTTTGCTTAGACTATTTTGCTGTAGCATGTAGAATAGCACTGTGTCTTTTGGAAGCTTGGTGCTGCGCAGAATTTTAATACTAAGTCAGCATCCTACTTCTGCTTTTTGGTTCCTGGTTTCATACAAGGTCATCTGTTACAGCAGAGCTCAAATTCAGGCAAGCACTTAAGAGATTATTAAGTATACTTAGGTATTAAATGTGAATTACCTTTGAAATAACAACCTTAATTAAGACCTAGAAGCTGCTTAGTGGACCCCATGCCATTAATAGAGAAGTCATTTTGCAATAAAAGCCGTGGTCAGAGGAAGTTCCTTTATTTGCTCTCCATATGCTGTGGACAGTGATACCTGCTTCCCTAATTTCCCCAGTGTCTTCAGGCAGAGTTATTTAGGGATCTCTGGAGAACATCTAGTCCAAGCACTTATTTAAAGCAGGGCTAAATTCAAAATTTGGTCAGGTTGCTCAGTGTCTTGAACCAGTGAATTTTGAGAATCACCAAGGATGGAAACCTCCCCATGTGACCAGACCCTTGTTCCAGGGAGCCTTTCCCATCATGAGCCTGTTGGGTGTTGGTGCCACAGTGAGATTGGTCCTCAGCCTTCCTTTCTCTGAGCCAAACAAGCTGACTCCCCCAGCCCCTTCCTCATGTGCCATTTGCAGCCTCCAGTCATCTTCATCACCCTCCAGTGGATCACTGAATCATGAAATCATGAAGTGGTTTGTGTTGAAGCAGACTTTAAAGATCACCCATTCCAACCCTCCTGTCATGGGCAGTGACACCTTCCCCTAGACCAGGTGGCTTGGATCCCCATCCAGCTTGGCCTTGAACACTTCCAGGGGTGGGGCATCCACAACTTCTCTGGGCAACCTGTGACCATGCCTCACCACCCTCACAGTAAAGAATGTCCTCCTAACATCTAATCTAAACCTACCCTCCTCCATCTTAAAGCCCTTCCCCTTGTCCTATCACCACATGCCCTTGTAAAAAGTCCCTCTTTCTTGTAGGCTCATTTTAGAAGGTGCTATGAAGTCTCCCCAGAGCCTTCTCTTCTCCAGGCTAAACAGCCCCAACTCTCTCAGACTGTCTTTCTTGGTCAGGTGCTCTACCCTCTGATCTTCTTTGGGGCCTTCCTTTGGACTCCCTCCAACAGGTCCATGTTTTCCATGTGCTGAGGGCTCCAGGGCTGGGCACAGTACTCCAGGTGGAATCTCACCAGGGCAGAGTAGAGGGGCAGAATCCCTCTCTTGATCATGGCCAATAGTTCTCTTGCATGGCCCTGCTGAGTTGGGTAGGCATGCCCTAAGGAGATGAAACAAATGGCATTATTGCTGAATGAGCAATAACTTTTTAGGCTGTGTACTCTAGCTCCAAATCACTGCTGAGCTGAGAGTGTGGAGTGTGAAGAGTAAAAAGTCCAGTAGACTTTTTACTTTTTTTTCTTAATCTAAGAAGAGTTGTGACACTGGTAACACTGTATTTCCTGAAGAATCTGGAAGGCAAAGAGCGTTCCATTTTCCCTGCTCACTGTAATAGTGTGGATGATCATGTGCTGAAAGCCCTGAATTTCACAGCATTGTGATTGGATTACATGCAGACTGCAAATGTATTTTTATGACAACAGATTTTGTCTAATTTCACCTTAAGTCAGTAGAGGATTTCCATTGACTTCTCTTGAGGTTTTTTTGTGATAAGTGTCTGACATTAATGTATTGAGTTGATGGTTATTTTTTTATGTAGCAATGGAGCTTTAGCTAAGAAATGTCAGATTTGTTTATTTCTTTCATCAGTGACATTTTATGTGCATTAATGATACATCTGAACTAGAGAAACAGAAAGGAGAGTGAATTGTATTGCTAAAAAAAGTTGGTTTAGCTACCAGGAATATGCCAGCATGTCTGCAAAACTCCACTTAAATTCAATAAGTAATTGAGCTTATCTCCTCATGCACAGGATGCTATTATTAGCAAAGCATTTAATTAGCTGTCTGTTGCAGTACAGCTGAAAGCCAAACACCTCCTCTGGCATTTCCCAAGAAGTCTGTCTGTAGTTCTCAGAGCAGCACTTTTAAGATTGCGTGTGGCTGAATAAGATTTTGCTGTAGGAAGCTTTATGATAAACTTACTGGTATTATTCTTGCCAGCCTAAAAAAGCCTTTTTAAAAATTTCCTAAGGCAAAACTATGCTGATTTGGCTTCATCTATGGAAGAAAGGGTCTAGAAAAGGGCCCAAGAAAGTGCAAATGTAATATAAACCTTCAGGATACTCTAAATTGTCCAATATCAATTGTCCTGCCCCTGCTGTAGCACAGCTAATGAATGAAAGAGGGGCTTGAGAAAAGGCTCTTGAGGAGCATCCTCCAGGTATTAGAAAAATTCCAGCTAGAATTAAGCTGAATGGCAAGGAGGACTTGTGGTGGAACTGATACAGGAGGTGCTGATTTCCACACACATCAGGAATGTGCTCCTGGCTCTTTGTAATGCCAGGAGAGGCAGCGAGCTGGCATCTCCTGTGCAGGGCTCAGCACTTTGCAGAATTGGGTCCACCTGCCACTTGAAGCCTATCACCCCAAGTCAGGCAGCCACATGACTGCTAAACAAGGTGTGTTAACCACTGCATTCTTCCAGGAGATAAAAGCAAAGATTTTGGTAGAGACAGGAATTCTGCTCTGGTTGCAGAAGCACTCAGCCAGTCCTAGTGGGAAGGCTCCTGGTTTTTGTTTTCACTGAGCCATCCACGGTGTATTTTGTGTGTCTGTCTCACAGAACAAGGCTCAGGACACTGCAAGGCTCAGGGTTAGCAGTGCTCCTCTTCCTCCCCATCTGGCTGATGGGAGATCTCAGCTAGTGGAGTAAGGCTGGAGGGTGTCCCTGCCTCTCTAAGGGACTCCCTTCATTAGGGATTGAGAATTACTTGCCTTGATTAGGATCTGTCCAGGACTGGGAGTAATCCATTCATGCATTTGTCAGTAATTGGCAAACAGCAAGAAAAAATAAAATCAAGGCATTATTGACAGTATCCCACAAGTAAAATTAATACAGATAAAAATGTTTATTTTTATAATCTTTTCTCATAAATTAGCCCAAATAACTGACTTAGTATTAATTAGCCCTATAGACCCACATATATCCATATATATTAGTAAACTGCTTTTATTCAATAGCATGATGACACTACTTGTAAGAGAAAATATGAAAACTGAAATTCATTAGGGAAACATTTTCCACTGCAATTAGATCTGATGCTGCTCAATGTGAGGTTTCAATTTGTTTAATTCACATTGATGTGCAGACAAGGCTGCAGAACAAGAAAAGGAGAAGCATACATTTAATATTAGCTACTTTGCTTGTTCGTGCATCCTTCAGCTAAAGCCTTGGTGCCATATGATTTCACATTCTTTCCGTGTGTGCCTAATCAAATATTCATGGTTGTATTCACACTTACAGGAAGGATTCTGAAGCCTACCTTGAAGTAAACACAGGGAATAAGGCATATGTTCAGTCCAAACTTTGTTCCTGCTCATGCACATATGAGCTCTAGCAACAGCTACAACCAGTTACATGTGTGAAAATCAGACAGATGCTCCTTAGGCACAACATTAGCAGTGTGAACCTGTTGGACTTTCTAGGACTGAGACACAGAGCTCTATGAACATGTGCAGTCCTCATTTCCCATTTCAGCTAGGGAATGGGAAAATGTGTTTAGCCAAGAGGACAGATCCACACAGAAAACATAATCTTCTAGATCCAATTTAGCAGGAAATTATGTCCATTGGGTTCACTGGAGTAACATTTGGGTCTTCAATAACAGCTTTCACTCTTCATTTCTAATTGGGGAAGAAGTACAAAAGCAACTATCTTAAGATATACCATAAACATTTAACGCTGCTTATTTCATTATTAAGGAGTAGTAAATATCATTAATATTAACTTTCACATTAATAAAACTAAAATTTTATTAACACATGATAAGGATTTTTTTGACAGTGGAATAGAAAAATATATTTTGGTGTACATCAAAATAACTTCAAAAAGTATGAGTGTTTGAGCATAAGTAATTTCTAAAAAAATCTTTAAAACATCTATCAAAGTTATTTAGCTCCCTAACTTTGCCTGTGTTGAGCACTTAAGTCTTACTCATACAATCATTTTCATGTTTGGTTCCTATATGGGTTGCTACTGTAAAAAGAAGTCAATTTGCTGGTGCTGTGTATTATTTATGTAGCACCCTAAGTAGAAAGAAAGAAAACTGACAACATCCAACCTTACCTTCATTTTAATTCCTTGGGAAGGATGTTTCATTATTTTCCCCCTCTTTGAAGTACCAGGTCTCTGAAATCTCTTTTTAATGATAACAGATGCAAAATAAATCCGTAGAGGAAGGAGTCAGCGTGCAGAATTCCAAGAACACAAGACATTTTGAGGCCGTGCCATGCAGGGGGATGGGAGCAGCCTCTCGCTGTGGGAGGCTGTGTGTGCTGGGTCCTGGGCTCCTGCTGCTGGCTCTGGTTCAGCAGCCAGGCAGGAGTTTCTCTCATTGTCAGGGAAGCAGCTGTTGTGGCAGATGATCGTGCTGAATTTCAGGTCATTTGATAACTAGGGCAGGCAGCCGTGGTTTGCAGTTCAGCTTGGGTGACGCTTAGGAACTTCATCAGCGCGGGGCAGAATCGCTCACGTTTCTGGGGTGCCCAGGTGGGCTCGTTCTGGGGGTGTCCAGCCAGGTCCCACCCTTGGCAGGCAGACAGCAAGCCCTGGCTCCTGTTTGTCACTCCAGCATGCAGGAGAATGTGGGACATTGCTAGTTTTTCAGCTTTATGATGAATGATGTTCCCAACGGTTCTTATTTAGGCTATCACTTTAATTTGCTGGCAGGCTCTGCTTGGTCATCAGTGTGAATTGTGGTGCTGGCTTCCAGACTTGGAAGAAATGCTTATACCTGTGTCAGGGAACAGCAAGGAAAGCTTCCCAAATCTTTTGGTGGCTTGGCAATACTTGAGAGCAAACTTAGGGGACAGGGGAGCCCTTAGAGAGCCATAAAGAGGAGCAGTCCAATCGTGCTCCTTTGTCAAGCTGCTCAAAAGAAAAGTGGTAAGGCTTGCTCAGGGCCAGGGGAAGGATTAATGTAACATTCTGGGGAAAGCAGCTGGAAATATCACGGTTATTTTCTCAGCTTGGCGAGCTTTTAAGCTTTAATGTATTCCCAGAAGAGTCAAGCAGATCTTTGGTGTAAAGAAGCCCATAAGCAATTATGTTGGATTCCTAGAACTTTAGAGTCAGAAGAGATCATTAAAGCCATCCACTGTAACCTCTGCATTCAATGCTTTGGGATTCTGAACACAAATCCTTTACCAAGAGAAGGCATACTTTAGAAAGCCACTGTCTTGATGTAATAACTTCATGTGACAGACAATCTACCACTTCCCTAGGTAGGTTTGCCCAACTGGCTCATTACCATCACTGGCAAAAAAAAAATATTGTGTTTGAAAGGATATATCTTGCTCTGAAAGCATCAAGCTGCCTTGCTGATGCTGATACCAGTCATCTCAGCCCTGGGTGCAATGTGGCCAGCCTCCAATCCACCTGGGAGACAGGCACTGAGCAGGGCTAAAGGAGGATGGTGGGGAGCTGAAACACCACTGGTATAAGAAATGTGGGAATAAAGGCAGGACTCCAGTAGATTTTAAGAAATAATCTTGAAGATATTTTTTGGTCTGACAAAAAAAAGGCTGGTTTTAATGCAACTTGGAAGGTTGCATCTGCCCTCTCTCCACCAAAGCTTCTCATAACATTCTGAAAAGCATCTACAATTTGAAATGGTAAAAAAAATTAAGGAGAAGAAAGAGCTGGGATTTAGGTATTTTGGCAGAGAGCAGGCTGCTAAAGGTGCCTGTCATATTAGAGGTGGCAGCTTAGACTTCTTTTCTGTGTTTCAAAGTGAATTCCTCTAAGGCAAACCAGCTATTTTTAACTCTCATTCTGGGAAGTCCTTTTTCTCTATCCTGGGAGAAAAGGTACGTGCTCTGTGTCACAGTTCTCTCGAAAGCACTTACCTCACCAGCCTCCTTTCAATAATGAGACAGATAACAGGAGAGAAAGCTGGTCACCAAACTCAGTGATGAACAAACCTCCACTCCTCATTCTGGGGGATGAGCAGGGAGGGGGAAAGCCTGTGTGATTTATCAGGAGATAAATGCCATTATGGGAGGTCAGGTGGAGCCTGACAGGTGTCTGTTAGTCACTGCAAGGAGTGTTTGCCCACTGTGCCCCTGCAAGGCTTTTCTGGCACACCCAACGTGAGTCACAGCCGTGAGCAGGGTGCTGAGCCAGGCTGCAGTGGTACTGGGTTTTCCAAACCCTCCCTGAGTCTGTGGGTAATTTGGTAGAGTTTATGGCTTAGTCTCTTAGGATTGGACTCATCCCAGCTGTATTTATAGGACTGAGTCTCAGCCAGGCTTCTCCTGTAATCAGTGGAGAGACACACAGCCAGGCAGGATTCATCCCTCTCCAGACTGGTGGTGTTGCAACTAGAAGTTTGCAAAGCTGAAGTACTTTGAGGGGCTTTTTCTTGGCTCTCAGGCTTTCTGCATCAGAGGAGAAGTACATCGTGGTTTCCCAAGAAGTGCCTGCTCATACTCTCAGGGACAGAATGCATTTTCAAGTGAATCACAATCAATTTGAAAGTATAAATTAATTAAAGTCAAGCCCTCTGAGAAGTATCAAATGCATGCCTGTACTTCCTTTATACCAAATTATTCTAATAGCAGTGTAGCAGACTTCAAATTTCCCCATCAGTTAAATTGATTGATTTTTTTTCGCAGAAGGCAATTTAGAAAGCAATATACTGTAATATAGGTATGTTGCTAGTGACTATTTAATTGTTACCATACTACAGGCTAGTGGCAGACAGCAGCTTAAATAACTTATAAGTGGGGCAGCTGTCATGAGAAATGGCTTACCAGCCTTCATCTTTCCTTCATCTGTGCAGCTATTTTGCTCTTAGCAGTGCCCTGCAAAGAAAAGATATGCAAAGTGTAAGCATGTCTTTTAAATATTGTTTAATTTAGTACTACAAACACTGACAGGATTTAATCAGAGCATATTACAAGAGGATGGCATTATTATGATGCTCCAATGCAGGTAATTTTCTGGTAACTGTAATTTTTACTTGAGTTGACAGGGTTTTTCTGGGCTTAGTCTGTGAGACTTGCATTTGCCTGGAATGCTTCTTGCTCTCTATTTCTTGGCAGAAACTTTCGGTCTTGCATCCCATTTAAAATGGTTTTTAGCTGGAAATATGTGTTAGGGGCTAGTTCTGAAATAGACACTGTGCCAGCTGAGTCTTCTCACTCCCATGGGTGAGTCTTGGTTCAAGCACCTGAGTGTGGGCTGTCCATGCAAGAGCTGAAGGTCAGGTGCTGTATTCCTGGGTTGGTCTCACTGAGCTGTGCCTGTACTGCAGCTTCTGAAATTTGGGAGAGGATCCATCAGCTCAGGTGTCCTGGCTTGGCATGGACTCAGCCAAGCCTCTGTGCAGGGAGCAGCTCCAGAGAGACAAAGTGTGGAGATGAGCAGGCTGATTTCTCCCAGGTCTTAAATCTGCTCCATACAGTCACACCCCAGCCTAATTGCTAAGGTGTGTGGCTGCATTGCTGTGGAATAGCAACCATCCCAAAAGCATCCTGTACTACTGGGAAACACTTCTGCTCTCCTTGGCACAGTACCCAGGAGCCCTTAGGAACTGGTGGTGGAAATGGAAGTTGAGAGCAGAGAAGGGCAATAAAAAAAATTAAGGCTGGTTCAGCCATAATAATAATAATAATAATAATAATAATAATAATAATAATAATAATAATAATAATAATAATAATAATAATAATAATAATACAGCTCCTACAGGCATAACAAAACATCTGACACTGACCCTTAACAACAAAAATTAGTTTCGATCGCAAGAACAACAAAGATATGGTCAATGGTGTGAGAATGGCTTTTTTAATATATTTTGTCTGGCTGAGGAACTTAAAAGCTCATTGTTCTCCTTCTTGAGTGTTTTCCAGAATTCTCTAAAGTACAAACCTTCTCAGGGTGCCAATTGATAAAGACACTACTAAAATGAAACCAAGCACTTGATTCATTTCATAGTGTTATTTCAGTTTTGGCACAGCCTCTGGGTTCTTAACTGTCTAATGTGCTGTTAAGTGCCTTCTCAAGCATGGATAATAGATATTAGGAATAGAAAAGGAAAGCAGCCTTTTCAATTAAGGACAAAATGTACAGAAAGTAAAATGACAGGAGTTGTATCAGCTGCATATTGGCTCGTACGTGCACAGTCTCCAGATACAATCAGTAGGTGCTCAACCAGATAATTACAGCCTTCCTGCAAAAGGCTTCATGTAGGAGAGTCACCTGCCTGCTACCACTTGCAGGATCAGAGCTGTCCTTTATTTTCACTGCTGCAGATTGTGGAATTAGTGTTTTCCAACTACTTTTTTAAAAAGAAGCATTTTTCTAGCACATCTTCCTGCGGGCTGCTGCACCAGGTAAGTGCTGGACATCAAGAGGGATTTGTCAGCCTTTTTGTCAGTAATGATTTATATTTGTCAAAATGCAATTTTCACAATTGATTTCCTGTTGCAAGGATTAGAGGAGCAGTTTGTTTGGGGAGTGCTTGCCTTCCAGCCAGCTGGTATTGCTTCATGCTCAAATTGAGGTCAAGGGTTTTTATATACAGGAGTAAGAGGTGGTCAATTGAATTGCTACTTAAAATCTCTTCAGGTGCACAGCATCTGCAAGTGCTCCTCTTTCAGGAGTCATCTGTGCTGCTACAGGCAAGGTGGGCTGTAGCCTTTGTGAGGGTCAAGTAATGCTAATAAGAAATTACAGGATTTCTGGGGGGCAGGGTTGTACCCAGTGCTGTATGACAGACTGCCCCTTTTAAATGACTTGCATGCAGCTGGTGGCACATGTACCACAACTTAAGAATCCCAGCACAGGTGTTATAAACGTATTTTCACAATGTTTCTGGCCACACCAGATTTTTTTCTGCCCAAACTTGGACCAACACTGACAGTGTCCAGCAAGTCATAACTTTGTTTATCCAAAGTAGAAGCAGAGGTGGTGGCTCATGTCGTGCTGTCTGGGGCAACTGCCTTCTCAGGGTCTTCAGTTACTTTTTCCTGTGGGATATACTGCTGTTTCCACTTAAAAGGAGTCACTCTCTTGCTGGTGGGATTGTGGAGACCAGTCTTTATTTCAGAATCAGAAGAGGTGGTGGAGTCCCTGAGACAGCCTGTTCCCAATCCACAGGAGCTCCTGCTCTGCTATTTTCACAGCCACCTGGTGGTCCTGGCTGTGCTGCCCCAGGTTGTGTTTGAATGAGATATTGAAAAATACTGTGTCGTTTTTAGGGAGGAGGGTGGGGCTGGGGTGGAAGCAGGAGTTGTCACACCCACTCACTGGGTTTCTGGCTCCATGGCAGACTGTTGGCAGGGAGTTTGCTGTGCAGGTGCTGAGTCTGCCCAAGGATCTGTAGGAATTTTGTTAATCTCTGTTAGATCGGTTTGAGAGTCTCTGGGATGCTGTTTGGCCGTGAAGGATGTGTTTTAGCTTTTTATTAGTCATGACCATATTTAACCCTGTAGAAACCACAACCTCACTGTGTAAGAAAATGATGAAGAAAATGTGGGGTAACATAGTCTTGGCCAAAGAAGTGACTGAAAGAGTTAGATGCATTCTTAGGACAGAACTGAGTTGTACATCTCTGGGTTTACAGATTCTGTCATTAGTTTGATACAGTGTTTTAAATTGCCTACATTTGTGCAATAGTTTTCTTTTGAGAGAGCAGGTGATTCCAATGGCATTGCAGGATAAGTGAGCACTTAGGAGAGCTTAGCTGATATTTTTCATCAGCCAGATGCTTCCCTTCAGTCCTTCAGTGTGAGAAACAGGAAGAACTCACGGGAGAACAAAAAGGATTTAAGTACCCTCAAAACTGAGAATGAAATGGTTTGATGATACTGTGTGCTCTAGGAAAACCGGAGTCCTGAATATAAAACATGGCCTACCATTTTAATGCCATTTTCTTCATTTAAATATATTCCTGAATCTTCTTACATTCTCAGAATATAATTACATGAAACCATTGTCATGTATGGCTGTGAGACCCTGAATTTACACTCAGGTGTGAATTTAATACTCCTGTTTCTGGCTTGCCTCTATTGGCTTTATAAGCCAGCAAGCAGGAAACAATGAGCATATACAGGTAGAGTTCACACCATCTGTGTGCCATAGTGAAAAAGATAGTTTGCTATTAGCAGAGTTTTTTTGCTGTCTCAGATATTGATTGGTTAATGCTTGTTGTGCTCCATCTGATAGTGGGGAATACCTGAGAGGTATTGATATTGTAGACTTAAAATGGGACATCAATAATTCATAGCAGCAAACATTAGAAAACATATGATAAGCAGCTTTGCTATTAGAGTATCTACATATCAGTCTTTCTGAGAATGTTGTGGGAGGCAGGTACAGAGAGTGAGCAACTACTCAGTTATGATGAGTAAGTGTTGCCTGAGAAAGATAGGAGTGGCTCTGATACTTTGCTAATTATGAACTTGTTCCACCTGGGTTTCAACCTGGTGTAACCATAGGTAACTTTAAAAACTTCAAATTTTTATTCAGCATATTCTAAAAGTCAGATATTCGATAAAAGACTTAGCTACTGTGTTCAGTGGGTCAAAATACCAAGATACCACTACTCCACCTCAGAGTAGTGTCACTGAAGCTATGGAGATATATCCCCTAAACCAGCTAGGAATTTGCTTGAGGAGTAGAGCATTAGGCTGTGTGAAGTCCCCAGCAGACAGAATGATGGAAAAGCAAGGAGAGAGGAAAGAAATGGATCAAAGGGATAAGGCAGAGGTAGAGAGTAAATAATTATTCTGTTCAGTCTCCTCATAGAAACTCTCCATTAACTTCAACGGGATTGCCTCTGGAAGATCTGCCACACTTAAATATAGAAGAGGAAAGTGATTAGCAGGCAAAGTAAGGAGGGTGAAGTGTTGGATCAGAGGAGATCAGGTATGATGGGATGATGAAGAGAAAATTTAATAGTAGGTGGGGATTTTAAGCCATATATACATCTCTCTGAAGCCATCTTGTTCGCACATATTTTAAGACCAGTGCTCAACATTTTTCACTGAACCACTTTGACTTCAGAAGCTACCAGTGAATTTGATCAGCATGTTCAACAGCAGCCATTTTCCCCCCAAAACAACTGAACTTTCTGTTTATTCACACTTGGCTTTTATTGTAATTGCTTGCGTGTAGGTGAACGCAGGGAGGTCTGACTGGGGCAGGAGACAGAAAACACAATTTCTTTATTTCACAGCATTATGTGAAAGTCCAGACAATGAAGTCTAGCTCCAGACACCCCGAAGTGTTGTGATAGGTGAGGACAGGGGTCCAATGAAATATTGAAGTGGCCGGGCCCGGTGTGCTGCTGCGGCAGGGGATCGATTACACCCGGTGAAACCCGGCGGGGAGCGCCGGGAGGCTGCGGCCGTGCTATGGTGGGCAGGGAATGGATCTGGCACTGCTTCTGCCTCTGCCACTGTGACTGCATCGTGCTGTGCCGAATGTCCTGTAGGTGACGGAACCTGCCCGCTGCCTCGCGTGCCGGGCTGCTGCGGGAAGGGCGGCTCGCGTTTGCGTGGAGATGGTCTGTGCGCCATCCTGGCGTGCCGGGAGGCCACTCACAGTTGTAGCTCAGTGATGGATGGTTTGTCTCTAATTTGCTTTTAATTCAGACGGGCGGGCAGTAGGAGGCTGAGATAATATTTGTGAGAAATGAGCCATTAGGTTGAGGAGATGTGGGCATTAGTCAGGGCTGTTAAATCAGGAGAGGTCATTACAGCAAGAATGTGGGATGATGACTTCTGAATCAATGTGTTGGATTGCTTCTGCTTTTACTTGCTAGTGAATAGCATCTGTACTCATGGAATAGATAATGGTTTTAAAAAACAGATATTAAAAAGGGCAGTATCTTATACCTGCTATAATTAATGGGATATTTGCCTATTTTTTTCTCCATAATGACCTACCTGTGACTGTCAATTCCTGTTAGCTCTTCTGGAAATGAGGAGATGCAGAGATGAGTGTGTTTACTCTGAGCCTTCCTAGTTGGTGGGATTTTTGCTTCCCTTAGGCAGATAGCTTGGCTTTGCGTGTAAGTGTGAATGGGATCAAGTGCTGTATCTGAATATTTCGTTTATCTGTTGAATTTATTTAAGACTGTGACTTAATTATCAAGGCATCCTGTCTATTTCTCGTGATATTTTTTCATGTGGTTTGTTGGGTTGGGTTTTTCTTTTCATAAATCCCAAAATACAACTCCATTTAGTTGTGTTTTGTAGAGAAGTCCTCTTCAGTCCAGTACTCTTACCCAGGTACAGGTACCCATCATAGTTGCCTTTGAGCAGTGCTGGGAGTTAAATCTTGGTAAAATGGATCTTAGCCATTAACTAGGTGCAAACTGTGTGTTTATAATATGGTGTTTTCTATGTGTGCATGGTGTTCAGTGCATGTGTGGGCCCTGCTGTTCTCCACCTGCTGGAAAAGACTGCCCTGAGGGGTTTATTGTCCTACCAGTAGGGAAACAGGAAGGAGACACTTGAAAACAGAGAGCCTTGCCTTGCAAGGTCCTACATGGAGATAGGCCAAGAATAGACCATGCTGCTCTTGGTGCCTTGGGTGCTGCACCAGTCTTCAGTGGGTGGGGGTGTGTGTGTATAAGTATATATGTGCACATTTCTGATCTAATGTGTCATAAATCCTATAGTTAAGTAAAACCAGAGATGATTTTTGACCAGTGATGTCTGTAAATATCAGCTGATGGAACTGCTGTCCATGCTAGTGGCTGGGTTCTTTTCCCCTGTGACTTCAGAAATTTTTAAAACTTCAATTTGTAAAAAAAAAAAAAGGATCAAATCCCTGCTTTTTATTTGATGTAAAGAAATGTAAGTGTGAAGTGGGGATAAACAGGTATATGCACTTCCTTGGGTGCAGAAACACACAGAGTCACACTTAGCTAAAAGCAGATAGCTTCTATTTCACAGAACAGATGTGTGGATGTCTCCGAGACATCCAAGGAAAGAGCTCAGCAGCACTCCTACTGCCGAGCATGAGGCCAGCATTGCAGGGTCCCTGTCTCTGCTGGGACAGCACCTGGCAAAGTGATACTGGAGTGAAACAGTTCATGTCCTCAATAACACCAAATTCAGGAAAGTATCTGTGCAGTATAAGCCATATCTTTAGATGGTGTGTTTTGATTTCCACTCTCAGCTTCTTTGGAGCATCCACTGCCTGAATGCCCACGCAGTGGTGGAGGGTGCCAGCTTCTCAGGATGGCCTGTGCTCTCAATTTTCATGGGATTCTGATGGTATTTGGTGTTTTTCTTAAAGCTCCAGTACTGCCTAGAGGCACAAGATTATGAGCTAATCTTCACCTTTATTGAAAAGTTTCAATCCTGGATATTCAGGAAAACAGGCTTGATGCACATTCTGAAAAACAATCAAGAAAAGGAGGGAACAGAAGTGCTTGGGGGCTTCTTTACTTGCTACTAATAACTGTGGGGTTAATTTACTTCCTTTTATTTTTTTAAGATAATCTCATGGTCCTGAATTTTGTAGATTTTACTTTTTTACTTCTGGCACTGATTGATGACATCTCCCATCATCTTCCCTGAGCGTATTTATAAACCCACCAATATTGAAATTACACCCTTAGAAATTCAATTATCTCCTTTTTTTTTTTTTCTTTCTGTAATGATAAAAAAAGTAAAATTATTCTTCCGATACTTTTCTATGCACATAACATATTTCTCAGAGCCAGAGGTGGCTCCCCTAACAAAAGCAATTGGTCCTCAACTACGTTGGATGCCTGCTTATCAGGAAACTGCCTGTGGAAACAAGGCTGCTTCTCTAAATGCATCAGAGCCCTGCCTCGGAGGGAGGTGCTGGCAGTCCCCACCTGGAGCTGCCTGGCAGGTGCTGCCTTACCCAACACATGATCAGGCTGTCACTGAATTTGTTCTCTTTTGCTCAGAGCTCAGCTCAGTAAGCAGAACCCCCCTGGGATGCTCGAGTTCCATCTTTTTCTGTCCTGCATGGAGGTTTCCTGCATTCAGTTTTGTATTTGCTGGGATGCCCGTGGCAGGAAGGAAGGAAAGATGAATCTGACTGCATGTTCTCAGAAGGCTAATGTATTATTTTATTATACTGTATTATATTAAAGAATACAGAAAGGATACTTACACAATGCTAAAAAGATAATAAGACTGTCTCCAGAGTCTCGACACAGCTTGGCAGTGATTGTCAATGAGTGAAAACACTCACACCAGAAACCAATGAAACAATCTCCAAACACGTTCCACATGAGCAAAACACAGGAGAAGCAAATGAGATCATAAATGTTTTCCTTTTTCTCTGAGGCTTCTCAGCTTCCCAGGAGAAAAATCTTGGGCAAGGGGATTTTTCAGAAAATGTGAATGTGACAATTCAGCTTGCCAGAGTTTCTCTCTGTGTCTTGGGGAGCCAGCACTGCACAGTCCTGGCACTCTGCGGTGCTGGGGCCTGATCCAGGTGGGTGTGCAGCCACCTCCTTCCCTGGGGCTGCCATCCTCCAGGCCAGGTGCTCAAAGCCCTTCCTTGGGAAGTGGGGAGCCAAGGTTCAGCCGCTTCCCCTGGCCAGGCAGAACTGCAGCTTTCCTTGCTCACCTTCCCCCACCCCAAAAAGCTCATGGTATTCTAGATCAGTGTGTGTTTGGGGCTCCCTGTTAGAGCTGAGCTGCTGAGAGGAAAATAATTTCCAGTTCTTACACAGTTCTTATATTTTACATTGATCAGTCACCAGATAAAATACAGGGAGTCCCATACTTGAATTCATGGGCTCCCATCCCTGTTGCTTGCTCTAACTACGGGGATGCATTCCCACCACTCCAGGCTGCATTCTGGGGGAGATGCTGCCATAAATGGCTGTGGAGCCACCTCACTGTGAAAGCTTTCCTTTTTGCACACTCACCTATGTGTATTTTTAAATCTTGTTTAAAGCTGGTTGTGCTGTTTCTTATCTGAGGTAACCCAAGCTGTGCTGCTGAGCTGAGGCAGTGGTGCTGAGATAAATGCAGCCAAGCCATGTCCTTTACATATTTACTGTGACCCCTGCTGTCAGATTGCAGCAGGAGCTGCTTTAGCACTGTCTCATCTGTATTGCATGCAGGAGGAAAAAAATAAGTTTTTCTCCACCAGCTCAACCAAGACACAAGCACGAAAAACTACCAAATGCTGTGCCAGTGCCATGATGAATGAACAGTGAGGATCAAACAAGTGCCATCACATTTTATGCAAAATAATGGAATTGCCAGCTTTGGCATTTGAGTCAAAGGCACTGGTTTCATGTTGGTGTGCTCAGTAGCCCTTCTGATGAATTGAAGATGGTTTCTTTCTAATCATCTTCCAGCACTGGATCTTTGCACAGCCTTTTTGTTTGGTAACTCCCCCTGGCTCTCGTGTCTCTCACCCTGCTCAGTGCACATGCACAGCTGTGTGGTACTGCATGTGGGGACCCTTGCAGTTCCATCTATTGATTTTTTCCAAAAAAAAAAAATAAACAGGAAGAAAAGGACACAGAACAAGCACCTGTACAGAAGTCATTGAAGAGGTGTGAGCTAATGCAAGGGCAGGGCATTCCCATGTTAAATACAGGGCTTGTTTTTCCAGCTCTGTCACTGTCCTTAAATCTTATCTGCATCAGAAAGTTTCAGCATTGAATGTTAAATCAGTTTTTAGTTCAAATGAACAGGCTTCATACAGACCCCCTGTGCTCACACCCTTATTTTACTTTAAGCAGGGCCTGTTTCATGTTAGATTAAAGTAATCTCAAGGTAAAAGGTAAAAGATAAAAGCAAAGCACTTGCAATCTTGGGAATGGTGCTTTTAATAGCTTCTAAGACAGGAATTTCTTGAATTCAGCTGAGAGTTGGTACCTGATAGACACTGTTCCTTGTCCAGTGTGATATAAGGTAAATTCGGGTTATGTAAAGCACTGCTGGGGGTGATTTTAAGAGGATGTGTTTTACTTTGCTCTGCCACAGACTTACAGCTGTGTTGGTCACCAAGGAACAGGGAAGGGAGGTAGAGAAGGTTTTCTGGCACAGAGTTGGAAATGCTTCTTTCCTTGCACTCTACTTGCCTCAGGTCAAACCAAATTTGGTCTGCATCAGAATAAGAATGCCTTAGGTGACCTTTTACATGGTTTTGACTGTGTCAGTAGCAAATCTCACCTGTAGGTAAATTGATGCAACCAAATTTTATTTGTGCAGACACAGCCTGGGTGTAATCAAGTCACTTCTGTCTCATAGCTTAATTAAAGCTGATAAAGTTCTTTGCAGTTCTCAGAGGAGAAGTTTGGTCCATGTGTAAATGATGTCATAGAAGGTATTTAATGTACTCTGTTAAAATGCTGCTGAGGCACCCAGCCTGCGTGTAACACTCTCTGAAACTCTGTTTCGAGTTAATGTTTAATAGGAGTGAGGCAAACTGCCTGAAAGCATTCTTTGTGACACCGTACTCCCTTCGGGGATGTGCTCCCTCTCTCTGCTGCACATCAAACCCAACAAGGCAGGAGCAGGACCTGTGGAGTCCCAGCCCCCTGTCACAGCAGTGCCGTGGTGGCGGTGTGGCTCTGCAGGGAGCAGTGATCCATCCCTCTGCTCAGTCCATGGAAAGTCAGGTCACCCCGACCTGCCGGGTCACCCAGCCCGAGTGTGAGCGCCCTGCTTTATCTACGGGCTTTATCTCGGCTGATTAGACGGGTGCTTTGTCCAGGATAATTGTCTGCTAATGAGTTTAAGGGAGTGTCACAGCACAGCTGGTCACCCGCACTGCCGCTCCCGCTCTGGTGTGGCCGTGCCGGGACGGCTCCAGCACGGGCAGCCCCAGCAGGCTGAGCCCCTCGGGCCAGGGGCAGGAGCTGAAGCGCTGACAGAGGCTCAGCAGCAGCAGCAGCGGGATTGCCCAACAGCGGCGAGAGAGCTGAAATTACAGGCGGGCTGTGAATGGGGAAGTGGCGGCCGATGGGGACACGGAGCGCTTCCCGCTCTGCCTGGAGCGGGGACAGCCCCCACGGGTGTCACAGCCCCCGCGGGTGTCACAGCCCCCGCGGGTGGCACACCTCAGTGTGGGGCAGCAGCACCACCAGAGCAGGGAGCCCCCGGTACACAGGGGGAAGAGAAGGGGCCACGGTGAACCCAAACCAGACCCTGCCCAGCCGGGTCCCAGTGTGGGTTTGCACGCCGGCCCAGGCTGGAGCTGAACAGGGACGACGGGATTAGCATCAGTCAGAAATGCTTTGAACAACTGATATATTGGGGTTTTGTGACAGAAAATGCCAATTTATGTGAAAGATATTGCTGTTGGAAAGAAAAGCTTTGCAGAAATTTGTAATCTGGAAAGATTTCTTCTGTTCTTGTCAGGATAAGCAGGAGTTTATGTCACATTGTCAGAATATAAACAATGACAGAACAGACCTGGTGGCTGAACCAGTCTCCCACAATCCAAGTGTGCGCTGGAATCATCAAACAATGAGGGAAAGCTGTCTCTCTCTGACACGTCTTTTCCCCCAGACATCTGCTGAGGGTTTGTGTTTGTTTGTTTGTGGTTTGGGGGTTTTGTATTTTTTTGCACAAAATCATAATGTTTTTCTCATTTGTAAAACAGAAATTTTCAGTATCATGAATTGAAAGCCCACACGTATTTCTAATTCAGTTTGACTCTGGACCCTTTCCTTAGCCCACCATTGTCACCACGCTGGTCCATAAGCACCGTGGAGCTGTAGGAGCTGCAAAAACCCCAGGCAGGAGCTGCTTCCATCCTGTATAATGAATGAAAGTGTGATAGTAGATTGGACCTGCTGTGTTGAAGAAGCACAAAACGCCCGTTGCTCAGAGAAATAAACGGGTTTCATAGTTTTTTCCCAAGGGTATACAGTCAGTGTTACTCGCACTTGGAGCCAAGGTAAAAGAGGGAACAGAAACATTGCCTGGAGCTCGTCCAGCAGGACAGAAAGGATGGCATTGTTCCTGTTAGTTCGTGCCTTCCTGGCACTACTGGAAGTCGGAGCATGGGTTTTCCTTCAGGGG
The DNA here is from genome assembly GCF_963513975.1 of Fringilla coelebs. NCBI lineage: Eukaryota > Metazoa > Chordata > Aves > Passeriformes > Fringillidae > Fringilla > Fringilla coelebs. The sequence continues at coordinate 12,262,941 of NC_140034.1, read as the reverse complement.
CAACTTTGCTCCTGGTGTTTGGCTGGCTCCAGCCGTGGCCATCGCTGTGCAGCGTGCAGGAGCAGCCGCCGGCACATGGAAAACTCCACGCCCGGCACAAAGCAGTGCCCTGTGCCAGGAGTTCCCCTTGCTGTCTGCAGGGACAGCTGGGCAAGGGCAGAGTGGCTGCTGGGGTGGTTGAGTAGGAGGAGAAAAAAATAAACACGGAAAACATGTGTGCTCCCAAAATCTGCCTTCAGCTGAATCACAAGACGCTTCTATAAAAGCGTGGTTAATTATTGCAAAGCAACGAAGCGAGGAAACGCAGACATTCGCAGAGTAGCTATCTCCTGCCTTAATTAGTTGCTAAAAATGTGGCTCGCAGCAGCTGGGAAGATGCAAACGGGTCAGCAGCAGAACTCTTTCTCCTGGTCACTGTGCTACGTGCTCTTCTCTGTGAGGCTGTTCCCGAAGGCTGGCAGGGTCAGAGGCAGCTCATGAGCAACTAGGGGAGCATCTTCAAATGAGGGTGGCATCGCCAAGAGCACTCGCTGTCCACGGCTGCTTCTGCCTGAGAAATACCTAAAAATTTGGAGGGGAATTAAGCCTAGAAATCCATTTGAATTGAAACCGCCGAGCCTCGCAGCTGTCTGCTGTACGTGCAGAGCAGAGCATGCATGTGCAGAATCGAGCATGAAATGAATCGCTGCCCTCCGTGGCCGTGAGCAGCGGCTGGGCAGGCTGAAAGCTGTCCCCGGCTTCCTCACCTGGGCTTTCTCAGCTCCTTGCTACACCCGAAACTCCTTTCACTGGAGCTGCCTGCTGGGTGGATCCCAAATACTTCCCAAAGTTTTCCCTGAGGCTTTCTTCCCAAAACAATCACCAGCTTCCCCACGTTCCTTATTTCGTGTGATCTTTACAAAATGCGGCATTTCTGTCTAAATAGTTTGCCAAAGACTTGTGATAAACAGCACTAAATTGTCAGTCATGCGTCATTAGAGTGAACTGTCTTCATGCCCAATCATAGGATGTTTTTAAATGTCAGAGCTTTTGGCTTAGTGGTTGTCACTGGCTTCATTTTTGGGAGACCCAAAATTAGAATACACGGGCCTGGTTTTCAGAACTTTCTGTGTACCCTTACTTCAAATGTTAGTCCTTAAACACATTTCAAAAATATGCACGATTTCCTCAAGATCAGTCTGGAATTTCTGACTACGATGCATTTCTGCCATCTTTCCTGTTCTCATGTTTACTTAATTGGTTTTCAGATAGCATTCAGCCTGGCAGTAATACATAAAGAATACAGAGATAAATATGCTTAACAATTTGAGAGTGGCATATTTAGGTTTGTAAGTATTTAATTCTGATTTGCTCTTGTTGGATAATTTTTAAAAGCAAGAAGTTTTACGTTTGAAAATTAAAAAATAAGGTAGGCATAATAATTTCTTGCACATAATTGACCTCCTTCCCAGTTTATCAGGAAAGTTGCTGTTGGATTTAATAGGTCTTATCTGTTTATCACAGTTGAACCCCACCTCCTCAAATGAATGGAACAATCCTTGTAATAAATGAAAGGCCACTTATGTTACCAATAGTTATTTTTATTTTCAGAATAATTGTTTCTTTCTGAAAATGGCATGTAGTGTCAGTGTCCTTGATTAAATGTCTGAGAACAGAGATTAAATGATCAGTCAAGAGAGATGTGACTTAAATGGTCACATGCATAGTCAGCTTTTGTTGGTGGATGCCAGTGAAAGCTCAGCTTGCTGTGGATCCCCCAGAAACAGAAGACCACAGCACTGTAAAAAGAAAAGTCGCCTTTGTAAAAGTCTTGTTTCATTTTGCATCTCTGCACCTTCCATCAGGCAGCTTTTGATGGCAGCTCAGCATCAGAGTTAGCACAATGTGTGTTCCCAGCCTCAGCGAGGGAGCTGAATTTCTGAGCAAGCACAGAATAATACCTGAAGGATGGAGCTGAACCATGTCAAAGCTCAAAATGCATCCCAGTGCAATGGGCTGTCCTTCTACAGGACAACTTTGCAACACTGCAGGCCTTCACATCACCAAGGGATTAGTAGGTTATCTACAGCAACTGTGGTGCCAAGTTTCTGGACAAATCTGCTCCTACATTTTGCCCCTGAATTCTCCCAGTGGGACTAAAAATGTACAGGAGTCAATGATTTGTTTAATATGAAAAAAAAAAAAAAGAGCTAAAAAAATAAAAAGCAAAGAGAAGACAATAATGCTTGAGGTTTATCTGTCATAGTAAGGTGGAGAAGCAATCTGAGTGGCACTGTTTTTTCAAAATCAGACACATTTGCTTTCTTTCTTAATAGCATCTTCTCATTTTTTTCTGTAGGCCCAGCTGCCCAGCGCCAGATCCAGAATGGTCCATCTCCAGATGAGATGGAAGCACAGAGAAGGTGAGTTAATCAGCTGTGGCAGAGTTCTAGTTTGTAACTTGCATGAACATGCAGTCCTTGTTCACCAGCAAGCACTGCTCTTTTTACTTGTACGTATTTTAAGCTGGTTCTGAGTGTTTTCTAATTATTGTTAAGGATTCTGTAATGACTGTTAAAGGGTGAAGGGAGCCAAAGTTCACACTCTAGGTAAACTCTTTGCTTGGTAGGTACTCAGGAGTCTTCTTGCCTCCAAAAAGTAAACTGGTTTCCTGCACCTTTATGAATAACTGTGAAGAACCTGAGATTTAGTAGGGATTTACTCAGGACTGGGTCAGCAGTGATGAAATTTCACCTGAGATTTGCTTGGGGATAGCAGAGATATCACGAAGGCCAGCGAGCCCCTGCTCACACAAGGCAGGAGATATTGCCTCTGCCACTGCCTTCCTGAAAAACCCGATCCAGCTCTTCCCTTAACCAGTGGAAGTCACTCATTCTGCATGTGTAATTCAGGCCTCCAATGTGCATGTCTGTTCTGTACATTTAGAATGTGAGCAGCTTAACTACGTTAGAATAAAAATATTTTATTTATTCTTTTTTGTTTAGAGACAGTGAAAGCCCTTTGGGAAGGTATTATTTGAGTGCTACAGGGCACATGGCCCTAGGAAAACTCCTTTTGCTCCACTGGAGTGGAATAAGATGTGCCAGTAGATGCAGTTGGATATTACTACATCTGCACTAGAGGACTTTCAGCTTTAATTATGCTGATGCATTCTTTAAGCATAGAGCAGGGCTAATTTTAAGGCTAGGTTGTTTTTTTTTTAACATCTTATAAGCAGGAAGGAAATTAAGTTATGGTATCTACCCTGCAAATCTCTCTGTTTAAAAGATTTTATAGACATCTTTACACAAATGTTTAAAGAATATATTTTTAAGTCAGAATGTAATTTGTCCTCTCTTGTACTTTTCTCCTTGCCTACTCCTTAAATATTGTGCCAATCCCAGGCTTTATTTAGTTCAACTGGAATAAATTTGACTTCCTAAGACTTTAAGAACTTCTCCTTTTAGCATGTGTGGGAGGCTGCATTTGGCACATATAAACTGCTTCTGACCAAGGGCAGAAAGGGCTGGCATGAGCCCCAGTGACTTCAAGTGGCAGTGGCTAACCCCTGCTTTGGATTTTTGCACCCTGCACCTCAATCTGTTCTGTAGCAGCTCTAATGATTTGGGGGTGTTTTACCCGCATTTCTTTCCTGTTCTGTCAGATTGGAATTCTCCAGGTTGGTTCCCTAGATAAACCTAGAATTTCCCCCAGGTTTAATCAAGAAAATGTATGGATCAAGTTGTTCCTCATCATCAAATTTTGCTAATAAATGCCAAGCTAAGGTAGGGGACAGTATGCTCAGGAAATTCTTAGTTCATGTGTTAACAACTGAAATTTTAGCAGTGCGGTTGATGCTGTTGCATCCATAACAATCAAGAAAGAGTTAGGGTATGTATTGAAGTAAAGATTTATATTTATTTGCTTAAAGTGTCATAGCTTAAATGACAGCAGTTGAGTCAACCAACTAAGACTTTCTCAAAAGCCATTCACCTTTGCACATATGATAATTTTCTCAGAAACCTGCAATATTCTAGAAATTGTATGGATTGCATGTCCTGAACATAAAACCACTTTAGGATTGATCCCTCCGTAGCAAAATCATGTATTTTCCTTTACCATATATTGAACTAGATATGAAACATGGAAAATTTGTTTTGCAAATTAAACTATTCTTTATTTTCCACATAATATAACTTTATTTTTATGGACTATTTTTTACTTTAAAAGCTTCAATTGGAATATAAATAAAACAGAATTGCTCAGCATTGCAGACTCTGGAAAGTACAAGTAAAGATGTAACAGGGAGGTGTCTTAAAATACTGTGCAAGGAGTCAAAATAGAAATGTTGCTTAGAGTTGAGCTTGCTGTACTGTACAGACCATGAAGCAAAGCTGTTGAGAAAAGAGAAAACTGTGCAGTGAAGACTGATCTAAAGATAAATGAAACTAATTAGGGCCAATTCGACCTAGAAACTGTGGAGGAAAATAGTAATAAACTTTATTACCAAATGCTTCAGCAAGGTAAATTCAGAGTTGTGTTTTAATATTGTTGAAACCTTTAGTCCATATCCACGCACTCGCCAAGAAGGCTGGCAAGCAGTCTGGTTTTTAGCTCTCAGGTTTTTAGGAGCCAAGTGAGGGTGGGTTTGTGGCAGGGGCCAGGGACATCCCTTCCTGCAGGAGCAGTCCAGCGGGCAAGAGCAGACTCTGCTGCTGGGCCCTTGGAACTGCACATCCCTGCAGAGCTGTCCCCAGCCTCTCCCTGCTCCACACCGGGCTGGCAGCTCCTGGGGAAGCAGCTGGAGGAGCAGCAGTGCCGGGCTGGTGCCACAGGGACAGCTGTGCCAGGGCTGTCACCTGGACTGGCCAGTGCCAAAACGGGCTTGGATGGGCACCTGGACCACAGGGGCTTCGTGCAGTCAGCACCAAAACACAGATGAAGCTTTGTTGTATTTCCATTCTAACAGGCTAATATTCTACAAGTGCTTTGGGCTCCTGATGCATAAAAGATTCTGGACTGTGTCGTTTTGAATATTTCCTTCTCTGGAGATATTCAAAAGCTGTCTGGACAGAATCCTGGAGATTGTGTCCTCCAGGGGACCCTTCTTGAGCCGGGAGGTTTGACCAGATGGCTTCCAGTCCTCCCTTCCCACCCTATCCAATGTGTGATTCTGTGATTTTATGTGGGACACCCCTTACTCTTTCCTTGCAGTGCTCACACACTTCAGGTTAACAGCATGCAGGTTTGCTCTCCTGGGCATTGGGCACTGCCTGGTCCTTGTGCAGAGCCACTGAGGAGTTACCTTAAATAGATCAACCAACCCTGCAGTGTCCAGTGCATGCAGGGCTATGTCCTGGTTAAGTTTCCCAGTGTGTGAACTGGCACTGCTGCGGCCAGGGCGGGTGAAATCAGCCCCAGCTCCACCTCATGGGATCAGCTCTCTCCCCAGACACACAGTGCTTCTCAGGGTATAAAGCTTTTTCTCAAAATGATAAGGAATATCTAATGGTTTTTTCATTGCTGTTTTAGACAAGTGATGGAGCAACAGCAACAGCGCCAGGAATCCCTGGAAAGAAGAACCTCTACCACAGGCACGTATCAAATCAAGCAGATACAGTCTGCTCTCCCTGACTGTCTCCTCTTGCTGCTGTTGGGGTTTGTGGGGTGCTGTACAAAAGCTAGGTTGCTGAAAGTGGTTTTAGTTACAGTTACATTTTAAAGATTAGATTTTCAGCTAGGGACATATGTGCGTTTTGGCATGGTTGTGTTGTTTTGCAGGGGCTCAGGTCTGTGGCATGCAGGTGGAGCTAGGCAGGTTTTGCACTTGGCAAAACTTGTACAGCTGAGGGGATTTTAGTTGTACCAAGGGGGCCTGGCCATGCTTCTTCCACACTCCTGAGGAGAGCAGGAAGCACAGCCAGCACAAGAGTGACTCCGTGTTTCCAGGGATGTCAGCACAAAGGGGATGATGTGCTCAGGTATTCCTCATTGCTCTGCAGCACAAAACAAACTACAGCACAGAGGAGGATGCAGCTCTAGATGCTCTTCACTGGGGATTTTGTCATCATGAAGTCTTCTGTGAACTTAATGGAAGAAGTATATATATTTAATGAGCTTACAAAAATCTTCTATAGCATATTAAGTTGCACTAAACTGAGACAAGAGATGACAAGAATAGTTTAGATCTACAAAGTAGGGCTTTGCCTCTTTGAAAGGAGGCAGAGCAAGCAAGCCAAGATGGCCATCTTGTGTTTGGGCTTTGGATTTGGCCAAGTTTTTTCAGTTAATCTGGCCACATAAGGAAAATGTTTTTCCTCAGCTGTTAAACCTTTTGACTAGAAACCAGCTCAGACACACGTGTGTCTTTGGTGACAGAAATACTTGGACTTTTGTTTCAGCAGAGGTTAGTGTGCTGTTCTGTATAGGGAACTTAGCCAAAATCCTGCCTTGGCATCCACAAGGAATGGGACATGGCTCCTAGGGGCTGCTGGCTGTTCCCTCCCTGCCTGCAGGGTGGCCACCTCTGTGTTCAGCATGTCCCTTGCACCTGTCCCTGGTGCAGAGGTGCTGCTCGTGATCCTGACTCAGATTCACGTGGGGTTTGGAGGAGCCTCACTGGCACCAGAGCATGCAGCCCATCCCGTGCTGCCAGGGTTCTGCTCTGCACACCCCTCCAGTTCTGCTGAGGGCTGGAAATCCCCAGGCTGGTGCCTGCACCATCTCCTCTTGGCTTTGTTTGAGTTTCTGTTTGCGTTTACTTCACGGTTCCTTTTCCTCCGTTCCACTTTGCCTTGGTTTCGTTCCTTCCTGCGTACCCACCTTATTCTTTTGTCTTTTCTGTTCTTTTAGTTTCCACCCTCCAACCAAGCCTATGCTCTCCCCCCTCTCATCCCCAGTCTCCTCCTCCTGCCTCTAGCAACTGCAATGCTTCTGCCTCTGGTGTTGTGCTGCCCCCCCTACCTCAAGCCAGCGCTGTCTCTTCAGCACCCGCTGTCCCTGAGCCCGCTGCTCAGTCCCCCTTCCTGGCCCAGAGGAGAGCCAGAGAGCCCCCGCAGGTCCTGCACAGGCACTCGGCCTCTGAGCTGCCAACAGCCCCCGGCTCCTCCCCTCCACCCTGCCCGAATGGCAGGGCTGTCATGCCAGGCATCAGGAGGACCTCGCTGTCTCCACCGCCTCTCCATCCTCCCCACTTTCCCTCTCACCAGCCTCTCAGGGGCTCTTCTCTTTCCTGCTCTCCTCAGTCCTCTTCTCCCTCTGCCACAAATGCACCATCTCTGCAGAGGGGTGATGTCCTGCAGCCGCGCGGTCCCACCATCCTGCCCGTGATTCCCGTCCCACCTGACAGGGTCAAGGCACCCACAGATAAAGCAGGGTGGGAGACCTCAGCAAATGTACCCTTGAATGGCCACCCCAAAGAACAAACTGCTTCAGGCCCCCCTGGAACCCAGGTGAAAAGCGTGGATGGCTCCTTCTTTCCACACCTAGGAGCTGCGCCCTGCTCCCCGCTGCCCACCATCGCCAGCGCCCCCAGCCCCTCCGGCCAGGCTCCCTCCCCATCCTCCCATCTGTCATCTTGTCCTGCCCAGCAGTGGTGCCAGCCCGTGTCACACTGTCTTCCATTGCCTCCCCCTCACGCTGCTGTGTCTGAGGTGGCTATGCCCAGGAGGACCCCTCCTTGCATGACATCATCAGCCATTGCCCACTTGAGTAAGTACTGATTTCGAATGAGTCGTGACCTGTGTAAAGCCTCAGCCGTCACCTGTTCTAAAAGCCTGGTTGGCACTGCTCCTGACCAGTAGAAAAAGGGCTGAGAGACCCAAAGCTGCTGCTGCTGTATGTGATTTCTGAAACTGGGGTGGAAAAATATCAAAATCACTCCAGACTAGTCCAGGGACCAGGCAAAAAGCAAGAATTACAGAACCAGGACCCTGTAGCTGGGCTGTTGCAATGCACATTCCTACTGTATTATCCCAGACTGAGATTTTTGTCAATCAGCAGAGTCAAATTGTTTCTAAGACTTTCATATAGAACCTATTTTCAGCTGGTCCAAACATAGCAGATGGGCTCTTCTGAAGCTGGAGGCCAGGTCTGTGGTAGGTTTCTTTTCTGTGTGGGAATATTGGTGGAGGTTGTGATTTTTACTCTTTTCATTAAGTGGTATTTCTGTTACCACTGAAACATAGAACATGGATTTTGTTTAAGATACCCAGAATTCCCTGTGGTTGTGCAATTTGTTTAATTCAATAAACTCTGTTCCTGGTATTCACTGCATGTATAGTTATGGGCTTGTCACTGTAACTGTTCCAGCAAACCTTTCTCATTGAAGGCAGATCAAGGGCTTGGGTCTGGCCACTTTGTATATGGTCTTGATTTCTTGTGCCTGTCTAAAATGAAGCCTGTGGAGTGAGAACAATTTGCAAGCAATGCCTATTTCCAATTCAGAGCATAGGTTTTGTGACTTAGATCTAATCAGGTTTATAACCACATATAATGCTAAAGTGGCGTGCCTAGAAAAGGAAGAAAACTTAAGACATTTCCTTTTACTTTCTGCTAAAAGTATTACTGTAACCACTGGAGGCTCAGTCCTTCAGCTGATGTAAGTCCTTGAAATCCACTTAGTTCAATGCAGTTATTTTAAACTCACATCACTCCATTATTTTGACTCAGTTCAATTTTTGCCTGAGGCTGCCCTCTAATTAGGTGGGTGTAGTTTTGCAATTACAATTTAATGTACCCACAATGAATTACTAACTATTATGTTCATGAACGAAAGAGGGCTTGAAATGTTTAAAGTATTTCTAACAGCAGCTATGGTTCATTTCAAGAATGGAATTGGGAGTGTGAAATAATGGCAGAAGTAACCACAGAAATCAAGCAATATTATAAGAAAACCTAGATAAGAAGAAAAAGAAGCTGTTAATGTTAAATATGCTTTCCAAATATTTCTCAGTCAAAACCCACCTGTCTTTCAAAGTAACACTGAACAACTGAAGCTGTGAATACATAGCAAGAGCAGCCTGTTCTGACAGTGTACACGGGGAAATACCCTTGGGGAGGTGTATTTTTTCAGCTGACCTGTTACAGACGGGTGAAACGCTGCAATGGAGTTCATCAGCCCTTCCAGCAGGCTGCTGCTGAGAGGAGCTTTGGAGTTCATCAGTCCTTCCAACAGGCTGCTGCTGAGAGGAGCTTTGGAGTTCATCAGCCCTTCCAGCAGGCTGCTGCTGAGAGGAGCTTTGGAGTTCATCAGCCCTTCCAGCAGGCTGCTGCTGAGAGGAGCTTTGCAGAAGCTCAGGGTACTTAGAGCTGGACTCTGCCTGGTTATTCTGCAAAACTGGCTGAGGCCACACGCCTTCTGCATGACAGAAAGGAGGATGTGTCACTGTAGCCCACAATTCTCCTGAAAAGCTGGTGCCAACCAAAGCCCGTGGAGTTTATTATCTCCATATAGAAAGCTGTGGGAGAAGCAGAAGTACGTGCCACTTATGAGCTGGGGAGCATTGTCTGTGTTCTGATTCTGACGAGAACTAAACACTAGCCCAGCCTGGGGGAAGAGGAGGGAGAAGACTGTCAGTGACAGGGTCTCTCAGGAGGACACAACTGTAGCTGGCTGACCATTGACACAAGCACCTCTTCACACGTGTGGTGCTCCCTTGCATCAACCCCTTGTCCCGGAGTCAGGCCGTGGTGCTGGGATGGGAACACGACCTCGTCTCTGGGCTGGAGGAGATCGTGCCTCACATCTAATTCCTGTTCTCTGCATTTCAGGCCCAGCACTTCCACCTGGCCACCCCAGTGGTGCTGCAGTGATCCCTGCTTCATCTGGGGGGCCCCCACCTCCGCCACCCCCCCCAGTCCCTCCACCACCCATGGGAGCTGCACCCCCTCCACCGCCCCCGCTGCCGGCTGGCGCGGGCCAGGGGGCTGGTGCTGAAGATGGGTCAGTGTCAGGGCTCGCAGCAGCTCTGGCTGGTGCCAAACTAAGGAGAGTTCAGCGGGTAAGGAGGTGCCACTGGGACTCCCCAATGGGCTCTTCTCTGCTGCAGGAAAGCCTGGCACAGCTTGGTGTAATGGTCTGCACACCCAGAGTGAGATACGGTGGAACATGCTGCAGCTGACCATCGGGTGAACCTTTAAGTGCAATTTTGCAGCGCAAATGAAGCTGAGCAGGAAATGTTGGGTAGAGTTTACTCTCTTCAGAGCATATGAGTTAGCAAATGGCTGTGACTTTTCACATTGCCAGGGTTTCACTACTTCCACACACTCATTGTACCATGCATTAGTGTTTTCACTTGTTTTAAGCGGTTAAAACTACACTGTACTTTCAGAAGAAAACAGTGTAGACTGTTGAGGCCTGGTCAGTTGCTGTCCACTTAGGTAAGGGTTGCTTAACCATACATAAAAATAATGATGAACAAGCAGCACTCTGGGTTTTTTAATCATTTGCCCCTATATTTGCATCGCCCAGATCTGCCTTGGTGTTAGTAATATTCCTGTGGGTCTTCTTCCCAAGGCAGAGCACATCCTATCTCTGGTTTGAGGCTGGGATTGTGATCGCTGTTCCTAACACTTGGGAAAGCTAATCATTGAGGGGGTGGTTGTAAAGCAAACCTTTCATTAATTCCAATCTTGATTTCTCTCTTAAGCCAGAAGATGGTTCAGGAGGGTCCAGCCCCAGTGGGGTCTCTAAGAGCGATGCCAATCGAACAAGTAGCGGAGGAGGAGGAGGAGGACTAATGGAAGAAATGAATAAATTACTGGCAAAAAGGTTTGTACTTACACCTTTAGAAAGTCCCATGAGATCTGCAGCAAATTGTGGAACCAGGCACTGTCATTTTTGTGGTTAGCAGTTGGTGTTTCCTTGCAATTTGACAGGTCGTGGGTAGATTTTGGTCGCCAGTATTGCCCAACTTTTAATGCAAAAGGTGTTGCACTGGAAAAATCAGCTGCCTTTTCCTAGTGTAAGATGCTATATTTTTAGGTCTAAGTTCTTTAAATGTGCAAATAGTAAAAGAAAAGGATGAATAAAATAATGAAGGGTAGGTACAGTTGTAGTGTGCACAGAGATGGAGTTTTTAAATAATGTTGTCTTACTGTAAAGACAGTTCTGAGCTCAAAAGGTCTGATTTCGACTTTCCTCCATGTCCTGTTCACTTCAGAAGAAATTCTGAACATGGGCTGTGGATTCTTTGAAAATCCTTGTGAAATCCTTTGAAAAGTAAATAAATACACAACACTCTAAAAAGTTCCCAGCAGGATAAAATAGCAAATAGATAATTTTATTTCTTTTCAGAACTAATATAGTTTGACAGCTCTTAATAGATTTTATGGGTTCTTGGCCTGCTCTATATCAAGAATGACCTTCCCTAACTGGAAGTTGTCTACAGGCAAAGTAAAGTTTGGTGATGCTGGGGTAACTAGCTCTGTTCAAGCAAGCAAGCTGAATGGGCATCTCACGGGTTTGGATATAGAGATTCAGCACACTTGTGTGGTTCTGTCTAAAGTGTGCTCCAGTGAGGCTTTTGGCAGTAGGATCTTGTGTCTTCAGGTATTTAGAGTGGAATTCCCCTGGTATCTTGACAAAAGCATTTGCACTGCTATAAGCATTGTGCTACCTCGACTCTGAAAAGAACTGAGCTCCAAATCTTTTCCCAGGGAGCTGATAGCAACAGAGTTATCCCCTAAATTTTGCTTCACAAAGCCATGGGGGTACCTGGAAATACACAGGTGCCATTCAAGGGTGCAGTCTGGGCACGTGCTGTTAAGCTGATACTGAAAGGATTTCCTTTGGCTACAAATTCCTTTTTCTGTGTGATGACATAGGGAAAGGAACTGGCACTGTGTTTCAGGTTGTACTTACCTGCCTTACTTGCCTACTATTACCAGAAGGTAAAAAAAAATACTTTTTTGGTTTTAAATTGAGCATGTTCAATACAGAAATCAGAGTTATGAGCATGGGATCTCAGAGGCCCTTTTCTGAGCAGTAAACCCCATGCTCAGAAACAGGGAATATGTCTAATGCTCGGTAAGTGATGGAGGAAAACATTTCTGAGAGTTCAGATGCGATACAATACCACTCTCTAGATTCAGTGGGCCCTGTGAGAGCAGCCCTTTGCCTCAGGACTAAAGTGCAAACAGAATAATGAACCCACAGGCCACTGTCACTCCCAGCCCAGTTAAGTTTGTTTTAGGACATAAATCTAACACTGGTCTCTCACCCTGGCAAATATTTCTCTCACTTAGATTTGTAATAATTACAACTTATTTTGTTTGTAAAAATCAAGTAAATATTAGCGAAAGACAAAAAAAATTATTACTGATTTAGTAAAATTATTAATGCAGTTAAATATCTGGAAATAATTCCCACAGAGCACTGTGTCCTACAGACACAAACTACTCAGTTTGTTCAGTTTTTTTCAAATTTTCATAATATCCTCCAAGCTGTGTATCCAGTGATACACAACAGCTTCCTGAGATTTTTTTTCCTGAGATGAATTTTGTTCACTTCAGAACCAAGACTAAATGAAAAACCTGTCAGATTGGTGTTTAAAAAACATCTGCTAAGGGAAGTGTGCACAGGTAGATAAGGGTAAAGTTCAGCACAAGCAAAGTCCATGTGGAGACTTGAGCTGCAGCTCCCCTAATGGTGTAAAATGAGAAATTGGATTTCTAGAGCCTCAGCACCTGGCCCACAGGAGTGATGTTTAAAACCTAAATAGGGCTTAAAAATAAAGAATTTGGTTTTCTTTTCATCATCCAGTTTGGCTAATACCTAAGAAGTTTTATCATGTATTTTTCAAAAATAAACAACCAACATCTTTGTTTACTGTCACGTCCAGTTTCCCCAGTGGATGAATTGCAGCTCTTTGCCACTTACTCCTCAGAGAGTTTTTCCCCTCCTTGGGAAGTAGAAATGAGTGTGGTTCTCAGATCCTCACTGAGCTTCTGCAGGCAGCACCAACACTGCTGGTCCTGGGACTACAGGGCTCAGGAGCTCTGCTGCCTTTGAAGTGGTTTTGAGACAAAAATAATCTCCTGTTGTTCACCAAAGGCACTTGAAAACCAGGTGGATGGGCTGGTTTCCTGATTCCTTGTCTCCAGCCAGAGCTTTCCCACCCTGGAGGGAAGAAGGGGTCTTGGCTGAGCAGAAATGGTGCCCAGCTTCTCCCAGGGAGGGTGAACCTGGCTTGAAGAGCTTTTTTGACAGTTTCCCATCCTGTGGGAGCACTGCTAGACTGGAGCCCTTTCTCTGTGCAGGATCAGGGATGTGGGATATAGGACAGGTGACAAACTGACACTGGAGCTGGCTGCCAGCAGTACCATCACTGCAATACCCACCTGAGCCACCTGCTGTGGGCAGGGTTGGTCCTCAGAAGCCCCTGAAAAGGAGTGAGTTGTTCCTCCTGTGTAGGACCCAGGACTTCCTGAATCTGTCAGAGAAGCCATCCTTTTCTCACCCAGTTAAATACCGAGCTTGTATCACTGGAATCTGAATTCCTCACCTCCACCCCAGCCCTACAGAACCAAACACATCCAGCATTTTTATGTTCCCTGAGATGAGCTAAAGAAAGAGTAACTCCCACCCAAGCCTGAACCTTGTTTTCCTGTAAGGATTGTGTCTAGAGGGTTGACTGTGTCCTATCTCCTCTTCCTTTGCAAAGGAGGAAAGCAGCGTCACAGTCAGACAAGCCAGCTGACAAGAAGGAAGAGGAAAGCCAAAACGTAAGTGAAACACTCCTCCCTGCTGTGCTCTTGCAGGTTCCTTGTAAGCCAAAGCCCTGTGCTCATTCCCTGTGTCTGGCAGGCAGTAAAAAGCTGTGCTGATCCAGGGATAGATGTGCACACTCAATCCAAAGCCAAGTGTAACTCTCCTACCTTTCCTGGGAGAAGCACCTATAAACAAGAACAGCTGCTTTATTCATAGGGAGGTGTTGTCTAAACCAGGTTAATGAGCTCTGTTTCATGGTCTAATCCCAGGGTTGTGGGGAGCAGGAGGTTATTGCCTGTAAGAAAGTGCATTGAACCTTCTGGCAAGTTGAGATAAAGGTTGTGTTTCTTACTTTATATTTGAGGCTTGGGCTAAGCTAAAGTAGACCATCAGCCCTGCAATGTAAATTTGGATTGCCAACCTCCATGCAAAGCAAGAATCAGCTCACTTCAGACCCCCAGAGTGCACAGAGAACATGCCTGGTGGAAGAAGGGAAAGTGGGGTATTAACCATTACATCATACGGAGTCAAAATATGTGAGCATATAGGTCACACTTGGTACACTAAATTAAGATAGAATTTGGACAACTTTGGGGAGCTTTGATTAATTTCTCTTCCACAAAAGCAACTATGCAACTGGTTTTATTTCACTCAGTCTGTAGACTGAACTTGATGCAACAATTTTGAGTCCAACATGCAGATGAAAACACTTTTTTACCTGTTGAACTGGTAAAGTGTGGAAGATCTTTTCTGTTTTAGGAGAGGGCAGGACTTGGCACTGTGTTCTTTCCAATGTGGTGCCTTTCCAGGCTGCTGCTCATTCAGCATTGCTGTTGCTAGCCAGTACCCTTGTGAAGGCTTTCTGCCACAGCTGCAGGGTGATAAAGCATTCTGTGTGCCTCCTGTCGCCTGTGTAGAGATGTTCTCTCCAAAGACAAAGCTGTTCAGTAGGAAGTCCATTAAAGCAATCTAGGTCTTGCCCCAAGCAAAAAGCTTTGTAGGAAGAGCAGGAATAAGCACTTTTCACTCTTTAGGGAGAAAAGCAGCTACTTTCTGCATGTTGTCCAAGGCATGCTTCAAGCATGGAATCTGCCTGTTGAATCCCTATGCAACCATTGCTCTTAATCTTGCCCCAAAGCTGGTTTTGAACCATGCACTTGGACATGAAAGGCACCATTTATCTTGCCAGCCTCTGGTTTCTGTGCCTTATTCTCTCTTGCTGAAAGTCTACATTAGTTTGTATCCCCAATCAAGCTTTTCAATAGCACCAATCTCTTTAGAAAAGTGATGTAGAGAGCGTCTGTTTAATTTGTGTCTTGAGTACATTTCATGTTCTTTCTAACTGGGTGCAATTCCATTTTACAATGCAGAGCTCATGCTTTACCTGAGTATGTTTTGAGGGTTGCTAGATAATATTGTCATGCCAAATATATGGATGGATGGTTTATGATCTGTCACACATAAATCCAAGATAAAAGAATCCAAATGTTTGGTCTTCTACCTAAGAGGAGTACTGAGTGATTTAGTTACATTCTGTTAGTACCTGACTTCCTCTCTCTGGTACTGGTGGCTGCCTTGGGGTGAAAGACTGGGATGTAGCAACAGTTCCTTTAGGTGGATTGGTTTCCACATCTCAGAGAGTTTCCAAATTTAGGAAGTGGGTGGTTTGTATTTAGGCAACAGCACTTTAGAGTGGTTTCACCTGATTTGGTATGTAGAGGGAAGAGTGATTGAGTGTAATCACGAAAAGGTGTCCACATTAACTAAAAAAAGGATGTATTTTTCCATCCAGTGTGAGAAAGTTAAAGTTTAAATGGCCTTGAGCCCATACCTTGGCGACAGTGCCTATTGGACAGGGAGGAAACTTGTTTTAGTACCACAGCTGCCTCCAGAGTAGAAGAGAACTCTGCACTTCATCCCTAAAACTCAGTAATGTCCTGTTTTGCTCTTTGTAGGATGATGCTAGCACCTCTCCTTCAACCAGTACACGAGGCTCTGCCCAGCAGCAGCAAAATTCATCAGGTATTAATTAAGTAGAACTACTGGCATTGTAATTGTCTTCTTAATCTAGTCTCCTCCACCACCTCTACACTCTGGATTCATTGTCGTACTTCTGAGTGCAGAAACTAACAGTAACTAACAGAAAAACTCCCAAAAACCTGTGGTTTTAAAAACTATATTCAGCAAGAAATTATGACTTTTATATGCTTCACAGTCAAGAAAATTGCAAGACAGTTTAGTTAGACATGTAGCTGAGGATCTGTGTCTTCAGCATTACACACCTAAAAGAGAAAAATGCTGAATTATTTCACTTTTTGTAGTGTAGATGTCCTGATCTATACAGTTGGAGTTCAGATGTCAAATTGCTATTTAGTTTGTTGCAGTAAGGCTGATCCTGAGAGTTCCCAGATTAAGTTGGTTTTCCTAAAATTAATTAAAATAACTGTATCTGAGTAGATGAGCTGCAAGCACTCACATTCTTCCCTGCATCAGTCTTGGCTTTCACGCATACTGAGAATCTCTCCCAAGGGAATGACTATTTAACCATTCCAGCTTCCTTTCGGAACAAAGCCATGACTTGTGTGCTTTGCAAGGGAAGGGGAGGAAGCCAGGAGAAAGGTGTATGTAAATGAGATCTAGAGATTTCCTGGGAGTGCCGGTAATTCTTTAAAAAGCTTTTCAGGACCTCACAGAGAAGCAAATCCTTGTATATAAAGTTGTCAAATCTCTGCAACAGTTCATTTTAGGAGACTGGGATAATAGGAAGCACTTTCAGCAACAAGTGTTATGTAGTACAGCTTTTTGGTAACGTTCTGTGGGTTAGAGGTGCACACAGCATTAAATAAATTCACTGTGGAGATTTGCATAGTGGGCTCTTACTGCCCTTTTTTTACATACACCCACATTTTCTGCCAACTATGCAGACAGAAAACCTAAGACTTCTTAATTTAAAATATAAATAAATATTGTACTGAATAAAGTAAGCCTTGCAGCAATTAGCCTGTATTTCCTAATAGAAATTATTTATGCTTTTCCTCCTGTTGTTCCAGTTCCATTTCTTTTTAGTATTTTTTAACTATGTGGTCTCTAATTAAAGGGATCACTAAGCAGATTTTTGCTAATGCTTTCCCAATAATTTAGGCAAATGCACTCATTCAGCAATCTCATTTTCCTGGTTCTTCTCCTAAGTCACTCATCCTCACTGAAAGAAAGCAACTGTATAAGACAATCAATTCAGGATATTTTTATTTTTAGAGCAAAAGTAATAAATTACCTTTTCATGCTTGTTTTTCAGACTCTGGGAAGAAGCCGTGGGAAAGGAGCAATTCTGTTGAGAAGCCTGTATCTTCATTACTTTCTAGGTGAGCTGCACGGGGTGTGTGTGCGGCCGGCCAGCAGGCGGGATGGTCACGCTGTCCCTGTGGCACGCGCACGACTCATGTCTCGTTTCATTCCATTGCTGTAGAAATCCATCAGTGGTGAAGAGCTGTGAAGCTAAGAGCCCCACACAATCCCACGTGTCTTCTAGGTACTGGCTAACTGCCTGGCTTCTTAACTGTCTTGGCTTGTCCTTTGGCTCGTCCCATCATTCTGCACTAGTGTTCGTCTTCTGCCGCATCCTTGGCTCATTCTCTTGCAATCTGCTTCGTCTGTCGCTGCACCAAGTGTGAAGGTGTCATGTCAGAGCTTTGTTCCATGGAAGCAGCCCCCTGCTCACTTGGGCATTACAGATGTTAATCATGCTGGAACCAACACTTAAACCATGTGTGTGTGTGTGTGTGAGTCAGAGACACGGGTCTGGCAGTGCTGTGCTTGTGGAAATCACACTTTGGACCATCTCTCTACAGCAGGTTCATGGTGACCCTGCCAATAGGTGAAGCTTTCATTGCTCAACCTCTGCAGAAATTAAAAAGCAAAAGCAGAAATGATCTGAAGAGCTTGCAGCTGGGATAAGGGAAGTTATCCTTCTACCCGTGCAACCGCAGTGGGTGCATAAGAAAGGAGAGTGAAACTTGGTAATAAAATGAAGATGTAAAAAGGCCCCACCACAGATAGATCTTTCAGACACATGGGGTACAGAAACCAGCAGGTGTCAAAAACCAAGAAACCTAACACTTTGAATAGCCAAGCTTCAGGATCAGCACCCATGTTTTTAATCACAGAGATGAACTTTGATGTTGGACAGCTAGAGGCTTGCTTCCCGTTCTGGTCCAGGAGCACCCAGTGTTACTGGACACTGAGATGGATGGATAAGCTGAATAAGGAGGTAGAACACAGGCTTACAAATGTTTAGTATTTACTACAAAGAGATGTCACTTATTTTACATTGTTAGGTACATGACAGTGCTGATTGTCTGGAGAGAGGAAAGTTGCCAATGGCAACTATCTGCACATACTTGCTGCTTTGTTTAAAATGCTGTAACATGTTCTGCCCAAACATTCAGAGGGGTGCATCAATGTTACTATAGCAAAATACAGTTTTGCCAGCTCTGCTAAAACCAGGGAAACATGTTTGTTCTAGGAAATACATGAGCTTCAAATAGATAGAAAAAGACCATTCTCCCTCCTTGGAAATGTGAATGAAACATGGGCTATTTAAAGCAGCCATCACATTTCAGTAGCTATCTTTTATAATGGCATTGCATCCCAGGAGGAGGAGTTCAGTAGGGAAAAATGGTTTCCTAATTTAGCACCTGGAGTAGTGCTCAGTAGTAGTAGTGCTTGCTTGAAAGACTTGTGTGGGGGAAGCAGGGCAGGTTTCTAAAGCTCTCCATGGTGACCTGTTTCCATTCCTCATCACTTTGATGGCATTTGGATCTTTCTTAACTCCCTTAGCTGTGAGATGGTAGGACACATGTCAAGATTTCCCAAGGAAGGGTTGCAAGACCAAGCAACCCTCAAGAGCAGCAGCATCTCCACCAGCCCCCAGTTTGGGCTTAAAGATGATGGCAAAGTTATTTGAAGCCTTTGTATAGCATGGTTAGTTTTTAAAATGTTTTAGAGTTACTGATTAAAAGAGAAAGGCAAATGGCTTCTAGTTCCTTAATTTATTTTATCAGATGTCATCATGGCTCAGCCCACTGACTAATACCATGCAGAAAGACTGGTAACACTCAGGTGCACTAGCCATTAAGGCCAGACTGCTTTTGTTTCTGAGTCAATAAAAAATGACTGTGATACCTAACACGATCAACAAGCCCCACTTGACTCATTGAAGTCTTTCAAGGAAAGGATTAGTGGGTTATTATTTTCCCAATAATATTTTTCTAAGCTGTAACCTACCATTACTTCAGGACCCAGTGAAACCTAGGCTGCCAGGGCAGGGCTGCTGTACAGAAAAGGGACTGGGAGAGAAAACCAGACATGTAGCTTGCAAATTGCAGATGCTGTAATAAACCACAGTGTTCAACAGGCTTTATCCCCTCAGCATTTTCTTATCTGAAATCATTGAGATTCCCAACACCCAAAAAAAACCCCAAACAATCACAGCATCTTTGAGGCTCAAGTTGTGCATACAGGAGCAGTACTGCTCTCTGGCTGCCAAATATTCCTGTCCAGCACCTGAACACAGGTGCTCCTGCTCTGGGTTCGATTTCATCCACACTGTCAGGTGGGTGTAGCTTGGCACACCTTGCAGGAAACTGACTGGCTTTTTTATGCTTTTCTTCCATTTCTCAAGGATGAAGCCAGTGAGCAGCAGCAATGATGTGGCTATGGATGCCTTAGATTTTGATCGAATGAAACAGGTGAGTGAAAATGTCATTGGCACTTTTAGAGGTTTGGCAAGCTACCCATTTTCCCCCATGCATGCGCTGTACGAGCAAAACGGCTGTTCAGTCTTCTGATTTCCTCTACAGCTAGGTGCCTAGGGAAGGGCTAGCTGGTGAGCAGCAAGAGAGCACAATCTCACTGCTATTTCATCCCTTATGTCTGCACAGAAATGTGCAAGTAAATATGTCAGCATCTTCTGCATCCGTGCCTGGGAGTGCAGATGTAGCTGTTAGCAGTGCTAGGCTCTGACCAGCAATGGAGGTGGGGGACAAGCACAACCATGTTAAACTTGCATTTTCTTCCACCAGTCAGAAGGAAATTCTGAGCAGCTGACTTGTGTTTTGTCTCATCAGGAAATATTGGAGGAAGTTGTAAGAGAGTTACACAAAGTGAAAGAGGAGATAATTGATGGTAAGAAAGAGAAAAATTATTATTTTTCTCATCTTTATGACTAATTTTCCATAGATAAGATGATAGGAACTGCAGAGAGTTCCCTGGTGTTTTCAGACTTCTCTGAACAGCTCTGATTTATACACACATTTGAAGAACAAGCATCTACCTTATCTGAGCTCTGACCATTACACTGCACTTACATCCTTTATTATGCTGTTGATGAGCATTTTTGCCACCAGCCTATGAGAAATTTGCTGGCTGGTGTTTCTCACAGGTGGGAGGGTGAGAAAGGGCCTGCCTGTAGCCCATGGCACATCAATTTATCACAATCAGCAAGCGTGAAATTCACTTGTAACTTGCTGGCCACACAGGTCTGGGATGAGGAGGGGATGAAGGAAGCTAACTGAAAATCCTTCCCAAAAATCTTCTGTAGGTTTCCTATGCTTGAAGAGTTATTTTAGACCTTCACTCGATTACAGCTTTAATAACCACATATTGTTATAATAGATTGGAGAGTACAGCAGCTGTCCCAAATGTATCAGTACTTTTTATAAATTGCTCTGCAGTTTACAACTGAAGGTATTTTTCAGGGCCATTACTGAAATGCACAGCAGAATTCCCATGTGAAGGCCACATTAGGGCATAGGAAGACGCATGTCCACACCCTGCACTCCCCACCTTAGATTCACAAGGAAGGGGAAAAAGAGGAGACTGTAAAACAGCTAAAATCCATTCCCTGTGCCCTTGCCCTAGATCTGTGTGCTCACAAACCTCCGAGGCAGTTTGCAGTTGGAGAGACCCTTGTCCATACGCTACTGTCCCGGCAGCTTGGCCCTCAGAGCCTCCCTAGTTCATTGCAGTGCAAAACAAGGCATTCACATACACCACAGATGCAACTTCTCACGGTAGTACTGCAGTTTGCAAGCCAGCAGCTGACTGCTTACCCTTACTCATCCTTTTGCCCTCCACTCATCCTTTTACCAGCGTGTACTTTCTGCAGCCCCCGCGCTGAGCGGTTTCCATCGCGCTGGATGTACCACTGTGCACTAACTCTCTGCTTTGGTTTTCCAGCCATACGGCAGGAGTTGAGTAGGATCAGTACAACATAATGATTGCAAAGCATTGGGACGGTACTAAGAATGCTAGGAAGATTGGATCATTTCTAAGTGTACCAAGGTCATGCAAGATGGTGAGAGAGGACACCGGCACTGTCTTTGTTCTTACACCCTTTTTATTAGCAGACTCAGCACACTTTGAAGCTTGCTGCTGCCTTGGATTCGCTTCATTTTACAAGTCTTAATCTAAAGATTATTAAATTTTAAATTTCTGGATTTTTTAGATTTCATCTGACACTGCACATTGGATTTGTCAGCCTTTTTTGTATTTTGTATTTGCTTATTTAAATGTATTACCTTTCTTTTTAGTAGTAGATAAGAACACACGTGAACCATTTGCTTTTGATAGATGACTTCAAAGTAATTTTACTAGTAGTCTGCAATGTAAATGAAGATCTTTTGCCAACAGAAATGTATTGAGGCATCACCAGAAGAAAGAGACATGTTTAGTTGTCAGCCAACAAGTTCTTTGTCTCAGAGTTATCACAATATTAAAAAATGGTACGTCAGTGCATCACAGTATCTGTGTTCATATTGGTAATAAACTGTTTATTGTCCACACGGCCCGGCCTTTCTTTGTTTCATGTCCCTTCAGTTCCTGCACTTCTGTGTCACTTGGTGGTAAGAGGAAGGTGACTGAGACTCACTGTGGGGTGGCAGCTCTGCTTCCTGCTTGAGGAGAGAGCCCCAGTGCCTTGTGGCTGGTGCAGTGCAGCAGCCCTCCCTCCTCCCACAGGCAGACGTGGCCCTCACCTGCCCAGCCCTCTCACATGGCTGAGCACCACTTCTGCAGCCAGGCTGCCACCATCTCTGCAGTGTTTTACCAAGGCAGGTGAAGGACAGCGGCTTAAGGCTCCTCTCAGGCCACCACATCTCCTGCTATCACTGAAAATACACAGGTCCCACCATCTGGGCTCCTGAGATTTGCAGTAATAAAAGGGAGGTGTTTATGCAGAACAAGGCTACCAAAGGTATTAGGTGGATGCAAACTGAAATCCCAGGCACAGCACTGCTGACTAGGGACTTCAGGGGAGTCATTTGTTACTGGTGTGCAGGTCTTGAGCTTTACTGGTACAGGACACTGCACACTTAACAGTGCATAGCCAATCATATCATCCAGGCCATGAAATTGTTCCCTTTACAGCCATTCTTCCCACCAGAGTGATGCCTTGTCAAGGCTGACCTAGAACAGAGGCTAAACAGAGTTAAAGAATAAAGTAGGTATTTATTAAAAGGCCTCAATGGATACACCTTGGGCAGAACAAGAGCTCAGCCAGGGCTACACCCAAGATGAACCCAAAATGGTCCCAAAAATGGATGACCGGTCACAAGGTCTCTCACTTTTATAAGTTTTGGTCCATTTGCATGTTGGAGTTAATTGTCCAATTAGAGCTTTAGCTTATGAAGTCCCATCCTTCTTATTTTTCTCTCTTCAGTCCACGTTGTTTATTGTCCTGAAATTTGGATTGGTTGTCCTTGGTCCTGAGCTAGAGAAGGAATTGTTTTGTCTTCCTACTCTGTGAAGAGAGCTCACCATCCCTTAATATGAAGCTCAAAACTACACACTAAAGCAGCACAGAATCTGAAAAATATAAAAGCTAAAACCTCAAGAGCAGTTTTGGGAATTTCTGCTTGACTTAGTCTGGTGCAAGCTTTGCCTGGCAGTTGTCTTGGTACCATATTCTGGTAACCTCGTGCAAAAGCCAAGGGATTGGAGTTCCACTATTGAAATCTGTCAAGTGTTTTCCAAGTTCCCTTCATTTCTTCAGGCTTCCATAAAGATTTTATTTTAAAAGCCAGGCCCTGAGGCTTGGTTTTGGGAGCAGAGCCTGATGCAGCAGCCCAGGAGAGCCTGTGATTGTCCCATTACTGGTGGAGCAGGCAGGAGGGACAGCCAGCCTGCTCCAGGAGACCCAGCAGAGGAGGCAGCATGGGTCCTGTTTGGCAGTCAGCTGTAAAATGTTACCTGTTTTGTTTTGGGGTGTTCTTCAACACTCTTCAAAGCTACCCAAATGCCTTTTACAAATGAGTCTTTTTCACAGTCTGGTTATACTGTAGATTAAATACGGGAGAAAGGGGAGAAATCTGAGTTTAATGCAACAGCGAGCTCCAGACTGAGGCTGGTGTTTGTTAGCTGTTTAATGCCAGCTGAAGGCAAGAGAGAGGTTAAATAGCAGGATAAAGATTTCCACATGGGAACTAAAGCAAGAAGACACTGATGTGCACCACATTGCAACAACCCCAGGACCACAAGAAGGAGCCATCCCAGTATGAGCTACCTGGCCAAGCATCAGTAACAGCAGAGATTAGAACGCTCTCTTGCATAAATCTCTTACAGTAGCTCATGCATTTCCTAATTATAAACCCATTCAATGGCATACCTGATAATGGCAAGTACTCTTCAAAACTGCTGCTTCTCAAGATCACATCTGTTTTGTGAAACTCTCCTGTAATCCTAATTAAGGTTCTGGAGCTTGGTGCTTGGCATGGTTCATGTTTTTCCTTGGAATGTGGCATTCTGCCTAAGGTCAGTAATAACCATGTTGTACTGCCTGGATATGGTATGCCCCTGTGTTAGCATCAGCCAGCTGCTGCAAATGGGATTTTCTTACTTTCTTCAATTACCTTTGCAGGCCTCATATAATTACAACAATAAGCTGAAGTTTGCACAGGGACACTTAATAGTGGGAGCAAAGTGTGGAAGGTGGAGCTTGGCAGGGGAGCAGTCCTGGCATCACTGTACCAGTTCCCAGCCTTCAGCTCCAGTGACAGGGATGTGCAAGGTGGCTTATTTCCAGTAATGGCACTACCAGAGGATTCTCTCCTCCCAGACAGTAATTCCATTTGGCATCTGTCTCTGCAGAAAAGGGTGTCCTTTCCTACTGGGCTTGTAGAGCCACTGCAACAGGGCAGGCCACAGGCATCTTACATAGCAGAAATCTAAGGGGACATCACTCTCCAACCCTTCCCTTCATACAGCTATTTGCCAGAGCCTCAGTGTGCCCAAACAATGAAGGAGATCTGGATCAATTTTTAAGCAAAAGGAATAAAACTTTTCATAGCTCTAACATGCTTATAACCCAGACCCATATGCCCTGAGGTTATGAAAAAAAACCCCTCCTGCCAACATTACTGGTAGTAGCAAAGACAGGTGCCTGTAGGGAGAACAGGATCACAGCCTTCTCCAGCAGCACCCCAAATGCTGGAACTCAGCTCACATTGCATCTCTGCAGGCACTGCAGGCTTCCAGCCAATTCCTGCTGAGATGGACAGCAGGAGGAATGTGGGGCTGCCCAGGCTAAGCAAGTTGGCACCATGATGGAAATACTGCTGGGAGGCAGGTGAAGAAGCAGCTGACAGTTTTGGTTGGCTCATTTACACCAGAGCCTCTGTGTTAGGCTAGGTTAGTAGTCCACAGCAGATGGGTGACCAGATCATGAAAGGTGAGTAAGGGAACTACAGCATAAGGTCACTCATCAAAGGGGATAAGGACAACAGTCATATTGAAGAAGATAGCATAATCTTTATTGTCGTTTTTATATTAACTTATTAAGTTGGACAAGAAAGTTGAGGAACAAACAACTGCTAAAGACAAAGGAAATTGAATACGTGATCAGAGTGCCAGCAAATCTGAAGTAAATTAATAAAATCTGAAATTCCCTGACATGAGCACTGATACAAAGGTAATGGAAGTTCCCACAGCAGCACCTCTTCCTTTGGGAGAAAAGCAGCTTTAATAATTCAGATATAATGTCTAAAGTATGTTCACCACTGAGGAATCAGTAAAGGTTGAAGTACTGGAAGAAGCCTCATTCTTGCTCTTCTTATCCAAAAGAACAAAACAGTATTGGTGAATAAACTGGTGTTCAGCCCCTGTATTACAAAGGATCTTGATCTGCTGAGCAAGCCTGGGTATTTATTTACCTGACTGCCAAAATCACATGGGTGAGAAAAATGGAGAATGGGGAAATGAAGGAGGAACCCAAATGGCTGCAGTTTAGTTCAGCTGCCTAGTAAACAGACAGACTGGCTCACTGGATGCAGCGCTGCTGAAGGAAGGAACAAAATCACGTTTAGTGAGGAAATCAGGCTTCCTGGGTCCAATACTCTGAGGGACCAATGAGGCTGCAGAGTAATCTTTTTCTTTGTTACAGCCACGGATTTCCAGAGGAAAAAACCCAAACTGTTAGAGGGCAATTATATATAAATGTATAATTTCTCTCTTTTAACCACTTTGTAAGGACAGAAATAATTTGCCAGTTTTCCATGGTAGAGGGAATTTACTAGATGGCATTTGAATTCCTGACTCCCAAGATATTGTGCTGCTTGTAGAAAGGTTATGTTGATTAAGGTTTTTGATGATACAGAATTATTGAGGATAGCCAGAAGTTTATAATTGGAGAGGACAAGCAGGAGATTTTAGTATGCCAGTGGGTGGGAATGAGAGATGAAGGTTAATGTCAATAGCACCAAGTAAGAGATACAGAGAGAGAAACAACCTCATCTCCATGTTGCAGGTACATCCCCTTGACACCACCAGAAGCAATTTTATGTGCTTCCCAAATGTCAAGTTGTGCCCCTTGAATAAAAGAAGAATTGCCATTATTCTGAAAGCAGTTAGGAACAAATACCACCATGAAGATGAAGACAACTCCATGTCTTCACTGACACGTACTCCTAACTCTGTGCAGAAAGGGGTGCAATATAGAGGAGACCAAGGAAGATGGCCAGGAATGCTAATAGTTTTGGCAAGGAAAAATTAAAACTAGAACCCATCCTTTCCCCAGAGGACTTACAGTAGGGAAAAGGGTGAGATACATGAAGTTATGAATACTGTTGAAAAGGTGAGTGAGAGGATCGCCCAGTTGCTCAGAGGCACATCCATGCTGCTGATCAGGAAGTAGGTGGAACACTAAAAGGATTTTTCCTTGCCACAGTTCAGATCTGTCAGTTTCCATTCTTATATCCTAAGAATGGAAATTCATTCAAAAAGGTTTAGACAAAGCTCTGGAATAAAGATCAAACAGCAGCTACTGAAATAATGTCACACACGTACAAAAATATAAACATATTCCATTGCATATATAAAATTTCTGTTATTAGCAATTATCAGAAGATATTAGATTAGACAAGACATTGAGCTAAAAGCACCCTTGTGTTCTCCAGAGAGAATAATTTACTTCTGCGTGCCAGTCTTCCCTGCTTCCACAGTCCTGTGCACACAGAGCATCTACTTCCAATCTGGCACCAAGAGAAACCAGTCCTGAACTACAAATACACATGCTCACACATAACACACAACAAATATTCCCCCCACAAACAAAGATAAAACTAAGGCTTAGGCACATGTGTCCCTGGAAGTTAATTCTAAGCCTAGACCAAAGGTTCACCTACTCATAGTTCACTCTAATCTAGGTTCTGAGGGTTGCATATACAAATATCCTTTATTAAAAAGTATCAGTTGTCTAAAATTGCTTCATTTTCACACCCGTCCTCTTGGCATAAGCAGCATGCACCAACTTCAATTCAGTACACACAAAGATCCTTCTATTTCTGCAGAAAACTGAAGTCATGGGAATGAACAAACACACACCACTGAAGCAGGAGGAGCTACCCCGTTAGCTCTCCTTTGCCAGCTTGCACAGTCTCTTAACCCTTGAATAAGGCCCAAGAGTGTCATCAAAAACAAAGTCCCACAGAACTCGAATCCAGGACTGGTGATGTGGGAGGTTATCATAATATTCAGCTGCAATCTTCTTCACCTGGAAGAAGAAGAGAGAGAATGAGTGTTTGGCCGCACAGAGTCAGGTGTGTTTGAACCTTCACGCTCAGATCTGATAGCACAGCCATTACCTGAAGTTACTTGTTATTGCTTGTGAGCTTCTGAAGTTCAGCCAAATGAGATGTACTTAAATGCATTTAGATACTTCTTAACAGATTTCTGATGTAAGTTTTGCCTCACAGTGTCATAATTTGAAAGGCGATGGATTGCTGCCTTCAGTCAGAACTATTTTGTCTCATTTCAGAGGTGGTGGGATCTCCACAATGAGAGATTCTTTATCCACTTTATCAATTGCCAAGACTCCAGCACACTATATTTAAAGCCCTGTTTTCCACTTGTAATATTCTTCTGTTGAGGGTTCTGGGTAAGAGAGAATTAACAAGTGAGAAAATGACAGACCCAGCCTTGCCTACACTTTGTTTTCTGCCCTGCATTCTGCTACCATGATGCAAATCCAAGAGATGGGTTCCTCCAGCAGGCAAAGAAAATTGCAGGGGTGGTCTGTTCTCCTCAGTCTGATATTAAAACTACTGACAGATTCATTTTTAGGTGACAAGTCTAATAAAATTCCATCCCTGCTACAATTCCCAAAGTCTTAAGACTGTTGCTATCGGAGAAGCACTGTGTATCATTGGGGTGGTGCTTGTAGTGGGAGTTAGGCCAGAAACAGAGGACAAAGGTTTCAAAGCTGGCAGGTTAAGGGGACTGTGAGGATTCCCCAGTTATCAGTTATTATTCCTGCTCCAACTAGATGCTTTGCTTTTTGAACACATTTATGAAGCAGCAGAATCTGTTAACTATAGTACACTTGCACATAACTGCTTGGGCATGGTTTTATTGCAGCTCCACCTCCTAGACAAACAAAGCTCCAGAATAGAGTAGTTTGTCTTGCTGGACAGCATGACTTCTCTCTTTAAAACCCTGCAGAATTTTAAAGCCAGCTACACTGAGCACAGTGCAGACTTCCAGTGAAGAGAGACAGGGTTACACAGAAATCACCATGCAGGAAGAGGGTCTCATCACCACCGAGGTGTAATGGGGCAACCTTAACACAGCATTTAACTGCTTGTGAAAAGGTAAGAATTCCAGTGAAAGTTAAATTATAAACTAGTATGGCTCCCTGCTAATTACCTCATTAATTCAGCTGCCTAGCAGACACTTCTTTGTGAAATAGGTTGGATAATGTACAAGAGTCATTAAGATCCTTTACCTCTGTACCTCTGTCCCTTACACACTCCTTGTGCTCCTGGCTTAGTAGTGCTGTGCTAGAGATGGAAGATTCAGTTCAGGTCTGACTGTATTCTGTCTTTCACTGAATACCTCCAACTTCATAATCATTTTCTCTATCCTGCTTTAAAGCATTGGTTTGTACTTCAAAGTGGTTAATTTTCAATGGTTAATTTTCAATTATATTCCGACAATATCAGGATTTCTCCTTAGAGATATTTGTTAATGACGGGAAGAGAGGTGAATTCCAGGTTTCCAAAATCTCTGGAGATGCAGATTTGGTTCTCTGTGCTCTTTCTGTAACCCCAGTCAGAAATAATTTAATCTGGGTACTGTATCCTCCCATTTCTCAGCTGGGCAATTGAAATAGCCAGAGGATGAGGAAGGACAATAAGCTCCCTTGAATGAAGGTTGCTCATGAGGCCTGATGCAAACACAAAGGTGGGCTCAGATACCCAGCTTCAAAAGCTTCACTCTACCTCTTACATGGTCATTTCCTAGCACACAATTGCTTAGACCTTCCTGCCTGCCTCCATTTTAGAAATTCTGCCTGAATTCTGCTTTTCAACTAGCAGTTTAGCCCTCATCTACACTACTCAAGTTCATATGGCAAGTCTACCATTCCCCTCTTCCCCAGAGCCCCATGTATTTCTTGCCCTCTGAACCAGACCATGTTTCCTTAAGTAGTTACATTATCCTGAGGATCTCTTGACCATGTTATATTCTGACCACTACAAGAACTTCAGGAAGTTTTCCTAAATTGCCCCTTGCACATGGAAGGAGAAGGCTGGAGATTCACAGAAACCAATTCAGCTCCTAGGAGCAATGTCTCAGGCTGTGTCCTCTGGCTCCAAAGGCTGCAAAGGAAAAGTAGTAGTGACAAGGTAGTTAAAAATGGCCCAGAGAAGAGGCCAATAAACAGCCTGTCTATGTTCAGCCCAATAGCTTTTGCAAACATGAGCAGCATTTTCTGCAGGAAGGCAGGCACCATTTGTACCACTGCAAGGTCTCTGGGCAGATGAACTGCATGAGGTGCGCAAAAAATATGGAGAGGGAAGGTGAAACTGCAATAAGAAATGGAGGAAAGAGAAAATTTAATGAATGCAGTTAGAGGGGGACTTCTGAAAGATTTTCTTATGGAAAAGAAGGAAATTTGGTAGGTACATTTCCTGTCTTGCTAGCACATGGCAGGAAAGAATTTTAAAAGATGTTTCTCTTTTATAATAGATCTATGCAAAAGTTTTCCAGCAGAACCATCTCTTTTTTTTCATTATTTCTTTCAGCATCTCCATACATAAAACAGAATTATCACCTTATCTACCAGAAAAACTGGATAGTGGGAGGGTAGTAATTGGGGTTTAATGCAGGTTCCCTTTTAAATGCAACATCATATGAGGAGTAGCTGAGGGAGCTGGGGTTGTTAAGGCTGCAGAAAAGGAGGCTCAGGGGAAACCTTATCACTCTACAACTCTCAGAAAGGAGGGTGGGGCTCGGCCTCTTCTCCCGAGTAACAAGCAGCAGGACAAGAGAAAAAAGGCTCAAGCTACACCAAGGGAGAAGGTTGGATGTCAGAAGGAATTTCTTCACTGAGACTGTCAAACATCAGAACAGTTGCCCAAGGAAAAAGTGGAGTTGCCGCCCCTGGAAGTGTTCCAGAAATGACTCAACTGGCACTTCCTCCTATGGTTTAGTTGATATGGTGGTATGAGATCAAAGTTTGGACTCAATAATCTTGGAGGTCTTTTCCAGCCTTAATGGTTCTATATCTGTGGCTGGAAGAGTCACCCTCTATGTTACAGTACAAAACCTGTAGATGCCAGTTTGCAGGTAGCAAGTTTTGTGGCCAGATCATAGATTGTCTTAAAGAGGAAGGCACTGTAATTAAGTATTCCAAAATCCTGCTCCTCAAGCTCTCTATATATTGCATTGTAGGTGATCCATTTTCTTCAACTCCTCCCTGCCTTCTTCCTTACAAATCTCAAGTGTAAATCTTAACTCATTGCTAGTTTGTAAATAAAAATTACACAAGAACTGTCTGAAATTTAACAGGAGCAAGTGCAGGGTCCTGTACCTGGGGAAGAATAATCCCAGGCACCAGCACAGGCTGGGGGCAACCTGCTGCTCTGAGGAGAAGGACCTGGGGGTCCTGGTGGACATCAAGGGCCATGAGCCAGCAGTGCCCTGGGGGCCAAGAAGGCCAATGGGATCCTGGGGGGGATTGGGGAGAGCACTGCAAGCAGGTCAGGGGAGGTGATCCTGCCCCTCTGCTCGGTCCTGGTGAGGCACATCTGGAGTGCTGTGCCCAGTTCTGGGCTCCTCTGTACAAGAGGGACATGGAGCTCCAGGAGTGAGTCCAGTGCAGGCTGACAAAGTTGATTGAGGGACTGGACCTTCTGCCTTATGAGAAAGGCTGGTGGAGCTGGGCCTGTTCAGAAAAAACAACTGAGAGGGAACCTCATCAATATCTTTAAGTATCTGGAGGACAGGTGTCAAGAGAATGGATCCAGGCTCTTCTCAGTGCTGCCAAGCAATAGGAAAGGTACAACAGGCAGACAGGAAGTTCCACCTGAACATAAGGAAGAACTTCTTTACTGAGCAGTCACTGAGCACAAGAACAGGCTGCCCAGAGAGGGTGCAGAGTCTCCCTCAGTGGGGATATTCAAGAACCATCTGGACACAATCCTGTGCCCTGTGCTTCAGGATGACCCTGTTTGAGCAGGGAGGCTGAACTTCACCCATTCTGTGATTGTGTTATCATTGAAAGATAACAAGAGATTGCAAAGTCTGCAGGACAATTACTAGGAACTTGGCACATGGTATATTGAGGCTTTTCCTCAAGTAGGTCAAGGTGGCAGGGCAAGAAATGACATCTTTTGACTGAAATTTTGTTCTGGTTCTGTGCTTGTAGAGCACAGTGACAGGACCCTACTCATACTCTTCATATCTGATAGGTATAAAAGTCAAAAGCAGCCTAGTATTTCAGCATGGCTGTTACACACTCCTTGTCCTGGGGCTATACAGAAACTAGGGATCCTTATGACACAAAGCTGCAAAATTACATTTAGAATGCTCAAAGGCTTATTACAAGAAGTTCCCTCTATAGTCTTACATCCCCACCACAGGATGGTGAGCACTGGAACTAGCCCTCCTGGCCATCATGGGGTTAATGAAATCTGCAATTCAAAACCAGCACATCTACCATGTTTTCCAGTCTTGTCTGTCTAATAAATCTGGTTTCATACCATGTCTTTTCCTTTTCCCACAGGCTTAATGAGTAACTAGTTTGCCCCTGGTAACACTGCTGCTTTTATTGCAGCTTCTAATAGAGTTCCTCCTTCTTCTCCAATCTCCTCTCTCCACAAGTATACTCTGTCCTTCAGACAATGACGAATGGATCTCTTTACTCATTTGGTAAACAATGCAATATTTTATAGTTGTAAGACTCCATTCAAAGACTAATCTGTTCTTAAGTCTACAGGGGTTTTTCTTAGAGCGGGGCCTTCATTGCAAAGTTAAATTTCATGGTCTCTTGTGTAATCTCTCATTATACTAGTGGGACAAGTTCTTACTGCGCACCCATGTCACTCATCTTTAATATCCATAAGCTTAGGAGCACAGCCTAATTCTTCCTCTTTCAAATCTGTCACAGTCCTTAGGGTAAAGGTCTTTCCAGTGGCAAACACATTACTCAGAACGTTCTGAATGACACACCTGTAACAAAGGAAAACGCTGAATTTACTTTCCTGATAAGCAAGCTGAAAAACTAGTTACTTTCCAAGATTAAGGTCCAGTTATTCTCAAATCCTGTTTTCCCCCTGATCTCAATCATGCAGGATAGATCTTTTAAAATAGAGATCTTTACTCCATTTCCTATTTGCCAATAATTAAAAATAAAAATAGTCTCGCTGAGAGATCATCCATATTACACAAAGCAACTATTAAAAGTTCAAGTGTCTGACAGACTAAATCTGAAAAAAATAGAACTTTGCTGAGTGAGGAATTTGCCAGGTGGTTAAGCAAAGTAGAGCAAGGTGAGGTTTTTTACCTGTTATGAAGTTCAAGATTTAACGTTAATCAGACAGGATCTGTTTCCTTATCTTTTTTCATCAGAGGGGCAGAGATTTTTTTTCTCATTTTGCAGAAAAGGATAATGAATTTGTTTTAATGGTCAAAGGATTTTCTATGGGAACTGTTTTGCCAAAGAAAATAGAAATTTTTCAAATAGAATTCTTTTAAATAGAATTTTTACTTTTTAATTGATCTCTTGTCAGACTCCAGGTCTTCCATATAGTTCAGTCAGGCAGCAGTGATTGACAAGCCTGCTCTCTCCTCCACAAGCAGTGCAAGTCTCAGTTGCCAAAGAGCAAAACACACATGAACACAAGCCCATGAAATTCAGCTAACAACTCCATCCTCTTTATGCAGGAGGGCAGACACTTCCAGCTGCTGCACTGCCTCAAGGAATTAGGCTGAACTATTTGTGGTGTGGGTGGAGAAGAGTTTTTCAGGTCTCAATCAGGGCTGGAGCAACAGTCCCAGCAAGTTCAATTAGTCACTCACCTCCCTTGTGCAGGATACTGAGCTAACCTCCTTCTATTTTCATTTTGGTAATCTAAGTATCTAAGCCCATCTAACAAGTTTGAACATTTGAAACTAAAGCCAAGCACTTCCCTGCCGAGCTATCAGGTGTATCAGTGATGGGAGTGCCTCACAGGAGAGCTTCATATCCAAGTGTGGGCTGCTGCACCAGCTCCTCTGGCCCTCACCAGGAACAGGCAGTGTCTCCAGGACATTCCTCCAGCAGCAAAGGAGTGAATGAAACACAATTGCAGGCTATACAGAGGCTTCCCACACCTTTCTACACAAGAAAATCTGCCCTTGATTTGAATCTCCTCCCGGGGAGTGTTTCTGTGATGGAGAGCAGGAGCCCATCCAGCAGGGTTTGCGCAGGTACGCCATCACAGACGTTGCACGTGGCATCAATAGTGGTGGGGAGGTCACGGCTCCTGAGCCTCAGGTTCTCCCTCCACCTCATGTGGATATTGAGCAGCATTCCCAACTTTGCATCAGGCCAGAGGAAGATGTTTCCTTCCTGTTACGTCAGGGAACTCGTCTGCAGGAGAACCCTTGGCAGTCACGTACCTCCACCACTGCGAGCACCTGCTGAGGAGCCCTTGCATAAAACACACAAGAGCAGCTACACACCTGGAGGGAGATGGAAAACCATTCCTAGACACCTGGGCTTGGCAAATTTGATTCCCACAACTGATAAAACATAAACAAAAAGGGGTTTGCCTTTCAAAGGAGGAAAGCCACAGTGCTTTCCCAACGACAGACCAGGCCTCCTCAGTTTCTGTGGGTGGGGCAGGAGAGCTAAAAGGAGAGCTACAAGAGATTGTGGCTTTATTTTCCAGTGCTACCTGTGTCAGGCTGGAACATGCCCCAAAAATTATGTCATCTCAAAAACAGAAAAATTTTTCTTTGATGTTAATCAAGCAATATAGTTAGCAGATTGATCGTTAGACAAATTTAAAGTAGCAATTGCCACCTGCCTCCCTTTAGATGGGTCTTTAAACTTTCAGAGTCAAAACTTAGTGGCTGAGGGATGTAAATCGAGACATTTAAAGCCTTGTTGGAGGATTTTATCATGCAAAAGGTATTCCTCAAGCTCTCTGAGGATCAGATGTTCTAGTTTGCATCAAATAAACTAAGTATTACAGCAGTTTGACAGCCGTTTCTCTCAATCTCTGGCTTAAAATTAATTAGAAACAAATCCAAAAAGCCGTTCTTTTTTTTCCCCCTTTTTTTTCTTAAATTCATCACGTGCTATGATTTGGAGTGTTTTCTTTGACACAGTTTAGCAGCTTTCATAAAAATCCAACTCGCTGATGCTCATGCTGTACTTACCATGGGCAATCTGCATCCAGGAATGCTGGGGAAGTCATGGTGCTCCATGTGGTAGCCTACATTGAAGGTGAGCCAGTTCAGAGGTCCGTAATAAGAGTATGTCTCATACCCTTTTAGGAACATATAGTGTTCTGCTATGAAGTGCCCAGAAATGGGATGAAAACCCAAGCAAAGAATAGTACCTGCTATTAGGTAAATAACAGGTTTGAGCCCCCACAGGTAGTAAATGCTGAGGTCTAAAGAGAACTGGACGAGAGCGTTGAGGATCTCCATCCGTGTGATTGCTTTGGGGTTCACATACAGCGGTCTCAGGCTGTAGAACAGAGGCTGCAGGAACAGCCACAGCAGCTTCCGAAGCGGGGTGCAGAAAAACCAGCCCTCAAAGTCCGTGGGAATGTCCACGTCCAGGCTGTCCCCTCCCAGGTAGCGGTGATGGTCAATGTGGTACTTCTTGAAGGAGGCAGAGTAGGGGACGCCGACGGGCAAGTTGGCAAAGATGGCGAACCATCGGTTCCACTTGGCCTGCTTGTTCCCAAAGGCCACGTTGTGTGAAATATCGTGGATGGCGAGGGTCAGCGAGTGGTTGATGCAACCCCCAAAGGCATAAGCCCAGAAGAAAATCCATTTCCAAGATAAGTCTTTCACCAGGTAGCATGCCAGAAGCTGCGTGAAAACCATTCCAGATACAATCCACTTTAAATGTGGATCTGGTCCCATCAGAGTCTTGATCTCTGGATACTTTGCTAAAGGGAAAAATGCAGAGAAAAACTTGGTTAGACAGGATTAGGCAAACACAATCACCACTGTGATTTCTGGTTTTATCACACTTTATGTTCGAGACCCTGGTTTTGTAAAATGCTAATTCCAAAGTAGGGTCGCCACTGTGGTGAAAGTTTTACTCGTTCCAGATCATGTCCAGTTCTGATTGATATTGATACATATAGACATATTAAAAAAATACCCTGATGGTCTCTCTGTAGCATAATGTGCCTTTTCCACAATGAGTATTGCTTCACAGCGATGAGGAGTAATATGCCAAATCCCACAGACTTAAGCTCTAAGAGACACCTTCTGTCATGTTTTTATGTCCTTTTGTATTTTGCTCAGATGTTATTTTCCACTAAAGGGATACAACTGCCTTCTCTGTAGCCCTTTTCACACTGCTGTTTCAAACACACAAGCAGAGGAGAGAGCTGAGCAACAGGCTCACCAGGTTTTGCTCTGTGGTTAGATGACAAACACAGCATTTAAAAAAAAATCCTAATTGTTTGAGTGTTTACCAGTGCTCACAACAGGTACAACTCTTCACACATAGTAACATCACAGTAAAGTCAGTAACATTATCAGGATTTTGTACAGCATGGCAAATTTTTCTCTGTTCCCATGTCACATACCAAAAGCAGGCATAAAAGCCACATGGATTATCACCCAACAGCTTCGTGAGACCTCACAAGTTCACAAGTACTGCAGTACAGTAGAGAGCTGGGCTAGACCTGCAAGTCTGACTCATGTCAGGCCAGGACCAGCTTATTGATCTTCAGTCCCACCAGCCATTCATCTGTCCTTTAAAAGAAACTAAAATACAGAGTTCAGCATCTCCTCTTGCAAAGCCACACCTCTCACTTCCAGTATTAAGAAGTGTGCCTTATGGCTTTTAGCCACGTACTGACCTCCCTCCTTTAACTCATACTTTGCATTTCTCAGTAATTGCAGCTTACACAGATAAGTGCATAGAGAAGTCACTCATTCTGAACCCTGAGGTTACACAGTGTCCCTGCGAGTTTCATGGGCCCATTTTATGAATAGAAAAGTAAACATCATCTGACTGTCACAGTATAATGCAATAAAATCAGATTACAATGATCTGCATCTATGCAGCTGTGTCTACTATAAACAAAGGCTGGAGACAATACCTGTAATTTATGTGACCTTGAAAGCAGTGGCAGATATGGAGTGCTGGATGCAGAGAAGGTTTTTGTAGAAGTGAACCCTGAGAAGTTTACAGAAACTCAAAAAGATGAAGTGCTACTTAAAGAAACAGGTTAATGTGGTCATGCTCTGCAACCATTCAACAACCCTTGAGCCTCTTGGCCAAACTTCAGCTGGTCTTGACAGAAATTAGAGATTATAAAGATTGAGAAAGTACTGTGGAAGATGAGGACAAAGGAGATACACTCAAATCTTCTGAGGATAAGGAGGCCAAGGTCACCATGAGGAGTATTGAGGCAAGAGAGAGATTTTCTAAGTGCTGGGAAAGCTGAAGTGAGAGTTCATCTCTTTCTAAAGTCAGACAAATATTTTGACAAAAATCTCCAGAAACTCCAGGGTTTGTTTGTTTTACTGTTTTGTTTTTGTTGCTGTTTTCACTATTCTTGAAATTATCTTTTTCAAACCAATAAGAAATAAACAATATAACAAAAACAATAACAATAAAGTTAACATGCCAAAAGTTGTTCTCTGGTACCTGATAGGGACTTTAGTTTTACACCAAGTGCTGCTTATGCAAAGTTTACTGCAAAGTGCAAGAATATAACAGCCTGGTCAGAAAGACTGTTACAGGCATGCAGTTTTATGTAGCTTAATCTCTTTCTTAGGTGCATCTGTCTAAAAGCCAGAAAGGCTTTAATAAGTCAAGCCACCTCAAATGTTGTCACATCATGTGGCTGGTAGAGATAAGTTACTGCAGTCACCAGAAGAAATGAAATGTAAAACAACCAAATCTGCTCCTCAGCCTGGTCAAATTGAGGCCACACTGACCCCCCCATGAAAAAAAAAAAAAAAGACATTTTAATGGGATGGGAAAATTGCTTAGAGATACTTCATATTTTCATTTGGAAATAATGGAAGTTTTTGACCTATTTCTTTTTGTGGCAGCCAACAAGGACTGCAGATTCCATTTAAAAGGTTCCAGAGCAGTTGCTGCCAAATGGCAGCAACAGTGTGCAAGCAGCAATGCAGGCAGGTTGCACTTATCACAGGTGACAGCTATCAAGTAACTTGCCAAGGTTTAATATTAAATTCAACACATGATTAACTCCAAGAGTAAATTTTTGCATACTAGTCAAACCACAATACTGTGGCTGTTTATCATTAATACTGATAAAGGCACGAAACCATGGCATGGAAAAATTCAGGTTTCTCCTCACAGAGAAACCATGGCTTGGACAGGGGGGTGGGTGAAGGCATGGACACACAACACAGGGCAGGACACAACACCTACAGTTGTGTGACTGCATGGCACCAAGTTTTGCCCTTTACAGTCCATTGAGAGCAGGAGAGACCCAGCTGCTCTGGAGTCTGCACAGCACATCTTCCAGCCCACAGCTCACTGAGGAAGGCTGTTAGCTCAGGCCAGCAGAGAGGTTATCCATGTGTGCTGCTTCCAGTCTGAGTTCTTGTCTCCAGACTGAGCCCCTGCACTGCTGGGAGAGGCTGGGGACACTGGTGTACACAAGGTCTCTCTGCTCCCCCATGATGAGATGGAATTCCCCACTCTTACAAGTCAAGAGAGAACAAATGCTGCAAGTATATTTTCAGAAGTGTTCACAATTCTGAAACAACCCATTTATTGCATTAACTTTTCAGAGATGACTCCACTGTTCTACACATCTTTTGAGAGGCAGATCTCACTCACCAAGTGCCTAACCTGACAAATTAATCTGACTCTGTATTTTGTTCCATTGATGCTTCTCTCTGGAGATCCAAGAGCACTCACCATGGCCCTACAGTGATCCTCAGTTAGGGCTGGAGCAGGCTGGCCAGGCCATTGGCTGCCAGGCCTTGCTGTTCCTCCTCCTCAGGAGGCAGCAAATACCTTGTTCTGAACTCTCACTCATCCTCTGTCTACTGATCCTGTCCCTGAGAGAACTCAGGCAAGTCCCAGTGATGGCACCAGACACAATTTCTCATTGATGTGACACCACATACTTCACACGTGCATATTTTGGTACACATGGGATTTGAAAGCGAACAAGAGCAGGAGCTGCCCACAGAGACAGTGGTGATGGAGGTTTAAAGAAGCAGCAGCCTTGCCCACAACAATAAGAAACTAGTAGTAAAAAGAGAATAAATTTAATTTCTTATTTTATTTTCTTTTCACTCCAGGTGCAGCATACTGATACAGTCAAAGTGGACATACTCCTCAGCATAAGGCACTTAGGAGGTTTGTTAAAGGGAAGTAGGAAAAAAAAAAATCTGTGATACTGCTGTCCTGGACTGCATTCTATTGATTATGAGTCCCTGCCAAAACAGATAAAAGACACACCAGGCACAGGATGTTGACTTTACTACTCCATGTCCTATGCTGGAGCTGGTATTTGTACCAAATAAATACACAAAACAAAGGAAGACAGTTTACTAACATTATAGTGTTTTGCCTTGTAGCAGCTCAGCTCAAAAACCTGCTTATAAAAGCACAGCACACCCAAGTCCTCAGTGAATGACATGGACAAGTTGGAGCAAGTCCAGAGGAGGGCTGAGAATTGTCAGGGTGCTGGAGCACCTCTCCAGTAAGGAAAGGCTGAGAGAGTTGAGAATGGAGGCTGTTCAGCCTGGAGAGGAAAAGGCTTTAGGAACATTTTATTGCCTTTCAACATCTGATGGGGGTTTATGGGAATGATGGGGAATGACTGTTTAGTAGGGCTTCTTGTGATAGGTCAAGGGGTAATAGTTCCAAGCTAAAAGAGGAGACAGTTAATCTAGACATAAGGAAGAAATTTTTTACAAAGAGGGTGGTGAAACACTATCACAGGTTGCCCAGAGAGGTTGCAGATGCCTCATCCCTGGAAACATTCAAGGACAGGTTGGCTGGGGCTCTGAAAAACCTGATCTAGTTGATGATGTACCTGGTACTCAATATATTATATGATTCTATTATTCATTCCATTATTCATTCAAACAATGCATGAATCAAGACACAGGTAGGATATACAGAGGACAATATGCATGACAACACTTCTGGTTTTTCAGAGTCTCCTGTAAAAAAGTCCCTCTGGTACACAAAATAATAAGAAACATTTTTGGCCCAGCTAATTGCACTGAAATTTTATATGTCCATTATGCAAGGACAAGTGTCTTGTATTTGTCACCCAAATTTGGAGCTTCTAAATATCTTAGTGCTAGCTGGTCCAAGGGCAGTGGGTCACCCAGAAGTGGCCACCAGAGGGAAAGTACCACAGTGGTGCCACTCTGCCAGTGTCAACAGAGGCGATGATGTCAGCCCATCACTATGTCAGCAGCTGTAACCTGTTTGGTTACATTTGTTTATTAGCTAGTGCAGAGTAAAAAGATGTAGGAATGCTAGAAAGAGGGCTTCCAGCTCCTTCTGGAAAATCTGTAATATGGACTAAGCTGAAGCCTTGGGTTGTACTTAATGCATTTCCCATGTAAGACCACAGATGCTTAAATCAGTCACTTTCTGCCCATGTGATTCATTTCAAAGGTGATGGCCACAGGGAAGTGGCATGAGCACTGGGACAGCAGCTCTCCTGGATGCTCATCAGAGGATGTTCACAATCAGGGGCAGCACTGTGCCCACACACTGCAGCATAAAGGGCAAACATCATTTCTTCTCCAGAAGCACTTGTACTCCAAAGCTTTGATTTAAGCTAGGGACATAATATATTGCATATTTCAACTAATCAGAATTTTCATAAAAGTGAGGTTTAAAAAGAGACAGCTGCAAGAAATAGCAGATTAAGCTCTAAATAAGAGAGAAGAGCTGGAAGCTATACTCAGATCAGCTAAATGGTAAAATAAAAAATGGATTTTGGCTTTTTAATTTTGTTCTACTTATCCCCATGGGCTAACATCTCAGCCTTCCTTCAGGATAAAGTCCATATAAAACACTTGCACCATCTCCACTCCAAAATAACTTGCCAAAAATCTAATTACATAGCTATTAAGCATTCTTGTATGTTAGATCATATTCAGATGTTCCTGGTCTATCCTGAGCAACATTGATTCAGCTCTCATCCTCAGCAGCAGACAAGTGCTTGCCTAAGGATCCTGTGAGGTAAGACATTTTCTGTCTAACTTACAGTCATTTTATAAAGTTAGATCCAGCCCATGGCACAAATATGATCTCACTCTTCCCATGTCACAACATATTGCTCATTGCTTGCATTTGGGAAATTGTTTGCAGGTGAAATGACCAGACATTGTATGATTCTGGGGTTACCTGCATTTAAGCAATTATTTTTTCATCTCTCAAGAGTGAAAAGCCCTCAACCCTTCCCACTGAGCAAGAGCATAGTTTCTCCGAGTCTTTCAATCCAAGAAATCCTTACTGACAAAAAGTAGAAATCCTATTTCTACTAGATGCCCTCTCTATGTTATATCTCCCCCTAATTGCATTTTTGTAACTACACAGAAAGGCTAAGCAGATCTAGATGAACAAACTTTTCCATCAGGAAGGTTTTAACCAGATCTTTCCCTGACAGAGCTTACTGCAGCATTACACAAATCCCAGTCCTGACACAAGGCAGTAACAGGCTTTTCATAAACAAGACAGCGAGAGAATAGCAATGAAACCATTCCATTTCATAAACTGCAAAGCGTGAATAACGTGTTCAGGAACATGTATAACGTGATCAGGGTCCAAGTGCCAGCTTGGCAAGAGATCTCCACTCCAAGTCAGAAGCAGTTGCACACAGACAGCACTAAGCACAAGCTACATTTTAATACCTAGAGACTACAAAGAGATAAGGCAGACAACACCTCCTCTGCCTTGTGTAAAATGTTGATCTATTTGCTGCTGTAATTATAGCCTTTAGGGATGACAAGCCTCATCTAGTGCAGCAGTGTCCTGCCACAAAGCCAGTTTCCAGCCAGCCCAGCTGACAAACACTGCTCACAGCTCTGTGGCTCAACTGGAACCAGTTGTCCAGAGAAGCTGTGATGGCCCATCCCTGGAAGTGTTCAAGGACAGGTTGGATGGGGCTCTGAGCAACCTGAGCTAGCAAAGGATGTCTCTGCCCATGGCAGGGAGACTGGACTCAGGGAGCTCTCATTTAGACACAGTCACTGACCACAACTGCCTTACAGACACCTGGGCTATGAACCCTTAAGCCAGTACGAACCTATTTGTGATGAACTTGTTTTACCTGTCAGATGCTCTATAGGAGCACATTGGGACAGCAGCCCAGGAAACACCACTTATGTGGAAAGAAACTGCCTTATGAGTTTGCCAGTTTGCCTTTTTGGTTTTTTTCCTAACAGATAATTTCCATTTGTATTTAAATCCAAGTAGCCATGCCTGAGAGAGACCAACATTTTAAAAAGCTGCAGCCCAGAGAACAATCACGTTTCAGTGCTTAGCAACTAAATCATTAACCTATTGGGAAGGAAATAGTTCCTTTACCAGCATGGAATGCTGTCCCCAAGGCACTGTTGTACACAAAAATGTAAAATACATGGATTTTTATAGATATTTGTTCATATGTATTTAAGATTCTTACTGTGTACTCCAGCTCAGCAGACAATAAACACTTTGGTAACTATATATTCTGAATATTAGGTGACCTTAGGCTTTGAATAATAGAGTGAGGATCATTATACAAATATTTTGTGGTATATTATGATAGTTTCAGTAACTTTTGGTAGCATTTTGGTATTTGTGACACTAGCTTCATAATCCATTCTGCCTTATCAGACACAGATCATTCATGTCTCTCTTTCCATGTTGTATTTCTCTCTGCCCTTCCTTCCACTCCCACAGCTGGGGCAGGGGAATTTGTAAAGAAGGAGATGGACCCTGATTCCAACTGCTTGTTCTTAACTCAAAGAGTCCTAAAAGGAGTTTGCTACAACAGGGGAGTCCAAGTACCTCCTTACAACTTCATCATGGTTTGCACTCCCCATTCTGCAGCACAACCAAAACCACAAGTGAGCAGCAAGGGCACAGACCCACCATACAGCCTCCCACCCTTAGCTCACCAAAATGTAGTTCTCCTGGACTGAAGGAATGAGGAGCACAACACCAAGAAGGATCATTTGCTATATTGATATCATTTGACTATCATGATTGCATAGTAAAATAATTATTATTTTCCTGGATGTAATTCAAACCTGGACGTGGATATTCCACCACTCAACTACACCGGAAATGTTTTTGGAATTTAGATTAATCTTGGATTAATCTGTAAGACTGTGGGGGAGTTAAAAAATTGCACCTAATTGCTATATACCTTGTGCAACAACTCAGTCAGAAGTTCCACTGCCTTTTGATAGAAATTCTTTAAAAACTTCATCCTACTCATAAGAGGAAAGAAAAGAAAACTACCAACCCACCCAAATGAAAAGAGGGAAAAAAATCAAAATCTTTTTTATTAATAAAAAGTTGAAAATGTATTTTTAGGAGATACACAACAATACTCTGTGACAATTCTGAATTACCAGTTATTCTCGAAAACGATCTTCGGAATAGCCCAAACCCCCCCACAAAAGTAAACCTGCCGACCCACCACACTCCGTGCGCAGTTAAGCGCTGCGTGTACAGCACGAAAATACCGGAGTGTACCTTGTCCCCGACAAGCAGCGGGGATTCGCTATTGTCCTCCAGCAGATCGAACCCGCATGCCCGTTTACTTTCATGCTCTACCCAGGCACCGGGAGGGAACCCGTGCCCGCAGGAGGGCTCCCAGCCCGCGCCCGGGGCGCACCCGGCGGAGCGGCCGCCCGCCAGCACCCCCCGACGGCAGCGGCCGCTGCCGGGGCGCGGTGCGGGCAGCCGGGCGCTGGGCACAGCCCGTGCCGCCCCGTCGCCGCTGCCACCCGCTGACCCGGCTCGGAGCAGCCGGGCTCGATTCGGCCGCGGCATCCCCGCCGCTGCCTCCAGAAGGCAGAGAGTTGGAAGCGCTGCACTCCTCGGGGGACACACCCAGCAGCCCACCGGGCTGCGGCACTCGCTCTCCGCAGCCCGGACACCGGCCCGAGCCGCACCGACACCGGCGGTCCCGGCGCGGACCCCCGCCCCGCCCGTCCCTTCCCACCCAGGAGCGCAGCCCAGCCCGGCTGCCCGAGCCGCCGCGGCCGCTCCCGGAGTCCCCGTCGTACCCAGGATCTCCTTCCTGCGCTGCGTGTGGGGCTGCTCCGTGTAGACCCACTCGAAGTCCCCGCGGGTGACACGGTTCCCCATGGCGCCTGCTGCGCCCCGCGCCGCGCTGTCCTTATAGCTCCGCGCCCGCGGAGGGGCGGCTCCTCCGCCCGCGCCCGCCCCGCGCCCGCCGCAGGCGGCACCGGGACAGCTCCGCGGCTTCGCTCGGGCGGCAGCAGCCGGGAGAGCGGCAGAGCCCTCCGGGATGTCACGGGGAGTCCGGAGGGAAGAGGGTGCCTCGGGGCTGACTCGGGACAGGGGACTGGCGGCCGAGGCTCGCCGTGCTGCAGGGACCTCGAAGGCAGCCAGGAGAGGTGTGTGCGCTGGGCGTGTTTGCAGGGCTCTGGGGATCTCCGCCGTGCCGCTGCCAGCACCTGCGCTCGGCACAGCCACCACATCCATCGCTGCCTCGGGCGGCTCCAGAGCACAGGGGGAACTCCAGCACTGCAGGTCCCCGGGCACTTCCAGACACAGCTTTTGGAAAGTAAAGGTACTCCAAACGCCAAATCTAGAGACAGAGCCCTAAGCAGAACCCTGGATTAGGGCAAAACCCAGTCGAGTGAGCTCCTCCCAGGGGTGGAAGACCTAGAACAGTGCAAAGGCGACCAACGACTGACATACATTTCCTTGGCGCTCTGACAATCTCCGTGAGCTGTCCCGGCAGAATCCAGCCCTTGGCTGCATAACACTTCACTCCTGGTAGTCTGCGGCCCATTTCCCTGGTACTGTCCCTGCTGGAGCAGCAGGAAATCACACTGCTACCTTGGTAAAAAAATCCGGCAAAGGACTTGCTAACCTTAAAACTAAGGTAACCTTATGTACCTCTCTAGCCTCTCTGATTCACAGAGTTACATGTTACACAGTGATGTTTCTACACACAAAACCCAAAATTAAAGCGCTGCCCTTGTTCCCACTATGTTCTTTTGCAAGTCCATACCTGACCTCCTGTCCATCTTCACTCATTACACCCATCCCTATCATTAGTCCTTCCAACAACACCACCACATATGGATCAGCTCCAAATTTGTTTCATCCTGTTTCAATATGAAAGTCTCTAGAACTCTCCATTCCGTCCTACCCTTCAAAATGCCTATTACAGGTGGAACTTAAAAGGGATAAAAAAGCAGCCTTGAAAATATGAGATGTACATATTTTGCAGAAGATTTTTTGCCTACAAACACTGGCAACACTATCACCTCTAATGTTAGCCTAGTGTAACTAT
Source organism: Fringilla coelebs (assembly GCF_963513975.1). Classification (NCBI taxonomy): domain Eukaryota; kingdom Metazoa; phylum Chordata; class Aves; order Passeriformes; family Fringillidae; genus Fringilla; species Fringilla coelebs. The sequence continues at coordinate 12,218,739 of NC_140034.1, read as the reverse complement.
TTAAGATGTCTTGGTAGAACAGTGACACCAAGGGCTAAAAAACACCAAAAATGAAACAACCCACAAACCCAAAACCCTGATACTTGACTGCTAGGAAGCTGTAGGAGGCTTTTTTGAGAGTTGGGGGTTTTTTCCCTGTCTAAATCACAGAATCACAGAAGCTGAGTTGGAACGGATGCACAAAGACCATTGAGTCCAGCTCCTGGCCCTGCACAGGACCATCCACAAGAGTCTCATGATGTGCTTAAGAGCATTGTCCAAACACTTCTTTAACTCTGTCAGGCTTCGCGCTTTGATCACTTCCCTGGGGAGCTTGTTCCAGCCCAACCACACTCTGTGAGAAGAACCTTTTTCTAATATCCAACCTAAACCTCCCCTAACACAACTTCAGGTCATTTCCTCATGTTCTGTCACTGGCACCACAGAGAAGAGATCGGTGCCTGCCCCTCCTCTTCCCCTCCAGAGGAAGATGTAACTGCAGTGAGGTCTGTCCTCAGTCTCCTCCAGGCTGAACAGACCAAGTGATCTCAGCAGCTCCTCATACATCTTCCTCTCAAGGGTCTTCACTGTCTTTGTTGCCCTCCTTTGGATGCTCTCTTCTAGCTTAAAATGTAAACCCTTGAATGATGAAAGGTGCAAAGTAGGTTGAGTGGAAGGACTATGGTTGAAAAGGGAAAAACTTTTACCCACAGCAGGAGCAGGAGTTTAACCATTTTGCTGTTACAGCTCAGCTCTCTGTACATACAATTGTATCTTCACTATTGCTCCAGCACAAGTTTGGTGCTTGCCCATGAAGTTGCAGGGTCCAACCCAGGTAAGGGACTGTTAATCCCAGTTAAGGTTATTATATGTTTCCAGAAAAAATGGATTGTTCAGAGACCAAATGCATCAGTATCTCAGCCTAAACCTTTAATTGGCGCCAATATTTCGGTATGTTGACAGTACCCATGGAGAAGCCAAAGACACTAAATATGATGACACCCTTCTGTCACTTCCTGCTCATGTGTGCTGAAGGTGACTAAAAAAGAAATTAGTGGGGCAGTCCGTGCAGTTACAAAGAAAACAAATATGACTTCACCCCAAGGCTTGTCCAAAAGCATAGTGCTATTGCATTATGGTAAGTTACACATGGAAACTTAATATCTCCTTTGTAGGCAAACAGCATCTCCTTCATGTAGCTCATTACTATAGACTCAACCTGACCACATAAGAAGAACAGAAAACTTTTCTGTCTCCAGTGAGTTGGCATCTGGTTTTGAGAACAGAATTTCATGCTTTATATTTCTATAAAAAGACAAACAAATAATACTAATTCAAGAGTAATTGTGGACGCCAGACAAACAAGAAACACCAGCTTTAGATCATCTACTAGAATTGGCAAAAGTATTACCCAGTTCTGACCACTTGGCATCCTTAGTTTTACAGCATCCTAGTAAAATCATTCACAATGGAAAAGGGAGGGAAGGGTGTTAATGGCACCTAGGAATAATGGCACCCTTTTAATGAATAGTGTCATGGCTGTGAACTCTACAGATTCACAAAGTCACTACGCTTTACACAGTTCAAATGTGCCTCACAGGTTGGGTTCTCTCAGCTGTAGCCTCCCCTTTCTCATTTAATTTCCCATACTTGTTTGGGATTTCTGGGAACTATTGGGAAGCCTAGCTGAGGGAAATTCCTAACACACTTGGGAGGAAGAGCACAACTGGTGACTCTGTGCAAGGTACCATCAAAATATCTAATTTACATAGTTTAAAGTACACATCACACTAATCTCCAGCATCCCAGGGTAAAAAAGACAAAAATCCTTTGCTCCACTGTGGACATGGTCTACGATAGACAGCTCTGAAGCAAGACATACTGGTCCCAGCTGCACACATCCAGGCAGACTCACCCTTCCTCACCCAAAGGTGCTTATCCATCAGTTGGCTTCCCAACATGAATGCATTTCTGCTATGCAACCCAGTTACTTCTTCTGCTCATGGAAAGGACAGGTGACAGAGTAAATACAAGAGGAAGACCTGCATATGCCTCCTAGTGACTACTGCCAGCCCTGGGAGTTTGAGGTATATTAATTCTGCCCTGGTGTGCAGGTCTTAACTCCTCTTATTGTGGTTGCCAACAACTAATCTTTGTTAAAGTTGCTGTTCTGGAACTAAAATAAAGTTGTTTGGGAATTTTATCTCTAAATAAATTGTTTTCTCCTCTGAAGTAAGAGCTCCATGTCCCATGACAGACTTGTATTTTCAGCTACTACATTGCCTACTTTCTTCTCTGTTTGCATAAATTGGACCTTCTTTCATTACCAGAAGAAAATATACCTATGATATTTGCTTTTTTATTGAAGATTTTGCTGTCATTTTCAATTGGGTATCACTCTCTGACCCGATGCAACTACTGTCAACATTTACAATGTGACGTACTTCATTGAACAAAGTCAAATTTTCATAGGCAGCATAGTTTGTAGATGAGCCATGCCAGCACACACCCACATCAAAGTAAGCTCAAGAGAAACCATTTACCAATAAGGTCTCGTTTGTTTTCCCATCTCAGGATGTCAGGGGTCATCCTGGACTTCTCTTTCCATTGGGTTAACTCTATGCTAGAGTTGAACTGACCAAACCAAGGCGCTGAGGAGCTGGTGCGGGAGCCTTAGGAGGAGCTAGGGCGGGGGGCGGCTGCGGCCCGAAGGGCTCCAAGGAGCGTTCCGCTGCAGCCAGGCGGGCTGGCCCCGAGCTGCGGCACTGCCGGCCCGCCCGGGACCCGCAGCGAGCCCGGCCCGCCCGCGGCGGGGAGCGGAGCCGGGACCGCCCCGGGGCCCCCGGAGCCGCGGCCGCCCCGCCGCGAGCGCAGCGCGCCCCCTGCCGCCGGCGCGCCGCCAGCGCGGGCAGCGACCGCGCCCGCCCCGCCTCCGGGACGCGCTCTCGGTCTCCCCGAGCCCCACCGCCCCTCCGGGGGAACGGAGGGCACCGGAAAGGGTGCCTGAGGAGGGCTCGCTAAGCAAGAGCGACGGACTCGGTTTGGTAGCCCTCGAGGGTTCTTGGTTCCTTCAGAAATTACGTCCTTAAGGAAGTTAAAAATGTTCGCTCTGGAGGTTAACGATGCGGGGCTGCTGTAACTAACGATACCACTGTGATCCAGTACGTAATGTATGCAGATCGCTCCTGAAGAATTCACAAAGAAACAATTTAACAATTTCCTCTCCTAGATAAATATTTTTTCTTCTGATACATTTTTTTTTGCTCTTCTAAAGAATCATAATCTTTCTACGAAGTAATTTATTCCACGGAGTGGTTTATGTTGTCCAAAGGATTTGCAATTGCTTTCTCTTACAAGACGTATTTGCTGTTACACACCGTAAGTACTTCCCCCATGGACAGCTTATGCCACCATCCCTGCAATCTCGGGTATTTCAGCAAGCTTTACATCCTGACACAGACTCCTGAGTGAAGTGTGGGAACTAGACTTCTATTCTACAGCAAAAATTTAAAACACAAAAAGTAGCAACAACGTTTGTAATCTCCTATCCAAATATGAGAACCTAAGGGGTTCAGTGTAGATAAGTTGTCAGAATTATGAGAGAACGTGGGTCCTTGAAGAAAACTTCTTTTCTTCCCCTCTAACCATCGATGCCACTCTCCTCTGAAAGCTCACCCCACTGGACGTCGCTGCTCTGTCTGGCAGCACTCACTGGACTGCAGCTCCCCGTCACAGATCTGCTTTCCCAAACGTATTTCCCGATACTCAGGTTTCAACCTGATGCACTAAAACCTTTCATCTCAGTGCTGCTGAGCTCACTTCTGACAATAGGGGTGACGCGGGGTTAAGAGGGGTACTTGTTCAGCCTCTTGAAGTCAGAGACTAAACTTTGAGTAGAGGAAGAAAAAAGCCACTTGAAAATGTCTCGCTGTGTGTGTTATGTAGTGTGGATGTGTAGGAAGAATTGCCTCTGCAGGGAACAGCTGGAGAACAACTTTGATAACAAACTCATTGAATTCCCAAGATTATGTCATACAGTCTATTTTTATTTTTAAGAAATATTTTTAGTTAGCATTCATATTGTAGCAACATATATAGACACTCCAAGATGGACTAGGGTTTGACTATAAATTCACAAAGCAAAATTACAGTCTTTCTTCCTATGAGTTACAAATCCTTCAAGTAGAAGCACAGTAGAAAAACCACTGATCAGCTTTGCCCATACCTGAAGAATATAAGGTTTTGCTCATAGTTTAGCAAACTGTCAGTCAAGTCACAAAACCTATTTCCTCATGAAAACCTAGCTAAATTGGTTTACCCAAAAAAAAAAAAAACACCAAAAACTGCCCTCGGGCTTTCCTTGTAGCATTTCATACCTTATTTATTTATTTTTATTTAGCCTTGTTAATTTCAATCTATTTTTCGTATAAAATGTAATCTTAACACTAGGGCTGCATCTTCCTTAATGCTACTGGGATCTGTCAGATGACTTCAGTAGAAGCGAGAGCTGACACTTTGCAGCACCAGGTCTGTAACCCAGGGGGATGCATATGCAGAAGAGATAGGAAGCCCAGCTATTTGCAGGACAATGAGCATCAACAGGAGCTGCAGATTTGCTCCCTGGCCCCAGGGAGCAGTGTGAGCAGTTAGGACATGCATTCATACACATTGCCTGTGCTGGCAGGTGTAAAATCGTACCATGCTGGCTTAACTAACAGGTATTCATTCCCCAGAAATTTCTGCTTTTTGTGTTGTCTACAATTTGCAAGATACAGACCATTCATATGTCCACCCACATCCTATGTTGGGGTAATCTGACTTCTTCGTGAAGACTGAGGATTTTTGGAAGGGTAGTTTCATACCCTCAGCCAAGAAATCAGAAATGGAGGACGAAAACTTTATTCATTATCATCAGGTTTAAAACTCAATAAAAATTATTTGTATTTTTCATTCATAATTAAAGGACTAAACGTTTCTGGAGTGAGGATTAGTTCCACTGATTCATGTATCCTTTCATATGACAAGAAAAACTAATTATATGATCTTGTCCTTACAACAAAAATGTGTTTAATGAAACTGGGGTGATTAATGACCATAACTTCGAAATTAGTTTGGAAAGGTGGCATTCCAAACCCTCTCTCCATCACTCTGCAAGATGACTGATGAGAGAAAATCCTTCCTCACTGTGCTCAGCCTCAAAAACACAACCAGATGACAAATGTAGACAAGCACTATAAATCTCAGTAAATTAATTGGTGTAGCTTTGTTAACTGCTTGGTTTGCTGCTAACAGGGAAATTTGTAGTAGGATGTGATACAGCAAAGAAAACAGTAATTACTAAAAGTACTAGAAAGCTAAACAGAGAAAAGAGGTGAACACAGAGTTCACTGCTTGTTTCTAGTCATGGTTAGCTAGCAGAACCTTATGCTCATAATGAAGCTTTAAATGTGTTTTGTAGGAGTCCATACACAAATTGGGATCAGGGATTTCCCTCTTGTTTAATTAGCAATCTGAGGAGAGAGGACGACAACATTTGTAGCAGAACCTAGTGGGCCATAAAGCCAGGCATGGTGGCAGTTATATTAGATCAGCTGGAGATGAGGAAGCTAAATTATGAAGGAGGCTAAATTATGAAGGACTATAAAGGTAAAGTTAAAACCACATTTCCTGCAGAGCTGCAAAGAGCTAGGAGGACTCTGGAAAGATGGCACATTTTACTTAGCAAATTATTTTAATGGCATTGTAAATTCCAGTTCAAATTTCTTCCTGAGTTAGGTTTTGGGGCTTTTTTTCTCTTCAAGACTTCGGTTTTCATTTATTAATAGGCCATTCTAGATGAAGATAACAAGGAAAACCTGCTATCTTGAATTGGCAGAACTTATTCATTAGTCCTAGATAAGTCATTAACAAGTGTTAGCAAGAGTACCCTTTATTATCAACTACTGATTTTCTTTTCCTCCCGTGAGTGACTTTCTATCTGGTCTTTACACAAGAGCAGAAATATCTTAAAAGCTATCCATGCCACGTATTAACTAGATATGCAAGTATTATCAGTTTAGTGATCAGTGTTGGCTTACAGTGGGAGGGCTAATCTTTTGTTTTTTCTTAAACATTAGAGAAATAGTTTGTGAGAAAGAGAAGGAAAAATAGGATATCAGAATTTTCCAAACCAGTGAATTTGAAAGGCTGGGTGAAACAAACCAGGGAAAGGGTGTGTTAACCCTGCTAGAGGCAAGAAAGAAGGCTGTAGATGCTGGCTGTGAAAACCTCAGTTATTTCACAAGTTTCACACTTTAAATGTCTTCCCTTTGTTTTGGTGTAAAATGAAGAGTGCAGGAATAAGAGTAAAAAAAAAAACACTAAAAATCACTCCAATATTTAGAAAACAAGCATTGATCATTTTGTTAATTCACTTGTACTTTGTGAAAGATTGACTTGGTTTGTGTGACCTTTCTTCTTAAAATACAGCGGACTCCTGTATTTGCCAAGTAATTATTTTCAAAAGAAGAGCTACCTAGTTTGGGCTAGGTGCATGCAGCTGAGATAAGGGTTAGAACAATTAGTTCTGTAATATGAAACAAGAAAACAGCTCTTCATATAAATATCACACAACCAGATACTATACACAAAGTTGGACTAGTACAGCAGTGACAATTGTGGTTCTGGAAGCTGCAAACAACTAGTTCACCACAAGAAAAAAAATGCACAAGAGTAAAAGCATAATATTGATAGAGTGGCTAATGATGTTGAATACTGACCATTATCTGCTGATCTCATATATATTGTATTTTATATATATATATGCAGGGAGATAACTTATACTGAGCATATCTGAGACATGGATTGTAAGAGTTCTCCCAAACCAGGGTGCTGCAATGCCTCAAGCACCCTACATCTTCTTGTGCTATGAGCAACACTGCTGATTTCTCTGCAGGTACTCTGAATTTAACAAATGCTTTAAGCATTCCAGGAATTGCAAAGTAAAATTACAAATAAAATTTAAAATTAATAAGTAGCCACGTTCTAGTGGTGCCCAGTGAAAGGACATGAGGCTACAGGCACAAACTGGCAATACACAAAGCTTTCACTAAACATAAGGGAAGAGCTTCTTTCAGTCTAACATGGGAACAAGTTGGCCAGAGTGGCTGTGGAGTCATCATTATTGGAGATATTCAACACTTGGCTGAACAAACCTCTTTGCTCTTTAGAACAATTTGCTCTATTTAACCCCACTTTTGAGCTGGGGCTTGGGCTAGAATTTATCTAGAGATCCCTTGCAATCTCAGCTCTACTCTTCTATGAAACTGAGAAAGTCAATGTCTCTCATTCAGCTTAGTATTCTTTGGGGTTAATTGAAACAAAACATAGATTTTTCAAATTATCCTTGTATGCCATCAGTGCACATGGTGGCAATAACCTGCCTGCAGAACTTTCTACTTCTTACTCAGATGTACCTCTTCACCCTAAAACAAGAACCCAGCAGATACAATCTTCTGTAGCACTTCATGCCAAGTACATGTAAAAGCTAAAAGCTGAAGGAAGGAAGTTCAGAGGTGTAAGAAATGTCTTTGAGAGCATGAATCTTGTCTTCTTTTTCCTTCCTCTCCGTTCTTCTCCTGCCTTCCTTTTCCTGTGCATGGTACTGGCTCAGGTAAATTGTGGATGGCACTACTTTTTTTTTACAACACTGCAGCAAAAAGAAAAGAGGTGACTTCTCAGCAACCTGTAGCTTTCTAACTTGTCCAAATGATTTCTGTACAGAACTACTACACTGTTTGTGCTGGCTTTGAAGTTGCCATCTCTTTGAATCCTGGGGTTTTCCCTGCACATTCCAGTGCTAAGAAAAGTAGATATGTGAGTCAGTTCAATCCAAAAGAAAGGAAGGCTGTGAGGACAGCAGAAGCTGGGTTTGTCAGGAGAAAACCCGTGACATTTTGTTCTTTCAGTCAGGTGCATTTGGCACCTGAAACTACTACCAGGAATTTTGCAGTGACAAGAACAGAGAGTGGAGATAAAACAATGCTGGTGGGTCTGTGCATGTGAAAAGTGGAAATCTGGTTTCTGCAGACTGATGGTGGACTACAATTTCCTGCAGCAGATTTCAGGGAAGAAACCAGGGAAAAACACCCTCACCTTCTCCCCCCACAATAAAACAACTAAATCCAAGGCATCTAGAACTTACAGAATACAATAATATAACAGAATATAAGAATATATATTCCTAAACACTTGTTAGGAATGCTTAAAAATAACTTTTATTTCCAATGAATGGTTTACATTTTTTAAATGAAACCTTTTTATGCCTTGATTTTTAAATGCCTAGGAAACAAACTGGAGTTCTGAGCACGGGGAGCAAAATGGGGAGCATAGGGCAAGAAGATAAGAGATTACTAAGGGGATAAATTCTGCTGCTATTTGGATAGGGGACAAGGTTTTCTTTTAAACACCTTTTCATTCGGCAGCTTTCAGGTCTTTATTTTTCCTTGTTGTTGTATTTTTTTGTCAAGCTGTTAATGGCAAATAATGTAAGCTAAGCAGATCATCTCACTCAGGATAAAGAGAACACAATTAAAAATCAAATGGTGATACTTACAAACTTGAAAGTTCCTTTTCTGAAATTATATAATTGCTTGCAGTAAAAAAAAAAAAAAAAAGAAAACCTCAAAAATGAAACAAGGTTGTGCAAGATTATTTAACTATTATTGCTGACCTGAACCAAAAATTTTATCTCAATAAACAAGAGACTTGTGACTTTGCCCTTGTATTTGACAAAGCTCATTTACACTAACACAAAAAAAAAAAAACCTTTCACCCAAAAGAATCCACTCAGGCCCAGTCCCACTTGCTCTGATGGGAATTCAAGAGCAGGATTGAATGCATGTCTAACATGTAGGTGACTTTAATATTTTCTCTATGCAGGCTTAGAATATAAAGTATAACTGAGTGATGTATTTCTCCTAAAAAAAAAATAGAAAAGTACACCATAATGACTCACCATTTTTTTTTTTTACATATAACTTTTATGGAGGGACTAGAGAGACTTCATTCTAATTTTGAAATCTTGTTCTTAAAAGCTACATAACCATTTTTCCCACGCTGGTACACTTGTCCTTCCAGCTATAAACAGAGGCAGAATTTATATGTAGAGTTCTGGAAATCTCTTTACAGGATCTAAAAACAGCCTTTCAGTTTGTGAGAATTTTGCCATGGTAAACTACATCTTGTAGTTTGTTAAAATGGGAGTGATGAGCATGACTGGAGAGAAGGAAATTCCAGATCTCTGCAAGTAAATTTGTTGCTATTTCTAATAGTTACTAGGAAAGTATTTCCTAATCTCATTTTTAGGGCAAAGCTCAGTACTGGTGTCTTGAGACTTGGACTAGACTAACTTGGAGAACACTTGATGAGGTAGAAGAAGAAAGTATTTATTAGCAGGAACCTTTTATCAGTTTTTATATTGTGGCAGTTTGGGATATGAGCAAACAAAGCAATGGTGTACTGAGAAGTGAAGGTTAAAATGGAATGTATACTTGCAGCAGCCTTGGAAACACTTCTGAGGCAAATCTGCACTGGTAGTGCAGACGGAAAAAGGGGAAGGAAAAGCGATAAAACAGCTGGAAAATAAAGGAGTGAGGAAGAGGAGATAATCTTGCCCTGAGTACAGAAAGCCTGTGAGACTCGTTTTAAAACTCTCACCTTCGAGAGTACTAATTTACTTTGTATAATCCAAGATTTCCTTTTTTTAAAGATCTACATACTTGTAGAGCCACCAGCACGTTAACGTCCGACTGAAGATAACACAGTCCCTTTGAAGGACTTCTGGCTACTTGCAGAGAGTATTTTACAATTACTCAGTCCACGGCTCTGCATCTCGTACCCGTGATATCTGCTTGTTCACATCAAGACAGGCAGCTGCTTCTTCGCAAATTCTGCTCCCGATTTACGCCTGACCCCCTACAAAGCCAAGAACCAAACGCGATACACTCACGAGTGCTACTTTTCCCTCGCCACCTCTGCACACTGCGGCTCCTCGGTGGGGTAAGGAAGGGACGTCCGGCAGCAGTTGGCAGAAGGGGAAGGAAGTGGAGTGTGACTGGAGCGCGGAGCTGCTGCGTTTGCAAGGCACGAACTGCTGTGCTGCTGCTGGAAAGGCTCTGGGGAGCAACCGAGTTCGGGGACGGAGAGGTGTGTTAATGATTAAGGCAAATACCTGCACTGGATAGTTTAAATGAGGGGATCACTTCACGTACTGGAATTTTGTGCGGTGATTGAACTGCAATGCTTCACTCATTTCAAACGCTGTTTCTCGGTAAGCGAGTTGGGGCACTCGGCCGCTGATCGCCCCGCCGGCCTTGCCTTCAGGCCGGGCTGCCGGCGGCACCGGGAGCGGGCGTTCCGCAAGCCCCCGGCGTGTCCGTGCGCATCTCCGTGCACGGCTGCGGGAAAGCGCCGCGCTCCGTGGGGAACACAGCACCCTCCAAAGGGCTTTCCAAAGGGAATGAAGGGAGCAGAGGGAAAAATTCCCACGTGCCGATAACAGCTCAACTGTAACATTCGAACGCGCAGACCCTGCCCACGTCCTAAGGCTCAGCCGCAGCTCGGCGCTCGCCCGTCCATCCGTGCCTCGGCGCGGGGCCCCGAGCGGCCAGCTCGGGCAGGGAAACGGCCCCGCCACGGCTGCCGCCGCCGCCGGCCCGCGCTCCCCGCGGGGCCCGCCCGGGACACGGGCCCGGGGCACGGCGCGCGCCCGCCGGCGGAGCCGAGCCGCGCCCCGCCCGTTAACGGCCGCGCGGCCCCGGCGCCCCCTGGCGGCGCGGATCCGGCCAACCCCCCCGCGAGCGCGCACGGAGCGGCGGGGTCCGCGCGGGCGGCGGGGCCGGGGCGGCGCTTCCGCGCGGGGCGGGGCGGGGCGGAGACAGCGCCGCGAGCCAATTGGCTGCTCCGCGCCGGGAGGTGCGCCCCGCGCTCGCAGCGCTCGCTGATAGGACGAGGAGGGGCAGAGGGGGCGGGGCGCTGCGGCACGGCGCGCCCCCGTTGGCCGCTTCTCTCGCCTGGGCGCGGCGGGCGCTGCCATTGGCCGGCGGGCGGGCCGAGTCCGGCGGCAGCGGCCTCCGGGGCTGGGGTCCGTCTCGGCGGCAGCGGCGGAAGTCTCGCGAGGGAGCGCGGCCGGGATTTGGCGGTGCTGCCTCCCTCCCTCCCTCCTCCCTCCCTCCCTGCCTGTCGCTGGCTGCGAGGCGCTGGTGTTTGTGTGGAAGGGGGAGGAGGAGGAGAAGGAGGGCAGGCGAAAGGAGCCTGAGCCCCACCATCCGCCGAGGGGAGCGGACCGGAGCCCCCTCGCCGCCCGCGGAGCTCTCTTTCCCTCCCCTCGCCCCGCCATGGCCTCGGGAGACACCCTGTACATCGCCACGGACGGCTCAGAGATGCCGGCCGAGATCGTGGAGCTGCACGAGATCGAGGTGGAGACCATCCCGGTGGAGACCATCGAGACCACCGTGGTGGGCGGCGAGGAGGACGAGGAGGAGGAGGAGGAAGATGAGTGCTGCGAGGAGTGCGGCCCGCACCACCCGCCCCATCACTACCACCACCACCAGCCCATGATCGCGCTGCAGCCGCTGGTGTCGGACGGGGACCCCAGCGGGGCGGGCGGCGGCGCGGCCGGCGGCGGCGGGGGGCAGCTCCACCTGCACCACCACCACCAGGAGGTGATCCTGGTGCAGACCCGCGAGGAGGTGGTGGGGGGAGACGACTCGGACGGACTGCGGGCCGACGACGGGTTCGAGGACCAGATCCTCATACCCGTGCCGGCCCCCGCCGGGGAGGACGAGTACATCGAGCAGACCCTGGTCACTGTGGCCGCCGCTGGCAGCAAGAGCGGAGGCGGCGGCTCCTCCTCGGCCGGCGGAGGAGGCCGCGTTAAGAAGGGCGGCAGCGGCAAGAAGAGCAGCAAGAAGAGTTACCTGAGCGGGGGAGGCGGCGGAGGGGCCGAGGGCGGCGGCGGCAGGAAATGGGAGCAGAAGCAGGTGCAGATCAAGACCCTGGAGGGGGAGTTCTCGGTCACCATGTGGGCCTCGGGTAAGTGCGCGCCGGACCCCTCCCTCCCTGGGCCACGGGCCCCGCCGGCGGCCGCGCGGTGCGGCCGGGACAGTTTTGTTTTGAAGGGAGGCCATGTTTTGATGTGTGCGATGGGCGCCGCCATGTTCATCGCCAGGGCAAGTATGGCGGCTCCCCGAAAAGATGGCGGGGTCTGCGCTGCCGCCGCCGCTCCTGCCCGGCCGCGGCGGGGGGAAGGAGGCAAACATGGCGGCGGCCGCCAAGATGGCGGCGGCGGGGGGTGCGCGGGCGGGCGGCAGCGCCGCCGGCTCCCGGGCCAGGCCGCAATGGCGTAGTTTCTGCAGCAGGGGGAGGCGGGGTGCGGGGCGAACCTCCCCGCGCTCCCCCCGTCCCCGCCCCGCCGCCGCTCCCCGCGGGGCCCGCTCCGCGCCTGCCTCTCGCACTCCCTCCCCTCCCCCGGCCGCCGCCGCCGCCCTCTGTCCTCCTTCTCCCCCGTGTCCCGTCCCGCCGCCCCTGCCCGGCTCCCTGCCTGCCGTTCCGCTCCCGTCTCTCCCGCCCCGCGGCCGCGGGTGAGGCGTGTGCGCCGGGCCGTGACCGCGATGTGCGAGCGAAAGCTCGCCCGCCCCGACCCCACGGTTCCCCGGCCCGGGGACGGCGAACCCCGAAATACCGTGTACAGCTCGCCCGGGGGCCGCCCGGCCCCGGCCTGCTGCGGTGGCCGGGCGGGCGGTGGGTGGGGCCTCCCCGCCCGGAGCCCGCCGTGCCGGCGAGGGGAAGCGGCTCTTCGCCCCCGCGGGGCTGCCCGCGCCTCCCGCCGGCTCGGAGGGGGCGGCCGCAAACAACCGGCCCTTCAGAGCCCGAGGGGCGCCGGGGTGACGGCCGGGAGGGGCGGCCCCGGAGCTGACCTCCGTCCCTGGGAGCCGCGGGCAGGAAAGGGGCAATTCCTGGCTGGCGCTCGGGAACCGTCGGGCTTTTCCTCGACTAGGTCTGAAGCTTTAAATAAGCTTTTTAAGTAGGCACAGGGAGACCTTATCGTGGGAGATTCTGTTTTTTGAGGATTTTTTTGTGTGTGTGTGTAGGAGTGTCTTTTAAAGGCAGTAAAATCTTGTGAAGGTGTTTAGTGTCTGTGGGGCTTGGAGTAAAGCTGACATGCACCTGCCCTACCCACTTTTTTTTTTTTTTTTACAAAAATATATTGCTGGCAGCAATGCTCTGTAGTCAGAGTTCTGTCCATATGTTACATAAATGTGAAAAAAAGAGGTCGAATAATACAGTTCATGTAATATTTAAATTGGTGGGTGTTTTTTGAATAGTAAGTTGGTAATTTATCTTGCGTATCATAATTTTGAGTTTTTTAGAAGGAGTCTAGTAAGCTAGAGATACTCTTGAAGCTTTTGATGAAGTTGAGAGTGTTTGTACTCTGTGATGTTTGCAAATGACTGGAAGTTGTTAAAAGGGCAGTGTAGAAGGGAAGATTTATTGGACGGCCTAGTTCTCCTACCTGAAAAAATGGAAAGCACAGTGGTATGGATTTTTGCCCTCTTTTTAAATATAGGTGACTACTTTAGCAACTTTCACAGAGTTATCTGACACTATTGGCATGTCAGTTGACAACCTGGCGAGTTTGATTGAAGTTCTTCTTGATGAAGAGTTTTCCATATACTATTTAGTAGGATGGTGTTCTGTGTGCTTCTGTATCACTGTATGAAACTGAATAAATTCCCTTGCCAGTAGTTTTGTTAGAACTGACCATCCAAGAAAGATAAAAGATAATAGAAACTAATGCAGTCTGCTGGCTTGTGGAAGCTGCTGGAGGTAGCTGAATGCAAGTGGCTGTATGACTCATGAGCTGGCAGGATCCAGGACCTTGCTGAGATCAATTGACAATTTCTAGCATGCATTTGCACTTGGAAATTCAGAGTGCCCGATAGGATGCTTCTTTAGGACTGCATGCTAATTATTACTTGGCCAAAGTGAAGCATGTATATAATCAATAAATTTGCTTCTCTTCCCACATACACAGCTTTTATATCAGGGGTAGCCTTATTGATTTTGGTCGTTTTCTTGTTTAGGAGCATGACCATGGAGCTCAATAGGAATAATACCCACTTATAATTTACTGGACACTGAATTGCATTGCTACATTTAACTCAATTATATCCATGATTCAGAAGAATAAAGAATACCTAGTCTGATTTGACTTGCCAAAAAATGCCCTTCCAAAAGCAAAATCAAATACATAGGGGAAAAGTTTGACTTCCCCTCCCTTTGCGCATGCAGGCACCATCCACCAGCTTCAAACAGCCTTGGTAATAACCTGCTCAGTTGAGAGTGTTGTGAAGTTTTACTGAGAATATTGGACAGGCTCTTACATCTCACGTGCAGCTTACTTAATGTTACAGAAGGGTCTGATATGATCAAATGCTGGGGATATTTTTTTCTTTCTTTTTTTTTAAATTGCCTTTTTTCCCCCTGGAACATCAGAGGCTGAATTGTTGCCAGAGAAGTCGAAAAAGAAACAGAACTTGAAGCCCCAACCTGAGTACCCTCTCCCAAAACAATCAAACTAAATAAAGGTCAAAAAAAACCCTAGAATCACTGGCTTGCAAAAGTATATTTCTAAAGTTTCCCTTAAGAATCAAACTACTTTATTTTGAAGAAATATGGTAGGTTTTAATCTGTATTTTGACATAATTAAAGATTTGCTTGCACGCTGAGTCAATTGACTATTTTAAAAACTAAGTGAAAAGTTAATCAAAAGACAAGTGATAAATAAGGCCATGCATCAAGATAAAACAATGAGCCCTATATTGCTGTGCATGGGATTTTGAATTGGGAAGAAGGCCGCTTTGCTCGCCACAGTGTGGGAAGACAATGTGAATTAATTCCTTGTTACTGTTTGCTGGTGCTACTACATTGGCTTGTACAGGGGTGGTACTAAATTTAACCAATCATAAATCTTTTTCCATAAATGAGTATAACATGTCTGGTAGCGCCTCTTGAAATGTGTAGAAATAATCTGTGAAATATATAGCAATGTGACAAAAGGGGACTACTTGATCCTTGTCTTATGTGGTTTCTTAGAAATTGCGGTACTGTTGCTGGCAACAATTTAGACTTACCATAACTTCTCTTATCTCCTTGGTATCTATGGTGATATCAAACTTGTGACCCATGATTAAAGTGTTTAGTTTGAAACATGAGTGCCTTGCTCTAGTTCAGATCAGCTTTTCAGTTTTAAGAATACAATTATTTGTCTTTCTTCATGTGTTCATGAAATTAAGAAGTGAATGAAGGTGTATTTCTGAAAGGGTTGAAGAGGGCATATGGTGGATAGTTCAGTCATTTTCCTGTAGTGTGTTTACTTTGTACCAAATATATGTATCAGAAAATTGCATACAGTTCAATTGCATATAGTCCAAGTGAGACAACCCAGTTTGTACTAGAAAAATTGTTCTTATCAAGTGGAATTTATTTGTATCTTTGCTGCATTTAGCTTGAATCATTGTCTTTAGTGAGTTTTTCCAGGTTGGGTGCACAATAGTGAAGGGGGAGGGGAAGGAAATCACTTTGTCAGATGGTGCTTGCAAAACTGATTCTTGCATGCAGGAACATTTGGGAAGGTGGTGCTTAAATGCTGGTTGCACCAAATGCTGGAAATTTCAAGCAATTGGGGCTTAAATTCAAAGGCAAAAAAATGGATTAGTGTAACTACATCTTCTAGGTAATGCCTCTGTCAAGCTTCCAAACCTGAAATAGGTGTTGGCTTAAACTGTTACTGTAAGCATAGTCTGCAAACTGAAGTAGCACAACCAGATATTGCCCACAAATGTTAGACTGCTCAAGTGTCCCATCCCTAGATGGGAAAGACAAAGACAGAGGAGTTACATGTATGGTTTGGAAATTTTTTTCGATAATACAGGAAGCCTGTGCTGTGGACCCTTATTTGGAAGTTTGGGAGTTCATGTTGGGTTTCTAGAAGATTCTTCAACATCTGTTAAACTTTCAATTACTCAAAAAATAGAAAGGTTTTCATTTTACTTGATCAGATTGCAGGGGTGAGAAAAATAACCATCTGCTGTCTGACCAGTTGTCTTATGTAGTATAAATGACAGATGAGTCACTTAGTTCAGTTGTAGGGCTGTTTCAAGGATGGCCAAAATGCTTTGCAATATCAGATGGGTAATGAGCTTCTTACAGAGTTTGTTATAATGGAGGCAGAAAGTGATTTCTGGTTTAAAATGTTAAGATGACAGTCTGTTTCTGACTCCGATTAAGACAATGATCTAGGCTTCTGCTGTAAGTATTGAATCTGCCCTGACATTTTTTCCAGTGATAAGGTAGACTGTTCTCTGTGTTTGTTTTAAACGTATTTTCAGTTTTGAAAGTGAAATATACAAATGTGGTTCACCATCTAAAATGACTCAGTTAATTTGCTTCTTAGCCCACCTTCAGTCTACAGTCCTTTAACTTGTTGTTGGACCCTTCCCTGGGGGCACTCAAGTCACTCCTGTGCTGACCATTCAGAAGGTCACAGTGCTTCAGCACAGTCTCATAAGTGCTGAAGTCAGATGATGACTGTTGATATATGCACTGGTTTTGTCAGTTCACGTCTCAGTGGTGTGAAATAAGAGATGGGTGACACAGGGAAAGAAGAACCTGTTCTCCATCTGTGTGCAAGGCACGTCAGAAGGAAAGTAACCTAGCAGCCGTTTAGGTTAAAAAATGACATACTGTGCAAAATGGAATTTTAACATTCAGAAGTGTCTGCTAAATAACTGTATTATTTAACAAGCTAATTACGGTTCTTTGCTTCCAAACATGACCAATGAACTAATTTGCCTGAGGAGATTGCAATGTGGTAGCAATAACCAAGCTGTTACCACAGTGCCTTGGTACTGCACAGCTGCCGAATACATCCTTTATCCTGTAATTGCTTTTCAGCTGTTCCTAAAAGCAAATGTGTTTAGCTGTGTGATCATATTTTAAGCTTAAATGTTCATCCCTTTAGTGGTTAAGTAGAATGTCTTTTAATTTGGTGCCTTGAGGAGGAAGCTGTAGGATCAGGTGTCATTGCTTTGCTACCAGGGGTATCTCGAAAGTTCTCTTTTGCACCCTGTTTTCCTCAGATGAAAACTGATTGAACAACAATGTGTTCTCCCTGCTCAGTAATAGAGGAGGAGGATGGCCAGAGATTTGGTGATTTAGATAAAATCAAGAATAACAAGGAAAATCAAGAGTAAAACTGAGGAAAAAATAATGACAGAGCTTCTGGGGTTGAGAGTTAAGAGGTTCATCTTAGTAAACTGGGGAGTTCCAGAGTTGTCAGCTGCAACTCAAGAAATGCAAAAATAATGGGATTCCAACGTGAGTGGATTTTTCTGTGTAATAGAAGAGCTGTAAGAGATGGAGAAATTGGTGGTAATAGGGGCAAGATGTGATCAGTAAAGTATTGGGAAGCAGATTCTGCCATGTTATTGATTTGTTGCATGGAGTTACTGGTTTTAGTCCAGTGATCTTGGTTCTTCCTACTTTGTTCAATACTTGGGCTTGGTTCTCTAAAAACTTCAGGTTGTTTCACCAGTAGTCAAAAGACACAACTGGCTAAACACTGAACTTTCACTGATGTTAGTAGAAGAATGTTTGACATACTTGCTTTGAAGGGCCTAAATGGATCCAGTTCAATATGTGTATTGCCCATATTTAGGGGGCAGTGAGAGACGTGCAGATGGAGGGACCCCGAACGTGAAGCTGTGTTAGGGTATGTCCTAAAAAGGTGCACAGAGCAACCCAGTTTAGACTAAATATCTACCTTAATGCAAGTTGGCATAGAAGGATGGAGGGGGAGGCCATTAAAATTGTGTTCCAAGTTCATTACAGAAAGCTGCATTGGATCTGTAAGAATAGTGCTTTAGCCAAATGCCTTATATTTGAGTCTTCTCTACTCCCAGGTGCTTTTAAGGGACAAAAAAAGGTAGACAGTATAAATAGTATTAATTTCCTTTACCTGACTGGCTCCATGGCTCTGTCTGTGTATAACTCGCATGGGTGGCATCCAGAGGTGTCACTGTAATTTCAGGGTTGTGTCCGTGTTTTGCTTTGCTTTGGATGCAGTATGTTTGATTCTCTGATGCTTCCTGAGAGGAAAAGAGGGAGGTAATTTGCCTGTAAGTGGGCATCAGGACTTGCATGAACGCAAAAAACAGCAAACAGTTAACTTGCCCAGTTAGCAGTGAGAATGATCAGTTCAGCCTGAGTGAAAGTTTGCTTGCACTTTACCCTCCAGACTTTGTGCTGCATAGTCCAGGTTGATAGGCCATCACAAATAAAGTAAATTTGTGCATAGAGGACATTGGTAAAATGTTTCCATTTCCAGACTCCCTTGAAAAAAGTGGGGGGGGGTTCTCAAAATAAACCCCTGGGGTTGGCTCTGCTGGGCTGGCCCCATCCCCTTGTGCTCCTCTCAGTGCAGGGGCAGCATGAGTGCTGTGTTGTTGTTTTGTTTTCCCAATGACCTGATAATGTCACAAGGATGGTCATGATACTAAAGAGGTACTGAACTCTGCTGCTACTTTTTCAGAAATATTTGCCTATAATTACATTTCAGGCTAGCTGTTTTGTATTTTATTGTTTTGGTTTAAATTTGTATTTGGAAGTGTGTGCTGCTGTAGAGATGCAGTTTTTTTTGTTATAGGAAAATGTGGTGGTTTTTAAATTTTCATATAACTGTTAATATACTAAATAATAATTTCTCCTATGTTTTATTCTATCCAAGCAATATGTTTATAGTTTTTTGTGTTTTGCTCCAGTAGTCTGTGGAATTGACTTCTGTTGGCAGGCTTTTGGGAAGTAAAGCCACTGAAGGCTGGCTTTCAGTTTGGTCCTCAAATAGCAAGAAAGCACTGTGGAATAGCAAACCTTTGTGCTAGGGAAGGAAAGAACATCTTAAGGAATGTATACAGCATTTCCTAGTTGACTCATCTGATGTGAGGCAGGAAATGAAAACTTGTCTGTGTTATGAATGTCATCAAACAGTCAAACTGTACATTCTGGGTAGCTGTTGAAATGGCCACGGTGAGGGCAGCTGGTCTCATTCCAGTCGACAGCATAGAGAAGGTGTCACCTTTGTCTTTGCAACAATTCTGTGCCATTCTGAGCTGCCAGTCTTTTTTCAAGTTTCTGTTAGAAAGAGTAAATTGTTGCCAAACTAGAGGCTTATTGACTTGAATTTGTAACTCCTTCAATTGCTGTAAAACTTAACATATAATCCTCGCTTCAGTAAATTCAATTGCTTTTTAAAAGCACTGGTAGGGACTGAAAGGTAGTGTGGTGGTGAGTGGACAATTAAAAAGTCAGTTTTGTAGTTTACTTTGAGTTTAATGCTGCAGATAGTATTTTCTTATTTACACTTCTGTCTTTGCAGCTTTGGAGTCTGTTTTCCTCTTTCACCATGGAATATACATGAACTGCTATTTGATCTGGTAGATCAGATTAAACCTCAAACTAGCAGTAACATTTCTAGAAATAGCTTGGTGGCAAACATTAAAAGCAGGCATTACAAATTGAATAGAAATTTGTGTCTGGTATATTTCTTTAATTTGCTTGTCTTGTTCTCCCTACCCTAGCCTGAGTTACTGAGTAATGACTAATGTTATTTCCTGTGCTTCTGTTTAGGGGAAAAATCCCGAAACATTTTGTCTTTTGTTTTCTGCCTTATGTTTTCCTATCTTTTTTTATTTAATGAAATACTATTTCTGTCCTACCACCTTGTGTTTCTACTGCTTAAACAATATCTGTAAAATAAAACTTCCTGTTATTTTTGTGTAGCCTCTTGTGTATAAAACAATTTCCAGAATCTTCTCCCCATACACATAGTAGGAGAAGTACTGTCAAGTTGTATTACATTGAGCTGAGTAGTTACAGCCATATATACATCTGTTGTCCCAGGTGTATTTGAGGGTGGGAAAGCAGAGTAGGTGCTGTATCTTCCTTTCTGCTGCTCTGAACGCTGCAGTGAGGAACATAGATGGATGTTTCTATTCTCTCTCATTTTTGTGTCTCTCAGTTTCTGTTATAAAATAGCAAGAAGAGATAGAATGCATGGTACAATGTTTTCTAAGGTATGAATGTGAGTAGACAGCAACAGCAGGTCTTCCACCTGATTTCACTGCAGTCCTTGAGCACAAATTCATAGGAGGAGCTCTACAGCAAACCAAGAGTATCTTAACTGGCTTGCACATCAAAGCTTTGAATAATCCCAGTCTGCTGTTTACATAGTGGAGTGGGAAAGAGCTTAGGCTGGCCTTTGCCACAGAAGGAAGAAGTCCCCTTGGGAGAGAGACACACGATTTGAGTTATTTGCTTTCTTTGAGATCTGTCTGCAAGTGTGAGAAAAACTCAATTTACAGGCAGGTGCTGAAGCCTATCAGCAGTTATTTTTAAATTTCTTGTCTCTATGACACTTCTGTTGGAGGTCAGGGAAGTCTGCAGACTCTGAAGTAAAGATCAGTAGTCCTGACATCTTCGGGTAGGTGTCTGCTGCTCTTCTGTTAGGCTTGCAAAGTTAGGGACTGCCGAGTATCAGCATGGGTATAGTGAAGCTTAGTCCTGAAGAGGTTAAGGGAAATCAATATTTAGGCATTGTTTCAGGAAAAGTACATTATCTTTCAAGTGCAGCCAATGTTTATAGGATTGTTCTACAAATTTCTGTATTTTTTTGTGCTTAAATTAGATATGCAATTTCTGCTTTTTTTCCTCACTCACTGTATTCTTTCTGTGTTCTTCAGGCTGTAACTGTATGGCTGTCTTTTTGCTCTTCACAATTAGTGGGGAAATCTGAAGTGCAGTGTATTCTTTTAAATGTGCAGCAATAGTGAATTTGTATTGAGATGTAGCCTAATAAATTGCATGCTCTTTTGATCTTTAGTATGTATTGAATTCAGTATTTTGTGTATTTCAGATGATAAAAAGGATATTGACCATGAAACAGTGGTGGAAGAGCAGATCATTGGAGAGAATTCTCCTCCAGATTACTCAGAGTACATGACAGGGAAGAAACTTCCTCCTGGTGGAATACCTGGCATTGACCTCTCAGACCCCAAGCAACTGGCTGAATTTGCTAGGTAAGTAGGAAGAAAGGAGCTTTAAAATTGTGTTCTTTTTACTGGTTTAATTATGAAACTGTTAGGCAAAATGGTATCTTTAGTATGGTTTATAATTCCATTTAAATATCTTCTAAAACAAAGGATTTAACACAGCATCAGCTACTTTGTTCTGAACTAAAATAACAGAGTTTTATATTCAGCAGTGAATTCTTCAATGTCTTCCAGTCTCCAGTTCCATTAGGTAAGACAGGACCTAAATACATTCGTTGATAGATGCATCACTCATTGCTCCAGGTAACCCTGCCTTGGAATTGGACTGGATCGTCTCTAGAGGTCCCTTCCAAGCCTAACAAATCTGTGGTTTTACATGACAGAATGTTTCTTTAATGTGGGTAGCCTTCAATTCCTGAGCACCAAAGGATCCAATAAGTGAAGTGCTGCTTGGGGTTATTCAGTACAAAACAGTAAGGCTACCGAATTTAGCTGGGAACCCCACTTCCTGTTCTTTTTCACCTGCTTCTTAAGCTGAAGATCTTAAATCACTTTCATCTTAAATTGCACTGTCAAGTGCCACCGATAATTGCAGTTTCGCAGAGGTAACTCTACTGCTTGGATTTTCTGTGGTGAGTCAGAATTGTCGCTCGTTTACGTATCAATAGGCTGACCTGAGTGCCAAGGTGACTTTTACTTTCAGGCGGAGGTGGCGTGGCTCTCAGCGGGGCGGGGCGGTGACAGCGCCCGCTGGGCCCCGCTCCGGTGCCGGCTGCTCGGGGCCGCCCGTGGCCGCCAGAGGGCACCCGCGAGGCCGGCGGAGGAGCCGCCCTGGGGTCCCCAGCGCTGCTCTCAGTGCAGGGGCGGCGTGAGTGCTCTGTCTGCAGCTTCTGAGCTCGGCTGCTGCCTGTCTCTGGCTGCTACTGCCCCATTTTCCTAAGCTGAACGCAAAACGTGTGTAAAGCCACATTCATTTCCATTTTTGTAGCAGCTGGCTGTTCTTCAGAGCTTGGGTGCGCGGTTCTGATGCTCAGAGCAGGTAGACAGTCACGTGTTGTTATCCTTACTACCTAGTAGAGAGAGAGTGAACCTTTGTCCAGGTAGTTGCTAGGTGGTCTGGCTTCTTGGTTAGCTGGATCTTGGTGTCCAGTGTGTGCGTTTATTCCTGTTTGACCTTTTTGATCTTGCTGCTTTTTAAAAGTTTTGTCCTGTAGTGTGTTTGTGCTGGAGGAATAACAGCATGGCCTCATCCCACAATTACTTTACTAAAGCCATTGAACTATGAGTTTTGTAGGCTCCTAGTAAAATAGTTCTGTAGGGCTTGCTTCCTGCTTCAGACTGATCTGGAAATGTATAAAAGCACATTACAAACAGCTGAAAACAGGGTTCCATCTGAAATGATGGGTGGTTCTAGCTATTGATACTCTTCTTTTGTTTTTTACTATCTTTTACCAAAGTTACTGTAATGCTTTCTGGGACCTGCTAAGGAGTTTATACAGTTTTTTTGAAAGCAAATGTTTAAGTGATACCCTTGAGTGTACGTAGTGTTCCAATTCTAAACTGTTACTTATTTCTACTCATCCTGTGTTTAGAATGATGTTCTCCATTACTTTAAAACATGCTAAAATCTTACTCTGGTTCTATTAGACACTGAAGTACTGAATAGCTGTCTTTTGTTAGGAAGCAGAAATAGTTTCTTGCAGGGTAATTCCATCAAATAGTGAATATTTTTTTTTCAGATTGAGTTAAATACTTGAAATGGTTGTCAGGATTTGGGCTTCTTGAAATGACCAGGCTGCTTCTATCAGATGTGTCTGCATATTTCTGAATATTGTGGAATGTTTTAGCTAGGTTTCTATTGAGAAAATAGTGGCTGCTGGCAACAGTTCAAAATTATTACTTTTCTATATTTATAGTATTTCAAAATGTTCTAGAAAGTTCTAGAGCTGGAATTTGTAGCGTGTAGTGGAAAGATTCAGATTTATGTGTACAGCCTCTTTTCTCACAGCAGATAAAATGTAATCTGTTTCAGTCAGAAGATAAAAGTGTGATGGTAGAGGAAGCACCTTGCTTGGATATCACATTTAGTAATATCCCCAGGTTGCTCAAAACCTGGGAAAAATTGTTCTTGTAGCTTAATTGTAGATACATGAGAATTTAATGCATTTTCTAAAAAAGGTTATTTGGTTTCTTGGTCAGAAGTGATGACTGTCAAACTTTTGCCTTGCAGTTGTATGTTATATCTTAAATTAATGTGTTTGTTTATTCTTCTGAGACTGAAGAGTATGGGTGTGTTAGAATTTGAATATTTCTTGTTAAGGTCTTGTCTTCTTACAAAGAAGTGTGTTGAAGGGACTCCTTAGCTAGAGAGATGGATTCAAGTGCTGATATCTGCAGACTGCTGTTCAATTTTCTCATTGACCTTGTTGTGTGCAGTATCACTAGGAACTTTGCATGGCAAGCTGGAAGAAAAAATTTGGTTTCCATGGCTGGAATTGGCTTTGGAGGTTCAAGGAGTACAGCTTTTCATGCTAAAAGAATGTGTTTGTTTAGTATAAAGCTCTGTAAAATTGCCAGACATTGCTCATTGCTTTACAGTTCAGAAGCTCAAAATTTTTAGTAGTTGTATTGTGAAAACTTTTAGCAGCACATGAAGTTGAAAATTGCTTCTAAACTCAAGTAGCTTCACATGCTGTAAGGTTTTGAATTAGAAATTTGTTTTTAGATTACTTGAAAAAAGAATTGTGATTGTCCACATGTAAGTGTGAACTGGGTAGTAAAATTGTATGCTAAGTGCATTGTGTGTAGTTGAGAGAAAGTTATGTAGGGTTGCTTTTTGGTTTTCATTAAAGTAGGAAGGAATCTCACCATGCATTTGTAGAAATTACCTCCTCTGAACCAGGCTAAAGCCACTGTTCATAACAAATGCAGCTTATTTTGATTAAGGGTAAATTGATTTTAAATACTTGCATTGATGATTAGGAACAAAGTTCTGAGGTTAAGCTTAAACAGAAAAAACTTGAATTCTAGTGGTAGTAGATTTAGAGCAAGGTTCTGGTATTCTGATCATGATCTAGTTAGTGAAAGGTAATGCAGGGACAAACCTGATGTTTGAAGTTGTTTGTAGCTCTGCAACCCTTCAAAAAAATAATTCAGAGCTGTAGTAATTGAGCAGTTGCAGTGGCCACCAGTGCCCAGAGCTTGGTGGCTCTTGCAGAGTGAGTGGTTGTGGTGTCTCTTGTGATGCAGTTGTCTTTCACTGCTTGGTTTAGAGCATATGTCATTGAGTCATGTAGCAGGAATCTGAATCCTTTAACTGGAACTCTGACAGTTTTTCCTGGAAAAGCTTTTATGCATTCTATGATTCCATTGAAAACACTGTGAATAAATAGGCTGTGTCAGAACATCGACATGTTCAGTAATGCATAGATGAATGAACAAAAGTTACACCTGGCTGGCAGTTTATCACTTTCTACAGATTACTTTGTTCTGTTTTAGGAGTCTTGAATTTTCTCTAGCGTGCTCTGAATACACAATAAAAAAGAAAAAGGTGGAATTCCCTTGCAATCGTATCAAAATGTGAAATGTTAATTGTGAATGATCTGCTCAGAAGGACAAAACCTAATAAATTACCGTGTTTTCATTTGATACCTTTGACTGGGAAACTGGAAATCCCTTCAAGTGGAGTAAAATGCTTCATCCAAATATAAATTGATGACAGCTCAGTAGTTAGCTGTGAAGAAATCATAGCTGCTTGGTAGTGAAAACTTAGGAAGGTAGCAGGGATATTTCTAGAATGTGCATATGGCAAATTCCCTCAAAGCAAGCCACTAAAAAGGATTTGGTTGCCCCCTCCATCCCTCCCTCCCTCTTGTCCTCCAAATACATGACTGAACTGACTGAAGACAGAACACAGGCATCAGTAAAACAAAGAAATAAGAAGGAATATCCTGTAGCTGGGAAATTGGCACAGTAATGGGTCCTGGTGGTAAAAACTTTATTCTTTGTGGTTTTATTTTCTGCTGATCTTGGTATCTTTTCTGAAGGAGAGCCATTGTGAGAACTGCCTTCCTTTCTATCCACTTTCCAAACCTATAGAAAACAAAGGAGAGGAAACTGCATTAGAGTTTGAAATAGGACACCCTTTTTAGAAGTGACAAAGCCTTCTGGTCATCCAGATTTATGACTTAGGCCTCTTTATTGGATGTATGCTTTTGTATTGTTCTTGTTACAGAGAAGCTTAAAGGGCTGTAAAGTGACAATTGCTTTACCCAGTATTCTTGTAGGGGAGGGGACATCTCCTGCTCTGTGCCCAACTGCAGAGGTCAGTGTCCCTGTTTACACATATGGTATTCCTCATAACTGGGACAAACCTAGAAGTAGAGTCATGGAGTGAAAGAACTTCTTATGGCAGTTTTCTTCCTAACTGTGACTGAAGTGTGTAAGACACTGGCTGTTTGTAGGTAGATAGATTCCTAGGACACCTTGTGCCACTCCCCTTTCATCTTGTTTATCCAAAAGCCAGTCCAGCCAGTTCCAGGAGTTGTTCAGTTCAAATAAACTCTTGCAGTAGCACAGGGCTGTGACTCTCAAGTTGGTTCTGCTCAGCAGGGCAGTGCAAGGGGGAATGGCAGAATGAGGGGAACACATCACAGTGCTAGTAACGCTGTTGAGAGAGAATCATTTCCTCCACCTTTGACTGTTCCTGGGGAGGTGGACAGGGGGTGGCCATCAGCACAGGTGAATATCATTGCTGGTCTTCAGAGACCTCTAGGATGTGTTAAAGGAGTTGCCTGAGAGGAGAGTAAATCTATTAAGATTAGCTTTATGTACAGAGGGAGCAGAAAGGAGCTGAGAACACAAAACTCCTTGGCAGTGGCAAAAAAGGAGATTATGGAGCAAGGAGGAAATTCTGTACTGTTATTTGAATTGTATAGCCTTTCTTCCCAGCTTTAGCACCATTTCTATGGCTGACTTTTAAAATTGCATCAATTGACAAGTCTATAGGTAATGGAGTTGGACACAGATTTGGGGTGAGGATTAAGGTTGTTTTAGGATGAGGTACTCTCAGTTCAGCTGTGTAGATGGAAGGAGGTAGTTAGGTTTAACTTTCAGATACAGCACAATGACAATATTGTTTCCTTTATTTTGAGAAACTGAGTGATTTAATACATGTGATTTCACTCAGACTTCTTTGTGCATGGATAAGGGAGTGTGCTTTTATGCAGGTCATCTGTAAAGCTTTTGCATTGCACACATTCCTGCTTCCTCTGCTGTCACCTATTCCCTCCCTCTACTCCCCCAGTGCAAGTTAAGACGTAGCCTTTAATTGCAGTGCCCCAGTGACTTGATCCAAAAGCTACAAGATACCCTTCCTGATTGTCACAGTTCACTGATTTGCAGTTGCCTCTACTCGGCGCAACGAATGTAAACTCACCGCAGAAGTGAAAATTTTGGTCTTGCTGTGTAAATTGACTTTCTGCAAAGGCAACTGTTTCTGAAGTTCCACCCCAGTATTAATATGTGTGTCTGTAGTTGTGTTAAATAGTGATATTTGTTAGCGTTCTGTTTTTGATTAATGTTTCAGGCTAAGAAAACTTGGATGGAGCTGGTAGAGATGCTCTACTGGGTGGGAGCCAAAAGTCTAACCACCAGCAGCAAGAGCTACCTGCACCAGTGTAATTAAGATCAACAGCACAGATTCTAGTCTGGTCTCCTTTTGCAGAAAGTTAATTTTAAAGTAAGACCAAAATCTTTTTTTCTAATACATTGAATATGTAAGTCTTTAAATTCTTCTGTGAGGGATTGTCCGTATGGCTTCTGCAGCTTTGTGAGCAGGATGACATTTTTTGACACAATGATCTACCGTAGCTGTGCCTGTGGTGTTCATGCCCTCATGCCTTCAATCCAGGTGTGCAAAGAGCCCAGCAGCTTCCTTCTGCCTGTGGCACTGAGATACAACCTGGACACTGTTTGCCATCTCTTCTTTTGCATTGTCTGCTGCTGTTTTGTTGATAAGCCTGCTTATCTGTGGAACCCTGTGTATAAGTACAGTCTTGTTCCATATTTTAGGCTTAACATGCTGTGCCTCCATGAAAAATGAGAAGATGTAAAATTACTCATTTTTTAACTGAAGCCTTTTGTCATTTGTGTCCAAATGTTGAAGTATTCTACTGGGCTGATACTGCTTAGTTTATAAACAAAGCCTGAACATTAAAAAGACCTGGATGGACACTAATGTTCTATGCCTGCTCAGACACTGAACTGAAAAATGTAAGTTATATGTTGATGCTGCAGTCTGTCCCATGTCTGACCATCCAGTTCACCTGCAGTTGGTTCTTTATGCTTCCTTCCTGCACTGGCCCAGGGTAATTTCCTCCTCACTCTACCTCAACAGCCTGTTGGAAATGCTGCAACAGTGTCATCTCTTTCTCAAAGATTGACTTAATACCCGAGGTAAGATACAGGAGTCAGGAAGAGGATTTAAGAGGAAGCTTGAAAATGCAGGCACTGCCCACTAAAGCTATTTGCCCATTTGCCCCATCTAGTCACTGCCTTTACAGGTGGCCAGTTTAGACTTTGGAGTAATAGTAGTTTTACACATTCTGATCAAGTCAGGGACACAGATCTCAGACCTAGGAAATTTTTTTTGCTTCATTTTTTTGGGGCTGGGGGTATGACTCAGCCAACATTTAACAGGTTGATTGAATTAGAAGGAGGTGGTTTTGGCACCAGCTTTGTCTCCTAAGGATATTTGTTCTCTAATGGAATTAAATCATGACACACTGTTCTCTCATGTCCCATCTTGTCAAATCATTCTTCTGTGACCATTTTAACAATTGCTCATTTCTGCCCCTTTTCCTGTTTTTTAAAATCACAGAGACATAATAAGGAGAATCCCATGCTAAAAGTAGTTGAAAGCTTTCTGTAGGGGTACTGTAAAGACAGCTTTTGTGTGTGTATGTGTTTTCCTACAGCCTCAGTACCTGTAGTACTATTGAGTCTGGAACCTCACTGGAGAGTGCAGTCAGTCAGTTAATCCCAATCACTTGTTTGGAGTCAGGTATTTTACTACTTTACTCAAAGAGACTATGTAAACTAAAAACAGCACAATCATTTTGTATTCCAGTTGGGTTATATAAAGTAAGTCTAATCAATAAGGTCAACAGAGTTGGTCTGTAGTCTTGGAAAAGGTAGTTACAATGAAAATTAAGATAATGAGGAGACTGCTGTACAGCAACAGATGTAGTTTGCTATGTTCAGAATGTTTCTGCTCTCAAGTTGATGAAATCTTGGTTGTACTGCTGGCTGCAGTGCACAAGAGGAGCTTTGTCAACACAAATACCTTACACCCATTCACAAGCCACTGTTAATATCTGTAAATGTGTTTGTAACCCTGCAGGAGACTGTAGTATTCTTCAGGATAGCTCTGTACCTGCCAAGTGTGGTGTGGAGTTGCTGAGCCAAGCAAGAGTTTCCCATGTGCCCACTTAGAGAAAAGAGCAAAAACAACCTCTAAATCCTTGGGGTTTAGTGTTGTCTGTGAAGTGGCTGTCAAGTGCTTTAGTCTGTAGATGATCACTTGAACTGTGCTACATCTGCAGTACTGAAAGGACTCAGAGTCAGGGACCAGTGATAGCTGACAGAGCCATGGGAGACTTGTCCATCACATATCAATCCACTGGCAGTTGTAAGATGATTTTCCTGGATCTTCAGGACTTCTCAGGGAGTTTTTTCACTGCTCTTGCCTTAATTCTCCCTCTTCGCTCAGCAGTCCATGTGAAGGAAACAGGTGAAAGCAGATTTCAGCCATAGGAATGTGACAGTACCAAAGAAGTCTGGATTCCACTTGCAGAAACCAAATGCTTTTGTGGTTAGAATGGAGGCATTTTAGTTTATTTTCCCTACAGCTCTTGGGAGGTTTTGAGTGTTTAAGAGTTGTTTAGCCATTCTCATATAAATTAATAGAAAGAGATGTAAAAAAGTACATATATGCATTGCTTGGAAATCTCTTCCCCCAACCTTGTTCTTTTATATCAGTTTCCAGAAACAGAACTCATGTGGATTAAAACTGTCATGGATAGCAACAGACACTTTTCTTTCTTGACATTAAGAAGAGCGTGTACCAAAATTGGAATAGTGATAATTCAAATTATTTGTTAATTTCAAGCTACTCATTCTGTTTGAGACTAGGGAATAGCACCAAACCTGTGGAATAACTTACAGATATGATATGTAGTCACCTTGTGACACAGAACTGTCATGTGCTGTATTGCCAGGAAAAGCAGTTTAGTAAACCCACATGAACACACTAGCTCTGCTTCCACAGCAAGGTTTGGGAGTGTGCAAAATCTCATTGCTCACCTAAGGGAATCTCAGCTGTATGGGGCTCCATTTATTTTTACCCACCTACTGCTATAATTAGATGGAGATAAACCTTTTTAATTTTTTTGAGGACAGCACCACAGGTTTGAGAAATAAAGAAAACTGAATGTGCAGTGCAGTTCCCTAGAATCACATCTGGCTCTTCTGACTTTCTGATAGGTGGTTGTTCTGGGACTAACTCACCTTACTGTATGTAAAATAGATCTAACACATACAAGCAATAGTTTGCTGGGCTCCTTATGTAGCAGTGGAGGTTAGTGGCACCCATAAAATAATGAAGATCCCTGTCAGTGAGCAGGGGTAAATTGGTGATTGCTTGTCAGTTGCCAGGAGTGGGATCTGTGTGCACAGTACCTTAAAGTAAGAATAATTACCGTTTCTGTTGTTGAAATGGATGTCTATGTTGCTTGTGTAGATTCCACAACCTGCCTGATTCTGCTTTCCCTGCTTCTGTAGGGTTTTCTTTAGAAGTCTTGTGTGATGAAAATACTGCAGAATGATTGAACCTATACTCCTTCATGTCCTGCTGCACGGATGGAGAGGAAGTGAAGCTAAATAGGCCTCATGGGTACTGGCACAGCACAAATGAAGTTTTCAAACAAAACCTCCTAATTCAAATTAGCATATGTCAGGGAAAAAAAAAATCTCAATTTCCGCATATTCAGAGGATTAAGAAGATAGTATTAAATGTCTTATTCTGTATTTGAGAGGTCCTTCTGGAAAGCAGAGCATTCCAAATGCTGAATTATACTGGTAATATTTTTATGAAGGTTTTGAAAACATTGAAGTGAGTACCATTGACACATGTAATACTGGGGGATAAAAGTGCTCATTATATTGGCACTCAGGGGAGAAGAGCTGTCTACTAATGTGTTTCTACTAATATTTTTTTGTATTTTTTTTTTATCTTTAAGAATGAAACCAAGAAAAATTAAAGAAGATGATGCTCCACGAACGATAGCTTGTCCTCACAAAGTAAGTGAAGTGCTCAGCTTCTGAGTAGATAGTAATTTGTCGATCAGAATTTTGTATTGATGTTTTCTCTTGAGAATGAATAACTAAAATATCTTAGTGTTAAAAGTATACACTCAGTTAAATGTGTTTTAGTTGTCATTCTCTAGAGGCTTCCTTTAAAACCTTTCACTGAATAATATATTATTCCCATTCCTTGTCTTAAGGTTAGTGCATCCCTAATCTTCTGGTAACCATGATGCACAGTCCCTAACATGCTGGTTTTACTGTTGTGATTTCCCGACACCCAAGAATACATACTTGAAAGAATGTTCTGAAAGCTGTTCAAAGTACGTTCCTAAGATCTATATATCCTCTGCTTGGAAACTATGACAGATTTGGAGTCTAGATCAGGAATCAGCAATTTATGGTGCAGATGCCAAAGTCAGCTTTATTGGAAGACTGAATTGCATTCCACAGAGCTGGAAAGTGCATCATCATGAAAGAGACAGGCAGGCATCCTTGAGATATGATTCTGATCCACTGATAGCAAGGAAGCTTCTGTCTTGAATAAATGTTGCCAGTCATCTAGATTGGTAGCCTGTGGCTTTGCTGCATTTTATCCAGCTTTTGTAGTGCTTCTTTTAGCTGATTTAGTCTGTGACTAAAAAAGACAAACACAATCTTGCTGACTTCTGGTCTAGATAAGTGTGAGCCTAAGCAAATAATTAGGGCAGATAGCTATTAGAGTTATCCATTAGAGAGCATGAATAGAAGGCTACTTTCTGACAGCCATGGTGTAAGGAATTTTCTGAATTCCTCTTTGTGCTTATATTGATTTCCAATTCTCCACATTCTAAAAGCGTCATGTTTTTTTGTAATACAGTGTGCAGAGATACAGGAACAGTTATTTCTTACTATACCAAGGAATGTTACCTTCATTTCTTTGATTTACTTTTTCATAGCCTCAACTTCATCTAAACGGGGGGAAAAAAGAATGTTCTATCCTTCCATTTTCTATCTAGTAATGTTTGTAGGCTTTATGCATTTATGAATTCAGTTTAACAAAAGAAAAATATTGTAGCTGTACCAGCTTCTCTCAGAGGCAAGAAAGGACTTAGAAATAAATGCAAAAAAAAGTTGATGGTCTGTTTACTTTGGCACTGCTTTGCCCCACCCAGTTCTGCTATGTGCCACGAATGGTGACACAGTACTTCAAAATTAGCCAAAGTGGTTCTAGTGCCTGAAGAGAGAACTCCTGAAAGTGACATTTCACCCCTTTTTGTAAGAAACAAAGCTTATTTATTTAGGAAAAAAAAAGGACCTGCAGAATTTAAGATTAGCAGTTTAACAGTCCTTTAGGTACTGTTAAATTTTATGCTCCATAACACAGTGGTGTTGGCAGACTAGTCTAATATAAGTTTAAGCAGTATCACTAGTAGTGCAGATAGGATTTATGGTTATTAATAGGATTTTATGAGGGATTTTGAACCTTGAGGAAGACATTTATAAAACATATGATAGATATCTGTTGATTGTCACTAAGAAGTGAAAAAAGTGTAGAAAGATTAGGTAAATAGAGCCCCAAGTCACTGCTGGCTTAAGCATACTCTGGAATCAAAAGCGGTATTCCTCTGTCAATGCAGGGTTGACCCTCAGGTTAAGACTTTTGATGCTGTACCTGAATTAATGTGTCTTCTGCTTTTGGGTTGAGCTGGGACTAACTCACGCTGTATTCTGCTGCCCAGTATCACTTTGTAGGTTTAATCTGCAGCAGCAGTGGCACTCTCTGTCCAAAGGGGGTAGTGATGAGGCTGCTGCCAGTTTGGACAAGGTAGTTCCTGTAAGTTATGTGCTGGAAACCCTCTTGCTCCATTTGTTCTCAGAAATGGGGAGGACAGAGAAGGAAGAGGACAGAATGTTGGGAGATGGTGCACATACCATTTGGTGCTAGGGAATAATCTGTGGTATATTAGAGACTATGTAATATATTGTAGTACTGTAGTTCTCGGAATATAGCACTTTGAAGAGTACACCATAGGTATCCATGAACTCTCCTTCTGTCTTTTGTTTTTTTGGTTGGATTTTTGTTTTGTGTTTGTTTTTTTCCTCTGAAACCTGTTAAGTGCTTTTGTTTGGTTAATTCATTTGCTTCTGTCAGAATCTGCATCTTTTCCATAAGACTGTCCTATTATTCATTTGGCTGCACATGGCTCATAATACTGAGTGAGGAAAGGGTTTGGGATCTTTTTGTTTGGGATTGGGTTTAGTTTTTTTGTCAGCTTTTCAAATGATTAGGGTTTTTTTGTATTGCTTTTAAAAAAGTAAATGTAAGGGATGTTCTTTTCAGGGCCAACTCTTAAGAAAGTATTCAGGATATGAAAGCATTTTAAATGCTTGTACTGTAGCAGATAAAACCTTCTTTATGAGAACTAGCTTATCTACTAATTGAGTTTCACTGTTCTTTTTAAGGGCTGCACAAAGATGTTCAGGGACAACTCTGCCATGAGGAAGCATCTGCACACTCACGGCCCTCGAGTACACGTATGTGCAGAATGTGGCAAGGCCTTTGTGGAGAGCTCGAAGCTAAAGCGGCATCAGCTAGTTCACACCGGAGAGAAACCCTTTCAGGTACTGCTCACCTGCAGGCACGAGTGCCACACCCACTTCCCTGGCAACCCTGGAGACTCTAGCTGTAACCTGGCTGCCACAGGACTTGGGCGTACTGGGGCTCTTTGGAAATGAGATGAGGCACCTGAAAAACTGGGAGTCCCTTTGAGTTAATTAGGCTATAATTTAATTATGTACATGGACTTCTCTTAGAAATTGGTGAATTGGATGTACAGGGGAGATACCTTTCAAAATATGATGTAAAGTTGCCCTCTTTAAAAATGAAGTCTGCAGTTACTAGAGAAGTAAGAAAATGTCTTTCTCCTCATCTTTTCAGCTTAGTGCTTGTGGGCAACTGAGACTTGGGGCTGCTTGCTCAGTTAGTTATCTCATGGTACTGATTTTCAGTAGGGTTTGTTAATCACTTTTCAACAAAATGATGGAGTCACTGAATTTCTTTTCTTTTTTTTTTATTGAGTGACGTGGGCTTCTGCCACCAGAGGTCCCCTGCCCTCTTCATATGATACTCCCTATAAAGTTATTCTTAGTCTTGAGCACATATGTGTTCTCCAGAACACACTTAAGATATGTAGTTTTTTTTGTTGTTGATTATTTTCTAAAATATTCCAGAAACTTGATTTGCAGTCCTCAGGCATTCGATTGAATGCATGCACTGAATATTCTGTGTGGTAAATATAAGTATTGAATACTAAATGTGCTGTCCTTTTTATATCAAGCCCATCTTAAAAGTAAAGCAGGTAAAATGAGAAAATATTTACAAATCATCATTCAAAGGGGGAAGTTCTGATGGGAAATCCTGTTTTGTTGTACAGTTTAGGTACAGTTTCACAAGCAGAGAAGGTGTCTTTAGTGGAAGTGCTTGCATGCATGCTGGAGGTCATTTATTTCCCTCTTTGAAATCAGAAATGCTATTGTATATATACTGTATACTGAAGTCTTATAGTTTTTAGTGCAGTTCACAGGGGATCCCTGCAGCTTCGCCCAGAACAATTTTCAGCCTCCGGCTTCATGTTTGTGCAGTCTAGTGATTTAAAGAAGACTGTTTTCTGCTCAGTGATGGAGATGAGTTCCACTAGCTAACAGTGTTTTTTTTCCCTCCAACAGTGTACGTTTGAAGGATGTGGAAAGCGTTTTTCACTGGACTTCAATTTACGCACACACGTGCGAATTCACACTGGTGACAGGCCCTACGTGTGCCCGTTTGACGGCTGCAATAAGAAGTTTGCGCAATCAACCAACCTGAAATCTCACATCTTAACACACGCTAAGGCCAAAAACAACCAGTGAAAGTTGAGGAGAACATTCTCGAACTCAAAGCATCTTACAGGAAAATCAATTGGAAAGAAATACGCCTCCCCTTTGTATATTGTTTCTAGGAAAGAATTTTAAAAAAAAGAACCCTACAAAACTAAAGGACGTGTTTTGATAAGTAGTAAATAAAAAGCAAAAAAAAACCACACAGAAAACTTGAAGGTGACATTGCTAAGATGATCCACCTTGATCTGTAACCCCGTTTCAAGAACACGGTGTTTTGTAAAGTGTGGCCCCAACCGGACGGGTCAGCTCATGAACTTGCATCAGAAAAGACAATTCTTTATACAACAGTGCTAAAATTGGACTTCTTTTCACATTCTTATAAATATGAAGCTCACCTGTTGCTTACAATTTTTTTTAATTTTGTATTTTCCAAGTGTGCATATTGTACACTTTTTGGGGATATGCGTAGTAATGCTATGTGTGATTTTCTGGAGGTTGATAACTTGCTTGCGGTAGATTTTCTTTAAAAGAATGGGCAGTTACATGCATACTTCAAAAGTATTTTCCTGTAAAGAAAGAAAAGTTATATAGGTTTTGTTTGCTATCTTAATTTTGGTTGTATTCTTTGATGTTAACACATTTTGTATAATTGTATCGTATAGCTGTAATGAAATCATGTAGTATCAAATATTAGATGTGATTTAATAGTGTTAATCAATTTAAACCCATTTTAGTCACTTTTTTTGGAGAAATACTGCCAGATGCTGATGTTCAGTGTAATTTCTTTGCCTGTTCAGTTACGGAAAGTGGTGCTCAGTTGTAGAATGTATTGTACAGGCACTGACCGTTTATTAACACCTGATAATATGTACATCCCCCATGTAATAGAAAGGACAACAATAAAACAGTGGTCCTAAAGAAAGAATCTGGCAGAAAATGATCTGTAAGCGCAGTCAATTTTCTTTTGTTGTCCAGAGCAGTTCTAGTTCCTCTTGACCTCCCAGAAATTGGAAGCTAAATAAACTCAAGTTTCCTTTACTTTGCATTCAATTACAGTGATTTGTGATGCAGTTAATACCACATCAGGTGGTATATCTAAATAGAATTGCTGACTGTAATTCTGGTTTTGAGTGACCTAGACTTCCATTAACTGGAACGATGGATTTGGAGACTTGGCAGTGTAGTGGGGAGTGTTCTGTGTGCCTGGACAGCAACTAGGTAAAACAGTACAGGAAATAACTAAATGGAAACCTTTTTTTAGTCAAGGTAAGGAATGTTGGCAGTAACAATAGAAAGTGGAGGAGTGCTAGGGTTTGGGTGATCATACCAGGAAAAAAAAGGAACTTTCTTCTTTTGGCTAACTTGCTTGAGTGTAATGATAAAAATTTTTGGAACCTTATTGGACACCTTTTGTTTCAAAGCAAGAACTTGAAGTTCTAAGAGAACTAGATGGAGTTGAGTTTTGATGGTCTAACTAAGAGTGGTTACTTCTCATTTGTTCAAGTGTTCAAAGAAAACTTAGCAGATACTATAGTAAAATGTGACAGATTAATAAACAGAAAAAAAATGCAGAGAAATGCATAAGTTATTTTTTAGAGGCATGTAACATATTTTAATGCAGTAAAAAGTGTTGTTAATCTTTTTCTGAATTCTGTTCTTAAAAGGTTCATCAAAGTTTTCATTGCTAATACTGTAAAACTTAATTTTGAGTCCAGTGTTGGTGGTAGTGGCAAAAACATGGGTAATAAAGAAACTGCACTTAAGACCAAGGGAATTTTCATCCATACATAAGTTAATCTGAACACTGCAACTCTAGTCTGAGGTTATTAGGAGTTATTAGCAGAAAGAAAGTTGGGACATTTAATTGTAAAGTATGCGTTAGAATTTTGGCAGTATTTTTTCTTTTATATATAAGCAGTTTTTGAACAGGACAATATACTGAAACTTGTATAGTTATAGTTAAATTAAATTCTGTATACAGTTAAATTAGTGTCTATTCTTTTTGGAAGGAAATAAAATTAATTCAGTCTAGTTCTAATTGACCTTATATTTTTTCTTAAGCACTATCTGTGATGGTGTTAGGCTTACACAGAAATTTGCTTTCTTTGTCATGAAGTCATTTATTGAATTTCAAGGTGTCAGTACTTCATCCTTGAACGTACATTAGGGACTGAACTATGTTACTTTAAACATACATTTGAGAGTAAGCTATGTTAAATATTGATTTGAGGACCAGCTGGGAACTGGAACTGTTATTGCCTCTGGTTATATTGCATCTGATTACAGGGAGACATTTCCATCTAGGCCTTAAATCAGTAGCACTCAATATACTCCTGAGTATAAGTAGCAACACTCAGTAGCTTGAAAGGTCTTGCTTTGTAAGTACCTAATTCCATACTGGGTATGAAAAAATACAAGCATTGAGCAGCTGCTATAACTTGTTTAAGCTTTTAAAGTAGAATTGGCACACCTTGCTCTTAAAACATCCTGCTTAATTGATTCCAGAGTTTTCCTCAAGGTTTTTCAGTGAAGAAATTACAGGATTTGAGAATAGCAACAGAGTTGACTTTGAAACCTCCATTCCCAGCGTGCTATTGAGTTCCTGCATTCCACCACCAATTTGTGAGCGAGTTCAGGTAAGGGGAGGAGAAGATGAGGGGTGGTAGAAATGTGGGTTTAAAACTGGCAAAAAATTTCCATGCTTACTCATTCCACGTGTTCTACTTCTCATTGTACATATACCTTGTTCGGTTCTGCTGCTGTCAGAATGAAAGGAGGCAAAGTCAGACCAACTTTAAAGGTAGAACTGACTAGACTTTTATCTATTTATGGTCTGTCAGTAAATGCAAAACAAACAAATACTAATTATTTGTGGAGAGTGTTTCTTGAAAGGCTTGTAGGAGGACTTCAGATTCAGATTTGAAATGCTAAGATAATAAATCCTTAGTGAAACAGAATGCCAGGACCTCTGAATTTCAGTTATCTCCTGTTTGAAGAGGGTCACTGTGGAATTGAGGTAGTACATTTTGACTTGTCCCTGTAGTGACTGCAAGTTGTCAATCAACAAAGCCAAATATTAAACACATCCTAACAACAGCTTGTCAACAATAATGTAGTTTTAAGGGCAGGTGGAGATCCTTTCTCTCTGCTAATTCCACAGTGGGTAAAAAGCAGAAGATCCAATAATTACCAGAAATGTCAAAAATAACGAGGCTTTAAAATGCTTGAAGTAAGTGAATCCCTTCAAAGTGTCATGGCCATGATAATAACAAGTGTTTCCATGTGCTCATCACGTAGCTCACAGGATATTTTGTCACTATGCCTTGGAAAAAGTGGGGCTGGTTGTTTTTTCTACTCAGTTAAGACACGTGAACTTGAGGACAGTATGTGCTGAATGTCATTCTTCCAATTGTTTCCTTAATACCTCGAAGAAATTTAGAAAATCTGGAATTTTCATCAGGGCTGCTAGACAAATCTGTCTGGAAAGTCTTAATCAGTCAAGTGGCAGCTGCTACTGGCATTGGTTGGTATATAATGTGGGTCTATAATGTGCCATCTGTAACGATGGCACTTCAGAATAAGTTTTTCATCTGTACAGCACCTTCTAAAATCTGCTATGTAATCATGGTGTGAGGAGAGGAGTGAAGCATGTTTGTGTCAGCATTGAGCTTTACTGCACTCATGTTCCTGGAGCACTTAAAGCTGCCAAGGGGAACCTGGGGTGGATTTCAAAACTGAATATTGGGTGTGAATTTTGCAGGCAATAATACAAATAAGAGTTCACTTCAGTATTCTTGTTCCTGGCTGTGTAAATGGAATACTTTAAAAAGTAGCACTTTCCTTGGGAAGAGTCCCAGGGCAAAAGAATGGGAAAGTGAAGTAGAGCAGATGGAGTGCAACCCTGCTGCTGAACACAAGGAGCAGAAACATCTGCACAGTGTCTGTAAAGGCAGACATGAATCGAGCAGGACTGTATGTGTTTGTATTATGTTAGTCAATATTCAGTTTGATAATATGAATTGGTCTAGTGTCAAGTTGCAAGAGTGAGGCTTTACAGCAATGCTGAAAATGCCACCTGGGTGGCTACTGGTTTAATTTTGTGAGGTAATTGAATCAGTGGTTATTTCTCAACTTCATTCTCTTTGCCTAAAGCAAACTATCTTTTATGTGCACTCAGTGATCCTATATTTTTAAGGCAGTTTAACTGAAGAATTCTTTTCAGTCAGTCCTTTACTCTGGTAATTGCCTGGAAAGTGTTGAATTTCCTTTGGGGCAAGCACATCAGGTTCTGTATAAGAGTTAATGTGAATTTTTCAGGTCCTGGTTTCCCCTAAAGTGGCAGGAAAACACTGGTTTGCTGTAGGTAAATGAATAAGATTCATTTTAGCAACTGAGTTTTAGACAATTCCTGTTTTAGGGTTTTCCAAGTCTTCTGTTACTTTTTCCAAGAGAAAAGCTCTAAGCCTGGGTGCTGGTTGGGCACCACAGTTTCTGTTGTGTGTCATGGTGTGGACACGATACCCTCTTGTGAGCTGCTGTTTTCACCAGGTTCCTGTGGCTGCTGGGAGCTCTCCTTGGGGGCGAGCCTGAAGTTCTGCCCAGATGCTGGTGAAT
This sequence comes from Fringilla coelebs, assembly GCF_963513975.1. NCBI lineage: Eukaryota > Metazoa > Chordata > Aves > Passeriformes > Fringillidae > Fringilla > Fringilla coelebs. The sequence goes on along the minus strand of NC_140034.1, from coordinate 12,179,776 downwards.
TTTGGGAGGGAGAGAAAAGGATGGAGAGTCTGTGGCTTTTGCCACCACTCTTGAAGTGATGTTGTAGGTTTAAGTGTGATTCCTCTCTAATCTCTCTGCTGTCAGCTGGCATGTGTCAGTGCTTTGTTTCAGTTCAGGAACTCCGGGGCAGCAGTTTGCCAGGAGGTGGCAGTGAATGACCTGTTTGCATGGCGTGACCAGCAGACAGAATGGCAGTGTCAGGGTGCCCCTGCGAGGTCAAGTGAGTGTCCTGTGGCCTTCAGTGGACCTTGACAGAGAGCAAATTGCCCACACACCACTGAGGGGAATAAGAATTACAATTGTGTGCTGATTTCTGATAGTCCTGAGTTTACTTGTGCACTCATTAAAAGCACCAGGAAGGCATTGAAAATAAAAGACCATAAATAAAAATTGTTGAGTGTGACATGGGTCATATATATATAAATACATCAAATATTAAATAGAGAGTAATGTGGAAATCCAGTGATCAATGGTATTAATGAATGTGCTTTCAGCTGTGAGTGGTTGTTTTGGTTAACTGCTGGACCTGTAAAACATCACTGCTCTCTCCAGCAGAGGCATCCTGAAAAGTCCAAGCTCTTCTGAGGCAGTTTGGGCCTTTGCTGTTGCTGCTCATAATGTGTGCAAGGCCATTGCAGAGATTGCACAACAGGACCCATGTTGCATTGGGGTCCTGCATTGCTGCTCTTTAGGGGATCAGAGATCTCAAGTAACCTGTTTTCCTCCCTGGAGCAGCCCCACAGAAAAGGTGGATTTCAGAAGGTCAATAACTAATATTTTTGAGATAAATGACAGAGCATGTGAAGACTGTGGCATTGTATGTACTGCTTGTTAAACAGTGGCAAATCCATACATGAAAGGTCTTGGTGACCAGCTGAGTCCTTATGTCCTTTGGCTAAAGCTCATCTTGGGGACTGGTTGCAAGACAAATCTGTGTAAAACTGTAGGTTAGTGTTTTGATTTAAGGGCTCACAGAGTCAGGTGTCCTTCAGAGTTGCAGGGTGGACTTGCCGAGGACCTCACTGACCTTTCCCGTGTCAGTTCTGGCTTGCAGAGGTTTTGACTGCTTCACACATGAGGCATCATGCAAGCTTATGCTTTGACTTATTTTTTAATACATGTATTTTTTTCTCAGCAAAACAGAAAATTTGGCCTTTTGATATAGAATCCTTCAGTTTTCAGTCTTACCTGATGCTTTGACTGAACCTCCAATGGATTTATATGAATCCACTGACTCCCACAGCTTTAAAGGGTGTAAAAATGTTCATGGTTTGAAAATGGATTGTAAGGAATAATACTTATGGGAGGTCTTTAGGTTGTCCTCTTGGGTGGTTGGTTGGTTTGCTTGTTTTCATTTTTTCCTCCTGCATAGGTTAGGGTCAGGGGATTTCATCTCAATTTTTCCAGAGTGTGAAATGAAAATGTGCCCAGTCTCTTGGTTAAGAACTGGCAGGGAAGCAAGTAACTGCCTGGATTAATTAAGGGTAGAAGTAATTATTACATTTACCTCCTTTAACTGCAGTTAAAAAGTTTGAACTTTATTACTGGCCTGTTTGAAAGCACCTTTCATAGATTCTTCCTAAGTGAAAATACCCCAGTGCAAAAGGAAGAAGGTGTATGGGCTGGTTGATTGCAGCACTGATGTATTCCTAATCTACAATAAATTCCTAATCTACAATAAATCTCTGCTTAAGATAATAGATCAGATCCTAGAAGAAGAATATTCTGTTTACTTCATACCAACTTTAATCTGGCCAAGTCAAATTACTTGAGCAACACTTATTTCTATTCTGATATTTATAGGAAATGGTGCAGACCTTGAGGTCAGGCTTCATTATGATTTTAGTGTTTTATTGACTGACACATGGATGTGGCTAAAATGGTACAAGTCTATTTTACTGTCAATAAAAAATGCAATGTGCTACTTCCAGTAATAAAAACAGTCATAATAAATTATAATAGTGAATGATAACTAAGCAATTTGACTGTGTTAGTTGTTACATTTTATAGACCCCTAAGAATATTTTGTGAACATAAGAACTTGGCATTCTTCCATTTATATCAATCTATAGGGCATTAGTGTACACTGCAGACTTTGCCTTGATTTCAGTTTATTTATTGATGAACCTGTACGGCTCAAAATCGCTTTCTAGGTCAACTCAGTTAAAACTAGTAATAAACTATAAGAAAGAAAGCTTTTACTGTATCTCTTATGTATTATTGTGCATATTATGTCACTTTTTTTTCTGTTGGTGATAACCACTTTCGGAATTAGTGGGGACAACACTGATACAAAAATGGCAAAGCAGTTGCACAGGGAAGATGAAAATGGCTCATTTTCCTCTGCTTGTCTCCCCTGCACACGCATGAATTCCTGGACATGGAAAGCAGCAGTTTGCTTCCCCTTGATATCAAAGGCTGTCTCCCTTAGGTTTGGCCCAGCAAGTTCTCTGCCTCCCTGTCCGCTTGCTGTGCCCCCCAGAGCCTGTCAAGATCCTTCATCTGTCTCCATGGCTGTGGTGTTTGATAGGGCATGGTGGCTTGGGTAACCTTCTATTTTTCCTGCCTGTTTTTGTGGCTGAAGAGGGGTTGAACTGCACATCCTGCTAATCAAATGCTGTTTGGCATACTTCTGGGTTTTCAATTGTTCTTTAAATATCCATGGATTAAAAGCTGGGCTAACAGCAGCTAAAATTAAACTGTTAACACCTGTTGTCCAGCATAATAATAAAATACATTTCATTTCAAAGAACAAACACCTCTTTTCTTTGCAAGGTCAACGTTTACATTTGTGTCTTAGTCTTTTTCCCAGTATGCTGCCAGTGCTGCACCTGCAAAGGACAGGTTTTCATCCCTTGAATGCCTTGCTATCCCTTTATCTGAGCCATATGGAAAGCTTTATCACAGCATCCTAGCTTTGGGTTGGCAGGAACCTTAAAGATAATCTAATTCTATCTAATTCCAACTCCTCCTGGCATGGTCAGGGACACTTTTCACTAGACCAGGTTGCTCAGACCCCCATCCAGCCTGACCTTGGACACTTCCAGAGGTGGGGCATCACAGCTTCTCTGGGCAACCTGTGCCAGCACCTCAGTACCCTCACAGTGAAAAATATCTTCCTAATAGCCAATCTCAGCCTGCCCTCTTTCAAATAAAGGCCATGACCCTTTGTCCTATTGCTGCAGATATACAGAGAAAGACAAGGCAGAGAGGGCAAAAATCTTGTCATGTTACAGACCTGATAAATAGATTGCACAGTAGTAGTTCTACTATAGTAACTTAGTCAAGAAGTGGGTTCTTTTTTCCCCTCTTTTCCTAAGTGGACATGTTTGGCATGACTCATCTCATTTAAGAACAGGGCAGAGTGACTTGATAGTGAGTTTCATTTTCAGTGATTTTTACTTTCTTAATCCCTTCAGTTATTTGCGAATTGCTTGATAATGGTGTGGAAATGAGGATCTGGGAAGGGAGGACAGGTAGTTCTGTCTGAATTGGCTCACATCTCAAAAATCTATCTGGAGAAAGAACTGTATCATGATTTAAAAGGCTGAGGCTATTGTCTAGCTTGATTTAATAGAAGTCACGTGGATTTCAAGCAAGTGACATCAGACTAGGCTGAAAGCTGACTTTAGCCTCTTCTCAGGCTTGTTGAGTAATATCCAGTGTCCGCTACTGATTATTTAAGTTCCAGATGGATGAATTTCTGGAAAGAATGCTTTAGTAAGCACAGCAAGTAAAACATTATATAGCCCTTTTCTGTTTTAATGATCTTAGTCCTCTAAGGAGACACTGTTTGCTTATTCCAGGCATTTGTTTCTGTTCCATAGTTCAATGTTGAACATAATTGTTGTTCCTGCTGAGAGAACAAAAGGTACTTAACTGGTACTGACCCTGGCCACGGTCAGCTGGAGAGGCAGTAGCCTAGCTGTTTTCAGAGGCAGGAAATGATGCTTGACAGGGTTTGTGTCAGCCACATGTATCTGCCCTTTAAGATGAACGAGTGGAGCCAGCACCTGAAATAACCTCTGAGGAGGAGGACATGAACATACTGGAGTGAGTCCAGAGCAGGGACACAATGATGGTCAGAGGGCTGGAGCACCTCTCCTTGGAGCACAGCCTGGAGAGGAGAAGGCTCTGGGAACACCTTCCAGTACCTAAAGGGGACTTACAGGGAAGGTGGAGAAGGACCTTTTCCAAGGGTGTGGATTTTCAAACTGAGAGTAGGTCGAGATTAGGCAGTGGGAGAGATTCTTTTTTGTGAGAGTGCTGAGGTGCTGAACATGTTGCCCAGAGAGGTTATGGACACCTGATACTTGATTTGGATGTGACCCTGCAGAGACCCAAGACTTGTTCAACCTTGGTGCTGATCAGCACAGATTAAACCAAACAAATGCAGGAGAGGAAGTGTCTAAGCCTAGGGGCAGCTCTTTGGCTCTAAAAGCAGGATTGTTCTTTCAGAAGAGGAAAGGTCAGTCTAAAGAGGTGAGGTCAGGCAACTTCCTCTCTTCGGTGGAGCCTCAGCCAAGCAAGGCCCTGCCCTTGTCAGTGATACACACATGGCAGATACAGAGCAAGTGTTCCCTGGCAAAATCCAGAAAACCCCATCCTCATGCAAGCTTGATTTAACACAAAGAAGCATCTGAGTAAAACATAAAAAACCCACCAAATTTCAAACAGCCAAAGGCAAAATTTAAAAAAAAATTTATTCCCTCCATATATATACAAGAATTGACATACTTCTGTACAAAGGTGTAAATGGTCTTTGCTGTGATTTGTTGTGCATATGCAGCTTAGTAGACAGATTTAACATTCAATTTGAATCTCAGTGCAAGTAGGCACTAAAACATCCACCATACCTTCAAGGTATAAAAAGACATACCAATTTTACAGGTTTCTCCAGCATATTTTGTTACAGTGCAAAATGCTATGAAATAACGCTTCTTTAGAAAATTCATATATATTAAACACATATTGCACTTGTCCCAACCAAAAGTGTAACAAGTTTTACTTACTAGTTTGATATGTTTTAAAACATTGCTCACACATATACAGTCCTTCCTCCTGGCTCTCTGTGCCAAATATGTGTAGCTTTTAGCTCAATTCTTAAATAACTGTTTGTAGCTCTTTGGCTAATTCAATTCTTCTTGAACAGACTGGTGAAAAAAAATACAGCAGATTAATGTAACAAGAAAATTCTCAAAAACCCTTTTCAGTCTTCTTTCCAGTAGCACTGTAACTAAATACATAAAAATCAGTATTGTTTAAATTCATAATGCAAGTGTATTGAACAGTAACCATTTCAGACACTTACACCCCCGTTTTCTGGAAAGGTATGAAACCTCCAGTCCTAAATATGTACGTATTTCTAAGATACTTCAGGCTGCTAAGCTAACATTGCACCCACAAACATTTTGTGCAATACCACAGGCAGGACTTTGACTTCTGTACATCACTGGCTGCTATGGGGCATGTTGGGAGAAGTGGTGCAAAGTTGCATTTAATGTTCAGAGAACAAAGTCCATTAGACTGAACTACTCAATGCAGTCTGTGCACCCACCAAATGAGAAAGAGGCGAGGGCAAACGACACCAGTCCTACTAGACTCGAGTTTCCCTAGATCCTTACAAGCCTTGAGATTTAAGGAACAAGTGCATTTGAGTGCAGATGCTAACTTTGTGCTTAAGATATTTATTCAAAGCTGAAAGGTCAGGGAGTAACTTAGGTACAAATATTTTTGTTTGTTTGTTTTTTACAAATCAGTATGAACAAAGTTGCTACTAAACCCATTGACATATAAAAGCAAAGGAAAACTAAAACACTGGACTAGCTGAATGCTAGTCCATGCCTTTACAGTTCAGGGTTACCTGCAAAATGCCTCCACCACTAAACTTCTTCCCCCTTCTTCACCTTAGAGGAGTACACTTGCTCCTGTCACATACAAAATGAGTATTTCTTTCATGAAAACACTTCTGCATTCAACTCAACTCAGTCATTCAGAACCTGAGTGAAAGAAAACTTGATTTCTGGCGCTAGAACACTCTCCAGAGTCTCTTCTGGAGCCACAACAGCAACTTTCCAAGGGCAGGTCCCCCTCTTACTTGAATACTATTAGATGTGGAGTCCCGAATAAGGCAAAATGCTGCTTATACAAGTAGTGAGATGAAATCCTAATTTGACACACTTAGGAATTCTTTATACAGATAGCATAAATCTACACTACCTGTGTGGGTCAAGTGTCCACGTTTCACAAACCCAACCAGCTGGGCTTTGGATGGGGAGAGCAAAGAGAGAAGGTTCACAAACTGGAAGGCTGAGGGATTACCGGAGCCGGCTCGCACTCGGGAAGGTTGTCCTCCGACTTCATGTACATCAGGAACACGGTGACAGTGGCAAAGGTGGCTGCGTTGACGGGAAAAGCGCGGAGGAGCGTGGAGGTGAGCCCCCTGGTGAACACCCTCCAGCCCTCCTCGTGGTAGCTCTTGCGGATGCAGTCCAGGATGCCGCTGTACTGCGTGACGCCCCCCACGCCGTCGGCCTGCAGCCGCGACTTGATCACATCCATGGGGTAGGTGGAGAGCCAGGACACGATGCCCGACATCCCCCCGGAAAACAGCAGCTTGGGAATAATGTAACTGTCCTCGGCCTCACAGCCCAAATACCGAGTCATGCAGTCATAGGTGAGGAAGTAAAAGCCAAAGCTTGGGGTTTCTCTAATGAAGGTAGAGACCATGCCCCTGTTGATGCCCCTCAGCCCTTCCTTCTGGTAGATTTTGATCAAACAGTCCAGAGAATTTTTGTAGTTCTTCGTTTTCAGTTTGTATTCTCCTGTTCCTTGAAGCTGCATCCTTGTCTTTGCCAGCTCCATGGGACAGCAGATGATGCACTGGATGGCCCCTGCTGCTGACCCTGCGAGGAACTGGTTCAGAGGAGTGTCTTTGCCCAGAGCACGGAGGGTGTTTCCTTGCACGCCGAACACCAGCGCGTTAATGAACGTGAGTCCCATCATTGGCGACCCAATACCTTTATAGAGTCCAAAAGCCTAATGGAAGAAGGGAGGAAAAACCCTTTTTAGCAGTGGTGTGAATAACCTCCTCAAACTGCAGAACACAGCCTTTCTGGCTCTCCCTTGTGCCCCATCAGGACCACCTTGTTTTAGAATAAGAATTTCATCTCTGCCTAGGACACAAACATCTAAGCAATCTAGCAGTACAAAAATGTAGTTGAACACATTCAGAAAAGAATCTTGCTCCAACCAGAGATAAGTTCTCTGGCAAATTATATACCTTTTCTTTTTAAATAGCTCACTTAAAGCCCGAAACCAACTTTTTAACAACGGTCCTAAAGTTTCAGCAGCAGCCAAAACACCTCCCCAATTTCTTCACTCATTGTTTAAATTCTCAGAAAACTAGTAATTTAAATAACTTCTTATTTTATTAAAGAAGTTAGCCTCAAAGGACCATCTTCTTACTTAGTGATCTTCTTCCCAAAGTTTCTGGCAAAGTTCTGACTACAATATCTGCCCTAGGGTGAGGGGAGGTTCAGAGTGTGCTTTATCTCTTGATCTTTAAGATTTGCCAGCTTTGTTTTAAACAGCCTTCCCACCCTCCTGAGCCAAAATACACAAAGATTAAAAAAAAAAACCAAACACACAAAGCAATAATTTTATACTTACAGATTCTTGCTTTATGATGGACTGAAAGCAATGGAAAGTCCCACGGTAGAGAGGTTTCTCTACATTTTGAACTTGCAGACGGACCTACAAAAAGTTGTGTGAGATACCAATTTGTACATCAAGAACAGCCTAAAGGGTAAGCTACTGTCTTGTACCTATGTGGAGATTTTCTATAGCAATGCATATGCAAGAGCACGGGCTGGACACTAGAATGCCATATGTGGCACAATAATTTGAATAATCTTGTGTTTTCAATTAAGTTAGGGGGTGAAAACATGAGGGGAAGAGGATCATTAACTTCTTGTAACTATTAGCAAACCAGTAAGTGGAAGGGTACATTGACATCTAGAATTTCAAACAGATGCCTTCCAGTACAGGCTACAATAGGGACTTTCTTGACCTGCCAAGAATACTTCTGTTCACACTAAGGAATACCTGTGCAAACCTGAGACAATTTAATTAAAAAATTATTTGCAAGTCAAGCATGAGATTAAGATAATTTTAAAGGGATGGAAACTTTCTACAGTACCCACAGTGTTTCTAAATGCCAGATGTGGGCCCATTCATTGAGATCTGATTTTTTTTTTTTTCAGAGGGTAGCTGGGCAGTGACTCTTATAATGTCTGTCCTGGCATAAGGGAAGGAGTAAAAAGCCATTTGTCCTTTTAAATTTTAGTCTGTTTTAGTTTTTTAGCCTGCTGAATGCAAGTAATTGATGAGGGTGTAGCTGCTTCAAACCTTCAAATGCTCACAATCAATCAACTTTTCAAAACTGAAACAGGATGTTCAGCTGGAGAGATAAATGCTATTGTAGCTGCTGCTCTTAGGAGATCCCTTTTCTGGATGCTTTTTAACCTATAATGGAAAATTTCACTTCTGTTTTTTCATGCTTATTTGCCCTCAGCACACTTTAAAAGAGTCTCAGTTCTACCTGGCTCAGGCAAAGCTCTACACTCAGCAATGAAATCAGTTGATGAAGTTATAAATTTGTGTTTGAACTCTGCATGGAGGGATGCAATGATCTTCAGAAAAGAAGCTTATCAACCCTGTAATGCTGCTGCTGCAACTCCAGGGCAAAAAACTTTAGTCTCTTATTCTGGGCAAAAGAAAAAATTTACATCTATGTGAAAGATTCCTGAACTTAATTTTTTTTCATGATTGCCTAAAGTAATAAAAAACACCACCACAGCAATGAAAGACTGTCATCTATGTGTCTAGAAAATGGTTTATGGAGGTGGTTTGTCAGAATCCTATATTCAGGTTAGCTTTCTTCAAAGCAAAAAGAAATTGACAGTTTTAGTGTTTTTCCTACAATGTTATTTTATGCTTTGTAAATCAGAACTTTAGTTTTCAGTGTTGTTTTAATATGTACATTAGTGTATGCTAGCCACAGGGGGAGGCTGACATCACCTTGGGTCTTGCAACATCTCAGCATTAAAAGCAGGCTTACAGCAGGACTCAAAGAAAATAAATTCTCTGTCACTTCAAGTGACTTTTGGGAGTAGACAGACTGTCAAAACTGTTAAAGAAGCAGGTCCACAAGCAAAGGCAAATCTTAACAAGCTGTCACAATTGCACAAACAAAGGTTTTTACTCCATTTACAATTCACTGTTATTGTTTCAAACCTTGTCTGTGACTTCCACACATAAGGGCTTTGGGGGATTTGCAGCTTAAAAACTTTCTTACTTTATCTTTTCTGCTTGTGCTTAATAGTTTAGAATTAGCCATACCTATGGGCTAAATTTCCTAGGGGCATACAGCTCCCTCTATTTTTGTCTAAATAATTTTTGAAATATTAACCAATTAAGCTTTGCTGTAGGGTAGAATATTTAGAGTACTGACTCCCCAGGTCTAAGAGTGAAAGTCCTCTTTCTCTTGAGCACAGTGCTGGTCCCACAAGGGCACCCACATCACCAAACTGCCACCTGTGGCAATGAGAGCACATAAAGCTTGCATTTTCATGCATGTCAATGCCATATTCATCAAGATCCTTAGTGTGTACAGCTATAGGAAAGATGAATTGTGCAAAGTTCATCCACCTGTTCCCTTCACTGCCCATAACCTAGCTCCCTTCTTATGGGAAAACACTGTTACTAAGGGTTTAGGTCGAGGAATGACACCCAGGAATTTCACATCGCGTAAAGGCACTCGAGACTAAATACAGAAACTCAAAGCACTACATCCTCAGAACAGTCCAAGCATTTAATAATGTGGGAAATCAGTGACTTCAGAAGTATTTGAGCAATGAAAACATCATCCAAGAATATGTAGTGGATAAGACCTCAACAGCAGTGTGCTTGAGATTTGGTTTTAGAGGCACTGTGTGTGGGAGTGCATACAGCCAGAAATGCATAGCAGAAAGAAGGTTCAGAATAAATTCTACATTTAAAAAAAAAGGGATATTTAAACCCCGCTCCCTCCATGCCATAGCTGTAGAAGAGGGACACATCAGTTTAAAATTAAAAAGGGAAAAAGCTTCATAAGTCTTTCAGTTCTTTACTTGAACTAATACATTTGGGAATAAATTAAGACTGAGAGAAACAGAAGTGTTCACCTGGGCTATACTTACTAGGTAACTCTCCCGTGATGAGGCTTATCTGTCATCTACAACAAAGTAACACTTTTGCTGTTAATGAAGACAGCCCCTAGCTCAGAAAGTAAAGGCAGTTAAAAGCAAAAAAGCAATTTTATACATTACATCAACAAACCAGGGATAAAGAGTTTGCCAGTTCTGAGATCAGCTCAGTTGCAGGTTTTGCAGGGTGACTTCACCTGCTTAATGTCTACCTGTGTGTCCCACCATCCCCCTCCCAGCTCTGTCAAACACTAGCACCAGCCAAAAAACACAAAACCAAAAGAGCTTAAATGCCAAGGCAGATGTAAAACTTTGGCTTATCTAAGCAGCTTTCCCATTGTTCAGTTGTATTAAAAATGCACAGTCTAAGGTGACTAGCAGCTAGCCCTTTAAACACTGCAGAACAATAAAAAGTTAAGAATTAACACATATACATACACAAGTTATGCAATGTCTTTTTTTTTTTTTTTCCTTAAAGGGTGGTTAGTTTTTCCACATAGCTGGCTATGCCAGCTAATAATACAAACATTAGTATTTGCTTTAACAAAATAGAGATAAACACATACAGTACCTTCTAAAGGATATGAAAATATAATGTGTCACACTGGATTTCATAAAACATTTAAAAACAAATTATTTGCTCTATTGAGAAGTAAGATGCTTTTTTTCCCCAAGCTGATACATCTATTTTGCAATGCTACATCTGCTGAAACCAGCATGGGGGCCCCAGTTCTTACAGTTAAATGTTCAGCTTCATGCAATAGAAGCTGTTCCACTTTAAAAGAAAACAAAAAAAAAGCAACAAACAAACCACCAGCTAAAACCCACACATGGTTACCTTTAATCTGACATAGAATTTTAGCAGTTTTACTGGATTCAATGAAATGATTGATCACCTTCAGTTAAGCATGTAAAACTTGGCAGGATGGGAGAGAAAAAGACAGTTGGCCCTGTACCACCATAATAAAAATTGTGTGAGTCTGGATGATGCTATTCCTGAAAATATATTCTAGAATTCAGCTGAATTATTTAACTGTCAAATGTACCACATTCTGAGCAACAAAAAGACAGATTTTACTGCTTGAGCAGCTTGCAAGGAGGATCAATATCCACTAACTCAGGAATTCTGTATTGAATTAACCACGTGCTGGAATACAGAATGTGCTGGGGTCCTGGGTAACACTATCAGCCCACAGCCTCTGCATATCTAAATTCAGCAAGGTAAAGGTGTTCCAAATATAGATCTACTACGTGGCATGCTGTCTGCTGCAGTCAAGTGACCTGATGTATTACTTGAGCAGGGAATGCACTGATCTCTCTTCCATTCTGCAGTGCAAGACTGTGGATAAGGCTGCCAAAAGATGACTCAAATTGTCATTCTGTTCTGAAAAATGGGCCTGGGCTTCTGAGAGCCCTGCTTGAGGGACCCTCCAGGAGAGCTCAAATCTTGTATTTATGGCAGCTGAAGTATGTGTAACACACACAACTAACCATCAGAAAACCAATTTTAACTTGGAAAGTTAAATAATAATACTCGGAGGAAACAGCCCCCAGACAAGCTCCATACTGTAGATTTTTATTGACTTCCACCTAGTGCTATAAATTAAGGAGTAATAGCAGAGCTTGAAGGGAAAACAAAACACCAACCTTTCAACATACTAACTAAGTTGGTCTGAGTTACAAATGCAGGGAGAGGCAGTTTTAGCAGTTAGTGCTAAACAGCTGCAGAGAAGCAAGCTTAGAGCAAAATTTACTTCAGTGCAAGGTTGTACTTCCAAATATGACATTGTTGCTGCACTGAACTTGCAGTTTAAGGCCAAGGTTTATGTTTACCAAGTTTTCACTTCTGAAGAGCTGGAGATTGAAGAATCTAAAACAGTAGCTGTGGAGGCTTGCTCCAAGCTTTCCCATGCAGATTTACACTCCTACAGTGTCTGGGGATTTTTGTTTTTCCTCCCCCACTGCTTGGAGAAACTAAGTTTCCTACTTAGAGGCAAATACATTTCATAATCAACCCACCTTAACAGTGTCAAAGGGGTGTCCCACCAGCACACCAGCAGCACCTGAAATGAAATAAATGCCTTGGTCATTACTCTGAAGTTTCTTCCTGGGCCTGGGGCTACAGTAGGACCACCAGCCTGAGGTGTGAGTGCCCAACACGGTTGGCAAACCGGTTAAAAAGCCTCCTACCAAGTCAGGAGATAAGAGATGTACAATTCAGTCCTTCAGGCCAGTGCCAGGTGCCTCTGTGCTGCCCAGGAAGGCTCTGAGCCCCAGGCAGGGGTCGAGCAGTGTGACTGCAGGCTGTGCCACACCATGGAGCGTGCAGCCTGGACTGCTGGCCTCGGCTCACGGCAAGTCCAGCAGGCAGAAAATGCAGGATTCCTCTAAAACACCATACTCCATGTACATGTCACCGTGCACAGAAAACACGTGAACACCTCTGAAGGCAGCAGAGCATTAATGCTCTCTGCATTCATGGAATCTGGAACAGCCTTTCCAGGCGTGACAGCAGCACCTGCAGAGGCACCACACGGTCCTGAAAACCTTTGCTTTTTTCTAGCATCAAAGGACTTCTTAGAAGCCACGTGCAGGCCTATTAGTTACACCAATCTGAACACAGGCATTTTGCAGACACAGGCTGGAGCAATGAACCCTCTGGCCCTGCACTTCTGTGACCCACCAATCCCCAATGACCGCTGACAACAGCGAGAGCTGCAGGAGCGTCCGCGCCCCTTCCCACATCCCGGGAGGAGGAGGAGAGCTGCCCTCCCTGTCCGGGGAAACCCCTTCCCTCATCCCGGGAGGAGGAGAGCCGCCCTCCCTGTCCGGGGAAGCCCCTTCCCGCATCCCGGGAGGAGGAGAGCTGCCCTCCCTGTCCGGGGAAGCCCCTTCCCACATCCCGGGAGGAGGAGAGCCGCCCTCCCTGTCCGGGGAAGCCCCTTCCCTCATCCCGGGAGGAGGAGAGCTGCCCTCCCTGCACAGGGCCTGCCCCAGGATGGTGCAGCCCAGGTTGTTTGAGGCCAGCACGGCAGCAACACAGCCCAAGATAGAAAACCAGCAACGTGCACTGTGCTCGGCACGGAAAGGCCAGCGGGACGGCTGACCCCGAAGGAACCCTGGCAAGGCAAGGAGCACTAGGATGAAATCAGAGAGACGCTGAGAAAATGAATTTAAAACATGTTTTCCAGGTTGGCAAGAAAAACAAGAGCAAATAGCCGAAAAGACGCGAGAATAAGCCTCCTGAGCACAATTTACCGATTGCTAAATATAGCAGGCGGCAGGCGGGGAGTGCAGGACGCGTGTCCGTGTGTCCGTGTTCGCCCCTCTCCATCTTAAACCTGCCCGGGGTCGCTGTGCTCACGTCGGGGTTCCCGACCGCGCCGCGGCCCTGTGCTCGCCCCACACCCCCATCCCCATCCCCATGCCCCGCTCCTTCCAGCCCCCTCGGGCAGCCCCGGCACGGCCGCGGGGGGCTCGGCGCGGAGCCGGGAACCCCCGAGCGCTTCCCCGGGCCGGGCTCGGCCCCTGCTGCAGCGGGGCCGCTCTCACCGCCCGGCACCATCCTCCGCTCCCAAAATAACAGCGCCGCGCCCGGCCCTCCCCGCCGACCTGCCTGCCTTTCTTCCGCATTTTCAAAGCCTTTCGCTCTATCCCCTTCTCTATTTCCTACCTTTTCATGTTTATCCCCTTCCTCCCCTTTTCCTTTTCTAGCCTTTTTTCTGCTTGCTTTTTTATTATACTTTTCCTCTCACCCCTTCTCCCTCTTTCCTCTCCCCCTTCCCCACCATTTTTAATGATTATTACTCTCCCCCCGCAGACGCCGACACTCACCGCCGACGCACCCCGCCAGGAAATCCAGAGCCATGCCGGCAGCGTGGGCCCTGCGCTCGGCGCTCTGCCGCTGCGCGCCCCCCGCCCGGCCCTTTCTACCCTGGCCGGGGCCGGGCCGCGCCTCCGGGGGCGGGGGCCGAGGGACAACTCCCCCCGGGCCGCCCCCAGCACTGGCGGCCGCGCGGGGGCGGCTCCCGGCCAGGGACGGGATGGAGATGCCGGTGCCGGGAACGCCGAGACTGCGCTTCCCTCCGGCACCTCCCTCTTCTGCCCCCCCGCCTTCAACCTGTCACTTCTTTCTCTGCAACAGCTGCGCAATGAAGCAGTAGGAAAGGCTGAAAAAAAATTGGAGGAGGTGGTTGGAGGGTGGAGGGGGCAGAGCATCCCTCGTGTGCGCATCAATAGCACCTCAGTTATTTTGGGTGCCCGGGGAGGCTGTCCTGGGTGTCTTGCTTTCTGGGAGAGGCATCCCTGGGTGCTTGTGGTTGGAAAGCCTGAGGAGCTGATAGCATGAGGAGAGGGTGCCCATTTTAACAGGGGTAAAATGCCTGCCAGACCTGTTACAGGGAAAGGCTGGGGGAGTCAGGGCTGTTCAGGCTGGAGAAGAGAAGGCTCCAGGGACACCTTCACACAACAGCTCGGGCTGGAAGAGACCACAGTGTTGGTTCTTGTCCAACCTTCCTGCTTAAGCAGCGTCACCCCAAAACAGGTGGCACTGGATTGTTCCTGTTCCAGATGGTTCTTGAATACCTTCACTGAGGTATTCACCTTCAGACCCTTGCTGGGAAATCTGTTCTGGTCTGCAGTTGCTGCCCAGTAAAGGAGTTCTTCATGCTCAGGCGTGCATCAATTCCTGTACATTGATTTCTGCCTACTGTTGCTTGCTCAGCACCACCAATGAGAGCCTGGGTCCATTTTCTTGACACCCTCCCCTCAGATACTCAGAGACATCGACTGAGTCCCTTCTCAAGGGTTTCTTCTCAAGGCTGAGCAGGCCCAGCTCCATCAGCCTAAGAGATGTGTTCCTGTTCCTGGATTCTGTTGCCCTTTGCTGACTCACTCCTGGAGCTCCATGTCCCTCTTGTACTGAGCAGCGCAGAGCAGGACACAGCACTCCAGGGCTGAGCAGAGGGGCAGGATCACCCTCCTCGCCCTGCTGGAACATGTCAGAGGAACTGTGGATGCCCCATCCCTGGAAGTGTTCAAGGCCAAATTGAATGGCACTTCAAGCCACCAGTTCTAGTGAGAGCTGTGTGTCCCTGCCCATGGCAGAGGGGCTGGAACTGGGTGGTTTTTGAGGTCCCTTCCAACCCAAACCATGATTCTATGATTCTATTACCAGACTCCCCCCCAAAATATTGTCCCAGAGAGGGGAGGAAGGGTTGCACCAGCAGATATGGGCCTTGTGCTAAATGCTGACCCCATGGCACAAAGGGAAGCGTGGGGATGAGACCCTGTCTTTGATGGTCCAAGCCACAGACGAGTGGGGCTTTGCAGAGCCTGGGATCTCAGTGCTGCACAGCACTGCTGCACTTCACCCTGCACAAGGGGCCTCTCCCTCCCCACAGGCTTTTCTTGTTCTGCATTAATTCTGCTTTCCTGCTAACATTGCCTGGCTTCAGGGTGCCCTGATGCCAGAGTGCTTAAATGGGGAACTCAAGCTGTTGACAGTTTGAAAAGGGAGCCCTGTTTAAGCTGCTCGTTATTTCTGCAGGCAATGTCTGAGAAAGGGGAATACCAGTGGCCCAGAACAATAAGTAGCCTATTCCAGCTTTGCTTAGAGTAACAGGATCTTCTTCAGGGCCTAAATTAATTTTAGAGTGTAAATTCCAGAAGCAGAATGGAAAAGCAGATAGGTGGATTTTTATTCCCCTTTTTTTGTTTTTTTTTTTTTTTTAATTGCTTTCCATGATATGGCAGGATTTTTTTTTAGGTGTAGCAGCTCCATAAAAAAATCAATAAAATCTTGCAATGGAATAACACATTAAAAATCAATCCAGCTTTTACCTTCAGTGCAAAGAAAGCACACAAACAAATCAACAAAGACAAGGATGCTTTCAAACAGGTCTGAAACTGTTATAAGAAGAAAAAAAATGAGAATCTGTCCCAGATTAAGCAGCTCTTGGACTACCATTACAATTAATAAGTAGACAAGATGTCTACATGCATTCAATCAATGTAAAGCACTCAATGAATCCCTGACATTTCTCATATCTTCCAATCCAATGCTGATTTGGGTTCCTCCTCATCTCTAAAACCCATCAAATCGAACCAAGCACCAAGGTGTCTCTAGGATGGTTTGAGTGCCCTCATTCACATACCTGCCCTCCCTGGGGATGAGCAGTTGGAACTAGAGAGCAGATGGGCTGGTCCTGCCCCCTGACACAGCATCAATGGCTTTGGGAGCTGCCCACTCCTGCTCTACCACCCACCTCCTAACAGGAGCCTTGGGTTTTTCTGAGCTCACACATCTACAGAAGTACTTGAGACCAGACAGAAATCCCTGGCCAGATGTTTTTCCTTTAGCATTTTATGCAAGTAGAAGTGGAAGTGATTTTCTGTGACTTGTATACCCTGGGTCCATGGAGGAAGCTACAACTATGTGCAGAGTTTTGTAGGTGAAAATCTGGATGTTATAGGTCTCTGTCTTGTAGCACCAGGCTTGGAAGGATCAGCTTTGCCTAAAAGGTTCCTGGCCAAACTATTTTTAATCTGTTATTTAAATCCTCTGATCTCCCAAGCAATCTGCCTCAGAGGAATTACCTTCTCCACCAGAAGTGGTTTTGTAATTCTAATGTTTGCTCACAGTGGTTAGGAAAAACATTTCCTCTCTCTTTGTAGGCACTTCTAGGCTATCTGAAGATGGTTTCAGTCTTAGTCTTTTCTTCTCTGAATTCTATTAATAATTATCCTCTGACCTCTGAGTCATCTTAGCCCCTCTTTCTTCAGCTGATGTGGAGTTCCTTGAACCAAGCCCTAAGGCCCTGCTGAGTGAGTTCTGGGAGATTACCCTGGGTATTTACAGACAGCACTCTTGTTCATGTATCTGAATATGAGATCAGAAATTCACAAGAGACATAACATAAAACATAACATGACATGACATATAACTTACCATGATACGATATTGTTCACTTCTGGGCAGCCTGTGACACATGATGTGCTCCAGGTCCCTTCTGCTGGATCAGCTGTGTGGCACACTGGTCCCTACCTTGACCTTGCAGGTTTTTTTCTGTAGTTGTTCTTAGCTGTTCATGCTAAATTGCTTTTTCCAGATTGCATTTCCAGTTTGTCAAGATCACTTGAATTCTAATCCTGCTGTTGATGTTTGTGCAGCCCCTCCCAGGTTGCTGCAATCTCCCAAGGCCTGTCTTGTTCCTGTATGCTTGAGCTGTTCCTAATAAGCTTTATTTAATTTGACAGAATGTTTAATTCAATGCTGCTGAACCCCATTGCAGCACTTCAGAGGGGTGGTGGCCACTTTATGAACCAGTGCAGGGAACATCAAGGGCTCGTTGGTACAAAGTCTGAGATGTCCAGGGCTGGTTCACTAAGGCATGAGCATGGCTTTAGTCCCACTGGGGAGTTTGTCTTTTGTTCTTTTTTTCTTGCTTGGGGTTTTATTTTGTTTTCAGTTTCAAGTTACACTTGTGAGGCAGTGCTGTGTGAATGTGGATGAGTTTATTCATCTTGTGTGGGTGGGACAGTGAGTCAATAGAGATGCTTGTATTTGTGTCATAAATGGAAGGAAGTATTAGAGCTCTTACAGCTGGGTGGTATTTCTTAGATCAAGTATTTTGAATATTCATCCAGGGCCATATGTGTGCAGTATAGATATGATTTTGGAGAGGACACCTAACCTGACACCAAAGGATTTAATGGTTCTCCTCTTCTCTCAGGCTGTTTCCTAGATTTTTCATAAGATGTGTCTGATCTTGTGTCTGCTTTGTTGGTGTGCAATGCCTCTGGCTCAGAGTGTGACTCAGTGCCTGTTGGGACCCTTGTGCCCTCCAGGCTCCATGGATGAGGCTCAGCTGTGACTGCCTTCCTTCTCCTTCTGCTGAGGCTGTTCCAAACACAACTTACAACTGCTGGGGTGCATCCCCGGAGGGCTGGAGTGAGGGGTGGTGCTTTTCCTGCTTTCTTCTTCTTCTTTGGGACCACTGATCTTCCTCACTGCATGGCAAAATATGGGCCCCTCAAACAAAGCAGGCAGAAAAGAAAGAGCCCAGAGCAGCCTGGGGAACACTGAGTGCACCAGCATGGACAGCAGCTGCACTGCCATATGCCTGACAGAAAAATTATAACTTATCTAACCCTTCAGAAAACCTCTCACCTCTGTCCCTTTGTCCTTTAGGTGGAAGAGGCTTTGCAGATGCTGCTGGAGGGGTGAGATAGCAGAGGAAGTTTCTCCTCATTCCTGTGGCAAGGAGTGACCCTGTTGGCTGCCTGCTGTCAATGGCACACAGGGGAAATCTGTGAGAAGGTGCCACCAAACCAAACCTGCTCAAGGGGATCAGGAGCCTAGGGAATGGAACAGAAAAAGGCAGAGAGCAACAGTGGGACAGAATAAACACTGCAGGTAGGGATAGCTTGGAGCAGTGGGGCACAGTGAAGGAAGGAACAAAAATGTGGAGTTGTGATGAACTCGTGGAAATTCTGGTGGCAGTGGCATGCAATAAAATATGCATTGTTGACTCAGGTGTTTCAAAATCTTTCTGTTTGCTTGTGAATTTGGCATCAACAATTGGCCCTGTCCCAGTAGAAAGGTCCCTCTACAGTGTGGAGAGTGGTGGATGAGGGAGCCTCCACTTTGCTCCCTAGAGCTTTGCTGAGGCTTGGCCAGCTCTGGGCCTGCCCTGCATGGGAATTCTCTTTCATGCAGCCTTCTGCCCTCAGACCCTTCCTTAACTTCTGAGGTTAACTGCTGCATCATCACAGCTTCAGCTGTCATTGTGTTACCCAGAAAAATCATCAGTTTCTCTTTCTATTTTGAGCTGTGACTGGATTTTGAACTTCTTAGCACCTTCTTTGGTTCCCTGAATCACTCTTCAAAGTCTCTTACGGGCAGCAGCTGTGTGCCCCACGTTATGTGACCACGGGTGGCACTCAGACCATGTGCAACGTGAACATTGTATTTACAGCACCCAGCTGCTTTGAAGGAAAACCTTGCATTTCCCAGAAGCTGCAGTCCAGCACAACCAGTCCAGCACAACCAGTGCTCCACAGAAGCTGGCATCCAAAGCAGTGACAAATAAATCCAAGTGGTGAAATGAGAGAAACATTGGGGCACATTGTACATAGGAAACCAGCAGGCACTGAGCTGCTGTAGAGAAGCACCTTTGTCTGAAAAATAATCTTCTCCAGGTGAATGCACTGGGTACCTTTGTGTAGGTTCATTTTCCTGGTCCATTTTCCAGGTCCATTTCCTTTGTTTTCCTAAACATTCTTGTGTTTGCTGCCCTACTTGTTGTTTGCATTGTCCCACTCGATGTTATGGTATTGGGTCAGATCTGGGGGATACTCCAGAACCTCTGGATGCAGCTGTGCTTGAAGCCAGAGCTGCTAAGGCATTATTCTCAGGGGACTAGATGCCTTTATTATCCATTAACTTTGTGACCTTGGGTGGCTTTAGGGTATTCTCTGACGTCATTATCCCACTGGCTTCAAAGGGACTGCATACCGTGTTGAAACTTCCCAACCTGATAAAATCCCTTGATAAGACTGGTCCTTCAAAGCATGAAATGTAACTGATGCAGCTGTACAAGAGCTGAGTGCTGCTGAGGCAGAGTGCCTTGCTCACAGATCTGCTGGTGGCTGGAGGCTTTGTGATCCCCCAGATTGTCCTGCTCAGGGTCCCAGCATGTAAAACCTCTTCTGCTCCCAGGGAAATCATGGCAGACAAACACCTGCCTTGGCTAATGTCTGAAATTGAGCTTACCTTGCTTGGCTAATACCTGAAATGCTGAGCTTGTGAGAAGCAGAGGCAGAGGTGCTGGGGGACAGTTGTGGCTTAGTGGCTTAGTATGCTCTAAGCTGTAAGGTGCCCTGAAAAGTTCAGTCCAGCTCCAGCTTTTCATGCTTTATCCTGGTAAAATGGAGACATTTTTATTACTGGGAACACACACCTTCTGGAAAGCCTGCCCCTCTCCAGTGTAAGCAGAATTGGCCAAGTTCTGACATGCACCTTCTGTTGTTTGTCTCAGCCTCTGCTACACGTGTATGTGGATTAGTTTGGGTTACTGGCATGTTGGAGAAGAGGAAGAAGCATAACCTGCACAATAAACAGTCCACAACATTTGTGTTCATTCTGAGGAGGAATCTGTCCCTGTTCATAATCAGTTGTCTTGTGCTTCGTTGGAAATACAAAACCACAGCAAACCCCTGGGTGATTCCCTGGAAGCAGATGAGAAAGGAACAGACCAAAAAAGCAGCAAAAGCTGCAGATAGGCATGAGTCCAAAGTCTTTTCCTTGGCATTGTCTTTGTTTTCAAAGATCATACATACTTTGGGTTTTTTTTAACTAAACTTCTGAGTTTTCTCCTTTTCTGTCATTTTTGTGGTCAGCAAGAAGGCTCCAAGAGGGCTGGCTACACACGCCCATGCTGAGTCTTGTCTCCTCCCATCACAGGTCCCATCTTTGTCTCTGGCCTGTGATAGTACTATGATGGCTAAGAAATTATAATTTCTTTTTTAATGCATATTTGGGCAAGGACCTGAGTCCAAAGTACTTGAAGAATTACAAGGATTATGTTCTCTTATATTTGCTGCAGGTGGAGCAGGTTTCTTAGCTGCTGGCCTTCTTTGGAGAAGGCCAGAAGATGCTGCATGCCCATGCAGCCAGGGAGGCTGAGAGCAGCTCTCCAGCAGAACCCAAATGCCATTCAGCACCACAGCTGGAAGATGCCAGTGGCCACTGAGGCATGCTGAGATAAGAGAGTGGCACTGAGTGCACTCACCTGAGCTAACAACTATCCACCAGCCCAGCAGCTCTACTCACCTTTCCCTCTGCCAGTTACTCAGTCACTCAGCAAATACTCTTGTGATTGGTGACAGTGAGCAGAAACTGTTGGGAAATCATTTGGGAAAGCAAGATAAAAGCTCAGTAACTGGCATCTTTATAGCATTTTTCCAGCCTGAATTTGCAGACAGTATAACCTAAGCCTCAGGCTGTTTCTGTGGGGTAAAAAGGTGCAATTATGCCTATTTAAAGATAAGGAAACTGGTAATACTGAATTGGCCCAGGGGAACTAGGCAGAACTAGGAGAACAACCTCCTGTGCCTGCCTCATGGCTTTGTTTTAAGTTACCCTGTTCTTACAGGAACCTTTCTGTGAGGCTAATGGCTTTTCACTGCCAACAGGTATAAAAATATATTTTCAACATCATGTATTTGAAATCCTCTGGCACAAGCTGTATTCACATGCAGAGTCCATGACTGGGAGACTAGGTTTCCAGCTAAATCTAAATCTAAATCTATGCTAGGCTATTTAACAGAGTAGGCACACAGCCACTAAGGTTTTGTCTGGACAAATCTTTAATATGTTGGCCTGTCTTCAAGGCAACCTCCTGCTGGGTCATTTGTGGGCTTCCAGTTGTTATGTGGAATGTTTGTTGTTGTGGCAGCCTTATAGTAAAGACACCCACTTCTTGTAAACCGAAAGAACAGGCTTGGCAGGATGAGCATTGTGCCTCTACAGAGACTTCCCATGAACTCTGGAAGTGGACACTCCTCTGGCTCCTGAACAAATAAGGCAGGTGATAAGTGAGACTGTGCACTTGCTGTGATACTCAGAGCCTGGTACTCTTAGTTCTGGTGTCTGACTATTCTTTGTTAAGGTTGAGAGTGCTCCTGAAAAAAGCTATAGAAACTTCTGGCTTAGATTTTCATTTTTCTCCTGCTTGGGCCAATGGAAAAAGTCAGGTTAATGTTGGAGGCACAGGACTGAACACTTGCTGCTGAAATGGGTCTTTATCTGCACTAGGACAGTGCACACTGCTTGCAGAGATTGGTGGCAGAGCTCCCTGAATTAGTATTGATCAAGTTAGGATGGGTATCAGAGGCCGTTCACCTCTGCCCCCCAACAACAACAATGTGGGGTTCTTCTCCAGCATGAAACTTGCTTTGTAGCTGTATTTTTAAGGGACATACTTTGCTTTTCAGCTGTTTTCTATTTCTGCAAGATAACATTCCTCTGAATATATCTCCCCTCAACATAAGCTCATTATAATGCTGGCATTTAGAAGAAGTTCTCTTTTCTGAACTCTTTGGTGCCAGGTTTTTCAGTTAAGTAACCCTTTCCCATGTGACTTTAGCAGCTGATCTCAAAGTCCCAGACAATAATGCCTTATAGTTCTAGAGCTGAGTTTTCTTTCTAATTTCCAAGTAGCTCTGAGGTTGTTAAGTCATATAAAATCATCTATTTATTAAGGAAGAAGACCATAATTGGCTAGTCAATAACATAGCATCTCATAGATTTTTCACTGGTGTAAAGCAGAGGTCTCAAGGAGACACAGTTTGGGAATATTGCAAAAAAAAGATACAGACATAGATTCTGGAGAGAGCACTGATGGTGCACCATCAATATCAATAAATAGATTGGGAGCTTGTCTCTGTTCCTACTACAGCAGCTGTGTTTTACTGTCCAACACCTGAGGTGCCTCAGCTGAAAAGGCAGGGGCTTGCACATGAACATGAAATAAAGAGTGCTCTATTGCTTGGTGGTAGGGAAAAGCAGGCCAGGAAGGTGAGTGCCTCCCTCTGCTCCTGGCTCTCCACGCCTGTTGCCGAGTCACTGACTGCATCTTCTGTTCATTAAAGCGCAGAAAATGTGCAAGAGGTTGGAAAGTGGCTCAAAAAGCAGTCAGAAAGTCAAAACAGTCCTGACATCCACCACAGCAAGGAGTTCTTTTGCAATGCTAGCAGTGTAGGCTGGCACAGAATCCTTCCTGAGAGCTGGCTGTGGTGGTGCACTGTCCAGCTTCCTCTTTTTACCATGCATCTCAGGGGGATGTAATCAGGGCCTTCCAGGGGCTGAGGGGAGCCTGCAAGAAAGAGAGGGAGAGACTTTTTACAAGTCCCTCCTTACATGTGGCAGCAGGTACAGGGGGGTGGATCTGAGCTGAAGGAGAGCAGGCTTAGATTGGATATTAGGATGAAGTTCTGTGCTGTGAGAGTGACGAGGCACGGGCACAGGCTGCCCAGGGAAGTTGTGGCTGCCCCATCCTTGGAAGTGTTCAAGGCCAGGCTGGATGCAGCCCTGATCAACCTGCTCTAGAGTAAGGTGTCCCTGCCCACAGCATGAAGATTGGAACTAAGTGATCTTTAAAGTCCCTCTCAACCTAAACCTGATTGTATGATTTTGGGGAAAGATCTATGTAACACTTTAAAATTTCAATATATTGATAATTTCACAGGGGTGTTTGTGGAGGATGGGTGCTAATATTGTTACTTCCACATTTTCCCATTATTTACTCCTGAGCAGAGACTCTGAGGAAGAGTCTGGATCCTTGCAGTGTCTTCATGGCAGCGGACACACAAGTTATGCTGATGAGAAGATTAGGTACAGGGAGATGGAATGCCTTGCCCAAAGCCAGAAAATCTGTGACTTCTTAAATTACTGCAATAATCTTCAGCTTCTTGGAAATGTACTATTTTCCCTCCCCTTGGGAACGTGTGTAGAAACACTGCAACCTCATTTCAGCTTTCCAGAGGTGAAATCACATGTCATTTATACCTGATGCACTTGCCAATGCTCAGAGTGCTTTCCTTACTGCTTCTGTTTGTTTTGCTGTGAGAGTCCCGCTGTGAGTTCTCAAGTCCTTGGAATTATTGGTTTTCCTTTAGTACCTGAGATAAAGGACAATGAGCTGCTTTGATTTGAAAATCCATAACACAGCTGGAGCCAGGAGGTTCCACCCCCCATCCCACCCCCAGCCCTGGAGCCAAGGGCCAGCCCAGCCAGCTCAGCACTGCTGCTCTCCCTCTTTCCTGCTCTGCAATGTGCAAACAGCCCGGGGGCAGGGCGGGTAACGCTGTTTGAACAGTCCCTCCAGTCAAGGATTTTTCCAAAAGAAATTGGGCAGGAGGTAATGGATGTGCCTGTGAGTGCAGTATTGCACAGTGCAGGTGGGAGGGAAAATGCAACTTCTTGTGGCAGGAAGTGAGGAAGGAGCATTTTCTCAGCAAACCTGTCTGGAGGAGCTGGCAGGTGGTGGCAGAGCCGAAAGAGGACAGGCTCTGCAGATGGAGTTGGTAAAATCCTGACAGCAAGCTGGGGAAGAAGACAGTAAAAGGAGGCCCCTGCTATTTTGTCTCACCTGTATGATGCTATTTAACACTGACTGCCTGCCTAAAGGCTCCCTTCCCACCTTTCCTTTTGCTTGTACCATCCTCTAGACCCTCTGACACTTTGCTGTGGAGCAGTTCCCTCTGCCTGGGTGGGCAGACAGCTGCCTCCTCCTGTGAAGCAAATGGAGTGTTTCACCCATCACACACTGGGCAAAATTAGGGCCTTCCTCACTTTTTATCACTCAGTCTCATGATTTCCTGCAGATTGCTTCCTATTGTCAGACCTGTGGTTTCATCTGGCAGCACCTTCCACGCTCTGCTTTCTCAAACCCTCCTGTGAAATTGGCCCATTTTGGACAAATCTCTCTTGAACAGTTTGCTATTGGAGGAAAGAAGTTGTGACTTATTTCTCGTGGAATGCTATCCCTTGTGGAGGCTCAAAATTTGTTTGGTGCCTGATCTTCTATGCCCTGCTTTGAGAAGACCACCCAGGTTAGGAGCAGGCACTTTCTCTCCTCCCTGCCTAGATGTGGACCATGGTGTTTATTTGCAATCTAGACAAGCAGTGATCCTTGGATCTGCAGTCCTTGGACACTGTGTCAAAGTGGGGCAGGAATGATTAATATTTCATCTTGGAGAAATGCCTGATAACTCAAGATTTCTTTGGGATGGATTTTCTGGGCTGTCTCCATTGATCTGCAGTACTGGTTCTGGTAAATTAATGAGGCTGGTATATCTCTGAAATTTAGGGAAGAGAGGGTGGAGGAGGAAGCTCCTTCAGAAGAAGAAGAGTGAGACTTCAAGGACTGTCTCTGGGAGGAGTACTGGTAAGGAAAGTTGAATTGCTGCCTTGAGGGTTCCTCTCTTCCCCAGGAGTTGGTCTGTGCTGTTTGGAGGGTGCCAGCAGAAACACAGCCTTCATTTCTCACAGGGGGTTTCCTTCACACAGGATTACACCTCCCTCAGTGCTTGCTCTCATCTGAGCACTCAGACCCTTGTGTGGGGCTCCCCTTCCAGAAGAGCCTTGCCCTGCTGCCATCCCATGGTGCCCAGGCTGAGCTTGGCAGTGGATCCTGTTTTCCCCCAGGTCCTGACTGCCACCAGGAGCAGAGAGCGCTGTAGTGGTGACGGTGTTGGCCTGAGGCTCATGTTACTCTGCTCAGCCCTGGCTCCAGGCAAGCAGCTCTGTGTTTGCATTCCTCCAGAGCTGGCTGTCCCAGTGATGCCTGCATGATGCCTGCATGGGTTCAAGCCCCAAAATATTCTTATTTCATATGGACGCCTTCTAAATGACCTCTGTTTGTAAAGCAACCCCAGTCAAATGGAAAACCTGACCTCTCCTGGTATACACCATTGAAGGGACCAAAACCATTATCAAAAGGTTATGGAGTCAGATTCCTGCTATATAAAGCAAGTGACATTTTGCTAGAAGCGTTGGTGTGAATGGATGTTAAAAAAATAAACAAAGGATTAATTTTCTTTCACAAAAGGAGGGGGGTTGGGTTGGTGGGGTTTTTTTTACAATCTCAGATGATTACATGAGGAAGATTCCCTTTGAGCTGTTCAGCTCAGCCAAAGAAGGTAGGAATTTTCCTTGGTCTTTTGATATTTCATGGAAAATACTAATTAGCCCCAATGCTTTAATTAGCCAGTGTGAAATGCCAGCCAGCCTCTACTTTCTTGCTGATATGGCAGCACTCAGTGCAATGTGTAGAAAAGCCCACCTTCCATGTGCTTCCAGGCTGCCTCTGCACAGGGGACTCTATCCTTGTCCCTGTGTGCCACTGACACCACAGGTCCCATGGTTCTGCTGCTGGAGGGGTTCTGCAAGGACAGCAGCAGAATGGGATGATGGGAGAAGAGGAAAAAACAGATTTCCCTGCACTTGGCATGCACAGGCTGTGGATTAACCATTAATAACTCCTGTATGGGCATTAGGTATAACAAGGAAGAGCTACTAAATAACCCAGTGTGTTTTTGCAGCTACATTGCTACCTCTCTAGATAATATTTTACATCTGGTTTTAAGTTTTTTGCTGTTCTTGCATGATGTTAAACTGGAATAATCTGTTGTCTTCAGAACAGAAAGCATTCAGGGAAAGGATGCATAAGAAATCACAGGAAGCAAGTTAATAAAAGTACTTTCATTTTCAATTCCCAGAAACCCTGTGCCCTCACAGAGAGCTGTGCTATATGTCACTGGCACAGCAGCCCCAAAACACATGCTTCAGTGAGAAATATCTTCCTGGAAAATGTGCAGGAAATGGCACAGGGTATTGAAATCCTCATCTCCCCTGCAGAGCTGACCCAGGGGGCAGCAGCCGTGAAATTTTCTTTTCCCTTTGCTGCCAATGTACCTTGGCTCTGACCCGGGAAAACCTCTACAAGAGGGGTAAAATTCAGGTCACGGCTTGGCAAGCCCTTCATTGCATCAGGACTTTAGTTTCCAGGGTCTCTCTGGGCAAAGCTTAACCTCCCACACGCAGATGAGGCACACTTTTGTAATGGGACTGTTGTGCAAAACCAGGCAATATGACATTTCCTTGAACTCTTGGTTCCCTTTGATCAGCAGGTCTCTCTACAAGGAGCTGACATTGGGAAGGGGGTTAGGAATCTCAGCAAGGAATGAAGAAGAGCTGCTCCAGGGGCTGGGAAAACTATGCCGCTGCTGTCTGAAATAAAAGTAAATACTGTGGAGGTAGTTAGATTAATTACTGGGGTTCACAATTTGCATAAATAATGAGTGGGTAATAATCCATGGGGATATATGTAGAAGTTAGGGTCAGCTTCAAGCATCAGGAAAGTCAGGAAAAATGGCTTGGTAAAGGCAGAAGGAATTTCCATCATTGGAAATTCATCAGAAGGAGAAAGAGTGGGCTGGGATAGGAGAAGGAGGACTCCTGCAAATAGCCACAAGTGCAGCATCTCCGTGGTGCCGGCCAGCAGCGTCCTCGGACAAACAAGTGTGGAAAGCTGTTTTCTGGGGCTAGGAAGCACAGCAGGGCATGGCCCCCTCACAGCCAGCCTTACCCTGAGAGTCACCCCCCCTTGGGACTTTCCAGGCAAAAGGGCACCGGGAGCAGCAGCCCGGGCGCAGCATTTCAGGGATTATTTATTCACTGTGTTCCTGGAACAGCTCCAGGCTTCCCAGCTCTGCCACCGGCGCACAGATTCATCCAGTGCCCGCAAGGCTCACAATCCCAGAGGCAAGGGCAGACCGTAGGAAGGTGATTCCTGTTACAAGCCAGTCTCTCTGAAGGACTGGCAGGGCTCTGGGAAGACGGAACCGGATCCTCCCTTCCTCGTCCCTTCCCTTCCTCCCCGGCGCTCTCGGGGTGGTTTCGGCAGCAGCCGCGCTCCGCATGGATTTCATTGCTGGGGCCATCGGAGGTAAATGCATGAATTGGTGCTTGCTGAGCAAAGCAGAGAGCTGTGTTTCCTTCTCGTTCAGTCTCAATAGCAGAGATGTGAGTCTTGATGGGGCTGCTTGTTAAAAGCGTGTTCTTTCTTACGAAGTGGGAAATGTCATCAGAGCAGGCTCAAGAGCTGTGGAGAGGCAGCGCTGCAGCTTGGTCAGCTGAGGTCATTGCCTGCAATCTCCTCCAGTCTGATTGCAGTGGGACAGGGTAAAACTAATGGGAAGAGACAGAGTGTAATAGGTTTTGTGCAGATACAAACCAGCTTGTACAGCTCTGACAGCGAAACCCTCACGTGTCTGGCATCGAAGGGTCTCAGCAGGGATGGTGGCTCTGGGGGGCTGAGGATGTGATTTGTGAGACAGGAGGGGAGGAAGCACCGTGTTCTTACTGCATTCAGATTGTCTGGATGAATGCCCTTTGCATTATCTTAGGTTAAGATGTATTTGCAGTTGTGATTCAGTGCAGGCAAGCCAGGCAGCAGGCTTTGATCTGGGAGAAAGTAGGTTAGCTGTATATAAAAAAAGTAACAGGAGAGAAGTGTGATTAAATTCTAGACATTTTTAGAGCATGTACTGCTCAAAGCCATCTTTGTTTTAAATGACAATCTGTACCCATTGGTCTCAGTTCTTCGCTGAAATCGTGTTCAATTAGTGAAGTATACAAGGTAATATATACCTATATATACATATAAATAAAATATACCAATAAATACCACAAGAAAAGCCTTTGGGTCACCACTGACAGAAAGGCCAGGTAAACCTACCAGGTGGCTGAGACATCCAGCCCAAGCCTGTGTGACAGATCTCACTTTGACATTTGCTGAAATTTGGCATTTTCCCTCCCCAGGAACAGCCTGTGGTCCTGCTGCAGGTGTGTTTGTCCTGGGAAGGACCATGCTGAGTCTTGCCTTGCCCACTAATGGCTCATCATGTGCCAGGGGGGAGAGGTTTGGCATCTCAGCAGCATCCAGCCCTGGAGGTGCTTGTTGTGCCCATGCTTGGGGTGTTGGTTCTTCCAGGGGTGTTGGGAGAGGAGGATACAACCAGCCCCACCATGATGGCTTGTCTTTCTCCTCCTGTTTCCCTTCTGACTTCAGAGCACCCTGTGGAGAAGGAAGCCTTGTCCTAGGGCTGGCAACATGATGTCCACCCCAGAAGGATTAACCAAACCTCCTCTCAGACTTCATGTTCATGGTGGGGCAGAGATGATTGTATTTGTTGCTTGGACTCCTTTGCTTTTTTAGCACAGTTTGAGACAGGTCACTTAAGGACAATCTTCTTTTGCAAGGGAACATGAAGAGCTGAAAACAGAGTTTGAACATGGTATTTCACCTTGTTTTTCTGCCCTGACTCTCATGCAAAGCCAGGGTTTGTGCTGTGACCCCCTGTCCAGGCTCCAGCATCGTGTTCTGCCCAGCCATGCAGCAAGAATCTCCCCTGTGCCCTGGACACAGGCTCAGCCTGAGGGCTGAGCTGTGGAGATCCAGCTGGGACCAGAAAAGTCTTTGCTGGTTGTAAGGCACTTCACTGACCTCAGTGTCCCAGAGGGCAAGATTTCCATCCTGTCCTCTATGGCCTGCTCAGAGCTTTTCCAGGAGGGTTACTGCAACTTCTCACTAGCTGGCAGAGGTGGGATCTTGCTCACAGGCACAGGGAAGGTGCCTGGCCAGGGCTTCTGAGGCCATCATCCTTTCCCTCAGGTGGGACAGCTCCTGGGGTTGGACATCTATCCTGCAGGAACTGGGATGGTTTTGGGGCTGAGCTTGTTTTGGGGTTTATGTTTGCTAGAGCTGAAGCAGTTTTCATGTTCCCAAGGAGTCTGTGAACCCAGCTAAGGAGCATCAAGCAAGTTCAGGCAACATAAAAAATAAGAGTTTCTGTTTAGTAAATTACACTCTAGTGACCTAGGTCTATTTTCAGAGTGTCTTGGAGAAAGCATGGTTTAAGTACATCTGAAAAACAGCAGAGGTCATGCCCGTTTGAATTCCAGCCTCTGGCTGCCTCAGGCAGCTGCACAAATACTGTGCATCACCTCTGGGCAATGGGTTCTGCGGCCATGAGATAAAAAACTCAGCACCTTCAGCCCAAGAAACAGTGATCTGCTCTGGCTCCAGACAGACAAAACATGAGAGAAACATGCTTAGTGACTGGGGAGACTTTCTATGGCCAGCAAGCGTGGCTGGGTGTTTTAGGAAGCAGTCCTTCCTGGCCAGTAAAACTGAGCAGGAGGTTGGACTGGGGACCTCCCGAGCACCCTTCTGGCTTGAATTTTCCTGTGATCCCATGCATGCTCTCCAGCCCTGGGCCGTGGCAGGGGATGGGGATTGATGGCTGGGGCTGGTGCTGGCTGCAGGATGACTTGACTCTCATGTCAGGATAAAGATTTGGGGAAGCAAAGGCGAGGTTTACCCAGTGGTGGTGATGCAGCAGGGTCTGCAGCAGGGCTGGGCTGTTCCACAGCTGGGAGGTGCATGCAGTTCAAGGAAAGATGAAATAATTCCCCTGGAGAAGGAACATGCTGTCTCCTCACAGACAAAGCAGCTCCTGCTAGGGTCGTATGACTGAATGAAGCTCAGCTTGCTTAGGGTCTGTGCACTGATGTTCCCAACTCTGCACAAAACAGAGGGTTTTGAAAGTTGCTGTCTGCCCATCCAGGGCATGGACAATGATCCCTGCTTCTCCCTGGGTGTCTCAGCCAAGGTTTGCCATCAGCTCTGAGCTGTTGCAGCCTCGTGGGCTCTGTACAGCTGCCACTTGTTCCCTTGGGATTGCCACCCCACCAGAATCTCTCCTCATTTGAGTTGCTTGGTCAGAGTGACCTGACTCATGCAGGGACTGTGAGTGATCCATTTTGTGCACTCTGTGTTTGTAGGGGGTGCTGCTGCAAGCTCTGCTCAATAGCTGGGAATATCTCAGATCAAGGAGGCATAAAAAATGGCTCACTAAAACCAAAAAAGGTAATTCCCTTGGTTTTGGTATTTATTTTTGTCACAGCTGATGCAGTGTTACTCAGCAGGAGTCCCACAGGAACCCTCTCCTGTATGCCCACTGCTCATTGCTGGCCTTCTTTGATTTTGCTGTGCAAACAGGGCATGTGTGGGTCATGCTATCTTCGTGCCAGGCTATTTATACCATGTGAGAGTGTGCAGAGCCCTCATTCCTCAGCCTCTGATAGACTTGGCCGAGCTCCTCAGCTCTGACAACCGCTTGGAGTGCTTTGTGCCCCTAAGTAGCACAGTTCCTGGCAGGTTGGGTTATTTGGAGGTCTGGGGGATTCACATCTTTGCTGGGAGCAGTGAAAAATTTGCTTTTATGGTCTCTTCCCAAGTGGAGATGTTTGATCCGTACTGGAACCAATCTGATGGGGAACCTCTAGGCTGAAACAGACTGTTTAGGGCCACACACTCTGCTGCTGTCTTTGTGTCTTGTCGTGTGAGCAGGGTGATTTCTCCAGAAGGGAGGTCAGTTCTTGTCAAACACTGACCCAAATCATCCTTGGTATGTGATCTGCATGAGCCAAAGCTCCTACCTTCCTTATCCAGTGGAGTGAGCCAGGACTTAGCTGTGCATGCTGCCCTGGGTCCCCAGCATCTGGTCAGCCCATGCCCATCTCCTCTAAGGTTCAGGAGTTCTGAAAACGATGAGATGTGTCAAAACCCCCCAGCTGAGGTGGGGTGCATGGCCTGGGGGACTGCAGCTGTGAGGGCAGCACTGCCATGCTGGCACTGACCCATGTGCTGCCCCTCCCTGGTGGCAGTGTCCCTGTTTGCTCTGGCAGGAACCTGGGACAGCACAGGTGTCCCCAGATGACTTTGTGCATTGTCACTCTCTGCTTGGACCTGAGCCATTGCCTCTCCAAGCCATACTATGGCTTCCCCCTTGCCCTCTCTCTTCCATCCCTGTCCCTCTTCCATCTAGGCCCTTTTTCCTCCTTCATTGTTGTCTATCTGGTGTCAGATTTGATAGATGTTTTTGAAGAGCAAACCTCAATTTTCTGCAAGAAAGATGCTGTTGGTTGTTCTCCTCTGAGTAATGCACTCTGGGATTGTCTCCTGGTGACTCACAGCAGCAGCTGCTGCTTTTCTCCAGAACATGGGAGAGCTTTCCAGAGCTCTCAAGCAGCCATGTCATCAGAGATGAACATGCCCACACCAATAACACATTTTTAAGTAGCTTGGGTTTTAATTTTTCTTTTTTGAATAACTCAGTGAGAGGCAGCTTTAACAGCTGAGGCACTAGATGTATCTCTGAATGCCTGATGGGCTCATCCAGCACTTCTGTGAACTTGATCTCTGTCTAAATAACTCACGTGGACACAGCTCCATTGTTCTCCAGCCTGACTTGCTCTCAGGTGGCTTGGCAGGTGATGCACTGGGAGGAAGTTTGCTGGTCAGCACCTTTATTACCTGCTAGCACTTAGCTCAGAGCTGAGAAATGCAGTGAGGTGAGATCTATTTATTATTGCAACACAGAGAAATCCGTGGTGGAGCTCTTCAGCCCTCCTTACTGGCCATTAGGGCAGTAGCTTTGTCTCGGAGGATTAATCCGTATCCAGCGGCTATTTTAAGGCTCTAGGAGCGAGCGGGGCTGTTGCTGGAGGATTGGCACCGGCCCGGGGCTGGGTGTGCTGTCACGACATGTGATGCTCAGCCGGCCGCGCTGGGCGGGCTCGGCAGCCGCTGCCTCCGGACACTCCCAGCGCTAATCCCTGCCTGCCCCAAATCCCGCCGAGCCCTGAACGCCGAAATTGCTCCAGACTCTGTGAGTGGGGATGCTTGGTCATAGTTCAAAGATTCTGTAGTGCCCAAGTTGAGAGGGGAAACAAACACAGCCCGGTATCCTCCCTTCATCCTTCTTGGGGCAGTGCTCTCAGTCTGGTTCCTGATAAGTTTCCCATGCTCTGTTTCCTCCTCTGGGTGAGCCTTGGTCACACACAGAAATCTGCATTTTTCTCTGTCATTCATGGCTCAAACGTCATTACTGGAGCTCGAGAAGCCCGGTGCCAGGCACAGCTGGGCTCTGGAGCTGTTTTCTGCTATTCCCCAGCGCCCTTCTGTGATGGGTGAAAAAGTCTGCTGTGACATGTGCTGTTAACCATCTCTAACATATTCTCTGTTTCAGGTGGTCTAAGCACAGCTGTGGGTTATCCACTGGACACAGTAAAGGTACCTGTTGGAGCTTTATTTCTTGACTATGGAACAAGACCAAAGAGGCCCTTTTGCTTTCCACCTCCTTTTCAGAAAAATAGTCCCATGATAATACTTTATCTGCATGACATCTCCGTATCTCACTGTATTTGGTTGTGTTTGTCTGTAAAAAAATAAAAGAAATTAAATTGTTTGGTCACGTTATTATATGGTTAATTATCTGGTTTTCTGCTATGGCATTTGGTTTTTAAATTTATTTTAATATGATACCTGCATTTTAAAGTTGTCCCTGTATTCCTAGGTGAGAATTCAGACTGAGAACCACTACAGAGGATTTTGGCACTGTGTTCAGGAAACATACAGGACAGAAAAGGTGGGTATCTCTAAGCAGCATTGCAGATGCCAATTGCAGATGCCCTGTTTCAGAGCGGCAGAGTCACCTCTGTCAGTTTGGGGAGGGTGGGCACCAGTTGCATGCAAGCATCAGTTGGGAGAGTCCTCAGGGTGAAATTTAGCTTTGCTGATGAGCTGTAAGGTGGGAATGAGTTTTGACTCAGCAATGTACAGCCAGTGCTTTTGAGCAGATGCTTTCCCACGCCGTTCCCCCTTAAATTCGCCTTTCTCCTCTGTTTCCCACGAGGTCCGGGGGTTTTACAAAGGGGTGACCGCCTCAGTCCTCGCTGTCTCAGTGGTTTCCTCAGTTTCCTTCGGCACATACAAGAACGTCCTCGGCGCCCTCTGCAAGCTGCGCTACGGGGCCGCAGACGCCAAGCCGTCCGAGCTGGATGTTTCCCTCGCCGGAGCCGCTGCCGGCGCTGCCCGGGTAGGTGAACAGCCCGCAGGGAAAGCACAGCGAGAGATCTTGGTCACCAGCACAGGCGGCTGGAAAAGCAGGGAATGTTTTTTCGGTCCGGGAGGCCACGGGGGAGCCTGCAACGAGTCTGGTGGGTTTGTTTTTGCAGGGGAGGTCATGCTCTGCCCTCGCTGCCCCTTCAGCGGTCGCCTCCGTGGCGCGGCCGAGTCCTGCAGGGCAGCTCGTGCTGGATTTGGTTTGGACGCCAGAACGCTTAAGGACGTGCCATTAACATGACACAGAGCTTGGCAGCAAACGCAGGACAAGGAAGAAAACACAGCATAGGCAGCAAACTCCCCCAGTGGCTGCGACGGTGTGTTTGTGTGAGACAGACAGAACTGTGAGCGAGAGCGCTGCAGGAACGGGCAGAGCGCAGCATTCCCAGGCGTTAAACTCCGCAGGGTACCCCGGGAAGAGATGCTGCATGGAGAACAGGCAGGGCCCGAGGCGGGGTCCGGGAGATTCCCACGAGCAGATGAGGGTGAGCATCCGCAGGGGCTGTGAGCTCATCCCATCACAGCGATGGCAGGCTGGGCAGGAATGAGTGCCTGGTCACAATCCTCTTACAGAGCAGCCCAGATGGTCAGGCTTCTGGGTGTTTCCTAGCAGGCAGGGTCTCAACATGGGCTAAATTTTTATAGCCTGGATGGTCTTGGTTCAAATACAGGTACAAGTAAGAGCCTTGGTGCATGCTACCCTATGGCTAAGGACATCCCTCTTTCCACACCCATCTAGTTTAGCAAGTAGTTACAGGTATTTAATATCCTGTGTTGATTCTGCCTGGCCTTCCTCTCTGCTCACACAGGTGTCCTGCTGCTGCTGCTGGGTGGAGCAGCACAGACAGAGGGGAGGAGGCTGGAGCTTGCTGGAGCTCACAGACAGTATTATTGCCTGAGAAGCTGGGAGACAAGAATTTACAGGATCAAAACACTGTTTAATTGTGAGGGTTAAAATGCCATTCTCTGGTGTTGCAGGTTGTGTTGACAAACCCTAGTGAAGTGGCTAAAGTTCGGATGCAGACTCAGAGGAACCCATGCCCTTCCACCACACATCAGCCTGTTTCCAAGCCAAAGTACCGAGGGTCTCTGCACTGTCTGAAGGTCATCATCAAGGAGGAAGGTTTTGGGGGTCTCTACAAGGGCTGTTCTGCATTACTCTGCAGGGATTGCTCTGCTTCTGCAATATATTTCCTTTCCTATTCTGCTCTGTGTGACTGGCTCACACCAGATGGGAGAAATAAACCAGGTGGGTATTGGGAAGCATCTGGCATTACCTGCAAAAATGGCTTATTTATTCCCACACTAAGAGGGAAACCAGGCTCTGGGCAAACACCACCCAGTACCCATAAAACCTCACCCAGATCTTCATGAGGAGTTGCTCTGTGTGTGCTGACTTTGGCCCCAGCCCAAGGGACAGCAGCCTGCATGTGAGGGCTTCACTGTCCCCACCTTGTCCCTAAGCAGCTCCTCCTCCTGCAGGAGGGGTTCTTACCACACACTCTGGTGCCTGGAATGTGGATATGAAATCCTGTTCATGTGAAAACAGGCTAACAAGGAATTAAACATGGACAAAGCTCCTGGGAGCCATCATGGAGCTCTGACAAGGGTCAGCCCAGAGCTTGAATATGAGGCCCAGGTGGAGAAGGTGAAGACACTTCAGGG
Source organism: Fringilla coelebs (assembly GCF_963513975.1). Classification (NCBI taxonomy): domain Eukaryota; kingdom Metazoa; phylum Chordata; class Aves; order Passeriformes; family Fringillidae; genus Fringilla; species Fringilla coelebs. The sequence goes on along the minus strand of NC_140034.1, from coordinate 12,144,306 downwards.
TCTTAGTTGTGATTTGGCTCCAAAAAGTAACTATCCACTTTGAGAAAAGATTGAATAGGTAAGATTCAGCAAAAGAGCATCTCCCTAAGAGTTATGAAAATTCAATCCATCTGAGGAAGGTGTGAGTGCTCTCAGGCTGTACCACATCTAATTCACACGGTGTTCAAAGTGTCACACGTGCAAAAATTCTCTGAGATCACTGTAAACACACAACTGCAAGAGCTGCACAAAATAACTCCTAAAAAACATGAAAGTTACCAAAGTTTGTTGTCAAATCTGACATGGCTGTAGCTGAACAAGATGCAAGTGAACTGCTCTTCTCCCTTCACTCTCTCCTGCAGGTTTCCTTGTTGTGCTGCTTTCTGGGGGTTTTGCTGGAGTCCTGGCCTGGGGATTAGCTACTCCCATGGACGTCATCAAATCACGCATGCAAATAGATGAATCGGAGCAGCACAAGTACAAAGGCCTGATCCACTGTGTGAGGGAAAGTGTGAGAAAGGAGGGGGCAAAAGTGCTTTTCAAAGGACTGGGTTTAAACTGCATTCGTGCCTTTCCTGTGAACATGGTAGTGTTTGTAACATATGAAGGTGTACTGAGATTTACAGATCACTATATAAACAAAAAATAGCTTGTTCCACTCTGTCCAAAGTGTATTGTATTTATTTATTTTTTGTGAGACAACATCCACAAACAATTGTTGAATTGATGGACAGCATAAGAAGCATGGACATTTCAGCCCAAAGCTGACAATTAATGGCTTTGTTTTATTCTTAACAGGATTACAAACTCATCAGGGAGCCTTGGCTTCATATAAAACCCCCCTTTTATCTCATTAAGGTATTTAGACTGCAGCCACTGCTTAGGCCCTTGAAACATTTGTGAATTTTTATGTTCTAATAATTTGTTTGTCTGATCAGGGGTTTTGGTAAATCAAGTAATTTTTTTCTACTGGCACAGACAATGATCCTCCCAACCAAAGGAAGAGCTGGGGGGAGTTTGTGTAAGATTTAACACTCCCCTGCGTGTGCTCTTTACATGCTATGCCTGCACTGCATTCACCGAGTGACTCACGTATTTGTGCTTCAGGCTGCAACCTCCCCTTCCCAGCAGTAATTTTCCCAAAGCACTCTCCAATTATATCCCCTTGGCAGGAGCTGAAGCAGGAATGTCCTTTCTTTTCCCTGCTGCTCTGTAGTGAGTGGCAGCCATGCTCTGTTTACATAACTGTGCTAATGGTCTGGCTGCAGCGCCAGGCAGGCTCTGGGATTTTCTCCCTGAGCCCCACGGCATCAGCCCTCTCCCCAGGCCACGGAGCAGCGGCTCTCCGTGGCACAGCCTCTCTTGGCACAGCTCTGGAGGCAGTCTGTTCTCATCCTGGAGCGAGGGCAGGCATGGATGCAAAGCCTCTTTGCTTGGCAGAGGAAAGGCTGCCATAAAACCCGAGCCCTGGCGGGGTTAGGCAAGTCAGAAGAGCTGCACAGTTGTAGAGCACAAACGAAGTTCCCAGCTCTGAAAAGTGCATACTCTTCTCCCTTTAAATGGCGCTGTTAGGAGCAGCTAAATGTATTTTGCCAAAGTGCATTTTGAAAGAATTTCAGACTTTTCTGTTACTTCTTTCTCTTCTTCCTACTACTCATTTTTCATTACTTTTCCCTACTTTTTTTCATGAAAAAGACAGTTGAAAAACCAGTGCCCATGCTATTGCTTCAGAAGGAAAATCGCTAAACCCAGAAATGTCTTCTCATTCTGCCTCACAGGCAACACGTATGCTTCTGGTTTAATCCCGGGATTACAACACTTGAAGCATTCTGGATCCAACCTCTCAGATTCTGCTAAAAATGCATTGATTGGAGGGAAAGGGGAACAGTGTATTTTAAAAGGAGTTCTCATATTTAGGACCCTTCTGGTCAGCAGTCACTCTCACCAGCTGATGACACAGTTTTACTACACTGGCTGCAGTTTTGCAGCAGACAGGACTTGTCAGCTGCCTTTGACATGCAGAAAGAACTACAACAAGTTTAAAGAATCCAGGTGCTCCAAGACAAGAGTAAAGGGAACCTCTTCTACGCCACACAGAGACCATTAAAAAGCTCCACAACTCCTCTTGAAATCTAAGCCTTTAACTGGCCTTTTAAACACGTTCACAGCCATGCTATGATATCAAACAAGCACCTGAATTCTTTCAAGGGTCTACCCAGCTCTTGCAGCTGATCCAAGAGCAGGGTGAAGAGACCAGGCTGGTGCACACTATGCCACCTTAAGGGGAGTGAAATGAAAGACCCAGCACTAAATTGGATTCTCTCCAAAATGCTTATGGCCTCAGCAACTTACCACACTGGTGACAGCTTTGGGTGTCAGCACCAATTTCCTTTAGTCAGAAAGTCCTTAAGACAGAAGATTTAACTATGTCCTTGAGGTTTGGATTTCCTCTTAGAGTCAACTAACCTCACCTCTTTCTACAAGGGATGCATTTAACCGGGTAATGATTTACCCCTGCTCGGCCTGGATGTTTGGAATTATACTCCTTTATGCCATGTTATTCTCAGCCAACCTTGTTCTCAGGCATTACATTCTCTGAACTGAGACAGTGAAAGAATGCCTGCAAAACAGACTAAACAACCATTGATTGTTAGGCAGCATTGATACCATTCATGGTCAGCCCAAGGTTTGAATATTAAATAGCCCATCTTTCCCAGTACACTCAGATAACTAAAAATGTCTCCTCCTGTGGGTGTAACTGAAATACAGCTGATTCCAAGGGAGAGAAATTACAGAGGAATTGCAAATATGATTGGGAGTAACTGCAGAAGCCAGTGCAAGGAGCTGAGAACTCTAAGCCTTGGGGTGTTCAGCATCACTTAGAAGCAGGCTCTCTTGTGGTGTGAACAAAGGCTACAGGAATGACAAATTGTATCTCTAGGCAGCTTACTTCAGGAAGGTAAGGGCTTCACAATCCTGGGAAAAAACCATCTTACTTTTCAGGATGTCTGTGTGCCAACCTGAGTAAGAACTTGCTGCTGATACAAACTGCAACAGGTACAGGAACTGACTGTGTGAGTAGTGTAACCACAGGCACATGAATTTAAACCAATTTTTGTTTACTGACAGGACACATATTATGTACTTCACTACACACACCCCAAAACACCTGGGTGTTCAGCTTCTGTTTTTCAGACATGACTGCTTCATTTTCTGATTTGTATTATCTTGACCTTTAGCTACTGTAATGATCACAGAACTATTTATTTTGATAAACTAGCTAGCTGAAGGCCAGGCAACAGAAAGAAGGTACCACATTTGCTGTGCTGATATTGGGTTTGCTTTGCTATATTGACTGCAGCTTGTCATATAGCTAATTTCTTTCAGCAACAAAGTTGGTGGCCTTGAGGAAAAAAAACCACTTAGAAGTCACACTAGGATCAGGTTCCATGTTGCTGACAGGTCCTGTTTGCTCTGACAATGCTCATGAATATCCAGGCAGGTTTCAGCTTTCCTCTTGGTGGCTGTGGAAGCTCTGTGGGAAGCCATTCCAAACCTGTGCTTTTGTACAGAAATAGTGAGCACTGTGTTTCCACTTCAGCACCAGTTTCCACCAAAGCCACTGAGGTGTCACTGTAAACAGGTCTCGTGGACCTTGCCCATCCCAGAGCTGGCTGCTGTGCACAGGGACATGAACATCCATCTGGCTTGGGCCAGGTCAGCTCTGGAAAACTGACCCTTACTAGCTCAGTCTGGGAGCAGTCTGAAGTCTACCTGGAAGGGGGCTCTAAGGCACCCCATTCCAATACTTCAAAGCAAGGACCAGATACATCAGGGGACAAATCAACACCTAAAAAGGTAGGAAGAGAGGTCAAAACCAGAGCAATGGCAATTTAAGGCTTAAAAAAAAAAAGTAAAACAAAAGTATTTGATACAGACTTTTATCTACATTTTTATTACATGAGATGGACAAAATGAGCAAATTGAGGAAAATGTAATGAACAATGTCTCATAACATTTCAGTGTGTTTTTGAAAACTGCCTTGTCTCGACCTTTAAAACGACTCCTGGGACATGAACCATAATTACAATAGAGTCAGGAATTCATCAAGGCTCCTCTGAGAAACTGTATCATCTCAGAAGCGTGTTGGTACGAATTCCTCAGAGGACTTGAAAAGAGTGGCTGTTCAGCAAACAAATACTAAATACTCTTCCTATCACTTTCCTGTCTAGAACTTTCAAAACATATTTCAATTGTTGTTATAAAATAATCCATCTGCTTATCTAGAATAGAACACAACACTGTTTCTCCTACAGCATATTTCCCTTTGCTGAATAACAAAATAAATTCTCAGCTAATGAAATAAATCTAGCAGAACAAATCTGCATATATTTTGAACAATATATTTGCATTGTAAGTCTGTAAAAGCACTTTTAAAGTCAATTTAAGGCTTATCTTTTATGTATGGCTTAAAGATGACAAAGAGTAGACTGCAAGAACAGGAAGGTCATCCTTAAAGTCCAAAGTAATTAAGACTTAGCTTATTTATTACTGGATTTAAGAAGCTGCTTTTTTCCCCTAAGAATTGCTCCACTACTTCCAGGAAAAAAAAAAAGTTTTTCTACTCATTGTTAAGCCCTTGCTGGCACTGAGATGTTTTGCCTGTGGGTTATGGAGACAGTCTCTGGGAAACATTTTCACTAATTCACTGAAGTCAATGGCATTAGACTAGAAATGTCAGCTCACATAAACTGTAAAGAAAAAGACAAAAGCTAAGCCTTGCTATTTCCAGCACAAGTTTGAAACTCGTGCAATATGCCTAGGTTTGCTTTGCACTTCTGCCTTTTCCTTGGCTCCTGGAACAAACATAACCAGGTTAACCCACTTGTGTTATCTACATCAAATAAAACCATCTTTGCTAGACCATACCTGGGCTAGCAATTTTCTATTCTATACAAGACAGATCTAACAGTTTGCACTCAGCACTGTTCAGATCAAAACAAACAGCTAACAATTTGGATTTTTCTTCCAGGAATCATAGTGAAGACATTGAAGTTCTTTTGAAGAAAGGAGATAATTAAATATTACATGAGGTATTTTAACAAAGTGTATTTTCTCACTGGAATACATCCTAAAATAAATATCCCTAGTTTAAACCTTCTGGTGCAGTGAAAGAGAACAGACAGCACTAAAAGTATCCCTGTGTCCAGTGTGACTTCAATTTTCACATCATGATTTAACACTTGTTATTTATGCTTAGAAACTAATATTTGCTTTTCTATACTATCTTCCACCTGAGAATATCAAGGACCTGACAGCTTCCTGATGACCTCCTCCTTCCAGAGGCACTCATCAGGTAAAAAGCTCCAGAAAAAAAGTACAGTGAGATTTCTGCAACTTGCTCAATGTCAAAGAGGAAGGTGATAGCAAGACAAGTCTGATGTTCTTTCTCTAGTGTGCAACCCACAGATGTTCATTCTTTCTGTACTGATCCCACTTTGTAACATTCGCTACTTTTTGTGTGCAGCATGGTCTCAGCAGCCCAAGAAGACATACAATCTAGTAAATTAAGGTACATAGCACAAAAGAAAATGGAGCTACTATTTATTACTTTGAGATATGACCTCTTACCAACATATTTAAAGCAATTTCCAAGTTAGCCTTTATCATCAAATGGAAATTTTATTTATATTTTCAACATGAAATACATTAAAATACAATGTTGGGCTGACATACATGCTTTTCTGCAAGAGGGATCAATTCTGTCTTGCATATTCTGATTTTAAATAGATACAAGTCCTATTTTAAACTTTTTCTGTACTCTGCTGTTCATGATAATTTACTCATTATTTATAAAGCACCCATTACAGGCTGTACACAACTAGGGAGTGATGACACACAACAGAAGACAACAATTACTTGGCTGTGGATTATGAAGTGCTAAGTTACATATACATTTCTTCAAAATTCAAAAGCCAGCTTCCTTGGAGTCATGAACTTCTTCACAATTTCATCTGTGACCTGCTTCCTTCTCTCTTGATGAGCTGCTACCAAGGGCTGCATTGTTTCAATAAGTACCTTCTTCAGCTCCCCCGTGAGCAATTCCCCACTGGTGTAGGCCTGTCAAGAAAGTGTTGCTTGCTGAACAAGGTCATTCACAAAAAGACTCAGTGATCAGTATTTCTTTAAAAGACAGATTTGGATTACTTAAAAGTAAGTACATGCCTTAGAAGATAATCTGGTATCACTCTGAAAATGCAACTTGCAGAGTTGTTAAAACATTAAGATAGCTGGCAAACTTTGTATGTGACAAGTTATTATAAGGACTGAATGAACTACATTGTCTAGTTTAACTAGGAAATCCTGTAATTCCTTTCAGGAAACTGCAATTTTCCTCCCCAGAATCCCAGTTCAAATAAACAGTTTAAGCCTTTTTTTTTTTTTTTTCAAAAACAGGTAGAAATTCTCATAATTTCCTCTCATTGCATTTGTTAAGAGACTAGATGTGATTAAAATATGCTTTTTATAGCAAAGACACTCAGAATCTATGTTCACACTGTAGTCATAGTCACAGTTGGTAATCCATTCCATTGCTCAATACTGAAATGCTTTAGCTTAGAAGCACAGGCCAAGTTTATTGGTTCTGCCACATTTAGCAGCCATGGCTGGGACAGTTCAGCTATATTTGAAATGACAATAAACATTATTACCTCCCCTCATCATCAAGCCATTTGTAACACCTGTTCAAGGTGTAAATGCTGCTGATGTTCACTCAGCAAGAGTAAAATACATTAACAAGAACAAGTGGAATTGCAATTTCAGTGGTGTGGTTTGAGGTCTGTATGTTTGAGGTCTGTGTGGGGGTGTTTAGCCTGGAGAAAAGGAGACTCAGAGGTGATCTTATTACTCTCTGCAACTTCCTGAAAGGTGGTTGGAGTCAGGTGGGGGTTGGTCTCTTTCACCAGGCAGCAACTGACAGAATAGGAGGACACAGTCTCAAGCTGCATCAAGGGAAATATAGGTTGGCTATTAGGAAGAAGTTTTTTACAGAAAGAGTGATAAAGTTCTGGAATTATCTGCCCAGGGAGGTGGTGGAGTCACCATCCCTGGATGTGTTTAAGAAAAGACTGGATGTGGCACTCGGTGCCATGGTTTAGTTGAAGTGTTAGGGGATGGGTTGGACTCGATGATCTTTAAGGTCTCTTCCAATCTAGTCCTTCTGTGAACTCTGTTATTTTTTGCTTGTTAGTTTGTTATAAAAACACCAATGCTACTTTCTCTGGAAGTGTCCTCTGGTGCTACAAGTGAAGCAGCCACACTGATGCTGCTACAGTGGGTGAGTTCATGTTTTCTACCCAGGTTCTGAGGCACCACTGCAACGAGCTGCAAGCTGTGGGCCAGGCTTTGTGCTCTGCAGCACACTTAGGCTGACACTCTTGCAGTGGTTGGAGATCAATGAAAAAAATCTCTCTAAGGCAAATGTTTCAGGTTTCCATAAGGAATTTACAACAGCAGAAAAGAGTAGCTATCCAACCCTGCTCTTGAGTGGGAAGGAGTAGAGGGCTGGAGAAGAATCTGCAGCTCTTGAGTTTCTTGCAGCTGTTCCCAGCAGGAGAAAGCTGATAAACCAATGTGACACAGGTGTTATCTACTGCAGCTCCTGCCTTCCAGAGAAAACACACCACCAAGTATTGGTGAGGAAAGGAAGGGAAGTGGCTTGCCAGCAGCCCTGGGGACAGAAGACTGACAGATAGGCTTAAAGAAAAAGCAACATATATGACGAATTTTTGCCTGTGATCAATGAATCAATTCCTTAGAGCTATTAAATTTCTTGTGATGATGATAAAAAACCAAAACCCAGCAAGCTTTAGACATGAGCTTTTGTAGTTTTGCAGAATGTTTAGGTACTTTACATTAAGGAACAGGCAGAATTAAAACAACACTAATCCCAAGGTGACGTCATCTGAAAGGTAGGGAAGATACTGAGTGTTGGAGATTCCTGTGAAAACACTGGGCATTTTTTGTTTTAAAGGAGACAGATTGGCCTGTGAGAAAGAACACTGCAAAGAAAAAAAACTGAGATACTAATACTGAAACTTGAAAGGGATGGAGAGCACGAGAATAACACCAAAATTACCTTCCTGGAGAAGGTCCTCAGGAGGACTGAGCTACAGCTCTGTGGAGGGCTGAGGCACAGCTTTGTCCTCAGAGCAGGGAATGAATAACCCTGTCTGCAGTTTGGTTACTCACCTGCTTCAGCTGCTCGAGCCTGTCATCATCTTCCAGGAAGAAAGTCAGGTACATAAAGGACACATCAACATCACAGTTGCCTCCGTACTTCCTGTGCTCCTCAATGGTGTCCCTGCCTCCCGAGAAGGCGTGCTTGTTAATCTGAAACAACACCAGGAGCTTGTTAATCTGAAACAACACCAGGAGCTTGTTAATCTGAAACAGCACCAGGAGCTTGTTCACCTGAAACAGCACCAGGAGCTTGTTCACCTGAAACAGCACCAGGAGCTTGGGCTGTAATTCCCACCACAATCAGGATTACTTTATTACAGAGATGTGTCATGATCCTCCAAATTTTTTACTAAGGATTAGCTGAGGAATGAGTGGGACAAGTTAAAGCAGAGCCTCAGGACTGAAAAAAGGAGGTCATTAGAACCCAACAGGGAAAAATGGCTATACACATACTCTTCAGACTGCATAATCAGAATAAAAATTAAGCAAAAATTTAAAATAATCTACCCAAGACTCAGTCAAAAAAGTTTTAAGTCCCTTTTGCTGAAGCTGTTGGATAGAATTTGTGCTTACAGAAAATGTACCTCATGTAAGAAAAATTAAGATATTTACTTTATCAAGAAATTAATTTTGGAAGAGATGAAGAAGGCATGGAAAATCCTGCAGAAATCCTAGAGATAACCTTATCCCTTTTTGTGAAAAGGAAAAACAAGAGAAAGCAAGGTTAAACATTACAAAAGTCTGTCTAGAATGCTTAAAATCAGACCAATGCCCCATTGTTCAGTCTAAAAATGGAATATTTGCTGACAGCCTCCCTCTTTTTAAGCATAGTTTCCTAAAGGCAGATGAACAGCACTACTGAACAGATGTAATTGCTAATCCCATTCCCAATAAATTCAGAAGCCACTGGCCTATTTTGAGCACTTATACATATCTAGAACTCTCTGAGGATGCTGATCTTCCTACAAATTTAAAGAAAATAAATTGTTAAGAGGAGGAAAAAAAAATATTTCTTAACCATATGCTGAGCTTTCATTTAGCTCTTGTATCTTTTGAGATACTGTTATCAATCTGCCAAGAGACACATTTGCATATGAAGTAGGGTTTTTTTAGTTCTGGTATCTAGGAGCTGTTATATATTTACAATTTAAGAACCTTCCTATTATCTGTATAGACTGTCTAGTGCTTTTTTGAATCTCTCCAACCACCAAGTTACAGATGAAGTCTTGTGGCAATGAAGTACCGTCAGAAAACAGGCACTGATGAATATTTTAAGGCAATGAACTGCCATCTGCCACACACATCTATTCTTATATTGTAGGGCAGCCTGAATAGCTGTCTCAGCATCTGTAAAATGAAGAATTTCTCTGAATCCTCAATATGTCTGTAGACATAAAATCTAAATAACACTTTACAGGAAAACAAACAAGTAACTGAGTTGTAATTTGCTAATAGGTACAATAAGAATAGTTTATTAAAATGCTGCCACTCATTTCATTAGATTACCCAGAATCCTCTTAGCCAATCCCACTACATAGTAATTTTTTATCTTCCATTACCTGTAAGTTTTGAACCAATAATCTGAAAAATGCTTTAAGCAGTAATTTTTTGTGTCCAGCATAGCATTCTCTTTTTAACCTTCATTCATCACCAGAAGTCACCTTTCCTAATATATTTTTTATCTATTTGCTATAACAGTATTTGGTCTTTGACTAAAGCTGTATTTCCATAAAGACTTGTTTCTGATGGGCATCAGGAGCTGAAATAAATCTCAGCTTGTCCACAATTACTCCACACTTCATGTCATGTTCAGATTCTTCTTTATGTCTTTTATATTCCAAGTACTAGAACTATTTTAAAATTTTTTTCAAGTAGTTTAAAGGCAGTAGAATTAGGACTTATGAATGTGGGTCTCATTGCAGATCACAAGTTACTTGCCAGGAAAAAACCATGGAAGAATGTTACCAATATTGCCATTAACCATGTATTCTCTATTCTGAAATAAGAGCGTTTTTTTTTTTTTTAAGAAGCAGCTCCACAACTGTGCAAGTTAACTGGAATTATTATAATCCAAACACATGAAGAATTCCAATTCTTCAAAACAGCACTGTTTAATCAGTTTCTACAAAAGAAAATGAAGCGTTATGGGGTGGCTGTCAAAGAGAATTAATCCAAGCCTGCCCAATAAAAACAACACAAACATATTTTCTTCTTGTTCTGACATTTATTTAATGCCTGGTTTCATGCCTATAAATTCCTTCCCAAGGACTGATTTTCATTTTCTTTAAATACCACAACACAGGTGAACTTTTGCAAAACTACATCATCTGACACTAGATAAAAGCAATCTTCCTTTGAACTTAGAAACAAACTAGGAACATAGTCAGAAGAAAATACCCCTTCTGAGCTGAAATTCAGCATAATGTGTATTTGTAAATTGGAGTGAGCAGATTTCTTTGTGACTTGGCAGCAACAGATTCTCAAGCAGCAGGAAAGGTCTGACCTGTGTTGTAACTAAGACCATGCAATGTTTGGTTCACCCAGCAAGGAGAGGCAGTCAAGAGAAAGAGCTGTGTATTAGGTTTACATCATGGCCTGTCAGATTTCAAAACTATGGCAACTTAAGATTGATTTTAAGAGCATGAGCCTCCACAGCTCTTATTCTTACACCACTGCTCTGCAGGTATCAGGAAAAAAAACATGTTTTGTACAGTATCCCAGCTAATATTTGTACTGTCAGTCTAGCTGGTGAGGCAAAAGATCATATTTGATAGTTTAGCTAAATTTGCATAACTCAGTCAGTTTCTGAAGATGCTTTGCAATGAAATGTATGGAAAACCCAATTCACACATGTTCAAGGAAAACACTAAAAACTGTCATTGTCACCAGAAGGACCTCTGAAGGAAGTGCCAGACAGCTGAGGGGGATATCAAAGGAGTGTCCAGGTAGGAGCTGTGGGCCAACCTCTGCAGCACTTTCTCGTGAAGCTGGAGACTATTCTACCAATATGGTATCTATAGACATGGCTCAGTGGTAGACTTGTCAGAAATAGGTTTATGGTTGAACTCTATCATCTTAAGGGTCTTTCCTTAATGACCTAAATGACTCTAGAATTCCATGACCTCTCCTTTTTGATGTAAAGCTTTGTGCTATCAGGTTTCACAGGTCCTTACCTTTGTCTTGATTTGTTTGGGTGTATCAGTGAGGAAGATGGAGGAGTTTGGGTCACTAGCACTCATTTTGGTCTGTGCTCCTTGTAGGGCTGGGAAGAAAACTGAGTGGAGTAAGGCTGGTTTAGGCTGTCCAATTCTTGGTGCTACATCACGGGTCATTCTAAAATAAGGATCCTAAAACAACCAGTAAAAGCACAGAATAAAGTTGAAAAATGTGATTTGAAATCAATTCTGATTGATGCTGACTCATTCATGCCATAAGAAGTGATGCCAAAACCCAAAAACTGAAAAAAGCGAACCATGAAATATTCAGAATCTATTTTCAATTCAGTTCATTAAGAACATCAACAAACAAAATCCCCCCTTTTTTTCCTTTTCCATAGTACTGTACACTCTGATTGCCTTAAGCATTAGGAATATTTATAAAATTTTACATTAATTCAAATAGTTGCTAAAACTGTACTTAATGTGCCTGGAGATGAATGCAGGCTAAGATGAAAGCGCTCTCCCAAAGCATTTTAACAACCAGCAGAGAATCTGAACCAAATCAGCAAGCAAGCTGGCAGTGCTGTGCTGTTGATGTGACTTAAACCAAAGTGAAATTTTACTTCATAATATTGTGGCTGATTAATTTGATTACATCATCTTCTAGTGTCTGTCCCTGTGAATAAAACAGCTAAAGATTCAGACAGTGAAGGATGTGATTCCTAGAAATACTACTTATTTAAAATAAAGACCCTATTACTCTCATTTGAATCTGATGTTCCTTCAGTTCTCTCTCTAAATCTGAAATGTTAAGGTTCTGCAGCCTTTCTGGGAAACTATTTCAGCGTTTCTTTATTCTTACTGAGAGAGGGTTTTTCCCCATGGTTCAACAAAAATCTCTTGTGCTGCAAGTTGAGCTCATTCCATCTTGTCCAAGTTACTATGGAGATGGCCAAAACTTTCTTCCTACCCCCATGCTAGTGTGCTTTTGCATAGATGTTATAGTCTTTGCTTTCCTAGATGTCAGCTCAGTGTGAATGGAGTTGAGATCAAGAGAGATCCAAGACTGGATGAATACATGATTGTTGGGTTAAGTCTTCATCTTTTCATCTTTTAGGTCTTTCAGTTTCTACCCCAGAAAGATGCCTGCAGGAATGTTTTACAGATGCCTTGAGAAACCACCACGAAACCTGAATGATACAATATAAAACCAAGTCTATGAAAACCAAGTTAAGCAATATGATTTTCTTACCTGGTCAATAGCACATGGGATAAGACACTGAATATTCTCCTTGCCATTGAATATCTGTGGAAATGATGAACTGAAGGATGGAGCAGCTTGGATAGCAGGAAAGCTGATCTTACCTAAAAAACATGTTTGGAAAAGCTAAGCAATCAACAGAAGCAGTGATAAATAGACAGAATTTTTTGCAGAATGTAATATGCACAAGTGAATTATCCAAATACTTAGTTGAAGACCAAACTCTATCTTTATCAAGCTTTGCTGCCTTATCTGAGGAAACCTTTTCACCTTTACCTTCTGCAATGTCAAAAAAACTTCTGACATAGAAAGGCAAGCTGTAACCACACTGACTTCAGCAAAAGTTCATCACTGCATACTGTCTTGATCATCGAACTATCTGCCCTTTCCAGAAACAGAACTGACTAAGCTTTCCATTTTTTTTCACTTTGGGAGAGAATTGCTACAGTCATCGCATCAGCTTCCCTCTAAGATCTTAAATCACTGCTATAATCACTCTGTACTCATGGAGCATCTCAGATATGCCTAGTTTTCTTTTTTATACAGGGCTTAATCCCAGCATGGCCAACCTGCAGCTTATCAAAATCCTATCAGAACAGACAGCAAGTGCTGGACTTTTACACACATCTGATGAAGTCATAATCACAATACCATCTTTTATCAGAGCACTGCTAAAACAAGTGGAAACCTGCTCCTTGGTTGCAGTGAATGCTGAAAGTTGTCACTGGCCTAATTACTGGATGAAGAATGACGATAATGCTCAGAAATATCCAGGATTTATTGTAATTTTTACACAGAATCTTTTCTCTTGGTCATGTGACAGAAACCTGCAATTGCAGTGAAGTAAATGGGAGATTTGAGTTACTCAGCCCCTTGATAATTTAGGCTATTCAGCACTCAATCTTTTTCATATATGTAAATGCCTAGGTGTATTAATGCAAACTTTTCTGACAAGTTTCTTTAAAAATTTGGCATAGAAATATCTAGGAGGTAAAATTGCCTATAGCTCCAATCAGTGTAACAACACAATAAAAAAGAAAATAAAAGAAAAAGTAGTTCTCAGTTTTGGACTCCTTAACATTTGCGTCTTGTACTTTGCTCTTACTAAAGTCAAAAAGGTGGAAGTTATGCTAGAAATTTAATTGTAAAGTATGTTCTATTCTGAAGGAACAATAACATCAGAATCTGCCTAGAAACATAATCGTCCTGGCTTTTTCTCCATTTCATGAGTGGCACACTAATCTCTTTAAACTCTTATTTAAAATAGCTCAACTGAAAGTGAAAGCAAGCACTGTTTCTTGTAATTGGTACAATTTCCTACCAATGCAATCACTGTCTGTAAAGCCAAAGATTCCTTTCACTTGGTTAAATGTGACATGCTTCTGAACTTTGACAATGTTTTTGTAGAATCCAGCACTTGTCCTGTGAGGAAAAAAAAAAGTGGAAAAATAAAATGAGAAGAGGAGGAGAGTGTATGTAGAAACTTTGACTGCAAAAGCTGAGAACATCAAAAAACCTGCAGGATTAAGTCTCACAGTTTCAGACTTTTTGTAGCCCATTGAGATGATAATTAGAGAATCATTTACAAACAGGAATTTTATACCTTGAAAGTTTAATTTATTGTTCCCTTCCCCCAATAATTACTACAAACATTCTTCTTTAAACTTCACTCAATGCTGTATTATTAAAATAATCAACCAAAACAAGTTGCTGAAATGCCTTCTCTTAAAGCCAATAAAGTGTAAACACATCTGAGAGATTTTGATACCATCTTAAGCAAATCAATCAGGAAGTTTCTTGGTGGTTTAGGTATTTTTACATTTCAGCTGGTTTAATATATTTTTCATAATTTACACATTGCACACACAAGTAATTGTTGATATATTATGTAGGAGAATGACAATAATTTATATAAAATGTTAGACAGCAGAAAAAATAATATGTTTCCATTTCAAGTATTACAAAACTTGTCCTGAAGCTTTCCAATTTAGACACACTTATAAGTGTAGTCAAAATTAGAGAGAAAATACAGAGAAAATATAGATGCTTTTTTCACTACAGTGCTCAAAAGAAATTCATACTTACCCTAAATAGTCTAAATCCGAAAATATAAAGGTTTTATTGATGTCAAAACCACATGCAATTATGTCTTTTGCATTTTCTCTAGCATATTCATATGCCTTCTCAATTGTCATGTCCTTCCAAAGGTATTTCTCATCATCAGTTAACTGTATTACCAAGGGAACATCAAATACTTCTTGAAGCCACCTAAAAGAAGCAGACATGTTTTATCCCGAATTAAGTTAAAATGAAGATGTAAATCATGCAGCTAAAATATTTTTATATATTTAAATAGTATATGGAGAGGTCTGCTCTTTTCTTTGCAGGCATATGCAGTTATATTTATGTAAAGATATGAAATGTTTTATACAGATGATAATGACAACTTAGGTGGAAAAAAGACTCACTGTTTCCTGTACACATGACAGAGGTCACCAATTGCAAAGGCACCAGAATTAAAAGAGGTTTTACCTTTGTGAGCCCAAAGTCTCTGTGTCTTGCTGCTGCAGGCAGCACCTTACAGAGTAATGTTACTGAGTCTTGTATGGAGCTGGTTTTTAGGAACAGCAGAAATTCTAAGGAGTGCCACATGGCTGAGAGAGTAAGGAAAAGGGCTTTATGGTGATGCAGGGATTGTGATCATTTCAGTGAAAAGGTAAGACTGAATTAAGTTCATTAATATTCACTTCACATAATCAGATCTCCTTGCAATGTGTCATTTTGGCAGTTTCGCAAGCCACGTTCAATGTTTCTTTTGAAAAAAATGCTTTGATAAATACAACTGGTAGAAACAGCTTACTTTGTGAACAAAAATGGGATGAGATGACCAACGTGCATTGCCTGAGAGGATGGCCCTCTGCCTGTATAAAGGTAAAATGGCTTCTTGTTTTCATAAGCATCAAGTACTTGGTCCATATCTCTAGAGAAAAAACAGAATAAAAAGTCTTTATTCAAAGTCTGAGTGTTTTTAAAGCCAAAAGTACTTTATAAATAAATTACATTATGTTAAAGGTCCCAGAAATAAGGAAGTTCTTGTTTACACATTTTTTAATTTAAGAAAAGCATGGTCTCCTTCAGTCTTCATGGGGGAAAAAAAAAACTCAAAGAAAAATAAAATCAAAAGTGAAAATTTAATGTTGAAATTGTGTAACTTTTAAAATTACTTCACTGGATAATAATCTCTAGAGCCTAGCAAAACAGCCAGGGACCATTTCTCAAATAGGTTCAACCAAGCAGCTTAGCTGATCTCTGGTGGAGGTCATGCCCTCAGTCATGCTCAGGCCCTTCTGTGAAACCTGCTGGTGCCACAGCCCAAAAGCCCCTGTGTGCTGCCATTAAACTGTGACGGTCACTGGCAGGCCCACGCTTAAGATTATTCCCTGAGCCTTTTTTGTACCACAAACAGATGCATGGGAGCCCTGCTGAAACCAACAGTAGTACCTGGACTTCTCTGTCAGGCCACTGCCTCTGGCTGCTGACAGAGAGACAAAATGAGCCTGCACTCTGAGCACATTTCTTCAGTTTGGGGTTCCTGAGGACACATCAGAAACCCACGCGATCAAGAGTTTCAAGTGTTGCCAGGGGAAATCTGCAAGAGTTGCTAATTTCAAATGGCACAGTTGGTTTGCCTTGGCATAGAAGCACATGGTTCTTGCTAATTACAGGCTTCTCCCAATAATTCTTGCAGGAAGTCTGCCCAACAGGACCTTTTGAAGTTTAATAAAAGAAAAACTCACCTGTGGGAAAAAAAGATTCCTCTACGTAGAAAGTGGTGAGGTTTTTGCCCAATAGCTCTTTCTATTCGATTAATCAGATCTGTGTCAATTTTACTGCTGCCAAACCGAACTATAATCATAAAATGTTAAAAAAAAATAAAATAAGCACAGCATAGCTACAACCAGATCTTGGAATACTAAGAACATACCAATGCAGGCAATATTAAAAAAGACATCTTCAAGTCAAAGAGTCAAAGTCAATTTTCCTGATTCTTGCCTGAAGACCCAGCAGTCACCTCCAGTATTATTTCTATGCTAGGAAGCTCAAATCACTCACAACATGCACTATTTCTCCATCCACAAATTACTGTAATTGCAGTCTCCTTACAGCAGAAGCATTGATATTCCAAGCAAAACATAAGAAACACATTCAGATCACCAACTTGGCCTAAGCCACACAATAAAAATGTCTAAGAGGCTCTGAAAGTTTCTCTTTTGATATCCAAATTTTCTGCTGTCGGACATCTTTTGCTTTCACTCAAACGACATCACCAACCCCAAATACTCTTCTGCAGACCTAATTCTTCTTTAATATGTATATGATTACAGACACTGCTCCCCTCAAGAGGCCTGAAAAGGAAATGCAAAATGCTTTTCATGGCAATCAGTAAGGCTTATTACTTGGTGGTTTAGGAAAGGCTGTGATAGAGTAAAAAGTAGTATTTTCCCTATTCCCAGTAATTCTGGGATCCTAATAATCAGGCCAATGCTCTATAATTTAAATTTCTTTGAAAAAATCTGTGTAAGAATCTACTGCTTGCTACTACTCTGCTCTATTCAATACTAGAATTATTCAACATTGCACTAATAAAATGCAAAATGCATCACAAAATGGCAAATGATAATCCTAATGAATGCTAAAAAGAGACCAAATGAGCATGAAAATGATTCAGCACATCAACAGCAACTGATAAGAGGCTAATCTAACTGCAGCAGAAACATGAAAATGCCCTGGATTAACTGGGACTGGCTACCCTAGAAATATTTGTGTACTGTCAGAGAAAGTGATTGGAAAAGCTCTCTGGGATATAGAACACTTCACTGGAAATGCCTAAATATCTTTATAAAACATTCACAGGATGCACAACTCCCTTTTCTTTGCCCATGTTCATCTTTTCTGTTAAAAGATGATTTTTCCCTACCTATTTCCCCCTATTTGAACGTTCAGAACATCTTAGGCTGTCTGCTCACAAAGAATCAGCCTTTCTAAACAGCTTCTGACAAAGTCTCTGCTCCTAAACAAGCTTTAAAAAAATTCCTAATGTGCTTTTCATCTCTGGTGTTCTAGCTTTTACCAAAACACAGCTTTCAACTCACTGTGCAGAAGTCCTGAGAACTGCCATTTCCAAAAGCATATCTGCATTTGTTGAAAATTCATTGTGTACTTTTCCTCTTTGCCACTGCCCTGTTATAACTACATAGAGAAATGTATACCCTAAGATTTGTCATACAGTAACTCTGGTGACCAGGCCAGTCTCAATGATCTCTGAACAGTCATGACAACAGGGAGAGGCAGCTGGAGGCTGGAAGAATGCAAATGCCAATCCTACCTTAAAGAAGGGCTAGAAGAAGGAATTGTGGAATTGAGGCCAGTCCACCTCACCTCAATCTGAAGCAAATAATCCTGGAAATCATTCCCACACATTAAATTTCTAGGGATGCTCATATCTAGTAATTAGCTGACAGAACCCTTCCCAGAATATCTTCAAGCTGTTTGGTTGTGCTACCATACACTTAAGTGCAGATCTAGGACAAGCATTTAAGAAGACCTCTTTCAATTCACACACTGCTTTCATTTTTTCTGTGTTTGATTAAACATAAGCACAGTGGCAACTTTCTCAGGTACCACTAGTAACAGATTATAGTGGCACAAAAATTTCCCTTAGGGTAGGAGCTATCCAATGTAACAACACCTTTAATTGTTATTTCTAAAAAGGGAAGGAAAAGAAGGAAGCTTATCAATAACAACCAGCTACTGTTTCACATCCTGAAGTGGCTTTGCTAGCATTCTTCTCTGAAACATTTCCAACACAGCACTTAGAACAAGCAAAATGACTCATTTATCAAATTCACTAATCTGAGAGTAGTGTAAAGAAGTAAAAACCTTTTAGGCTAACACACACTCTATGGAAGATGAAAGGTCTTATGTACACAGTTACAGGAAAAAAAGGGCACGAACTGATTTATGGTAAGTAGTTTTCAGGAAGGTCCTGAGATTGCACCATCACAATTGTGCAATTCTTCCTTTTCTAAAATGGTCAGGACCCTTCTCTCCAAGAAAAAAACCCAAATCACTTCTCTGTAACTCTTATGCAAGTAACAAGATTATGAGAGATCTTTCCCACTTCCAGATTCTAATAATTTTTTTTTCCTTCTCTTACACTGACCTATATTCTTCTTTGTACACTTCTCCCTTTCCCATTTTCTCTTTCTCCTGTTACTTCCTGCAGACTCAGCTAATGTGTGCATACATTGGACACAATCTCTCAGTAACATCATAAAGAATTAAAATAATGCTGACACAAGCAACTGTCCCAAAAGCAAATATGATTACTTGCAACACAGGGTGTATGCTCTATTGTGAGCCAAAACTACTAAACAGACCTCAGCAATGTACAACTGAGGTACTAAACATGAATTAAAGATTGAAAATAATGAAAAAAAAAGGGGAAAATAGAGAAATTAATGAATAGTTCTCTCACTTGCTTCTCTTCTAGACTCAAACAAGCTATTAAAACAGCAAACCGTAAAACCAGTAAGGAAAGTACCTAGACCTCTATTTCTTAAACTACAAAACTTTGCAAGTTTTGTAATAACCCCATCTGAAACATTTTCCATTACACTGCATGTTTCTGAATGAGCTGCAACTCCTTCACTCCAGCCAGCACTTGGCTGCCAGTAAGTGTGCCTTCTGAAGAAGTCATTAGACTTAACAGATTTCTGCATTAGTTTTGGATCATTCCTGCCCTCTCTAATCTATAAGCAAAGCGAGGAGTGGGTAGGAAGAATCCTTCAGGCTGGTGAAAATGCTCCTCTGCATTCCAGTCACTGAATACTCACAGTGTCTTCATTAGTGTAATTTCTAATAACAGTCCTTACACCAAAAAACAAACCACAGTAAAACTTGGATTTTGAACTTAAAAGTTCTTTGCAAAGTATTTAAGTCTTTCATAGGAAATCTCCACCTGGGACATTTTCATCTCTTACAGAAAATTCTTTAGACATGGAAATGCTAAGATTAGACATAAATTAAATGTTACCTATGATGTTTTGATCTGGATTTGTTATGATGCCTTGCTGTTTCTGTGGTCATTAGGATCACTTTACATAAATTCCTTAGTAGCAGTGAAGGAAGAGTTATACCTATGAGCTTGTCATAATCCACGCCTTTAGCATTTGATGTCTGCACATTCCAGGGATCCACTAAATCCTCATCCTCTTCTTTAGTTGTACCATTGTTTATTAATACAAGATCTTTTGGAGGCAAGCCTGCCTGATAATCTTGTCCTGTTGTTGTTTTATATGACAGTTTTAATGATAAGAGCATCCTCACTGCTGCATCAATTTCATCCTGAATAAACGAAAAAACCCAAACAACTGTTTGCCTTAACATACTTAAAATAGACAATTACATTAATGTCCCAACCTTTCAAAATCCCACATCCATGCTTTGATCTGAATTGCATCATTAATAAACCCTAAACTCTGTTGTATTTAAATGCTTTCAGCATCAATGTAGAAGTGTAGAAGAAAAGCAAATACTTATTCATTAGAATATAAATCATCACCATTGCCGAGACATTTAAAGCACCTCTGTCTTGCTTTTTAATTTCTGCCTAGGAAAAAAATGCTTGCTTGCCTTTCAGAGGTATAACAAGCTTAGCACTTTTACCATAAATTTCTAAAGGTATAAAAATAAAATATAAATTATTATCTAATTTACTTTACAATGCTTTTAGTGGCTCACCTTAAACAATTTATTCATTACAATTCACTGACAGACTAGAAGACACACTGCAACAAGAAGTTATGGTTATGACCTCTCTAACATAAAGCTATTGTAAAATCTCATGCAAGCAATAAATAGAACAACACTTTATTTGACTCCCAGTTTTCATGGCTTTCTCCCACAGGCAACACTTTAAGAAAGCTCATTTTAAAACTGAGCTCTCCTTGCCAAAATAGTGATGGCACAATAGGAAATCTGAAATAAATGGCAAATTACTAAATTATTTAAGGGAGATTAAGAAGGGACTGTCAGTACAGTTACAGGAAGATATATTTGATAATGTCTACAACAATGCCTGGAGAAAAAGATTTTCATGAACCACCTAAATCCAGAGAAGACATAGTGACATAAATTTACTTGAGAAATAAATGCCTTGAGTCCTGTCACGTAGTATGCCAACTGGATGAAGCAGATTTCTAAGCCTAGGACTCTGTTCTTAGCTAAAGAGTAAAAACTTCAGTCTTGCCAGTGACTACCTTACTCCAGATATGCCACAGTTCACAGAATGCACACAAACAGTTTTTAACAAGGGTTTTTCTTATTACAATGCAAAATAGATTTTAGAACAATAAAATTCTTCAGCACTCAAAGACATACCTAAACTGAATAAAAAACTGGTTCAAAACAAGAAATGCAAATACCTTTGGTGCTTTTCCTGCTTTCAGTGCTCTGACTTTTTCTCCTTGTTCAGTCACTCTTTCAAACAGCTGAAGTGGACTCAGAGACTTCAAATCACAGTTGGGGCTGTCAGCCATTTTGCCAGACTGCACAAAGATCTGTTTAGGTACAACTCAACTGAATTTATCCTCTTCCACCTCTTTGGCTTGGAGATTCAAAACAGCAGCAACAAACAGAACTGCAGGGCAAAAAGCAGTATGTTTTACTTTAGTGTAAGTCTTCAAGATTAGCTGAACAGAATAAGAAAATAAAAGCTATACTGATCCCTACCACATTCTATTAATATCAAATTGATAAATGTGGAGACATTACACAGTGAGCTTCAGTTTCACATAAAAATGGACAGAAACTGACAAGAGCACCAGGTAAATTTAGACATCACTGTTCATGTTGTCTGTTGATGTATTTGACACTAGAACATCTTTTCAAAGTCAAATTCCTGGCAAAAGAAAAATAATTAAATATGGGTGTATACAAATCAGAGCATCTCAGAACAACTGGTAGGGGCTATTTGATTCTTGATTAGCTAATGTTCCTGCACTGATACCCTGTCAAATTCTGGATGATGAGACTTTCAAAACTACAATACAGAATTTTGTCTTAGCATTTGTAATAGAGTACTTCAGCCCAAAGACAGATACACAAAAGCAAAGCTTAGTCATCTTCTTTATGGCTTTCCTCCACAAGTTACAAACACATTGATCATTGCTGAGAAATGTTGCTCTCCAAAGAATCCTTGGGTCAGCAATAGGATGTAAATTTGCCTGTGTTTCTCAGAACTATGCAGGAAAAATAACAGGAGATGGTTTAAGATGAGGAGATGGCTGAGACTAAGAACACAGAAGTCTGCCCAAGCCCTGCCATGCTGTGCCCATGCCCACCCAGTGGGAAGCTTTGTGCCCATGTAAAAAACTCCTGACTTACAAAGGTCTTGTCTCTGGAGAGAGCCCCTAGCAAATTCCTGATCCACTGCAGTGTATGGAGCACAGACTGATAGAGCGTTAGTGAAAATACACGTTCCTTTGGCTCCCTTTTCCCAGAATTAAAACAAAAAAAAAATCCAAGCAAAACAAAACCTACTAATATAACAGCTGCATTAGCTGTTCAGCAGTATTTCAAAGCCTTCCTTCTACAAAATAATCAGTCTAATCATAGCCTTGGCTGTATGTACATAGTGCTTATTTAAGCTGCTACTGTAAAAAGCTTCCACCTGCCTAGCAAACTCTGAAGGGCGATTTGGTAACCAGGTAGTTACTAAAACACACCTATCACTAAGGCTTTGTTTGTCAGTCAGCTGCAGTATTCCCACATTCCAGCTTCAGCTGAATATCCTGAGAAAGTAACTGAGTAGTGGATACATCCACTTGTTAATGTAATTTTTTTACTCTATTAACCCTTGGATTACCACACTTAGATTACAAAATAATGCTTAAGCTTTTAACCCAATTTGATCCTTTAAACTTGACTTTTTGCAGTTTGAAAGTGTGATAAAAAAAAAGTAATTTGAAGCAGATCAAACAATTTTTTGATGCATTCCTGCAATTTAATTACATACTTTTATTTGGATATTGACTTCCTCTTCTTCATGAGCAGAGAATATTTTAAGTGTTAAAGAAAGTATAGAATAAATACATATTAGAAAATGTTTATGAAGATTAAGACACACCCATTTATATTTACAGGCTTCAAATTTCACAAAATAATAAAGGCATAAATAAGAACTTTCTTTGGTGTAGAACAAATTGTGACTTGTTGTTTTAACCTAATTCCTTACAGTACAGTCTTACTGATGGATTGCCTCCATTCAGAAAGGCTGAAAAGACAGCTGACACTTATACTGGAAAGCAGCAAACCAGACTCCTTAAAACGTTTGGAATATTATGGATTTAAGCTGAAAAGAGAATATCAAATGAAGGTGCACCTTCATTAAGAAGTAGCAAAAGTAGTGGTGCAACAAGACATGAAGATACAGTGACTGTAAAATGCAAAACACATGGACTGCTGCCTAAAGGTTATCTCTATTTACCTCAGTACTGCCCCTATTTCCTAGTGGAATCCAAGCCAGGAATTAAGTAATGTGGAACACAGGTCTTTACCTTCTGAAATTCATTAATGCAATCGTGAACCTCTAAAAAAAAAGTCTGGATATTCTAGTATTTATCAGGATTTTTTTTCCTTGCTCTCTTATTGATATTATAAAAATTAACAGTCTCAGACAGATTACATACCATAGGCAAACAGATCTGAAGGAAAAAAAATATGGGAATTGGAGAATGAACTATTTAGGATATTTAGGACCAGAGTCTAGAATGAGCCAGTGTGAACTTGAAAGCCAAGATATGTGTGCTTTTTCTTCCTATGAAATGCAGGGAACTTATAATGGGTACTGCTCCTGTGCCCGTTCCAAAATATTAAATTGCTATGAGACAAAGCTCAAAAATAATCCTTGGCAAAGGTATCAGAAAACTACTGCATCTTCCTCCCTTTCCAACTGGCTGACCATCACAGATCTATGATATTTTCACTGTCTGCAGTCTGACTGTTAAGTTAGAGACCTGAGAATGAAAAAACAGGGTTTCACACTAAGTTAAGAAGACAAACATTGCATGGAACGACATTATGACTTTCAGAGATAACAGACCAGAAAAAGCTTTCGTGAGCAAATGAAAGAATGTGAGACTAAGTCTAAAAGCACTTACATTCCTGAAAACTGTTTTTCCTCCTGTAAAACAAATCAAAACAAAAAAAAGAAAAGTAAAATTAAAGTAGGTAGAAAATAAGAACTGAGCGTCCACACAGAAGTCATGGGAAACAGGCCTTGAGAGGCACTCCAACAGAGGCTGCACTTTAGAGCAGACCTACCTTCCCAGTCATGGCAAACTTCAATTTACGCACGAAATTACAACAAAAAGACTGCAAGCCGATTCCCCGAGATGACAGATAACATGACCATTCTGGGGAGTGACCAGCAGAAACCCCGACACGAATCTTGGCTGTGCTGCAGCTGTGTCAGAGCGAAGCCGTGCCCAGAACGACTCCTCACGCCGGCCCTCCCTGAGCCCGCTCTGCCCGCTCCCGCCACGCCCTGCCCGGGCACAGCACGGCCACTCGCCAGCTCTGCCCTCCGTGCGGTGCCGTGCGTTTTGCAGTGACCGGGACACCCGCGCTGCCCTTCCCAGGGAAAGGGCACTTTCACCCGCCCCTCTGGCGAGGCGGCCCCGCAGGGAACGGAGGAAAAGCCCTCGGGTGCATCACCTCAAGTGAAGGAGAAAACGTGCCCGGCAGAGACCCTCCACGCCAGGCGCCTCGCCCCGCTCACAGAGGCGGCAGCGACCCCCCAGACAGCCCCTCTCCCGTCCGCCGGGGTCCCTCCCGGGGGTCTCTCCCCGAGTGCCCGTCCCCGTGCCCATCCCGGCCCGTCCCGGCGCTCCTCACCCGCCGCTCCTCTGTCACCACCATTGCATCACCCCAGCCGGCACTGCCGGTGCGGCTCCCGGCTGGGAAACACAACCCCCCGGAACCATTGCCTCACACGGCCCTCTCTCCTGCTCCAGCCCCCATCCCCAGGGAGCGCTCTCCATTCCTCTCGCAGCGGCGGAAGAGGAGCTTCTTCCCGCTCCAGGGGCTGCGGTCTGACCCTGCCCTTCCCAACACGCGGGCCCAGTGCGGGGGCTACGGCACGCGGAACTGTTTGAGTGCGGGGCCTTGTTTTCAGCCGGCGCGTGTTTAGAAGCGGCGCGGTGGCGGCCGGCAGGTGAGTTCCGGGCGCGCTGCCGGGAGCGCAGGTACCGCGGGGATGGCACCGGGAACCGGCACCGGGACCGGGAATCGGCACCGGAATGGGACCGGGGCCAGGGGACGCCCGGCCTCGGCGTGGGGCGACGCCCGGCCTCGGGTGGCCTCGGCGCTCGGGGCTCTGGGGAGAGGGAAGGAGCCGGCCTCAGTTGCCCGGGCCCCGCGTCCTCGAGTGGGGCTGCTCCGGGGGCACTGGAGAGGGCCGCGTGTGCGCAGCAGCGTTAGGGCTGGAAGAGCTCTCTGGAGGTTATCCAGGCCAGCCCTCTGCCCAGGCAGGGTCACCCAGAGCGGGTTACACAGTAACGCTGCCGGGTGCGTGCTGAATGCCTCCGGACAGGGAGATCCACGCCTGCACTGAGCAGCCTGTCCAGGTGCTCTGCCACCCTCCGTGAAAAGAAGCGATTCCTCGCCTCGGGGTGGAACTTCATGTGTTTTAGTTTGTGGCCGTTGTTCCTCGTCCTGTCGCTGGGCACCGTGGAAAAGAGCCTGGCACCATCCTCTGGGGACCCGCCTTTGAGTCGTTTGTATGAATTGATGCAATCCCCTCTGTTCCCCAGGCTAAACACGTCTCCCACGGTCTCTCATAAGAGGGATGCTCCAGACCCCTCACCATCTTTGTGGCCTCCACCGAACCCTCTCCAGTAGCTTGTTCTTTCCCCCTCGGGGCTGTGCTCCGTCCCACCGCCCCGGGCCCTGCCCGGAGCCACCCGCGGTGCTCTGTGCCTTGTCACAGCTCTGCTGGCCCCCACGGGCACGGTGCCCCTCGAGCTGAACACTCTTCTTCAATGCCTTCAATTAAATCAGTCTTGTAGAAGCCGAGGAAAACCAAAATGCTGCAAACTTCTCTTTTAGCTCAATACATTGCACATCACATCATGAATAAATTCACAGTCTAGTTACAGGGTGGTTCCAGTCAGGTACATTGTGGTTCCCTCCCGGCCCTCCCTTTTTCTTTGGTTAGGGCAGTGGCTCTGGGTGGTGTTTCTTGAAAAACAGAAGTTGATGGGAAGTGTTTAGATGAGAGAGATGCTTTGTTGTTACAAAAATACTGTTACAAAAATATTTAGGTTTCTGGGTGATGTGTGTGGTTGAATGGGTTTGTGCTGACCAAATCTAATGGGACCGTTTCTTTCCAGTATCTCATGGGAGATAAATGTTTTTATTTTTAACCTTGTGTTTGCAAGGCACTATCTAGCACTTCAGAATCTCAGCTTGGGGTTTTTTTGTGTTAAAACAAACTAAAGTAACTCTGTAAGTCTAACCCAATCCACTTGTGTATCTTAGTTTGTAGCTTTTAGCCACAGGTCAGCTTCTTACTATATTTTTTCTTTGGATGTGATGCATTTAATGTGTTTAGTACTGCAGCACAAACAGTAACCACTTGATACAATTACTGAAGTGAAGCCCTTCAAAGCTCCTATTTATTTGATATGTCAATTTACTGCTAGGAACTTCAATTTACTAGTTTTGAATTGATTTGTGAGTTTCCATGAAACACTACTTTTTATGTTTAAATGAAATATTGTAGTAATAAATGAAGCTGCATTATTTAAAAAAGATTTTTTCCTTGCTCTTCTTTGCTGTCACTTAGAGCTGTCTTAAACTTTAGATAATGACCAAATGTCCTCTAGAGGGAGATCTTGTTGCTTTTATGTGCTGAAATGTTGGTCACCTTGTTCCAGTTAAATGTCTTGATTACTTATCTTGGGAAGAATCTGTGATGGTGAATGTGTGTATCTTAATAAGTGCCTGTCTTCTGCATCTGTGCTTAGAAATTTGATGACAGAATCTAGAGTCATGTAACACCTCTGTAGGTTATGTGAAACACAGTTGTTTTAATTCAAATAGATCTAATTCTGAAGTGAAATGAATAATCTTTATTATTCAATAATCTTGCAAGTTCCAGAGTCCTACTCCTGCAGAAGTATCTTTAGGGCCTATGTTTGTGGTGTCCCTGCATTTGTGGTGTCAATTCTGCAAATGCTTATGGAGATACTGACTTTCATGTGTTCCCTGTTGCCCTCAAGATGCTTTTGAGGGCAGTTTCTTTGCTGACCTGAACCAAGAATTTCAGCAGCCTGTCTGAAAGTGTTGTGGGTTAAATCTCTTCAGCCTAATGAGTGCTAACAGCTTGGCAAGGAAACAAAGCAGTAATAAAATGTCACATTTAATCAATCATACCAGTACTTCTTGCCTATAAACAGCAGAACTTGAAATATTACCTTGCAGATACATTAGTTGTTTGAATGTAGTTAACTCTATATTCCACATACTACATACAAATTGTTGGAAAAATCTTGGTGGGGTTATTATGAGGGTGAATTATTCTGCATGTTACATATGCAGTCTTGACAGGAGATTTCTTTCTCCTGGGCATGTTGAAAAAACTTAATTCCACAGTTGAGGCATCTATGCTCTCATTTTCCTGTAAGTAAATGCAGATAGTGGATTCAGTGTAGCTTCTGGCATATCTGATCTGTAAAACACATGTTCCATATGTGGAACATCCTCTGTGGATGTAGTTGGAAAATTTCCTCATACTGCAAAGCTGCTGAAGGGTTCAAAACTGTGTTTACACTTTAACTGCCAGTTGAACCCCTACACACTTTGAAATCATCTGTAGTGTTAAGAAATTGATATTGCTAGACTGACTCCAAAACAGTTGTAGTATTTGTATTCTTATAAATGAACATACAAAACCACTACATAATTAATTAATTTCTTCTCTGTGTGTGTTTGGATGTGATGCTGGAAGTAAGGCAAAGTAATTTGCTGTATTTATATTGTAAGGCTATTTTCCTTTTCATCCTCATTGTCATTATTTTGTGGTATGCATATACACCTCTGCAATGCATTAAAAATGTATGCAATGGGCTTGGAGGCAAATTGTGTTGCTTAATAGAATGTACAGTGTGTTGTAATGGAGGAATAAATTCCATTAATAAACAGAAATAAGAGTTTTGGTTTTTTTTAAGAAAGGTATATCTATATCCCTAAGTTACTCAAATTGTAGACTCTGTAATTAATTGTGCTCTGAATGATCAATTCTTTATTTTAGATCATAATTTTGGAGGATTGCAGCACTGAGATCTCTGGAGTCTGCTGTGTCTAGCCATAATGAGTTTGGTTGCTTATGAAGATTCAGACTCCGAGACAGAAACTGAAAAGACTGAAGCCCCCAATGCTTCTGGCAGACGAACAAACCAGCTGAGTTCTTCTGTGAGTTGTGTTCAGCACTTTGCACCTGGTAGTGTGAAATCTACACATGAAATGCACCCTGCTGGGAGCACTGGCAGATCTGGCTGGAGCAGGGTTTGTGAAGATCCCCCTGAGCATTATGCACGGAATAACAACACTGACTTGGCACCTCCCTATTGTCAGAGGGTTTACTCTGGCCATGCTGCAATACCTGTGGCTTACAGAAACTATGAACAGGCTTCAAGCTCTTCAACAAATTCTGGAACTGGCATTTCCCAGAAGAGAGCACATAATGACAGCACTGCTACCCTAAAAGGAATTAGACCATATATCCCAAAACGATTGCGTCAAGAAAATTCCAGTAAGCTTGAAAAAGAAGAATCTGACCAGAGAGGTAGCTCAGATTGTGATGTTAAGTTAGGTGGATCAGGAGAGCAGGCTTTGAGAAAGATCTCTGAATTAATTAAGCCATATTTGGGATCTAAATATAAAGTAACGGAAGTTCCCAAAAGCTTAATATTTTACATGTCTAAACACAGCGGCCCTGTTAATGAAATCCAGTGGTGTCCTGTACTGGAACGAAGTCACATGCTTCTCTCAGCTTCTATGGACAAAACAGTCAAGGTAATATAAAGCAAGATGCTTTGTGGTTCAATCATCATGTTGCATTAAACAATGCTCTTCTGGAAATAACATTCTTGCTTGTGCATATTTAACAGTTCCAATTTGAGGAGATGCTTTATAAAATTATGATAAACTTGCAGCCTAATCCTTCACTATACCCACAGTTAGTTCCATTGGCTTGGAATTTGGTGGGGTTTTAAAATTTATTTTTAAATTAAAAAAAAATTAAATTATTTTTAGTTTTTTTTTTTTTTTTTTTTTTAAGTCATGTCAGTGTTTTAGACCTTAAGCAGTTAGATTTCTGCTAGGTCATTTCTCATGATCTCTATCAGTGTTTTATCACAATGGCCATGAGCATTAGGGTATGCATGCAGATTCTGCCATGAGTCATGAAGCAACTAACTGCCAACACTGGAATAATATTTTGAATTATTCTGACATGCCTGTGCGGCATCTGCTGGAGGAGGTAGATCAGGTCAGATGGATTTTGCATCTCAGAACTGTCTTGTCATGATCTAAGGGGTCTTCCCACTTTAATTTGTTTCAAGGATCAATTGCTCAATACTCAGAGTGAGTTTTCCTCCTAGCTTTAATGAATTTATTTTCAGTTCTTTGGTAATTTAGTCCAATGAGGCTTTTGTTTTTAAAATGGGTAATGGATATATGCTTTCCCAGATATAGGGCTGATTGTGCCTCTAGGTTCAAATAATAGTCTTCTGAAGTGGCCTTGCACAGGAGCATACATTTGATAAGAGTGCACAGAAAGTGTCCTTTCTGGTGGGAGACATGCTTTATTGCATCTAACATGTATTCACCGTGGCAGGCACAATTTTTCCTGCTTCTAAAATTTAGGACTTTAGTAAATTTTTAGAAGAACATCCCTTGTACCTGCATACCAACATAGTTCCTCCATCTTCTTTACCAGGATTTTGAAACCTCATTTTTCTTAAACATTAAATGTAGGGAAAAAAAGCACCTTTGTTTCTCCTTGCGAGTCATCTTTAGTATATTTGTTGTATCTTGGCTTTTGCTTGAAAAGCAGACTTTGAAGGAAAAGGCTAAGATATGCAGAAAGTGCTGATGGATGTTTCTGTTAAGCAACAATGTAAATTTAGATTGTACAATACTGACCTCTGGATGTCTGAATTTGACCTTTTGTCTTAAATTGTCACATCATCTGCTTAATGTTTATTGGCTATTCCAGGGCCTCATTTGTACTGACAATTGAAGTTATGGATATGTTGAATTTGGTATAAAAATCTAAAATCTGAGTTGTTACTGCAATATAATTATTAAAAAGTTGAAATAATGATCAGTCTGGTTTGTCTTCTGAGCATAAAGAAAAATTATTTTTCTGAATCAGTGTTACCATGCCTGCTTGGAAGCAGGCAGTAACAGTAAAGCTGGTTTTTGAAGAAATCTCACTATTTTAGGTCTCCCAAACCTTGGAAATTCGATATAAATGAAGTATATTAGTGTTGGCAACACTTCAGAGCATGCAGGTCTAAAAAATTAATGAAGGAATAACGTAGCTCTTAGAAAGTATGTGAAAGCACACGTTATGTTCTGGAGGGCAGCTCGCAGGGAGCAGCCAGCTGTGGATGCGCCTCGCTGCTGTTTCTGTGTCGCTGTCGCGCTGTTACACGGCGGCTGTCCTGGGCAGCAGAGGGCGCGGTGACACCGAGGATTCACTCGGTGTTAGGCTCCCAGATCCCCTCCCGTTCTGGGATCACGAGCACATAAATCCCTGGCGACTGTGGCAGCACTGCTTTACCTTCTGGGAATTGATTCTGACTGTCTACTGTTTGCTGAAGTTGTAAATTTTCCGGTATAGGCATAAAACAACTGGTTGAAAATGCAGGTCAACTTTCCTTTTTCCTCATCCTTTTAACTTCACACAGATTGTATATAGTTTTTTTCACCCCCCAAAAACAGCTGCTTGGAATTGCTCATTTAAATCCAGGCAGTGGATGTGTGTCCTCTTTCCCTTTAATGGGAATATGCAGACACTCAGGATGTTTGCATGACTTACTTGCAACATCTGATTTGGGTAAAACTCAAAGCACAGTTAAGAGCCTAAAATCTCTGTATGATGAGAGAGAAGAGGGAATTCAGACCCTAGAAACTCTGTACTTTCAGTTAGTCACAGGAATAACTGTGACTGTTTTTAAGAGCATAGGTCTTGGATTCAGTCCTTACACCCAGCTTATACATTAAGACATTTATATTTTGAAGAGTCCAGTATTAGTAGGGATTTCTCAGAATAGAGTGTTCAAAGTTGAGTTGACTGTGGTAGCTTAAGTGGTGCTTGAACCAGAGCTCTACAGTTGTATTCAATTTGAGTAGTGTTTAGCCACTTTTGTATATTTTATCTGTTCTTATAATCTCCTCTTAAAAACTTCCTCTTTCATCACAAACTAAACATTTTCCTTTGTGGGAAAGGTGTTTTTTTTTTTTTTTTTTTTTTTTAACTTGGCATGGAGAAGGAAGAAACACTTGCTTTACTTACCTTAGTGTTCATAAATTTTTTTATTTCTGTCTAAATGATGATCACCAAGTCATTCATGTCACACAGATGTATGTTGAAAATGTGTACCTGGAACCAATTATGTGTTTTTTTTTATTTTTTAAGGATGTGTATGTATCCTGTTAAGATCAGTAGAAAAGAACAGTCTTCCATTTATGTTCTCTCAGGTTGAAAAGTGCACTTACACTGATTCATAAAGATGTTAAAGTAGTGCTAAAGTATTTACAATAAATGAGCTGATGTTTTCAGTTTCTGTTGACTGAAGAATGACCTAGAGCTGGAAGATCATTGGAAGTATCTAGTAAAAATAACTTGCATAGTTAGAAATGAATGAACTTTTCTTTAGAAGTATTTGATCTGATTTCTTTTGTATTGCTGCATTTAAAACACTTCAAGTGGTAAAGTTGGAAAAAGTATCAGTTTTCAGCTCAGGGGCCGAATTCTTTAGAGTAATGCTCATGCCAGCAGATGGGGCACCTCAGCGTGTTAGAAAGGAATAGGAACTAAACTGCCTCTGAATGAGGACTCAAAGACTTTAATATTTGCCTCTATGTTGTATGTTGAAAGACCCAAGTTACAAGTTTATGCATGTGTTGTTGAATGTCTAAGAAAAACCCTGAGTTTTCAGAGAGACCTGAAAATAAGATAGAACCCCATCTGCGAAGTGATAGGTATAGCAAATTACCCACAGTTCTTCAAATCTAGACCATTAATAGAAGAATATTTAATGTTAAATTTTAAATTTTAGGGAATGGGGGGCTCTTTCTGTGGCAGTGCTGCTCTTCACAGTTACACTGTAACAGTATTGTGAGTGGCTTATGTTTTTGGCTTATATATGTATTTTAAGGACTGTGAAACATTGTGTCTGAACTGATTCAATTTGTTTTCTTTGAATAACCCTTCTCTACCTTCTATTTGAATAGCTGCTGTAAATGAATTTTAGCCATCTACTGCCATTTTTGGGTTTTCCTACTTAAACACCAAAATAGTGTTAATTATTTTAATATCTCATCTACTGTTTTTTTTTTTTTTTTTTTTTTTGCATAAATTTTGAGAGTTATCACTGCTGTTAAAGGTGCCTGTTTCCCATAGTGTGGATATTCAATGCTTTCTGAACATCAGACCTTATTTAGTTATTTCTGGTTTAGAACCCCAAATACAGAATCCAGAATCATAGGTTACCATTGAATGCAGCTTTTTTGTCTTTGGTAGCAGAGAACATTAAAAGGTTGTGTCTTTATCAATTGCAGAAACCACAATGCTGAATTCACGTTGTCAGTGTCTTTTATTTGGAAGATCTTGTCATTACAGAGAGCCACACAGATGTTAACATTTTCACTACTTACTGGTGCTGGACTTAGCTTTTTAATAATTGTTCATAACTTCAGCATC
Organism: Fringilla coelebs; assembly: GCF_963513975.1. Taxonomy (NCBI): domain Eukaryota; kingdom Metazoa; phylum Chordata; class Aves; order Passeriformes; family Fringillidae; genus Fringilla; species Fringilla coelebs. Next base: position 12,111,608 of record NC_140034.1, on the reverse strand, counting down.
CTATGCCTTTATTCTGTATTTCCTAGTTTGCCTATAAATTAACTCAAGGTAACATCTTTATATAATCATCTGCTAGCTGTTAATTTTGTGTTTCTCATATTTTATTTAGAGCATCACAGCAGGTGTTATCTTTGTTGCAGAGGATTTCTTAATTTTCAGCACTTTCACTCTCCATTGTTAAACAAGATCAAGGAAAGAAAGTGCTGTGATTCTTGAGTATGCAAAATGTATATTAATAGCACTTTGTGTTCTAATACATTGTTGCAAGTTTTTCTTATATATTTTGTTCCCTACTGGCCTAGTTGAACAGTCATTTAGTCACAGCTCTATCTATACAAGTAAAGTAAAAGTTTTTAAAATGAGTTTAATAATGTAAGCCTCTTGAACAGGGGCATTGCTGACTTCCCATGATTAAGAACATAACAACCATACTGGTTCAGACCAGAGGTCAGTCTCTAAGTGGATGAGTAAGGAAGAACAAGTCAAAGGTTTGTGGTGCATTTAAGGCCTCTCCTGGTCTGTGCTTATTTTCAAGTTGGGATTTCTGAGCTCCTAAGTAGTTAATCTTTGTAACTTGCTACCTCAAGAGGTTTCTTCCAGATACTTCTCCAGTCTTCTGAGACTCTTTTGTGATCATTAGATTTAGAGTGGTATGTTACTCATACTCATTAAATTTAATATACGGATTTTGGTTCCTGGAGTGTGTCAAATGCCACAAGAAATGCAATTTTCAATTATACTTTCAAAGTATTTTATTATTTTGTGATTTTGTGTCTGTTAGGAAAAAGAGAGCACAGTAGTATATTTCAGGAATTTTGTTATTCTTGATCCTTTTGTATTAGCTTGAATGATAGAAGATGATAGCCTCAATCCATAAACTGTGTGTGGCACAGATAGTGACAACACAAATTTCCTAGATATTGGCCATTACCCTGTCTCAAAGTAACAAAATCTAATATTTTTGCTTTCAACCATTCTGTACACAATTCACTTGGAATAGGTAGTGTTTCTTGTTGTTCTGTCGCAGGTGTGTCTGTTTATTAAGGAATAAATTTAAGCTGCCAGCATATTTCCTGTACACTCAGGCATGGCTGTCAGATGGCTGTAGCCCTGTCACGGCTTGGCTGCATTCAAAGTGTTCACTAAGCAGAATTAGCTATCATGCTGCTAGTACCTCAAGTAGGGCAACTCTTAGATTGATTTTTAAAATCTAATTGTGGCAACATTCCTTTAACTGTAGGTGACAAATTGGGAAGTCATCCTGTTTGATACATATGTTCTTTATTTGAAGTGTTTTGAAGATTTCTGTTGATACATTTTTAATACTGTATATTAAAAATAAAAAGTAGTTCACCCCGTTATCTTGGAAATGGCAAGGAAATGCTTGTATTCTGGGTATTGTGTGCTGCTTACCTAGATGTGGGAAAAAACCCATTGTTTTCTGGTTGAAAAGACTGCTAAATATTAGCAGAAATTTTGAAGCAAAGCTCTCTTTATGAAGGTTCTAGTTCTCTTCTCTTCTCTGTGCATTTTTTTTTCCAGTAACTTTAAGATTGCTGATTATTAAGATGGCAGTACACTTATGTGATAGGCACATGCATGGTAATACCAGCCTTTTTTGTATACCTTGATCATCTTGGAGCAAAATTATTTCATACACTTCAATGAGAAGTATCCTCCATCATGCTTATTCTTGTAAGAAAAGGAACATCATGCAGGAAGGAATGTACTTGACCATCAGTGAAAGCTTCTGGCTGTGCCGTGGGTAGATGATAATCCAGGTCAGGATGTAATGGATAGCTCTCACAATTGTTCTGCAAAAGCTGGTGACACAGTTCATCAAAGTGGTGAATTTTGGTCTCTTCATCCCAAAGGTTTGTGTGGGTAAGAGTTGTTTCACATTTGGTGTTTTAGTACCTTGATAATGTTTAGAGAGTGCTGTTAGAGAGATATATTTTTTTAATTATTTCCTTGTTTCCAGTGATGCAGTTGTCAAGGAAACAGAAATCCTTGTAATGCCTTTGTTCCCTTTTTCAGAATCCACAGCTGGAGATGACTTGTATAGTTTTTATTATGTTCTGAGTGTTTGACACACTCTTAGGCCTTAAAGGATTTTTTCAAAGGAGTATGTTTCTTTGGGTATAAATAGCACTATCCTCATCTCTGTAGGGTTTGATAGCCATTGTTTCTTTCCTTCTGCACTAACAGGAACTAAATTCAGTACTGCTTTGGATTAGAATTTATCTTAACACTTGTTTGAAGACTATCATTTAAGGAAAAGGGGGAGGGCAAAAATGCAGTGAACCTCTCAGCTTCTGGGTGAGGTTTTTGGCTTTGTGATGTCATGAGTTTTTTCCACTTGGAAATGACTCCTGACTTAGGATTTCCTTAAAGAGTGCAGGAGTGATACCCCCAGTGTTCTTGTGAAACATTTTTTGACTGCTTTATGGCTGTGTGAGAGGATGTGGCTGTGGGGGAGAAGAGTAGGATGGATATTTCACAGTGTAGCTAGTTCGCCTGTGTTCCCCCCCACCCCTGCAAAAATAAATTGGGAATTATTTAAAGAAAAATTTTGAAAATAAAAGTCCTTCCAAGAGCAGGGAAGTTAGTGAAGCCTGTCTGTATTTTGAATCTACTACAAATCCTCTTCAATTTCTTTCTCTGGAGCTTCTGCAGTGTCTTTTATTCATCTGCTTAGCATGATTAAGCCTTGAGGGAAAAACACTGAGGCCTTCTGTGAAATTTGGTTGACACTGATCAACAGGTGCAAAGTGGCCATAGGTGAGGTGCACAGGATAACATGGTTTTTGTGACAGTATTATTTCACAAACCTTTTTTTCTGTGGAAATCCAAAGTTATGGAGGCTGACTTCTAAATATCCTTAACAATGATGTGGAAGAAAGGATTCTGTTCTCTCATGTTACCTAGAAAGGGTTTTGGGTACTTGTATCATTATTTGCAGAAGTATGAGGAGTTTAAAGTGCTTATCTGACCTTTTTCTTAGCAACCCATCTGTCCCGAATGGGTGAGCTCTGCACTTCCTTTCTGCTAGGAGCTCTTCCAGTTGTTTCCTGTGTCTCTGAAGCAGCAGAGGAGAAAGAAACCTTGTGCTCCTGCCAGGGCACAGTCAGGGCTAGGGATGGCAGTGGGGCAGTGCCTCTAATGCAGCTGAACTGGGAATGTCCTAAGGGGAGCTCTCCAGTTACATCCAGCCCCTGTGTGGGCTGCTGGGCAGGGCAATGGCAGAATGTCAGCTGAGATGGGACAGATGAATGATGGTGGTGTCCCCATTCTGGGTGTGTCAGTAAGATTGCTGGTGAAAAAGTCAAGATTTTGGTATTTGGGAAAAAAATTAGCTAAAGTAGTTTTAAGTTCTTAAGTGACTATAATATATTATGGGAGTATCATTTTTTTTGTAACAGTTAAGAAATTCTGAATATTTTTGCTGTTTGAAAATATAAATAAAACCAATCTAACTTTGCTTCTTTTCTAGAAATCTGGCTTTATAGCTCCATCTTGCATGCTGCTATCTATTTAAAAAAAATCTGCTAACAAACCACAAGGCATCTTATGACTTTGATTCCTTACCCTTCTTGCTTTGTCAATGTTGTCAAGGAAACAACTTTTTGAGAAATTTTGCTCTACTTTTTCAGGTTCTATAGAGAGATTACTTGTGTAGGATTTATCTGGCATCTGGGCTAGAAAGAGTTTTCCTGAAGTTTCTATTATTTTCACTTGTTCTTTTTAAAGCAGATTTTATTTTTAGCCTGTGTCATATAGCTGCATCTTCAAGGTCATAATACCAATGAAAGTACCGAGGATTGCTAACACTTGATCTTTGGATGAAGCCTTATAGAAAGAATTTAATTGATGCCTTTGCTATATGTTAATTCTACAAAAACAACTGTTAGTTATAAATTCCCTTTAAATTACAGGAGAAAGAAACATTAGAAAACCCTTTGTTCATCAAAGAACTTGCTTCATTGCTATGGAACTAATGACTTAGACTCCTTTATCATACATATCATGTTTCATTGCAGTAATTATGTCTCTTCAAAGAAAAAGCATTTAGTGGCTCGTATGGAATTGTATTGGGTTTGCCTTCCAGCTCCTGTGTGCTGGGTGACAGGCTGGTTAGAATGTTAAGGCTGGTCTTTACCTTCACTGTGCTTGTGGAGGCTTTATTTTATATTCTTATAAATAAAACTGCTGTTTTTCTTCTAGGACATACATGAAAACGTTATAGAAACTTCTGCCTTTCTCAGATGTTCCTGTTGGTTGGTGGATTAAGACCACTGAGCATGATAGTGAAGACTTCATGTGCTTGTGTGTTGTGCCTGTGCCAGCTGTGTCACACCTTGCTTCCTGAAGTCAGAACTAGGAATCTGTCCTTTTCTCTGGTCTCCTTGCCTCTTTCCAAATGATAATTTACTCTTTAAAAGAATTTTTCTCATTCTGAACATTATGTCTAATGCATGGAATTTTGTATTTTTATCTACTAAGGGAGGGACACAGCTGGTTTTCTATGGAAAGGATGGGAGTTAAGGGTGCAGGTGGTTAGGGCTGGCATAGTCATATAAACATGTTAAAGCTAGCACTATGCTAACAATGCAGAAGAAATTAAAATTAATTAGGTAGTTCAATCTTACTCTGCTTGCTGGTTCTGAAATGGTGCTAGTTAAAGTGTCCTCATTGCTAGCAAAACACGTAGCTGCTTGACATAATTAATAGTTTATTTCCATAATTAAAGAACTAGTTTTCATGTTTAATACTGGGTTATGTCACTGACATCAGTGGGTTTAAGATTGCATCTATATTTTCCAGAGAAGAGGATCTTTAATATTTTGATTTTTTGGGTTTTTCTCTTTGTTTTTGTTTGTGTTTTATTTTTTTCCTCCCCCGTTATTAACATTCTCAATAGCCTTAGGAATAATGAATGGGGTTTTTTTTAGTTGAAAGAATGAAATTGTAAAAAAAATGAAACTTGCCCAGGCTGACTGATAAATGCAAGATTCATTATAGCTCAGGTTTTCAGATAGCTGTTCTAAATCACTAAATGTGTACTGCCTCTCAGATATTACTCCAAATCAGGGTGGGCAGTAAGACTCCAAAAACTACTTCTTAAAATAAGAAAATCACCTGGTTAACATTGGGAATGGACAGAATTTGCTTGTAAATTTGGATTAGGTAATTTCTTCCAAATAGAAATTAGTCCCTAAGTCCAACTCTCTACCATTATTTTTATTTTTAGACCTGCTGCAGTGATGGGTTACTCTGTGCCGTTGCACAAATACCCTGTCAGTGGGTGCACAGCTGGCAGTGTCCATCTCTGCCGTGCTGATGAACAGCCACGACTCATCTGATGTTGGGTCACCAGAACTTGTCCATAGCTGTTGTCCCTGCTCTGCCAGGTGCTCCCAGTGGAAGCTGTGCAAGAATGAGACAGGTTAAATTGCTCCTTTTTGTTTGTTTTGTTTGTACTTTGTTTTATTGATTGTGTGAAGAAGATGGTGTCTGATGGTATCTGATTTTATATATGTACATAGATCAATATAAAGCTGTAAAGCACATGAGTAGCATTAGCTGATTGGCAGTTTTATATTAAAAAAGTATGAGGTACACTACAAACAGCTATGATTTGAATTTTAATAGCTACTGCTTAAGTGAAGCTTAAGAAAAAAATCCATAAAACTAAAAGGAGTTTGTCTATGGTGGTTTTCTCCCTCTTGTTTTCAGAAATAAATCACAGGCCAGCAGGACTTGACACACACTGTTTCAGAGGCTGGGAGTGCAGTTGCTAAGACTTGTGAATAGAACAGTGCTTCTTACACCAATAGTGGTTGCTCCAAATCTGTGGGATGCAAGTGTCTGTGGGATATGCTTGTGAAAGTAGCCAGTCCTTCCTTAACTGTAGGAACTCAGGATACTTGAGGCAATTTGCCTCCAAAGTGCTCTAAGTCTGAAATTGAGGTGTCTAGCACTTCTGAGGAATCCCTGCTTTTAATAGACCGTAAATGTTTGTGACTTGAAGAAGTGATTGATGCTAATGAATATGATTCATAGAGATGAAGGGGAAACCAGATTATTTAATAAATGGCTATAGTAATTTAGCTAATTATCTCCTGGCGAGCTGCAGTACATTTGAAGTTCTCCTTTGCCTGCTGGTAAGATCTTGATTGCTGAAGTATTTTCTGGGCACGAGTACTGTCTGCTAGGAACCACTAGCGGGTTTGTCCTTTTGGGTGTTGTGAGCACACATGTGTTACACTTGACACACTACCACACACACTACACTGCATTCTGAAGCTGATGAGAAGCTGCCACATTTGTGTCATGTTCTTCTCCCACACAGGGGCAGCAGTAGGGAATTTAGTGGTTTAAAAGTAATTCTTAATAGCTACCTGTCATTAAATGTATGTTTCTCTTTAATTACTTGGACATGTGTGTCAAACTGCTCTGTTTGTACCATGTCATCCCAAACACACCCACTGCTGTGTGTGGAGTAGCTGATGTATCTGAAGTAAATTTTTGTGGATATGTAATCTTAAGCAGAGGTGGGGATTTAAGTATCTTCACTATACTTAGCTTTGTCTTATGCTAAAATAATTCTGATTTTTCATATTTTAGAACAAACTATAGCTTGAATCACTAGCTGATTTGTAAGGAAATTGTAACTTTACACTTCTACGTTTTCCAGGAACTTGCCATTTGAGGAACATCCACAGGGTTAGCCATAGTGCAGTGATTAGTCACAAAACACTTAAAGGTTAACTGCAAACTAGATGGGAATTCTTCACTTTGTTTTGGTGCGTGTGGGAAGTTACTCTCTTGCACTGTCTGCCCAGCATGAATGTACAATTGCTATTTTGCAGCTAGAGAAGAACCTAGTCACTCTCATAACTTTTAGCTGGCTGAGAATGTGATCTATATGAGCATATTCCTTAGAGTCAATGGTTTATGGAAAACTTGTGATTAGCTTCAGGTGTGGTTGTCCCAGAATCTTTCTGCACAATAAAGAACATGCTATGTTAAAGGATGACAATTGGTGGCATGGCAGACACACTTTGCTGGTGCATATGGTCTAATACCATCATGCCCGCTCTGTAGAGCAGATGACTTCAATTGAAAAACATGTTTTAAATTGTTGCTTTCCTCTTAATTTGCTGTAAATTCAGTGGTGAGCATCAGAAACATACATATTTATTCCCCTGAAATGTCTGAAGACATTATTTTGTCATACTTACAAATATAATAGGAGAAAATACCAATGGCAAGTTTTGCTTTTTAATTATTCCTTCTATTCTTTGGTTGTTTTGTAATAAAAAGCAACAACCCACTGCTCTGTGGGATTTAAAGTGTCCAGTAGCTTTGAGGATGTGCACTGGAGCACAGTTGGAGTTGGCCTTCAGTTAATGCCAGTTTGGCAACCTGACTTGCCTTAGGACTAGCCTGTTATACTTGGTGGTAGTAATGTTGGTGTGGCAGTGTTTAGTGTAGTCTAAACTCTTACAGCCTATTTTATTTTGCTGGCCACTTTATATAGGAACAGAATAATTCCTCATGAAACTTGCCAAAGGTCACTACTAAATGACTGTAAGAAAGTGTTTCAACAGCATTTGGATGTTCTTGCACAGAATAAGGAAAGGGAAAGGAAGATCTATAGTAAGTTTTACTCCTCCTGTATTTCTTCTTTTGGATAATCCTGAGTAGGTTGCTTTTGTCTGAAAGATCTTTTAAGCACGTGTAAGAGAACTACAATTATGATTTTATTGTTTAGTTAGGTTGAAGATCACTTTTATCTGAAGTCATGTCTTCAGTAGGAGTGCAGCGACATGTTCATGATTCTCACTGTTTTTCATCTCCAGAGACTGTAGAACTTTTTTTTTCTTCTTGTTTTCTCAGTCTATTTATAGTTTAAGGAAACAGATCTTGGGGAAGGTGGGTAACATGTAGATCTCTTGAGGAGGTTCTTCCCAAGCCTGGAACTGGTTGTATGAGATGTATGCTGTGTTTGGGGTCAGGTGTCCTCCTTTCAGTGCTGAGAATGGACCAACACTTTCCTGGAGGGTGACACCCTCCTGAGAGAAGTCCAGCTGGCTGCTGGTATGAGCAGGGTGCTGGCTGGGGTCAATGCCCTGTGGCACAGAGTGTCTCATCCCCTCTGTTCTCCTGGCAGTCGGCATTGCCAGTGCTTGCGGTGGACTTTGAAGTGGAGCAGTAAACCTACGCTCAATGCAGCCAGGCAGCAGCAGGAACTGGCTTTTAGACAAGGTCAGGAGTTTCTTGGTACTATGCACCTTAAGAACATTTAATTTTTCTTTTTTTAGAAAGATTTTGCCTTATTTTACTCTTCAAACATAATCCTCGATAAAAATTTGATCAAGAAAGAGTTTTCTGGCATTGAAAAAAACTGCTGTTCAAACGGGGCTGAGAGATACAGACCAGTAGGACATCCTTAGAGTACAGAATAATTCACACTGTTGTTTTGACTGATTAAAAATCCTCTATGTCAAATAATTGGAGAGCGATAGAGTAAATTTAACCTTTTGTGCTTTAGAACGCTGTCTAAATGTTTCTTCTCCATCTTGGAGCACATTATTCATTAATCTCTTTTCTAGTGGAAAGAAGCTGTCTTTACTCTTAAAAGAACAAAGGACAAAACACCAAGTCATGACTCTTCTGACATTCTGTTCTTGGGGTCATTTTTTTCCTATTTTCAGAATTTATTTATCCAAGAAGGTCTTGATCAAGACCAAGATCAGAGTTGATGATCAAAGACTCCTTCTGCCTTTGAAGAGTAATGGTTAAAACTTTTTTTCCAAGAGAATGAAGTCAGTGCATTTTCTGATTTTCACATTTTTATGTGATACATTGTATTTCATCCTTGCATTTTCCTTTTTGTAGAGAAATGGATCTAGCTATAAAGAAGATGGAAGAAGGTATGCAACCTAACATGAATAGTATCCTCAGTAAGTGCATTGGGGGTACCTTTGATTTGATGAAGTTTTTCAGTCAAGTGCGGCTCTTATCAGTCTTGTGATCTTGAGTTCAGTTAGGGAAACTCAGAAATTTTTGGTTTTGTTTCCATTTGATGGTGTGAGGAATTAATTTTTAATGGTCTCTTCTGAGAAAACAATCAGAATTAGTGTTTTTTTTTCTCAGAGTTTGTCTGAAGGAGGGTTTATCAAAAGCCATGTACTGGCATTTGAATGCATATCCCAATATTAGCAGGTAAGCAAAGGTATGCAATTTTCCTGAGCAACAAAATACTTGATTACAGGTCTAATGATAGTTTAAGAGGTGTTTTCAGATGTGCTGAAATCAAGGACTTGAAGCAGATGAACTTAATTATCTTTGTGAATATTCACAATCACATTATGTGCTTTAAATGTCACATTTGGAAATAGTGCCTCATTGCTAGTTAATTAACAATAATTACTCAAGGTAGTACTTATGTTTCTGGAATCTCTTACCTGCTGTGAAAAATGTATTTTGCTTCTAAAGGTTTCTCAATATAAAATCCAGATTTTATTTAAATCATTTATTTAAATCATTTGGAAAGTGTTGCAGTTGCTTAGGCCCTCTGTACTCTTTACCTGTACCACTGCAGCACAGATAATCAGTTATTTCATTCCATTTGGTTTTTAACACCTGAACTGTGATGTGTGTGATATCTTTTTTTTAGAAAAAGCAATCAGTTGATTTTTTTTTTCCCCTTGGCAGCATAAGAAAAGATAAGAAGTATCAAATTAGACTGGTGGGCTGGATCCATCATGAGGTGTTACAAAGGTGTGTTGACATCTTCAGCTAAAGAAATATGGCTTAAGATAAAACCAGAAGGGTTTTCAGTCATAGCACTTATGCTCTGTATGCTTTTCTCTCTCTAAGGATGTTTCTTCTTGGCAGAGAGCATTCCACAGCCCAAGAGAACTTACACTGCAACCAAAAAAAGCCCCTCATAGATCCTAGAAAATCCTCCCTATATTCTAGTTTCCAGGTCCCCTCTTCCATCTTCCTTTTCTGCTTTTCAGGTAGAAACTTAATAGAAATATCCAAGGATTCTCTTCAAGGTTTTTCCATTAAAATAAATCTTCAATAGTGAATCATTCTTTTGACTTGTTTGCAGCAGTGCACTTTATGTGTGCTTATGTGTATATGTGTATTATATTGAAAATATATATATATTTTGGTATATATTAAAAAGACCTTACATTAGCAGAAAACCTCTGTTGTCAATGACTTTTACTTACAAACTACATATTCTCTTTGCTTGCACAATTCATGAACCTGTGTGAATGGAGAGTCCATTGAAATCCTGATAATAACCTATAGCTTACATTTCAGAATAGTATTTTTCTATATAGTACATGAAATACTTTCAAGTTTTTAATTCGGGACAGTACTTACAACATGCTAAGCAGATGTTTGATCTCTCAGACATCAATTTCAAACTAGTTTGGAGAACAGGAAGAAAGGCTAGTAAATTTTAGAAACAGTCATGAAGATTAATTAATCTAATTATCTTTGCTTTGTTCAGTGGGAGTGGAGATAACTGCAGGTACAGGAAGGCATAACTAAGGGGAGTGATGAATATTTTTCCAAGCAGTAAAAGTGTTTTAATGATGTTAACACCGATGGAGGAGACATTGAGTAACAGGAAGCTGAAATAATAAAGAGAATCTGATTGTGGAAGGGTTTTCAACATGTTATGTGAAAATAATGTTGGAATTGGTAAGGACTTCATTGAGGGAACTTCCCAATGATAATTTTTCATCTGTAGAATGACTTGGAGAAAAAAAGCTTTTCACAACGACCAGGTTTTGACTTTAAGTATTTAGGTAATGTCATAGACCATTCTGATGGAATGATCTGATAATGATGTCAAAAAGCTTTCCCATGTGCCTGCTATGCCAAATGGGTTGAAACAAACCTTTTTTGCTTACTTTTTTCTCTTGCCATTATACATGAAGGTCTCTTTTCTTCTTTGAGAAATCTGCTCAGTAGAGAGTCTGGATTATCAAAAACTTGATATTCAGCTGCTGACATTCCTTGTTTATTTTAGAAATCATTCACATTTATGTGCTTAAATAGATTTAAATACTCTTGAAGAATTTGGTCAAAACTGGTCACTAACCTCTTTAAATTTGTGCTAATGCATAGTAGCCTACAATACTATTAGAATTTTCAAGTAAGCCAAACCCCAAATATTTGCATTAACATCTAATTTTGAAATTCTTAGTTCTGTAAGTCTGCAGTGGCAGTGAAGTAAATGCAGTGAAACATTTCTAGGTGAAGTAACACTTCCTGTAGGTGTGTTGTACTGCTGCTGCAGTGAGAATTGCTGAACCTGAGGCTGCATTGTTTAAATGTTTGTGTTGCACTGGTGGCAAGGAGCTGAGCTCTCTGGGACCTGTGGTGGAACTTTGGGGTTTTGTGCATGTTCAGGGCTGCGCTGCCCAGAGCAGTTGAGCCAGCTGGGTGTCAGAGCTGCTGAGTGGGGCTGGTGAGATGCTCTGCTGGGATACACAGGTATTTCCCTGGGCTGAGTTCAACTGGGATTTCTCATGGTACCTCTCATGGTTACCATGGTACCAACGTGCTGACCAAGTAGGTTTGCACTATGGGAATGTAACCAGAGGCTGCCCCTACTGATAGAATACCACACTTATGCATTATTGCTTGCTAAATGAAGTGTGTTCATCAGGCATTAGAGCAAAACAGGGGAGGGCAGTGGTGTGTATTTTACAACAAATAAATATTACATTTACTTCTCAAGTTAAAAATACCTTAATTGGGTCCTGTGTAAATGCCAGGCAATGTTTGCAAGTGTCAGTATGTTCATATCTGCTCCTTGATAATTCTGTCATTAATTCATAGTTTCAAGTCAACGTCCATGAAGGAAAAAGTTAGTTTTTAATCTGCTCCTAGGGTTTTAGCAGGAGCTGTTTTTTTAATTTGCAGTTGCAAAGGCATGCTCTCACACCAGCTGTAAAATGAAAGTTAGTGATACAATCTCCACAATATGACAAAAATCACAACAAATATGCAAGCTTGTTACTTTATTTCTAAACTACTGCTGGAGGGCATAGTAGATACTTTTTAACATGTAAAGTTCTGAGTATTTATAGATGCTTCCACCCACACTTGTGTAGCAGTAATTCTCATTTGAGCTGTACTCCTAGTTAAATTTAAAAGGTTGGTTACATCTGGAAACTAGCTTTGAAACATTTGGACTACAGTAATAATCTTTGAGGTACAGCTTCTTGTGTCTTAAATTGCTGTAGTTTTTCTTCAGCTTATGATATCTAGGTAAAACAAGTACAAAATTTTTATATACTTATTTGCTTTAAGAAAAAAAATCCTGTATTTTTAGAATGAATATTCTGTCTGTGTTAATGTTTTTGAATTTATTGTTGAAATAAACACCCCCTGACCTATTAATAAAGAAAAACCTGTTTACCAAAGTGTTGTGCAGAATGTAAAAAAAGTAATTAGTTGTTCTTTTAAGGTTATTTTTTGAATCCTAAAATTTGATGCAAACTGTTGTGCTTTTGATGAAAAACATAATCAAAGATCTCTTGTTCGTCTTCAGGGGTCTGTATCACTGTGCCACATTGTAGGAATGTAAGTGAGCACTCTACTGACTAGCTGTACATTAGATTTGCAAATTACCTACCAATGCCCTTTGGGACAAAGCTCTTCATGAAATCATTGTCAATAATTTTCTGTTGTGTTGACTTATGGAATAGGTTGTTCTTCAAGATTTCACAGGAGAGAGATTAAATGTTATAAAGTACAAAGTACAGAAACTCCGTAGGGCAATCTAAATGATGTTATAGGAACTGAGCTATATTACAAAGAATATTAAACATATTTGCAATCTTCTGTTATTTGTCACATGAATGGCAGGCCCCTTTTTGTCTAGTGGTTTGCATGGATATGCAAAGGAGAAATAACAAAAGCTGGTCAGTTTTGTTTTATGGAAAGCTGTTAGTATGTAGATACTTGAGTTCCCTAAAAGAAAAAATAAAAATCTGAGTATTCTAATGATGCATGTTGATGCTGTGTAAGTTGCTTGGTGAAGAGGAGCTGCTGTATTCACTTCATTTGAAAAAGGAATATATTTGAAAATAGCGTGACACAGCCAATGTTGTTTATCTGTGCTAAAATTAGTGTGAATTAGTCAAGTTTCAGTGTCCCTGAGACAGCTGGAGTAATGTTGGTGGGGGAAACAAACCCAAGCCATCCCCATCTTTAGTGTAGAGACACATGGATATGAAGGGTAGGAAATGCTGGAGATAAATGTAGAAGTGAAGTATATTTATTATGAGCAACATAACGTGTGGGGAAGCTGTAAGGGAAGGTGAAGCAACTGTTGGTACAGTAAGCATGACATGGTGACAGCCCTGCACTGTGCCTGGCTCCACATCAGGGCCAAGGCTGAGTTATGGTGATGGCTGTGCTGAGTGAAGAAAAGTCAACTGTCCTGTGTGCTTGGAGGGAAACTGCAAAAACAACAGCAAAAAAAAAAAAAAAAAATTAAAGTGGGCAAGTTGTTTTAGAACTTTTCTAGATAACTGTGTCAGAACAGAATTTTTTCTATTGCATTTAAGAGTCAGGAATTTGCTGAGGGTTAATGTGTGTGCACTGCTGCACACTCAATGGCCATCCCCATCTGTGGGGCAAACTGTTTTGTCTGAGTCAGCAGATCTTAGAGGAGGCACTGAATATCCTGGGGGTCAGATGTGTAACTTTGAGAAATCCTGATGTGTTTGAGGCATCTGCCTCCTACACGCCTCATGAGTGGCCAGGAAATGCAAATATCCTTAATATAATAAATCACTTGAATCTCGCCCTGTTACTCATTCTTTGATGCTCCTCATCTTTCAAGGCTTGACAGTATTTTTCACAGACTTCATACTAGATAAAATCTACCTTCATACATCCAGTGGGGACCCACCTGAGCAGGAATTCCTGCTGCAGAGATTTGGACCTTGTTGAGATCTCCCTGTGAGGAATTGTCCTTGAGGATTATGGGGGGCAGCCTTGTTTTAGGAGCTGTCTGGGGGCTCTTTAATTTACATAGGAAGAAGCACTTCCCATTCCCATGCAGCAATTGGATGTGTGTGTTAGAAGGCAGAACATTCACAGCACAAGGAACTGTTTGTTCCAGGGGAAGCAGGAGACCAAACCTTGCACTGAGAGACCTTTGTCACTTGGACCATAAACTTGTATGTTTTTCCCATTATTTTCCCTAGTGCTTAGAGGCACATAAGCATCAGAATAACTCAGTAATGGCACAAACAATTGTAGTAAAGCAGAATGTTTTCCTCAAGAAAAAATGGAAAAATTCTCAGTCTCTGTGACCATAATGTAACTAGAACAAGTGGAGGTCTCTATATTGTACATCCATCCTGCTAAATAACTTCTTATGCAGAAAAATCTTGAGAAGACCTCAGCCAAAGTTTGTCCCTGTAGCCTTCAGGCTAGGTGTATTCTTCAAAGCATTTAAAAAATATTCAGTTTAATTTAAAAAAAACCTATCAAAAAAAATTACCTATTTTTTGGTGCTCTCTTGTTGTTCTGGTTAACCTGATTTCAGTACAAAGTTATCTCTGCTACACAACTAAAATTTAGCATTATCCTCAGTGTCACTTAAATAATCAAACTGCTTGTATTTATCAAAATGTATTCTGCTCCGGGTAAGGAAAATACCTGCTCTTACTTCAAGACCTTTACTGCAAGAAGTTAATCAAACAGTGGGCTTGCAGCCATCTTTTCTCTGCACCCCTGTTTCTGAACTGCAGGATAAGGCTATTTCTGTGGAAACAAATCAACATGTTAAAGTTGCACAGCTGCCAGAGGGGGCTCTGATGTTTCTTCCTCTGAAGGTAAAGATGACTCCAGCTTATTTCTAATTGTGTGATACAGCTTCAGTAAAATCCCACCACAAGCTGTTATGAGCAGCCCTGCATTATTGATTCATTTGGACATTAAAATATGTAGCTAAATCAAATGTAAGATAACACAGGTCCTACACCTTAATGTATGTTCAAATTTTTGCAGTTCTCAGTGTGTCTAAATTAGTGTAGTTTTCAGACTCTGCATCTTCCAGGCCTTTTAGAAGGATAAGCAAATGTTGTGTGTAATGTGACTGATTCATTCATCTCCATTTGAGGTCTTGGTGCTGCAGAGTTTGTGCTGAAGCCAAGAGTGAAGAGAGGTGCCAGTACAGAGGGTGCTGAACTGACACCTCTGTCCAAGGGTGTTTGCTGCCAGCTCTGCTGCTGTCCCACAAGCCTTGCTGGCTTTAAAAGGACTCTTAGGCAGCAGGGTTCTACTTAGAGTGGTGTCATATCAATGAAAAGCAAAGTGTTTCTCCAAATCTTAGAACAGGGGAAAGAATGCTGCTCTTAACACCTATTGCATCTCCATTCCTTTGGAGTCTTTCCTTTTTAAGAACAAAGGATAACTGGGAAAATTAGCTGTCTGCCAGTATAAAAGTCAAAAGAATGATCAGTGTGTTTAGAAATCTTGATCTCGTTTAGTGAAGACTTTATTCTGTGAATGTCTGGAGTTTTATAGTGTCTTTTAAAATGATACATGTGGTCTAAAACATTCCAACAAACAAATTTGTGCTTTGTAGAAGGAATCAATGTGTTTTGAAAGTCTAACGGTGTAATTTATTTCCCTGAAGTTTCTAAAGGAAAATAAAATGGTTTCAGGAGAATTTTCTTACTAATGATTTTTTGGTTCCAAGGAGGGAAGCTAGAGCTATGAAGATTTCACTTGCCAATGTAGAAAAAAAAATACATAAAAGTAATGAAAATAGGCATGTCAGTTTACTTGCAACTTAATACTTTCAAGAAATGTAACTCATAAAAAATGCTAGCAACTCTGTGATGGCTGTGTTTGAACAGTTTTATACTAGAGGTTTTAACTGACATTTTAATTAAAGCTCTAATACTTATTACCAGCAACCAGCAATCACATCCCTCTGTGTCTTTGCCAACTTGATTATAGTTGACAAAGTTGATAAAGTTTGATAGTTCTTAGGTTCTTCAGCATGTCTCCTCAGTTTTTGGTTTGCATCCCCCTGCTGGAGTGGCAGTAATTCCTGTAGAGAAATTCAGATGATAACTCAGGAACTCTGAGTTGTGTTAGTACTTCTCTTCAGTTGCCCACTTTCCTGGAAGCATTTTTAGTAGCAAGATCATCTTACTGATCTTGTTTCAATATTTTTTTATTTTAGTGGGGGTGAACCTGTGCTGCTGGTACTGTTCATTAAACAAGTAAGATGTATAGCTCCTGCTGATTTTGATT
Source organism: Fringilla coelebs (assembly GCF_963513975.1). Lineage (NCBI taxonomy): Eukaryota > Metazoa > Chordata > Aves > Passeriformes > Fringillidae > Fringilla > Fringilla coelebs. Next base: position 12,095,285 of record NC_140034.1, on the reverse strand, counting down.
GTTTAAAGTGGTTTTGTTGTTTTGTAATGTGTTCTTGTCACAATACAAACGTGCCTTGTATTACATTGTGATACTAAAAATAAATGCATATTTGAAACTTGTGACCCTCATCTCTGTTTAGAAAAACAAACTTCTCTGCCAAACATACTGCACTGCAGTAAACCTTGTGCCCCTGAAACTCAAAGCTTGGTGCCAAATCTTAACTAGACGTTCACTGGAAATGCTACAAAACAATGAAATGGCCCATGATTGTGGCATGGAGCACATTTATAAAAAACCAAAACCAACCAACAAACAACAAAAAAACCCCACCCAAAACCCCCTCAAACATGGTTTTATTTTCAAGGTTTCACCCTGAACTTGTTCATATTTCGACAGTATTTCAGTTCTTATCATAGAGATAATAATTTTAGGTAAACGTTCTTTATAAACAAACTCATGAAATCCCTAGCTTCAGTTTATAAGAGCAGCAGGGCTTACTTCTCAATAATTATATAATATTCTAGCACTTATTTACTTTAATCAGGTGTTTGAATATGTTATTAGTATTTTGCTATCCATGGTACTGCATCCTTGCATGTGTTACTCATGAGTGTTTAGCAGTATTTCATCCAGCACCAGCTGTGTGTAGGAGCCGTGCAACCCCTGCCTGTGCTGGCCTCCCTCTGAGAGGGTGGTGAAACGCTGGAGGATTGAGCTTGTTTGTCCAGAAACTGCAGATAATTAACTGGGAAAGAATATTGAAACCACTGAATGGAAATAAGGTCTCAGCTATCCATTTCATCTTTCTGTCTGTAATTCCAGCATGAATTGTGGTTATTGTATTAAGGATGGGTGAATGAAGGGACACACAGACTCCTATGTCTTCAGAAGGCCAAACCAAGTTTATCAGACCCATATCCTTCTTATAGACAGTATGATAAAGCTGGACCTGATTGGTCCTTAATCAACATCCCTCACACCATTTGCTGACTAGGAGCAACACCTTCTTGTACACCTCTTCCAAGTACACACTACCTTCAAAACACCAGCTGCAAAGATTGGAGATTGTTTTAATTCTTTCTGTGAACTTTCCCAAAACTTCCCAGGGCAATGCCTGGGGAAGTTTATCTGACTTTCTTCTCTGACCAGTTCTTAGCCTCCACAACAAATGACATCCAAAAAATAGGAATTCACCAGAGTCCAAGTTTTCTTTACTTTTTCCATTTTTGAATCAAATGGTTAAAAAAGAGTTTTCACAGATGAGATTAGTGTGTCCCTAGGACACTTTTGATACAATGAGAATATATAATTTGCAAATTCTTTAACAGAAATGTCTGAAATATTTATGTCAGTATTGTTCTGTGTCTTACTGTTACCATTTTTAAAATATAATTTACTTCTTTCTGAAGAGTTCTGTTTGCCAATTTTGACTTGAAAGATTCCTGTGGAGGCAACATTAATTATTTATACTGGCAAAACCCCAGATAGTTTGTAAAATTATTTATGTCTTCATTTTTCCTTGGTTGATTAGATTTTCCTCATGATACAGGTTAACTTTTGAAGTAGGGAATGGTTAGGTCTGTTTAAATGAAGTGTTATAGCTCTTGTTAAAGCTTTACCAAGAATATTTCCTTGCTGTATGTAATCAGATGGGCAGCTCTTGCCACAGTGGTGTGGAGTTTTTGTTTCCTTTTTACAGAATTTTATTTTCTTTGTCTTGCCCCTCCTTTGCCAACTGAAAATGTCAATGTTTTATCTTCTTCCATTAGTGTTTTCTTAAAATTATTTTATAGGAAGCTGGCAGCTCGAAGTGCACTTTTGATTGGGTTTTTATTTTCCTATTAATGGGAAAACCACCCAAACAAAGCTTCACAATTATGGAGCCTTCCTTGGGGAAAGGATTGCTGGGTGTCTGTGGGAGGGAAGATTAAAATAAAACACCAAATAATTGGAAATGTGTTTCATAGGCTTGGGTGGCATTAAGCTCATGTAGTGCTTTTACTTAACCTTTGCTGGATTTTCTAGGATTAAAGCTTTTTGACATGTGTACAAATCAGTTTTCACACCACTGAGTAGTTTTTGGTAGTAGTGCCAACTAGTATGCCACAAGTATTATAACTTAAAATGCTTCTGCTTGAATAAAGCCCCCTACAAAATTAGAACTATCTTATGTCTAATATGCTGGGTTATTTTGGGGTTTAGTTTGATTTTGTTTCTGGGCTTTTTGTTTGTTTGTTTGTGGTTTTGTTTGTTTTTGTTTTCATTTTTCTTTTTTTGTAAAAGACAAGATTTTATACCTCATTACCTTGATTTGATTAATACACTTGTGACATTTTAATATTAAAATTTTTAAGGGAAAAAATAACAAATTTAGACCTTATGCTGGCTGTCTCAGCTAATTGAATTTATTATATTTTTCTACTTTTCATTCTCCTTGTTACTACAGTAGTAAGGGTTGTCTAGTAATAAGCTATCCAGATATAAATTCTTATTCTCTTATTCAGATATTAAAGCAATAATAAAGTTGGTTCTTCCCTTCAGATTAGTAAGATAATTGCATTTTGAGTTACAGCTGCTGCAAGAAGAAAACTATTGGAAATCTGTAAATGTTCAAATGACAGCATTGATATATATACTTCTTACACCATGTCTAGATTAGGAAAAGGGATGTCATTTAAAATATGTTCCTTTGAACACTTTAAACATTCCTGAAACAAGTGTTCAACACATCTGAAAATGTGTTAGCTTTATCTAGCTATACAGAATCCTGCAGAAAAACACTTTTTTTGGGACAGTTGGTTTAAAAATTTAGCTGGTGTGTTCAAAATGTCATCACTCATAGTCCATTTAGCAATCTGAACATCTATTTACATCCTTCATAACTGTTTGAAAATAAGTTTATTAGCACTTGAAGGCTCTACACAAAGTGACCTTAACTCACAGGGGGTTTTTGAGCTTAATTTCATTTTCACATGGTTTAACTGCAGGTTTAAACAAAACAGTCCAAGTGATTTCTTTCATAGCTCTTTTAACAAATTTTGCTTTGTACTACAACAGGATTATTTAGCTCAACATTTAAAAAAGACATGAATTGAAACAAACATAAAATAAACTAAATATTCCTGTAGTTACTTTAGGAATTTATATATATTACATGCAAGATCAGACTTTTTTGTAAGTCAGGCAATGGCTTGAGAGGCTTAGGCACACCTAGCAATTCTAATGTTTGGCTATTTATTGCTTCCCTTCCTGGTACTCTCTTGTCTCAATTCATGAACAAAAGAATGTACCTACCTCCTTATGTAGCCCCTTATCCTTATTGCTGTGTGTTAGAGATAACCAAGGGGCACTTTTAGCTCTTGCAGTCCTGCCCAAAGCTGCACCTCATCCATCTGGGGAGTCTGAAGTAGTAACAGCAGGAGATCCCTTTTTATAAGTTTTCCATGAGACTATTTCTGCCCTCTGGCCCATTGATTTTCAAAGAACCTTTTAAAGTACAGATCAGAGCCTGCTTTGAAAACTAGAAAAGACACTTTATGTAGATAGTTTGGGGCTTCCTTCTCTACTGTATTTGTTAGAAATTGCATGTTAGCAGATATGGCTTATCTTTCAGACCTGAATTCAGTTCTGCTGTTAAAAAACAAAGTAAAAAACTGAATCAGTTTTGTCTCCTTGAGATGCATCAGGGAGCAGTGCTGTTCCAAAAAAAGGCACAGGAGAGGCTCATGTCTTTTCAGATTCAGAAGTCTGTGGAGCAGCCTGAGTGCACTGAGGAATGGAACAGAGTCTATTCTAGGCAAAGCATGGTAATTTCTTCATGCATCCTGTAATTCAGTACTATCCCACATCATCCTTGAACAGGGCTATTTCTTAAATGCCACATTTATATTTATAGTAATTGACAATTATGAAATGATTTCTTGCTGGGTTCATTAGGAGCCATTGACAGAGGAAGCTGGTAGCAGAACTTGGCACCACCTGGCTAAATTGTGGAGGGAAGAATTCTCTTAGTATGGATGTTATATTGAAATGAACATGGATCCATCCATTAAAAACTTTTTAATTCTAGTGGTACACATGCTCCAGAAATTGATTTATTGTTTAGTATTCTTGACTGGCTCTGCTGTAGTTCCTCTATGCATGCAAATTCAAAATGCATACAACTTAATTCCTCACTTGCTTCCAACCTCTAATTTATCACAATTGAATCATTGTTCTCAGGTTCACTGTGCAATTACTGACTGCCTGCTTGAATAGAAGCACCTTTCTCTTTCTAAAAGTCAGGCTGCTGGGTTTTCTTTTCTGCAATCTAAGTTGGAGGCAAGTGCATCATGGATAATCATAGCATAGCAATGAAAGAGATGTGCTCAATTCCTAATTTATCACTTCTGGTCTGCTTGATGAGTTCTCATATTATTTTGGTTCCTCTGCTTATGTTACTGTGTCATTTTTTTTCTGGGAATGAGTCCCTAGTTTGTATGATCAGTAAGATAAAAGCCTTTCTTTGTGCCTTATGAGCTGGTTGATTGTGCAGCAGACCCCAGAGCATTATTCTGTGACTGCTGTTTACTTGAGTATCAAGTGCTTACCCTCTCCTGCTTCCTGCTGTGACTTACCAGGAGTTTTTATCTTCAACCCAAACTGATTTATTTTCCAGGGCTGTTTTCCTGAAAGCAGAAAATAGGACCTGGAAACATATCTATAATAAATCTCATCTCTTACATTGTGTAGCTGCTTATGTGCTTTGTGAACTTCCAATCTCAAGGGCAAGGAGGTCTGGTTGTGTTACCTCAAATACATGTAACAGTATTTTCACAGCATTTCTAGGCTATCCAGGAAAGCAAACAACTTCTGAAGCCTTTATTTCCAAATACTATGGAGAATGTGAAAGAGCAATTGAATTACAATATGCCTCAGAGAAAGTAAAAGGAAAATTGCTTTTGTAAAGAAATCACTAGTATAATTTTGTCACTTTGCTGTTTGTACCTGCCATTTTGGCCCCATACATTAATCCTAGCAGATAACTATGTAATCACCATAATTTATATAATGGGAGAGGAAATGAAATGAAAACAATTTATGGAAAAGAAATGGAAATGCAGTATTATAAATAGTGAAGCCGAGAAGAGTAAGAAATAGTAGTGAAAGGTGAACCAGTTTGATAATTTAAAGTAAATTTAAATAAAATTGGAAAAAATAAAATTAAAGCTTTCATGATACCTTTATGCCAGAAATGAGTATTGGCAGTTTATTTCTTTCAAATACTGTATAATTAATTAGTTAATAATTGTAGATTTAGAGGAGGCAATATGATAATATGTGTTATTTGTCCAATACCAGTTGCATATTTCATTGTTTTCGTGATTCTTATAAAAGGAAAGGATGGAGTGGTTACTATTTGTAATGTATAACATAATTGCTTGAGTGTGTGGCAAAAAATTAGTATTTTCAGAGTAGCAGGATGAAATGTGTGCTTTTAACTTTTTAGCTCAGCAATTAAAATCACAGTGGCCATCACAAGATAAAAGAGCAATGTCAGGTTTAATGGAATTCAGTATCTAATCTAGAAATAATACTGAGTTTCCGTGAGAGCTGAGTTTGGAAGTCAAGCTACAACACTTAAAGCAGTTGATCTCTTGGTAAAAATAATTTCATATAAATGTGTCTTGCTTTGGCAGATGTATAATAATTTCTAGTCTTGGAATACTTGATACATGTGTTTCAATGCCTGGGAATGAAGATTTATATATATCTCAGTCTCTGTATTTTTCAGTGAACTGTTTCCCATGCCCAAGTAATTTATTCTGTACTAAATATGATCTTTTTTTCCATGTAAATATTGGAGTTTATTCTACAAATGCCACTACAAATTACCAGGTTAATGTTAGCAGCTTTTGTTATTTCAAGTAAAATTTTAAAAATAGTGCTAAGACACTTAATTTATTTAAAAAAAATACTTTGGAATTCTTGAAGCCATGACTTCTTAGATTATGGTGTTGTGGCCTTTTTCAGCCTTAGACTGGTTTTGAAAACAAATCCTCTTTTGAGTTCATATATAAATGCCACTCAGAAGAATATGTTTGGGATCCTCTTCTGGTAAAGAGGTTGTAATTCATGTTCCTTTTTTGCCAAAGAAGGCAAGATTCACAACATCAGTCGCTTGCAGTAAGAAGCTTTAATGGCCCTAGTTCCTAGAATTTGGAAGAAGTGAAGAAAAAAATACTAAAATAAAAGACTTTATTTCCACACAAGTTATTCTTGACTCACTTGACTCTCAGTTGGAACTGGAACCCTGAAATGCCCATCACCCTGGAGAATCTGCTGATCTGACATCTGAGTCTTGGGCAGGGAGATGCAAACTCAAATGCAAGGGACTCATCCTTTTGCAACCTCTCCTTGTTTCAGTGATGGTGCCTGCCTGTAGGGAGCAGGCACCAGCGGCTGAGCAGAATTCCTCTCCAGCTTTGGACAGAGTACAGTGGAATTCTCTCTCCCATGAGCCACATTGTTTTCACTTACCATAGGTTAAACAGTGGAAACACACAGGAAAGGGGAAGCGCTTAAGGGGCTCCCTGAGGAAATGCAGACATGATGGTGGCTTTGCAGTGATCCTCTGATAGGATCTGAAGCCTTTTCCTTTGTAATGAAATGTTATGAAATGAAGATTCTCCATTTGTGCATATAACATTGTTAACATCTCTGTCGCTTGGAGGCACAGCCTGGTGCTTGTAACCTGGGGCAGACACGTTCTGTTACAGCTGAGCATTCGCTGCTTGGCTGAGCATTTCACCGTGGTGCCCGGTGAAAACTGATGAAGCTGGGTGGGAGCAGGGGGAGGAGCACTGGGCTGAACTGGGATCTGACAGGGGAAGATGCTCCCCTAAGTGCTTGTTTAACTCTTGGTCTTTTTGTCTCAAAACCTGGTTCTGTAATTGAAAGTTTACATTAATGGGCAGCAAACTAAGTGAATTTCCTCAGTCAAAACTGCCTTGCCCATGCAGCTCTTAATTTCAGAAAGCATTGCAACACCACCATTACCTGGGCAAAAAAGCACTGATGGAAAGTAAAACAGTGGAGAGAAATGTGTTACCTGGTGAATTGTCCCTTGGGTGTCATCAGTGATCTCATCCACAGAGTGGATCACTTGTTCCAGTTCATATAATGGAGGGAAATGTGCAGCTTTCAGGATGTGCTATTTCCAATTATGTAGCTTTTTTAAAGTGAAGCATAAACTCAAAAGTGCTGTCAGACTTGCTTTACTTTACCTTTCTAGTGAAAATTGAGTTTTTGTACTTAATCTTAAAACATGACAGAAAATATTGGGAGCATGTACCACCTGTTTTTCCTTTCATCCTGATTCATTCATTAGCATCCTCGTACCAAAAACCCTCCAAGACATAATTAACCCTTTTTTGATACTGTGAAACTTGAAACAATCATTAAAACTCATTAAAAGAGAGAAACTTACTTTCAAAAGCAGTGTAATATTAGAATTTCCCTGATTTTTAAAGCTTGTGATTAGGGTGGAATACTAAGGGTATTGCCCTCATAGTTTCAGTCTTTACTGGCTAGTCAAGTAATTAATGATAATTGATTGCTTTGCATTGCAGAACTGTGCTTCATGATAGAAAATCTTTTGATAAAATAATTTTCTTTAATGGAATGTTGTCTTCTGAGTATGCATTATGTAATGATACTGTCAGCAAGTCCTTTTTGTCCAGTAAGAAGAAAATATAATTGAAGATAAAAATAAATTACCCAAAGTCTTGCTTTTTTCTCCCTTTTCACATTTTATGCTCCATAGGTATTATATTGTACAACCATAGGATATTTTATAATCCAGTTTTTAACTGAAGAAGAACATTTATAAGAAAATAGTTTTGATGTTTAGCCTTCTGTCACAGATCTGATCATACTGGATTTTTATATGGGTCAGATATTGCTAAACTTCTAATTTTATCTTAAAACTATGACAAAAATAGAACCATGAAAAGCATATTATATACATAATTATATATATAGCATATTATATATATATATAATTTTTTTCAACTGTATTTGGTAACTGAAGTCAAAGTAGCTGTATTTTCTAAAATATATCACTTGGAAACAAGTAACAAGTTGTATCTAGTTACCAACTTGACACAACTTCAGAATGCAAAGCTTTCTTAACTACAATGATTTGCTGTAGCAAAATATTATTGAAAAAAATACTGTGATTCTTTGTAAAGGTGTCCTTATCATTCTTTTTAAGGTGTGGGATGCTGTAGATACAGGCTGCTGTTTAAGAACCTACTCCTGTCACTCCTGTGCTGTTCGAGCTGCCCAGTGGTCATCCTGTGGAAGAAGGATCCTCAGTGGGGGCTTTGATTCCATGCTGCATTTAACAGATGTAGAAACAGGTAAAGGCCCTGAAGAATGCATTATAGCCATTTCTTTGTTGTGTACAGGTGACTTGGGATCTTGCTAGCCTTACTCTTCTAAAATATAGACAAATGCAGAGGTGAAAGTTAGAATTCTTGAAATGTGACCTTACTTAAAAAATGCATTTTGGCAATTAAGAGTAGTTGGAGAAGTTTGAGAAAACTGAAATATCTTACAGTTGACAATCACATGTGATTTATGTTGTCAGATACTACACAGATGAATGGAATGAAATGTGTGTTTTTATGCTCTGTCACCATGCTTCATTAAAGTCTTTGAACAGCCTCTTAAGGCTGACTTCAGTAACATTTATACATGTATTTAGTTTAAACATAGGCTTGTATCTCATTCTCTGTTGGGTTGAAGTTTGTGCTTGAAGTTAATGAGGTGATTTTTTCTTTTTTCTGAATAGGACCTTAATTAGGAGTATAGAAACTTTCTGGTATGAAACTGTGAGACTGAACTTGTGTTCCTTTGATGCATTTTTGAATTTGATTTGGGATTTGATTGTTGTAACCTTAATGACTAATTTCCTGGATGCTGTGTCTCCTCATGTCTCCTTCACAAACTAAAGTGCTTCTGTCAGCTATATTCCTTCTCTCCTTAATGTATGTTTCCAACATCAGCAGCATTCACTGGGGCTGTGCATAATAGGACATCTCTGTGTGTGTGTATGAATTAGATCCAAAATGGGACATTGTCAAGGGAAGAGATGCAATTTCACATTTCCCACTTAGTTTATTTTTAAGTGTTTAACTCCTGCAAGGGTGCAATATTTTTTGTAAGACTACAGTAGAAATCCTTGCAAAAATTACAAGCCGTTTTTGTCTAGGAGGATTTTCTCTTGCATAAAAGCAAGAACTACATTGTATGTGAAGATCTGGGAAGCAGAAGTCCTATTCAGAGGAACTGGGAAAGCAGACAGGAAAATTTTAAAATATTGTCCACATGAGAAAAAGGTTCTTTTTCATGCTCCAAGAATTAATTTTTTTCAACAATAGTTGTACCAGAAGTATTTGAATACAATGATGGCTGGAAGGGAACTGTTGCAGTGTAGGAATGTAAAATATGTTACAGAATACTGATGTTTTGAGAATATTCAACTTTTTTAATGGGGAAAGGAGCTTTATATACTTGGTGTAATAGTACATGAGGTTAGTATACCAAGTCATTAATTTGTCAGACTTCTACAGCAACCTTTCTAGTCCAACGTATAACTGAATCTTACTAATCCAAGTGGATTTACCTTTGTCTGTAATGTTAAAAATTCTAAATGGAATGGCTATCTTTGTAATGGGATTTATAGCAGCTGAATAGATTTTGTGTGTCTGAATAATTTTTCCCTACTCTGGGAAAAATCTCATAAAATTATAAGGAAAATTCCAAAGATACATAATTTAAATAATATGTTTAAATTTCCAACATCTCTTCAGCTTAACTAACCAGAAATGGGACAGAAGTCTGGATTAAGTTGATTATAGTGATTCATTTATACTTCTCTAGGAAATTACAACAATAGCAAAATATATTTGCTAAATGTCAAGGCAGATAAGTTTGTAAATGGTTCTTTCCTTACTGACTCATGAGTTATAGAGTGTTTCTAGCTACTTAAATAAATTGTATGTGGGAAATGAATGCTGATATACTTGGGAATATCAGGTATTCATTACTGTCGTATTTAAAGAACACAGAATTCTTTGTAGTTCCTCTGAACTGCAGTTGTGATTGGACCTGACTTTCACAACACATATGGAAAAGCGTAATAGGAGTGATCAGAATTTTAGTCTGATTTCCTGTGTATGCAAGCCAGTTTCTGAGCTCCTTCCCTATTGTAAAGTTAGTCTTCTTTTCATACATTTCAGTCAGTTCTGTTCAGAGAGACAGGGCAAGCAGTTGCCTCTGGAATCCAAATCAATTTGATATAAAAAGCCTCATTTCCATTTGAAAAACACTAAGGCATCTATAAGATTTTGATTTACATTAGTTCACTGAATCATTCATTCCTCCTCACTCTTCATCAGTGCTGAGATGATTTCTTCTTTGATTAACTTTAGATAGATGTTAGAACTGTTCCTTCACATTGGACTTTCATATACTTTTTTGGACTTCAGTCCTGATTACTTTCCATTGCTAGAGTGAACTAACTACCAGTGTGTTTAAATGTAGTAAATGCATGCCAGTGGGATTTTATAAATAATAATGCTCTATTTCAGGCTCTATGCTCTTGTATATTTTGTTCTGGTTCAACATTTTCCAGTAGTTTCCTAAAATCTAATCTTTCTTGTCTTTGTTTTCAGTAAATGTTTTATATATTACATCTGTGTCATAGAAATTGCTACATGTCCTTCACTAAAAGAAACCTAATGGGTTTACAGAATGACTTAAAAAGTTTAAAAAAGGTTGCAAATACAGCTTAGTAAATGCATGGTATTGAGCTGTTGAGTTGTGGGGGACTTTTTGTCATTTTCTGTTGGGAACATAGTTTCTGCCCTATTCAATCAAAATGGTAGTCTGGCTAATTGTTCTGGGTCTGATGAAGGTTAGTTGTGATATTTCTCAAAGGAATGTGTCAGCAATTTTTTAACAAACAGCACTAGAATAAATTTTTCAGGAAATTTTCTTTCTAAGATTGGACTTTAGTTTGGGTATCCGATATATTGCATCTTCTGGAGTGGTTTTTTTCCTACTTTATGATCTGAACAACATCAGAATAGAAGCAAACACTGAAATCTCATTAATCATAAAACAGAATTTTTGTTGTTGGCAGAAAAATCCTGATATAAGGCCAGAAGACACATCCATGAAATGTTATCCTGCAGTTTTACACCATCAAACCTCTTGCCCTTGTCATGTGTATGAAAGTTCTTACATATAAAAAGATCTAAGATACTGCAAGGATAAAAAATGAACTGATAGGAATCTCAGGAAATTCAACAAGGTCATGCATCTGGAACGGAGTAATCCTGTGCAACACACCAGGCTGATGCTGAACTGGTTAGAAAAAAACTTGCAGAAGAATACCTGGAGGTCCTGGTGCTGAATATGAATCGGGAGTATTCTCAGCAGCAAAATCATTCCAGGCCAAATCAGGAAGTATTTACCTAGCTCATAGAGAAAGTGATACTAGGCTCTTCTCAGAGATGTGCAGTGAAAGGATAAGAGACAAAGGAACAGTGTAGGGACACAGGAACTTGTTGGCTCAGCTCAAGGGTCATAAAATAGTAAAGCAGGCTGTTCAGAGAAGCTGTGGAGCCTGTACTTGGAGATACCCAGAACTTCAGTGGACAGACCCTTGAGTAATCTGCTGCAGCTGGACATAATTTGAGTAGGAATTCAGACTAGATGATCCCTGGAGGTCCAACCTACAGGATACTGTGATGAAGAACAGGACAAGAGAAGAATTCAAGTTAATGAGATACAAGGAATTCTCTTACTGTGGTTTGGATAAGAGATAATAGATGTTGCTGTGCAAGTCTTTTTTGAATTCAGTTTTTGTAGACCACCATTTATTATCTTCAAGGGCCATCCAGTGCCTTAACACCAGGATGTGAAGCTAAGACTCTCCAAAAATGTGGTTTTCTTAAAAGCTATTGTACACATTCAGTATGGGTTGGACCCAAAATATGCATTAATTTTTAAAGAACTCAAGGTTATGCATGAATCATTCACATGAGGGTTCTGTGATCAGTTGCAGTTTGCATCAGGCAAGTTCAGTACTGCACTATGGAGATTCATGAATATTGGTAGATCCAAAACCTGCAGATTTACTGCCTGTTACTGGCTAATATTTTTTTATTGTTCTATTTTAAATACATTATTTCTTTATAAAAATAAAGTCTTCTGAATGTTTTCACAAATGTGATAATAATGCAGCAGTCTGAGACTCCCTGGTTTTGTTTTTCTCTAATAACACACAGTCATTTTCTATTACTGGTAGTTCAGCCACATTGTTATTTACTTAATAGTAATAGTGCTATAGTCCAAGAGCCCTGAAAAAAATGCTTTAAAAACATTCTAGGTCAAATACATTTGACATTTAACTTCTGTTTTGTCCAGATGCAATGGAGATGCTTTACAAACTTTGGAAGGGTAATTGTATTTTTAGAATTTATTCATAACTGTTTTATTTTTGGAATGCATGTTTTATTAATCAGTAGACTTTTTCATTAGTCACAAATGAATTGGTATAATAGCATAGGCAGAACGTTGGCTGGGTTTTTTACTATTTGCATATTGTAGATACTTTTCATTTCTTTAATATTATGACAGAGGGAATGTTCCAAGAAATTTTGGCACATTTCCTAAGTTGCCAAATGCTGCAGTTGTATTTTAGTTCATGGACTAAGCTTGCTTTCAAATATAATTTCCTCAGAGTTATAATGAGAGAGAGAGAGTTCCTTAATGGAACATTTTGTACCTACCAAGAGAATGGTTCAAATTTTCTTTTCTAGATATTTTTTTCGGATCTAATTTGATAGTCCTATAGATATAACATTACTATTTTTAATCCTATATTTATTCACAAAGGCGTTCTAGTTCTCTTACCTAAACATCACCCCAGGAAAGCTGTGGCATTCCTTTGTTCCTCCTTTTCTCTCCCAGTAGTATTTAGAGAGTATGTTTTATTATGCAGAAAACTTTTATATGGCACCTCAGAAAAAAAAGCCCAATGGATTGATAATGTTTTTGTTTGCTTGTTTATTTTTTTCTTTTGAGTGTATGCAAACACCTTAGATGTGAGGTCAAAGGATTCCCCCAAGATTCAGCAGTTTTATGAAATAAGTTGAACATATCACTCTCCATCTAGGAGGTAACAGCATTTTACTTTTTATGCTCCCTGGTGTAAAGCCTTGCTGAAAATATTTATTATGGGGACGTTGCAAAAGTTAAAAGAGAAAATTATTTAATATTTCAAACATCTGCACTTAAAGTGAACCTATGAACATGTAGGGACAAAAAATAGGAAAAAACATTTAATCAATATAACTTTGGTTCTTGAGAAAATAATAAGGCCATTTGTAAGCACACCAAGAATGGAGAAGTTACAGACAGCATTGATTTGTTAAGAACAAATGATGTCTACTAAATCTAATTTATTTTCTCACTATTGTGCATGAGAGGTACTGTGACTTTAATGAAATATTTTTGTATATGTTGTTTTATGTAGCTTTCTAAACACAGAGGGAAATCCATTTTGCTAAGCAAGATTACTCTGGTGTCCTTGTAAGTCTCAGGCTTCACCTTTCTTTACAGAAATACAGATTACAGATTAGAGTAAGGAAGTAAATGTTTTAGGGTTATGCAGGTAGGTGTGTGAACCTGAGGACCACTAAGCACAGTTACAGAAGCATCCTGTGCTGAGCAACTGTGCTGATGTTCTGTGAAAAATTCAGAATGTTAAATAGCCTTTAAAAAAACTGATTTCAGAGCTGAGCAGTTTCACGGTAGGTGCTGCATAAAGAAGCAGAAACATATATTCAAGGTATTTTAAAAGATTTTTTTCCCATATTGTGCATGTTACTAATATGTTACTGGCAAGCCTTTAATGCTTGGAGAATTTAATTAAAGACTTTAAAGAACATAAAACATGCTGCAAAAGATATAGTAGATATTGTTACTGAATTTGTGAAAATTGAGGATTAGAGAAACATTTGATTTCTGCTTTGGAATAACAACCCCTTATAAAGGAAAATAATATGTGGTATGGATTTCCCCTCAATTAGCCAAAGAAATTTTCAAAAGGCCTGTTTTTGTAGTCTATGAGTTGGTTATGCTGCCTTTAGGAACTAAAATGCAATAAATACATACAAAATAAAGTATATACAAGCTTGCTGAATTATACCTGTTATGGATAAGGGGGTCTTCTCCTCAAAGGCCATCTTTTTCAACAAATAAAGTAAGAGCCCCCCAAAAGTGAATATTTCATTTCATTTCATTTAATAAAGTGAGTAATTGTAGAGAAAAAGATGGGTAACTGAAAAAAAAGATTTCCAGAAAGGTGGAGGAGGATCTATAGCAAACACTGAACCTGGATATCCCAAGCTGTGGGGTAGGTTCCATCATAGCAGCATTACAGCCTGGAAAGAATAAATTCTGCTCATGGTAGTACAACACACAAAGCAAAATTTGTACAGAAAAAGGCTGAGAGTTGAGTTCATTGCCTCAAACTACTGAATTGCATGAGCTGATATGCTCCATATCATCTTTTGCATTGACCTGTTCCATCTCTCACATGGATACTTTCCCTAAACTTCTGAGTGAATTGTGCATAAATTTTAGTTGTTGACAATAAGAGCCTTTCCTTTCCCTAACAGCTTTTGAGTTTGTTACTTGTTACCTGCTGCTGTTCAGCCTGTCTGCATTCCAGCCTTGCTCATTTTCTGTGACATGGCAGTAGATGGAATTCACGTGTACATCTAATATACACTGCTTACTCAATTCCCAAAAAGAGATGCTTGATTGAATTTCACTTTGGGGAGACAATGAGAGAGGGAGGGTTGTTTTGCAAAGTGTTAATTGGAGAGCCTGAGCTTTTAGTATTAGTTTATTGTGATTGTTTCTGACTTAAGTAAAAAAAAAAGGTTAATATCTGCATCAAATCATAAGGTGGCAGCTTAAAATAAGAAAAAGAATAGGGTTAAAGAATACAGAGGTGAATAAGATGCTCAGATTGTTTGCATTAATTTTATTTGTTATTATATTGCAATATAGAGTCCATAACACTGAGATTATTATGGTTTAATTATGTTAGTGACTGTCACTGAGAGCTTTTGGATAAATTGCAGCCTCTAGAAGACAAGAAAAGGGCAAATTCAATGCCCACTTCTCTTTTAAACAGGGAGAGACAGAGTAGGGAACTAGAGCACTTTAGTTTCTGAAGAAAATATCAGGCAAATTATTAAATTACTTGGAAGCTGTTGGGAATGAGATGGAAAAATTGACTCATTAATAACAAATTATGTAAATCAATATTTCTGTGGGAACGGTAACAGATCTTGTAGTTAGTGGATGAAATGCATCTTGAACTAAATGCACATCTTTTTTGCCTGTGTTTTACCTGACTTTCTCATGTCTCAGGCTAGAGGACACAAGTATTTATTATAGAAAAAGCAGTTTTGAGAATTCTTGTGGAGGTAAACACATAGCAAAGCCAGTGACTGCCAAAAGCTTAGATGAGGACTTCCACTGAATCAGTTATGAATATGTGTAATGCCATTTGGACAACACTCTTTGGAGGACAGTGATCACTTGATGTGTCCTTTATAAAGCTGTGTGCCAGGATTAGTACAGGTGGGCTGCATTTTTGTTAATTTCTGGCTGCAGTCCCATTGAAAACTTCTTGATTATACTCCCAGAGTTTTTATTAAGCTGGGAACTAGTAAGAAAAAAATTCCTTTGGGAGTAAAGTACTATTAAAATGAGTAGGGAGCTTCCATGGGGTAATTCAGTATTTTCTCAAGTGCTGTGGTGATAGTAAGATGCCTGTGTATGTAGCTCTTTTAAAGCTCCCCCAAATGATGCCTGGTGGTGGTGTACATGAGAGTAATATCTTGTTGCTCCTATAACTGATGATTTTAATACTTTCTTCCTTCCCTGTAGAGTCTTTTTTTCTTTCCTCTGTAGCTGTTGGGGCTCTGAAAGCTCCCATGGCAAGAGATGGTCATGGATATGACTTGTGGAGAAAATCTCTGCTGCCCTGATGACTTTTTTGTCCTTTTGGGGGAGGAACTCATGGACAAAATTAAGTGTTTCACTTAGTGGTGACAGAGAGGCCCCTTAGATCTTGCACTGGCAATTGGTGGCAAGTCATGTAAAAAGGGCAGAAATCCCTTACAAATACCAGAATTCACATAGAGCAGCACTGACCCCTCCTTTAGGCTCTCTGTAATCTTTTTCCCTGTCTTTTCCCTTGATGAGCATGTGTGATCAAGTAAAACCTTTCTCTTCTTTAAACTGAATAAATAAGTAATTTTACAACTCAGCCTATTGACTGTGTAAGTTGAGTTCAGCAGATGAGGACAATGGAACTGATGATGAAATCAAATACTTTGGCCCTAGAGAATGAAATAAGCATAAAAATTCTGTGTGAATGATTTTCAGTATTGTGCACCTAACTGCAAGAGTTTACATCTGTCAGTAATGTTTTTAGCTGAAAGTATTTTCAGTTGTTTAAAAAAGCCTGTTTTAAGATAACCCTCACTTGCATAAAATGCAAATTAAAGAATATTTAAAGAAACTTTTCTCATAGTATTTTAAAGGATTTTTTTTTTGTTTTAGTTCTGCAGTACCTCCTTCACTGTTGCTTACAGCAGTAACTTGATTTAATGTAGATCTTTATATGGGATATGTAGAATATAAATCACAGTTGTTATTGTGAAAGGGAGCAGATATATTTATCTTGGTTCATACTGCTGTTCCGAAAATTTTATTTCAGTGAATGTACAGTAATATCATGAATTTGTTAGGATGAAAGGAAGCAGCGAGTCCTATAAATTAACCTAGCTGAATTCTGTTGTGTTCCAAAGTGCAGGCAATCCAATTGATACTAACCACAGGATCCTGTGGAGATTAGTGTGTACAATTAAATGTTGGCAACAGTGTATCCATGGGAACAGCTATTGCCTTCATATGATGGTTTGCAAATTATTTCCTACTTTCAAGATGAAGTTTCACTCCTACCTTTGCTGAAAGTTAAGTAAACAACTCAAGAGTTGTAATATAGATTGGGGTGTGGTAATTCTGTGCAGACAATGTTTTGTTCTAGTTATTTCTGTCTCACTGAAAAGAAAAAGACTGGCATCTCAGTAGGGGAACATTCAACCATTAGGTTTGTAGACTTCTTCCTGCGTGTTGTCTGAACTGTGACCTCAGTGGAGCTCCTCTCCTCCGTGTGGGAGCCACTTGTTGTCTCCTTTCAGTGGGAAGCAGTCAGTGGTGCAGAGGCCCGTGAGTAGGAGCAATTTCAAGGGGATAGAAATTAGTGATTTGTCTTTTATTTTCATTAAATTAGACTAGCCCCAGATATTTGAAGTGTGTTATTAGAAGCGTGTTCACTTTTAGCAACCTTGATATTTTTGAAACTAAGTTGAAATAAATAACATACTTCATTTTCTGCTCAAATTTTAATGTCCACTTGTCACTTGATTTTAGGGAAGCAGATATTTAGCAGCAAAACAGAATTTAGGATCAGTGCACTGAAGTTCCACCCTACAGAGTCAAATGTTTTTCTTTGTGGAGGATTCAGCCCAGAAGTTAAAGCATGGGATTTAAGGACTTCTCAGGTAAAGGAATTTTTTTTTTCTCTTTCTCTTTCCAAGTATTTCCTAGGTTGTGTATGCTATGTGTTATCAAGGTGCTAGATGTACTTACTGGTCTTCCATTGCAATGTTATTCTGAGGTCTTTTGCATTTGTCACTGTGTTCCTATTCATTGATATGAACCTCTATAATGTGTTTAAGTGCTATGAGGAACACTGTACAGAAAAATAATATTTTTTTCTTTCTGTAGATATAAGTTACATCTAGTTGAAATAAACAAAGCCAATAGCTCATCTGAGGATTGTAAAAAGCAAAGAAACAGTACAGCTAATTTGCTCCTCAAGCTCTTACATGTGGGTCAGGATGTGTATCTTATGCCTGTACCTTTTGTGTAGTAGCCTGGAGCAGTTTTTACATTCATGAAGGGCCACAGAGGTGTGAAATGCCTCTGTTTTTACTTTACCATGAACCACAAAGAGCAATGTGCTCCCAGCTGCCAGTCAGAGCTCAGGTAAGACCAGAGCTCTACTCTGCCAGTGGAAGTGTAAGGTAAGCAGCATCCTCATGCACAGAACAGCTCAAAGAGAAGCAGGGACTGTAAAGTGATTAGTTCTTTGTTTTCATTTGAATTTCTCTGTGGGTAGATCCTACTCATCATCGTTTGCCATCTATTTGCTCTTGAGGATGGCAGAAGGGACCTGAAAAAGATGAGATACATAGACCACCTTGTCTCTGTCTGTGATATACTAAGAATAATAGGTGAGAGATAAAGGGAGATGCATTTCAGGTATAAGGGCTCAACAGGAGAGCTCTGAAATCATTGTGGGAGGTGCTCTGTTGAAGAAACAGGGTATTCTTGTGCAATTAACAATCAAGTTCCTGGGCTGCAGTTGCATTTGTCACTGATGTTTGAGGAAAGTATTTATGTAGGATCTCTACCACATGAATAAGTTCTTAAAAGAAAAACATTAGTAAATACATATTGAGACTGCCACATCTGAGGTTACTCTGAAAATAAAATTCCTGTGAGTTTCAGAGTTACAGTGTTAGTATGAAAACCTTTGTAAAAGTGGATGGGATTCATTGCATCCATCATACTTGTATGATGGCTAGTTTTCCTTCATAGGCATGTGAAGAAGTTCTCAAAGCATAGGTCTGTGAAGAAAGATGGTTTTAGTTTTAAATTGCAAAAATATAAGCACATTTAATAAAAAATTCCTATGTAACTTTTTTAAAAAAGGAAATTAGATTTTCCATTTTCACTGTTCCTCCTGGCAGGGAACTGAAGAAGGAGGACTGATAGAAGTATTTACTCCTGAAGAGAAGGATCAGTGGTTTCATAGCATGGAAATGACACAGCAAATACAGTTTTCCTTCTTGAGAGTCTCATAACAGTAGAACTTAATTGTGGGGAGGAGGTGCAGTCTGTAATTGAATCCTTCAATGTCCTTTTTAACATAGAGAACCCATTGTTGTCATGGTATGCTGAACTGCCTTTAAAGGTGCTTCAGTAACTAAATGGGTGTCATCTTTTTAAGGCTTAAAGATTGTTGATTGTTATGTCAAATTTGAGGTCTTTGATTGTATCCAGGAGAAGGTGGCAGATGTAGGTGACAAAACAGTCTTTCAGAAATTTTTCTGACTTGGTCCAATAATATTTTCTGGAAATGATACTGTAATTATACACAAAGGTAAGTGGTAGTCTGGCTGTGTATAAAGCCAGAGACATTCTTTCACCCCATGTCATTTCCTTATGATGGATTTTGCACCTGTGCATATCTTTGAGCAACCATTTATGAGAACCTGTGAAGATGATTTTTCTCTAGATTTGAAATCAATTGTGATTGATGAGCATGGTCATGCCAAAAGTGGCAATGCCTCCAGCCTGTGTGTGTCCAGAGTGCCCAGTCTTTTCAGATGGAAAATGATAACTGATTCTGTTCTACAGTAACAAATAGCTGAAGTCACATGTTGCAAAATGTGCCTGTCTGGGTCGTGCTCATGTTGTGTATGGTTGTGGAGGAATATGTTAGAAATCTTTTACAGGCAGTAGGGCACAATCTCAAATACTGATAATGGAAAAAGCACTTCAGTTTCAAGGAAATAAAAGATTCATTTACAATGGATATTTACAATCCAAGACTTATACTTGAGTAATTTTTTTTTTCCAGCAATTCTGATATCAGTGAGTTTGATGACAAGGTCTGAAGACTGCAAAATTGGCATTAGCTCAAGTAGAGCTAAGGGGCTAGAGAACAGATGTTAGTGCTTGTGCTAGATAGATTGGTTCTGAGTTGTCTCCTGGGTCTGCTACTCTTCTGTTTTCAGTATCTCTGCCAATCTGCAGTAGTTTTATCTTTGAACAGTGTTACAGTGTCACCAAGACAAATGGCTTGAAAAATGCTGTTCTTGGCCCTTTCTTCCCCCTTGTGAATCGTCAGAGCTTCAGTAGTGCTTTCCCTTGGCACCAGACAGGGTATCAAACAGGGCTGTGTTCCAAGCCATGATGCCAATAAATGTGTTTGTCTCTTAAAGCAGCTCCTCCCCTTTAGGTTTTAAATTCTGATGGTGCCTCAGTTTAACCACAGCTGAACTGTCAGTTGATATTTCTGGCAAACCTGATTAAAGATCCGACCTGATCTTTAATCAGGTAGATTCAGAAAGCAGTTCCTTGTGAAGAGGAGCATGTAATGCTTAACCTGGACAGAGCCATCAGCATCCCAGCCTGTGGTTGCCAAATATTTCCAACCACCTCAGCCTGATGTTCCACAGAAGGTGCCTCCTACAGAAGTATGTGCATCCCTGTGGACTGGAGTTTGCTGTTTGGCTGTCTTGGAAAGTGTTCTCAGTGAAACTGTTTCTGAAAACTGGTGGGAGAGAAGAAACACGTCCTTCACCAATGGACAGTGTAGCTGCAACAGGGACAAGGCAAATAGAGAGGGGTAGCACCCAGTTTACATGAGACAGTAAAGAGGAGCAGACAAACATCTGAGGTGGAGGTGAGTCTCACCTGTGCATCGTAACTGCAAAATATTGTAGTTACATTTCAAGCTCTTAGGTATAGAAGGAAATGTTGGTTAGACATGAATTATCAGTGTCATCAATACGTCATGTCTGCCACTTCCTAGTTTTGGGGGATTTCAATGGATTCTTCAGGTATTCCTGCTTTCAGTTTATATTGCTATCCTTATTCACATATCTTTTCCATCTTACACAGTTATAGCCATAGTTAAAACTGGAGCATGTCCCAGCCAATATTTTGAAATTTGTCGTGTTCTAATAAGTGCCATTTTCTCTTAACTGAAATAGATGTCTGAGGCCTCATGCCACTTTTGTTTCAATTTTGACACAAACAACCTTTCTATCTTTCAAGTCCTTTCAGACTAATTCATTACGAGATTTTCCTGTTTTGCCTGTTCTGTCAAGTGTGTTAATCTGTCATTCAGTTTGGAATGATGTGTGGGTGAACTAATGACTCTTTTTGTTCCTATCCTCATACTCCTGATAGCCTTTTCAGACTTTGCAGCATATTTTGTCAATAGAGAGAACACCCTAAATCAGGCACCTGAATCTTGTTATTCATTGCGCACTGAAAACTCAATTTCAGCATGTGCTGGTAATTCAATTTCAGGGGTCATTCTTTAGGATTTACTCCTGTGTTTTAACAAGCTATCCTCTTGCACAATTTAAAATTAACTGTGAGGCAAAATGATAATTTTATCAGGAAATAAGGGGATTTTCCCTGGAAATTCAGAGCAAAACATTAAGCATAAGAGAGAGAGAATGAGAAATTGCAAAATTGTTGTCCAATTACACACGCATGTGGTTTAAATGAGCTGCTTTATGGCAGTGTGCCACATTGATGCTTTCTGCTGATGGAAAATGACATAGAATAGCTCATATTGGTATTTTTAAAAATTAGTACTTCTGACCAGGACCATGAATTTATGAGCATAAATTACTCATATTTATTCGTGATTTGAATGTGGTACAAAAATTGGATTTGCAAGTCCCAGAGAAAATGTATCAAGTTGGTTTGAGGCATCCTCTCAGCTACTAAAGCACTGAAAAATTTTAGAGGAGCTAATAGCATCCCTGCTTTACACAATGGAGAACCTTGCTGATGTGTATAAATGAATCTTTTCAATTCAGTTTGACAGTTCACTCATGGTACAGGGGAAGTGAGTGAGTGGTTGCGTGGTCCTTAGTTGCTGGCTGGGTTTAAACCATGGCAGAAATGTGCAATAGGCCATTAATTAGAGAGGCAGATATAAAAAAAAAAAAAAGAAAAAAGAAAGGCATATATTGAAAGATATTTATTGCTATTCCTGTTCTGTTGAGCAAATAGGCAAAATAATTTCAAATGTAGCATTCGGTATTAAGCAAGACAAAAAATGAAAGAACAATAAGGGAGTTTAAATCTTTAAGATAGAGCTAAACAATATACTTCAGAGAAATGAATGGATGGGACAGCTTGTTAACCTCTCAGTGAAATGTGAAGTATACAGGCATCTCAAAATTAGAGACCCAAGTAATCAAAGCCTGGAAAAAAAAATAGAAGAGGCAGCTGAATAGCCTGTGGTATTTCTTTCTGTTTGTGTTAGACCCAGTTTTGTCTCTCTGGTAAAGGGATTATTCTGGAGATTTTATACTATTGTATAACAGATTGATTAAACTTATGAAAAATTTGGAGAATGTTTATAGAGGTTTTATGAAAAGACCAGAAAACCTTGAAGTGAACTGCTGTGTTTTAAAAAATAAAACTATCTGCAGTGTCAGCCAAGGAGGGAGCATCATATTGAACAGCCCCCATGGGATCTTTGGACCTTGGAGCTGAACCTAGATAAACCCCATAAAACCCTGCAAAATAAATGTGCAATAACCCCAAGACCTTAAAGTAGTTACATATTTTAGAGGTATTTCCTTTCTCTGAGCTGTGGAAGAATTTTGTTAGATGTTCAGCACAAGCCAGCACAGTCACCCTTCATTTTGGCTGATCTGCATTAGCTTTTCAGACAGGAGACAGTATCTAGTCCAACCACTTATTCTACCTGAAATTTTAGTATTCCTTGAAATACCAAAGAGAATAAAAGGTTGAGACTTGTATCCTTTAACCCAGCAGTAAGGACCTTATTGTGTTCATTAAAGTAAATATGGCTACAGATGATTTTTTTGCTTTTTAATTTGGGTTTCTAAGCTTACACAGATGTACTATCTGTATAAAACATAATACTTTAAAAGGAGCTGAAGTTCATTATATGGTGAATAGTCAAACTGCATTGAACAATGTATTTACATGTGTCAGCAAGGTTTGCATAGTATATATAGAGCAGGGGTGCTGTTAGCTCTGGTGAAAGGATGTACAGCAGTCAAAGCTTACATCTGAATGTGCTCATTAAAGTTTCTAAATGTATCCATTTAATTATTTTTGAGATTTCCATTTTTAACCTTTTATTTATATTCTGCTTTGATGCAACTTAATGTTTTGTAAGCATTCAGGAACTGGTTCCTTACTGTGTCCATACAGAAATGTGGGGGGCTTGGTGAGTGGAAATCACTAACAACATTTTTTTTGGACTCTATTAAAACTAGAGGAATAATTCACTCAGCTGTTGGATGTAGTCTCTCTTTGATCTCTTGTCTGTTGATGCTCACGTGTCCAGTGTGACAAACTGGTGAGGTTTGTTGGAGCTTTGGCAAGAGCTATTTGTGATCACTGCCAGAACAGCAAGTCCTGATGAAGCACCACACAGTAATCTGGAGAGGGAATAAGTGAAAGGTGACAGGGCTGTGGCATTATTTGAAGCTCTTAGACCTCCATAAATGCAAATCCACTGATTATGTTAAACAAGGAGGGAAAGAGAGGGAGGGCATCAGGTAGAGGAGACCTAGTAAAATATGACTGGACAGCCACAGAGAAGGCTTTGAAGAAAAGATTAGTTACAGATATAGAAAGAAAAAAACATTAAAAAATATAATATATTTTAAAATATCATATATTTAAGGGCAGGTTAATTGTGTGAAGTTTACTTGATGTCACTTTATGATGTTGGACTTGGATAGAGCAATAAGAGAAGCTGGGGAAGGAAGGAATTAACCTCGGTACTGTATAATGAGAAAACTGGCTAAAAGGGATGTCTCAAGAAAGGAAACTGGCTTGGAGGAATTTAATGAAGTGCTTCAGGCATGACACTACATGGAGACAAAATTTGTCATTTTATTTTTGGAAAATGTTTGTTACAGAAAGTCTTGTGCTTGCACAATCAATGAAAAAAAGCAATAGAATATTATGCAGGAAAAATAGCAACAACTTACTAGAAATTGAAAGAGTACAAAGAAATAGAAAGGTTTAGCTATTTGGGATTAATAACAAAATTTTGTCATGGAAAGTTTGAAAAAAGATTAGTGTAAAGGCAAATTTAAGGAAAACATAGATTTGAAGGTTTACACAGAATTTCCCATTTTTAAAATTGAGATCTTATAAGATATTGAACAAATTAACTAGTAAAAAATGGTGGAAGCTCCTATTTCAAGCTTTTAAAATAAGTTTTGAAATGAATTGTAAAATTTTTATTAACAGCAGAGTTCAAGGCAGAGCAACAACAGGTTTTTTTCCCTCCCCCATCTTTGTTTATTACTCTGAACATTACTTAGCTACAAAATTGCAACTATCATCTACAACTTTATGCTTAAAAAGAAAAAAATTGAAGAGATGCTTTTTATGTTGGTGAGCAATTTCTCCATACTTGAGTTTATAAAGAAATAAGCCCAAGCTGTTAAAGCACAGTTAAAAAAATTAATAGGTGCAAATGCACTGCATTTGTTTCCTTGGAAACATTCTATTGCAATTTCTTTCAGATGAGATGCAGTCATTTTAAGTAGCATGTATTTAGGAGACCCTAATGAATTTGTCTCTGGATAGCATATAAATATGAAAAAAGGCTGTAGAAACTGGTGGAGCTCCTTGCACTTCTGGTTTCTATAGAAACAGCCAATACATTGTCATGTACTGGTGGTATTAGGAAGAACAAGGTAATTAAAATAAGATGATTTATGCAGTGCTTTAGAAAACTCAAGTTGTTCTTCTCAGAGAAATCCTTCTTGAATCCATGGAAAAATGTTCAAAGAAATATGGTGGGGGTATATTTGCACTTGCACAATGGCATGTGATTTTAATTGTTACCATTCAGGGCTCCTTTCTGAGTGTGAAGGCACACGTTATGTGTCTGTGGCACAGGAGAGCAGTCTGCTGTGTTTATTTGGGAGCCTCATATGGTGGCATTGCAGATGAAAATCCTACACCTGTCTGTGCAGGACATCACTCCTGTGCTCCCAGGGGGACTGAAACGAGCCAGGAACGAGGCATTCCTTCTTTTGGAGTGGGAGTGCTCATGTGAGAGGCTGGCAGGGAGTGGTTGTTCCAGTTTCTAGGCACATTTTACACCCTCAGCAGTGACCAATACACTTTTGAACAACAAGAATAGAAAAGCACAGCAAATGCCTTTATCACAATTTCCAGCAATGGTTACCTAGGCCTCTCTAACTTAGAGTTTGGGGCCTTTCTGCCTCTTTCTCTTTCTTGGATCACTTTGAATTTTCACACTCTGGAGTTGGTTGTTATTGATCTTTTTACATCTGCAACTCCCTTTAGCAAGGAATTCAGTTTAAATATGTAAGCATCTCATTCTGTGTGTTTTGAAGCTGCCTTCTGTTCATTTGCTGTCTGAAGTCTTATAATGGAGGAAACCACTTGCCTTCTCCATGCTGCTCAGACTTTATTTCCAATTCTTTCAGATTCCCCTCAGTCATCTCATGTCTGTAGAATTCCTTGTTTTGTACTAAAAACCTCCTGTGAGTTCCTCACATAAAAGGCATTCTGTATATTCCTGTATCTTTCCTATATGTGGATTTCACTTCTTATCCTCTTTGAGATGGGAAGATAATTTGAAATAAAAAAATTTGATGGGAAAATAATTTTTTAAATTATAAATGGTTGATGATTTCCATCGCAAGATCCTTGTGCCTTTTCAAGTGATCTAAAATTGACTTAAAAAAAGCCAGTGTACATTGTTCATATATGAAATCTTAGAGATCAATATCAGATTAAGGTTAACCACTTCTTCATCTCAAAAAGTCATTCTTTCCTCTTAATTATTCTCAAGATCTCTTGATAATGTTGAGCTTTATCTCTGAAAACAGAACAGTTACAAACAGAAAAAAAAAATTAAATTGTAAAGAATAGGGGTTTTTAACTTTATGAAGAGAAATACAATAGATTGACACAAATGGTTTGCACTACAATAGATAAAAACCCCTTCTATTTTGTGAAAGAGTAAGCTTTTCTTTAAATGAAAATGTACTTTTTGTTACTGTTAATGGTGTTCTACTGTTTCACAGGGAAATTTAATCAGTCTCCCATTGAACTAATTACCCAGCATGTCAATAGGAAGAGGCAGGTCCATGCCAAATCACGCAATCTAAAAAGATAGGACAAGAAATGAAAGAAAAAATATGCCATATTTTACAGGTTGGAAGCCATGGATCTCACTGAAAAGGGGTTTTTCTGATGACCAGCCATTTTGCCTGTAGTCCTATTAGATTTGTTTTGAGACCTCTCCTGATGGCCCAGGACAATGGATATAAAAGCACATTTCTTTCTCATCACTAGCATAAAATTTGAGGTGCTTTTTGTAAAGTGCATTGCACACAGCATACAAGTGACCAGCACAGGCTCGGGGCAAACAGCAGCTTCTGAATCGCTCATGTGGAGGCTTTGAGATTTCTTGACACAATACCAGTATGTGCATGGTATGTGCTTAACGTAGAAAAGTATTACAGAACACCCATCTGAAATATAAGCCTTGAATTCAGCATCACAGCTTGCTTTTCAAATCACCAGAACCATGAGAATCTGTTTGAAACTGATTTAATTTGCTTAAATTACCTTTCTTTTTGAATTCCTGCAGCCGTGACCTCCTGCCTTATTGAAGAAGTTTTGTTGTTGTGTTGGATCGTGTTGACACCAGAAATGATTAGGCCTTCCTTTGAAATGAATTATTTTATGTCCATAAAATTCTTAGATTGAAAAAGTGAACTGTGGTTTTCCAGTGCTGATAGGTGATAAATCTGCAAGTAGGAAAAGAGCAGAAGTTGTTATTAACAAACTAAAGCCAGCGGGGTAGGCAAACTGGTGCTTTCCCCAGACAAGTTCCTCAGGCTTGTCATGAATTAATTGCCTAAGGTAGAACAAAGCAGGTTTAATTATGAGTACTTTCCTGAGCAGGGATGTTGCAATTAGTTATTTTTGAAAGCTGTCTTTATGGGGCAATTGAAATACTATGTATATCAAGTTCCCAGCTGCTATTCAGTGTTAATTTACTGTTCCCTAAGTCAGTTCCTACTGTGTGGTTTGAAGATAAAACAGCATAGTTTTTCTGAGGTATGTATCAAACATATAGAAAAAGAAGGTATTTTGTGCTTATTTTGATGGGCAGTACCCTGTTGCAAAGGTAAGGTACACAGTTAATTTGCTTAAATATTCCATTAAATAACAGACAAACAAATATTGTTTAATGATTAGTGGTGAAAATGTTTAAATTTATAGTGGCAGTTTTTGTAAGAGCCCAACAGGTTTTCAGCAAACATTAAAAATATTTGCACATTACCAATTTCAGTATTTTCTTTTTCCTTACCAAGAGATGCCTGTCTCTCCAAAAGCTGTTAAAAGTAAGTCCAAAACCTAAACCCTTTACAATGCTGGACACAACATATGGATGGACATGTACCCACAGTTCACAAGTTTGGGGCTTTTTTTAGAAGATGAAGATGTAAACAGTATGTCTGTGATTTTCATCTTTAAAATAAGAAAATATTAAAAATCACTTCCATGAATATCCATTTGGAAGTTTGTTGTCATTTATTGCTCTATTTTGTTGTTCTTCACCTCCCAGCACTAACTGGCCTTTGTTTCTGGCTCTTTGTCCCTGTTTTTACGCTTGTGCTGCTCCATGCTCTTGCTCCTGCTGACTCTCTGGTTGGACGTGTCACTTCTGAGAAGGTGCCTGCTGCTAAGTAGCTGCCTCCTCAGTCTGTCAGGGTGTTCTGCCTTTTGTGTCCACTCCCCTCAATTTGACTTCATTCTTCTCCTGCGATTCCTACAGCTGTCAGGTTTCTGTATGGTTTTCCATTTCTCATTCCAGGCAGCTATTATATTTTGTGGAGGTTTTTTTTTTTCAGTTTGGGGTTTTATTTTTCATTTTTGCTTCTACAAAACAGCTTAATTTTCTACTTTAGTAATGAACTATAGACTTCCTTTTATAACTCTGTGAAGAAATATGCGTGGTGATTTCTCTATAGAGAAAGTGGAGGATATAAATATGGAAATATCCCTTTTGGCTTTACAAAGTTTAATTGCTTTGTATATTATGCAGATTCTGAGGCTGTAAAATCTGATGAGAGCAAGTAACACATCTGTATATTCACTATCTTAAAAAAGCAGGCAGATTGCAGAGAAATGTGCAAGTTTTTGAGTGTGTGCAGGTTTACATCTTGTTGCTGTTATTACAGGGTGTGTAGGGTGCTTGCATGGCTAAGGTTCTTCACCAAATGCAAACATGATGTGTCTAAACTGTGCATTTCACAAAACCTGTGAAAAGCAACTGGAGCAGCTGCTGCTGCCATCCTTCTACAGGCTGAGATCACAGGAAGCAGAGCTGGAAGGGACCTCAGGACATCCACAAGTAGATCCACCCTAAAGCAGGATCAGCTTTCTGAACACTTTCCCAACAGCCATAGATTTTGCAGTTCGAGACAAGAAATCAAGTTCTCATGCTGTGTTTGGTACTTGACATGATTTTTCTTTTATTGGTGTAAAACAGGGGTATAATTTAGGATATTTCACTGGGACACCTGAAAATTGTTTGTTTGGTGGACAAAAAAAAAGTGTCTGCAAGTGGTCTGGGCCCTGAAATTATTAGTCACTAGGTATATAAGGGGTATCAGGTGGGCACTGAAATGCCTCACAAAGTTGGGAGTCATTTCAGGATAATGCTTCAAGCACTTTCTCCACCCTATTGGTATTCTAGTGACATTAGAAGAAGGACTAACCTCTGAATACACTTTGGAAGTGCAGGCAGCTATGTTTTTAGCTATCTTGGAGAGAGAGAGATTCAGATATTAATAACTAGGAGTCTTCCCATGTCCTAGTTTCAAGGATCACCATATTCAGAGAGATGGTTTGCTTTGATCTGGCCACTTGCCTTGAAGTTTCTCTTCACTGGAGGCAATCAGAGAAAAAAGAAAGCAAAAGTATTGATTTGCAAAATTCAAATTAGACAAGATAGATACAGAATTTCCATCTTTCCATCTTTCATGAAGAAAGATGGAAAGAAAGGACATTTGAATTGTTCATGTGTTCCTTAGAATAATTAAAAATATCTTACTTTTTAAGATCCAGCTTACAGGCTGTTAAAATATTCAGAATCCTGTGGCTGATGCCCATTTCTGCACGTATCTAACCCACTTTTTCTGTACAATCAAAATCTCCCCAGGTGAAACTTGCACCAATTACCCCTCCTCTTTTCCACATAACTCTTTGTAAGAAGGGAGTTTCCATCATCTTTGTAGCCACCCTTTAAATACTGGAGCTTGATCTCCCCTAAACCTTTTTTTCTCAAGGCTGAGCAAGCTCAGGTCTTTCTGCCTTTCCTTATGTAGCAGCTTCCCAGTCTTCTGAGCATCTTCACTGCCCTTCTCTGGTCTCCCTTCAGCCTGTCCCCATGTCTTTTGTATAGCATGGGCAAAACTGAGCACAGTGTCCCAGGTGTGACTTGAAAAGAGCTGACAAGAGTGACACAATGACAATCTCTACTAGTGATGCCCTTGTTGATATCCCCAGCACCCAGCCCGATTTCTTTGCTGCAGCTGCACGCTGTTCACTCGTGTTGAGCTTGTTGTCCACGAGGATCCTCAGGTCCCTTTCACTTTCTGGCTGGGCACACAGCTCCAGCTCCTCCTGGTTGCTCCCAGGCTGTGTGTGTTGGTATGCAGACACCTGAGGTGTTTGCTCTGCTGGTTTTCACCTTGGGAGGCAGCTAAGGAATGTTTGTTGCTGCTCTGGTTGGCCTGGCTTGCCCCCAGTGGGTTGCAATGATGTGTTTGGTGTTGCCACTTTGGATGCCCCAAACTCCCTGAGTCCTTCATTTTAAAGCCTGGCTCACTGACTGGGACAGCTTGCTGCCAAGGATTCTTTTGCCTCTCCTAGGGAATCGAGAAGAGTTCATAGCGTTAAAGGGAGTTTGTGTAGACCCAGTTTCACATTGTGCTGTCTGAAGCTCTTTCTGCATCTTACTCTAATTCCTTGGTAATTTACCAACAGTAATTAACAGACTCTTATGTATATATAAATATAATATATAAATTGTACAAACTGATGCTTTTTAAGATATATAATTTAATTTTCCTGTATATTGATTCTTTATATTCATTGACCAAGCTATTGGAAAACACTAGTATGCCAACATTTTATGTTGCTGAAAATATGATGTTTAAAAATATTTGATGGAGATAATTAATACAAAGAGGGAAAACATAGGTTGTCATGTTCTAATCTGTCAAAAAATAGCAAACTCTTTTGTCCACTAGGTGTTGAGAGTGTACAAAGCTGCAGTACAACAGACTTTGGATATACTCTTCCTCCCCGAAGGAAGAGAATTTCTTACCAGCACGGACGCCGTGAGCCGAGACTCGGCTGATCGCACCATCGTTGCGTGGGACTTCCAGAGTGCTGCAAAAATCTCCAATCAGATTTTTCATGTAAGATCAACAACCACTGTTGTTCAGGTCATGATTTAATATTTCATGCTTGTCAGTGGAGTAAAAAAAGCATTTGATTTTCAGTAAGTTCTTGTGAGGTATAAGATGCCTTTAATGTAAACTGACAACTTTCTTTGTTTTCACACTCAACACTTAATTGTTATTAAAAAATAACCTTGAAGACTGAGAGGTCTCCTTGTGTTTAAAATATTTACATTTCAGTGCTAATTCATTGACATCTAAGCTATATTTAGGCAAGGACTCTGCAGTGTCATTGTGGTTTGCCAGTGGTGCATGACAGTAGCTGCTATAGTGCAATGTTTCTTTTCCCACACTTTTTCATATATTTGTCATCAGCTGTAATGAGGGCTATTGATAAAATGAGTTTAATATTCACAAAGTAATAGCAACCTGATATGTGCATATAGATACCTAATACAGAATAATCACAGAGGCAAAATTTGCATTTATCAGTGCAGGTGCAGTATTTCTCAGTCATCTAACCAAGCAAGACATTTAATGGACTAAATTGTCTAGAAAGGCTGACAGCTTCAGAGGAGATTACCAAGGCAGTTAATAGAAAATTTCAACTCTCTGGGTCTTTTTTGAAAACCCAAGTCTAATATCCTATGTAATATAATATGGTTGGATTGTATATAGATGCTTTTGGCTGAAATGAACAGTTCTCTGCTGACAAGAGCACATAGTTGATGATTTAATGGGATTTTTTAGTGTTTAATTTCCAGAATTGTGTCTTTGTGCAATACTGGATCTATCAATACCTTGGATAGACAGTAGGAAAGGAAAAAAGAAATGAAAGTGAATATATAAATTACAGAACAGGAAGGTTCAGCATCAAGGAGTAGCAAACAAACAGGAATACAGAATCTCTGATATGGACTTTCTCCCCCTCCCCCCTACCTTTCTGCACTGTGAATAAACAAAATGTGGTGATGACTTTGCAAACTCTGCTTCACTTTTCTGAATTCCACCTTTAAAACCTTTGAGGTAGGAGTAAAACCCACAGCTCTCCAGATTAGATTAGATCCCAACAGGACTTGAATTGCTTGTCTGCATTAACAAATGACTAGTTAACAGCTCTAAAATAACCCATTACTACAACATACCCAGCATGACAGCAGCATGCTCCTGCAGGTTGTGTTGTGCTTTCTAGTCCCATACTTCCAGAGCCAGTTTCTCTGCAGAAACACACAGCTGCACTGTGCCCAATACTTTACAGTACCCAGAACTTCCTTCCCAGTCCTTCACTTCCAAATCACAAACCAAAGCCAATCTGATGTTCTTCCTGCTCTACCACACAGCCCATGGTGTCCAGTGGTCACTGTTGTCCTGGTGTTCTTCACATGCAGATGGATCCTACAGCCAAAGCTCTCATGGCATCAAAACTCAGCAATCTTTAGGTCAGGCTGAAACTAGAAGAGGTTTGGACCTGGTGGAAGCCTTGTGAGAGCAGTTGATTTCTGAGGGAGTCACCATGCAGAGTTTTGAAAATGATCTAAATTCAGTCCTAAATAGGGACTGTACAGTAAAGCCAAGTCTTACTAATTACTGCAGATATTTATGAGCTTGCAGCCAGCAGCAGCCCACATCACTGTCATGAGGAGGCTAATAATGGTCCTTTATTTTTTTCTTCTTCTTCTTTTTTATAAGAGTGGGATGGGGAAAGGTGTCTGTTTCAGTCAGATGTTTTCTGTTCCTGTCAGTCTGGCCAGAACTGGAAGGATGGAGGATTTGAGAACTGTACAAAGAAACACAGAAAGCACAGTATGGCTGTGGAGGAAGGGATATGGGAAAAGAAGATTCATTTCCACATCCAAACTTTGGGTTTCTTTGGGCAGGAAGAGGATGATGGAGAGCCATCTGGTTGGAATTACCTTTCTGCAGCTGTTCTGTAGTATTATTATGGCTCAGATAGATAGGGGATTTTGGTCAATATCTAGGAAAACAAGGTAGAGGTTTGATTTAACATTTGTCCTGATGTAAGGCTTCTAGTGGTTTGTAGTGAGTTAAGTATCTTTATATAATGTATATATAGAGATGACTTGTCCTTACCTTGTCCTTCATGGGCTCTCAAATATGTCAAGAGATAACTTGAGTCATTTGAACTAATCTGTTTGATACACCAAAACTTCCTTTGAAATCCTTTTCAGGAGCGTTACACCTGCCCAAGTCTGACCCTGCACCCAAAGGAGTCTGTGTTTGTTGCTCAGACCAACGGGAACTACCTGGCTCTGTTTTCTGCCCAGCGACCCTACCGAATCAACAAAAAGAAAAGATATGAAGGACACAAGGTACCCTTCCCCACCAGGAGCTCAGTATCCAAGTTTAAAAGGAAGATTGATAGCAAAGAACCTCTACTTTTTAATATGTGTTAATAGTGTTTTATTATAAATCAGTGATAGATATTAATTGGCTTCATTTGCTTTCCCATGTGCCAGTCTATTTTGAATCGTATGCACTCTGAATAAAATAGTTATTAGAAGACTTTATGAATGCTTAATGTCTTGATTAATTTTTTTTTTATATAACTGTGTCTTAGTAAAGACCTGGAGAAATCTTTAGTGTATATTTATTTAAAGACATGTGGGTTTTGTACTATATTAATTTTCAGTATACCACAATGAACTTTTCTAATCAGCATGAAGAGTTACTCTGTTATTGTTTTTCACAGGTGGAAGGATTTGCAGTGGGCTGTGAATTTTCTCCAGATGGAACACTTTTGGTGACAGGAAGTTCAGATGGCAAAGTGTTTTTCTACAACTATCATACTTCAAGGATTATTCGCACTTTGTCTGCACATAAAGAAGCTTGTGTGAGTGCAATATTTCACCCAGTCTTGCCATCGCTCCTTGCAACATGTGATTGGGCTGGAGAAATCAAGATCTGGCAATAACAACCAGAGTTACTTTTTAGGATGTCTCTCTCCTGTTAGTCTGTGAGAGGCTTAGGAAATAAGCTAGAGTATGGAATGTGAAATTCTGTTGGGATGTGTTGTAAGTAGGAGAGAGACTGTTGTCTTTTCTTCTATGACCTCGATGTTTATGCTTACATAATGCAGTTAAGATGGTTTTGTGGTTAGCTGTTGAGCAAAGAAATGATCCTACTCTCTCCCTCAACCCTGACAAATTTTTAACCCTTTTGTGCCAATCTTCTGGTGCTCATCCAGTCCTATTCTGCTTTGAGTGAGCACCTAAATTTAAGAAAATTATTGCATCTTTTCAATGCAGCTTTCTTAGACCAGGGTTTATCACAGAATCATAGCATCATTTAGGTTGGAAAAGACCTTTAAAATCATTGAGTCCAAGCTTTAACCCAGTACAGCCCAGTCCACCACTAAATCATGTCCCACAGTGCCACATCTGCAAATCTTTCAAGTACCTCCAAGGTTGGTGATTCCACCACTTCCCTGGGCAGCCTGTTCCAATGCCTGTCAACCCTTTGGCTGAAGAAGTTTTTTCTGTTATCTAATCTGAACCTCCTCTGTCAGGAGGAGACTGTTACCTCTTGTCCTCACCAAAAGTTGAGGACAGACTATTTAACAGATAATGATGTTCAGATCAGTTAATATCTATTCCATCTTCCTGAGATGTTTTTTCCCCACTTTTTTGAACTGGTTTAGCTCCCTGACCTGATCACTGGAGGGTTAGAGAAATAATACTGCAGTTCAAGGCAAAACAGCTTCTATGCACAAGAAGTGGGAAGGTCACAGGGCAGGTGGGACTGCTTCTTGTGAAAATGGATGGTCTATTATCAGCTCAGCTTACTGTAAAATGCCTTCTGAGAGTTCCAGGGAAAGGTGTGACAGATAGCTTGAACCTCCTTTTGAAGTCAATACATTTGTGGTTTTGAAATCCTGATGCTTCAACTTGAGTTTTAAATTTACTTCTTTGACTGTATAAAAAAAGAAATGAAACTATGTATAAATATTTTTAAGAAAGAAATAAATATTTTTTTAAATAAATGCTGTCTTTGTTTACTACTTTACTCCTATTATTTTTGAC
This sequence comes from Fringilla coelebs, assembly GCF_963513975.1. NCBI lineage: Eukaryota > Metazoa > Chordata > Aves > Passeriformes > Fringillidae > Fringilla > Fringilla coelebs. Next base: position 12,060,787 of record NC_140034.1, on the reverse strand, counting down.
AAGATAGTACACAGGCTTATAGTGGAATTGATGCTTGGGGGTGAAAACAATTAACATTACTCTAATTTATTGCAAACACATATTATAGTTCTTGATGTTGCTTGGACACAGAAAATTGTCATCTTGCTGTTCAGTTCAGGGAGGATCTTCAGCACTGAAACAGGAGCTGGGCTATTCTTCAGCAGATATAAGGTTCATTAGGCCATTACTATGTATTTACATATATAGAGATTGTTTGTAAGTGTACTTTAAATTTGCATTCCCTGCAATTGTATTACTTGGTTCTAGAAAATATTTTATGTGCATGTATATGTAAGAAAAATAATATGTCTGTGCATCACATAAATCATATGTACTCCTAATCATCACTCCATATGTTTATAAGCATTTATATGTTCACATGTATTATCTTGTAGTGAGTGCTGTAAGCTTGCCTTGTCTTTGGTCTGGTTAGTCTGTAAAGGTGTTTTAAGATACACAGGATAATTGTGCTGAGTAAATTTTCTCTATCATGGAATCCAGAAACTGTGTGTGGTAGCAACTTCTCTGTAGCATATTTTTATTCTTCTGATTTTTCATATTGGCACAAATGCAAGGGGTTTCTATCCACTTTTTTGCATGCTCAGTAAAAAAAGCTTTTTCAGAGAAAAATTTTCAGAATGTCCTTGTGAATAGCAGATTTAAATTAATTAATGAGCATAATGTACTCCATTGGTTTGTAGTTTATGTTCCTTATTGCCTGTAGTAAGAAATAAGCAAGGCTGTGGGTCCAGTTTGAATTTGAAGTCTGGACCAAGACACTGTGGCTGCATGGTTTTAATCACCTTACCAACAGCTATGACAGGTTTTACCATAGGGCACTAAATTCAAGTGAGCCTTGCAATGAAAAAGCAACTTTTTCTTTGTTTCCCAGAATGCCCTTTATTTCTTGTTTCCTTGTTCAGCAATGAGCTGTTTAACAGGAGCCTGAAGTTTACCCTTTTCTTCACTGTTCCTCTAGAATACAAGCCAGCTGTACCTTTAAATAGAAAGTTGTTTGAGTTACTCAGTGGTTTTGAGTTACTCCTAATTCAAGCAGTGGGATCCCCATAAAAGTCAGGAGGAGGTCAGCTGGGAGTGAAGAAGCTTTTGCTCGTTGCTAGGCAGGCTGAATCCCAACTGCACAGCATTTTCTAAGGGGGTGGCTCTCTGTGTTCTTCCCTCCTGGTGTTTTAATTCAAAATGTACTGTTTACCACTTAAGAACTTTGGGCAGCCAGGTGTGTCTTATATGAATGATGGGCAGCACTGTAATTGTTCCTGTTACAACCTGGTATCTATCTCCATGGGAGATTATCTGTTATTTTGTTAAGTACAGCCTTGAGAAAGGCCTCTAAAATAAATGTGAGCTCATGGTAGAAATGTTTTTTTGGAAGAGGCCTGAGCTGATGTGAACACTTCTCTCTGTGTGAGTGAGCTCTGAGCACACTCAGCCTCTGAGAGCACGTCTGGATGGAGGGAAGGTCCTGAGAGAGCAGTCTTTGGGAATCACTGCCAAGAAAAGTAACTGCATTTTATATGATTACCCATGTTGTTGCTTAAGTTTAACTCATGTACTGAGGTGTGATTCTAGTGTCTAGAATTTATCCCTCCTGAAATTATCTTGCAGGTATAAATTGTAGACTATTTGAAGAGTGGAGAGGGAGGGAAAACTTAAATTTGATTAAAGGTAGTACAGAAAATAAAAGAAACTTGAAACTGTATAATCTTAAAGAATATTGAAGTTAGAATTGCATTTGTGTCAGATTTCCAAGATGGCTGGAGTTTAATTATTTAGAAGATCCAATCAAAGGTTTTATAATGCAATGAAATTATTTTCACAGCATTAACTTGTTAAAATCTCTTTCTAATATAAAACTGATTAAGACACAGACTGAAATTTAGCCATTGAAAATACTTCAGAAGAGTGGTATCAATTAAGTTTTCACTATGATTCAAACACAAATTCTTCCTTTTTATCTTATGAACAGTAATCAAAAAATATCCACATTATTCTATCACTCTGCAATTAACAAATACTGTTTGGGCTGCATACAAGGATTATTATGGTCAGATGAAGCTTTTAGAATGTAATAAATTGTTGGTTAATTAATTTTATTCATAAAATTGTAATGTATAAATTTTTGCATCTTGCTTTAGGAAAAATTCTTTTAGATTTATATAGAGGTCTCTAGGGCATCATCTGTTAGAGCCAAGGCAGAGTTTTCCAGCATTTTGAAATGGTCTAGCCTGTGTAGATAAAACAAGCCAGATTAATTTTAATCTATTTTGTACTGTACCAAAAAGTAATAATGCCAGTCTCTACCACTTTATTATTTGCTACTGGAGCATTATTAATTTGGGGTGTCAGAGGATGCAAGCTATTCAACTGTCTTTATCTCAAAAACCTGCTAATTAGCAGACAGTTATTAGAATCATTGTGTTCACTCAGCTGAAATACTGTTGGTGAGTCACTATATTTCAGCTCTTGGCTTCATCATAAAAATAAGGTATGGCATTACAATGGGATTACTTGTTCTGTAGGGGACAGGCAAATGTAAAGGTACAATACAACAGCAGAACAGAACAAAGCAGGCAGATCAAAAAATTGTGGGCTCTCAAATTACCCATTATCCTTACATAAGGGTTTGGCCTGCACTCAACTGAAAATATTTGCTCTTCTTTCTTCAGCTAGCCTTGATCTCAGATCTCAGTCTCTGAATCCCAGCTCCTCCTAGTCACTGCTTGCATCCTCACCATTTAATTTTCATTTTTTCTGTCCTTGTCTCAGCATCTTGTCTTCTGCATTTAAAGGTATAGCAGTCTATGTGCTTACACTACATTAATCTTCTCTCTTTTTTTTTTTTTTAACTGTGCTCTGACTTGAGACTTTCAGGCTTTCATTTTAGCTGTCATTAGAAAGGCAGGCAGAAATCCCAGAGCACTCTGCACTCCATTCTTGCCTGTTTTCCAGTTTTAATGAGGCTTATTATTTTTGGAGAGTCTCCCCTTTTCTTAGCCTCTCCTCTGTCTGCTTCTCTTTCTGCCTTTGATTACTGCTTCACTGTCTTGCAGATCCTTTTTATTATATGAGTTCCTCCAAGGTTTACCTTGTCGGGAGTGCACTTTTATGGAAAAAAAAACCAGCCAAGAAACCTCACCCACCAACCCTCAGAGTTATTGCCACTTACAGTGCTTTAGCTCACAGAGTGTGCAAACTGTGTTGCCCTCAAATGAATTTAAATGAGGAGATAAGCTCTAATACCATATTTAATATGTCCCAGCTGGTGGGACTAAACCGGAGATAATTCAGAGTATCCCCTACTCCCCCAAATGCTTGTAGGTTAAATACTATGATTTCAGAAGTGAGACAAACTACACATTTACTGCTCTTGGGCCTTACTACTTGCAAACATGAATGTAGCCTCAGGAGCTTCAAAGAGTCTTTGGTGTTTTCCCCTTTCTTTGATAAATTTCTCACTGCTCTCTTCATTACTCACCTCTCTGTGCAGAGTGGCCACAGCCTGATCTTTTCACACTTCAGAGAATTGAAATGCAGGGAGTTAGTGTATGAGGGGGAAAAAAGGGCAGTTTTAGAGGTGCTTGATCTCCAGTGGCAGTAAGATGAGCTGGCCCTGCCCCAGAGCTGGATGAATCCTGCCACATGTGCAGAATGACCCAGCTGGGACAGAGCAGCCTGGCATGGATGGGAGTGATGGGAAGGGGGTAGGACTCCCTGTACTGGATTTGGGTGGAGGTTTAAAGGAGCTCAGCTTATTCACCTCCCTCTCCCACCCCTGGGTATCCTACAAAAGCTTATTTAGAAGCCTGCCAGAAAGTACCTGGGTACTGCACAGAGATGATAAAGTTTCATCCAAAGGTAATTCTCGCTACATTTTCACAATTTTGCATAAGTGCCTCTTAAAATCAATCTAAAAACTTTTTCAGGAAAACTTTGGAGAAGGTTGAAGTTCACCAAGGTTGAAAGTGCCTAAAGCTATGCTCCAGACAGTTTCAGCTAGATCCGTTTGTCTCCAATTTCCATCAGCAGGGCAGCAAAACTCAGGTATCATTCTCAGGAAGGTTTCTACTGAGAAACTGTTTGAAGTGCATCCTTAGGAGAGCAGCTTGTGTAACAACTTGTGCTCAAGTGTTCCTTGTCTGGTACAAACCAGCCTACATTGAGAAAGCAATTTCCCTATGTTCAGATTAGTACCACTTGTTTATAAGCAAGTAGCAAAGATTTGCCTCTGAATATGATTTAGCTATATTTCACCAAGAACTATGTTATTTTTATGTTTTATTGTGTAACCACCTCCTTTGTTGGCTTGCCACTAAGAGTTGTAAGTAAATTCCAGAGCTCTTCCACCTTATGGTCCATAGGAAATTATTTAAGTTGTATATGAGGGAAAGAATATCATAGCTTACACATATATTAGAATTTATGTATATATAATAGAGAAAATAAAATATTTTGATTAATTCCCTTTCCTGGCTTTTTTAATCCTTGCTAAGGCAAGTTCTTGTTTTTAAAAATACTTTCTTATAAATCAAGTTAAAAGATCTGGACGGTTGTTTGCAGCCTGGATGGTTAGTTTGCACATATTTGCTGTTTGTTTTAGTGCATGGAACTACTTGCAATGCAGACATTCGTTCACATATTGCTTTCAGTACAAAAATGAAAATGTTTATTATGCCATTAATATGAAAAATGGAATGTGTGAACTGTAGGCATGTCGTGGACTAATTTTTCTTTGTTGTAACCTCCAACAGGTGATGTTATAACCAGATATGTCACCTCAGAATCCGGGCAAAAGCCATGAAGTGAAATCTTCATCATATCCAAAATCTCATCTTTACCCTTCTCTGGGCAGCAGCCTGGCTGAGCAGAGCTTCCACTTGTCAAAGTGTCCCATCACCATCCAGGGGTAACTTCATGGTCCATTTCAGATGGGGGAACCTTGCTGCCCTCATCCTGTGACCTTGCCAGAGCTGTCAAGCTGCAAGGTGGGACTGGCACAGCCTCTAGATGGTAAACCTGCCTCTCAGCTGAGTGATTTGCATTGCCATGCTAGCCACAGCCAAGAGCTTTTCTTTGGCCTGTACTGCACTTCTGAAAACCAACATAAATTTGCTGTAATTTGTGGCTGAGCTTGCAGGACAACCTCTCAGCACTTCAGTGTTCAGTTTGTAGCTCTGGCACTGCTGCAGCAGTCTGGTCATGGCTGCTTCAGTGACAGGTGAATTGCAAAATTCACCGGAGAAGCTGTGTACTTCCTTGGATAATTGGCATTTTGGAGCTTTGCAGAGAAAGCAGTGGAGACAATGTGGAATTATTAAAAGAAAGACAATGGTTTTGGGACTCCAGATTCTGGTATAATTTACATTTGGACCTCTGGTCTCTACTTCAGAAGTGCAGTTTTAAACAATCTTTTTGTTAATGAAGTGTACAATGTTTTCCTTGTTTTTCAACATAACAGCTGAACTACCATATTAATTATGCATCTTTGGGGATTTTTGTTATTTGGTGCATTTTGAATGCCCTTCAGGGAGAGGGAGGTTTGCAAGTCTGGCAAGGTTTCTCTGAGGGAATAAGAAATTGCTCCTCATCCTTTTCCAGTTGCTTCTAATAATTAGAATGCTGTCTTTGGTGCATTGAACTAAATCCACTGGACTAACAGAAAATGTGTCCTTTTTTTTTTACAAAAGAAAAGTGTTGCCTGGACCTGGGCTTAAATGCTTGCATTTTGGCCAGCAGTTATGGGTCAGCATTTTCATACAAAATCCTGTGTTCAAATTTGGATGTGCTCACAGAAACGAGTCAGGGGAGGCTTAGTTTAGACCTCAGGAAAAGGTTTTTCACCCAGAGGGTGGTCAAGCACTGGAACAGACTCCCCAGGGAAGTGGTCACAGCATCAAGCCTAAGAGAGTGCTCCAGGAGTGTCTGGACAATGCTCTCAGGCCGTGGTGTGACTCTGGAGATGGTGCTGCCAGGAGCTGGGCTGTGATTATGATGGATCCCTTCCAGCTCCGAGTATTCTGTGTGATATTTGGCATGTGAAGTGGCTCCTGGACTTGGTGTTCCACCAAATGAAAACTCCTTCTTTCCTGGTTTGATGAGTCTGTTTGGGCCTTGGCACTACAGAGATTGCTTTGCTCTTCACCTTATGCTGCTGCAGGAACTTGTAACAGGGAGCCCTAAGCCTCCTTTCCCCCCTGTTCTCTACCATGTATTCCATGTATTTTAAAGGATGCTTAAGCATTCCCTTGGGAACTGCAGTCCTAAAAAATGAGGATAATGACCTTTTCATTGTGTTTTAAATTGCCTTTTACTTAGGTGTCTGTCAAGGGAGTAATTTCAGAGAAATTGTATTCTTCATAATCTGCCCTGAGACCTGATGGTACCATTTTAATTTGAGTTAGGAAGCTTAGCTATACTTAGCTTTTCACCAAACTCCTCTAGTTTAATAAACTCACATTTCGTTTTGCATTAATTATTCCTGAACCTGAGATCTTCTTGAAAGGTGACTACTGAATGAACAAATACAAAACAGTTTCATGAGAGAATTTGTCAGAGGAAAATTTTGGCAGTAATTTGAGTAAATTATAGAAAAAATATCAATGGACTCTTCAGATATTTTCTAGAGGGATGTTATTTTTTTTCATAACATAAGGACTCATCATTTGCTTCTGAAATTAATAGCTCTGTTTTTATTTTTAACATTCATAATTAGACATTAATTTGCTCTCTGAATGCTTGCATTTAAAATTCTACAATCATTCCCTTTTGAACAAGTACTACTCTGAATCTCTGGGAGAAAAATTCATGACGATTAAGTATATTTGAAGTGTTACAACATTATCTGGGTGATTTATTTTTACATTCACGTGGGACACGGTCCCATCCATGAAGTCACTGTAAGAGTGCAGGAATTCCAATAAAGGCTTCCACAGAGCATCACTCTGCAGGTCTAACCCTCACAACATCCTACACTAACCTCTTCTTTCTGCTTTTAAATATAGCTTTTGCAATACATCTCAAGAACTGTTTCTGATTGCCTCATGTTTCCTCGGGTGTTTTTCCCCTCTGCTTGTTCTATTTTTTCTCTGTCGTTCCTCAGTTACTCTTCAGGACAATGATTCAGGACATTTTTGAATGCCTGTGGTGCACCCTTCCCTTCATGGGCACAACCACAAAGAAACCTGAAAGACTTTCAACCATCAGTTTTTCTCTGGCCTGTAGGGAACATGCTGAAGTGTGGTGGAAGTATTTGTGGCTGGAACATTGTTGAGTACATCTCAACACAAGAGTACATCCCTGATCCCTCTGTTTGAAATGCCATCTCCCATCAAACAAATAACGTGATGCTGCTTTGTGAAGCAGGCATACACGAAACACTTTCTTTCAGGTTCATATAGGTGTGGTGCCTAGTTTTTCAGAAAGTAGTCTGTCATCCAGGCAGCTTTTTAGGAACATTTTCTGTTATGACATGCAACCAGTGAGATGATAAACTTGATTTCTCTTTAATACCTCTGCTACCTATTGGTGCATCTAGGATGGTGGGCTTGAAACTCTTCTACTTTACCACTGTAGCACCCTGTAAAGGTAAAAAAAAAATGTATTTTTAAAATTGGAATTATTATAGAATAAGAGGTTCTGAAGTCTTGCCCACAGGATGCCACTTCACAGAAAGTGTCAGGGTGAGAAAAGCATAATGCATTTGCCACTTGTCTCTGCAGCTTCCCAGATGTGGGGTTTCATTTCAGATCCCATGTGCTGAGTGCCAGAGCAGTGTCCTCCTAACAGCAGAGCCAGCTCTGTCTGAGCAATCTGTTGTGCCTGGACAGCTCTCACAGAGCTCCTTAGCACTGTGCAGGGGAAAGCAGGAACCAGAGGAGGCTGGAAGGTGAACATTTGAGTGCTCAGCCCTCTCCTGCACCATTGGGCAGCTGAAATACCCTTGTGGTGGCTGCAGGGGACACCCTCCACTGGGCTGGCCACAGGTGTTTGTAATGGAAAGTCTCTGCTGCATTTGCATGGGATTTCTCAAGCTTGTTTGGAAATTGTACTTAGAAGATTTTGGAGAATCGCAGAAAGGCTTGGGTTGGAAGGGACCTTAAAGCCCATCCAGTTCCAATCCCCCTGCCATGGGGGGTTGGGACTCCTTCCACTAGACCAGGTTACTCAAGGCTCCATCCAGCCTGGCCTTGAGTACTTCCAGGGATGGGGCATCCACAGCTGCTCTGGGTATCCTCTTCCTGTGCCTAACCACCCTCACCCTCTAGTAAAGACTTTATTCTTAACATCTTATCTAAATCTCCCTTCTTTCACTTTAAAACCCTTATTCCTTCTTGTCCTATCACTGTAAAAACTTTTGTTCTCCCTCTCTTTTATAAGACCCCTGTAAGTATTGGAGGATCACACAGATCTCCATGGAGCCTTCTCTTCTCCAGTCTGAGCAGCTCCTTCTTTCTCAACCTTTCCTCAGGGGCTCCAGCCCTTGGAGGATCTTCATGGCTGTCCCCTGGATCCACTTTAATAGGTCCCTGTCTCTTGTGCTGAAACCAGGACTTACTCTCCACTAATTGTGTGGTCTACATGGTCCCAAGGCACAGGGTGAGGTGTTTATTTACACACCTTTATCCAAGATTCATCTAAGCCTTTGACAAAAACTGTGCCTCTGCAGAAATGCTGGTGTAGCCATGAGATTTTATGAAAAATCTTTTCCTTAGGATTTTTCCTCCTGAGAAGCTGAGAGGCCTCAGGAACAAAATGTAAACAATGATTGTTTGCTGCTGTGGAATGCAAAAGGTGGATCTGGGATTGGTCTCATGTGGTTGTTTCCAATTAATGGCCAATCCCAGTCCAGCTGTCTCGGACTGTTTCAGTCAGTCTGAACCTTTGTTATTCATTCCTTTTCTATTCTTAGTCAGCCTTCTGATGAAATCCTTCCTTCTATTCTTTTAGTATAGTTTTAAATATAATAGATATCATAAAATAATAAACCAAGCCTTCTGAACATGGAGTCAATTTTCTCGTCTCTTCCCTCATCCTGTGACCCCTGTGAACAGTCACATGCTGGGATGCAGAACAAAAGGTACTATTTGGAGAAGGACAGCAAACTGCTCTACACTTCTTGTAGTGCAGTACTGTTTTCAGGAAGTGTTTTGAACACTGTAGTGCAATAAATAAGAGAAATAGACCTAATAGGTTGCCTTGAACCTCTGTTATGAAGAGGGAAATAATAAGCAGATCTCATATTCCAGGAGGCTGAACACATCAGATGTCAGCCTGACATAATGACATCTCTGCTGTGGGCTGCACTGTCTGAGGCAGGAGTGCCTCCTACAAAGACAGCAGCATCCAGGGGAACCAGTTCTTCATCTTTCAAGGAATTACACTGCTTAGCACACACATTTGTTTCCCACTGTAGTGTTATTGTAGTTTTCTGTACTGATTATTTTTGGTGTTTAAGCTGGGCTTTTATTTGTGTGTTAGCAGTCTGAATTTAATGTCTCTTCTGTGCCTGGGGTATGAAGTGTATACCCTGCTTTTATAATGCAGCCAATTCACCTCTCAGCTTTCAGACCAAATGCTCTTGCTGGAGGATTGGAACTCATCTAAATTACTAATAAAATAATTTCAATCAAAATGAAATCATAATTTAATTATGGGATAATATGTATATGTACAACTATTGGGAATAATACATATACATTTGTGAGCTGTATGGTGGAAAATATCTTCCTCCTATTAAAGATGTGGGCACACATGCAAAGATAAATGACTGGCCCAGCAAAAATCTCTGCTGTTTTTCTAGGCAAACAATCCCAACACAGAAGTCCAATGGAAAATCTTTTGTTAAATGGAATTCAGACCAGGTCACTGTAGCTGCTGGGAGGGTTATGCTGGCAAGGATCGAGATCAGTAGTTTATCTACAGTTTGTATTCTAATTTGTCTAAATTCCTGAATAATTTCAATGTTATTTAAAGGTGTAAGGTAGTTAAATGTGACAGTTCCATAGCCAGAGAGCACAGTCTGTGTGTCTTCAGTAGGTTTAAAATGAGCCCTAAAGCCTGTATAGGACGTGGTGTGTGGGAAGTCTCTAGAATGGCTACAGGCATGAATTGAGTGTACTGTAAATAAACTGTGGCATGAAAACTTTCACTAGTGCTCAGGGAGGAGAGAAAATGCTGATGAATGTTGAAACCATAAGATTTAAATGCAGTGGGTAGCTCCTGCCTGACACACACAGGGCTGGAGCAACGAAAAATTGATTAATTCAGCCAGCACAATGAGGGAGAAGCCTGACTCTGACACTGACATTACATAGAAAAAATTTTGACAGGTAAGTCAAGTTGTGCTATATGTTTTTTTCACCAGTGTTGTACATTTCTGAGGAGCTGCTGTCCTGCTGCCTGCTCTGCAGATGTGGTTCTACAACATTAGGGGACACCATGATTTTCTCAGGTCTGCCCTGTGAGCCCACTGGAAAACAGAGTCCTCTCCTGATTCCCAGTGTCTATATCTTGGACAATAATGGGAAGCAGACTCAGCAATAATAATGGCAAACTCTAGCCTTGATCCTGAAGGTCTGGGAGGTTCCCAGGCTTGGTTGCTGTTTCTCCCTTATTTTCTGAGTGGTCTGACTTCATTCTGTTGTCTGTTTGTCGCTGTGCAATGCTAGGCTAGGACTGTGTACCCCAAGACATGAAACACAGACATGCCTCTCTCTGTCTTGTGCTCCTGCCTTACATTTTACCTCCTCTCACCCCCACCAAGTACTCACTTTGTCCTTTACACTTTGCATGCCACAGATTTCAAAACCTGCCCAGACAGCTGATGGAATCTCCATCAGTGATGTAATGAGGGCATGCTGCTGTGTGGATGCAACTATTCCTACAGCATCTGTATAGCAACTGAGAGCCTTAAAGGCATCCTTGGAGACTTGTGCTGGTTCAGATGGGACTAAAATCTGACTGTCACCAGCCTCTGAAGGAGTAGCTGAGAAAGAGACTTTGCTAGTTGCTGTCTGCCAGCAGTGCTGCAGTCATGAGGCTTCTCCCAGGCTCTTCCAGCTGTGCAGCTCCTGCAGAGAGTGAGTGTGCTCTGCAATGAAGTGGAAAGCCTTTCTCAGGTGGGGGAGAAAGGCTTCCTTATCACCTCCTTAGCAGCTGCACCAGTCCAGTCCAATGGGCTCTCTAAACACTCCTCCTCCTTTGAAGGCTTCCCTGTTTTGTTGTTTGCTTGGCTTATTTTTCTCCAGTAAGAGCTATTTCTTGCAATAGCTGTGTGAAGCTTTATCTGCTCAGCAGGAGAATATCCAGAGCAATTCCTAAGTGTCAGTATCAAGCTAGTGGGGATGGCACCAATGTAAGAAGGTGCTGATGTGCCAAGGAAGTTTGTGGCCACGATGCCTTTTTTTGAATAGAACCTTTTTGTGTGAATTGATAAACAGCTTTGCCTTGCAAGTGAGTATAAATATAAACTACAGAGTGTTGAGAAATATGATACATGCAGCGTCAGTGTCTGTGGAAAAATGAGGTGGATCCCAGCTGTTCTGCAGTAATTTCCAAATACTGTATGCTGAGGCTTTTGCCCTTTCAGTTTAAGAAGCTTGGCAAGGAGAAAGGCCTAGCAAGGGACAGGGAGAGCCCAGGGTAAAGGACTTTCCTCAAATACTGGTAGTTCAAATAGTCCTCTTAATTTCTCTGTATGGGGTATACATAGTGTGAGGTGAGGTATTGTAGCCCAGGGACTGACCTGGGAATAGGAAATGTTAATTTCACATCCCAAGGGGAAAAAATACTAAGGGTAAGAAAATATGGTATTTGGTAATGGTAGGCAGGTAATGCAATATGCACGGCCTGTGCAATTTTAATCAAGGGACTATTCTGTCAAGTACTGTATGATCAAGTAATAAGAGACAATCCATCCTTCATAAGACTAAAGGATAAAAAGATAGAAGAATTATCCTAACTTTTTATAAGGATAAAATACAAATGTTGGACAAATTACCTATTTGGTAAGGCTTGGGAGTTGTGTGTGCATTTTCATGAGTTGGAAGTCAGGTTGCTTGAGTGGGAACAACACTTTCTCTCTAAACAAAGCAGAAATTTAAAGCTTGAAATAAAGTAGTCTTAGAAGTCAGAGACAAGTGGAGCTATGAGCTGAAGCAAGAAATCAAGTTTAATTGGTGTCATCTAGAGTGCCAAAAAGTGCATTTCATCTTCATCATCAATAGAGAATGAAAGAAAAGTAAAAGGCAGTCCAAACCTATTTTAAATAAAATAATTGTTTGGGGTCCTTGCAAAGTGTGACTTTGCTGAATTTGTTGTGTTTCTACACCTCTGCTTTCTGGGCTCGGAAATCTCAGTAATGAGCTGTTTACTGACATTCTTTTCAATTAGACCATTTCTCCTTCAGTAGCAAATGTTATTCTGTTAAAGTGATTTAGTTTCAGGATTGTTTTTCCCTACTGACACAAGTCAGGTGTTTACAGGCAGGACTGACAGCTCTAGCAAAAACCCCCATATCACTGCAGCTTGCAAAACATGATTTTTCTTTTTCTCTTTAAAAAGAGCTGGGGAAAAAAGGCAAAATTAGATTGAAAGAAAACAGTCTGTTTCTAAAAGCCTTCTCCTGGGACTTTTTCATAATGAACCCTAAAAATCAGGGGACTACATTAAATGTTGTGACTGGAAAGTTTTACTGCATTTTGTGCTGACAGAGCAATCATCCTTGCTCTTCCTCCATTTCCCTATCTATCTTTCCAGCCTGTCAGGAAAATCCAAGTTGGTTCCAAACAGCAAGAAGATGCAAGTTCTCAGCTCAGTTACCTACTTTCTTTGGCAGTGTATGAATTCTCTGGGCAAAATATGGAAAAAAACCCAGTTTTCTTGTAGACAAGCATGACTGTCTTAGAAGTAATTTGGCCTTTTAATAGTTTGGATGCACAGATTAAATTTTGAATTTTCTTTCTTCCAGCGTCAGCTCTTTCCTTCCTCACCTTCAGGCTGTTGTGGATGCTGAAAGCACAGGTGAGTGGGGATGAATCAGAAAACAATGATTCAGTTCCTGTGCTAAGGCTGAGCTTGAGAAATTGAGTTTTTCTTCTTAACTGTTTCTCAAGTTATAGCATGAGCAAAAGGCCAAGAGCCTTAAAATCTGCTAAAACTGAAATAGCTAACTCCTTACTATCTCTCTGGGATTAGGCATGTCATCTTAGTGTAACTCCCAGGGCTTTGGGGATAAGAGCATTTCCCTCATTTTTGGAGGATAAAGACTGTGAAATGCTGAAGGTTCATTGAAGTAAATTGACAAATTTAAGTCAAGTGAACATAAATCCGGATTTACCTCCTTGCCAAAAATAACCCCACCAGAGTCAATACTCATGATTTATCAGTTAGAAGTGCTGCTGCTCTTGTCCCCACTTCCTCAGGTTGGTGGCACAGTGGTTTGTGAGGTGAGAGGTTTTGTGCTGTCTGGACATTCAGTGTAGCTCTCCCTCCTCATGTCACCCTACCCAACTGATGTCCAGATTAAGAGGATTTCTACTGTAACAATAAAAACTCTATTTTAATGAAAAACCTCTTGAGTGGGAACCTACTGAAATTTATAACCCTTATCAGCTGAGGATGCTTTTATTTCTTGTGATCTGTTTTTCAATGTCACATATGAAAACCTGGAATGGGAAAGGACACTGGCTGACATTGGCATTACAAATTTAATTATTCCAGGATTTGCTGTTGTTTCTCTTCTTCTAAATCATAGAGCTGTCATTGCTTGGCTGGGTGTAGTAAATAGTGCTGTGGCTCTGCAGCTTGTACATGTCTGCTCTGACTCATAAATTGCAAAGCAAAAATTGAAATGAGTGAATATATTTAAATATTCATTCATTAGAGCTAACTTTAAAAATTAGAATTTTTCTGAATAATCACAGAGTATTAATGTATATCTGTCGTGATGGGTGTGTTGATGAGGAGGCACTTAACTCTTATCAAGGATATTTTCCGACAATGTTGTTTTGGTCCTTGCAGATGAAGTTGTTCTCCCTACTCTGGGATAGAGTGGCTGTCTGCAAGGAGGGCTGGCAACATCCCTAGGGATCTCCTACCTGGCAGGAAGCAGAGTGCCCCTCTCTGCAGCACAAGGGCTGCAGGAGCCTGGGGAAGAGAGAGCTCAGGGGCTTGGAACAGCAGCTTTCCAAAACCTCGGTGCCCTGGGGAGTGAGCTGGTGCCTAAGACCTTGCGGGGTACAAAAGGAGCAAAACCTTTCATTGCATGAATATTCAAATTACTCTTTTTGACTGCAGCTAAACAAACCCTCTCAATTACTAAAACACAGTAAAAAGAAAATACCAAAGAGAAAATACTGTGGGAGACACTGGAATGAATGGCAGGTCGTCAAAGAATAACTGAATGACCAGAGCTGCTTCTAACAATGAAATTTGTTTTCAAAGACTTGGAGGAAAGATTGGGAAAACAATGAAAAAATTCTGGTAATGTTGATGTAAGACCAGGTAGACAACATGCATGTTTGATGCATGCAGGTCAGCATGGAGGGTCAATAAAAGCTGCCCTAATCTGTGTAGCCCTCATCTTTCCTTGAACCTCACTTTTGTACAGGGGGTTGGAAGAGCTCGCTGCTGATAGTAAAATGTTGTGGTGTTCAGCAGCAGAAAGGTGAGGAGGATCTTCCTTGAAGAGAATAAGAAGCATTTAGTGTCCTGAAAAGAGTGTCTTCCAAGAGAAAAATCCAAGACGACCACATCTACACAATTTAAGGAGAAATATAACAATAGTCTGTAAAGGTTACAAGGTTGCAAATGTGAACAGAGGGTAAGAATTTTATATGAAAGCCCAAACAATGTCAATCAGTACTTTAAAATTAAACAAGGGGAAATTAATCTAAGTAGCTGCATAATCATGCTCTGTGATAGATTATGGATTCTTTTTAATTAAAAGTGCTGGAAGGGGAAAGAATAAGTTTGATTAATTTTCTAGTTTGGGTGAAGAAGTTAGAAACTGTTGAGTTGGAAATGACCTGGGTTATGGCTTGCCATGATTTAAACTTAAAAATTTTAGCTATTTCTAGACTTCTAAAAAGTTTAACAAAAGTGACCTGCATTATTCATAATGATTGAGATTTTGTGCAGTTTTATAGGATTAATTAGAAGTGAGAAAACATCTCAAAAATGCATTTTCTTTCTACGATTTCATAATAGTTTTGCACTGTTATTCCTGGTGAATTATAACCCATATCCCTAGTAACATTTCTGTGTTCTTTTCTGTTTTGATATGTGATTCAATATGCCTGACTCTGATCTCTTTCAGCCCCCTCTGTTTTCCCCTTGATCAGCATTGTGTGTCATATTCATTCTGCTTTTGGTTTTCATCATTAAAATGACATTTTTCATCTTCTGCTTCACTGCACTGTTGGGGACTTGCCACTTCTTTTGCTCACCCTTTCTGTTCTTACTTATGGCAAATTAAATAATTAATCAAATAAGAATTCCAGCCATAGTTACTTATAAATCCTGAATATGAAGTTTGACTTGGAAGAGTGAAGTTTTGTGGCAGCATGGACCCACCTTGGCATTCTTATAATGCTTAAGAGAAAATGGAATATTTTCCCATTTCCATGTCCTTGGGAAACGTTATTTCATGGCAAATTCTCAGCCAGTGGAGTGGAGGGGTCTGTGGCACTTTAGCTGAAGATCTGTTGTTTCACTTTCTGGAGACACTTGTAATTAAATGAACATAAGAGTAGAGTTTATCAAACCACATCTACTTGAATGAGAAAGGGGAGTCAGCTCTTCTGATTTTTCAGGTGCTGTTCTCTGTCAGAAATGCCCTACAGAAAGTAAGTGCTCTGAGGGACGTGGTGACAGACAGATCTAAAACCCCTTTTATCTGAGTTCAGGCTGATTCTCTGCCTTTTTCTCTTTTTAACAAGGATCAATCTCCTAAAATCTCAGTGCCTGTAAGTCTGTACAAAGAGGTTGTCTAATGGCACAGCTGAACTCCGTTGGCTGTTTCAATATCTCCAATGTCATACTCCAAAACTCATCATGATTTTTCTGGATTACTTCCTCCTGCTGTGAAAACTGAAGGCAAGCAAAAAATCAAGACACTACCACAAAGAAAACTTGAATCTATTGTGAAAACACTTATCATTGTTCTGTTCTTATGCTTCAGGTCTCTCCCTGTGGTTGTCTCAATAAATCTAAACTTATTGTGAAAAAATTAACCCCAAAATCCCAGAAATAAATTCTTTATTATAATACTTCAAAGGTATTTTTTAAAAATTAAACTAAACCATAGCGTATCTGTAAATCTGAGAAAATTTTGGTGAATTATTGGAACTTTTTCTCATGTTCATAGGAAATTAGCAAACCTACCATCAGTTTTTCTAATTAAGGAGAAATTTAAATCAACACAATAAAGTTGAAGAATTTTTATAGCTATTTTGATTGATTCAGTTGAAATTCATTAATATATTGTTCTGTAACAGAATTCATTACAGAAAAATGTTACAAGGCTATGGGCTATTTCATAAAAAACCCTGTACTAATTGGCTGCAAAGGCTGGGTTTAATCTATGTATTAGTGCACATAAACTGAGAAAAAGAGTTAAGCCAAGCATAGAAGCAGACTTTGAAACTGCAGTAGTATGAAAGAATATAATAGAACAGGATATTAAATAATCAGAGATATAGTATCTAGAAGAAATGTAATTTTGTGTAATTGCCAAAGTAGCACTTTAGGTCAAATAATGAACAATATTATAAAAGGATTAGTCTGACACTGTGTTCCAGTTCATAAATGACAAAATTTACTGTTTCATAGCTTACATATTTTCTTAGGTGAGATAACAGTTAATTTTCACTTCTTCCATACAAATCCTTATATTCATTCACCAGAGAAATTAATGTCTTGCCTTAGGGATTGTCTAAATTTTATATACCTGAATGAGTCAACAGTGAGGGTTTTTTCACATCTGTTTTCTGACTTGGTGTTTCAAAGGGGAAATAACAGCTCTTGTGGATCTCCAAGTCAATTTACTGCAGGTCACATCCTGCCATAAGTAGCTCTTGGCCTTTGGAAACCTCAGCGTATGCGTTTATTATCGACCTCATGGAATTATTTGCAGCCTGCCCTACCTCTCACACTCACTGTGAGCAAGTTTGGGAGCATAAAATCACAAGACTTGTGACAGTTTTGTACTGAATGGGCACCACATTGGAGCTATCTCGTGCCTTACCTGTGAGAGATTATTTGTGACCATTACTCTCCGTGGTGCTGCAACAGACTCTGGAGGAACTGCAGGGACTCGATGCCTGATCTTCCCAAGAGCACAGCAAGTGCTTGCACACATCAACAGTGGACAAATTTTATGTTATACATGGTGCAAATAGAGAGCAATGGGAGTTATTCATGCCAAGTGCATTGAATCTGTGGGCCCATGATTGAAGATACTTATGTGGGAAATGAACACTTCTGTAGGTCTGGTTTGTGTCAGTTGCCAGGTAACTGCTTTCAGAGAATCAGCACAAGAAGTATATTTTCTTAATACCTGTTGAGTAGATCATTATTTTAGCTTTACAAGGAGCTAGTTTATATTTCCACGGTGATCCCACTGATTACTACCACATACTGCACTAAGCAAGGTCTTTCCCCATATATGAGCTGTCAAGAGTCAGTATTTTAAGTATAGGATATGTGAACATGACTTAAAATAATTATTAAATATTTGTTGCTGTATTCTACCTCTTACCAAGCAGGAATAATGAAGCTGTGAAGAAAAGCCACAGGATTTCCCTTTCTCTCCTTTTTGTTTTTCTCTTCCTCTCATTTTGTTCTCTCCCTTTTCCTCCTGTCCCAGTTGTATACTCCATAATGGTGAAATGGTGAGAAATAGAAAAATTGCTGTAGGAAATGCCAGAAGTACAGGTAAAAATACATCTTCTCGGGCTCAGGAGTAAAGGCTATAGATTTTCCAGACTTTCCTTAGGCTTCAGAAAAATCACTGTTAGAAATATCAAGCTGCATAAGAAGAAAGGGCAGCTGTGGAATGTAACAGTCCTAAAGGAATAAAAGATTGTGTCAAGTATGTGAGTAATAGAGGAGGAACTCACATCACTGGTTTCTGTTTTCATTAAGTATGCAGAACCCTGTCTAGTGAACTCAAGACTGTGGATAAACATTTTTTTTTTTCCTTGCTTACTTTTAACAGGCTGATGAGTAGTCATCCTCCCACACCCAGAGGCCATGAGCTGTGAACCAGTTAAACTCTGGAGCTTACAGAGAAGCAGAGACTCCTTTAGAAAGCGATCCAGTTCAGGAGCTTTAGCCATTGACGTCTGCTGGACTGATGCCCCTCAGAGCAATTCCATGTTCTATTGAATGAAGGGAAAAACAACCCCAAAATATATCCACTGGTGTCTTTTATTAAGTTATGCAAAATACAGTATTAATTATGACACTGCATGCATTTTAGACAATATAAATGCAAGCCTACAGAAAATGTGACAAAGAAACCCTCAATTACTTTTGAGGTAGTATACAAGGAAAAATAGGAAAGCAGAAACACAGTGGATTAAAAGAACAAAATATTAGTATCACTTTGTGCATACATTAGTCACTCATAAATACATTTGTATGAAATAACTTAAGATACAATTCCATTCTTGTTAAAAAATATACTTCTTGAAATTCACCATTCTTGGTTTTTTTTTTGATTTCACATGACATTTTATGGTATTTTATCAGGTGGGTTTATTTTTTTTTTTGTTACTGTCATCATGATTTTACCCTTTTCCTCCAAGAATTTAGGCACAGATGGCCTCATGCACAAAAATAAATAAGAAACCTGCTTGAAGGGAAAAGAATTCTGCTCAAATAGCTTAGGATAGTCTAATAAATACATTTTTGTTTATAAAAATATTTCAGGTTTATAAAAGAGGGGAGGGGACAGTCTCCCATGTGGAAAGGATGTCAAGTGAAAAGTGCGGTATAACGTTTTTGAAGAGATTTTGTTTTAAACATATAGTACCGTTATGAATATAGATTTCATAATAATCCTGTTTCTTAGAACCTTATTGTTCACTAGGAGCATCAAATGCTCTCTCCTTCCCTCTGTTTGCTGTCTTATTGCCATGTGGGGAGGTGCCTAGTTCAGAAGGGTTCCGTAGAGCTGTGCTTTTGTAAGGCTGTCCTTCCGACTCAGGCCAGTGCTCCCCGTCCGCTGGAACTGCGGCTGTTTGCTGTGAGCACCCGGATGGCTTCCTTGATCCATGGAAGACTGGTGGATTTCTGGAGCCTCCACTGAACTCTGATTGAGCGACTCTGCCGAGCTGTTGGGGCTCACGTCCACGTATTCCCTTTTCAACACCGGGCTATTTTCGATGTTTTTGCTACTGCATAACTGGACAGTGATCCTTTCGTTTTTTTGGTCTCTCGATTCTTTAGTTTTGTAAGTGGGCAATTTGTCCTGTTTACAGCTCGTGCTGATGTCAATGTTCAGGCCACTGTCTGTTCTCAGGAAGCAAGAATCCACAAGTCTGCTTTGGCAGATGTCATCTCCCTCTGAGCAGCTGTCTGCTTTGTAACTAGCATAGATGGGGCTCGTTCGACTGTCCCCCTTCTTGATGGGGCTGCTGTAGTACTGCTCTGAGAAACTGCAGGGCGACAGCCTGCCAGCGTTCCTGTAGGAGTACGCTCCAATGTCCTCCACGCTCAGCTGCCTCCACCGCCCTGGCAAGTCTTCTTCTGAAAGGTGGGTGCTCCTGCACTCATTCCTCATTTTCTGGTTTGCCAAAGCCTGCTGCGGTGTTATGGCTGAGAAATGAAAAGGTTCGTTTGCATACGGAGGCAGAGTCCTGGTAAAAGTGGGTGAGTTCTCGTTGTCGTCGGCCAGCTCCATGTGCTGGGCGGGTTTGGGCTTGGCGAACCTGGGGCTGCCCTGGTGCTCGTAACCCACGGGCGACTTCCTCTCGAACAGCTCCTCGCGGTTGCTCATGTAGATCGCCTGCTGGGAGGCTGTCAGGGTGTTGGCTTGGGCGTTCTCCTTCTCCTCAGACGTGACGCTGAAGCTGGAGTAGGAGCTGGAGGTTGGCAGGGAGGTGATGTACTCTGGGAAGGCTTCGTGGGAGAAGCTGGAATGGAAACCGTCTTCTTCCACGGTGCTGTCCGTGGAGTTTTGGGAGCGCAGGAACCCCACGTCTTTCACCTGCGTGTCCACGCTCTGCCGCCTCTCCCTCCTCCTCTCCTCGGGGCAGTAAAGGGCCGTGTCACTGCAGTAGATGTCAGACTTGTACTGGGGCCTTTGTCCGACCTTCCCGGCAGAGTCCTGAAAATTGAGATCCCTGGTGGATGGGCTTGACAGGTGCGAGGACAAGCTGTGTGGGTCTGGCTTCTCCAGTACTTTGGCAATGACGCAGGTGGGAATGGTGTCAGCATAAGAGGTGTGGCACAAGGGGACGGAAAGGCTGCAGCCGTGTTTTTCCAGGTGGATGCTGACTCTCTCCTGAAAGTCAGTCGGCAACTGCAACATAAAGAGATGGCAAGGAGAGAGGAGAAAAGGGTACATGTCAGTAGAGGTGTCAGATGAATGCTGTTTGTGACATTACGTAGCTCACCATGCCTGGTTCTTTGTGATGGCCACAATCTTTGTGCATTTCTTGAAACAAATGTAATCAAATGAATTTTGTTTGTTTACTTAACATTTATACATCTTCATCTGCTTTTGTTCACGGATAACACTGTGAAACTGAAATGTTTCCTTCCAAATTAATTCAGGTTGGATAGGAATGATCATAGAATTGCTCAGGTCAGTAGAGGCCTCTACACTCCTCAAGTCCAGCCATTAACCCAGCACTTCCAGGTTTATTTAACTGATGTAAATAAAATATGTAGTAAACAACAATCTTAAAAAGGCAGGAAGGGAATTACAGCCTACAGCAACGCTCCAGACTGTGTGCTTGGGTATGATCTGCAGTTGGAGTGTGGGTGTGCAGAGGTCCCTGTGGGTGTGAGGAAGGAGGAAGAGATCATATCTATTCTGTTCTTCTTTTGTCTTTCTTCAAGCTCATCTTGCCTACAACCCCATGCCAAATTGGCTCCAGCCCTCCAGCATCACCTTTGATAAACAATGCAGTTTGAAGATGCAGAGAAGCTGACTGGCACTTATAGAAGAGGTGCTGGCTGCTGTGACAGGATTATTCCTGAGATGGGAAGAAGGAGATCAAGCTGCCTTCCTTGCCCCTTCAACTGGACACTGCTTGTCAGATCAACCATCCACATACACACTCAACACACTGACAGAAAAAAGCACTAAGACCTGAATTCACATTGTGATTCCTGTGACAGAATTAATCAATAAGTCTGTTGTGCATCAGAAATCATATATATATTTTTTTTTCAGAAAGTCAGGACCAGGGCTGTGGATGATGGTTTCACCTGCCATTCTGTCATGTGGACCAGAAGAGAGACAGATATGACATTCCTTGGTGGAGACTACTCAGGTATCACCAAGCAGGTTTTCCTGTCAAATTGTATCTGTCTTGCTCACTTGAGATCTCTAACAATGATCAGAAAGTAATATGAGAGAGGTTGTCTCTCCCTATTTCTTGCTGGAAATCAGAATTCATGTTTGGAATAATGTGTTTGTGATTTTGTTAGCTCCTTTGATACTCCTGTTGATTTATGCCACTTGGGAATTAATCCCTTCAGTGCTGGGCTGAACTGTGATTTACTCAGCACTCTTTTTATAACTGGAAATCAAGTTCCTCTTTACAAACTAATCAATGGTTAACCTTATGACCTTAGCAATCTCACTTCCTCCTTAAATTTGTTCCTCTAGAGGATAGAACACTACAAATACATGCAGTTGTGCCCCTCCCCTCGATTTTTGACAAAGGAAATTTAAGGTACCTGCTCCTTGTCATGGCCTCACATTTTGTAAGGAATGGAGAGCCTCTTTTAACTTCATTGGGAAGTTTTTAAAGCTATTTTAATCCCCAAATCTCACTGTGTTCAAAATACAACATGTAGTGAAATGACATTCCTGTTATTTGTAGTAGGACGAGTGTTTTTTCAACCACAGACCTTCCAGGATATTTTAGATTAATCATTATGTAGCTAATTAATTCATATGTCCTCCACTGGAAATAAATGATATTGCCAGTCTGCTGGCAGGCAGCAACATTAGTCATAGTAAGTACAGATGCAACAAAGATTGAATAAACAGGTTGTAAAGTAGGCCTGGTGTAAAAAGCCACAGAAATGAGGAAAAAGAAATACAGTTAATTTAATGTGAAAACGCTGTATAGGGCAGCTCTTATTTTAGTATCCTGAAGCACCACTGTTTGATATATTTTATACACATTATTAAGATTCTGAAATGTGTTAAAAAGCACATTATTTTATGGGCACTGCACTGGAAACTGGAATTACTAAAATGATACTGCTATCACATTATTATGTTTTATTACAGTTTAGGTTTCTGGATAACATACAATAGTTTATCAGGAAATATTTGCATTTTTAAAGAATTTATTGGCTGTGACAGCATATTCACACTTGCTAAATTAATAAATGCTTGGACTAATGAGTGGAGACTGCCTATTTGACTGAGTATATGACAGTCTGGGAAACTGAGGGGAGATATCACATTTGTGATAGTTCTCTGCAAATAAACAATTAAATGTTTTTAAGGTCCTAATTAGAATAGGTAGGGTGCTTTCAAGTGTGAGTAATGTAATGATAATTCCTTGATACAATTTGCTAAGGGAAGTCACTTAACAGGAAAAAGTAACAGGACCAAGATAATGGTTAATTTGGAAGTTCTGTCTCTGTTCCATAAAATCATTGTCTGGTAGACAGAAGAATCTTGCTCCATCTTTTTTTACCAGGGTTGTTCAGTGCTCTGAAGCCTTCCACTGACTTAGAGGTGGTTTGTACATTCCAAATTTAATTTTGCAATGCTCCATTGTAGAATTGCACAAGAGAGGCCATTTGGGGGGATGCTGACCCGATGGGACTGAAGAAGGAAAGGCTATTCCCTGTAACCTTCACTGAAACAATATGTGTGTGAGGAAGGTGCTATTGCTTTGTGCAGGGTCTGGATCCCTGAAGAACAGTCTTCTTTACTAAGATAATATTTGCCTCCCCTTTATGGAGCCTATTCCTGATGCCTCGTTTCCTTGGAAGCAAGGATTATTAATTAAAGTTTACACCTTGGAAATCAATCACTCGGTGCTCTGGTTTCTTTAGAAAAAGATATTTGTTCTGGCAGTCCATTTTAAAATTTGGCTTTGGAAACTAGCTGGACTGGAAAATAGCTTGGGGAGGAAAATTGATTACATCAGAATCTCTGACGCCTGTGGCTTGTCAATTCCCTGCTCTCACCCCACTGCTCTTGCACAGTGTTTTGCATTCTGGAGCTCACAGCACTTCAGTGTTCTACAAAACCTTTGCTTTACAGGCAATCAGTGCAGGCCCATCCTGCTGGAAAGGAGAGGTTTGGGGAAAGAGATTTCCTTCAAGTTCCGTCATGGGCGGAACAAAATCGCACTGCTGCTGGGGTTTTGTCAGCAGCTCCCTGGACTGCACAGACACCAGCAGGAGCACGGGGCCTCCTGTGGCTTGGAGGGTGTGTGGAGGAATAAAAGCCTTAAGGGCAAACAAATTCTGGAATTGATGGATGCAAAACAACCTGTTTTCCATGCAATATTTATGTTATTCAATGAGTTTGGTCACATTACCTCTGAAAGTTTATGTGCCCTGTCATAGTTCTTGCTGCACTGGAGAAGCTGAGCAGCTAAATTGCAGTCCTTCCTGTAGAGCTCCTGGAAAAAACAAGAAATGACCTCTTCTTTAAAGTTTGCAAAGCACTTGTGCCTTTCAGCCTTTCTCCCATGCCCGATCAATCTTTTCAAAATTCACTTTGGGGAGATTTGGAGCATACCTTAATTTCTAAACAAATTGAGATGCTTTGTTGTTTCTTGCACAACCTAGAGATATATCCTCCTTTGCTCTGTGAGGGCTGATAAAATTACTAAGAATAAACTTTTGAGACCTGTTACAACAGGACAGTAATCTGCATCTCAGAAGGTGGATATTTACCATTAAAAACTGAATTTTATACTGTTAACATGCATGGTACCGTGAAAGCTAAAAAACCATGATCTTTTAAGCAAAAAAGAAAATTTTTACTGGGTATTATCCAGCTGAGCACTAAAATACTACTTTAGAAAGTGCTAAAATAATCTTATGAGACTGTGGGAGAAATTAATTACAGAAATATACATTGGGTTGATTTTTTTAAAAGGGAGACTCTTTCTCCTTTTGATATTTCTGGATGGTTCCTGGCTCCTTTAATATCTTGCAGAATGCAGCTATAGAAATTTATTAAATCTCACTGCAAATATTTGACGCTGCAGAATAGAATATTTTCACTGGGCAAGAAATTACCGTGAGAATTCTACACAAGGAGGGAGAGAATTTAAGCAAGCTTCTTATCCTATCTTGGTATTGAATGGCTCCCACAGCCTATTTAATGGGAAAATTCAGCACACACATTTGCCCTTCACTTAGATTTGATTTAGCACACATGACTGTGTAACTGTATCCTTCAGCCAGTACCTCTGGCTCCCTGAAGGTAGGAGCTGTGTTTTGTTTTTCCTTTTCCATATCTAGTGGCACTAAAACCAAGGTTGGCTTCAGAAGCTGACTTTATAGGTGGGCAGAGATGAGATATACAAAGCATGAAAGTGCTGTGGGCACTGGGCTGTGTTAATCTGTAAAAATTAGTACGTGTTTGTAGACAAAAGGTGTGGAATACTGATATAATTTGGATTTTTCTCTGATGTTAATGTTATAATTCTATTGCACGCCAGTTTTTATGGCTACATTAATTTTCTTAGAAACTCATAAATTTTCTGTGAAAAAGAAAGATCCTCTGTTTTAAAGGACAATTCTAAGTTATTCTCTAATAAGAGAAGCAACAAGATGTTCTTTTGAGTGTTTCAGTGATAGGGATAGTTCTCCTGTGAACACTAGTACATATTTTTTCACATTCAAGGACCTTTAGATGCTTTTTTTTTTTGGTGTTTTTTTTTCCCTCTGTCTTTGTGAGATTTTATACATGCCCATTCTGCTTCAAATGTACTGTATTCATTTATGTGGATCTTAAATTTTATATTAGGACACGCTATTTTCATTCCTGAAAAAGAACCCAAGAATTCAATTTAGAAGTAAAATCTGCTGCATGTGCACGTGACTTTGATATGCTGCACATACATTAAACCCAATTTATAGTGCTGCACAATGTATAGCACAGACAGGTACCCCAGGTCCCATATGGCATTTCCAGGCACACTAAAATGATATCTCTCCAGAACCTAATCCTTTCTTCAAAAGCTCTGTGCCTCTCTTTCTGCTCAGTGGTTGTCATGGAGAGCACAAAAAGCGTTTCTGACACTTTATTTTTAGCAGCTTTAAAAATTACTACAGAGAAATTACATGTGAGCTACATGTGCCACGTGTACTTTGTTCTCAACCTGCTGGGCCAAGCCATGTGACTGGAGTGACCTTCTCTCCTTTTGTGTGTGCCTGAATGGAAACCAGCCCTATCTGTGGGAACTGGAACAATAACTGGCAATTAATGCCAGAAGTGTTTCCCACAGTTTAAAATATGGTTTTGTATTGAAAGCATCATTTTACATTTCTGTCAGAGGAGAGAGAGAACATATAGTTGAAGAAAGAGATATTGCTGAGACAAAAACATTCTCCCCATGTAGGATTCTTCAGTTCATCACTTCTGTACTTATTAGGTATAATATTAGTGGCTTGTTTTGTAGTCCTTTGTTTTAACATTTGGAATATAACTTTTATTCTTATTAGTGATGCTACACATAATCACAGATTATCCTGAGCTGGACGGGACCCACAAGGACGATCAAGTCCAACTCCTGGCCCTGCACAGCACCATTCCCAAGAGCCACACCCTGTGCCTGGGAGCTTTGTGCAAACCCTTCTTGGGCTCTGTCAGGCTTGGGGCTGTGGGCACAGCCCTGGGAGCTGCTCCAGAGCCCAGCCACCCTCTGGGTGAAGAACCTTTTCCTGACATCCCCCCTAAATCTCCCCTGACTTAATTTCATGCTATTTTCTCAAGAGCTGTAAGGGCAGACCTTTGTCCATGGGCCAGCCCCAAGTCTGAAGGAGTGGTGCTGTTATTTGAGGCTCTGGACCACACTCCAGTGCTCAGAGTAAAACTGTGAGTTCTGAAAGCACCTCAAATGGGGGCTCAGACCTGACTCCATGAAGTAGTATAAATGCATGTATACTGAAAGGGAGATTCCTGCAACTTTCTTCTACCTCTATTTTAAATCAAAAATAACTCCACTCATTTCAGCTGAATTAGTCTGGTGGTGCTCCTGTGCTTCCAAAACCTGGATATAGCCCATTACTTTTGCCCCATCCCATTTCTTATGGCTGTTAGAGTTATAAAGTAATTCAACTCAACTTGTATAAAAGTTAGAGGTCAGATTGGGAACTTTCTATTTCAGTTGGAAAGCTGTTAATTGCACAGGCAGAGTTCACATCAACAGGCATTTTAATGAGATTAAATGCTCCCAGCTATGATTAAGAGTTCATGTGAAATATGGGAAGATTGAATGTAAGATGCTGGAAAACAAGTGCTAACAGAAACATGTCTTCTGCAGATGAATTTTTTATTAAATGTGGAAGGAATGGCACAATAATGAACTAAATGCCTGCAATATTCCTCTCCTTGCTGTCTTTGTAGGTTTGTCTCAGGAAGGATTTAATGAGCTTGTTGCCAGCTGTGCTACTCATGCCATTTTCCAGTAGTGTTTAATGAGATGGAGGGTGACAATTGCCAGAGATGTTCCCTGTTTTGTCCCTCACTGAGACAGGCCCATTTTTACACATGAACAGCTGCTGGGGCAAGCCTGGCTCCTGCTCCCTGCAGGAGTGGTCCGAGTGACCAGGCTGGGGCAGTCCTGCCCCCTGCCAGCAGATCTGGCTTGTGCTGGGCTTTCTGGAGAGCAAAGACCAAAAGACCAAAGAACTGCAGGAAATGTAGGGCTCTACTCTGTGCCTAAAATCCTTCTGGTGAGTCCCCACTCCACACATATGTCCCTGCAACACCTCTGACCGTGTGCTCGCACCAATTTGCTGTACCGATGGCAAAATCAATGTGGGAATATTGCCATCTCGTAGAAAATTTTTTCATCAGTTTCAGGCTAGATGTAAGGAAAAAAAATATCAATGAAAAGTCTCACCACAACCTCACAGCGTAAGAGCTGGATTTACAAAGTGATGGGAACAAACAAACAAACGTGAATTTTAACTGTTGAGGCAGCAGGTTACAATTTATACAAACATAAAATACTATTCTAGAATTTCATAGGAAGTGCAAGACCCAATTTGTTTCTGAATATAATCTCAAAATGAATAATTAAATACTTACATTGTCTTCTGACAACTTATCTATTGTCACCTTGGCTTCTATTAAGTGGTTATTGAGTGCAATTATTTCATGGCTCAAAGCCCGTTTTTCCTCTTCATAATGTTGACCCTGCGTAGAAAATGGAGTAGTCAGTGTTTTTTCTACTGTCAGAATATTTCAGATAAAGGTCCACTGGTTGATGCCCTTCTCAAATCCAGAGGAAAGCACAACAGACCAACACTTCTTTTTTCTGTCTTCCCGCCTCCCCTCTTATTTATTATCTCCATTATTTTGCTTAGGAGATGAGGTGAAGTTCTTTAGAACTGTGGGAGTCAGACTGAGCTCATGTAGGAACCTTCAGAGTAGGCTCCAGTTAGCCTGGGCAAAGGCATCTATTGAGCATCAATCAGTACATCCCTTCTTAGTCACAGGACAGGGTCTAAGGTGGAAGGGACTGGAGCTGCTCTTTTACTACTAGACTGTTTCACTTATGCTATTATTTCCCGTCCTCATAAGGAAGGAAGAACAATATTTAAAAAGAAAAGCAGTTGTATTTGAGCCAATTTCATTTTAGCTGTTGACTGTTCTGGCTGATTTAAAAGCCCTGATTAAGGCTGTTCATTTCTCAAGGTGAATGTTTACCTGATTGCAGGGTTAGCACTCATTAGCAGAACACAATCCACTGTGGCATATCAGGAAAACAGCCTGATTCAAATTTCTTTCTGCCCACTAATTTAATCTTGTTACCAGTAGGATGTAACTCTTTATTATAAATGCAAAGAGATCAGTGGAAAGAATGAAATGCCACTGGCCCTTCCCACCTTTTGTTTCATTTTGGTACACAGTGCTTATTGTCCTGCTTCTCATATGAAAAATCATTGTGTGCCAGTTATTTATAACCCTGCCCCCAGCCTTACATTGGTATTAAAAAGTATGGCAGCTTCTGGGTGCTCTGAAATCAAGATCATCTTCTGTGCACTCAGAGCTGCAACAAGAAGGTTTGGAAAACATCTCGAGGGTCTTTTAGAAAGGTACATTGCCATAAGAACAGAAAGGAGGGTAAACCCTGATGCACATCTACTTTGTTTAGTGAACTCAATCCAGTGACAAACTCACAGCCTCAGTGGTGCTGAGCAATGGGACAAGAGGCAACAGGTGGAAACTGGAATATGGGAAGTTCACCTGAACATGAGGAAGGAATTCTGTACTGTGAGGGTGGCTGAGCAATGGAGCAGGGTGCCCACAGAGGCTGAGGAGATATTAAAAATCAGCCTGGACATCATTCTCAGTAAAGTGCTCCAGAGTACTCTGTTTGAGCAGGGAGATTGGACTAGATCTCCAAGTGGGTCTAGTGGATCCACTTCACCAGAAGTGAAGTGGTCCCTTCCAACCTCAACCATTCTGTGATTCTGTGCATGTCACTTCCCAGTTTTAATTGTGAAGGACTGAAATTTCCCAAATGCCATATTGCCAGGGTCACACAAAAACCTTCCATCAACACACACTTGACATTGTCAGCTAATTGACAGCAGTGGGAATTGGGTGTTTTGAAGTCCGAATGAATATCAAGGTTAATTATCCAGCTGCAAAGCACCAGCCTGTATTAAAGGAGGGTGATTAAATTGGAAGTGGCAGCTCTCATCCTAAACTGCTATTTAAAGAAAAACACCTTCTCAAATGGTCTAAGCAAACCCACAGCTTGCTTTAAACCATGCAGATGTGATTGAAGTGTCTTTTGAAGGTCTGCACTGGCCTATTTTAGTGTCAGTTTCCTGTGGACTGTCTGTTCCCTGCTGATGTCAGCCCTCTGTCCTGGCAGTCCAGGTCTGGAGGGTGGCTCAGGCCTGACACCTCTCCCCTCCTTGCTCCCAGGCATTCCTGCCTGGGTACTTCCTCATGGAAGGCCAAAGTGCAGCTTTGAGAGCTCACAAGGCTCCAACCTCAGTGATTTTAACCAGACACAGGATGATGTTTTTAATTAGGCAGAGCAACGTGGTTTTATATGAGACCCTTAACTCTCATTGATTTTATGGTGAACTAAACAACCAGCCACTTTGTAAACCTCCTGGCCATCTGTGCACCTCTAAAAATCTGTCTCCTCTGAGACTGTGACTGAAGATTACATTTTCAGAGGTATTTAGCTGTGTAATGAGGTAGACAAGTGACTACCTAAGTACCCACAAAAAATATGTCCCCTCAATTTTCATGCTTTTGAGGGATCCAGGTCCACTGAGTACACACATAATCTTCCAAATAACCATTTGTATGGACGATTTTATCAGTCCTTGTATGACAAGTTGTCATACCAGGACAGCTGATTTGCAGAACTCTGTTGCTCTAAATCTCTCTCTGATCTCAGTAACTGTTGCTCTTGCCTAGCCAAATTGAACTTTACTCATTCTATTTTGCAGTTCAGGAGAGAATATCTGATCAAGGATTTATAGTTTTCAGGAGAGAAACTAATAAGGCAGCAGATTCAGGCATTGGAAGCGCTGCTTTCCACTGCATTTGGGTAATGCTGAATCTGGCTGAATTATGATTCCATTTTATTTCACTTATGATAACATTTGGATGATGTTTCCCAGGCTTTTTATCCGCTCAAGTGTGACTTGAAAAGGCATTCTATATTTATTGAACTGTAAAACTTGCCTCAGTTCAGATTTATGCTGTACAGGTCAGCAGGTGGACACCAAAGCAATAAATGCCTCAGTAGTGCTGTGGAGAAGAGGGAATAAGAAGGAAAGGCCAGTCCCAGTCTCCTCCACTATTATTAGTTCACATCCTTCCCTTGAAATCAGTGTCCCTGACAAGAGCAAGGATTCTGCTTCAATGGGGCAAAATGAGGAAGCCTGGAGGTGGGCAGGGCACTGAAACCTTTGGCATATTGGCCACAAGCTGCATGTCCATCTTTGGAAGTTCAGGCTTCAGCCAAATATTATTGTGGAGCAGTGGTGGCAGCAAGAGGAAAAGGCTTAATCCTGACACCACCTGTGGGAGAGCAGTGCAGCTGGAAGAGACAGGATGGCAGTGTTGGATCACTGCTCCAGAAGGATTGCTGGTCACTGGGGGCTGCAACTTTGAGCTCTCCACTTGCAGTCAAGCAATCATTTTCAGCATCAGATCCTCAGAGAGGCATGAAAGGAGGATGGGAATCATAATATCAATGCTTTGATCATGAGTTACAAATATAAATGCTTATTTTACTTGTAACCACTTTTGGCAGATCTCTATTTCTGGTAGCTGATAGAAGCTTGGTCCTCCTACTCTGCCATAAGGCTTGTGACCCCTCCTCCCTCCTTTTGGCGCTGCTTTCTCCTCTGCAGGTGCTAAACCCAATCTCTCAAAACTCAGTAGTGAATTAAATCAGTGGTGTTATTGACATGCCAATAGCTTGCAGCTGGGCTGAAGTTTCCTGGAGTCCACTCCAAAATGCCAGAGCTACAGACTGCAGTGGGCTGAGTGGCTGGTGGATCCTTGCTCAGAAATCTTTGTTGAGTCAGCTCTGTGCATCTTCTGTCCCCCTCATCCCTTGACACAGAGCCAGGACACGAGAACACAGCTCTGTAGTGTCTGACTAACACAAGAGAACCACAGTCATGTGCCTGCATCTGAGTCAGATCAAATTTGTTCTGCTGGGTGAATCCAGCACCAGGGCTGAGGGCACCTTGCTCCTATCCTGGATTCAGCATGACCCTCAGTGCATCCTTATCAGATCTGAGGAAGGGATTGAATATCTGTTCTTCACAAAGGAACCAAATTATATAATAAAATATATAATCTCTACCTGGAGCCTTAGGGCCTTTTCTATAATTTGCATCTATCACAGTGAAAACATCCCTCATATATTTAAAGATCCATTAAAATATAAGTTGATGCTTTCAAAAGTGTTTGGTGCCATCTAGTCCCTACATCTAAAATCTGTGATATAAGTGGGGTGAAAAGAACTTTGCTAGGTTGATCCAGCATGAAGTAATTAATAGATAAGTGTATTTTTAAAAGTAAAAAAAGCTGGATGAAAAGATCTGCTTATCCTGCATATTAGTGAATCCATAAAGGTTACTGCTCCAGTCCTTCAGCAGAAATGGGCAGGCTAAAAGTTCTCTCTCTCTCTCTCTGGTAATCTTTCAGCCTCCCTTCATTGCTGGAGGGTGTCCTACCATGAGCAGTGGCAGCCCATTAGTCAGGGCTTGGCTGCTTGCTGTGGTCTCTGCTGTCCTGTGGGAGCTCTGGTGTGTAGAGCAGCCTCAGATTTGCAAATGGGAAGTGCTGGTCCGTGGAAATGTCAGACTTTCCAAACAGGGCAAAGTAAATCTTGACGTTCCTGTAAGGAACATTTCTGTGGATGCAATTTCAATGCTGCAGGGACAATAAT
Organism: Fringilla coelebs; assembly: GCF_963513975.1. Taxonomy (NCBI): domain Eukaryota; kingdom Metazoa; phylum Chordata; class Aves; order Passeriformes; family Fringillidae; genus Fringilla; species Fringilla coelebs. The sequence continues at coordinate 12,028,919 of NC_140034.1, read as the reverse complement.
GTGATGGTAGTAGTGAGCAGCAAGGTATTAGTGGCCAGCAGTATTCCTTTGGGAATACTTCTTAATAAGTAGTGCCCCAATGACAGACAGAAAGAGAGGGAGAGACTTTTTCTGTTACAAATACCATCAGAGTGATACAGATATCCCATCCTGAATGCCTTGACTGAGGCTTACTACAGTGGTTTTGGATGAGGCAGAATTTTGTTCCCTTTTTTTCTCTACTACTCTATTGTCCAGGAGGAAAATAACACTCCAACAGGAGAAATTCCCCACCTTTGTGGACCAGTGTAACACTGTTAACTCAGTACTCTTCTCCTAGACCAGCAGTCACAATCTTTCCCCTTTTCATGGAATCTTTTCATGCTTTGAGGTATCTGCTAAGAAATGCAGGGGGTTGTCTGTCCTGTGATTGTAGTCAGCAAAAAAGGGCTGACTATACAAGTGGGGATATTCTTTCAAAACAAACTCTGTAAGTTTTAAGGTGATATTTTATAACCTCATTGAAATCATCTCATGAAGGAGAAAACTAAGATGACAAACTGGGAGGAGTGGTTGGTACAGCAGTGGGATGTGCTGCCCTCCCCAGGGACCTCACAGGCTGGAGAAATGGCCTGACTGGAACATCATGATTTTCAGCAAGGAGAGGTGCAAAATCCTGCACCTGGGAAAGAACAACCCCTTGCACCAGTGCATGCCTGGGGCCACCCAGCATATCCTGCAGCTTCTCAGAAAGGGTTGGGAGGTCCTGGTGGAAACCAAGGACACAAGCCACCAGTGTGTTTCCTTGCTGCAAAGAAAGCCAAAGGCAACCCTGGGCTGAGGAGGCAGTGCTGGCAGCAAGCTGAGGGAGATGATTCTTCCCTTCAGAGCTGCTGTGCCACACCCAGAGCACGGAGTCCAGCTCAGGTTTCTCAGCACAGGTGCATAAAGACCTGCTGGAGAGAGTCTGCAGCCATAGCAGAGAGAGTCTCAGGAATGGCCAGGAGGACAATTAAAGTATTGGAGCACCTCTGCTCTGAGGAAAGACTGAGAGAGCTGGGACTGTTTAGCATGGAGAAAACACAGCTTGAGTGGGATCCCATCAAATGTGGATAGAGATCCAAAGGGAGGGTGCAGAGAGGACAGAGCCAGGATCTCTTCAGAGGTGCCCAGCGACAGAACAAGAAGCAATGGGCACAATACCAGTGGCACAACACATGAAACTTCAGCAGTGCCATCTGAACACAGAAAACTCAAACTGTTGAGGGTGACTGAGCACTGAAAAAGGTTGCCCAGAGTTTCCACTCCTGCAGATAATAAAAAACTGTCTGGACATGGTCCTTGATGACCTGCTGTAGGTGTTGGAGCAGGGAGTTTGAAGGAGGTGATGCCCAGATATCCCTTCAAACCTCAACCATTCCATCCTCCTGTGAGTTCTGTAATGTATGGCTACCACAGCTCACTGGGCTGCTGGGATCACTGGGGTGGAGATGATATGATAGTTTAAATTTCTGTTATTAGCAAATGCTGATATTTGCTTGTAAGTAAACACTCTTATTTTTATAAGGAGATAATTTAATAAACAATTAATACATCTCTAGCTCCTAATGAAATTGAGAAGGAGTATGCATGGAATATGGTACGAGTTCACTTATGTTTTTCCCTGGCATTCCATCAAGACTTCAAACAGACCCCAGATTTGACTTGGTGTGTGTGAATGCCTGTGTTCTGGAATCAGGGTTGCAGCATCTAGTTGTTACTGATAATTACAGCAATCATGGAGGACATGAGTGTGATATCCACCATGAAGAAAGGGCCCCCAGATGCCCTGTGCATTCCCAGTGATAGTTCAATGACAGCACTCCAGTGATGAGTGAGGATGAATTTGTTTTACAGCATCTGTCAGTACATATCTTGTATTCTGGTGAGAAATTAATAACAACAACCATTCTTTGTGGAATGGAAGATTGGGAGATTATGCAATTGTCTCTCCCACCAGGTGTGGAAACTTTTCAGTGTTGCAGAGGGCACTAATGTGGGTTATTTCAAGGTTAGGTGAAATAAACTCTTCCTCCCGTGCAGGTGTGTCACGGTCTCAGCTGAGCAAGGCAGTGCTGAAACCAAGGGACCTCTAAAGCAGAGTCTTAAAGAGAAACATATGTGGTGCTGGCCTGGCTAGGCCAGGGTTATAGCAAACAAGGTAAAGAAAACAAGAATGAGAAATGTGGTGCAAATAAAACCTTTTTTCCTCCTGTAACTCCGAAAGTTAACAGCTGCTCTATTTGCAGTACTTCCCTGCAGACCATATGCATAACTTGTTTTATCAAGTGGCTCATAAAGAAGCAAAAGATGGTTTTGATTTGCAGGAATTACTGGATATTCTCTGCAGTAATTCCTGATTTTAAGCATGTTAGTTTCTGCTCTGCAGATCTTCATGTTTTTATGGCAGATGATGTGCAGGCAGATGTGCCTGTTTATGGGTGCTCTGTGTGAGTTTGTCTGCCAGTGAAGAGCAGTGGACATCCCCTACTCACACTCACTTGCACCCATGGGCAGGAACTGTAATAAAAAGAGTGAACTGACAAGATCAGAAGAGCAAATGCTAATGAAAGACTTTTCAGTGAATAATGAGATTGTATCAACTGATATCAGTTCACTACAGGATCCTTGGGGTGCAGGATTTGGTGCTGATAATTGCAGCATGAAAGCAACATTTAATACACATTAAATTTTTTAGTTTTACTTCTCTGCATAACAATCTTATTTTGGTTTAACAGTAAAATGAGTATCCAAAGGAGCTGTTCACTTACAGATTCACTGAACCCACAAGTCTATTTAAGAATGTGCATCATTACAAGCAATAGAGGAAAGGAGCCAAATGTTGAGCAGATTTATGAGGTAATTCTTTATCAAGTTACAAACAAAACTGCAGGAATGTGTAGGGATGCAGAGGCTGTGGCAGCATCCTGATTGCACTTCATCATCTACCACTGTCTCATCTTTGCTTCCCACTGCAGTAATCCCCAGGACACCCATCCTTGTCTCAATACCTCTTCAAAATGCTAATAGAGCCTGGCTTTCAGGAATTCTGCTACATTATGGTAAGGAGCAATGACTAATTCATTATATTTATCCTACAGAATATTAGATATTTATTTAAAGTGATTTTCTGTTGCCAAGCTGCCAAGGTTGCAGGCAAGACTGCATTCTTCAGAGACAAATGTATGGCACCATGGATTTGAAAATACTCATTTTTATGGGCAGGTCAGAGAAAATATGTTGTTGATGTGTCTTTTGCCTTAGGCTTTACCTACTGCAAAAATCTATGTCATGTTGGAGCTCTTCCACATTAAGAAGATTGTGGCAAGAACATTATTCCGATGTGACAGGCCTTTCTTATGATGAACACTTGGGATAAAAGGAAGTGACAGATGTATGACTCTTGGGTTGGCTCAGGAAGAGACTGGATTCTCTGTCCTTGCCCACAGCTGAATTTTTTTTTTTAATTTATTTTTTAACTCCTCCTAGGAGCTCAGAAAAATAATTTAAAATAATTACATGGTCATAGTGAAATGAAAGGAATGGAGACTTCAGCTGAGCTAGTGGTAAGGAGCAAAACATTTTGCAAGAAGGAAAAGAAGTTGTGTGAATGGGTAGAAAAGGAGAAGTTACTCTGCTGCAGGCCACACAAGGCAGGCTCTTCAGCCTTGTAGCTTGAAGCTGTCACTCTGAGGACTGATTGCCTGACACTCAACCTTTCCAGGCACAAAGGCTCCTCTGTGGAAATGGAGAAGTTACTGGAGACTGGATACTTCTTAAATGAACTACTTAGGTGCTCTAGAAAGAGGAGGTGGCATTAATTTCTAGGAGTAAAGAAGTAAAATCATCTAGGAGGAAAAATGTAATATTCTGAATTTTGGAATATTCATTCATATTAACTGCAGATTATTTTAATATGCAAGTGAATTCTAATTAGAGTTGACTACCTAAACAAGAACAATTTCCCACCAAATAAAAATAGTAAGGGCTAGATCATTTACAGTACTTTACTCTTTAATAATTTGTTCTGCTCTAGGAATTTTGAAATTCACATTTCCTGTCACCTTTTGACACTTTCTTTTAATAATTAGTTGTGTAGAAGAAAACTTCGAGTCCCTTCCTTTCCCCCTGTGACTGAAGGAATGGTTTATCTAAATGCTCTCTCGGGAGCTAAAGTGCTTCTCTCTCAGAAGATTTTTCTCTGCTATTTCACAGTCCTGTGGCAAGGCTGACTTTTCCTCTCAGGGTCCCTCCTTGCACCTGAGTGCACAGGATCTGTTCTTGCAGTGGAGAGCTGTGATGAGCTGGATCTGTGCCCAAGCCCTGCCTGGACCCTGCACAGCCCAGAGCCAGCCCAGCAGCTCTGCCCTCCCCCAGAGCTGCTCACAGGGGCAATCCTGCAATTATTGCTGCATCACTGCTGTGCCTTTGGCTTCCCTCTCCTCACCACTCCACATCTTGGGCTCTTCCTCACGTGGATTTTGGTCTTTCCAAATAAGTCCATGTCCAATGTGTGCATGTCTTTATATTCTGTTCCCCTAATCTCTTGTATCTGTTTGGTATACATTGGAACATCCCCTGGGATATTGGTTGGGAAGATTTGGTAAGCTATCTGAAAAATAAGTGTAGTACAGGAAATAAACATAATGGACTTGTGTCTTTTCTGTGTGAATTAGCCTCTCATTTTTTTTTTTTTAATTAAAATATATCTCTGCTATTTACTTTGTAGAATCTCATGCTGGGTAAAGATATTTAAGGTTTGGTGTTTCCCCCCCACCCCAATCAACCCCAGATCCTTGAGAACATTTTGAGAAAATCCCTATAAGCTCTTTTCAAGGCAGAGCAGGGGAGATCCATTAAAATAAAATGCTCTGTTCAAATATCCAGCCCCTCAGACCCTGTTAAATAGTGTCTTTTGGCAGCATCCCAATTCAAACTGCCATAACCAAGTATAATGACTACATTAAATAACTATTAAAAAAAAAAAAAAGAAACAAAGAAAAGGAAACAGCTACTATGCAAATTCCTTGAAAAATGACAGAATTTTGCTTCCAACCCTGCTAGTAGGTTACTCAAGTCTTTGTATCTTAATGCAGTTTGGGGAGTTGGTGTTGCAGTTATTTTTACTATGAATTTAATTGTGGCTGTTTGGAATTGCTGAGGAGCCCTGCAGGGAGGGACAGTGGGACAGTGCCAGAGAGCTGGAGTGGTGCTTGCTGCAGGTCGTGGTCACAGGAGGCTCTGCTGGACACAGCCACATTGGATCCCCACAGTCAGGACCCTGTTTCTGCTCACTGCTGGAGGAGTAAACCCTCCTGGCAGAAGCCAAGGCTGCAGAAGGGATTGCTTGCTGTAACTGATTAAGTTTTACTATAAGGGAAGTGCAGCACTTCCTTCCCATCTGACTGCTGGGATCAAATCCAAGGAAAATTAAAGATGGATATATTTTTGTGAACAAGCAGATAGGGAGCTCACTGCAGTGTGTTTCTTGTGCTGCTGTTCAGGATGGTCATTTTAGCTGTTGCCCCCAGAGTTTGTGTAGGTGGGAGAGACTACCTTTTGATCAAGAGAAATGCCACAACCTTTGCTCCATGTCATAAGATCACCTGTCTTGAATCAGCACTCCTCTGTGTCATTTCAGAGCTTTGCTGAAATTTCATTCACCCCCTTAACTATCCTGGGTTGTACTATAACTCCACAATCTTTTTCTTTTTCCAGTAGTGAATCTGGTTGAAAAGGCCTTTGCTGCCTCTTAACAGTTCATGGCCCCATCAGCTGTGCTGGCGCAACTTTGGCCATCCTGAAAACCAGACTGACCCTTCAAAACTGAAAAGCCCTTTCTTTGGGAAAAAGATATTTTAATCTATCTTTTCCATTAAGAAAAGTGTGCAGGAATTCAATATCCTCAGTATTTCTCCATGGCATTCAGAGACCTGGCTCACAGTTTAAGTATTTTCCAATGGCATCTCAAGATTCAGTTTTCTTTTGCCCTGGAGCCTGGCAAAAATTTGAACACTGTGATTTCTTAATTCCATTTATTATAGGTATTCATATATTTCCTAATAATATTAAGTCTCTCAGGTATTCTTTTCACAGCAGCTTAGAAATATTAATATCCTCTTGAGAAGAGGCTAAAGCAAACCTTCCCTTATTTATATGTCAGGGGTGCCATTGCCCAGGTCTAAGCCAGTCACCTTCCTGCCTTCATTCAATCAGCACAGAGATTCCTTCAAAGCATGAAATTCCTCATTGCATGGTGATTTTTTTGTTTTTGGAGGAGCAGTTCTCCAATTTTTTGGAGAGAAGCTTTTTTGTTTTTGGAGGAGAAGCTCCCCTGCTTCTCTCCACTGGCTGATAAAGATGCTGAGGATAATAATGCTTCAGACATGTAAAATAGACATCTAGCATGTAGATATCTAAAAATAGATAAAATGAAGCCGACTTTGAGTAACTAGCTCAATGAGACACAAATCATGTTTGGCAGAGGCAAGGGCTGAATCCATATCTCCCAAGACATAAATCTAGTCATTCATGGGAAGTTTGCTTGTCTGGGTCTGTAACTGTCCCAGGGAAGAGCAGCATGAAGAGATTTTGTAACTAATGTGACTCTAGCTGAGACAGGCTTTCAGTAAGTTGATTGTAATGACCTGTTTGATGGGAAAACCTCAAGAAATGAAGAATATGCTATTTCCCTGGATACCTGGAGCTCCATGTCTCTTCATGTGCTTTCTCCCTTTGAACAGGTCTGGATCCTGAGTGTACTTCTTGTTTTGTCTGATTAAAAAGCTGTCTGATATTTAGCATTTTCTCTCTGTGAAGACATTTATATTAGACAGTTTTATTTCTCCACTGCACTAAACATTGCCTCTTGCTGAGGCCACTTCTTTACTTCTCAGTCTTTCCAATTTTCAGACAACTTGAATGACTTTACAAACCTTCTAAAAATTGTCAATAGCAAAACTTCAACCACTGTCTTCAAATGGGACTTTCTTTTGTCTGAAACTGTGGCAAAATCATCATTCTTCTCTATTCACTTCTGTCATGGTTATACAAATACTACTTTTGTTATTTCTGTCATGGCTTGCTGCTGGGTGCTCATGTGGAGCTGTTCCACCAGCCTGGCTTTCAGACTCAGTGCCCTTTCCTGAGTCCCTCCTTTCCAGAGCACAGCCCATTCCCTTTACTTCTTCCTTCCCCTTTTTGCATTATGGTTTGTAAAGCACCCTCATAGGATTTATACTTTTAAACTTCTGGTGAAAAACATCTTTTCACTGAATGGGAACATCTTATCAAAGGCACTGTTCATTTGAATTGATTTGCTTATCAATGTTCAACAACATTGCTAATCTTTTTAATCTCATTTTATTAGCAATCATTTTGTGTTTACTTTTAGGACACTGTTGAAAACATAGGTTTGTGCTGAGACCTGTACCAATCACTGGGCTGTCCTGATCCTGCCCTCTGAACAGACTCTTTTAAATGGAAATATCACAGTGCCTGCCACTTTTTGAGGTGACTTTTACTGCAGCCCTTCTGCTAACTGCTTTTGAGATTGTATCATGTTTATTTAGTAATCACAATCTTTTGAAGTGGTACTTGTCAATTCTTACTATCCAAATATGTCTACTCAATTGCCTTTACAAAAGAAATTGTGGTTCACTTAATGATTTTTCCTAAAAAATATGTTGACTTCCATTACTTTTTATCTTCTAATTTAATTTTCCAGTAGCTGAACAACATAAAGAGTGAGTTTGTGTTTTCTACAACCTCTATTTGCCCCATTCTGTGCTTGACCTCTTGGATGTTGGTACAGTTGGTTCAAAATAATCTCTACATTCAGAATCTTGTTTAAAATTAACATCAGCTTAACACATTAAAATGTATTTCTAATTTAGTTTGGAGTAGGAAGCTGGGAATCTGTCCAGCTGGTTCTTTTATGAATCTTAGGTGGAAATTCATGTAGGCTCCTGTTTTTTATAAGAAGGATCTTGCAAGTGTTTGCTAAGACACATTGCTTAACATTGTCTGTAGTTTCCATTGAATTTGGAAGTTAGGTTGCAATCTGCAGTAAAAAAAACATTCAGCCTTAAAGCAAAGGGTAGCACAAGGGCTCTGCCTCCCACCAAGGGCAGCCAAGTGAGGAGGGAAAGGTGCTCATCTCTTTTCTGGCTCACGTGGCAAGGCCACTTGAAGTGCCCCTAAATGGTCCAGTGAGGTCAGGATGAGGCATTTCCCTGCAAACCTGGTGCAAGAAGCACATGAGAGCTGCTGTGCACCCAGGAGGGAGCTGCTGCACGTTGGGATGCACAGAGGGACAACATGGGGGATCTTTGCCCAGCACAATTGTCCTTGAGGCTTGAGCTACCCCAACAGCAGAAGCATTTAGTAAATCTCTGGGTGCTGCATAGAGAGATTTTGGAAATTTCTTCTGGAAAACATCAGAGATTAAAACTGTCCATAATGAACTTCTCTAATTTTGGCGCCCTTGATTTCTTTTCCTAACTGTGGTGTCTGTCAGGTGTCATTGATTTGAAAGTCAGTTGCTGGTTATAACCAATTAATTTGCTGTCAGAGGCAGCTCTTCAGAAACAGAGTAAAGCAAACCCCAAACCCCAAAACAAAATGAAAACCACGAAACTTCCTGGTAAACACACAATATTAAAATTAATTATTTTTTTCTCTCTTTTGGTAATTTGGGTTTATTTTCCACTTCTTTAGGGGATGATCTTTCAGTCATGGACACTGAAATAATTTGACAACTATTTCCTTCCTGCCAAAAGAATACACAAACCCTGGGAGCCTGGTAGGTAAACTGTTCTCTGCCATTAAGAAAATGAGATTTAATGCCTTAACCAAGTCCTCTTTCACCGTGAAGAATACAGCTTTACTGGTTTATGGAAAATATAAGTATTGGGCAGGATGTTAGGCCCCTGAAGCTGTCAGAAGAGGAAGGAAAAAGAATAGACTCAGAGTTGTGAACACACTGTTTAACCCTTAGGGCTTTGATCTTAGGAAAGAACTTTAGAGACTCTTTTTAATCATAGTTGAGGATGAAATGAGAAATATTTGACAGCGAATAGACCCCACAAAACTGAAGATTAGAAGCCTATTGTAAATCAAAGACGGCTCCGATGAAGGGGAGACAGAATGGTGCATCTGACTCCATCGTCAGAAGGCTGATGAATTACTTTATTATACTATACTCTGTACATTTCATCTAAGCTGAATCTGCCATGCACTCACTCTTGCTCACAACTGCTCACACTGCACTCACCTCTGATTCTGCCGTGACTGTCCCGTGGCAGTCCCACACACACACACTCACAGGCCAAGGGAACAAAACATCCTCACTGTGGGTAAACAATCTCCACATTGCATTCTGCTTCAGCACAGCACAGGCACAGCAAGCCAGACAGAATTGTGTTTTCCTTCTTCTCTGCTTGTCTCACAGCTTCTCTCTGTCCAGAGGGGGTGTGAATACCGCAGAAGCCAGACCCAAATGCACCACTCTACAAAATCTCTTATTCTTCTGGTCCTGTTGATTGGCTTCTGGTTCCTTCCATCTCACTGTTCAAAAGTATTTCTAGGAACATAACTTTAAATTCAGTGAAACTTTTAGTCTAGTTAGTCTGATTTTTGTCCTCAGCCATTTGTTTATGACTTTTGTTTATGACTTGGTTTATTGGCTTTTGTTCTCCTTGTGTTTACACATTGTTCTGTTTGAATTTATCCTCTACACAATGTAGTACATTGCACGTCCTAGTTGTCTTCAGAATTGACATCTAATTTACTGGTCCTTTTCTTAATGCTTCCTGTCAAAACATCTTATGCTTGAAGAGTGCAGATATAGTTTTCTTTTCAGCTTCTGAGGTTTATTTATTGAGAGAAATATGCTAATGTGTATGGACACTGAGGAGCTGTGTTGATTCTCATTAGCAATAAGAAATTTGTGTCAAGGCTTTAGACAAAATCTCTGATTGTTAAAATGGTTCTTTTATCCCAATTTTTAGCTCCATCTTTGAATCTTAACAAATATCCTTTCTGTTCTGCCACTCCAAAATAAGAGAATTGAAAATTTCCCCGTCCATGAGTATATTTTGGGTGAGTAAGAGGCCAAACTTCAGGTAACCTGACAGCTAAAAATGATGTTGGATGCCTCTGCACTAGACTCATCAGAAGTCATAAGAGCTGTACAAAGAGATTAGGAGATCCTGTTCATTCTGAATAAAAACTTTTTAAAATCTTCTGCAACCTGCTGTGGTAAGGAGACCTGCTGGTGTGGTCCAGAATCTAGCTCCAGTGAATGTGTAAAGTCATCAGCAAAACAACAGTTTGGTTCTCTCTCAGTTCATCTTAAACCACTGTAGGAAAATATAACTTAATATAGATATTGGAAAATATAACTTAATATAGATATTTTAAATTTTTTGAAGTATATTTTAATCGACATAGGTAGGAGGAAAAAACTGCTTTCATTGAAGGCAATAGAAGAGTTATACTATTTAAACCTCATCACAGCCTGTGCTAACTGGTTTTGGTGCTAAAACTAGGCACTACTGGAAGGTACAGAAACACTTCCTACCACTCTGGCAGGATTTCAAAGTCCATATTTTCCAGCAGATTAGATACAGAAGGTTGATTCTTAGCAATGTCTTAATTGCTGTTTGATAGCTAACAAAGATGCAGTTTAAGAGCTGGAAGGAGATGCCATGGCAGATTTTATGTTCTCCAGATCTGCCTGTGTGAAGATCCAGGCATTCATCAATAATTTAGCCAGCTCAGTCACAACAACTTGTTTTTTTAATAGTTTTTCTATACCAGCAAGAAGACCACTGTGATCACTCATCTGATCCATCTAGCTCGTGTCATAAATATTTCAGTCAGTAACTCCTGTGCTTTAAGAATACAAATTTTGTTTTCTATTGGCAAGTAATTGCCAGAAGAACCTGCAGACAGCTGGCTGACACTTCATGAGGAGATTGTTGCCTAGCTGGAGAAGGCTGAGGCTGGCCTGTGTCCTCTGCATGTCCTGGCTCTGTAAGAACCACCCTGGAGACATCCCAGTGCTCCATGTGGCTGAAGGTCATCACCAGGGCAGCTTGTCCAGTCCTTGGGCTTGGCATCTTGTGAGACCTTTGAGCTGTGGTGCTCTGCTTTGAATGGACATGTGAGTCTGTCCAGCCTTCCCTGGGAAGTCCTTGTCAGGGTTTACCCCGTGCCAGCCTCAGAGAGAAGAAAAGCTGCCCTTGAACAAGGCTTAGACCACTGTAGGAAAATATAACTGAGGTTACTCAGGGCTTTGTCATGAGGGTGGATGGGTGTCTGAGGACTAGAGGAGAAATGGAAATGAAAAATGCAAGTGACACAGTGAGATCTTTAAGCTGTACAACATGTCATTTTCTCTGTTTGTCACTGTCAGGTGACCATGGACTTGTTAGAAGCTTAGAATTGAAAACCTTAATGTATTCTTTATAGGAACAAAAGCCCCTGAATTATGCAGCAGCCTAAAATGTTCCTACTACAGGTGACTCAGCTTCTAGATGCATTATTTAATGAATCCTATGATATCAGTCTGCTGCCATGGAACTGCAATCTACACCTCCCTTTTTCACTGGTGCTTCTTTACAAATCCTAAATCTAATTGCAAACAGTCCTACAGAGAGACTTCTGCAGTTTGCATTCATCTTCATCCACCTTTGCAGCTGCCTCCAGCAGTGTTTTCAGTATGCACTAGAACTGATGCTGACTCCTTTCAATTCTGGAGAATGAAAGCTGGAACCATATTTGCATTTCTAGTCTATGAAAAGACATTTCAAGAACACCTAAACTCTGCTGAGGGATTGTCTGGAAGATGTGGAGCAGCATCAGAACAGAAGTTTAAGATGCTCAAGTGGTCTGTGAAAAGGAAGGAAGAGGTGGAAACAGAACCTTGCAAATTTAAAATATATACCAAGACAGAGCCCTGTGCCTTGTCTCAGGTCAAGGTTTTAATGATTATGTGGTGCAGGTGCAGCAAAAAAAGCTTAAATTGTGGCTTATCTTCAAGATTCAATCAGTAAACCAGTGAACAGAAGCTACACATCTCATATCACTTGAACAACTTCTACACCTCTGGAAGGTCACAGAAATGCCTGGAAGGAACCTCAAAGATCATCTAGTCCAGATGTGTATTTCTTTTTGTTGTTGTTGTAGTGTAGCTTAAGCAAAGTGGCCTGGACATATTAAAATATTCAGGGATTATCTCTAAGCTCATTTCACATTATTAATCTGTTACTATGAGGTTTTTGTCAAATCAACACTATAAAAACTCTGATCTGTATTTCTAAATGCAGTGGACAAGTCAATTTTAAAACAGAATTTGCTTTCCAGGTTTAAAACTGAAAGTTATTACCGTGTGCTTATGGCATGAATGAGATGCACCACATTTCTTTCAAGAGAGGATTACAAATCAACAATCTCATTGGGATAAATTATGGTGCCAGAACAGAGTTGATGACAGAACCATTTTATTATTGTACCACTTGTTTTGAGGATGAACAGGAATTTCCAAATTAAAGAACCAAGAGAGAGTATGAATAAAATCCCTCCAGCCTGAACCTTTTCATAACACTGATGTTAATTTCCCTCTTCTCTCAAATTTCATTTCTAAAGTCACTTTTAATGGCAGTCCTTAAGGTGGAAAAAAATATGACTGGCTATTTCTACAGTGATTGCAGACGATGCCACCTCCTGACTACTGGGAAGAAGTGTTGGACAACAAAGCAGAAAATGTGTTCATTTTTCAGCTCCCCAACTGCATGCAACAGAACTTCTTGATGATATTTACTACCAGGCCCCATTCTCAAAGTTACTGTTAATTACTCTGTATATTAATCTGAGCAGGATCCTGACAGCCATATAGTTGCCCTGGTATTTCTAACTACAGAAAACCAAGGGTTAATTGAATATATTTGGAAAATGAATGGCATGAGAGTGCAGAGGAGCTAATTAATGCCCCACCTTTTCAAATGCCTGTTGAGATCAGGACAAGAAAAATGTATTTTGCCCTTTAAGAAAAAATTAAAAACAATGACAGTAGTATTGGAAGAAAAAAACAGGTGCCATATGGTGTTATGGCACATACAAGCACTACAAGGAAGATTGTTCACTAAAATGAACAGAAATTTACTGATGGGAGCTCACTGCTTTCCCTAGTATTGCAGTAGTGCTTGAGAGATTTATTCATGAATCAGTACCCCAGTAAAGAGCAAAATGCCATGTAGAGAAGAAAAAGGAACAGATCCCAGGTTGAATGGGGATCAGCCCAAGCTTACCTGAGCCAAATCCTATGTTCTAGTAGGAAGGAGCCTGGTTGTGTTTGTTAGGAGAGCCCTTTAGGATTCGTTCTTCTACGTCTGCATCATTCTTTTGAATTCTTCCTCGAAACATGACTCGTGCCAAAGACAGAGAATCCTTTGACCTCATCAGCTGCTGGAAAATCTGTCAGGTTTCTGATATGTCAGCTGATATTTATGCATTTTGTATGAACAGAGCTCAAGAGTGATAGGTGGGGAGATCTGTGCTGTCTCAGAGAGGCTGATGCTGGTCTGTGTGTGGTTACATGGTCATGCTCAGAGAAATTACTTTTGTTCTATTTTAAGCATTTCTCTGTCTTTGTCTGGATATAATAATTCTGTATCAAACTGAGTATGTTGATAACTCTTGGGGTCTCCTCTTAGCCTTCCTATTTGCTTTGCTTTGCTCTCTCCCCCCACTACCTCCTCTTTCAAACAATCAGCCTCTGTCTCTTTTGCCCTAGCCAGGCTCAGCCTGCAGCCAGCTGGCTTTCAGCTGACTCCTGACTTCTGTGAAATAGTCTATGGATTCCTCTAGCTTAGATTATTTGTTGTAAGCCCTCAGCATGTCTTCATTTTCACTTCTGGCACAGAACATGGTCCCTGAAAGAGTACATGACATGAAAGAAAAGCTGTCATCTGCCACCGAGTCAACACACTCAAGTGCGTGCATCCAAGGACAGAAGTCCTATGACTGCAGAACACTTCCAAAAATTTGGCCTTTGTCTCCATTAGGCATGAAGGTTTTTGGAAGGTTGTCACTGCCCATATAAATGCATTGAACACAGAGCAATGCTTGGAGAATGCTCAGCTCCCAAAGAGAACTGGTGGAGGCCAAAGGTGCATTGGGCTAGAGAAGACCCCAGGAGTTCATGACTCTCCCTCCTTGCTGCTCCAGCTGGGCTGACCCTAAACTGATCACACTTCAGCACCAATGTGACTAAGCAATGGAAGTGATCCTAATAAAAGTTGTTCTAGTCCTCTGGGGATTTGTAACCTTTGTCTAATACTCAGGCTAAATTTATTAAAGACTAATGAGTATCCATTTGTTATTGCAGGAGAAGTGTCTTTTAGTTTAAATAGCTTTTAGCCTCTGCTAAGTTTACAGAAACTTAGGCTGAGGAGTTTATAGAAAGCAGTCAGAATCCCCACAACCTTTATTCTCTTAGGCCACACAAGCCAGCATCTTTTAATCTCATCTCAGAAGATAAATTCTTCATTTCCTTGATTATTGTAGTTCTGTTACACAGTGAATTAATCTTCCTTGCATCTGGATGCCTGAGACTGCATATTGTATTCCAGATGGCCTCATCATGGTCTTGTTCTCTAAAAATGCCTCACAAGGGACATCTGAAACCAAATGATTTTTCCAACTATGATTGACTAATCAAGCCAGAATTTTATCGCTTTCTGGCACCTCCAGTGGGCAATCCCCAATTTATAGCATATTTTTTTCATTAGTTGGAGAGCACAGTTTTGTCCTGCCTGTGCGTGGGCACACGTCTGAGCAGAGTGGGGAAGGAAAGGGCCTTTGCTGCTCAGTGAAGTGGCTGCAGCCAGTGGAGTGACAGCTTCCCCAAGAAATTGATTCGTGTTCTATCTGATGCTGAAAGTGCCAATCTATTCCTATTGACTACAGAAGCAACAAGGGAATTTCATGTTCCTAAAATTAGTGACTTGGATAGGTGGGCTGAGCCAGGCCAAAGATGTGCACTGCAAAATTTCATCCTCTTCCTATGAGCCAGGGGCACCCATTCTCTTCTGTGCTTCATAATTCCCACCACAGCAGCACAACTGATGGAACTGATATAGGACTAATTGTAGGATGGCCTTATTATATTTGCTTTCTCTGCTCATAAAACTCAGTTCCCTAGAAGGACAGTGGTTCAGCTGCCTTTTCTCTTAGCATGATCACCTCCTGTTGCCATGTGGTAATGTTCTGTTTTGTATCTTCTGTATGACTGTCTGCTTCACTTCTCTTTGGGCTATCCTGAATATCAATTTCTTAATTCTCCTTTAAACAACTTACTTTATTCTTGTGCTACTCTTTACACAGATAAGGTTTTTGTACATGTTTTGGTTTCCCTTGTGTAGTCTAACATACCTTGGGGTTTGGCAATTATTTCTATGATTTATGACATACAAGTTTCTCCTTCCAAGCCTCTCAGATTCACTGTTTATTCAAAATATTACCTTCATGGAAGTTGCTCATTCAGTGAATCTCAGAAATGTTCTATACAATTTTTCCTTCTAATCTGCAATGCATAGTCCTGTGTCCTTGATTTCAAGAGCTTTCAGGCCTTTTTCACATTCCAGATTGTTGAATTCTTTAGTCCAGTTAAACAGCCCTTTTAATTCCTCTGAATTCTATCAGTCTAGATAAATATTCCTCTCTGAGATTCACTGTAAAGTCCAGAGTTAGATCTGCACATACTAAGATAAATCTGATTACTCTGTTATTCTGTTTCTGAGGTCTCTCTCAAAAGAGAAAAGAGTGTTTTTCTATACATTATTTCCTTTATGGCAACCATTTGAACGTTTCCACAAGCTAGTACTGGTTGAGATTCCCAAACCACCTTTCCTTGGGGTGGATCACATCCTCTTTACAACTGCATGGACCTTCCCTGTGCCATGGTAGCGACTTCATTAAACTGCATTCTCTGCTCTCTGTGGAAAACATATCCAACAGATATTCTGATAAAAATTAGAGGCAAATAAGGAAGAAAATAAATGAACTTGCATTCTGCTACACTTCTAATTGTGGCTGCAACTGTTCCCATGACAATCAGTGAATTAGTTTCAGTCTAACCAGTATCACACATTTCAATTTACTGGATTTTAGTTACTTCTTCTATTTTATTGGGAGAACTGTGGAAGAAAAATCTTATATCATGGGAACTGTTCTTTCAGGCCATTCACATCGCTGTGAGATGAACAATTTCTCAGTTCTCCTTCCAAGTTTATAAATACAGCTCAGACAAGATTATATCTCTTGTGGGGAGAGAATGAAATAAAAGATAGGTGTTTTTTACCCAGAACTCAGTCATCTAACTGTGGGACTTGCAACTAGATTGAAGTAATTGCACTGAAATTATGAGGTGCATAGCAGCAGGACTTGGAAAATTTAGGGATTCATTTTTTAGGTTTACTGTGTTATCCACAGCAAGTGATTATCCCAGCTCTGATTTTTCTTACAATTTTTTACCCATTCCTTAGGTACATATGTCATTCCTAATAGACCAGAGACTGAGAAGATGATCTTTAAAACTCAAGATTTGAGCTAAAAGTGATCCTGTATGGGTAAGGCATGAAGCAGGCTTGTGTCTCCTGGTGGCATGGAGAGGATACATATGCTCATTTAAAAAAAACCCATGGGCTTTGGACTTTGCTTCACAGCTTATTTGGTTGACAGTTTTAATTTCTGATGTTATCTTGTGTGCTCTCTGTCTCTCTCTCCTCCTCTTCTCTTTCGCTCCCCCATTGAAATTAAAGGTAGGACCTTGGAGATCTGTATTTGATCATCCAGTCAAACTTCCATGAGACGTGATTTCTTTTTCAGTTTGTGTCTTAGGATGTTTGGCTGAAGGCAATTTTATCTCCTTGAACCATGTTAAAGCAGATGTGGGATTTCAGCTTGTAGGAACTAATTAAGAGGTCATAAACATGTCATTGGAAGGAAATGTTTACCCCTGATTTTGAAAATAAGGTAAATTTCAAGATTTCTTCATCCTCACAGAAGGAAAAAAAGTTTGCTACAACACCACTTGTATGTACCTTTTAATTAGGTTATTTAATCAAGACGATTCTGATTTGAACATTATTGTTTTGTATTGCAGTCTGGAGGGACTGATCAGTCTGAGATTCGACTTCCCATGGATATCCAACAACCCTTGGCTGCAAAGCAGGATGGTCTAGTAAACTACCTGGAAAATTCTCTTAAGGGCTGCCTCAGAGCATGGGAATTAATCTTGAATTTGTATTTTAGCTCCATTTCAATTCTTTAACTCTTTGCTCACTGGAAAAGAAAAAAACCTTTACCGCTGTTCTGCAATTCTATGCAGGCATCTGTGTATTTCAAGCACATAGGAATTTATGTAAAATACAAGCTGGTGATTTAAATTGGGTTGTAGGAAGAGCACTGGGAAAGGCTGAACAAATAAAATGGAACTAGTTCATTCATCATTTTAACAGCATTTAGCTTGGCTCATAAAGAGAGTGGCAGCTTCTATTGCTCATACAAGGACTTATGCCACTATTAAAGAACGATGCCTCAGCTACTTCTGCTCTAAACTGCAGTATGACAAACCCCACTGGACAGAATTCTATTTAATACTTAGCACCTAAATGCTAACTAATAAAGCAAAGTGGAAGGGTAGTGCTTAGAAGCAGCAATTGCAATATCAAAGCCTGATTTTAGGGAGAACAATAATACCCTAGACAGAACCTTTGGCTCTGCATGTTAAAATGTTAGCTGTTTCCAGATCAAAATCTGTTGACTTTTGCAAATTTATGTTGCACTAAAACAAAAAGATGTGATAGGATTAAAAATTCATTGAAACATGACTTCTGCTCTTAAAACTTAAGTGATATGACTTAGTCACTGTTGGGAATTCTTGCTAGATACGCTCCTAAGTTTTCCTAAACTCATCTCTGACTTTCACCAATCCCTGCATCCAAGGTTTTAAAGAATATCTTGTTGCATCATTTAGGCTCCCACAGATTCAGGACTTCTGCTGCAAAAATGAAGGATGAGTGAGAGAGGTGAACTCCCTGGTTTTGGCTAACAATGCCCTTTCAGAACTGTTCCCTCCAGAGAACTGCAGAGTGGGGAGCTCCTGCACATTTCTCCTTTGTGAAATGGGATCCCTGGGCTGCTGATGTATCCTGTGCTCTATTTTTGCTCTGAATCACTGTTGTACCTCATGGGAACAGGTGTTCAGTCAAGGCAGACGGTGCAGAGAATTCACCTAGACAAGGACCCAAATGGCAAATCCCCGAGACACTTTGGTGCTGTTTCTGACACAGTGTTCAGTTGAGTCTGCAGTTACTAACTAAACAGCCTCCTATTCTAGAAAACTATTTTCTAGATGAAAACCTCAAGTTTGCCCTTAATAATCTCACACTGCTTGAGAAAAAGAATTCAACATCATTATTTTGGAGATCAAGCATCATATTGGGTAATTTTCCACTGAAAAGTAGTTTAACCAAAGCCTTTCTACCAGTTTTATAAAAAGTCTTCTAGGCTTTTATTTTCTGTTCCCACTAAGTTAAAATTACTCCCTCAGAGAACAAGGTGAGCATCTGTCTATCTTGGATGTTCCCAATTCATATCAAACTCTTATGAATCTTTACAGATACCTTTACTTATGTGTTTTCCCTTTGAGAATAGTTGGGGATAGCTCCTAACCTGCTGAGGCCATCAGTAGGAATGGAGCTGCAATTTGCTAATGGGCTGTGTAGAAAAGGATGGGTCAGGAAAAGCTGTGGGAGGTGTGAATATAAAAATGGCCTGGTAATGTATCTAACCAGGGAGGAATGAAATACAAGCTTCTTATCTCTCACATTTGTTGTGTTTTCATGGTTCATCCTTCTGGCCTAAAGGTTGCATCAGTTTATGCTTTCTAAGCCATTTTAATGAAACCAGTAAAAGGTCTAAACAAGAAAATAGCTGTAACTACTTGAGGCAGGGGTGCATCTATCACACTGTCTGGTTGAGAGCAGAGGTGCCCAGAGCAGTGTACAAGAACAGACCAAGCATAGAGTCTTTATTTCCTAGAAAATTCCCCAGACACTAGGAATTTTTAATTAAATTACTTCCTTACTTATAGGTGATACTATAACTAAGTAGTAATTTCTTATTTCTTTCCTAATCCAGGTGTGATTCTAATATTCATAGTATCCTGTGGCAGAAAGATCTTTACCTAGGTGCTATGTGGGTAAATGCCTCCCCTGTTTTGTTTTGAGTCTACCACTTGCCCCTGCCATTTGATGCTCTTTGGTTCTTTTATTGGTTATGATGAGAAATAATTTCAATTTACTTGTTCCTTGCTTTTTTAGGCATTTCATGTGTCTTTCCTGAGATCTCCTCTCTCTGCCCTTTCTTCAACAAGCTGGAGAGTCCTGTCTGTGGATTTGCATGGAACATGCTTCACTGTTCTCATCCTGTTCCTCTTCACAGTATTTTCTTTTCTTTTATATATTTTTCGAGGGGGAGGAACCTAAGTGGCATACAATCATCAGCTTATGGATGCACCACTGACTTTTACTCAGGGGGCTTAATGAGAAAGATGGGGACAGACATTTTAGTAGTGCCTGGTGTGAAAGCACAAGGGGTGATGGTTTTAAACTAAAGAGGGTAGATTCAGACTACATATAAGGAAGAAACTTTTTACCATGAGGATGAAACACTGTCATAGGTTGCACAGAGAGGCGATGGATGCCCCATCTCTGGAATCAACCCTTCAGTCAAGGTCAGGTTGGATGGGGGTCTGAGCAACCTGATCTGGTTGTGGATGTCCCAGCTCATTGCAGGGGGCTTGGACTGGATAATTTTTAAAGGTCCCTTCCAACCCAAGCTGTGATAGCAGACAGAATAGTTTCAAGCCGGTGTTTTATCAGAAATATCTCATAACTCAAGCCCATGAGTGCTAATAGCTGGTTATGAATCTCTCAGGGCATGTGTGAGGTTATTGCTGTTCTGATATGCTGTCAGTCACTGTTGGAAACCCTTCTGGGGATTTTTGCCATCACCTTTTAGCCCCACCTGACTATCTCACTGTTGTCATTGCATTGATCTACTAATTTCTACAGGTCATCTCTAAATCCACATGGACCTGAGATTGAATCTCATTTTTTTTCCCCTCACAAATGGACCGCATATACATTTCATTTCCAACCTTTCAACATTTCTTAACTAGAGAAAAATACAGATTTATAACCATTATAACATGGTTATATATTATCAATTAAACCATAATTAAAATGTAACCACTCATGTCCTCTGTACTTTTCTACATGGAACTTTTGTTTCAGGTACAGTGATTTTATAACAATAGCAACTTTAATGCCTTTGTTCTGGCTTCCAGTAAGCACTGTAAGGGAAATCACACACATTTCTGGGGCAGACAATTTATGGGTACGGAGATGTGGATCTGGAGTCAGCCAGTTTGCTGAGATGTATGATTGTGTCATGTCTGTCCATGTGTCATGTCTGTGTCATGCTGTGCCTACTCCCTTCTTTTTTATTTTGGGGAAGTTTTGTCTTTAGCCATTGAAGACATTGCTTCTGGATCCAGCAGTCTGCTTGATATCCTGTTCTGGTTAAGTAAGTGCTCTGCCAGCTCAAGGGTTTAATTTCCCTGTTTTGCATAGTGTTTGGTTGGAGAAGAAGTAAGAATAATTGGGTGCAATAATGGTCTGTTCATGCCTGCAAAGTAAAATGAACACTTGCACAGGCTCACTTCCTTCTGCTGTTGGTGCAGACTGTTTTGCCCAGGCTGATTTGCAGTGGAAGCTTATCTCTAGGTTCTGGCTGTGAGAAGAAAAGTAAATAAGCCCAAGCAATTAGTGTAATGTTCATGCAGGTGCAAAGAGCCTGCATAAAGCCCTATTTACTCTTGTCTTCAAACCCCTTTAATCATCATTGTGGAGCTTAAGTTGTACACAAGGCTTTTGGGTGGTGTATTTCCCAGACAGAGTATTTGAGTGCTTCTATTTCACTATAGAGATCCTCAGCCCTAGAGAAATATCTGGTACCAAAATAACTCTGAACATCTTCTCAGTCCTTGATGGAATGAGCCACTTCAGTAATGAGTGGACAACCTGTAGAGTCTCCAAGGTCATTTGAAAGTTTATAGTACTGCTTAGTAGCAAGCACTGTAAAAAAAATCAGATCTGTGTAATTCTACATACAATAGGTAAGTGTGACAAATGTAAAGTGATGGGAATCAAAGACTACTGAAAAACATCCACACTACCTTGGTAATTATCAGCGCATCTAATGAAGTGTAAACCTTTGTAGAAATCAATATACCACTGCGATTGTCTTTTCTGTAATTTAATATTTTTTATAAAATTATTTTTTCCCTAATGGTGGAATTTACTTTTGTTTGCTTACCCTAACAGTATTTTAAAATTGAGCAGTTAAAATGTTGTTGAGAGGATTTCCCAAAAAAAGCTTTATTCATGTTACTGATATTCACAATAACTGGTTATTTCTTTCTCATGTGGTGCATCCTAAAAGTGAGGGATTTATCTATTAGGTTTAGATTAGTGGTGACCCAAGGGGATAATTTCAGGAAAAAATTCTGTCATATTTTCTGCAGCAAAGCTCTTCCTTTAAGGACAAAAACATCACAAGGCTATTGAACTCATGCTTGTGTTCTCTGGTAAACTACGACAACAAAAAAAGGCCATTTTAGCCCATTTATTAAGAAAAGCTTTAGGTGTAAACAAATAGTTGAACAATGTGAACATTGTGTACTTTATTTTTGGATGAAGAATTTGTACAATTGACTGAGTCATCGATTTTAGAGTTCAAAGATAATATTTAATCAGCTAATGTAATCTCATCTATAAATTAGTTCATTGAATTCCAGCCTTGCACTAAGACCAAAATATGTGTTGGCCAAGGAACGTCTATGATTTATGCAAGCTTATGTTCTTGATGTTCTTGTGTGTGTTTTTCTTTTTTTATTTTTTTCCCTAAAACATGATGTACCTCAGACACAGAACTTAAAGTTAGCTGAAAATATTGGGCATTTATCATCATCATCCCTGGTCAGTCATCAAACTTTGACTCCATCTGCTACCACAGGTCTCATTGGTATACATGTTTTTCTCTTGATGTCTTCTCCTCCCAGGCTAACAGAATAAGACATTTTTTGCTCCCAGAGGGTATTTACAGGGAGGACAGAGAAAAGGGAGCTAGGGAAATAAGAGAGAAGAGCCATCATCGAGTCAGTCTTTCCATTCCCCCTCTCCCTTTGGGAATTTAAGGCCAGCCTCGTATCTGAGTATTGAAACTGGTCCAGACATCTCACTGAGGTGGGTCATATTGGGATTTTGAAGGAGTTGTAGATGATGGGATAGAAAGAGGCAAGAAGGTGTAGATTCCAGGGGGGTCTACACAAGAGTCTCAGGCTTCTGAGCTCTTACTCCCACTGCTCAGGAGTACAGGACTTATCTCCCCTCACTGCCATGTAGTTGACAATCCCTAGCATTTCCTACAAGAGCCCTCTTGGTCTCCCTCCTTCCTTTCCAAATTCCTGGGAGTTCATAAGGAAGGTGGAAGAGGTGAGATGGGAAAAAAGAGGGAAAAAAAGATAAAGGGCAGGGAGGGGAGGAGAAAGGAAACAGTGTGTGAGGCTTCCTGATCCTGGTACTAAAAATAGTAGGAGGGACATATGGCTCCTTAAAAAGTGTATTGACTGCTGTCCCACTTCCTCCATGGGCCATACCATAAATCCATGCCCTGCAAAGCTTCTTCTGTTTCCCAGGTTTGCACTTTGAACCAGATCCCAAGCCAGAAAACTTCAAATCTTTTCTAGACCCAAGACTTCAGGTTTGGGTAATTTTGCACTCAGTGGTATTATTTATCCAGAATGATGACTGAACCCTGGAAAATGGTAATTTTGGTGATTGTATGTCATGCAGTCGTTTTCTTCCAATTACTTTTGCATCTACCATTCCAAGTCAATTCAATTCCAAACATGCACTAATCTATATTGTCCCAAATCTTCCCACTGATGCATTCTGTCCTTTTCATGGGGAAGTGATGCATCATGTGCCTGAAATCCATGAGTATCTCAGACACATCTCTGGTGTAGAGCTGCATGTAAGCAGATCCAGGTATAAGGAACACTAGCAAGAGCACCTCATGGGTATCTGGTTCTATATTCAGACCATGAGTAATATCTGAATCATTGTATAATTGCTTCAAAGAGATGCAGAAGCCAGCTGCTACAGAATATGGAGGATAGTAACTACTGGCCTTCTTGGGAGTGTTTGTAGTTCTGCATTCAATGCATTTTCCCAGTTACAAGTACATCTTTACTTGACATGTGAAATGTAAGTTTTACTTGCCTTTTACTTTGGCTTTGCACAAATATATTCAAATTATTCTCTTTTATTGGTTGTGCAAATTTAAGGTGTGTTTTCAATTATCATGAAGAAATTAATCTTGTAGACCTCTAAATTGCTAAATCATTTGAATTACTAGATTTGCACACTTGTTTAAAAAAAATCTAAAAAAATTAAGTGAGAGGTAGTTGAAAAACAAATATAAGAGTTGTGGGGTTGGAAAATGAAACTCCTTTTCCATCTTGGACATTTTTCATTCTTCATTATGGCAAAACATATGTCTGAGTTTCAGCGGAAAACCTAGATCATTTCTGACAGTCACTCATGAATAATCACTATTATGCTCAAGAAAAGGGTGAGGGTTTTGTCTATAACACATTTAACAGAGGCTTAATACAGCTCTGCTGAATTGAAAAGCAGTGACTAAGTTGGAGTTTTTCTTTGTGAGCATTCAGCAGCTGCAGAGATCTCTTCTGGGAAGGAAATTTGGTGAACATGGGGAAAGGTGGAAAATGTCCAGGAGAAATAAACCTGGAGTCCATGGAGGAGATAGGACAGCCACAAATGGGAACTGGAGAGTAAGGCAGAGATTCTTCAGATCTAGTTAAGCAATTTGCAATTCAACACCCACACTTTGAAATAACAGGAAGTGTTTTGCAAACCAGCATCTCCACAGGATAGATCCCTTCTATGGAATGCATTTTTAGCCCCTTTTGTAGGAAAATTGCTGGTGAAGTCACACAAGATAGCAGAAGAAGTCTTAGGCTGGATTTAGGTGAAGTAACACTAAAACCCTCATGGAGTGCAAATTAATTGGAATGAATTTAATTGGGACCACCAGTTTATTGGGATATCTCCTGGGGAACAGATTTAGTCTAATGAGAATGGATGGCAGTATCTACTGATTAACTGGGAGAGAGTTAGCATGTGTTGAGCTTAATGGGAAGGGCTCTGGCAAGTCTCAAAATGTGTTCAAGGTTTTTCCTAGCTCAGAAAGATAAGGACTGCTTTTAGTTACTATTGTCAGAAGAGATTTTATTTAGGAATGGATCCTATTCACACTGCTTTGCATGCAAATTCTTCCTTCCAGCAGCAGATTACATAATTGTGATATAATGAGAGAAATCTATATTTTTGAAAAATCCGACCATCTCTCTTCCTGCAGTAAATATAATTAGAGATAGATATGAGGTACTTTAGCAGGGGAAGGAAAAGCAATTCTGCTGTCAATGGGCATAGCAGACAAGGCAGGATTGACAGATGCTTGTGATATTTTAACGGCTATATTCCTAGACTTTCTTCACTGTCTGTATCCGTTTGGTGCTAAAGCATTATTCCTACTCTGATCACTTTAGGGATTTATTATATGCTTAAATTTATAGAGCTATTGAAACCACAGCTAAATCATGTATAAAATTTTGCCTTCAAAGTTCCTTTGAGTCCCATGTCTAAGACACATCTCCTATCCTTGCTTGTACTGACTTTTTGTATCTTTTCCCTTTGAAACAAACTGTGATCCTCTAAAATTCTTGGCATCCCAATTTAATATAATTTAGAATTTCATCTGCAGTGTATGATGTCATAACTATCCCTTAATATCTACTGATGTTGCCCTTTGGTTATCCTTAATTGCTCGTATAAATTTACTTTAAGTGTTTTACTTAGAGTTAAAAACTCTCTCCTAGTAGCAAAATGTCCTGCTGAGAAAGTTTTGGTTTAAGATCTCCCTCTGTTTAACTTGGCTCATGCTTAAATATTTGTACTGTTGAATTTTAATTCTTTGTACTGTTCCCAGGGATCGAGGGCAGAAAAATCTTTGTACAACAATAATATGAATGATTGATACAGCCTCTATCAAAGTTGCCAAGTTCCTAATCTCAACATTTGCAATGTTAATGTTTTCTACAAAATTGTCAGTTATCTTGTCTATTATGGTATTAAATAACTCTGGCTGCCAGAGCCAAGCTGTGCAGAAGTCAGCTATGCAGTTATTAAACACATTAAAGTAGAAGACATCAAAAAAGAGCCTTTTCCCTTCCTCCTGGCACCTTTCATTTGTTGCAGGTGTTTGATTGTATTTCAGGAGTTCTAGCAGAAGAATCCATGTAAACAGGTTGCTCTCCAAGGTCCTGTTTTACTGTAAAGACAGCAGTTTATCCCACCATTCTGCTCCTTTTTCATTTCTACTGTCAATTCCTGTTACTTCTTTCCACTTCACAATCCAGTGCACTCTTCCAGTGTGAGGCCAGACCTCCCACTGACAAACTGTGGTCATAGAGAAGCCATTCCTATTTTTTCCTAGCTATCATTTTCCAGACACCAGGCTGCTTCCATTAAGGCTGTCAATCATCTGAAGACTCCTTGGATTCAACCCCTCTATCTGGACTCAGAGCTTTTTCTTCCCTGTCAGTGATATCTGCTCTCTCCTCAGCCCACTGTAAGCATGATTTCTTTACTTTTGTATCCACACTGTCCTCTGTAGGTCACAAACCAGCCCTGTTTGTAACTGGGCACCTACTGAGGCCATTTTTATTGCACAGCTCAGGCTCTGCCTTCAGCTTTCTTGCTCACTCTATGTTACCAGGACAAAAGTACAGCACACATTTCTAATCTAGGGGGAATGTGAAAATACAGCATTTCCTACTCCATAAGGAGGGGTGCAAAATCACATGGATTTTCAGCCTTTTTCAGCCTATACAAAGTGTGTGCCACAAAAGAATAAAAAAAGATAAAAGCGGCAACCCCCTGTAGTGAGCCTTCCAACCTGCTATTCCCTTCAACAGCTGAATGCTGATAAAAACATTTCATATTCCAGAAGGAGAAATGTGAGGTAGAGATTGTGATTTGAATAGAAAGTAGGGATCTCATTAAAAAGCAGAATTAATCCGATTACTGAGTGATTTTCAACATGAAAAAGATGCATGGGAAAGTTGTCTTATGTGCCTATATCGATCCCCCAGAATTTTGCTATTGAATCCCATAGAATACGTTTAAAAATAGCTATTGAAGTTATAATACAGGATCTACCTTGACACAATTAAACCTGATTGTGTAACTCTTCTTCTTCAGCCAAATAATTGTTTGAAAATCACTTAATGGCATAGTAGCAAGTCCTAAGTGGTCATTTAGAAGACAGTGTCAGGATTCTTGGTCTATTAGCTGTTTTAGAAAATTTTGACAACATGAGCAAGAGCTTCCCATGCTGCAGTATTAGGGATCTCTGCAGAATTGCTGAGGGCATCTGCTCTTGATGCAGGAGGAGGTAATAGAGTCTGAGTAGGATGGAAAAAGATGTTTGGACTCACTACAAACTCATCACACACCTTGGGATACATCAACTCCCTTCAAAACCCAAGAAGCTGCTACAAAGCTGAGCTGACTTTATTGCATTTTGTAGAAGGAGGACTGCAGGCCAAGATGCGAGAAAGTGGAGAGGCTCAGAACATTTTTAAGAGTACCTTTGTAGAAATATCCTTCCTCTGAGATTTTCTACAATAGTTGAGACCTTAGGAGAGGAAGCCCTTAGAGCTCATCAGATTTTGATTTAAAGACCAGCAGGCTTTATGATATAGAGACACAATTCTGTGTGTGTGTAAAGTCTTTGTTCACTTCAGGTTAAATCTGATCTCTGCTTCATGATGAATCCAAGCTTTTTTAACTGTCTTGGTAAAGGAACATTTTGTTTTAAAAATCACTGCTGGAACTAGAGGAACAGCTGAACTAGGAATGACCAAAATATAACTTTGTACCCTGCTAAATAGAATGTGTTTGGAGATGCTACTTGTACTGTCCTCGATATAACACAATATCCTCTCACCCCAGCCTGTTACCAAGCACTTATTGATATTAAACTTGGAGAATCATACCTGGGATATGACTATATTGTTTAGATAATCTATGTAAAAAGAAAACCCTCTGAAACTTTCCTCATAAATGGCATAGTACTGGGCAGCTATCTGCTAGTGCTGCTGTGCTTAATAGAGCACAGTAAATATGAAAAATGTATTTAGAAAAGGAAGGATCTTCACACCCTTGAGAAAAGCTCTGCATAACTAAGTAATGATTCTTGACTTGCTTTTAGTTATTGTGCTGCTATTCCTATGTTGGAGCACTGTTTTCAAGAAAATAAGATTTCATGGTATAACTTTTTAATGTCTTGGACAATCTGTTCTACTTAAATTTTTGTAGCCTTTGTCTTTTGTTTTGTGGGGTTTATTTTATTTTATTTTTTAAAGGATTTTTTAAAGTGTATTTCTCCTGTAGGACAAAAAGAAGAAACACAGATATCCAGGGGGAAACATAGGGATTCTTATCTTTAAATTATGGAGTAACATCACGTCACAGGAGCCAGGTATTCATCTCCCATAACTTAAATTCATCTCACCATCTCCGAGAAAGACACTGGCTAAAGCTGCTTGTCTAGTCTGTAGCCAGTGGAAGAGATGTGCCCAAAGGATGCTTCTGTCTGCATGCACCTGTTTGAAGGTGGCAGTCAGGCTGTAGAGGTGTTTCTGTCTCTCATTGGAATAGAGGGGAGACTAGGGACCAGCTGAGTCCTCATACTTAATTATTAAGCTAGAAGTAGGAGACACAAAGCATATGTTTTGTCCTAAGTTCTTACTACTGCTTCCTTGTATTAATTTTCCTAAACCTAAAAAGCTCATTGACTTCACTTCCATTAGAGAACTAAAGCCATTGCACAATCCTTCATGCCTAGTAGGTAAAATATCAAAGTTATTGTTTAAATTTCTTCTGGTTATATGGACCCCAGCTGCATTATTATACCTACCTAGTATTTTACAGGTTATTTTCCTGTCCTTTACCTATTCTCTGTAATAAAAGATATTACCTATCTTTTTCCTTCCTTTACCTATTCTCTATGTTTCAGACCTTATAACTGGTATTGACTGCTACCAGTTCTTCTTTGTACTTGCTACTTGTACAGTTTCCATTTTTTGCAGAATTTTTACTACTTCTCCTAAAGTTTTTTAATTATAGGTTTCTAGTCTTTTATTCCTGGATGTGAGATTATTTTTTTAGCAAAACCATGTGAACAGTGATTGATAAGTGTCTAAAACCTTTTTCCCAGATGGCTTGGCTCAAAATAATTTGCAAGATTCACTCCTTTGCATTGAAAACAGATATCATTTGTTTGGACTTTATTCTGTATACCAGTATCAAATGTAACAAATTCATAATCTCTCTTAAACTACAAATCATTTTAGTTCAAAGATGAGTCCCTATA
Organism: Fringilla coelebs; assembly: GCF_963513975.1. Taxonomy (NCBI): domain Eukaryota; kingdom Metazoa; phylum Chordata; class Aves; order Passeriformes; family Fringillidae; genus Fringilla; species Fringilla coelebs. The sequence continues at coordinate 12,000,242 of NC_140034.1, read as the reverse complement.
TTTATTATAATGAAGGCAAGGAGCTTCATGTTTAATGCAGAATTTTCATAATCAGTATATTGTTACTCTCATTTTTTAACCACTGGTAAGAAGCTCTGTACTGGCTGTAAATGACCATCAGCATAGGTTGTTAAAGCTAAAGATGACAGAATTTTCCCTCCTGTGTGCTAAAAATAGCTCTTTGTAGAGATTATGCACAACTTGCTGCAGTGTTGTGGTCCGTGGCAGGTAGAGACTAACATGAGATTTACTCTGTTGTCTATGAACATTTGAGTTATATTCAGGACTACTATTTTAGAGTTGCCAGGCATAATACAGATTGCTGTTCCCAAGGTCTGCAATCCACTTAGTGTAACCCAAACAAGCTATGTTAAACATTTTAGTTGCACAAGTCTTTTCCATGAGCTGCAGTAATTTTCTGGCACCAATGCACACTGCTTCTAAATCTCAGAGTTTATTACTAGATTCTTAGTTTTAGCATATAGGCAGCTAAAGAGGCTCTTTCCATACAACTTGGTGGCTTATTTGGTTTTATCCTTGACATCTCGATTGCATGGCAAAAGAGAATACTTCTTCACCTTTCAATCCCCTTTTTGTTACCTAGGTTGATGCCTGGCTGGTCCACCAGTTTCACAGGCAGGTTTTTCCTATTTGCTGTAGATGAATACAGCTAAACCAAGTCTCTTTTCCTCACAACAAATGGATGAGGATTCCACAGAACCCAGATACTCCATTTGAAGCCATATGCCTTGCTATCAGCTCTCTTCCTGCTTTCCATTCTGTTTTCCATCTAGCATAGGAAGGCTCTCTGAGCAGGACCTGTATGAATGTCTCCTGTTTTTCAGCAGTCTACTGGGAAGGGTTTTAGAGACAAAAGAGCAAGCTGGCAATAACACCTGTGGGGGACAAACCATTCAAGTTCCTCATTCTAATCTCTGAGCCTTTAGAGCTGGATAAATCGGCTTAAGGGAGGGCGTATGTAGTTAAAATGCTGAAAGAAGCAGGCAGATTTGTGCTTCTTTAGAACTCTCTTCCAAAAGGGCTTCTGGCCTGTATTTTTTCCTCCTTGTGGAATATATTCTCACTTTTTATTCTTTATCGCTGCCTATTTAGCCAAAAGAAAAATTCCTGGAAATTGAGCAATAGAAAACTGAGCAAGACCATGTAGGGAGGATTTATGAAAAATCTCATTGCAGCAGATAAAGGCAATTACATGTGTCACCAAGGAGTAAAATAAGCCCTGCTCAAATGGAATTTCTTCCCTTGATGTTATATTTACAGAGCTCTTGCGTCACTGTAGCTGGGAACACTGGGATGAAGATACATTAATATAACAGCATGAAAATTCACAGAGGATCAGAGCAGGTATTGGGGAATCATCCAACAGGGAGATAATTCTCCAGTCACCCTGAGAAGGGAAGAGGAGACAGCTGCTTTCCCTGATGGTGCACGGGTCTGGCAGCATCTCTCCTGCCTACAGTCTGCTTCCCTCCGCAGTGCGCTCTAGGAGGAAATGTGTAACTGCAAAAAAATAAAGTGAATAAGCAGAGACATCCAGACTGAGGAGGAAAAGATCTGCCCTCTCCAGCTGCTGGCAGGGGTCTCTCCTGGTTGCAGGGTTCCCAGGACTCCAGCCAAGGAGAGAAGGGAACCACTGCCCTTGGGATGTCTCTGGAGGAGAGTTTTGCTTGCTCAGCTTCTGTCTTGTGTCAACCCCATAAAGTCACATGGCTTGAGCTTTACATGTCAGAAGCTTTAGTGCAGGTTGACACAGCCATATTTTCAATTCTTTGCATTTTCTTACAAGATCTTGGAGATCTAACAAAAATAACTTCCCCACTGAGAACTTCCCCACCTTTCATTAGCATCTTGAGTTGGGTATTGAATGGCTGCACCCTATTAGAAGAAATTAAATCTATCTTAATAAGATAGATTTAATAATTGGTAACTTAAAGTATCATTTGCTTTCCTGGCATCTTGTATAGAAATCATAATTTTACTTTACTAAGCAACTTTTGTCTATTTAGTCACTAAAATATTTGCTACCTCTCCATAGCTATACTAGAAATTTGAAAGGAAATTAGCTAAAATACTTAAACAGGAAAGTACCAGAAGTTCTGATAGAAACGTTAGATAATCAGCTAATTTGAGACAAAAACATGCCAATATTGTTCTGTGTTCACTTCAATTAGTCCCTTCATACAAAAAAATTATATTTTGGTACAAGACAGAACACATTACTGCTTCAACATCACCCAATATTGGAACAAATTTCATTGAAATTACTGCAGTTGGTGTATAAAGATGCATTCAGTAAATTATGCTTTAAAAAATGCATTGAGAGACTTGGGCTAATTTTATTAGAGGTTTTAATTCAGATTCTCTGTCTAGTAGTTGGGTGACTGTGAAAGAACTATTTATTAATTTAAAGCTCATACAGCTGATTGATGCATGCTAATGCATTTAAGATTTAATAATCACATCTGCCTTAATTGAGTTGTATTTGCTCAGGCAGAGCATATAATTAAATCAAGTCTTTTGTAATCCTTCTCATGCCAGATTATTCTATGGTACATTGGGGAAGAATAGTCAAAAGAGTGAATAAAGTTAATTTAAGCTCATTGAAACAATCTGTAGTCATGTGAAAGTTTAGTATATCAATCATTTTCCAAAATAAAGAGATTTATTCTTCCATAGAAATGTTTTGCAATAATTAAGAAGTTTATGGAGGTAGCAAGACTTAAAATACAACTAGAAAGGAACCAGTTGTAAGAAAATCCAGCAAATTTCTATAGCAGATAGTGAAATCCTTACACCACATGACCAGAAAGCCACTTTAGACAATTGCTCTCAAATGCTGTTATGGAGAATGAAGATATCAGAGGGCAGACAGAGAAAACAAAGCCAAGATATGCCTAAGAGATCAAAGAAGAGAGGAATGAGACAATGCTTTACTGGACCCTTCATTGTGCTTGTGTATACATTGTCAACTGTTTCCAAGAGCCTAGAAAGGGTATTCCAAGACTATAGGATAAAAACAATTATTTCAGTGAGTGGGAAAAATCAGTTAGAGCTGGGGATGGATTTCAAGAAGACACGCCAAAGGAAAGACAAAGCAATAAAGGTATTTTTCAGGAAAGAAATGTATCTGACCCCTGAAATTCTTATAATCCACTTTGCCTCTTTACTAAAAGAGTTAGAAGAGGAGGAGGATAGAGTTTAGGCATGCAGAGGTTTACTTATTGAACAGCTATTCCTGATTGCTGGAGACCTTTTGATAGGATAAAATGACAGCAACATAATTCATAGTGTGATCTTCAAGCTTGCCATTTTCTTCTTTTTATGATCGATCAGAGGAATTGAATAAATGGATGTGCTGCAAATGTATCTTCTGTGCCCAAACCATTTTATAAGATCTATTCTAAAAAGCAGTGATATGGAAATAAGCAGAATCTTATTCTCTGATCAATGAGGTGTTACCTCAAGTCTGAATTATTGACCTGATCTAATTTGTCCATCAGAGTTAAATTACAGAATTTATCCTTTGCAGTTAGCAACACTTGTTTCTGATTTTTCTGATTAAATATCATCCACAGCAGAATCTGATTTCTGTCCTTGATTTCCCAATACTATAACTTTGTTAAAGATAACATCATGGGGCTGTAGTGTTTTGTCTGAGGACTCTGATCTCATGCTCTATGGCATTTCACTTCAAGAATGATTTGCTCTTAATGTCATATTCAACCTTGTATTAGCAAAGGTCTTATAAAAGATTTGTTTCCTTGACTACCCCATGAAATGCAATTCCATAGCTGTAAAAGGAAAAAGAAACTTTGGTGTTTAATTAATAACGTATCACAGCAAGAACTCTGTTTAGCAAAGTGCTGTCAAGGTTCTGCTTGTGAAGTAAAAACATGCTTTTCCTTCTGTGCAAGTGATTTGTAAAAGAAATGCAGGATGATTACTTTTCTTCCTGGTACAACAAGTACTAGTGTTGATCTTTAATGTTTCTTCATGGGGCAGCCTGCAGTGGCTGAGCAGGGTATGTCACTTCACCCAGCACTCCAGCTTAGCACTGCAGGGTTTGGTCCTGATGGGGAATAATGCCAACCTTCATGGCATACAGGGTGTAAAAGGACATCAGGATAAAATCTGTTTACAGCCTCCTGCTAAAGGTCTTCTTGTCACAGTGTCATCTTGAAATATTCCTGGGGTTTTCAGTTCAGAGCATGTCCTGTGTCTAACATGAGCTCAGGGTAAAAGCACCTGTCACCTCTCATTCAGCCTTTTTTGAATGCAAATCCCAGCAGCAAATTTAAATTATAAACAGGGATACTTTATCTAAATTCAATAAATACAAACAAACCTGGCCCTAGGCTGGAGAAGGGTCCTGCCATTCCTGGCCTGGGTTCTGCTTAGATGTGCTCTTTGACACAAATATGGATGACCAGAGTATCACTACACAGGCTGATTGCTCCTCTAAGCAGGAGCTGGTTGCTCATCTTTTTCAAGTGCTCAGGAATTTGCTCCAGGCATTAGATATCTTTTGTGACAAAAAGTTTTTTCCCAGTTTAGAACCGTTTTGTTTTGCCGATTTAGGACCAGTTCTTTGGGAAACCAGCAGTGCTGAGGATCTGTTGTTTATAAATGAACGTAATCAGTTCATCACCTAACCCCAATGACAGCAGGACAAACTTGTGGGAAGCCAGAGGGCAGTTTTACTTGCCATCAACCTCCTTGGTCTCGTACAGCATTGCAATTGTGCTTGGAAAAGGTGTCTTTCCTATCATCTCCTTTGAAGCCTCTCCAGCAGCTAGTCAGCTCCACAGCCCGTGCTTTCTACTGGCACTATAGATGAAGCTGACAAAATGTGCTTTTAGTATTTCCTTGTACCTCTCATCTGACACATTTCACATCAGTGGTATGCCTTGCCTGGATAGAGTCCTTCCTGGTAATAAAATTCTAAATAAATTATAGCTGGAGGGAATAGAGATGATGTTGACTGATACTAATTCCCTGAAGTCAATGTAATAGTATCTTCTGAGACTATGTTAGTGACAGGAGGTTGAGAGAAGAAATGTTTGTTTCTTCAGAGAAAAAGAAAAAGAAAGAAGTACAGGATTAAATATTATGCCTCTAGTGAGCAAAGCACATTATGCTGGAGTACATGCCACCTGTGATAATAAAGAAAAGGTCTTATGATGTTGATGATCCTTTATATCTTTAGTACTGTTCTGTGAGCACAAAGTATGCAACCAGAAAAAGAAAATGTACTAATTCATCTTTCTCCATTCCTCTCTTGATTTTCACCTCACTAAAGTCATTGTCTTATCTTGATTGATTCTGTAATCTCTCACTTACAGACTAAAGGAAATAGTTTTGGATAGCAATACTATTTCCAAAAAATAATTTTTTTGTACTTAGAAGAGAAATAATATGTTATGAAACAGGTGATCTATAGTGACCTGGCCTAAATACACTGAATGATGCTTCTTTCTTTCTTTCTTTCTTTCTTTCTTTCTTTCTTTCTTTCTTTCTTTCTTTCTTTCTTTCTTTCTTTCTTTCTTTCTTTCTTTCTTTCTTTCTTTCTTTCTTTCTTTCTTTCTTTCTTTCTTTCTTTCTTTCTTTCTTTCTTTCTTTCTTTCTTTCTTTCTTTCTTTCTTTCTTTCTTTCTTTCTTTCTTTCTTTCTTTCTTTCTTTCTTTCTTTCTTTCTTTCTTTCTTTCTTTCTTTTCTTTCTTTTCCTTCCTTCCTTCCTTCCTTCCTTCCTTCCTTCCTTCCTTCCTTCCTTCCTTCCTTCCTTCCTTCCTTCCTTCCTTCCTTCCTTCCTTCCTTCCTTCCTTCCTTCCTTCCTTCCTTCCTTCCTTCCTTCCTTCCTTCCTTCCTTCCTTCCTTCCTTCCTTCCTTCCTTCCTTCCTTCCTTCCTTCCTTCCTTCCTTCCTTCCTTCCTTCCTTCCTTCCTTCCTTCCTTCCTTCCTTCCTTCCTTCCTTCCTTCCTTCCTTCCTTCCTTCCTTCCTTCCTTCCTTCCTTCCTTCCTTCCTTCCTTCCTTCCTTCCTTCCTTCCTTCCTTCCTTCCTTCCTTCCTTCCTTCCTTCCTTCCTTCCTTCCTTCCTTCCTTCCTTCCTTCCTTCCTTCCTTCCTTCCTTCCTTCCTTCCTTCCTTCCTTCCTTCCTCCTTTCCTTCTTCCTTTCCTTCCTTTCCTTCCTTTCTTCCCTTTTTCTTTCTTTTCTCTCTCTCTCTCTCCCTCCTTCATTCTCTCTGATAAACCCTGTCTTTGCCATTTTCAATTTATCTGCAGTGGGAGAGAAGCAGCTGGAATTGTAAATTGGATCTAAGAAAATCTAGGAAGTTCTTTGATATTTTTCTTTAGGCAGTTGATTTGGTTAGAGAAAACTTAAAAGTTATCAATAAATTTGCTTCCTGATGACCTTGGCCAAAACATGTCACTCTTCTATGCCTTGTTTTTTCACATTCACAGGTGACACCAGCTTTTGTGAAGGACTTTGAGATTTGAAATACCTGCTACAGAACAACTTTCTAGGCTTATTCTTGTTCTTGCTTTCCCTGCCATTGTAGTAAATTGGCAGAAAACCACAAAGGACCAAGGCACTTACAAGAAATAGACAGGTCAGAAACACCCACATCCCATACATATTTCTGTTTTTTCATCTTTGGAAAACAACAGATTTTTCTGTTCCCACCTAATCAATATGGTATCCCAAGTGGTTGTCCTGAGAGACAAACCATGGAGATCAGGATGAAGAAAATGATTGAAAACCTCACGTATCAGAAATGCATACCAGTGGCCGAGAGATAAGACCCATGTTAAGAAGGAGTTTTGCCATCATGCAACAGGGACAGTGTTGGAAGTGAGAAGTTCCCATTGTCACTTTACAGCTTCCTGAGGTTGCTCATAGCTGTGGAAGATGTCCTGCTGAGAGGGAGAGATGGAGCAGAACAGTCACTGCCTTTTGGAAAAATGGAAGTTTCCAGGACAGTCTCTCAAGATGCCATATTAATGTAGAGCAATTTGGGAATGGCTGGGCTGCCTTAGGAGTCTCTTGGGAAGAGAACTGGGCATCACCAACCCTGTAACAATGGAGCAACAATGGGAAGTGAATCTCTGTTCAGGGAGAGTGAAAGGACTGAGGATGTCTGAAAGGCTTCATGCTCATGCTCATGTTCCCCAATTACCCAGGAGAATTCATTTATTTGACTGCAAAACTCATGAACCTACTCAGTCAGAGCTCGTGTAGTTCCTGCAGGTGTTAATGTGTGTAGGTCCTATTGCCTATTTGGCAATATTTTTAACTTGGAACATGAGTGTGAAAAGAGTAGTGAGAAATTGACATCTTTAGCACAAAGTGCCAGTAAGCATAAAGCCATGTAGCCTTAAGTCCTCCTAGAAATGCATTTGTTCAACTGCTATTTTTATAAATTACTTGTTTCTGTGCCATTTACGGTCATTTCCTTCCACAGAAATATTATTTTGCAGTTTAGTCCACAAAGCACAAACCTTCTCTGGCTCTGCCTTAACTAACCAACCAGTATAAATTTCTCTTGAAATTCACAGCTGTCTTCACTGAATGTGACTAAATGAGCCTGCCAGGTTGAGCTGACTCTAAACTTTCTTGTCTTTGGGATGCAAATCCTTTTAAGTATATTTAGGCCATCTCTATTTGATTTTCATGGGACATGGGGGAGGGAGAGAAACGTCTTCTTCCATAAAGGAAAGAAAATGAAAAAGATGGGCTTGAAATCACCCAAAGTCACTATGAAAGTCATCATGTTTCATTCAAGAACCCAAGGATGCTGGGCTTCTGTTTTCCTTATGTTTGTGTGAGAAAAAGGATTTCTCTCCATTGTATTCATCTTACACTTCTGATTTAAACCATATTGGGGTTGTGACTGGTAGGTAACACGAGAGGCTTATGTGCATTCTTGTGACTGGTTCAAATTCCAAAGCCAAACAGCTGGTACTTAAATGTTTTTAATGCCTGACTGAAATTTTTCATCAAATTCCTCACCACTTCCCATATTCTTTACCTTCCTGGCCTGGATAACCAGCAATCTGCTTCTTTTAAAAGAACATTTCCCTGACACAAGGTCTCAGAGCACCATTTAAACTGCCTAGCTCATATTTAATTCATATTTGGATTTCCCCAACTGGAGGTGCTTAAATAAATATTATGGCCAGCAAACTGGGGAACCCCAGATATTCAAGAGCTTGATAAATAACTCATAATAATATAGAACATAAAGTATTTGCTGTAACTCTTAGTCCTCCTCCAACTCATAGGCAGAGGCAGAAATGGGATAAAAACCAGTGCAATGCTCAGAAGGTGCAGAATTTCAGACATGATCATCCTTAACACAAATCTCTCTTTACTACTTGTTTATATAATAATTTCTTCCAACTTTATGGCAGTTTCACTCCCAGCCTGCCTTAATGTAGATGAAAAATCAGACTTTGGTGTGTAATATTCTGAAAGTTCTACGGTAAAATTAAGCTGTAAATTTTGCACATATTTTATTGCAAAAATGTAAGAGTTTTCATCTTGACAGATCATAAAATGTATAATTCACTGTGTGCAGAGGGCTGGCGCTGGCTTTGCAGAGGTGGGAACCAGAGCTGATACCATCCAGCAGTCTGTCTGTCAAATGTTGTAAAAAAGGCATATTTTAGGGTGTTTCTGGATAATAAGGTCTCCTGAGCTCTTTGCAGCTGGATTCCTGTGATCATGTTTTCAAGAACATTCCAAATGCAGATGGGGGAGGAGAAATGGGTGCAATTTTCATTAGCACTAGGGTTTATTAAGGAGCTATTATTAGGCACCAGTTCTTCTCAAAAGAGGATACCATTAAAAATCTGGCTTATGGCATTAAAGGTAAAACCACAGAACTAACTGGAACCAAAAGCCTTAAAACTTCAAAAGCTTTTTAAAATACATTGCTTAACTCTAGAGAGGATCATATGGAGAATACAGCTAGATTGAGCTCATATAAAGGATTTTTTTGTGGTTGGGATGACTTACATAATCTACTTGTAATTGCTGTTTGTGAGGACCGTGGCAGAGCAGGCTCCAAAAACTCAAACAAGTGTAAAGGAAAGTGAAGATTATTGATGACAACTGGAATTAAATATCATAAAAATTTATTTGATTGAACAGTGCTGCGATGGAATTGCAGTACAAAATGTGAAGACTCTGCTTTTCCCACATCCTAATGGAAAAAAGTTATTAAGATTAATTATTTAGACAGACAGCCTGTATTTCCACTCCTTAACCAGTTCTTACAAGACTAGAGAAATCTTCTCCAGTTGAAGACACTTACTGTAGTAAGAGCAGGAGTTTTATGAGGCATTACAGGAGAATTTTAACTCTGTACCACATTCCTCTACTGTTCCATGTGTTTAGTCTTGCCCAGTTTAATACAGCAAGCTCTCCCCTGATTTCAGGATTGCATTTTTTAGCACTTAGCCAAGTCAGACACCATGGTTCATATTTTATATTTATACTTCAAGTTCTGATGTGACAGAGGTTTCAATTGGATACCATTTGCTGTGATCAGAAGTATGCTTTCAAATATTTTTAAATTTTTTATAGATTTGCACCCAAAAGGAAGAAGAGCCTAGAAGAAAAGTAAGTGCTGCATCAGCTGCTTTTCTGCAACTGCTGATGAATTAATGATTATTGTTTTACGTCTCTTATACCAATGGCAGGCATGAAAGGCTTTAACATTCAGGAAACCAAAAATGCTAAAAAAGGGAGGTCACATGGAGTCCTAGATGAGTTGTAATGAGCAGGGACCAGCCACTGGGAGAGGGGGAATTGTGAGTCACCTGTTAGGGCAGGGAGTAACCCACCTCCTGGGAGCATCCCATGTAATCTGCAGGCAAGGGGAGCAAGGGACTCTGCCTGGGGATCTTTCTTTTCCTACTTGTTGAATTTGAGCCCACCAAACAGTACAAAATGTGTGGGTGTGGGTGTGTGTGTATTCACGTGTGTATACAGAGGGATAGGGTAGGGGGGAGAGGGAGAAAGTAAGCACATATAGATATCTGGATTTGGTTTATATATTTGGATGTGTATAAGGGTAGAGAAATCAAAAGTGTTTGATTTTAGAATGACAAACAAAATAAGAAATACACACAGCTGTTCCTCCTAAGCAGGAAAGGGGGAGAAAGGTATCCAAGAGCTCAGTCCACCATAAGCTGCTGATCAACCAGACCAGCTGTTGTTTCATTTAACTGTCTCTGAAGTATTGAGGGCTCTCGGAGTGCCCTGAAAATCAAAAGGTTTGACTTATCTAAATCAGATATGGTACTTTCTTCCTCGTCTTTTTCCTTTTAATGGAGTTTCTATTTGACATTTGTTTTGGTTTGTTTTGTGTCTTCAGTTTCAATATTTCAGAAAGCAAAGCAGTCTGGAGTTAAGTGGTGTACAGAGCCTGATTGATCTTCTTCGAGCCTCTAAAGCTATCTTCAATGACTGTCATATTAGTGGGATAAAGAAAGGCACAGTGCTCCACAGGACTGGTTTTCAGTTTTTCTGTGCTGTGCTCTGAAATAATTTCTCAAGGATTTAACTGGATGCTGAAACAGCAGTTTAAAAATTCTTTGCTTTGATCTGAAATACCTGATAAAAACACATGGATTTTCTGGAGTCTTTCTTTGGGTGTTTCTATTATTTTTATTTCATTTACCAACCTGAATGACTCTATTTATCTTTTGTGGTGCATAGGTAATAAATGTTGGGCTACAGCTGAACACAAAATACTGAAGTGATTTGGGCTAAAAGAAAAAGCAGCAAAGGAGGAGTGGAGAAAAAAAAAGCAATAACCTGAGAGCAAATGTTATTTATGCTTTTACAATGTTTAAAAATATATTTATGAACAAATTTCAGCTACAGCCCAGCTATAATTTTGCCCTGTTGTTAGCCAGTTGCAAAAGCTCAGTCCTCTATTCATTGTTAGCTATTGAAATAGGATTCTGAGATAACAACAATGGCATTTTCAAAAATTTGTTTATTAGTAAAGGCTGGTGCCTCTCCTGTGTGCTATAGTCTGTGCTTACTCAAAATCCACAATAAATTGTTCCCCCCAATCCAAGCTGCTCATCCATGAAATTGCTACCTGAGATCTTTGGAAGTTCAAAACTGTCATTCTTTCCTCTCTAAACATTCTACTCACAGTCCTTTGTAGTTTTACCCCTTACAGTGAGCACAATGTCCCAACACCATCAGCAGTGACCAGGGCCCCAATGGCTTTGTCATTTATTTTCAAGCTATTTTGAAGCAGTGGTGCTGTGTCTTGCAATCTGGAGGCCACAAAGGCTGCAGTATTTTCCTCACTTGGTTATTAATTGGCCTGTGACAGTGACATTGACATTGTGGTGGCAGACACATGCAGATTGGAAATTAATATACTGAGCTTGATAGTTACAAAGGAATTTAAAAGTCAGGCCATCCAAACTCTATTAAATCACTTAATAAAAGCTGAGTGGAGGTATCTAAGAAGCATGAGAAAACCTTGGATTACCTTAATTAAATTTGATACTTAATGACAACATAAATATTTAAATCCCATGAAGTTATTAACTAAATTAACCAAAATTATTTTAAAGGTACAATTTACTCAGCTAGATCATCAGTCTAGGAAATTTCTATATAAATTGGTGTAGCTATGTCATTGTACACAGCTTGAGCTCTTCATCATGATATCTTTTCTCAGCATAACTGCTTTTAGACCTTGAGGGTGTTTTTCTGACAGCTACATACATGTTTTTCCAATGACTTAAGTACCACAAAACCACATTTAATATATTAAAATAAAAAAGCACTTATGATAACTTACCATTCTGTAAAGTTTATCCTCCAGATCCTGATTAATTCTTTGTAAGGCTAGGTAATTGTTTTGTATCCTAAAACAAAGATGATATCATGTAACTGAATGCATTGCTTTTCATGTTGTTTTCTTTACCTGTATTTTCACATCAGTACAAAACCTTGGCTTGCACTACTTGAATTCTATTTGCTTATCACTCCTGTTACCAGTCAGTGGTTGCCTTTGAAATGCAATTACCACCTGCTTCCTAAGCAAACTTCCAAACTTGTCATATTTTCTTACTATATTTAGCAGCACATTCCAGCAGGAAGTGAAGATATGTTGGTCGTTCTGCACTTGTGTGCAGCCACAAGTTACAGCCTAGGAACTTGCACAAGGTAATTACAGTTTTACATCAGGCTCAAGAATAGTATGCAAGAGGGGAAGCTTGAGATCTAGGCTGAGGCAGCACAGAAAAGATTTATTGTGAAATTGCACCAGAATCCTAATGACTGTAGCAACATGTGGGCATCAACATGTGACTTGGAACAGAATATTTCTTCTTTCAACAAAAGTTCAAGAAGTTGCCTATTTTTTGCAGGAAGTATATTTAGATAGATTAACTGAGAAAAGATGGGTATATATTTTTATCAGCACTTAGGGATTGAATGAACTCACAAAATGAGGCTTCCCTACTTATTCCAGAGCAACACACCAAAGAAAAGTTTCAGCCTGCACCTCTTTAGGTTACTTAGATGGTAGCCTTGGTGTTGTAATGAACAAGCTGCACAGCCTGTGGGAAAACCATTGGAATTAGCTATAGCTTTATCTCCACAGTAGCTCTAGTTTTATCTCCACAGAACCTGAGGAGGATAGCTCCTTGTTCATTAGTGCCCATCACCTCAGCAGGATGTATAACAAATGTAAAGCAGATGAAAGCTATGGCTGAATAAATCTATATGGCTGTACTGATCAATAGATCAAAGTATTTTTTTCAGCAGTGAGGAGATTTTAGGAAATGTACAAGTGTTTTCACTGTAAGAGTGAACTCAGATGTAATCCACATTTATACAGCTAAACACACTTCCTTCTGAGAAGTCTGGATCTGGGTGTAGTTTCTGTGATTATCAGGATGGGACTGGGATTAAAGTCTCTTTGTTTATCATTTGGTTAGGAGTGACTGCTGAAACTGGAATGATCTGTTTTCCAAACATGCCATAGCTGCAAATCAAAAGGTCCAGCCCACCCCTTCTTGGCAATGTGATGCTTATCTTGGCTTCTGTTGCCATGGAGATTTCCTTTCCAGTTAAATGATAAGAATTCTCCATTCAGGGCAGACCAGTGTCTTGCAGTGCCCCTCTTAAGGGATGCAGAGCTCTGGCTGGGCCTCCCAGCACTGCAGTAAGACCTGCTGACAGACCTGAGAGGGGATGTCTGTGCCAAGGACATCTGCTCTGTGGATATAAACAATGACATCCCCATGGGAGAGCCTCCTCAGGGTACCAAGGGTCAGCCCACAACCAGGGCAGCCATTCCAATATGCACTGGGACAAGTCTCCACGTTGCCTATCTTTTACAGATCTGCTGAGCAGAGACTTCCTTCCTGTGAGGAGTATCTGTGGTAAATAATGCTTGCTAAGGTGGTGACCCAAATGGGCTGAAAATCTCTGAGGCTTGTACTGTGTGACTTGGTCAATACTCACCAATTCTCCTAGTGCTATTGTGCTTGTGTCCAGGTGACCTAAAGGATTGACTGAAGTTTACAATTGCCTGCATTGTCCATGCTCCTCACAGCATTTGCCACTAAGCCTCTCTATAGACATTGATTTGTGCAGCTCTAGGTTTACTTGGGATTTTCCTAGCTGTCAACACAGCGGAGACAAATTTCAGGGTACTCTGCACCCATCTTTTCATGCTACAGAAGAAAGCAGAGATGATCTTGATACAAGGAGGATTAAAATGGCTTTGCCTGCAGCTACTCAGCAAAAATATTTTGTTTTGCTGGTAAGGATGCATGCCATGATGCAGGAAGAAAGGATTTAGTAAAACAGTGCCTTCTGGCTGAGCCTAGAAGTGCCCCAGCATCTTGTCTGTCATGGTTTATAGTTTTTGTCTAGTAAAGCAAAAGAAAACAGGCTAAACTTGCTTTGCACCTAAGCAGTTTGTGGTTCAAGTGGAGGTGGTGTAAAAACTGATTTAAACATTAGCATCTGCAATGCCCTAAAAGTTTGCACGGGTTCAAAAGCACTTGCATAACTTCCTGAAAGTAAAGGGAGGAAAAAATTTGGTTCAGGGTTTTTCTAGCCCAGGTGCCCTTGCACCACAGGGTGTTCTGCAGTGGTTACTGATGTGCACAGCTCAAGGGAGAGCCTGAAGGTTCCCTTTCCATAACTTGGAGACCATGAATAAAACCAGAAGCAATTGCTGCTTGGAGAGCAGCCTTATCATGGTAACAATGGGTTTGTTCCTCAGCTTCTGTTTTCATTTTTTCTCTTGATATGGATGATTGAAATGTTAATTATCATTAATTATTTTTCAATGACAACACTTCCACACCATAGATGGTGGTAGAGGGTTTTGCAGGAGTTCATCACAGTCTGCTTCCCGCTTTGTAGCTTATTTTGCCTGTTGTATGTTTAGGTGAAAGTAGCCCATAAGCTCCAACTCTCTAACACATTCATTTTGGACTGAGAAGATGACCACCTCCCAGTACAATCAAATCAAATCTAAAAAAAATCCACAGTAAGTAGGAAGCTGAGCTTCAAAAAGTGTTTCTATTGAGAACAGTATGCAAAAGGAGTCAGAATAAGCACAAACACATACACATGTACACAAGCACATACACATGCACCTATGTCTATAAACCCCAAACTGGAAATTCACTGTGCCAAAAGAAGTGTCAGCAAATGTGAGAGAGAAATGGACCCAGAAATACATGGAAGAAAGTGCTTAAGGGATTAAAGAGGAACAGAGTCAGATCAATCTTTAAGCAAAACTGTAAGATAAAGGGGAGGGGAAATAAAAAGTAGGAAAAATTATTCAAATTTGGAAATGATCTGATGAGCAAACAGTAACTTAACCTTGTTTGCAGAAAAAATACACCCAGGCAGCCTGAACATTGTGAAGTATGAAATATTTTAACCTTGTAAATCTGGTTTTGGAAATAAAATGAAGGGTAGGCTTCACTATGCTGCAAAACTGCCGTGAGGATAAAGTCATGTGAATTGATAACCCACTACCAGGTCTTGATGTCTTTTTGTGTCGTTCATGTCCTTAGGAGATACTCATGTGTGACTTCAGGTGCATGTATGTGCATCCATTAAACAAAGATTTAGATTCTTGACCAAATAAGGGCCTCATGAAAAATATTCTGACCACGTTGAACACGTCTAGGTCTGTGCTCCAGCCCAGCAGACCTCACACTCCTCCCTAAGCCTGCAGATCACCACTGAAGAGGGAGTCTGCAAAAGCCTCTATTTCTCTGCTTCCACTCAATCTCAAGCCCTCTTAAGGCCAATAAATACATCTAAAGTAAAACTTAGTCTTGGGCTGACTTTCTTTAAAGAAGAGAATTTCTTGTAGAGTGTAGTTAGCTTTGAAAAGTGACTCTTGAAAGAGTAGCTCCTTGTGCTAAAATTTTTTTCTCTGTTATCACAAGTTATACCAACTTTCTTATGAAAACAATCGTTTTGCTTCCAGGATTTCTGTTCAGAACACCCCTTCATTCCGTGAAATGTCTTGCTTTTTGTGAAATAATTATATGTGTGGGCTTATCTCAGTGCTAAACACACGCTTTTATGAGTTTACTTCTCATGTCTTAAAATAACTCCACTTTCTGTTAAGAGATAGAATGGGGACCTCATCAAGTTGTTACTCAGGGCAAGGCCTCAAGGAAGAAACCCAAAGTGAACTTTGGAGTCCAGATGTGGTTCCAAGTTTGGATTTTGAAATTTTTTAGATTTTAACTTATAAAAGCTGTGCTGACCATATCAGATAAGGGACCACTGCAAGGAATGTGAAATCCCCTCTCTTTTCAGTCACTTTTCCAATCCAAACCTATGCTTTACAGTTGTAATTTTCAAATCTAGTTAGCACAGTTCTCCCACTGAGAATAAAAGAAAGAGGCCATCTCTGAATGTTTGTAGAGAGGTTGGAAACTTGACCATTGAGCCACACAAGTGACCTCTTCTCTTGAGTAAAATTGGGGAAGCCTAGCAACAGCACAGGCAATTCTGGATAAATTAAGACAAAGACTTTCAGAAAGGTTTACAAAAGGGTAGTCATTCAGCCTCTTGGAAGAAAATTGCACTTTACAGAAAAGGAAATTTAATAACAGAAATGTTCTCCAGTGTACAAGTGGGATCTTGTTTCACAGGGCCTATTCATCTATGGGGGGGATGAATTTCTCTCCCTGTGCAGTGAATAAAGGAAGAGACACATAATTGAAACTTATTCTACTTCTTTGTTTTTCTCACATTTATTTTCCTCTGTGACATGTTGCTGACAAGCTTTTGGATGACAGGTTTTTTTCAGACATTATCCTTCTCCAGGCTGACAAATCTAGATGTTCAACTTGCAGGATGCCTTGCTATTCTCAATAGAAACATTTTTAAAGCTCACCTCGTAAAATATTTTTGGCTTCCATTATGATATGTCTTCAGGGGAGTAATCACCTGCCTGAAACATAATTTTTAATATAAGTTTTCTTCATAATATGGTATACAATGTTCCATCAGAATATTGGAAAGTCAGTTCTGCTAATGCAGTATTCTGGTGTGAGTGGTAGACCTGGCTGTGAGCCCCTGGCCTGAGTTCCAAAGGGGGCTTAACTCCTTGGTGCCCAGTGCAGTTGACAAGAGGCTTTCTACTGACCAGGAAGCCCATCTGTTTTAACAGCAGTGGGGTGGACAGCCCCTCTGATGCTTTATGGCAGCTGCCCAAATTGATGCCTCAAGAGAAAAGAGCACCAGTGTTCCCTGTCCTGGAATGTATTGAAGCAAAACTACATCAAGAATGAAGTTCCTTTCAGTGGCTCTGCTCTAAGTGAAAAAATATGAAAAATATTCTTGACAAGAAAACTATGATGAACCCCCAGACTGCTCTTGATAGATGTGTGTAGATTTCAAAGTCACCATGATATCTGCATACTTTAGTCTCATTTTGAGAAGCATCCCTACTTAGAGAAGCCTTTAAGTTGTAAGACCACACTAGGCTGTTTCCTAATTTGAGATCTCACAGACTCATTCTGTTTAGAATTTGCATAAAATGGTTTGGTTGACTCAGTTTATTGGTGGTTTGTGTCATTGTTTTGGTTTGGCTTTTGCCATCCACAAAGAATGAAAAATATTTCTTTGGGTATTGCCCTGGAATGATTTATTCTGAATTTCATTTTGAGTCATCCAATTAATTAATCAAATAGTTCCATTAAGATATCAGTTTAAGAAAGGCTCACAAGACATGCAAATACATTCCTGTGTAAGTGAATAATTCTGGTTTCAGAAGTTTTGAGAACAAATACAAAAGTGGATATTAAAAATCATGATAAATTTTAGGCTAAGTCTACAGACTGTTTTAATCAGTGCCAGGAGTGTCAGGAGCACAAGCTTAACGTAATTTATCACTAACATTAACTAGGTTCCAAATTTGAAACAGCACTGTACCACAGCTACAACAGTTTTAAATAATAGCTTTTCAGCATCATTCCATTCTGCTTGAGACTAAAAAGGAAATAATTTGCTTTACTATAATGCAAAATGCCTGAATGCTGTTTCAATTGTACATAGTCTCAGCTCTGAGTGATGGAGAGCCAAATTCTATTCTCTGGTATCAGCACAATGAGGTCTAAACAAAGAAAATTTGCAAAGTCATGAAATAAAAGATTTATCTATATAGAGAGTATAAATGATATATGTATATATATGTAGTGGGTTTATAACTTTTGTATGTGTAATGCCATATGGCACTACCCCACATGTATGTTTATGCATAAATAATGACATATTTGCACATATCTAGGTGCATTTCTATTTGCATATTTGCTTTTAGTACAGAGACATATTACATATCACATGTAAATACCTATGTGGCATGCAATATATATTCAGGCAAAGGAAATCTATATATTAAATACAAAACACAATGTGTAATCAATAAATAATAAATCATTCATGTTTGCAGCTGTGCTCGCTTTTACTTACATACATCTTTAATACAGTCACTCTTAAAATTCCAGTAATTCTGTTTATTTCAAGAAGTTCATTACTAACCTTCTCAGTTTTTCAGTGACTTTTTCAAGTTCCTCCTGAGCACGTCTCAATTCTATTTCAAGATACTGACGCGTAGAGTCAAACTCTGTTTCAAGCATTTCCAGCTTATGGGTAGTGTACGAGAGGCGCTTTCGTAATTCCCCCTTCTGTTCTTGCAAAGTACTAGAAAAACAAAGACCACAGCTGTAGAATTTAGCTGTTCTCAAAAAGCTTTGCATGATCCACTCTTTGACCAGTTCCCTAGAGCATGGCTTGGCCTCAAGCCAGAAAAGTGTGCCTCATTTGTTTACTGCACTTTGAAGATCTGATTCAGACAGCTGACTGTCTTCCATCTGTCCTTTCTGATGCATTTATTGCTACTATCTCATTAACCAGAATTGAATACGTTGTGAAGGAATCTTCATTAAAAGACAAAGCACAGTTTAGAGTTTGGTTTCACACAGGACCTTCTATTTAGAATTAACTTACCATACTTTGACTGAAGCAGCAGGTCTCTATAGAGCAGCAACAATAAAGTATGCAAAAATATTTCCTTGCCTAAAATCCAAATTAAAATTCTGTGGAGGAAGAAATTTTTGTCTTATTTGATGCCTTTTTTGAGACCTTATTTTCCAGCATTTCATCTGGAAAATGGTAATTAATAATATCACAATTTTAAGGCTGTAGATCTTTCCCTTTTCCCCCACTTATTTGGGAGCCAAGGCTTTTCAGAATCAGATGTAATCCCTAATTCTTCACAGTCCTTTCAGCACTTATGCCCTGATTGTAAACTATCTTCAGCTACAGTCTCACACAAAACAAAGCAGGAGACTCAGGAGAGCCACACAGCATATGCCTTCTTGTCTGCACAATGGAGTTTTTGTATCTTTGGCTATTTAGCCTGCAAGCTCTTCAGTCTTCCAGCATGTTTGCCAGTTGAACAGCAGGATGGGATTCCTGCCAGAGCTGGATCTCTGGAGATGACTGGAACTTGGTTCATACACTGCAACCTCATTGTGGAGCTGATCTCTTGTCTCCAAGAGAGCTCTCTCTTGGTCCCAAAGTGGGACCTTTGAGGCACTCTGGAACTGGGGTCTGCCAGCACCTAGACACAAAGTGCTACCATGGCATGCATTGTGAATTGCCTTGCTTTTTTTTTTTTTCTTTTTTAATCACATGGTAAAAATAGTTCTTCATAAATGAAAGGCAAATCTCGATTCCCTTTGATGTCAAGCGAGTGCTGCCATCAGCTGCAGTAGAATAATGTTTTGGGTCTTTAATTAGACAAGAGAGTTGGGAACAACATGTCAGTCTTCAAGGAACACTTATCTGAGCTGTCTACAGCGTGACTGGCTGCTCCTCTACAAGCTGTGATAGGAGCTCAGTAAGTTAATGCAAAAGCCTTACAATTGCTGCTTGCTTGATCCATGCAGCTTTGAGCATGGAAACAGCCCAATGTTTTGCCAACACGGCGCTCTATTTCAGTTGCACATATTGCGTGGTTGCAGTTATACTTAGATTACCACTTGTGGTTATATCCTCTTAAAATAATATACTCTAATTCAGACATTTAATGCAGCTCCACTTAATATAACTAATTTTTGTATTTCACTTGGTGAATTAAACTCTGAAGTTTCCTAGGGAGCTGAGAACCCATGCTGCTTATTCCTACAGGTCCTCATTGACAATGTTACCCCATCATACCACCTTTCACTCGTTCTGCTTCTGGCCTGTTCCTGCTACTCCTCTGCTCATCTTGGGGAACAGGAGTGGTCAGTTTTCCTTCCTGTAGCCTGGAAACTCAGATTTTCTTCTGTAAAGTGGCAGTTAAAACTGTTGTCAAAAGCGTTTAGACTTAAAATAAATATGATCTCAAGTCTCCTGTTGGTCTAAGAATCTCACTGCTAGGATTTGTATGAAAAACAGACTGCAGGTCCTCCAGCTATGATTTTGGATAAAAATGCCCAGGCTGAGGCTGCTGGACAAGTGCAGTTAATGCACGTTAAACCAGACCTGGGAAGGTTAGAGCATCTTGCTGCACTGGGAAGATTTGGACATAGGGAGGGCAACCTATGTGAGGAAGGGGAGCTATTGATGTACAAATACAATGGCAATGCCAGGAATGTTTAAGTTAGTAATAGCTGGAGACTGCTTAGTAAAAGAGTAAAAAGGGGAAAGTTATCACCTCAAATAACTTTTTTTTCTGCTTCCTCACGTAGGTACTTCTTGCTTTGAATCTCAGTTGAGAGAAGATTAATCAGGAGCAAAACTCCTGACACCTTAAATGAAGTTGCTTCTGCATAGACCTGTGTGCCTAGACCTGTCTAAATGGGGAAATTTGGGGCTAAAAATCTGAGTTCTGTGTAAAGCTTGATCCTGAAGTGTAAGGCAGTGCTGGTCTGGAAGGCCAAAATGGTTTTTTTTCGATTCAAATCTGGACAGTTTGGTAGATTTTGGCAGGCTGAACCTTATGCTAGAAGGATAAGCTTCCAACTCACTTTCTCCCTTGAAGTTCTTTGAAGTATTTGAATGCTTGAATTCTTTGCTTTCAAAATGAGATTATTCAATCCATTAAAATCAATACTATTCTAGTAAGGTCTATATACATGGACTCTTCCACATGATGTTTTGGGTGGCAAACCACAGGTGTAACTTTGTTCAAAAAAAGAAAAAAACTCCACTGACTACAGCATAACTCAGGCAGCTTCAAAGATGAAAGTTATTCTCAACCAGCAAAACATAATTCTGAAAAGATCCACTCATCTCCACCCATGCTGGAAAGATGGGGTGACATTTTTAAACTCTCCCAAACCTAGGAAAATGCCTCCTCACCGTGTATTTTGAGTCATCTGATGCATGTTAAAACAGCTGGTTGTTTTTAAGAAGATATATAATTACTTTTAGATAGGAAATAGTTCCTGATTTATGATGGGATTATTTAAGAAAAAATAGTAGATGCATAACAGTGAGCCCTTATTAAACTCCAAGTTATTAGATGGAAAGACAAGAATTTTAGAAGGAAAGAATTATGTTCTGACATGAATATGCTGAGTGGCAAAAACCCCATAGTCACTTTTATGGAAAAAGAAAAAAGAAAGAGAGAAAAGACCCCAGCTGGGAAAGTGTTAAACCATCTGCTTTAATATCCATCTTGAGTCAAGCAAGTTCTGGAAAGATAGCTAACTTTAAGCAATGGCACAATGAAACTTACGCTTGTGAATGGCACAATAGGGAAATTTTCCCAAATCTTAGAGTGTAACCACTGAATGGGTACTAATAGCTGTAGCACTGAGAGCAGATTTTCCAGGATTCCCAAGATAGCTTTGATTTCTGCATGATTTGATACATTACCAGTTTGAGTAAACCCTGTTGTTTTCTCTTGATTTTGGTTCTGTATGAACAAGCGTCTAAGAAGCAAAGGCAAAGCAATGAGTGAAACAGCAGAAAGAATTAGAGGATGTAATCTATCCAATCCTGCATCTCTAATAACAGGATGAGAGTTTCAATTTTTGTTTTGTACTAATCTAAGGTGCTTCATGAGATTTTTCTTTGTTTGTTTTGGTTTTTTTTCCCATATCTCATGAAACAGGTGTTCTTTTTTTGGAAACGTTCCCCTTACCATTATCTACCAGCGTTATCACATAATGACATGCTGGGATTCTCATTCCTTATGCTGTGTTGCGTTTTTTGTTCTAGAAATCTGAGGTTTTCATGAGGAGGGCTTAATTTTGTTCTGTACCATTGTAAATTTGATAGTGATAATTTCATCAGAGTTGAAAAGGGGGAAAAGATAAAAAGTCAAAACATGGATTCACAAAGCCAACAATTTAGCATTTTTCCCTTTTCTTCAATCCAACCAACCAACTCCATAAATTAGCTGCATTTTGTTTCTGCTTTTCACATATCAGTTAATTAGAAAAGTTCATTGCACAATTTTTTAATGCTACTAAATCACTATATTTTGAATAATAATTTATGTCCATGGGGATAGTTGATCCCCATGGTTCTTTAGTTTTATATATATGTAAAACTAGGAAAATAATTAAATGGAAAAAAGTACAGCCAGGAGAAAGGACAGGACTTATTTGCAAATAAAAAGTATTCTGGTAGTGCTATGTTTTAGCAATCTGATAATGCTATGTCTCAGAAAACACAAATCCTATATTCCATGGTCTTCCTGAAACTCTGACAGCTTCAAGGAGTATGGAATTACAGGGCAGGCTCAAAGGTCCTGTAGATTATTCCATCTTTAGCATAAGGGGTTGCCTATTTCTTTTCATGGTCTCTAATATTCTGCTCCTGTGACAATGAGTGGTCTGCAAGTTATTACCCACTTTGCTTCATTAAAATATTTCTTTAATAACAAGGACAGTAAACACAATATTAAATATCTAGACTGCTGAAAGAAAACCCCTCAAGGGAAGCTACTTTCAAGGTTAATAAAAACAGGTCTTTCAACTTTCCAAAGTATTATTTTCACTGATTAGCTCTGTTTATATTCATAAAAAGTATAAAGTAGATGAAACATGTATTTGCACAGAAATTCATGCTCACAAACATTATCTCAGCCTGCAGGTGCTGGTCAGGGTTAAGCTGTAGTGCTGGCTGGAGAAGCTCCAGGTGAACACAATCCCACTGGGTTTCAGACAAAGCTGAGATGCCACATGAAAAGGGTCTATTCTCAGGAAGGTGTGCTGGCAAACCAGCAGGTTTTCATTGTACCTCTCTGATCTTCTGCCAGCTCCTCTGCCTGGCAGATGGGCTGATGACAAAGGAGTGCTGGCGTGCAAAGCTGGGGGTGCTCAGTTGCCCAGAGGCCAGATGATTTCTAGAGCCTTCTGCCTTCAGGTGGCCCATAAAGAGGGTGCTCCCTGAACCTTTACTCCATAAGGGTTGATGTCTATGGGTCTGCCCCATCAGTGCAGCATTCCAGCAGCCCCACATCTCCACCTCACTGGTCAAACTGCTTCAGCAGCCCTTTCCATTCTGCCTGCCACTCCAGGGCTCTGGCTTTAGACAGTTCTGCAATGCTGCTTAAAACCAGAGCAAACCCTTTTTTTCTGAACTAGGGAAATTCTCTCTGAATGGACTGATTACATTCCTTCACACTGCTCCTGAAGTGAGTGAAAAAAAAAATTGATTAATGGTTTTAGGAGGGAAATTAGCAGTGAAAAGAATGCGAAACAAAGGCAAGATAGATGCCCGTGCCATATATACTGAAAAACACCCATAGCAAAGTTCTGATTTCTGGCTAGTGAAACAGTCATTTTAATGCAGCTGTGAAATCCTAAGTAGAAGAACTTGCACTTTGTGGGTAAAAAGCCTGTCTTGGAAGAAAGAATGTGTAAGAAGGAACTAACCTGGACTGGGTTTTGGATCTCTGAGTTTTGAACATGACTTTGACAAAATCTACACCACTCAAGAGAGTTAAGGCAAGACTGAGCTTGCCTACTGCTGGTCAGTTCTGGCTCCTGCTCTTAGTCAAGAGCAGGCACCACCAGGATGAAATTAATCTGACCTATTTCAGAAGCCTACTTTTAGATGAGCTGACGCAAATCTGGAAGTCTCCATTTCCGTTACTTACAAAGGGAATCGAGTCAAGTGTCTCAGACGCAGACAATCACATCTCATCAGATAACTCCCCCTCTTCCTGACTCAGTTCTGTGTGTATGACATGAGGTAACAGTATTTCCGTTCTTGTTTGCTTAGATGGCGTGGGGGCCCACAAAAATGAACCACTAAATGCTTCTGAATTGTTTATCAGATCTGCTTCATGTCTGTGATGTGTCACATTCTAAAAAAGCACTTCATCGGATCCGGAGCTTGGGAGCACGGGGGAAAATTTAAAAAATGCATTCTGAACAGAATTTCAGAAATAATGTTTTCTTCTTTTACCCTGTGGGGATTTGACTAGGGAAAGGTCAATAACAGTCAACCCTATGAGGTGTTTTCTGTGAAAGAGTATAAAGACCAGGAGAGGGTCTCTGGGAAAGGCCAAGGGAGGACCTGTGCACCCAGTCATGCCATGCCAGCTTGGGCCACTGATGACACACATGGCAGGCAGCCAGAGGGTTGGAGGCAGCTTTGTGACCTTGGAAGTTTTGTGACCTTGGAAACTTTGTGACCTTGGAAGCCCTTTCCCAACGCTGTGAGTCTGCTGTGGATCTCTGCAAAGAGAGGGGCTGTGTGGCTCAAGGAAAGCAGCCATCCTGCTGGTTTTGTTTCTGATTTTTGGATGCAGCTGATCATCACAGAGTAGAATATCATCAGCCAGGCAAGAGGCAAGGCTCTGGGAGACACCTTCCTGACCTGTAGCTCACACCCCAGGGAGCAGCAAGGAACAGAGGGGATGCTCACAGCTGGCAGAGATGCCAGCAGGTCCTCAGTGCTACTGGGTTACTACTCAGTGCAGCTGGACTGCATTGACAGCTTGATTTTGAGACTTCCCAGGAATTTTGGCTCCAGCAGCTCTTGATGATCCATGTCTGATAGTCTGGATTACCCAGGATTTTTCATTCCAGCCCATCTTTGCTGGACATGACTCTGGAATGGGTCTGCATGTTGCCCAAAGTAGACATGCAGCAAGAAAGGCACCCAAACCCCAGCTTAGGAGGAATAGCTTTGAGATGACAGCTGTGACATTGAATCTGACCCCTCAACAGCATTTTTTTCAAGTTGTAGTTGTTGGGAAATGAAGTCAAAGCATTTTACAAGTGTTTTCTAGATTAATGAAAGATTTTTAATGAAGCAGTAATTGGATTTCTATGTTAATCAAGTTTTGATTATGTGTTACATGCTCAGGGTCACTGTTTCAAAAGGTTAATGCCAAAACTATCTTTCTTGTCTGCAGTTTTTGTGTCTTACCTTGCTCTTGCCTGATCTGATTAGGAGGGGGATGGGATCAAATTACAAAGTCAAGATCCAGAGTCTGAGAATCCAACTATGACTTGAAATTATAAATTTTATTGGGGAAAAAGATTACATGCTGCAGCTCGGACTCAGAGTCAAGCTGCACTCTTTATTCAGAAGCTTTATTTGTACTTAAAGAAATTTGCTTATGCAAATGTGTATCCAAGTACTGCATTAGGCATTTTCCTGTAAACTCAGGCTCACACAGACTTTGTTCAGTTTACCTATTTTTAAAAAAAAAAATTACCAAGGTCTGTCAGGATTTTTTCATTATAACACATCCTCCAAATTTCTCCATTACTTTTGAAGAAATTACTTATATTTGAAACTTTGGAGTATGAAGAGTTTGCCTGTCAAATTGCATGCAGATCTCTCTTTCCTGTAGATATATATACAAACATTTAGAAAGATAGCTTTTGAAGGAGTTTTTTTTTTGCAAGTATTAAATCATTTGAATTGTCTTTGCAGTACTTGCTTTCAAAATAAACAACCTGAAGCTGGGTTTCGATTATGAGAAGGAAGGCCTGTACATATGTTTTGGAACAATTGTGTGGGTGATCCAAATCTGGAGCTCAGATAGTTTCCAAATGACTGATGGACTCATAAAACAAGTAACAGAGTCCTTTTCTTAGGTCCCAGGCATTCTGGCAGAATTTAAACCAGAGAAGAGGGACCCTTTATCAGAAAAATTACAGAGAGTCGTTTGGAAAGGAGGTGGGGAAAGGAAGAGATGTTTAGCAGTTGAAGTGCCAAGTGCTGTGGGGTTGATCCTCAGCATGAAATCCTATTTGAGGCACCTGTAGAGTTCATACAGCTGCTTTAAAACAGATACATCACTGGATATTGGGAGGTAACTTTTCTTTACTTTGGACATGAGTACCTCGCTCTTTGATAATTCACACAATTAAAAATTCAGACCTGACAAGATATATCACTTGGTTAAATGTGTCTAAACTGTACTGGCCTTATTCATAAGAGGTAGAAAAGAGTGATCTGTCTTTAAAATGAAACTGCATTATGCTTTGCTTATAATGATCTGACAGTCCTCCACTGCAGAAGGGTGACCTCAGTAACAAATATCAGAAGATCACAGACACATCAATCCAACAAGAGCATTCAGTATGAACTGTAATATCAGGTGATTAAGATACAAAAATTCAGTTATGTGTTGACATGCAAAAAACCCTTAGAGGACCATCTGTCAGCACTGAGTTGTCTTCAGTGAATGCCATTATAGTCAGTGAAACGTGACAAGATTTTAAAATGTACTCATAATAAAGACATACAAGTTTTCCTTTATTTAAAGGTGCTATCCATAACCTAAGGCTCTGAATGGGTTGAATAGAAATACCACAAATAAAATTGCAGCTTTCAGATATAGCCACTAAAGGTGTTTTGATTATTTTAAATGAAGTTTCTTTAGCAGACATTTTTGATTCCCCCAGTGTACTGAAAAATACCAAGGGCAAATGAGAATCCAGACCTGTGACCAAGGAGTGTGTTCATGTGCAGGGCACTAAGCAAGGGTACAGAGCAGCCCTGGAGAAGGAAGAATGTGGACTTACACACCAGGATGTGCACTGTCACTGCTTGGTGCAGGGGCTGAGCAGAGGCTGGAGGGCTGAGCCAGCTCTCTGAGGACTGATTTAATACTTCTGCTAACTTGATTTGGAACTGGAATCTTTCAAATTTGCTTCTGTCTCCCATTAATGAGATGACCATTTTTGCTTATGAGACACTTCTGAGGTTGAATACCTGAGTATGTGAGAAATGAATGCAGAGCACAGCAAAACAGCAGGAGTCTTGTGCCCAAATTCAAAGGTGACTAAAGCAGAGGGAAAGAGTGGAAGCAGCAGAAGTTAGTTGTTATTATGATCTTTGCCTTCTTCCAAGCTGCCTCCTAGTGCCTCTGTTAGGCTCTCCTTGAAGTGGAAACTAATTGTTTTCAGGTCTGGCAGGTAAACCTTTAGTAGCTTAAATGCAAACCTTTAGTGGCTTAAATGCGAACTTTAGTTGCAGTGGCTTAAATGCAAACCTTTAGGCTCAGGAAGTGATCCTACAAAAGTTTGAATGAGAACTGTGTCTGTTCAATTTGTTTCTCTGTATTGTAGAAAATGAAGAGATGGAGAGCTGGAAAATATGGGTCCAAGAGAAGAAAACCAGCATGGGATTCCAAAAGGAATACGTGGTTTCTGGCTAATTCTCTAGAGGTAGGAAGGACATGTTTATTTTCTTACCATAATGAAGGACTCTGTTCATGTTCATGCCCTGCTTCATATTCTCTGCATTGTTCAAATGTTGCCTAGTGCTTGGAGCACATCTGAAATGAACCAGCTGGTTAAACTGGGAGAGAAGGAAGGAAACTTCTGGTGTGGCAAACTTCAGACAGCGTTAGTGCAAGAGAGCAGAATTAGGATGACCCTGACCCTTCCTAGGGATTAAGGGATCTTCACTGCTTTCTGTCCAGACTCTGCTGTTCCCATGAGCCTGGAAGAAGGTTCACCCCTGTAAGAGCTGCTATTTCCTGGCTTCCCAGAGGCTGATAAGTTTGCATGAAATGTTTGGGTAGCAGAAATCGTGAGTTGCACTGTAAAGTAGCCGGGTTCAAAAGGGTAACAAAACCAGCAGCACAGGCTGACTGCAACAAATATGATGTAACACAGGCCACTGGAGGGGGGGAGTTACCTCAGACAGAAAGTTATTTGAAGTTGTTGAGCAGTTGTTGTCTGCTTTTTAATGTCTGTCAGAATCCTACCCGTCTGCATTGCTTCTCACTGGGGAATCCAGACTACTGAGAGGTGATAAGAAAGGGGAAAAAAATAGTAAGGTATTGAAAAATTGAGGAAGCAAAATTAGAGGTAGACTTCAATTTGTGATTAGAAAGCTAAAGAGAGCTCTCCAGGTGATTAAGCAGGCTGCCTTCAGCTGCAGTAGCTCTCCTTATAGCTTTGAGTGGCCAGCTTCTAGATTGCTTTGGTTTGTAGTCACGGATAAGCGCTCCCCCTGGAAATTACTGAGAGCAGCCTGCCACATCAGCTCACAAGCTTATAAAGTTATATTTTAATTGTGTTATTAAACCTGTCTCACTTTTGTTTTTGTCTGTTTATTTCCCCAATTCATCTGGATCAAGCTGTGCTGGAACAGAAGTGTGGTTCCTCCTGAATTGTGCAGTTTATGTGTAATAGGAATGTAATGAGAATGGGTGAAGCCCACTGGCCAGAAGCAATCTGAAATTGATCTTACTCTTTCTATTAAAGGACTGAGGTTGGAAGTGTGGTAGGGGAATACTGGAGAAATGTGCTTTAGCAGTAGGGATAGAATTTTGTTCCTATTTTATTTGGTATAAAACACCCAGACATAGGTTAACCGGCAGAGGTTGTGATCTGTTCTCATCTTAACTATTTCCTTCCTTTCCCAATCCTTTTCTCATTCCTCTGATTTGAAATTCATCTTTGTCTTGCTCAAGGGACTCATTTAGGTGTGTTGGCTTAACACTTTCATCAGAAAGGTTATGCTAAGCAGCTGAAAAAATCAAAGATACTCTTCTGGCTCATGAAGCAGTCAGAATTACTACTGGGACTGGAGATGCTACGGCTTTTTTCCTTTATGAGCAGGGTATATTACATTATTTGAGCAAATGACTGAATTCTCCTTTTAAGTACATCTGTTGCAGTTGTGTTCTGATCCTCTTTTGTGACAGAAGTCATTCAAGACAGAAGCTCCTGTTGAGTCTCTAACTTGAATCCATGGGTGCTTGCCTTTAAAGCAGTGCCATGCTTGCCAGATGTTACTCCTAAGAGCCCAGGAGGAAATGCTGCTCCTGCCTGGAGGGAGATGCAGCACTGCCCCTTCAGACACCTCCAGTCAGTGCTGCTGCAGCCTCTGCTCCCCAGCCCTTGGTTCCCCTCACACACAGCACTGACATTGCTCAAGTCACTGCCGGAGAGGTGAGCTCTGGGCACTTTTCTGGAGGGCTTTCTGGCAGTACAACAGATCATTGGCTTGTTAACACAAGCAAGAAATTACATTAAATAAATTAACAATTTGATTTAATAAATTGATTAAATAATACTCCTAAGCCAGGACACACCCAAATTCTCAGCTGTGCACATGCAGTTCAGATTCTGAGGGAAACTATTACTACACACAGACTCATGTACAAAGTGTTGAACAGGAACAATGAGAGCTACTGCCTCGTACCTGAATGAACTTCTTTTGCCTGAATATTTCAAGATATTTTTAGTTTTCCTACAATAACAAATGATCCTCAGCCCTTTGATCAACTTGATATTACAGCAAAAGAAAAGAAGGAAAAAAAGAGAAAGGAGTTGCCATCTGTCATCTGTGGCTAATTATTTCAAGCCCTACCTTGTTTTATACACTGCAACACACTATTTTTGGGACTTGTTAACTGAGAAGTCTTCTACTCTGCAAGAGTATAAATGAGCTCACCTCTAGCAAGTTCCCCATGGCTCAGCATGTTGTGCCATCATTTCACACAACTTTCCTCCCAGCTGAATGTCATAATTTATTAGTTCAGTATTTTATCCTGCTCCCCTGGCTGTGCTGGCTTTTCAGTGTAAGACTCTGGTTTGTCACCTTTTTTTTTTTTTTTTTTTTTTGTGTCTGTATGGGAAAGGAGAAGGAACAGGATTGCATTCCTCCAAACTCTTGCTACCAGCCCTGCACCTTGACACTGGCTCTTGGGTAGTTTTTGGAGTGAGCCAGCAAATGAAAGATCTTCAGATTTGGAGAGACCAAGTCAGGCAACAGGCGTTCCTGGAAAAGCTGCTGAAAAGCAGAGCACAGTGTGCTCCTTCAGAGGGGACCCAGGAGCCCTTTGATTCCACCTCCCTGGAAGATGTAGCACCCCGAGGAACTGTACAGAGTGAGGAAGCAGATTCACTACTCCAGACATTCCCAAAAATCCCTCTTGTGCCTTGAGATGTGGATTGCATAAACACAAACACAGGCCATCTTTTTTTTTTCCTTTTTTTTTTTAATGTTATAACTGAACTACTTCAACATTCTGGGTTAATCAAAACTTAGGTTTTTACTAGGAATCTCTTGCTGATACTGTTACTGCTTTCTCATTAGTTTTTAAAGGTTAAGGGGCATCAGGCTGGGTAGAATAGAACCTATCCTCATTTTGTAAATGCTGACACTTGTCCTACTCACTATTTTTCATTTTACCAAACAAACGTTTGGGGTTTTTATGAGTTCCTTTAGCAAGGTGGAATTTTTCAATATAACTAGAAAGCAAGTTTCCAGATATTATTGTTTTACAGTCTAGTTGTTGAAGCAGTAAGATCTGAGTTACTCAACAGGAAAGAAACAAGCCAGCTTTCAGGAAATACAAAAATTTCTCTAACAATTTAGATCCTTGCAAGCTTTTCAAAAGCATGTAGGAAAATGAAATTTATCTTTCAATGGATGTTTATTTTTATTTTTTTATTAAATGGCTGAATAGGCTGAGCTAAAATCTTGGATTTGTGCATTTTGAGTTGTAGTAGACTTGGAGATAAACTGTGGTATTGTCCTCTACAAGAGTAAGTTTTTTCTTTATTTCATAAGTAAAAACTACAAGTAAATCGTGGTGGTAGAAAAGAAATATATTTTTAGTGAGCCCTACAGAAAGACGACTAAGTATTGTCCCAAGACTCAGAAATTCCATGTGGACATCCATTTTAAAACAGAATGTAAGATCAAACTCAGTAATTACACCATGGCTGTGTGAATTTCTTCCAATTTTAAAGGACTTCCAAATACTCAGCCAAGTTGGAATTAGAGTCGAACATTTTGTAAAAGAGTTTGATATGCCTGGATTATGTTTCACTGGCCATCTCTTGATTTTAGCAAGAACAAGCAGCAGAGCAAAGCTATTTTTACATCAAGATCTTCTAAACCCAGGTAAGAGCAGAGTGTACCTGCAGAATCCCAGGGGAATGAAAAGCAGGAATTCAAACCACTTTTCCAAGATTGCTGGGGTTTTTTTACTCCACAGAGTGTGGACCGTGTGAAAAAAAAATCAAAAAGAATCTCACTTATGTCTTTCTTATACTATCAGCACTCAAGATGAAATTTCTCACACATTATTATCTTGTATATAGAGAAAATCAATAGACTTCAGGAACCAATCTGAAGCTCAGTCTGACTTTATTTTCTTAACCTAATAACCTTTTTACTTTGAAATATTTTACAGTATTTCATATGTCATTAAAAGGTATAGGATTAGTGAATGGCATTTCTTCTACATACCTGCCACTTGAAATAAAGTCAAGCAAAAAGAACACACAGTGAATTCAGGAGGAAAGTAGAAAAGAACTTAAGCAAAATATGGAAAACGGAGTCATTACTTAAACTTCTACTACATGCTCCATAGAAATGTAAACCAGAATCATTTATAACTCTCCCATCCCTTCAGTATTCTGTACCTATAGTACTGAAAAATCCTTAGTTCAGGAGACTCAAGATTAATGTAAAATTGATAAAGGAAAGAGGAAATATATATACATACCAGCAATTAAGAAAGGTGGGTGAACAGCCCAGGTAACTGTGGTACCAACAGTGAAATGTAATGCACCTGCATTGTCAAACTACTCCATCAGAAAAAGAGATTCACTGGTAGCAGGCAGCTGTGGATTTGCAGCTTCTTAAACAATTTTCAGGTTTTATGCATGTTAGTAACAATTATTACAGGCTTGGCTGAGGCAAGCATCTAGAGTACTACAACAAACAGGTCTGCTGTTATACCCCTAGTCCAGAAAACACAGTGGAGCTGAACAATGAGAGACCACAGACTAACATGAGGAAATGAAACATTTTTACAGACATCAGAAAGTTAGAAAGAAAGCATAACTCACAAAACATCACTTATTAGTTACCTGTCCCAGAGAGTAGGTGAAGATTTTGCGAGCCTGCCCTGGAGAATTCTAGGTTGCCATAGGCAGGTTGGCACCCAGGAATTTCGTACCCTGTAGCATGAATAGAGGATAAACCATGGCTAGGTATGGCTCATAAGACATAGGAGTGATAACCTAGCTAGATTTGCTTTGTATCAGAAGGCTATGGCATAATTTGGTACTAATTATTTTTCAGGATATCTTACTTTAAAGCAGTATTAAAATTACAAAACAGAGTGATGCTACAGCACACACATTTAGTAGCTTTCTTGGCTGAATTTTGTAGGGCAGAATAAGCATTTACAATTGACCTTTTGATGGCTCTAAATGGGTGCTACTCCATCTATTTTATTGCAGAAGCATTTGGTCTTAAGATTTGTGAATTAAGCCCCTATATTTTCGCATTCTAAAAACATCAGCTTAAACAAATTTATGCTTCATTGAAAGAGGGTCATCAAAATTTCTTCTGAGCACCATAGTGAGAACATGTTTAACAGTGTTAATTGAATCTGGGCTGAGGTTCAAGTCCTGTATACCAGGTTCTGTGCTCATCTACCAGCAGCAGAACAATAGCTGCAAAATGTTTGCTGGGAAAGAAAAGCACAAAGAGAAGCAATCTGAACTAGCAATAGAAGCTATGAATAACACGCAGCAAAGGCAGATCCTGAGCCCAGGAGAAGGATGAGGCAGGCAAATTAGCAATGTGAACTGTTGCCCAACATTAGCATCAAGCAATGCTGTTAAGATTCACAACAGTCTGTGCGGTCCTTAGTCAAGCAAATCCTCACTGAGGTCAAAGGTGGTTTTTCCTGAGTAAATTCTGAGTAAGGACTACAATACTTGGCCATGCAGAACACCTCACACAGTATTGCTTTATTCATTTGCAATATCAGAAATACAACACAACATTCCTTGAAGGATAAACTCAGTAAAAATCAATTTTTCCTGACGCAAGAATATCTATATTTATGAACCAGAATCTTTGCATAAACTTTCCCTGTGTTTAGCGATCACTACAAATGCAGAAAATCCTACCCTCCAGTATTGTCCATCAATTACCAGTGCTTACTGCAAAGCAGGGACCTTCTTTACACACATGACATATCTCAGGAGTGCTGCAGAGAGCAGCAGAGAATCTTAGTGTTCATGGGAAGGGATAACCCTGCTGAGGCTCTTGCCCCTGCTCTAAGTCTGCCCTAGGTTTGGCTTCGTGTCAAGGACTACTGGCAGCAAGCTGATGGTCTTTGAGGCACCCTGAGGAAAAGCTGTGAGTGAGTGCCAGCAAGCTACTTTAGTTATACCACTGAGTTGTACCTAAGGAAAAAACATTTATGTATCTTTTAACTTCTACCATTCTGGACTTGGATTTAGTATGTGAAGACACACATACTAAAAGACAAAAAAAAGTGAGGGTCTAAGTATTAGGTGTTGTCATCACACAAATTTACAGCAATATCAGCTTTGAAATCAAACAGGGGTGAGAATAAATCTTTGCAATATAACACCTCGGTACTGTTGGTTCTGCAGTGAACTGTCGGTATTACTCTGGATTATACATTTTTAACAGCTTTTTTAATGTTTTCAAACTGTAAATGTTATAATCAATAAGTGTGTACATATTTAATAAACACAGTTCTGTAGAACTTCACTGTGCATTTTCATTCTCAGCTATGGATATTAGGAAAGCAGTCAGCTGTAGAAAAACAGTTATGGAAATGGTCTTTACCTACCTCTCCATTTTGGCATACTTTTAGGTACAAAATTGTAAACTACTACTAAAAATCCCCTGAGCAATCTTAATATTGGAAAAAAACCCCAATCAAACAAAACAGGAAATTTAGCCACAGGTTTTTCTAGACTGGGCAGAGGTTTTTCAAATCAGTACATTTTGCATATTTCTCTGCACTCCACTAAGAAACCCTCTATAGGAGTGTTCTAATGAAAAACAAAACTTGAAAATCCTGAGATGGTTTAAATGAAAACATTAGGCTTTTCAAGCCTGCAAAATTAATTAAATTTGGGCTCCTGGTGCAAAGAAGCCATTTGAGCACTGAGAAATCTCTGCTGCCTTCATATCCAAGTTCTCCTCCATGTAGTCTTAATCCAATACATCTCATGCCTTTTGCTGATATATGGCAAAGGGCTTTGCTAAAGGTAACCTTGACAAAACTTTTTAAGGCTGTGAGGTTGTGAGATGTTTTGACAGAAATGGGAGTGGTGTAAATTCCACTTTAGCTGTTTGTTCAGTGTGTTTCCTGTCATCGTTTTTGTGGTAAGTCACATGTAATTGCTCCATAAATGAGCTAAGACAGAGAAAAGCTCTCTTCTCTAAATGTGGTGGATCTTTCAAAAGCTCCCCAAAGGGATTTAATAACATCCTGTCTCACATAATCAGTGTCAGTTGTAGTCAGTCTAATCCTATTCTCTTATGCAAGGTCAAAAAATAATTAGTAATGGTGAGATTTATTTGCCTGATATTAAATCACAAAAATTAATTTGTCAGCCTCTGCAGTTTACATGGGATATTGTTTTAGCATTGGCAAATAAGAAATCAGCGAAACAGACAAACATTTTTGTCTAAAGCAATTGCAAATTTTAAAGGAAACAAAGTAGGAAAATCTCCCAGTTCTGTTACTGTGTTGTTTCCTTTCTGAAACTACAGTTGTAAGAAATATTAAGGTATTGCAAATAAGAAACCAGCCTATTAAAAAAAAATGTATAGTCACTCCAGACAGTTAGTAGCTTACTACAGGAAAAATATCAGTCATGAACAACCTGATGATAAATTTTTTCAGATTATCAATTTTTAAAACTACTTTTAATTGTGCCAAGGCATCATAAAGTAACTCATGTTTCTCTTCTTTCTCCAGAGCTTCACTTATACTTCACTGATGTGATTGAGACCGACTCCAGTGTCAAGTGAGGTTGGAATTTGGACACACTGTTGTAATAGTCTGTGCTTCCTTGTCTTGTCCTAGAACATGCAGTATGTTAGTTTGAATATTGTCTGTGGCTCGTCTGGCAATAATCACAGTCTACTTACAGAAACACAGAGAATTAAAAAAAAAAAAAAAAAAAAAGACATGGATTTCTCAGTGAAGCATGATCAACACTGTCTAGAGAAGAACAGTTCATCAGTTTTGGCTCCAGAAGATCATTGATCCACTGCGCCTAGAATAGACACATGCAGACTACTGTGCTATCTGAGAAATCATTTTCTTAAAAATTAGGAAAATAAATGCAATGCCTCTTGTGTTCCCCTCTCCATACTCTATAGATGGTGAATAAATTTTTTTTTCAGTTCTCTCTGAAACTGCAGCTGAAGATAGGGGGGTGAGAATCTGTGAGAGAAGCCATTCCACAGACACCAAGGTCAGCGCAGAAGGAGGGGCAGGAGGTGCCCCAGGAGCTGGAGCATGGGCAGCCAGATGCAGACCATGGTGAGAGAGTTGTGCCCCTGCTGTCTCCCAAGGGAGGGACTCCACACTGGAGCAGGGAGCATGAAGAGTCCTCCCAGTGAGGAGGAGGGAGTGACAGAGACAATAAATAAGCGATGAACTGACCACAGCCCCCATTCCCCTCTGTGACACCTGAGGGGAGGAGACAGATCAGAGTGAAGGAGGGAGGGGGGGTGGGAAGGTGTTTTAGACTTAGATTTTATTTTCTCATTATTCTACTCTGATTTTATTGGTGTTAAACTGATTTTCCCAAGAGGGGTCTGTTTGGCTCATGATGGCTATTGGTGTGTGATCTCTCAGCACATGAGTCTTTCATCATATTTTCTCTCCCCTCCCTGTCCAGTTGAGAAGGGAAGTGACAGGGCAGCTTTGGTGGGCACCTGGGGTCAACCCACAACAGGATCTATTTTACAATCCACATGTCTATTTTACACATTTCAAATGCAAATCTGAAAGACTTTTCTGAAATGTGTTTTCAGAAGTTGGATAATTTTCTGGTTGCTCCACTTTTGAGTGGAAGACTTAGAGAGTAGATTTAAGCAGTCTTTAGGCAAAAGTCACCCTAAATCTTACACCTTTTAAAGGGAGAAGGGTTTTCTGTAAAGCAGGAAGGAATGTATCTTGGTCCAAATTTTAGCTTAAAGTCAGTGACTTTTAAGACTTGAAGGGGATTTGAAAGTCACCCTTAAACTGGATTGTGCTATTATGATTTCTGTACTTGCCCAATTTAGCCCTGTTTTACCCCGCTACGAACAACTTAAGTGCAGGAACTGCTATTTTTGCTTCTATTAACACCATCAAGCTATTTTAAGGGCATGCTTTTATAAATACTAATAACCTGAGATGAAACATTGACAGAGCAAGCTGGGAGAACCACAGGGACACCTCAGAACATACTGTCACGACTCTACCTCTACATCCCGTCCTCATCCAGAGGGCACGTGGCACTGATGCTGATTTAGCACCACAGACTTGCAAGATGCTGTCAGCTGTGCTTTCCTTCTACCTACTTTCCTACCAGTCATGCCAGGGTAGGTAACTGGCTGTCATCTCCACAGAACAAGGGTGAAGCTAATAAAAATGTCAAACAATCCATTTTCTGTGAGGGGGTGGTGGTTCTATTCCTGGAGTTACCAGAACTATCCATGACCACAGCATGAAATAGTGCAGAACTGCTTCAGGGGCTGAACAATGTATCTTAGTGAATATTTTCAGTGTAACTCCCTGGCTGACACACAGGGTCCTGTGGAAGCATGCATCCCACCAGTTGGGGTATTTTGGAGGCACTGGACCAATAGCTCTGCAGTGCAGACACAGATGCCAGCAGAGTGAGTGAGAATGTAAGGAGGCTGGTAATGTCCATGAAGCAGAAAAGGGAGGAAGATGAGGATGCCTGTAATCAGGGAAGTTAATACCTATTTTATGACAGTATAGGAATACAGAGGTGTTGCTCTGCAGCTCAATTTGACACATTTTAGGAGAGTGTTTCTCTGAAAAAGTCCTGCTGGCTTCCAAAAGCCCCCACCTTTTTTCACTCATCCTATTTCTTGTCTCTTTTTTTGCCTCACTCTTCTAAAAAGCTCCTGCCATGACTTCTCTTCATCTCCAGCTTTGTCCATCAGTTCAATCCCCAAATTAGATGTTTCCTGTGTGGCCACTGGCTCTTCTTGGTGCATCATCACCTGCAGCTCCTGGTAAGAGACCCAAGACTTCCAAGAGCCTTCTTGGGAAGCCAGACACTAAAAAACCTTCACCTGCCATGAAGGGTTAGGGAGGAAGTCTTAGTCTTGAAACTAGGATGAAGAACATCTGACTGAGATTGAACCTATGTGGGATCTAGTTTAGAAACTGATGCTTTTCAAGTGCACAACTTTAAAAGTTTATAAAAATCATAGAACTACAGAATGGTTTTGGTTGAAAGGGACCTTAAAGATCATCTAGTTTCAACTCCCCTGCCATGGTCTGGGGCGCCTTCCACTAGACAAGGTTGCTCAAAGGCCCATCCTACCTGGCCTTGACCAATTCCAGGGATGAGCATCCATAACTTCTTTGGACAACCTGAGCCTCACCACCCTAATTTGTTCCTAGTATTTGATATAAAATTATGCTTTTCCAGTTTAAAGCCATTCTTACTCGTCCTATCTCAATGCCTTTCTCAAATGTTCCTCTCCAGCTGCCCTGTAAGTCCCATAGGGACTGGAAGTCCTCCAGATCCTTCTCAATCCCTTCTCTGCCCAGCCTGTATTTGTGCTGGGGATTGCCCTCACCCACATGCAGGACCTTGCACTTGGCCTTGTCCTTCATGAGGTTTGGGGCCACCTCTTGGCCCCATGTCCCTCTGGATCAGGTGTGCCAGCTCCAACTTTGTGCCAGCTTGGTGCTGTCAGCAAACTGGCCGAGGGTGCGCTGAATCCCACCATCCCTGTGGATGAAAAATGGCAAACAGTGCCTTCTTTGTTGCTCACAGAGGTATTTAGGCTGGCCCCAAGTTAAAGCCAAACTGCTGGCTGCAGGGTCTGGAATTCTTTTGTTCTGGTTTTCAGGGGATCCCCCTCCAGGCTCTGTTAATGGCACTGACATCAGACCGGGAGTGGGACTGAGATTGGTTGAGATTCCCCTTTCCACCAACTTGGCAAGCCTGTGCTTAATATAACACAAATTCCTGACACTCTGGAAAGCTCCTTGGAATATTTTAGCTGCAAAGTAGGCTGGATAAGGTCTTAATGAAGAAAGTAATTGGCTACTTTTTTTTGCTATGAGTTAACCCACCTTTTTTTCCCTAGTTATATTTTCTGAAGTAGCTGAGGCATTTTAACACAGAATGTGGCTTACAGCATTCCCATTGATACAGTCAAAATTTTTCAAAGCATTAAGAAATCTGTCAGTAGAACATTTTGAGTGGCTTCAGTGATCAGTAATGCTGCTGGGTCATTACATCTCCCTTACCTACCTATTTTTCCACCTATATTTGTTAAACCATGTGGGTGGCCTTTTGTGAAGTAAATGTGGATGAATATGCATACACATATGTGTATGTATATGTATGTACATGCTTTAAATCGACTATTTTCAGGAAATATATGAGGAAAATAGTGCATAAAGGCTTTGAACTGCCATGCTTGGGCTATAAATATGTGAATGAATAATTATTACTCTATTAGGCGGGTTGACAGAGCTGTTGTGGTAGAATTGGAACTATTTGCAATGTTTAGTTTTGTTTGTTGATGCCATCAAATAATTGTGTTGCCAAAACACAAATTATATTTCATTCAGACCCAAGGCAGTCAGTTCAATAGAGGTGTATGAACAAAATATAGGGATTTATGACTAATGAATAAATGAACTTTCTGTTCTCAAAACGCTAAGATGACTTATTCTCTGTGTGATAACATAAGCTAATCAGTTTTCCATAAATTTCTAATTAACAACAGGATCTTAAAAGTATCTGTGGAAACAGCTCACATTTTTCCAAACTTTTGCATTATTTCATTAATGAGGTACTCTAGTTTGCATATTAATATCCAATAATGGCTTTAATCTAGTGGGTTATTGCAACAAAATCCAAGATTGTGAAGCTTTGCCTCCTTGGTGACCACTTTTCTTGGTATCATTGTGGTATTATATTGTGGCTATATGACTTCACATTTTGTCAGTCATTAAATGCATGAAATATACTAATAGATCTGAAATTTCATATCTGGCTGAGTACAATGTTACTAATTATTAGATTTGCAGGAGAAAAAAGAAACAGGTGCAGAAACACTCCCTCCTGCAACTGCAGAAAAATATGATAGGAATTAGTCATTCAGTATCTGCATGGAAATAATCATAAATTGTTAATAACATTTCATTTTGAGCTTCCTTGAGAAGCTGATCATCTGCATATTGTGAAAAACATCAGCTGTACTGACCTACAAGTTATAAACCATTGCTTTAAAGTAAAAAAGGCTTAACAAACTCTTCTAAGGGTTAGAGATCATCCTTGCAATATAATTCAATGACAGCTGATAGCTTGTGTACTGCTTAAATGATTTTTCTCATTTCCAGTGGGAAGCAATAGCCATAAGTGCATTGTATAGGTGCCAAAATATACCTGTTGTTTGTGGACATTTCCTATTGGAAGTTTACTGCCAGTATGTTTTATATGTCTCCAGAAGGGTCAATATCAGCAGTGGCTCTCCAGTGCTGTCAGTGGTGATACACAACAGCTTCTCTGAGGGATTTGTTTTTATGATGAGTTTTTGCATAATGGCAGGAAACAGTTCTCATGAGGAATGGTTTTCTGCATGCAGGAAAACAAATATCAAATTGACCTAAGGGCTGTTCTCTCCTCCATTTACATTGGGTCCTTTTCCTCAACCAGCTGAATGAGAGTTGTTTCTGATGTAATTAGGCCACCACAAATAATTTCCTCCATACCTTTTCTCTATCAGAAATACTTTGTTCCAGCGTCCCAGCAGCAGATCCATTTTTTTTCACCCTTTTTTCATGGCATTACTTCAGGCAATCTTTACAACACTGCAGCTGCCCTCTCTGAGTGCACTT
The DNA here is from genome assembly GCF_963513975.1 of Fringilla coelebs. NCBI lineage: Eukaryota > Metazoa > Chordata > Aves > Passeriformes > Fringillidae > Fringilla > Fringilla coelebs. The sequence continues at coordinate 11,960,360 of NC_140034.1, read as the reverse complement.
AAAGCTTTGTTCCAATGTGGAGAACGTTATGGGGTAGCTGTCAGTAAGTATCAGGTTGAGAAGATTCCTGTGCCTGTGTGTGATTTTTTATCAATCCAAAGGAGTTGAATTTGAAAAGATATTTTGGTTTCTTAGTATGGAATATTAAGATGCTTAAGGAATCAGCTGCATAAATCAGTAATATATTAAAAGCTACCTTCTAAATCCTCTATTGCCAGAGTAATTTTCCTTTTCCCCCATTTTTCAACAGTCTTCCTTGGAGCCTCTAAGTTTGGGAGCTTTAGATAATCACTGACTCATTTTGTCATCTAGGAATGCACTATGCAAGAGGTCTTTTCTAAATATATGGATGTGTTTACTGCATACATCAACTGCGCTTGTATTTATGTTTCATACCTTTTCCAAAGTCTGCTGTGATGATTTTAAGTAGGGGGATGTGAATGTGTGAATAGAATCATACTGAATATAGAGTGGGATTATCTGTGCTGAGAATAGAAGGTCTTTTGTGCAAAGATTTGTCTGTGCTTTCAGAGCTCCAGCAATCCATGCCTGGTGCCTCCAGAGAATCTAATAATTACAAGACATCCCTTTAAAATCACACACATTTTACATGGTAAAGAGAGTGAGGCTGACACCTAAGATTCAACATACCCTACCACAAAGAGGTATCCTAAATTATACCTGGTGGCTCAGGAACCTTCATTCTGTCACTGAATGCAGTGCTAAAATGGCTTTTAGGCTAAATATCTGTTTTCTAAGCAGGTTGAGTAAACAATGATGTGAGGTGTTTCAGCAAGAGAAGGAATGTTGGCTTGCTGGACAAAGGGTGGTGATGGTTTTGGGAACATTATGCAGAATTTCAGCCACCCTTTTTCAAGAGAGAGATTCAGTCTGGAAGGGATGCACATAAAAGGGTTTTTCTGAGACCTGAGGCATCTTAGAAAACAAACTCAAAATAAAGTTTGTCTAGATCAGTCTAAAAAAAGAAAAACTGAGTGGGGATATGGCTGATATTGTAAATGTAACAAGGAAGGGCAAAGATGATTTCCACTAAAGAGAAGTGAAGGCTTAAGAAGAAATTGATCATGATTACATTTTCTCCTGGAATTTTGAAGATTTCCAATGACAGAACATGATTCTGAAACAGCCTTTCTATAAGAGTAGCAGATAGAGAACTTAGAAGATGGAGTATATGGTTATGGAGTATATTCCTGTAAATGCAGATCACTGTCCCCAAATGTCCACCTTCCTAAATGTCCTTTTTCCTAATCTGATTTTTCACAGAAAGGCTATTGTTAAAAGATTTTTTCTAACAATGGATCTCAGCCCTTTAAGATGTCACTCCCTTCAGTGATTGCTACTTGTGGAGAACAGAACAGGGCACCATAGTAGTACTGCCAATGACTGGAGTCAGGAATGGAGGAAATGTCATTGGAAAAACCAGTCCTACCTTTCAGAACCTGATGCAGCTAATGAATTTGTCATTTGATCTCAGCTAGCAGCGCATTTATCAGTTCAACACTTTTATGTGTTTACAATACGAATGCTCTGCTACAGAGCAGTTGAATTTACAATTGAGAATACTGTGATTACAGAGATAATATCTAGAGAAACATTCCCAGGGGATGCTTCCATGCAGCTTAAAATCAATAGACATGATGAGTGTTTTACATCTCTTCAGACTTTGCTTGTGATTTGACTATTACAACCCTTATCTTTTACCCCTGAAGAGCATGGCTGCTTTCACTGTGGATAGATTTCTGTGTTCTTTTTGCTGAGAAAATTAAGCAGTGAGTGATCTGCTTCAGAAGTCTGCTCACTGGAGAATTGGTAAATATGCATGTAAACAACTGCCCTGGAGTATAATCTGAGCTATTTTTATATTTCAGTTTGGTAAGTTAGGAGAAGGAATTAATTAAAACAAGAGAGATTAGACTTCAGAACTTGTTTTTCTGACTCTTCAGAAACCCAGTTGAGGCCTCCTCTTCTGCTTGCCTCCACAAATTTAGATTATTTTTGCTAAATTCTCCTTTTATTGAGGAATTTTTTCAGCAGTGACTGTACCTCTAGTAAAATAATTCAGAGAAATTGCCTGGGCTACCTGGCATGAAGTTTATCCCTTGTATATCCATGCAGGTTGGCTCAGTCCATCTTGCACTCTGTGGGGCTATTTGAATTGATTCTTTCTAGTTTTATGTGCCTTCCATTATACAGGGCAGGTTTTCTGTTGTCTTAGGGTACACTACATTCATTTTGCAGGCACTTCTCTATGCCAGTCACTGCTCTACTGGACCTTTGGGTATGTCAAATAAACAATACAGCTCCCAATATAGAGAAAATCAGCTCACTTTTCTGTTGCTGACTTGCTCCCTTACCCTTTTCCCTCTTTTCCATTTAAAGTATGAGTTTATTTAGGGAGAGGAAATCTCTTAGGAGTGTGGGACAACAACATGCAGCATAATGAATCCGTATCTCAGGATGGGACCTCAAGTGTAAAGAGGAAAAACTGAGAGGAAAATTCTGGTGGGGTCACTTGAGCAGAGGATCTTTTGAGAAAGCAAGAAAAAGACTAAAAAAGCATCCAAGGGATGTCAGCCTTAAGGTGTGGTAAAAACATCCCAGTACTCTCAGATCTGTTCAGTGTTATAGTTCAAAATAGCTAATGGAAAGATTTCAAAATTATTTCATTATCCTGCATACCAATTGAAGCCAGACAAATGTCAATGAAACATCTGAATCCAGAATAATGCAGGAAACAGAGCTGACTCAGAGGTAAAGAAAATGCAGAATTTCACTACCCTGTGGATGAGTGCTGTAGAGGGAGATGGCAGGGCTGTGGAGAAGCAGGCATGGTGCTCCTGCTCGTGCCAGGAGAAGGGGCCATGACCACTGCTGCTTGCAAGAAGGATGAGCAAGAGTTTTTAGTCTATTCAGAGCATCCTTTCCTTGGGCAGTAGCAGGGACAGGTCTCTGGCAGAGGCAAAGCAGAGAGCTGCCCCAGCACTGCAAACTTTGTCTATGCCTGAAGCTGGCTCTGCAAATCCCATTCCATTTATTTCAGGGCTTGAAACTTGTACTGTACCAGGCCCAAGGGAACAAATGTGCTGCAAAACAAAATTGCCAGGTGCGAGCAATCAGAGCACAATTAAATCTATTATGAATGAAATGAGTTATCTCCTTAAAAAAAATAAAATCTTAGCTGTTGTGGAAGGTGTCTTATTTAGCAATTAAAAGATGTATATGTTCAGGTGAGTCTTATTACTGCTTGGCTAACTCCTGTCACGTGCTTCTTCAAACTTTCTCTTGCCAGAACAGGCAAAAAACAGACTCAGCTTTCATCCAGATGTACATCAGTGAGTCAGGGGCATGAGACTGCTTTCTTCAGTGTAGACAATGTCTGGCTAGGATAACAGCTAACTGGATGCTGTTAAAATTAGAGAAACAGAAATGCAGAACATGTAATGTTGAGGATGTGTCACGTGGAATAGAGCTCCCAAAGGGAGGTCATTGAGCACTAAAGGTGGCACAGGCTCAGAAGCAATACTTGGACAAGTGCAGGCCCTGTTTTCAAGCCACGAGTAAAGAAGAATGATTCTTTCTAATCAGTCTCACAGGCACACAGAATTTGGGGATCTGGCATGTCCTAGGAGGCTGTGCAGACGCTGATCTGCCTGAGGACAAGTGGCCAGGCTGCCCAACATTACTGGGATTTCTCTGCAAGGCAGGAGGTTCAGGTCCTTGGTGGAGCCTGGCCCATTCATGGTGCTTCCAATCCCCCTGCCCCACAGGGATGGGAAGTATAGAGTTAGCACAGAGCTCAGCAGCTGTGACCTCTTATTTCAGACACCCAGTGGCAGTGGTGTGTATCCCACACTTTCAGTGATTTGAGCAGTGAGCACTGTTTTATTTCAAATTGAAGACCTGAGTCTTGTTTCTACTTTTTCTCAGGATATGTCCTTCCTAGGGAACTACCAGCACAGATTTCCATGCTTTCCACTTGAGACTTGGCACTGGATAATCAGGAGTACAAAGTCATGAAGCCAGCAAGAAAGGAAGAAAAACAATAAACCAAAATAAAAACCATTTCTATATCTCTCCTTTTCCTAACTATACTGTATTCCTCTCTTCAGCTCTTTAAAGCCTCTGGGTTCCTTTTACAGGAAAGTCCCCTCTGGATCAGTTCTAGAAGCAGTGCCATGCCTGTATTTTGTGCCCAGAATATGATTTGACTCAGGCAGCAGGAAGAGCAAGCATGTGTACTTTAGGTGCAGTACACTAACAATTTAAATTTTAACACATTCCTTTGGACTTGGATGCCAAGTGCAACTGATTGTTATTTGAGCCTGAGGTTTGCAACAGTGTTAGCTTGTTATGGTACAAACATGGAAACCAGAAGGTCTGGTCTGGTCTGGGAGCTGGTCCCCTCAAAGAAGAACACACAACATGTACAGGAAGACAGAAAAGCAGAATTTCCAGTCTGGTAGTGGGGCCAAGACAGAGAAATCTGGTTCCTGCCTGTGCAAGCCTTGCTGGTCAATAGCAATTAGAGCAAAATTAGCAGCTCAAAGGGTAACATTCTAACACCTCCCTGAAGGATACTGAAACTCCGGGCCAGTCCTCCAGGATTTGGAAGACTACCATTCAGCCAGATCTTTCAGGGCTCCAGATGTCAAGTGAGCCTGCAAATAGCAGACTGTAGTTGCTTTACTCTCATGTAATTTCAGAGTCTCTAACTCTCCCCTGGTCCCCGCTAAAAGGTATCATTATCTCCTTTGCCAGAAATGTGCTGCTGCTTAGTAGCTGAGTAATGGGGGTTGTCTCTGTAAAATAAGAGCTCTAGGATCCTGCCAGCCCCAGACCAGAGCTGCATCCTCTTGGCTTCTACAAGTGCAGAAGTTATTGCATTAAAGCAGGGTAGATTAAAGGATTGTCTTCTGCTTGACTTTTGAATTGGGGAAAGCATCCAGCCTGATAAACAGACACAGCTGAGCTAATGCAAATGCCAGGGGTTGGGTAGCACTTGCTGATGAGGTAAGCAGTCCTCCCCAGCCCCCATCTGCTGGGTGGTATTTGCAGAAGCTGGTGACTACTTAATAATGTTATAGTCTGCAAGGGACCTCTGGGAATGTGAGATGAGAGAGGAAGCGTTTGTGGGAGAAAGAAGCACTGAATAAAGATAGCTCAGGTGAGAAAACAGCAAGTTCTCAATTATCAAGACCGTTTATTCAGAACAGTTTGTGTTTTCTTTCTGATCTGACATGTTCTCCTTGCTTTATAGAAAGAGAATTTTGGGAGCTGAGAGGCCACCTCCCCTCAGCTTCGCTGGTCTTGCTTGTGCATTGCTCATTCCTAACATCCCTTTGATTTCCTCTGCATAATGAGAACTGAGAGTATAAAATTAAGAGGTTTGACTTCCTCAGGTCCTTATATTGCATTTGTGCAGGACAAGGCCACAGAAAGGACTGGAATTTCTGTACTGCCTGAGCAGTAACTCCTCTGCAGGAAGGCTGACAACCTCAACCATCAGCAGAGCCTGCTCTAACTCACTGCCAACCACTGCCCTGTTGCAACTAGGGAATATCTGATCTCTTGGTATTAGAATGCAGAAATTTTCTTACAGTGTATTTTTTCTATTTGTTTTGCCTCTGAGCATAGATAAACAGTGTGTTCCATTACTTATTTCATTAGCTGCTAGTCACTTTCTCTCAATCTATGGTCTTTCAGAAAGAAACTGCACTCCTCCATTGCTACTGGAAGACTTAGCCTTGATCCTGGCAGCTGCATTACGCTTTTAGATGAGCAATCTTCTTGAATACTTACAGAAATATCCAGCTATAGCTTGTTCTAACAGAACCTTTATTTTTTTTTCACTCTCTTTCTCCTTTGCAAAGTGTATTTTGGCATCATCCCTGAACTTCCTACTGGCAACTCCCTCTTTGCTGAGAAGTGACATCCTTTCACGCTCTAATGCCCAGTATCTTGTTCCTGTCTTGTTTACATGTAATCCACTTTTAACAGCTCCAGACATCTTGGCAGGAGGGCCAAAGCAGACTCACTTGCTGTATTTCTTGGCCTTTTTCTGATAAGACTTAGACTTGTTCTGTTCCCTATGGACCCTCTGATGAGTATGGAAGGGAAATTTAAAATCCTATTCCTTTTCTTCCTTGCTGTGTTCCAGTGCAGCAGAAGTGGCAGTTCCTGCACTCTGGGGAATACAGACAAGCTAAACTGTTTGGATAGCAAGAGGGTGGAAGGGTGTGGGGCCAGCAGTGCCCTGTGTCTGCAATTCTGGCTGACACCTGGGAGAGCTCTGTAGGAGTCTGACAATAAAACTCTACAATTTCTCTTTATTTGCCTTTGTCTTAAAGGCACATTTTGATACTTTAGGATTCGTTTTTGCCCTGGTGTAGATAATGTTGAAGAGACAATGGGAATCTGGGATTTCTGCTTTGATTTCATGTGAATTCTCTGGTCAAACCTGTGGCCAAATTTAAACTTTAATAGTAGTATCTCATTACATGACACACCTCATTATTCAGACCTGAGATAGCAAAAATCCCTCACATATTAGAAAGTTCTGACAGCTGGCCCCTTTTGATTGTTTTTCACTCTCAATATATTTCAGAACCACTACAACCAACCATTTGTCTTGGACAATTACACCAAGATAAGGCTTTGGAAATGGGAAACTAAAGAAGAAAAAGAAAAAAAATTAAGGTTAGTGATGTTTTCATATAGCTGTGCACGTTTCTGGTTTATTGCATGAGTTAGAAAGAGTTAGTACACTGAGTATCAGTATGAAAAGTGGGAATAGGTCACTAAAACTGATGTGAGTCCTGTGCACCCTGTAGAAAGCTGTGTGACCACTTCAACCTTTGCCAGACACTTCACTAAGTGTTAAGAAAAACAAAATAAACAAATAATTTCAATTTTGTAAAGATTTCACATCCTGGTGTGAAAAGGCCTTTCATTCCAGTCAAGTCTTGCTTTCTGATTAACTGCCATGGGTTGTGTAAAAGTATTAATAGATTTTTCTATCCTCACTGTACTGATGTTCAATCACAAGCTTTTTCCAACTCTGCACTTTTTTAGAGGACAGTAAATCATCGAAACCATTCTTAGCAAGTGGATGTCAATCTGATTACAATTAACAATACATTCCATTTCCATTTCCCACTTTCAAATGAAGTTGAATGATGGCAGTACAAGTCAAAAAAGGGATTTTGAATAAGCTGAGGTCTCTCTAGATTTCTGTGAATACAAGGCTCCTTCTTTTATGGTAGGCAGCAATTTTTTGTACGTATCCCAACACTTTTCTGTTCATTTGGACCTGACAAGGTAAATGAGTAATAGAAGTGAAAAAGGAAAAGTAGATGCAAAGCAAATGCAGTTGTCTGGATTTATTGAGCCCAGTTGATGGTGTTGAAATTATTTTTTCTTATTTTTCTAGAAATTCATTTTGTTCAGGCCTGCTAGTGTATGTCAAACACTACATAAATGAATAAAGAAACCAACCTTTCTTATTCATCAATGGATAAAGAAATAAGCCTTATGTGTCAATAAAAACCATGTACTCTAAAATTAGTGTGTCTGCTGCAGCTCAGAATAATGGAGAACAATTTGTTCCCTTTTATGTAAATTGAATTTAACTATCAATAAGAAATATAGCAGCTTTTACTTAAAATTGACAGTCCCACTAATTTAGAAGATGGAAAAGCATGGGTAAGGAAGACAAATAAGGAGGTGGCAAATGAACCATCCCAGTTGTGGGGAGGTAGAACACAGCTGAAATGTTCTTGGGGTGTGCTCCCAGCAGCACACATGGCTACCAAATCCAGGCTGTGATGATGGCAATGGGCCATGGGAATGCTTTTCTTGGAGTCTTTGACTCCAAGACTAAAGAAGATGACCCCAAGGAAAGGAAACTCATTCCCAGCATTTTCTGCGGACTGTCTAAAAAGTTCTCCAGACATACCAGTTGGTTTCCTCAGGCTGCAGAAGGAGGTGCTGAGACACCTCCTGAGCAAGGGCTTTGCTAGGTCCTGCTGCCTCCTTGGACATCACAGCTGAGATGTTTCTTGCCTGGGGCTGCTGTATCCTCACCTTTCCCTTGCAGCCTGGGAAAGGAGCAGCGAGTGAGCTCTGTCAGTCCCTCCATCCCTCCTAGAGCAGGCACCTGATGAGCCTGACACAGTCAGTAAAGCCCAAGGCTGCCTGCAGAGAAACTTCAGGATGAGCCCTCAGCCCCCAGGGCTGACATTAACCCTCAGTCACTTGTACCAGGCATCTCTTGGCTAGTGGTATTTCATATTTTCTTTAAGGATTGCGTGATGAGTTTAGGTTTTTTTTCTCGTTCTGTTTATTTAGTGTGACTGGAAGTACTGAGAAAAATCTGAGATAAGATATTTTAAGTATCTGCAGGCTTGGAACAATAGCTCCACAGTGAAGCCTCTCTGGTGTGAAATACTCCAGTATGCTAATTTAGATGTAAAGCTGTGTTAGAACTTGGGTGATAAAGGTCAGGGTGGCGTGCAGAACCTTGGGTAAAATCTGTGGGTTTAAAACTGAAGTATTGGTGGCAGACTGAAAATACTTCTCTTGTGGTACATGCCAGACATGAAAGTTTTAATTAAGTAATGTACTTTGGACCTTTTATCTTTCCACATTCTGTGCTTTTTCTACTCTATTTGGAAACTATACTTGTGTCACACTGTTGGCAAGGAAATCTCTGTATTTAACAAGATTGATGGTTGTGTTGCTGGTTCTCTCCTGCGGCCCTGAAGCACTTTGGAAGTTTGCAAATGCCAAATGAACCACATGAAACACTTTCAGGTATGTGCAGTGGCAAACAGGCTGCAAACACCGTGTTAGGGCCAAATTAGCACTGCCGTGTTGGCCGGTAATGAGTACATGGCTGCTATCAAAAAAAACCCCAGTACAGTGTGTTTGCCCCTTTTTCAGCCATAGGAGAATCCTGTGCTCACAGAGGGACAGATTATGCCACTTCTGCATAGTAATTTATAGCAGAAAAATAAATTTCTGCTATAAGCAAAGCATGCCTTGTTCTTGTACTTTACTAATGAGATAAGCTATCACAGGAAGTACTTGCAGAATGCAAGAGGAGTGCTTACTTTTCCCAATCTCTGCTATCTTTGGCATTTCAGAACCAAAGCAAGGAAGGCAAATATTTGGACCCTAAATTATGAGTGCCTCCTGACCTGCTGTTTTACAAAAATGAGGCACAACAACGAATGTGTAATGGATACTCAGTGGTGAATGAGTACTGCTATCAGTGCTAAAGGTAAATGGCTTACTGCCTTCATCTCCCTTTTCTTATTGTTCAGGAGTAAAGAATCACCATGCTTGAAGGTAAATCAAATCTGCCTTCTATGGTGCAGTGTGAATAGACTGTGGGCTATGCATTTCATCTTCCTCTGGGCTGGATTATCTGCCCTCCAATGTGGCTGTTAGGCCACTGCACTTTATATGTCTTTTTTCTTCCTTCAGCTTCTCACCTAATCAAATCTCACAGACAATCTAAACAGCAAACAAGACACCAAGAAACAGTTACAGAAGGTATCACAAATTTTACTGTAATGCAGGACTGAAATAAGTACTTTGGGCCACAAGGATGTGCTCCCTATCTTGTTCTATAAATCATTTAATCAACTGATCAGGATTTTTCTTAAAATTAATTTCATTTTAGTTTTTAGCCCCATTTTTATGGTTACAAATAGTCTTTCAACTACAAGACTAAATGTAGTCCTGCTCAGTTAGTGCTCATTATTTTTTGTACCCATGCTGTCCTGTAGCTTAAAGCATTTATCTACCCCTCTGCTCACTCATAACTTTTGTCTGTTCATAAAGAACAGGATGGGGATGGGGGGCAAATGAGGCAGTCAGAAAAATTACTTGTGAATAACTGAAATTTAAGAAGGAATTTCCTTGTAATTGAGATGATAGGTGAATTTGAAGATTGACCTTTTCTTCTCCTTTGTCCTCCCTGTTGCATCAAGTCAGTTACATCTACTGATTTGTGAGACTTGGCTCCAAAGAAAAGAAATTGCAGAAATCCATCTGAGGGAAACATAAGGACAACGTGCAGGAGCACCCAGATACCTCAGGGGTGATGTTGGAGGGGACTGAGGAGGTCAGGACGAGTCTGGGCAGAAGGGCCTGACCAAGAGATATCTGAGGTGAACACTTTTGCTCTGTTTCTACCTCAAGGACTGAGTGCTTCTACTTGAACTCTGGATGTTTTTTCTCTTGCCACTAAAGCAGTTTTATATTTTCAGTTAAGACTGGATAGTTATTTTGGTAGTTTTTTAAACAGGACTTGCTGATGGCTGCTGTTGGCACCTTGCTCCCTGTGTTCCCTAAAAGAAAGGTGTGTTTGTGTGCTGTTCCTGAGTACAGAGCACCTTTATCACCACACTAACAATGCAATGAGGTTTTTGATACCTCGTTTTCCTCAGTAAAGATGAAAACACTGAATCAGAGACACACAGGCTCAAAGATCAGTGCCAAAGCTAAGATTCTCCTGCCCCTGAGCTCTCTGTGCAGTGGTGGTGTGTCCTGGTGTGTTCCTTGCCCCAGGTGCTCATGGTTTTGTCATGTGTGCAGGTAAGGCTTAAGGAGGTGGCTGTGAAACTGAAAATATTTCAGCAGAAATAATTTCTTTGAAGCAGGTTTTCTGCATAAATGTCTGCATGCTCCTCAAGAAGAGGAAGATCCATCCCTTGACTTAAGCTAAAGTGGTTCCAAGGAAGAAGCCTGCTCTTCCTTGTAGCAGCAACATCTGTGTTGTAAATGTCAAATCACTGCAAGATTTGTATTTTGATGTCATTTGTAGCACAGACTGCAACTATTTTTCATTCAAATAATATATCTTGGCTGGGAAGCTGATAAGCAGTCTCTGAAATTTAGTTTTTTTATTTTCTACTCTGCAGACACTTTCTGTGTGATTTAATCCCTTCCAGTCCCAAGGAAAAGCTTTGATCTTCTCATGTATTCTTATGAGCTGCCCCAAATAACCTCAAACAGATTTTTGGTGTCGTGACCTTTGCTGGTGTTCAATTCTCTGCCTTTGCTGGTCAAGTGGAGGCCTCCAGGGCAGGTTCAAACTTTTGACAGTGGATGGCTGTACTTCTTTGCTCTGGGTCACACAACTTGTCTTCACACAATTCAGTCACACAGCTCTCCTTCCCATTGGTGCCACTGATTTTTCTTTTATTGTTGCTCTCTGATGTTCATTAAATTTTGTTTTTAATTGTTTCCTTCATCCTCTGGCAGAGATTTTTATAGTGTTAAAGCCAGGTAATCTTCTTTCCTCTTTAGTTTGAGCTCAGAAAAGAGATGTTCACAGACTGAAAATGTTCACCTTTGCATGTTGGGGAAACAGCATTTTTGTGAGGTCAAAAAGTGGAAAAGAATCTTCATTAAACAGAATGAAACCTAAAGGCCTACATGCTCCAAATCAGCCTGAAATATGCTGCCTGGGCTCATGGGATCTCAAACAGGGGTTTTTAAGATTTCCTTACAATACTGTATGAATATTGAGATTTTTTTAGGAAAAGATTTTGGAAAGCCTCTGGCTTTCCAAATAGATGCTTCTAATAAACTGAAAATCATATGAAAAACTTACAGTGAGAAGAGGGTAAGAAGGCAGAGTGATGGACAGGCTGATTACACTATCCTGGATGACCTATTGATTGGGCAGTGCATCCAGTTCAGCATGTTTAATCATTTTCCACTTTGCACAGGCTGCTTTATTGCCCTGAGTTGGCACAGTTCTTGCCTGCACATCAGGGTGATGGAATACAAGCAAATGGTTCTGAGCAATTCTTGAGCTTGAAGAAACAACATGTACTACAAGTAATAATCAGTTCTGCACTGGGTAGGTGTGTACAGCTTGGTAGTGTTGCTTTTCTTTGTTTGTTTGGTTGGCTTTAATTGTTATTTCATTTTTCGGTATCAAAACACTTAACAGCACTTAAACACTGCCTGAAACCACACTGTTCACATCCTTTCATAAAACATGACTGTCATCTATTTACTAATAGTAATGGCAGTGCCTCAGCAGTGCTAGCAGTGATTATTGGAAAAGATGTCTGTGTTAATATGATAAATGCCACTGTTCAATTTCAAGCAAAAAAACAATTTTACACAACAACATGTCACACATCAATTAATTTTCTCCCTTGCTCCAAGCTGTAGCTAATCTATGTATTTGCAGCATACCTATTACTGCACTATTTATACTCATTTTAAGGTTTGGTGTTTAGAAGGGTTTGATATTCATTTAACTAATTGGGGAAAATGAAGACTATCCAGTTTTATAAATAAAAGAACAAAAAAAAAAAAAAGAGTAACCATGTTATTCTGAAGTGCTAGATGACCTAAGTTAAAATGGAATTCTACACAAACATTAATTATGCTCTGCTCTTCCTGCTGAGTAACTGTGTTCAAGAAAAAATGTTCCTTACAAGTCAGTGCAAGCTGTCATTTCAGTGAGTATGTAGGGGTTTGTAACGGGCTGAAATGTGCACCCTGATGTTTTGTACAAGTGACTTCCACAACTCTGTTCCTTTTAGGCTCTGAGAAAAGACTTCTGTACCTTCACAGGAAATGTGAGGCCTGGCTTCCCTGGCTTTTTGGAAACAACACTGATGCTTTACCCGCAGGTGAAAAATTATTTTCCCCTGGGCAGGGGCTCTCAAAGGTTTGGCTTTTTTCTTCTCTCATCTAAGTGCACACCATATTTCATGCGTGAACATAAGGATATGATGAAATCCAGCAGTGGCATGTGCAGACAGGGAATCGGTCACCCCGATGACCATGGCTACAAGAACAAGTGTGGTGTCTACGCAGGAGAAGTGAGTTTGTGTGCATGTTCATGTCTGCATACCTCAGTCCACAGCCTAAAGGAAAATAGGGAACTTGCCCCAGTCATTTTGACATTTCTGTATAGAAACACTTTGTCTCTTTCTGGTAAATGCTTTTCTTTGAACAATAGAGTTGCAGACCTATATAATTATAACTGATTGAGCTCAGTGTTTATCAGAAATTATTCTGCTGGATAACATCTGTTACAGGGGTAAAAAAATAAATACTTCTGTCCTCAAATTGAACCATGTAAAAGGAAAAAAATACTGAAATTAAATACATGGTCAGTAAATACAGATGTTGTCCCTTAAATTGCCATTACTTCCAATGGGAATTTTAGTGTATAAAGGACCTAGACCAGGAGTCTGTAGAATCATAGAAGAAACTAGGTTGAAATGTGCTTCTGAAGGTCATGTGGTCAAACCTCTTTTTCAAAGCAGATTCAGTCAGACCAGGATATTTAGGGCCTTGCTGAGTCAAATTCTGAATATCTTTAAGGATGGGAATCTCATAATCTCTCTAAGCATTCTCCATTACTCTTCCTCTCTCCTATTGTCTGGTCTCAGACCACTGATACAACCAGACTTAAATCTGACCAAAAATGGATCCCAACAAAAATTTTCCATTTAGAGAAGACCACAACCAGTGGCACCGCAAAATTTTGGTCTGTTAGGAAAATCATTAGTGAGAAGTGGAGAGGAGGGGAGAGGATTTGATAGCAAAGCACTGAATCTGTTAGAGAATTTCACACTTTCAGGGCTGCCTTGCAATTTGTAGTGGAAAGTTTTAGTGGAGTAATTCTTGCTTAGCCTTTGGTGTAGACATAGAAAAATTTGATTGGGACGGGACATTTAAAGGTCATCTAGTGCAACCAAAGCCCCTGCACTGGACAGGAACATCTTCAACTGCATCAGTTTGTTCAGAGTCCCATCCAACCTGACCTTGAATGTTTCCATGGATGGGATATCTGCAACCTCTCTGGGCAACCTCTGCCAACGTTTCACCAACCTCCTTTTAATTTTGTTTAGCCTAAATATAGCTTGAAACCATTTATCCTTGTCTTCTCACAATTAATCTTACTAAACAGTGTCTCTTCTTCTTTCTTATAAGCCTCCTTTAATTACTGGAAGGCTGCAAAATGTCTCCCTGGAGTCTTCTTTTCCAGGTTGAACAAACCCAGCTCTATCAGCATTTCCCTCTCCAAGAGAGCATGTTCAACTTATGACTAATTGAACAGAGTCAGTCTTCCAGAAGAGTTTATCTGGTGTTTAGCTTGCTTGTTGTTTTCTCCACTGACATTGTTAATAGTTTCTGCCTGGCTTATGGCTCTTTTTTCCTACTGAAGGAAGGGGGGCAACTCTCTGATGGTGGGACCTCAGTGCAGCTGCCATCCTATGGCATGACAGAGGTGATTGCTGGGATCCAGCTATGCAGACATTGATGGTGGCACTACTAGAATGGGAATCACAAAAAATCACTGTGTGCTTGTCCTCTCAGTGCCTTCAATAGCTGCTGCAGAGTGAAAGGTTGGGCATCCTTACTTTTTTCACTAATGCAAAACTTCTTCTCTGAATTCAATATAACTACACAGGACTAAGGAGGGGCATGTCTGTAGCCTGCAGTAGAAAATCCAGTTTAGTCTTTGTGCTTTAGTATATCAGTGGTGCAGGAATGGTCAGAAGACAATAATTCTTCCACCTCTGTGTTTTATAGGTCTTCCCAGTGCAGCTGCAGTGTTTATTCATTCTCATTCCAGTCTTGTCTCCTTCGATATCCTTTTAATTTGATGCACGACACCTTCTCTGCCAGAGCAAAATGCCACAAGCAGGCAAGGTGCTCACTTCTGGAAAAGCAACCTGATCTGAAAGTCACTTTTTTCAACCCCACACAGATTTTTTTTTGTTTTTTTTGAAATCTCTCTGTTGGAAAGATACTGCTTACTTCTAGTATTGCAAGTGTAAGCAGCTCTGCTTAGCATTAATTTTAGGGAGGACTGTTCAAAGGGTATTTTAGGAAGACTCAGCAGCTGGAAATGGATGTGTCTATAAGCACACAGACTCATGTACAATGTACCCAAGCCTGACACACGAATAGCTGCACTGCTGGTACAATTTTCCTCTTGGAAGCCATACAAAGATGAGGTTGTCTGTCTGGGAGCCACAGATAAAGAAGGAAGGGAGGTGATGCCTTAGCTGAAAGCTGCAGCTATAGAAAAGAGACCTGGAGTGCAGGGTTCCCACTGCAGAGCCCCAGGACCAGGTGCTCTCCTGAGCTGTGTGATGCCTTTGGGCTTGGAACAGTCACTCACAGGCTCTCACACACAGGACTAGGGGTGCTGCAGTTGCTGAGCTTATTCATGTAAGTGCTGAGTGTTTTGTTTCAAATTACATGCTGAAAATGTCCATTTGTTCCCATTTGAATATACTCCATTCAAACTTGCCAAGATTTATGTTCTAAAATGGGAGATGATGTCCCATTCTTTACAATCACTGTATTAGCACTCAAATAGTCCTGCTACCCAGCTGGAGAGTCCTTTGAACAATCACAGCACCTAAATATGGGAGATCCATATCAAGAATGCAGTTTATAATGCGGAACTTAGAGTCCAAACAGCGCTTCTGAGAATGGGAGCAAAAGATGCAAGGGTCAGAAAAAGTAAAATGCAACTGTTTCTTTCCAAGTCAAAGCAAAGAGCACAACTTCAAATGTGAAGAAACTACTGCAATGCCTTATTTATCTAACGAAGACTGAAGTAGCTCATGAGCTTTTAATGACGTAGAATTAAAGAGCAAATATTAACTCTTATGCAATGAGTCATCTGCAGATCTGAATCTTCCTCTGGTGTCCTACTAATCAATAAACTCACTTGTCCTACCTGCACCTGGTATATTTGAATTAGATAACCACTTGATGGTGGTGTCTCATAGCTTTCTGTATCCTTACTTCATCTTGTCTTTTAGTCTCAAAAAGAGCTCTCCACCATTCCCACTTTACAGATGAAAACTGAGGCCTAAAAATGTTAAAGGTAACATTCATACAGTCCTTGAAATCTTAAATCCCCTCTGAGAGATTTGTAGTGTCTTTTTACTTTTTTTTTTGGTTTTGAGAAATAAAATATTTTTCTTAAACTAATCTGCTTCAAAAACTTCCCCCAAAGATGCTTCCAGCATGGAGATAAAGTTCCCTCTTACTAACCAACCTTCTTGGTTTCTTTAACCCTTGCCTTTCTGACCTGTAAGGAGTGTGTGGTGTATCCCATGGCATCTCCAGGTTTCTGCCAATATCCACTTCTGCTTCCTGCCTCTCCTGCCTGGGTACAGGACTGAATGCCTCAAGTTTTCCCACATGGCAGAAGACTCTCTTTGTTTTGCTACATCCCTCTAAATGCCTGCTTTAGTTGTCCCTGCAAAAAGGAAGGGATCTGAAAGTCTCTTTGATTGATGTCTCAATCTGTCTTTTCATTTCTTCTGTTGCCTGTTTCACCTAGATTCTGTCACTGATAATTTGCTTTTAAATGTAATGGATAAGCTTCCCAACCATCCATCTCCTCCTTTAACTACAACTTCTTTCCGTGCATTAATGACTGAAAAGTTACATTTTCATTTAAAGTGAATTTGCAAAGCAACCTTTAGATAATAGGCAGTTCTAATATTCTGACATCGTTGAAGCTATTAGAAGAATAAATCAAGAGAAAATTCTCCTACTGCCTGCACAAAATGGGGGGAAGGATAGAGCAGAGGCCCCAATACTGCGATGCTACACAACAGCAATTACCATAAACTGAAAAGGGCATAGAAATGGTAGCTAGAATTGGGCTTCTCTCCCTGAAGTTGAAAGGTGTCAGAAGGAGGGGAGGGGGGAGGAAACTCCACTCTTGAAACTGAAGTCATGCTAATTGCCTTCATCTCACACTGTTTTTCATTCCTTATTGGATGACCTTTTTTAATGCACAGGAAAACATCACAATAAATCATTCTGAAGATAACCTGTAGAAACAGCAGTAAGTATTTTGATTTGAATGCAGCTGAGTCTGCTCACACTGGTGGTGGGTTTAGCTCAAATATACTGCTAATAGGACTTTTCTTGCAAGGATATATGCAATGATGCTTATCCAGTATCCTGGAAGTGATGTTAGGAGCCTGTATCTGTGCAATGAGTAGCACTGCTTTTGTGGGGATTATTTGTACTTGGGGTCAAGTTAAGAACAAGTCTTTGTATCTGGATCCTTCCTCACAAGGGTTCTCTGCTGTGGAGAGGAAATGAGAAGGAAAACAGTCTTTTTGAAATAATTTGTGAGACAGGGAAGAAGGATGCAGTTCCATGAGCATTTTGATTTGGCTGAGGAATGTTCTGCTTTGGAACTTGTCCCTGCTCCTTGTCAGACTGAAACTCTTCACTTCAGAAATGGTTATTCTGCTCCTGGAGCAAGAACTTTGCTCTCTTGTTCTGTGTTCTCTGCCCTCTTTATCTTATTACAAAAATATCCCTGTATGTGGCCTCTTGGCTTTGACAGAAACCCCTTAAAGAACTTGGAGAAGTCACTTACTCGTTCTCAGCCTTGCCTTTAAGAAGGCAGCAATACTTGCAGGAGCCTCAGAGGGCTCTTGAGAGAGGGAAGACATCTAGAAGTGCAAAAGTTCCTTTGTTGGTCAAACAAACCTACACAGATTTCAATGATTTCAGATTTCTCTCTCTCACTGCTGAGCCTCTGCTCTTTGTTCAGGGAAGGGTAGGCAAAAAGGTATGGCTTTTATTTCCTTTTCTCTACATTTCCAATACAAGATTTACAATGTGAATGCTTTGCATGCTGGTTTAGAGGGTGTTTTGTAATGTGGCTGATGTTCAAGTACTCTAATGATCACTCACATCGCTGTTATTATGCAGGTAAACAATGTCCTACCTTTACAGGGCCAATACTGCTGTACAGCTGGTGAGAACCATTGGTAACTTGACCTTCCTGTCTGCTTTGTACTTATGCATCTAATAATAAATAATCACATGTGGAAGAGTCAATAGAGAAATAATGTAACACACTCCTTATAGTACCCTAATTCAGCAAAATAAACCATGAGAAGCATTTCAGTAATTTACTATAGTAAGTGCCCTCAGCAGCTTCTGCATTTCTGCATTTTAGCTGTTTGGTGCTCCATCATGAAGGAAATTATTTTGGTAATTAGTTATATTGTTATTTAATAGTTCCCAGACAATATTCTACTTTTTTTTTTTGAAGAAACAGGCCTTTCCTTCTCTATCTCCCTTCCACATTACAAAAAAAAAAGTTTATCCATGAATCTTTCCCCTTGCCAAATCCCTTTTTTTTTTTATTGTTCACTACTTTATCGAAAGAGTTCCCAGTTATTGAAAAACATCTTCTGATTTGCAGCTGAACTGATGGAGCTGCAGGAGACTCCCTCTTCTTGCATCTCTCTGAGAAAGCAACAGGAACAACTGGGCAGGCACGGGCACTGCAAACAGACACTGCAGAAGTCTCCTACGAAACCTGGGTTTCTAATCACCTGGGCTTCAAGGGATAATAGGACAGACTGTCATTCAAGCAGAATAGTGAACCTTAGTCTCTGAAGTTGGATGAAAAATAATCTCTGTTAAAGTTGCATGTCCTTAGGCATGGAGTTTTCAGCTGTTTCTGGAGTAATATGGTGAAAAATAATAGTCTGAGGGTCAAAAGTACCAAAAGAGAAGGAGTACACTACTTCCTGGAAGCACTCAAGCTAAGGTGACATAAATAAGAGACTAATCTCTTAAAAACTGCTGGGTTGCAAAATACCAGAGGCTAATGTTCTGCAGACATAACATTTTGGGAGGGAAAGGGTGAAGGTGTTGATGGAGCAGGAGGAGAATCCCTCCAGAAGGCAAATGGGTGGGAAACACATGAGAAAAACACAGCAGACTAAGGAGAGGTGGGGAGAAAGGCTGGAGACTTCTGCATTTGAGTGTAGGTGGCTGTGACCTCAATAAGAAAGACACTTCCCCCAGTGTCACCCTCGGTCTCAAAGCGATTTTTATTCCTCCTGTTCCAGAGGAACAGACTGTCATCACTCTTTTTTTCTGTCTCACATCACTCCCTCTGTGGTACTATTTCTTACAGCCTTAGCAGGAAGCATCTTGTTTGCATATACCTCTTATAATAAACACCATAATTCCTAGCTTATTTAATGCCTCCAGATTTTGTGCTTTCTCAGTACTGGCCTTGTTGCCATTGTCCTTTCAAACTACTCCAGCTTGAAGAAACCAAGATTTTGTCTCTAACTTTTTGACTGTAGAGATGTTTTGTTTTTTCTTTTTTTTTTCTTTTTTTTTTTTTAATTTACTTAGTGACTCAAGCTCCACAAAGTACCATTCTTACTTCTCACCAGCTGGTGGTCCATATGCCACTGCATCTCTACTCTTGTAAATACACGTTTGAAGTCATGCTCATAGATCAGACTTTTGGTGGTTAATATGGCAATATGTTAAAATGTCAAGCAATGCAGAATGAGTGAGTCAGGGGAAAAAATAGAAGTGGTATTCTGCACATTTATAAAATTTTCCTTCTAAAGGGCTCCCAGTGGTCTGCAGATATCAGGGGATTCCTGCTAGTCTGACAGGGTCAGCACAGGGCTGGGATTTGGGATCCACAGCATCTTGATAGAAGCATCTGTGAGAGACAGCGGCTCCCAGCTTCTCAATGTTGTCTACCAACATGTTCAAACTAAATTAGGAACAAAAAATACAGTCTGACACATTACCCATGAAAGATTGCCAGCTTCTAACTCCAACTCTTCATTACTCTGGAAAGAGTGGTGAGTGTTTTGTGAGGGGATGGTAATTTGTGACTTGGTGCTCAAAAATGAAAAGAAAAAAAAAAAAGGAAATCCTTTGAACTTTGACATTGCTTCAGAGAGCATCCTAATGACTGTGGCTGCAACCTGTGTCTGCAGAGCAAAACCATCAGAGGCTTCAAATCTCTGCACCTCAGTCCATATTTTCAACTCAGCCATGGCAGCACCTTCACCACCTGCATTTCAAGCAGAGGTACAATCTCTGACCTCTCATGCTTCCTCTTTTCATTGCATAATTGCCCTTAAATTTGGCAATGACTCTGCAAGCCAGTGCCCTCATTTCTAGTGCTAAAGAAAGTAGCCAGGGTAAGCATAGAAATGCAGCTAAGAGCTTTCTACAAAAGATGCCACTAGTAAGGGGATAATAATTTTTGTTGATCTCACTGATTCTGCTGTTAATAACAATGCCTTCTGTCATTGTGAATGTTGTAGTTAACCAGTCTCCAATTCAGCAGCTCACAACAAAAGTATAAGGACACAATTGTGCCATAAATCCATGCTGCAGCTCCATGCCAGCTATGGGTGCATGAATGCAGACTTATAGCTGGAAACACTCTGGATATGAATGACAGGAGTATTGTGTGAGTGATTTATTGTTTATATAAATGTAAAAAAGCTATAAATAGCATAGCCTTATAGAAAACAGAATGTGTTGTTTCCTTGAGTCTCTTTCCATTTACATTAATCTCTCTGCAGAGCTGCAGTGAACTCCACAGCTTCTGTGTGGTCTGTGCAAACCAATGTGTAATGTAGCTAATCTATGCATAATGAGGTAGATAACACTCAAAAAGGAGTTGTGGTTCTGGGAAAAAATTGGAGTCCTCCAAGGATGCAGTAATGGATTCATTCAGTTACTTAGAATTCAGCATGCAACCATATCTGTGCCTATTTATATCTCAAGATGTTTCCCAATATTGTGCCTATAGAGATGATGAATAAGGAGATGGGATGGTCTACAAATCCAGGCTGGCAATTTGATCAGAACTGTCTGCTCTGCCTGCCATGATAATTAGTAGTTCAGTGCTATAAGAACCTTGAGATAAAAATCCTAGTAGATTTTGTTTTTACTGTTTTAGGATTTGGAGTTCTCTTTGGGGGATGGCGATGAGAATGCAAAGCAACTGCAAAGCCACAGTAGAGAAGTCCAGTCCACACTGTGTTACTGAAAAGCATTCATTAAAATTTTACTGTCAAAACTGTAAGTCAAACTTTCCATGTTCATTGAGTCCAAGTAAAATGATGATGATTTGTTTCACATTCTCAGGTTATAATAAAAGTTGTTCTCCACACTGGACTATGGGTGGGTTATCACTGCATTAAGAAAGAATGGGTTTAGATGAAAATAAATGTTCTTAAAAGCAAAGTATATTGAGCCACACTGTCTAGATTAACACTGTTTTTCTCAAACAGCTCCAAATCACTGTGTGCTGGAATTAATGGGACATCTCTCTTGGAGGTTTTTTCTGTTGCATTTAGATGATATTCAGTTCTAGTTTGTAAAGAAAGCCCTCCAGAAACTCACAGCATGTGAAGCCTGTCAGTTCCAGTGAGTGAATCTGCTGGGGCTTTATCAATTTAAAAAGCATAACACAGTTATAAGAAAGCAAGTTGAAGTTTACAGTTACTGTAAAACTCTGCATCAGCAGCCTTGTCAAGGCAGAGAAAAAAAAAGTTCTTGTTTTCAGAAGTTACCACTATTTAGAACTTTTTGCATCATGTGCAGTAGACAAGGCAGCTTTAGTCCTCTGAACTGACATTTGTTAGCAGAGTACCTGTTTAGTGCTATAATTTAATGTATTTTTAGTTTTTCAGAAAAAAAAAAAATCATGGCTTTTAGGTTGATTTCTCTTGTAGATTGAGAAGGAGGGAAGTGGGGCAGGGAGGGAGGGAAGTTGCTTTGTTGCTAAACAGTATAGGTCAGCTAAATTTGGCCCAAAGAAACTCACGTCAGTCTCCTCTACCTATGACTCATTTCTTCCCTCTCCTGCTCATATGGTTTGTTGCCAGAGCTACACCTTGAGTTATACAAAGGACCAATTAACCTTCTTCATGGAAGAGCCAAGACTCTTGGTCCTTCCTTCATGTGGAGCTGTGATCTGCTGTGTATCTCCTAGAGGCTTCCTGCTCTTGGGGCCTTCTGGAGTGAAAGAGTTTAATAAGGAGCATTTGATGGAAAGACAAGACAATGTCAGCATCTCGTGAAGAAATAAAACAGGACCAGCCTTTAAAATATGCTTTGGGAAAGCTGCACTGCTGGGAATGTCATTTTAGCAAGGGGGCTGCAGTGGCTCCAGCTGCAGAGCAAGGGTACTGTTTTGCCTTCCACAAGTGAGAAAACACAAAATTCCATCATTCTCATTACCTTCACCAGCCCTATTTACCTGGGGACCTCTGCAAGCCTGTCACATATGTAGGGGCTTCAGAGCAAAGACTGGAATTAACTGGGCTGTTCTGGACTACATTTTGAAGCGTGGGCTGAAAATCTACCTGGAAACCTGCCCCTCATGCCCACTGCACTGGGTGGCACTGGTACAGCAGGGACAGGGATAAGCCAGGAAATGTATTTCTTTTTCAAAAGGCTTGTGAAGGCTCAGAACTGAAGTGGAACTGGAGAGCTTCAGACTTGTCAGGGTCATGCTGCTGATGTGGCTCCAGATGTTTCCTTCACTGCGTGGCTCTGCCCAGAGCTGTGTTTGCAGGGCTGCAAGGAGGTGGCAGTGTGGGATTTGAGGGCCAGCTCTGTGCAGATTTGGACAAAAGTCACCCAGGCCAGTCATGCATCCCTTTTAGCAACAGCCTGTCTTTGAATTCAGCACTGGGAAGAAGTAGGACAGAGGACCATTTGGGGATGTGTAAAAACTTCCTGGTCAGTTTTGTGACTGGGACAATCAAGTTTTTCTGTGTGTTGAGTTATGATGTTGCTTTAAGTAATTACTTAAATATTATTGCTGCTCTTTCATCACTCTGCTTGCATTGCTTTGGGCTAGTTTGCTGTTTTTCTCATTTTTACCCAGTCTTCAGAGTATTTGACTCAATCTTTCCTTCGTTATTTCTTGGTCTCTTATCAATCTAAATCTGAATGCAAACACAAATAAAAGCATCATTTTTATTCATAAGCTGAGAGTCAAAAATAAACATGCAGTTTATTTTGAATTTGAACAGAACTGTTTCAGTGCTATAGATTGCTTGAACGTAGCCTCAAAAATCCAATTTCCCTATAGAAAACAGCACTTGCCTCATCATTAAGGATGAGTTTCTGTCCATGAGTGTACCTTGTTACTAGTTTCACACTGAAATGATAAGAATATCAGGCAGAGCTACAAAATATTTATTTTTCAGCCACTCATAGATCTGCTCTAAATCTTGGTACACCTTGGTCTGGACTGTTCTGATTAACTCCTTGGAAATATTTCTTCCTTGTTACAGGACAGAGATATGATTCATAAAAAGAGGAAATCCTATCTCAAAGGGCAAGTCACCCAGCAGTTACAAACTTAGTTATATATGCATGTGCAAAGTCACATGCCACACATTTAGTGCTACTTAAATGTAATTTCAAGCACTTACATCTGTAGAACTTCTTAGCAGTAAGACCAATTATGCAGATATATAGGCAATTTCTTTTTTTATCTGTAGACTACTCTGTACAGGTGAAGCATTGAATACTGTGTTAATTTGTGCCATGCCTTGGTTAAACCAGCATACCTGAGTTTAATAGTAGCAGAAAGATGTAACACTTTTAAAACTAGAAAGCTCAGAAAAAAGGAGTGCTGATTGCTTTCCTCTTCAATTTGCCTTTCCTCTTCTTGCCTGCTGCAAGAACGAGCTCTTGGGTGGTATCAAGGGAAAAGATTAAGTAGCCATTCATTGCTGGGAATTCCATAGTTCTTGGAATACCTTAAAAATTAATCAGTTTCTTAAACTGATCCTTTTATCTAAGTGGCAGTTATAGCTAACAGAAACACAGAATGGGCTATTTGCTTCACCTGGTTTGTATGGGAGCTTCAGAGTTAAGGCCCTTTGCTCTGACATGGATATGAAACTGGTCTTGAACAGCAGGCAGCAATTTGGAGCTGCTGAGTCATGGGAGTTTCTTGTGAACTGGAGGGTCTTTGTAGAGCAGCAGTGACTCCCTGAAGTGCTCAGTGTTCCCCCAAAAAATTGAAGTTCCTCTTTTCTTCTGTGACATCCTCCTCCTCTGTCTCCTCCTTCTTTTGAAAATGGGAAAAATCAAGGTAAGGTGGTAAAAATTTGCATTTTGCTCTGAACAAAGTGGCATTTGTGTAGTCATGATGTCCTAGTGTGTCATGTAAGTCAGTCAGCCACTGCTTTGCCAACCTGCTGCTCAAGTACTGCTTGCCCTCTGAGATGCAGGTCTGCTGCAGGAGTTGTGTGCATGTATTCACTTGAACACAACTTCTCAGTTTTGCTGACATGGTGACAGTTGGGCAAGCTCAGGATGACAATTTGATTTTTTCCATGACTTTCAGAGCTTAAAAAATGCATATTTGAAGAAAGTAATGCTTTAAGGAATGAGAGAGCTGCCTGTGACATGGAGGCCCTCACTTTTATGCCAGTACAAACGTTACTACAAACCAAGATGTGAGCAGTGACTCTACACTGTTCAGTGAGGCAGATCTTATTTCTCCTGGAAGAGCTGAATAACAACAGTTGTGCAGTTCACACGAGCAGCAGGACAATCACACACGAGAGAAATCCTTCAAGGAGCTACAGGCACTTATGATCCTGCTGTTCTGCTGGAGGGCTCTGTATATTACACAATCCTCACATTCTAGAATTCCAAAAAGCATGGTTACACCTCACTATCTACTGTCTGTTTTTCAGCACATTGTACTTCATGCTAAGCTGGCTTCAGATCATCACTAAAACATAAAGACAATTCAGTCTTTTCAATTCTTAATATGAAAGGCTTAATAGTTTTGATATACTTCAGATGCTTTTGATTTTTAGAGAACACTGCATCAAATGTGGTGATACAGGTTTTATTTGAATGCATTCTAAAGTCACTTGTGTGTAAATCAAGAATTGGTTGGTAAATTAAATTGCCTAAGCCGTGCCAGCAGCATCAGAGCTGGAAATTGCAAAAAGCCTGTAATAAAGTGTTGCAGACAAGTTATCTCCTTTCTTTCATCAGTCTGTGAGCTGTAGCAGCAGCAAGCATTCAAAATCTACTTGATTTCACCACAGAGCACTCTTAAGTGCAGTTCACAAACTGTACCGTCCTTGAACCATCTGGGGTTCATAGCGTGAAACCTCTCATATTCTTCAGCTTATAAGATTGTTTTGTTACTGCTGCAGTGGCTGCCACTGTTTGCTTTGCAAGTTGCTGCTTTCAGTGCTCAGCACACACCCCTCAGCAGCTTTGGTCAAAGTGCTTACATAAACTGAAGCCTAATAGCAATAAAGGGGAGGCATCCAATCTTCCCACCTTTGAATTGTTTAGAATCATGGATAATTGTGTCTTTGGAACTTGAAGGGGGAGAACCCCTCAACAACAACAAAAAAACTGTTCTCTAAGTTCTGCTCCCTGTGCTACAAAGTTCTGAGCTAATCATGAGCACTATACAAAATTGAATTTTCTTTCCTTGTTTTTCTTAAATACTTGTCTGAAATGCCTCCTTTTATTTATTTTTCTTTTCTGAGAAGCTCATGGCATTGCTCAGTGATGCATTTTGCCTTGCAAGAAAGGGGTAGGCAGATCATTATTTGTAAGCTAGGCATCACTGAGGTCCAGCCTCTTCCCCATGACTCACTGCAGCTCCTGGCTGATGGCATGGCTCATCTACTCCTACCTACTTCCTTGGTCTCTTCAGATGCTTGCTCTTCTCCCACTTGTCCCTGGAGGCCACTTTACACAACTCTACCTGGTTTCATTCACCTTGAATCTGTTCTGCCCTCTGCTTCTGTCATGTTCCTTGTTTGGCGGATGCTTTTGCTTCACTCAGTATTTACCTAGAACTGAAGAATGCCATAACACAACACTTGTTACATCAGCTGATGGGGATGGTTCCTTGCATACTGACATCACTGCCTTTTAGATCATTCTTCCCAGCAGCAGACAGAAGCTCAGGGCACAGGATTGTAGCACAGCATAGCAGCAACGCTCCTTCCTCAGCTGAACTAGTGCTGGTTTGACTGACTAGCACAGGGAATAGTAATAGTGGGAATTGGGTGTGATAAGCTGCACAAGCATACTGTGCCTCTGACAGCACCAACAAAATTCTCAGAGGTACTGGAAGAGGTGGATCAGCATGGCTCTGTGCCTCAGCCAATCCCAGCTCCAGGGCTGCAGCTCCCCTGGGGGCTGTGACTAGATCTGTGTGTGTCCATTGCTCCCATTGCTACCTTTGACAGCCACCAAACTCAAAGCTGAGTGTAGTCTCAGGGGGACAGAGAGAGACATGTGCTTTAGCTGCAGTCACACCCTGGATGGCAGCAGGAACAAACCAGATGTGCTGAAAACAGCACGGCAGGGCTGTCACTGCTGCTGGGACTGCCTGGCAGATTAAAACAGCTTCCAAAACAGAGGGAACATGAAAGTCTGGTTTACCTGTTTGAATCTATGTTAGGCAGCTTATTTATCCTTTTCCTTTTCTTCTCCATCTTTCAAAATGCGCCCAAACTTCACCCAGCTTGATGCTTGATGACTTTTTTATCATCACCTCTAATGACCCCAAACTCATGGCCCTTTCATGCTAGCATTTCCCTATGCTCTATTTCTTCTGAGCTTGCCCTGTTCCATCTCTTTGCCTGTGTCCACAGCTGGGGTTTCACATCCCAGCATCAACTAGAGCCTGAAGACACTGCTGAGCAGATGGTGGAGCTGCTTCTTGCACAGCCCTGCTGCTGTCCTGTGGCATTTTGCTTCTGTACAAGGCAGTGGCTCCCAGCATATCAGCTGTGGAGGTGAGGACCAGACCTAGGGCAAAGTAAACCATGTTTGTTGGTTAACTTTCTGGGAAAAAAAATCCTCCCCTTGTGTTCAAGTACGTGGAAAAATTAATGTAGATACAGGCTGAGAGAGGAATAAGGACAAGGTGGGGATGGCAGGAAATTGCAGTGTTCATTAGCATATGAAGAGGGTTATATTTATACCAAATGCAAGGAAGGCAGCATGATCAGGTGGGCATTTAGGAAGTATTTACATTTGCTGTAAACCATGGCAGAGGCTTTTCCCTGGAACTGCATGTGCCTCTGATGTTCCTTTTGAAGAAACCCATATTCCTTCCTAACCACAGATGAACTCAAACATGCTTGAGAAAAGTCCAAGTCTAAAAATTCAAGAGACTTGGATCAAGCTGCTGACTTACTACCAGCTGTGTGTGCAAAACAAACCGCTTTGCTTTCATATGTTCTGAAACAAGGACTGCAGTGAAAGGAAGACGGTACCTCACAGGTTCCTTGAGACATTTTATCAGAGATCTCTGGGTAATTAGTAAAGTGCCCCTACTGATGCTACCACAATAAAGTAGTCCTCAGCTGAGGAATACCGTGATTATATTGTGAAGTGGAAACTCAGCCTCCTTGGAGGCGCTGTGAGCCTGGCAGCTGGTCATGGTGATGATGTGTCCTGTTTTGTGTACTTTTAGATATACTGCTCAGCCTGTTGTGGATCTTGAAAGCTTAGAACTAAGACTATTGATTTATAGAGTTTCTGAATTGTCACTGAAATTTTAGGGGTGTATTTAAAAAAAAAAAGAAAAAGCTTTTATTGAACGATATCTGTCTCTTTAAGTGACATTTCCTGCGGAGTGACATACTCTTCAGTGTAAGGAAGCTAAGAAGCTGATCAATATTTGTGTAAAAAGTATTTCTAGAGATCTGTTTTGCCAAACATTACATCATCCTCACTCAGAACACTTGACTATTACAACCTGTATTTCAAGCAGGACGGAATGGAAGCAAAGAAAAAGTAGCCAGAAGTCTGTACTGGAGTTACAGTGGAACTGGTCTTTCATTTGCAATTTTTAACCATTCTGTGGGTTCAATCTGAGTTAAAGGAGCTGTTTCCAGTCTACTGGCATTTTTATGTGCCAGCCACCACAGACATACAAGGCCTCAGGCTTGGAAGGCTTGTGCTTCTCTTGCATATATGCACCAAAGATAGCACACTGCTGAGTCAAAATAAGATAGTATAGGTATATTTGAAATTCACTTTATTAACTAAGATTTTCAGTCCTTGTTTATAGACATGAAAAAGAATCAGATCCAAAGAACTGTATTTAAAAGGTTGGAATCAGAAGTAATTAATGCTTAAAGTGACTCTATAACCATACACAGCCAACCTACATAAGTGCAGATCCTCAAGAGGTTTGTGATTAGTAGTTAGCCTTACTCCTGCCTAATATATTGGTACCTTGAAATACAATAAACACTGCACTGCTAAGAGTCATTTACAATGAGAAGATTTCATTGCAAAAACTGATTCTTTTCAGTCAAAGTTTTAGCACAAAATTGCATGTTTCTACTTCTAGAGGAAGGTGTCCCTGTGTCAGGCTAAATGCTGACAACCTCCCACCCCTGCTTCCTACTTCTCCTTCCACACATAGCTCCGTGACAGCAGGCCCCTGCTGCAAAGGACAGCAGGTGACATTGCAGGTCACAGCAGCTCCTTGCTCTGCAAGGGGAATTATTGCTGCCTCATGTGAGACAAATCACATTGCTCTGGACAGATTCTCAGTGAAGGAATGTGACAATCAGACTTGTATTAGTTTGCACTGTTGCTTGTGCTGCCTGGCTCAATGAATTTTATGGCTGAACAAAGCACAAGCTATCAGTGGGTCAATTTTTCAGGCTCCTGCATTCACCCCTCTCTCTGAATGGGCCTGGCTGCCCCAATCCTTGGGGATGCCTCAGATGGATCCCCATTCTCCTGGGCTGGGGAATGTACAAAGCTCACCCAAAGACTTACAGAGCTGCCTTGATAAAATGTTTGGCCCGGTGGGCTCTCAAGGACTGTCACCTGTTCTTATTTAAAAGACTTTCTTCTCCTGAAGAGCACTGTGGAATGCAAACCTCTATCACTCTGACCCTGAGAGTTTTCAACCTGGCTTCACTGTCCTGGGGGTATGCATCTTGCCCCTGTTGTCCTGTTTCTCTAACAAATTTTTTTTTCCTCTTTGCTCATTACAGAACCCCTTTCTCTTCCCTCTTTTGCAGGAGCCTTGTACCCTCTGTGCACCCCAACTCCACAGCTGGTGTGGGCTCACCCTCTAGTCCTTGAGCCAACACATCCCAGGTGATGTGGAATGGCACATGCTCAGCTGGTAGCAAAAAAGAGTGGGGAAGGAGCTGGGCACAGGAGATAGGGCAGAACACAATGAAGTATCATGTGAGAATGGCTTTTCTGTGTTACACTGCTTTCTGCAAATAACAAAAAATACCTCTTTCCTCCCAGCCTGCCATTTTCCTCTCGTTTCTTTCTTTCTTCTCCTAGCTTCAGGTTATCTCTCTTCATGACCTCTCTGAAGCCACTGTGGTTAAAACACAGGGTAATTTGTTTTTTACCTGAGTACCACACTTAGATAAGTTTAGAAAAAATCTAATTCTCTCCAGGCTGTGAGTTTACCAGCTATTTAAGATAAGGACTCCAGATAGTCTCCTTAAACTGCCAAGGATTCTGTCAGTTTGCATCCGAGGGGATGAGACAGGGAGCCTGGAGAAGTTTGGGATGGAGTGGGGCAGCTTCTGCCCTGGGTCCTGCTGGAGCTGCCCCAGCCTGGCTCGCTGCTCTGCTTGGGAGCACAGGGAGCTCTGCAACTGGCCTTGCACCTGTGGGGCTGGTGGGGACAAACCTCTGCCAGAACCAACTTCTGCACACACGAATCTTTAACAGAAAATGTCTTTAACAAACTCCTGAGAGAGCCTGATCCTTCTCTTGGTGGAGTTAATAGTGAAGCTCCTGCTTCGTTTCAGTGGGGCAGGGTCAACTTTTCCGTCTGTGCAGTACTCAGGGAGTACTGAGGTAAAGACTGGCAAGCCTGACAGCTGCAAAATTGTGGAGTTTGGAAAATGGAACTTTACGAAGGTTTATTCTCCTTACCAAAAATTCTTGGGTTTTTTTCACTACATTCTGCTCATTCTCCTGGGCTCTGCAGCCCATTATTGCAAAAGAGGCAAGACTAAAAGCAGAGGCCAAAGCATGCTCAGGAAAGTATTACAAGGATTAGACTGCATTTGTGCACACATGCTTATCCAGCAAAGATGTAAATATATATTCACTTGCATCTTCCAAGAGAGTCATTCATGACAGAAGTGTGCATACAGTTTGGGTGATTGTTTGGAATTTTTGTTAGACACCAGTCCACATATTGAGGCACTTTTTCAGGCATTACTCAGGAAAAACACAGCTTTAACATTATAGCAGTTAAATACATGAAAATCCATAATACATTGCACAGTGTTTTTCTTTCAGCACAAAAGTTACAATACTTCTGTTGTCATGAGGCTCTACAAAAGTGTATAAGTTAAGTGCTTTGAAAATCCATTCTTAGTAACTTTTGGACATGCAGCTTCATGTCCACTGTGAGAGACTTAACATCCTTTGCCTCAAAAGAAAATCAGGATTCTGTTTCCAGCCCAGAATTCATTAAACACTTGATCAAATTTCTGTTGTTTTGCATTTGCCCAGCTATTTCTTGAATTTCAGAACGTTTTTGTGTTTCTAATAACTAAGGATAGCCATTCCAAACTGAAGGAATCTAAAAAGTTTTTCTTGGACAAGAGTTGTCACTAACCAGAGTTACCAGATTCAGAGAAGGAATTTAGGCTTGTCCAATAAAGCTGAGTAAGATCATGGCCAGTGTATTTGATTATGAAAAGAAGTTCCATGAAGTACTTAAAGGGTAGTAAAAAGTTAATCTCTTACCTATCACTTTGATAATGTGTTAGTAGACAAGGTTTTACTAATTTTTAATTCATTTATTATCAAGGGCTAGAATGCTTTCTTCTTTCTTTTTGTTTCTCAACAACATACACAAAAGCAATATCCCCCAAAGCAGACTTGCACTAGGACATGAGATGGAAAACTTATAAAACCCATCTCCTTTTGCTTAAAGCAGAGAGATGTGCTGAGAAACTGGTACAGTATGACAACATTTTAAACACAGAGGAGACAAGATTTATCTGGCTGGTATACAATATAAAACAAAAATCGAACACCAATGTTACAGTGCTATATTGAAACAAACCACATTAATTAGATGCTTTGAAGTCAAGCCTATATTTTCTTCAGCTTTTTCATGAATTATTGATCCACTTTCCTCATTAAATGGAATGGCAGGCTCTTGCAGTAAATGGACAAGTGGCTACAACATTTATATAATCAAATATCCTCTGCATCTGGCAATAAAACATGTTTGTGTGTAAAAGATGCTTTCTGAATTGACATCCCTGCAAAACAGATTTACTAGAATAACCACATTCCTTTTCTTTTGTCTCTAAAGCACAGCTTGCCTTGCATCATCATGCAATCCAGTATTCTACTCTGATCGTATTAAGCAAAATATTTTCCCAGAGCCTGTATTGTGCATTGTGCAACAGAACAATTCTGCTCTACAATGAGATGTAAATAAACTGTCTCACTTACCTTATTTTCTCCATTTCTGCCGCAGAGGCCTACAAGAAATCAAATAATAGGAGCAAGTGAATGAAAGAAAACATTCACTCTGCAGATTTATGCATAGTTAAGGCTTTCCGAATGCTTCTCGGCAAGTGGCTACAGAGCGCCGGCGAGCGAGCCCCACATCTGCATCAGCCGAGGAGAAGAGCGGCGGCTGAAGGGGGGAAAGGAGCCGAGCGCAGGGGGAGCCCGGTGTGCCCACGAGCCATGGGCACCGGAATGACTCAGTTGTAGCGCTGAGGCAGAAAACGGGGAGGGGAAAAAAAGAAGAAGAAGGAAAAAAAAAAAACCAAAAAACAAAACATCAAACCAAAAAAAAAAAAAAAAAAGCACCGAGCCAGAAGCAAGCAGCAGTAAGTAACAGGTTACTGAGCCTCCTGGGTTTCCCAGGGAAAGTTGAATTGCGGTGCTACCCTCGGTGCGGTGGGCATGGCAGCGGGCTGGGCTGGCGGGGATTGACAGCGATTTCATCACACGTGAATTCCGAGCTCAATTCATCATCTTTCGCTGAGCCCGACAGATGGAAGGACACCAGCTTGCCTCCTTCGTGGGAGTTTCGAGTAATCAAATTACTTTCCTCAAGTAATACACTATCTTGACAATTAGCATCTCAATACAGGGAGGCGTCCGGTTAACCCCTTGGCTGCCGCTGCCCCGCCTGCGGCTCCCGTTACCCCCGGCCCGCGGCTCGGCTCGGCCACGGACCGAGAGGCTCTCCCCGCATCCTCACAGAGCCGGCACGGCCGTGCCTGGTCATTTAATTAACCTGCCTCGGTTCTTTTTACCCTATAGATGCTGTACATTCCTGCTTGCCTATAACACGGAGACTCATTAATTTCTCCAGCATTACTTGTTAGCATAGTCTTGTTAACCCCTTTGGTTTCTTTTTTTGTCATTATCTCGTGCAGATCCTGAATAGCTGCTCCCATTTCATTTTAGCACAGCACTGGCACAGAATGTCATCAATTCTCCCAATCCAGCTTTTTGTAACTAAGGAATGAGCACTCAGAGCAATCCTGCAATCTCTAGAGCCAGATAAATCCCAGCATCACAGAATCTCTTATTTATACTGAAAGCATTGGCCATTAATCATGAGCACTTTAAACCTTATTGATTAATGGCTAACAATCATATTTGAGTATGAAATAAATTAAAGATTAAAAATAGAGAGTGTAAATTTAATCAGTTCACCAGCAGGAAATTTGTCAAACTGCCTAATAAAACATCCCAAATGACAAATTGTTGGTTCTTCATTGGGTCACTTGTCTTCCCTCTTTCTCATTTACTTTTGATTTGCCCATTAGAGAAGTTGTCAGTCAGGTTGGTGTTTGCGCGGCAATTTCTGATGTCAAACACTAAGGATTTTAGCTATCCACTATGACTTGGTAGGCAGGAAGCCAGCTGCAGGAAAAACCCTCCTCAGTTTCTCAGTAACTTATGTAATGCTTGTTTACATGGTCCTTGCTGTGTGAACATGTATTACACACCTGCTGCGTTGGAACCACAAGGTTGTGTGTGGAATCTTGGGATTGAAAATGGAACCTAAGGACCCATAACTGCTCTCTCTAATTTGTGTCTGTCCATTGAATCCTGCATATTCTGTGGTACACAGGAAATAGACTCAACATTGCTGATCGGAATATGAACCACAGAGGCTTTCTCCCTGGGCATGAGAATCTACTGGCAGACCCACGGGCTGGCCAGCTTGGCTCTCCAGACATGAACTCTCCAACACTGCCCTGCTCATCGTGTTCCTTTATTTTTTGGGGAGATGACGGTTCTTTCACATGGCTACTCACTATTTCTATGCCTTGAACTCTGGGAGTTGCTGTGAAGACGGGGCACTTAGAATAACTGATTTCAGAGCTTCTGTCTTGGCAATATCTGCAGACATCAAGGGAAGATACCTGGCCTTGCTTTTGCCGAGTGTTTTGAATAATGCTGCACTCCTGGGGTCAGTGTGGGGGTTGCTTTGTGTGATTAAATCAAAGTATTGAGAAGAGGAGCTGCAGACTAATGTTTTGGTGATACTCATCTGTGAATGCAAGTGAGTCATTGGCTGCCAATCCTGACAGGAAATTAGCAGGGAGAAAGAAGCACAGCAAATGCCTAACGCCAATTCAAACAAGAAAACTAAAACAAGTTGAAACTACTTTTCTTTTTTTTATTTTTTCCTGGTAAGGCTGGGCTTTTTACCTCCTCACAGTGAAAGCTCTTTGTTCCATGTAATGGAACATGGCCATTTTTCCTTTGGACCATTAAGGATGTTCTACTCTGTCTTTCCCTGGCAGGTTGTGCAGTAAAGGGATTTCTCCCCTCTGATGTGGAAACTTTGGGGTCAGATCAATCCTCCCCAAGGAGGATGCTCTGCCCCAGGTCAGGAGCCTCTCTGGGCTGCAGCACTGTGATGCTCCATTGCATCTTTTGATAGGGATAGACTTCCAGTAAATAAATAGGAGCACAGGATGGGACAAGAGCCTGGATGTTCTCCAGCAGATCGCCCTAGCCTTCAGCCTAGGGAGTCAAATGAGTGTAACAGATAGGAGAAGTGGTGAAAACAAAGACAGGAGCATCTGTAGAAACACAGCTTTCATCACAAGCAGTTTATTTTCTCAGACAGCTGTGTCCCTTAGAAAAGTAATTTTTTATCCCCGTTTTTCCTTTTTCTTCTTCCATTTCCTCCTCTTCTCCACATTTAATTTTTTTCTTTTTTTTTCTTTTTTCTCCCCCCAAAAGCCTTAACAACTCACAACAATTTAAAAAGTCTGTTTTCTGAAAAATCTCTGTAATTACAAGGTGACATTTTTACTAAGGCAAAATTGCTTCTCCTAGCCAGATCCCTGCCATTGATTTAGCTTGTGGAAGTTTAGAGGTTGCATCATCCTCCCACTGCTGTCTATGAAGGCTCCTATCTGAAACATCTTACTGGATTGATCCAAAAATGTAGTCTAAACAGCTCTGAATTGGCCACTTTGAGGGCAAATCTTGTCCTTAAAGTCTTATGGGACCTATTTCAGGCAGATAGACTGAAGTAAAGGCTGGTGCAAGAATGTCCTTAATGGTAAGTCATCCATAAGTTGTTGTTGCTAGTGTGTTGATTCATTTCAAGTGATTCTTGATGTCTAAACTGAGCAGTGATTGAAGCTGTGTGATTTTTTTAATCAAATATTTTAAATTAAGATCAGTAATTACCTTTAATTATAAAAATATCAGATGTGATTTATTTACATGGGATTTTTTTACAATATCTGTGCAGTATGACTGAAGAATTTATTTAATTGGTCTAAAAATAATTTTTGATTTTAATAAAAAGTTTGGTCTGAGTAACTCAATAGGCTACATTTCTATATACAGTCTCTTTACTTAAAATACTGAGGTTTGAAGATTTTAATTTTTACAGATATAGTGTGGCATCTATCCCTGGACACACTTTTGGGCAATAATATTGATAGAAACCCGATTTTCCAAACATTCTAAGTGTTTGAAGGAAGCAAATGTGATGCATCAAACAACTACCAAGACTCACCTTTTTTGGAAGTGTTAAACATTTAAAAGTAAGTTTTGGAGCAGATATTGAAATAGAAGTCAGTTACCTTTCTTTTTAAAAAAAAAAATTATTTTTTTAAATATAATCCCCCACCCCTCACTTATTCTAGATTGCAAGTTGACATTCTTTGATATTCTTTGAGAACAAAGTCATTTGAATGAAAGCATGGATGCTGTTAATGGAAACCCCAGGAAATTTAACTGAGCTATTTTCCCTCTTTAGAATGTGGTTATTGCTGTTTAGACAGCATGACAATCTCTGGGTTGTTTTCAAGTTAGCAGAATGAATGAAGGATACTATGATCCCCTGATTTTTTATCTTTCCATGTTTCATTAATGAGTCAAACAAGCTCAAGATAATGGCAGAATATTCTTAGTCATTGACATACATAAAACTTAGTGTAGTGATCCACTTATTTGGGGTTTTTATATAATCAGCATCTATGGTACTGATTATTGAACCTCAATATTTTTTAGTGAAAAAGTCATGCTGATGGCTCATTCCATTCAGTTCACATTGGGTTTATGCTTTATTTCCTTTATGATCCCTTTTTGAGGGATAAGCGATCATGGGATTTCAGATCCTTCAGATGTCTAAAGGAGTTTCCTTCCTCTAAGATCTTGAGGTTAATTTTCATCCTTCTGCATCTGCCCAATGTACGTGTAAAAAGAAGGAAATATCCTGGAGGTGAATTTTTAATTTTGCTTATTATCTTTTGTTTTCTTGGGAAAAGCTTTTTATTTTTGAGGGAGGGACAGGACCCAGGGTCTGGCTCAGTGCTCACCAAGTCCTCCCACTGTGTTCAGGGGCTTTGGAGTTGCATGTTGGCTTGTTGCTACCAGAGGTACCAGAAAAGAAAGTGCAGCAGGAAGTTACTGCCACTCATTTATTCTTGCTGTTTACTCAGACTTGTTTATTATTGTGGAAGTTACTTTTATTTCTTTGTTGAGGAAAGCTGTAAATGAGAGCTCATTAACAACAAAAGTTGTCTGGATTTCCAGCACATTTGTAAACTGTCACATGTTTTCAATCCAACTATATTACTTCAACATTCTTTTCTGCTCCCTGTTGTACTAAGGTTTTATTGATAAACACTGCTGTGGTCCTTTTTCCTTTCTTTTCCTACAGAGGAAAAGAGTTAAAGATTTGATTTAATGAAAATTACAGACTACATAATTTGATATAGATCAATCTTTAATTAGATGTAAATCAATTTTTAGAGATTTCTTTATTGTCTTTAGAGTACCACTCAGGCAATGCCTGAAGAAAGAGTAAAATTTAATCTATAGAAACTGTAAAAGAGCTGGAGGAAGTGTCCATTTGCATTTGATTGTATTGAATGTATCTGATAGATGTTTACAAAAGAAGGATCATCCTTTTGTAAAACTCTTGCCTGAAATTTTCATGGAGGCACATAGAAAATTGAGCCCAAGTCTCCACAGTTGCCACTGTAATAGATATTTTGCTCAGAAAGCATGTGCTCCACACCATGGGCCATAAAACACCTCCACTATGCTCATCCGAAGGTATTTCATGTATGAAAGGTGAAGAGGTTTAACACTGAGGGAAGAAGGCAGAAGCTGCCAAGGATAACAGCCTTTGTCCTTTCCATGCTATTGAACTTGTTGGAGCCACTGAAATGAAAAACATTTTCTCTTGGGAAGAGGAACGTCACACATATTAGAAAGAATTGGAGGGTTCCATTAAGCGGTGGAGGGTTTTCATGTTGGACACAAGGAAAAGCATTTGTCAAACAGTTTAGGCTTACCAACCACAAGTAAGACATAACAAATCTCTCCACACCCCCAAGAGCAGCATTGCACTTTCCCAGGATTCCCTCTCTAATTGGGACCAAATTCTGGTGTTTCTTGGGGTGAACGAAGAAATTCTCCACAGTAACGTTAAGTTACAAATGAAAACTCAGATATTTGGGACAAACTGCAAACACCAAAAATATGACTATGAACAAATGGACCTAACTCAGAAAACAAAAAGATAAATTGTCTTTTTAATTCTTAGAGCAGATGATTAAGTTCAACACCTGGAATTTTTACACTGCACTAGAACACCAGTACTCTGTCATGCAATGTCCATAGGGCTGCTGGGATCCATCTTGAAATAGTTAGATTTTTTTTTACCCTGGTTTTTTTTTGAACACTATTAAATTGATTGAAATTGAAGGGTGATTTTAACCATGCTAAATTTTGTATGACCAGTTCCCTCTTTGATCTTGTACCAATTTTATGTTTAAAGCTTATTACTCCCACCCTGTTTTTACATTCCCATCCACATTTATGTAGAGATGTTTTATCTGAAAAGGAAAAGAAGATGTGATTCTCTGACTGTTGTCAGAAGACTGTACTCCTTTCCCTCAGACATTTCAGTGTTCCTTCTCTGGATCTGTTCCAAATTACCTTAAATCTGATTTGAAAATGAGTGATCAGAATATACATTATGTACAAAGCACCTTGGCAGTACCTTGTATGGTAGATGCATGCTCCAGTGACTCTAAAGAAAATATATCTGCAGTGCATCTCAGGCTTGTCTCAGATTTCTTGTGGTTCTCTCTCACTTGAGGCTCACAGCTGTTTTACAGTCTAACACACCTGGATCTTTGTTTCTCTGCTGCTGCCAAATGATGAGCTCCAAAAAATATTGATGTGGATATGTTGTGTTGAAATTCCATTATTCTGCTTATAAATAAACCAGTTCTTATGTGAGCTTCCTAATTGTTGCCAATACCTCAAAATGCCTTTATTATTTAGGCAAACCTGTTTATTGGCTCAAAGTCACTAACAGTTATTTGCAACAAAATGTGTCTAAAATCTTCTTTGAAAGTTCCAATAATCCCTTTCCAACATGACAGTCTTCCATTTTAACATTTACATAGGCTTTTCACTCAGATTAATCATCTTGAATTACTCTCTATTTTATAACTTTTAGACAGTAATTCTCAACTGAGCACTTTATGAGCTACTTTGTGCAGATCTAGATAGATCATGACTTGTTCCCTGAGTGTGAAATTGCTTCTCTTAACAAAAAGTTACTTTTGCAAGAATTGTCATGTTTTGTGCCACCTCTCTTCATCCTTGATTGCTCAAGTTGCTTGACCATGAAGCCTTCGTTTTGCTTCATGTTACATTTTCTCATCACCATTTAGGATATATTTGTACCATTGCACACAGAGAAAAGCTTTGCTTCTGAGCTTGCCTATTCATGTGTCAGTTGAGATTTTGGATTGGGGATTACTGCAGGATTCCTGACATCAGCAGAGTGAATAGTAGTAGTTTGCCTTAATTACGATGGTTTCTGTTAAACCTTCCTCATCCTTCCTCAGATATCCTCCAAATATTCCCTGTTCACTATCATTCATACTGAAAGATGAGGCAGAGAATCTCCTTAATAACTGGACAAGATCTAAGTTATTCTGAACTTCTTTCTGACCTTCAACATACACTAGGTCTTCCTTTTTATTGTTTTGTTTTTCTGTCTGTATACCTGATGACCTTTTCAACACTAGTGTTCTAAAAATCATTAGCAAGGTCTAATCTCACTGAATTTTGGCTGAAACAGCTGGGCAATAACCATAACAGAAATAAGATAAAAAGAAATATTGGGAATTTTTCTCACAACAGGCATTTAAATTCTCCATGACACATCCTGCATGCGTGAACATGTATCAAATAGCAACATATTAAATTGAAACTGTAACCTACAGACTTCTCTTTTGCATGGTTGGGAAAACATAGCATCCTCAAGCTGTTTAATTTCCTAATATTTTAGAATCTTTATTTAGCTTCCTTAGTTTCTTTTTCGCTCTGTAAAATCTCAAAACCACATTCCCAGCAGGGGTAAATTAGCAGAGTCCCACTGAAGTGAAGTCTTGCTGATTTATATCACTAGAGGTTCTGCTTTTAAATGGTTGTTTCAAAGAGTCAAACTGATTTCTGTCATACCCAGTACCCCCAAGTAGCGCGAATGCTGTAGTTTCTCTCAAAAAATGGTCCCAAAAGAAGCTACACCTCTTCTCCATGTCTCTGGGCAAACCATCTAGTGAAACCTGAACAAAAGACCATTGAAAACAGTGGGCTTCCTGCCTTAAAATGATAGTCCAGACTCCACTTAAATTATTCAGTATATTTTTGCTCAGTCTGATTATTTGAACCTGTGCATGTAATTACTGTGATTAAATGCTTGGTTTTTGTGAAAACAGTCCTTGTGGTCATCAGCAGAGATGAGGATCCATAGTGCTAGGAGCTGTACAAACTCTTCAAATGAAAAGGAAATGTTCCATGACCTGACCAGCTAAAGCAGGGACAGAGTGCAGTGCTGTTGTTTCCTTCATGGTGCAGCCACACAGCAGCACTTGTGACCATGGATTGATGAACTGTTTTCTTTAGAGTTGCTCATCATCCAATGATGCAGTAACATTACAAAAGGTCAAAATAGTGAGGTGAAGCCACACTGCTTGCCCAACCAATGCTCTGTACACTTAGTCCCATCCAGTGTGACCCCACCAGCGACAGTGTAGCTGTAAACACTGTATGTGAGACTGAGGAGACAGAGTAAAATGCAATCTAGTTGACTAGAGGGACTCTATGTCTCCTAAACTGATACATAACACTGCTAACTGCACGTTGCCAGCACACATATGTGGCTGTCTGTAACACAGACTGTGGCAGCTGCCATTGCACACGTGATATTAAAGCACTTAGCTGCAGCAGTTGCCATTTTAAAAGCTCCTGTTTGTCAATAGATAATAAAAAGTGGTGTCTGAGACAGTCAGGAGTAGCTGCAATGTGCTGGTGCACTGACTCCTGACTGGGTAGGCATCGATTTGTACTGGGTGGGACCAAAGCTTGGCTCACCATGACCCAGGCTGGCACAGGAATTCTGACATAGCTGCTCCTATGAACTTCTCTGTTTGCATCTTTGTAGCTCTACATATGTCCCTGCATAGTGAGGATGTTTTGTTCATGAATGTTGAAGATGGGAAGTGGGAGCAAGAGATGGAGTGGGAGCAGAACTGCAGAATTCATACATCCTACACTTACAGAACTTTGTTTGTTACAAAACATGCATTTTAGGCTCTAAATGCATCCATACCTGTCTAGGTGGTAAAAGCAATCATATGGGGACCTGTTAAACACAACTTCACCTTTAAGTTTTG
Source organism: Fringilla coelebs (assembly GCF_963513975.1). Classification (NCBI taxonomy): domain Eukaryota; kingdom Metazoa; phylum Chordata; class Aves; order Passeriformes; family Fringillidae; genus Fringilla; species Fringilla coelebs. Next base: position 11,920,278 of record NC_140034.1, on the reverse strand, counting down.
TTGTTGTCCCATGTTCAGAACCACTCCTAAAGGAAAGGTTCAGAGGAGGGCAACCAGAGTCCTAAGAAGCCAAAAAACTTCATAGCAAAACCAAGATTGCAATGAATAAAGATATTTGTCTTTCAAACAGGGAAAAGATGGCTGTAGAGAATGGAAATCTACCATTTTTCATGTTCCGTGTGGATTGAATAGGGAATAATGGATTCAAAGTGAAGACAAAAAATGTAGAGAAAGTGTTAGAGGTATTATTTTAATCACAGAGAGGTGTGCTAAGGAGATTTCCCATAATAGCTGTGGCAAGTGCCGTAAAGACTGGAAGGATTTACATACAACTTTGCTTTCTTGGGGCAGGAGGACAGACTAGACACCTTTTATGGCTTCCTGACTCGTCTGAGTCCATGAACTAAGGCCAGTATAATTCAGTGCAAATTTTTCTTACAACAAATGGAGCTTTCTCTCTGCTTTACTGCCTTCAACATGAGTCAGTTCCCAAGGCACCGCTGCTTCCCTGGGACCTGTACACTGGGGACTTGAGCAGGTCTCCTAAAAGTAGGACGCTTGTGTTCATGACTTTTGTCACTTGTGAGCTTGTCTATGGACAGGCAAGAGTGAACTAAACAAGGTGCACCAATATACCCAGGCAATATCACAGATATTTCCTTCAAAAGAAAGGCAAACTTCAAAGCTTTCACTTCTCCTGTCACAACACTGGTGGAAAACAGTATCTGTTTATTGATTCACCTTATTTTTCATCCTACTTCCAACCAACAGGAGTGGGGCTTCAAAGTCATACCAGTGGTGCTACCTCTATTTCTGGAACAACAGTAATTCCAGGGAATAAAAAGCCATGGACTGTGATGGATCACTTGGATTTTTGCCTGTAATTGTTTAAGAAAACTTTACTTAAGCAATAAAAGAATGAGGCCAGAGAATAATGCTAAGGAGAACTTTGATCTTCCTCCTTCAAACCAGCCTCTTCACCAAAGGAATAGGAACTTCCCAAAAGATAAAAAAAATCTCCCCAAAGCCAGAGCAGACTAGAAGAGAATTAGGATGTTACTCAAATGAAATGAACTTGTTCTAGTCATAACTTTGACTTATGTGCCAGGAAAGTATAAATATGGGGAAACAAAAAGATCATATTCCTAGAAGTGCTGTTGGTTGATGCTGCTTTTCTTTTTATGTCAGTGCAAAACCTGCTTTGCACATTCATGCCCTCAGTTGTGTTAGGTACATGCAAATTATGCATCTGTAACACAGGCACATCTCAGTCATTCTCTGTTAAATTGTAGTGTCTTCTGCTATCCACATGGAGGTCAAGAGATGAAGATGGGTCATCACATATTCCTAATATATATCTATATTATAGGTGTATGTATTTATATGGATAACTCACTTAGAGCCTTAGGATGGTGAATATCAATTACCATCAAATTAATCTTCTAGATAAGATTGGGCTCAGACAATCACCTGTTTTAAAGAAAGCTCGGGTTCCTTAAGGGAGTTCCAAGGCCATGCAGTGTCAGTTAAAAGGCAGAAGAGACTTGAACTTTATTCTCCCAGGTTTTTAGCTAATTTACTAACTACTTCATCTGTCTATTGACTACTTTCTAGGCAGGGTTTGAAAGTAAGAAAACTCCTTTTGCCAGCTTCCCTCTGCACTCCTGCATGAGCCATCCAGGTTCTCACTCCAATATTGTCTAGGAAATATTTCCTAAGCTCTAGTGATTTTTGTTTCTGCAAAGCCACACTGTTACTGGTGTGTGTCAGCATTGCTGAATCCACTGGTGTCACCATAATAATTTGAAGTATAATATAAGGTGACTTTTATGCTGGACTTGGATGGTGTCTTAATTGCTACAGGGTCATCAGAGGTCTTTTTATTTTCACTTCACTGTGCATTAGCATTCTTCTCAGGGGTTCTTTTCTGGGAGTTTAAAGTCTGTTCTTACTCCTACACAAAACGTGGAATTGCTAGGCTTTACTGTGGAGACATTAAATCAGACTCTGGAGATTCCTTTGTCAAAAAGGAAGCTGTATTGTTAAAATTACATCTGGCTTTTGCACGTGTCACATTTCACAGAAGCATTGAGCTTGTATTATCTAGTGGCTTTGCCTGCAGTCTTTCTTCACACAGTGCTATTTTTAGATTTTCATACTGTTGGAATTCAATAGTCTAGTTGTCAAGGCAAGCACAAGAAGATAGTTAAGGTTGAATTTGTCAATGATTCAGCCATGTTCGTTGCTACTATTACTATATAATCTTACCAGAGTGGGGGACAAATACCACATTTAGGACATGTAATTGCATGGAACTGTCAGGTTTTAGATTGAAATTATAAAGTGCTTAAATATAATTACAATCCGGGTTTGAATCATTACAGGGTAAGTAGAAGATTATCAGAAGATTCTGGGGGAAGCTGTAGATTTTTTCTGAAAGGAATGACTGTCAACCACACTGTGACTTCAGCTAATATTTTACCCCTTGTCCTCTCTCCTGCCCCTTTGTCCCCATGGGCACTTTCTTTCAGATACTCTTTGTACTCTCCTTTGAAGGAGAAAAGAGTTTGGCCATGGTGCTAGATGAGCACAGTGAAGGATCAGATCAGAACATTGCTCTGTCCTGGTGCATGAGGAGAAAAAAAGGCATTTGCAGTTAAATAGAATCAGGATTAAAATCCATAAAAAGGCTGGCTCCAGTCACCTACAGATTGGGGTTTACTATTGTGATGTTACACAGAATAACTGAAAAGCCATGAATGAGAAAATAGACATTATTCTTCATAGGTGACTGCCTTTGTAGCATACACCTATTCAAATTGTGCTAAAGGCAGTGATCCAGCAGAGCAGAAAGCTGATACAGAGATCTGATCACGTGTTGTTTCATTGAAAATAGCATGCTCTTGTGCCTGGCAGAGCTCCTGGGTCATAAAGAATACAAAATTTTAAAGATCACCAGATTACAGACTTCAGTGATTTCTGAGATCCAGTGATCCTGAGATTACTATATCCTCTCAGTGACTGCAATAAATGACTCTGATTTAGCAGATATGGGATATTTCCTTTAATTTAGTTAAGATTAAGAGATGGAGTCAATGTGAAAACTCCACTGTGGCACCCCTTCCTCTGCCTGCACCTGTTCTGAGATGTTGGGGTGCCAGGGAGACCAATGCACTTCTGTGGCTGTAGCTGTACCCTGGCAGGTGCCAGAGGGGCAGGGGGTGAAGGATGTGGTCTGAGGTTGCTCAGGGTGCAGATTGTCTGCCTGCAAGGCAATGGAAATGGTAGGGCTGGGGGTGGCCAAACTCTCCCTCTGAACTGACTTAAATGAGTTCAGCTCTTCCTATGCTGGCAGAAACTTGTCACCACACTGAAAACAAGTTTCTAGAGATCAGACACCCAGGGTACTATTGATCAAAAAAGGATTTAAGGGGGCCATATTATAGATGCAAGATAAATACCTACTTGGAGAAATCCTAGGACTCTTAAATTTTCCTGTTGTACAAACTTTACGTTAAATAACAATTTTTAAACAATAAGCCATAAACTTCAGTTGTTTGAGTGCTGTCTGGCAGGAAAACCCTGATTATTGCCAGTTTGCTCTTTGCAGTGTGGAAGATTTGCAGGATGAAACAGCAGTCTCCTAGCAACCACAGATCCTCTAAAAATCTTCTCTTTGATAGTTCTTAAAATATGTTAATGCCACTAGATATTGCAAAATAAAACATTGGGATCCACACCTAATGAAAGAAAGAATTTTGGTTTATATCTTCAGTCCAGAATAACAATGCACTAGTCAGCAACAGTTCTGACAGTGACTCAACCCAGTTTGGGTTGCTAACCATTTTTGTTTTGTTTAATTAAATCTGCATGACTAAATCCCAGTAGTGCAAATGCTTATACTAATAATTGTGTATGTGAGTAGCCCCAGTGAACTTCATGTGACTATTTATGTGTTTAATTACTTGCTGGACTGAAGATTTACTGTCTGAATTTTAGTGGGCAATATTTTAAAGGACTGTTCCTCTCTCTTCCCCTGGTTATCTAAAAGCATCTTATTAGGAGATTATTCTCTGACAATTTTTTATGCACATGCTGAGAAATAGAGAATTTAAATCTTGAAAGCAAAGTTCAAAGCTCACATTCTTGTGGGAGATTTTGATTCAGCAATTATCTTGTCCTCAGAGCATCTACAGAGTGCCTCACCCCTCCAAAGTGCAGTAAATCTTTCAGGGTGAGGCCCTGGGAGCAGGAAAGAAATTAAAAAGGAGCAAGCATGTTAATCAATTCAAATGCCTGCTATGAGGGACAGCTGGAGTGGTGTGCCAACAGACATCAAAAGGGCTACACAGATGCAAGCCAGCCCAGGATGCAAGACTCTGCATTTAATGTAGAATCCCAAAGGATTTATTCATGTTGCTGCATTGCTATTTTTAATGAATGAAGCAGGAAGAACCATAGTGCCAGGCAGAACTTATTGTAAGGGAGTGAAATTCCTATTTCTGAAAAATAAGGAGGAGAGTTCACAAATGGTTTTTTGTCCCCCCTCAGCCATGCCTTTCTGAAGAGACAAAAGAATTAAACAAAAGAACTGCATGAAATAGCTTCTCAGGAATCTCAGAATTAACAAAAATTTATCTTCCCATATGGAGCTGAGCTATAAAGAACACATGCATGCTAAGTCTCTGTAGGGCAGTGGAGAGAGATAGACAATTTCTCATCCATTTCTACTGATTATTGCTTAAGTGCCAAAGAATCTCATTAGTTTTGTCTTTATTATGTTCATTAGAGGCTTCATAGAGATGAAATAGGCAAAGGACAACTGACCATTTGTGGTCACAATATCTGCTTGGCTTATTTTAGAGTGAAAAAAGAGGTGATAGAACAGAAGTGAAGCATTTGAGAGGCAGTGTCGTGTCTGTCTCCTCCAGAGCAGCCCTGCCTGAGCTCTTGAGTGCAAGAAGAAGGGAACTTCCCTTCTGTTTAAAGCATTTCTATTTGTAGCATACTAAAAAGAGTTGCCTTTAATTTCTATGCATGTAGTCAGTAAGTAAAGCTGCAGCAAAGTGGATTGGGATTCTCCAGGTAATGAATTTATCTGTAACTGAGGACTATGGCCTTCTTTTGAGTAGTTGTAAGCAGGTATTTCTAGATGTTCCATATTTCTAAAACTGCTAAGAAATATTGCAGATGTCTGATTGCGCCCTTGTATGGAGCTCTGACATTCAGAACCTTTTTAGAAGTTACTGCAAAGGCAAGGAAACTTCTTTCTGTGAGTTCACTGGTGTGTGCTGTCTACAGATACAGCCACCCAGATGATTACTGCAATGGTCCCAAAGAAAAGCTTTTTACAAACTTTATTTATTTATAAGTGAGATTATAAGCAAAAAATGAAGATTTCAAACAGGCCTAAAATAGTTAGACAATGTATTGTTATTTTTATCTTACTCCTCCTCTATTTTTATCCTACCCCTGAACTAGCAAAAATGATGATGGAGTTTCATGTCTGTAAAGAAACACCTTTTTTCTCTACTCAACAAGAGTTTGTTTCTTTATGCCGGCATCACTGTTTAGCACCATAGTACAGCTTGTCCCCAAGTTTGAATTCTTGTTATAAGGGAGACAGATTAGGCAAACTGTACTCTTTTGTGACCCCATATTATTTCTGAGCCACAGACCATATGTCAAGCAGTGCTATTGACCAAGGTCAGTCAGCCACCTATTCACATCCCAGGTGCTGCTGTTGAGATTATAAAAAGGGACTGAAATGTAAGGAGAGCCTATCAAAAGTCTATAGAGAGAAGAAGAATGGAGAGGTATCAAATAATGACAGTGTACACCTGCAAACTTATGTTGCACTAAATAAATTTGTAAGAGGATTATTATTGCTTTGAAAATGTGTCTTCCAGTGCTTTGCTAGGCTAATGGTGTTCTGGTGAATATCTGACAAAGAGTTGGGGAGCAGAGGTTTTCGCTTTTCCCAACCTGCAGAGACATTACAGAACTGTTCTCTGTCTCAGGAGGTCAACAGAAAGTCACCAAATACTGAGTGCTGGTTGAAGAAATGTTTTCAATATGGGCCAGGGAAGGTTCTCCCTTACTAAGTGTCAATGGAAGAGACTGAGCAGAGCCACATCAAAGTGACTTCAGCCACAGTGTCCCTCTTAACTATTTAAAAAATAACTCTGGATAGATAAAAATGGAAAAAGAGTGGGACTTGAGAGGATTTTGCTCCACTGGCAGCAGAACTGCTGTTTTGAGGGTGGGTTTTCTTTAGCTGTCATTATTTCAAAGGGGCTGGGCAGATTTTGAACTCCCATCACTGTTATAGGAGAATGGCAGGTTTGGGCATCAGAAGGACAAATGCTTAGGGATGAACAAGAACAGTCACTTGCAAAGACTCAAGGATATTGCACAGGCTTGGAGAAACAAACATCTAAACGTGACCCTAATAAATTAATGAACAGTGCTTTATAAATAGTGTCACCACATGCTGGCTTTCCAGTCAAGGTTAAATGAAGACAAAGTGACTTTTAAGAAGTCAGCTGAAAAGGGAGATTGTGATTCAAGCAGCAAAGAAACCTTGTTAGAAACCTTGATTCAATTCCTTCATCTACTTCAGATTTCCTTTCCAGTAAGATTCTCCAACCCTACTATCACCAAGATAAATCATTGCACTCACATGTGGAGGTTTAGGGTCTAAGTCTCCATCTATCCTACAATTTACAGTTTACCAGCATCACAAATATCACTGTTTCTTCCTGTATAATTGTGTAACAATCATACAGTGACAATTGCAATCATAATTTTGTTTCAGTTAGGAAAGCTGTATTATTACTGCACTGATTACATGAAAAAGACAAGGATAATACAACTAATAAAGATTCAACTAGTTAAGCTCTATAAACTGAAATATATTTTGTATCTGTCAAAGGTTTTATTTTGCATTTAAATTGATTTTTTGTATCAAAGAGTGAAGATGTTGCCGTGGTTCACGACTTCATCTAGCTTCACAAATCTTGCTTTTCACTTCATTCTTTGAGTGACAATGGGACCATCCAGGAGATGGATTTGTGTCTTAGTGTCTCTGCATTGATACAAGCAAAACAAAGATTGTAAACAAAGCTTCACAATATCACAAACAGGGAGAGAGAGAAAAAGAACCAAGGACTGTGAAATCTTCAGAAGCAAAAGGAGATGGACTCAGTTAAAAAAACACCCCACAGGCAGTGTTGTATCTATAAAACACTTATGCCTGACTATGGCAAGGAAATGGGGCATTAAATTAGGTATAAATGAAAGTGAAGGCACATTTATGTTGGTAGTGGTCTTTGGTGTTAAAATACTGTTGTGAATATAAAGCTGTAAAAGACTAGCCCTCGTCCAGAAATAAACAAAGGGAGCCTATGCATCTGCCAAATGCTTTGTAGTGAAGTAGAAGGAATTTTAGGGCTGAGAATCTGCCTGAGACATTAATCAGGGATAGGCAGATCGATAAACAGTAAAGCATATGAGCACCTACAAGATATGTAGGGGCAAATAGCTTTCTGAGTGGCCAAAACAGAAAAAGTCACAGGGAGAACTTCAGAGTAGAGAATTATCATCTTATACAGTTGGACATTTCTTCTTCAAACAGTGAAGTCATGAGAAACTCAAGTAAGAGAACCAGAGAAAGGATTATCCCCAGTGTGGCAGAATACAGAATCCATTTAACAAAAAAATTATGTGAAGCATAAAATAAAAGGGAGTGAGATAATTAACTAAAATAGGGAAGAGTTAAAAAGAAACATATCTAGGAGCAAATGGAAAAGATAAGGCTTAGCAGACAAAATTTTGGTATATAATATTATGATGTTTTTGAAGTAAACTTACCAAGAGACTTTTTCACAAACACTGTAGGAAAATGTCAGAGCCAACCAAAGAAAACCCTTCTTATGATATCTTTTACAACTGGGAAAGGATCTAAATTTACAGGCTGAAATTCTGGCTCCATTGATCTACTGTGTGATTTTTGCTGTTTGATGCAACTGTTTCCAGAATTCCCTCCAACAGGCATATTCCTCTAGGATAGAGAATTCACTTTTACTTCCAGTTTGGTATTAGTATTTATCAGTGAGAAGATGACATCATGCTTCTCTCTCTTAGACCAAAGGGAATAGCAGGGATTTGCCTGTAAGCCCTGTACTTCAGACATCACTAGGAAAGGGCTGCTGGGATCATCTCCTCTTTAAGGCTGCAGCGAGGCCGGTCTAGCGTGCTGGCTATGACTACAAAGCCAAATGAACCCTCTGAAAGAAATATTTCGTGTTGCCAGGTCATTCTTTCAAAAAGAAAAGCTGCTTTTTTTCCTCTTTAGAGCAATAACTGACACACATGAAATGAGCTAGTCAAGTTTTATAGGGAGAAGTCATACTTTTTATTGCACCAGTTGGTACATTTCTGAAAAGCAAAGAGAAAAGCCATGACATCATTGAAACTTTATTTGGGAGAAACAAAGGTTTAAACACAGTCTTCATTGCTGTTGCTTTTTTTCCCCAGGTGTATCACTTGGCCAATAGAATTTCTCTTGTTCTGCAGGCATTGTCTGGTTATATTCTTATCTTATGAAAGCTAGACTAACTCTGCAAAAAGATGTGGCATGGATTTATATCCTTCCGTATTTTTCTACCACTGTATACAGGTGAATTTAGCTTGGTGATGACCTAAACACTCCCCTCCTTCCTAGTTTTCCACATCAATGATCTCCAGAGTTGCGCTTCAGAATTCAGTGTTCCTGGTATTGTGGCATCTAAACTAGAAGTCCTACCCCTAATATTTCACAGGAAAATGAATGAAGTGACATAGTGAGTGATTGGGGAAGAATTCATAAGTAGGAACTAACTTTCAAATTCCTGCCAGGTAGAATTTGGATTATGCCTTGCTGCCTGGGGATTTATATACCTTCAGATGAATGTCTAACTTCACTCTGATTCCTATTGATCTTTTCACACCTTCAGGTTGTTTTGTGACAATAAGCTCCACATGCAACTTACTCTATTTAAAAACCACTTTTGATCAGTTTTGATCTTATTGCCTTTCCGTGTCATTTAAGTGTTTCATTCTTGCATTATGAAAGCAGAAAATGGAGCACCTGACAATCATTTTTCTACCCATGGCTTTGTATATGTTTCTCCTGAAGATAATGTGTTCTTTTTGCTGTCTCTCCCTAAAGGAGTCTTTTAACTTTTAGTTCATCTTTCTTAGGAGCTTTCTTTCTGCTTGTTTTTGGCAAGGTGATGATCAGAATTCTTTTCTGTACTCTAGACCACAGTTATGTGGTCAGAAAAATTAATTTTATTCTTGCCTGTGTAGTGTTATAACTACAGCAATGTTCAGCAGATCTTATTACTGGATTTTCCATTTTTGTTCCTGCCTTTTCCCCCACAGTAAACTTCTTGTCACCAAGCACACTTGGACCGTCAGTATGGAACTTTGCCTTGTGCTCTATCTTCTTCCAGGTCTCTTAGTTCTCCTTGAAATCTTTTATCTACTGATTTTTCTAAATAAGTTTGTGCATCTTTAAGGGTTTTTCCTTCACTTTTCATCTACTTTTCCTATATTATTGCTAAACAATGACTCAACAGTCCCCATTATGTTTAGCTTTTAACTTTTATTAACCTTTTTGAGCATTTAGCCTTAAAATTTCGTTTCCCTAGTTTGTTTTGAATGACAAAAAAAATTGACTTCTCTCTTAGTCATTCCTGACTTCATTCAGCTGGTACACACCTCCCTGGGACCTAACAAATGTGGTGTATGTAATCTTTTATGACTTTAAAAAGCCTCTGAGAAGGAAGAATTGGAGAATTACACACCAGTCAACCTTGCCTCTGGTCTGGAATAGCCAAGGAGCATATATTCTTTGAATCCATTTCCACACACATGAGTTTCTTCAGTCACAGGATAATTGTGTCTTTCTTCAATGGCAGCCTGGAATTTTTTCAGTCCTTCTAAGGCTGATCTTGCTTTACTCTGTGCACAGAGGTGAATACACCTCTTTAAAGTTCCATCCCATTTAAGTTTCAAATCCAAGGTTTTGTTAGATTCTTTTCAGCTAAACAAAACTCCTCAGTCCTCGGTAGCCTCTGTTTTATGGTCTCCTAGTCTAAAAGTATGACCTTACCTTCCTACACCTGGGTGTATAATTTTATCATTGACTATTTAAATGTTCTTTCAATAAGTTAGAAGTGAGATGACTCTGTCCTGATATAATTGTTTATCACACTATGAATTTTTGCATTACCATGAATTAATAATGAAATGTTTTCCTTGCAATCACCAATGAAAAGGCTTAATACTCTTAGACCTGATTTTTCAGATCCTTGTAAGGTGATTTCCTTTGAAACAACTCTCTAAAGAGTAGTTAGTCTGTTTTGTATGCACTGCAAAAGTGTTTTATTGCCATAGTATAGCTGCATACATTTTTCAAAGGAAAGCATCATGTCATAGTAAATCAAATATCCATAAAAGACTGTTACAGCTGTTCTTTTAAATTCATCAGTCATTCAGGGAACTTTGGCCAGAGTGTAAAGCTGACACTGTCTATAGGGATGGCAACATTACAGTACTTCTTATCAGAGTGATGACATTTTATAGAACTTTGAAAAAACCCAGTTTAATTATTTCCTTCCAACCTGCTGTGATTATGTAAGACTCAAACTGAGAAATCAGGTGTTACAATTATTTAGCATCATAAGCTGAGACTCAGGCTCTGTGGGGACTATGCAATGCCTTCTTTTGGGGATGTCCTTCAGAGCTTGCTGCTAAGACTGGGGACTTGGCTGAAGCACATTGTAATTCTTTCTGCACTGGGCAGCTGTGTTTTGTTTTCCTTCCCATTAAAAGATTGACAGGACAGTGGTAGCAGAGGGAATACAAACCAGAGCCTCAGATTTTACAGAATCAGAATTACTGGGCCCTGGAATGCTGCAAGCTTATTTGGCTGCCAGGCTGACCAGCTCACGAGTGAAGAGATTCCACAGAAACATCCCCATTTTTGTCCTGGGAATCAATCCCAAAGACACTCCCTCTCACCTCCAAGCATCTCCTGTCACATACATCTCATCCAGTTTGGGAATACATCCCAAAGAAAGAGGACAAGGGGTGACTCCAGGCACAGGTGAGTGCTTTCCTGCCTGTGTTTGTTTCATTGCCTGACACATCAGGAAGCACACTCCCTCACAGTGAGTGTTTGCAAGATTAGGTTCTCAAGCCCTCCTGCTTTGCCTTTGACTTCACATCTCAGTAATGAGTAGTTCCACAGTGGCTATAATGCATTATACATTGATAATAACAGCACATGTAGCATTAGACTTCCTACTTGCAGTATTTGTCATAATCCTTAAATCACATTTCTTCACAAATAAATAAAACCCAGCAATAGATAATTTCAGGCTTTTATGTCAGAAGTGCACAAAAAGCTACAGTTCTTTCAGCACTTGGGTTTGGCTTTCTTCCCTGAGTTCTCTTTTAATATTTTGAGAGGTAAAGCATTAATATAAAACAGTGATATGGCTGTCAGTTAACTTTTAATGTATTTTAATGGAGAGAGGTAGAAATGCATCACTGAATAAAAAGAATTTATTTGAAGAACTATAGGCCCAAGGTGAATGTGCAACACCCCATTGCACCAGTGGTAAATAAAAAATGCAGAAATATTAAAGAGAAGCAGAGCTGTGAAAAAGATCTGCTAGATCAGGTATTTGGGGAAATACAGATGACAACTGGAAAAGATTTTAATGGTGCACCTATCATCTCTGAAGGGAATGGGTGACAATGCAAAGCAAAATAATAAAAAGGTGGATTTATTTCTCACAGTAACAAGTTCTGCTGCACTTCTACTTAAATTAATAGTTTACAGTTAATCCTGACACGGTAATTTAACTGCAAAACTGCATTACAGGGGTTTGAGTGCTGTACTTGACATAGAAATGTGAGATATTTTTAGTTCTGAGCTATAAAAGGAAAGTGCAAATATAGAAAGTCTGCAACTGAACTAAGTCTGAACCACAACAGCTTTGCAGGCTGCAAGTCCTGCCAGTTCTGTCTGTCAGAAGAGGCACTGACTGCTGGAAGACTCAGTCCAAACCTGAGACAAGACAGTAACATTTGCCAGGACATGCAGTCATTCTACACAGATCAGAGTTTCCAGGGTGACAGTGCATTGACATTCTACATGGACCTACTTTAATTTATTAAATGCAATGGGTTGCCCAGGGGGTTTGGAGAGTTACCATCCCTGGGGGAGTTCCAGGGGTATCTGGGGGTGGTGGTGAAGTGGTTTTAGGGGTTGCAGGGCCAGTGATGGGTTAATGGTTGGACTGGATGATCTTAAAGGTCTCTTCCAACTTTGATGATCCCATGGTTTTATGATTCTATTTTATTTTTGTTGCATCCACCCCAATTGGAACTACATAAGTACAAAAGAATAATTTCTTCAGGGAGAGAAACTGAGATGGTACACAAAGGTGTTAGTATGTTCATGGATTTAGATGCCCTTAAAAAGACCAAGGAATACAGCATAAAAGATTTATTTTTACACATCCAACACCTTTGTTGGATAATCCTGCTATACTTGATGCTTAAGGAATTTCCCTAAAAAACACATTGGTTCTATTACTGAGGTTTACAGGGTTGATGCCCTAATTTGGAAGAAAAATAATGAGGTTATGTGATGATTTGGTGTAAGTATTGTTAGAAACAACCAGCCTTACTGGTCTGGAGCAAAAAATTATCAACTGCAATACAGAAATTTTCCTTTCAACAAGCTGAATCAATTGAGAAGCTCAGCATTCTCTAGTTACCTTAGAGGGACATATCCATGTTTTTGTAACATACTGTTATGACTAGGAGGTTCATAAGCTATGCTAAGGATGAAATAATAAAAAGGAATTAGTGACACAATTCAGTGTCAATCTATGTGCTCAAGTAAAAAAAGGAAGGTGTGCAGTCATTTGTGGAAACAGGTAACTCTTTTGGTGAATGTGTGTCTAACTTAGTTGACCTGGGAATGAGGCATGCAAAGCTGCCCACTGCAAAAGGACTGCTCACTATAAATAATTTTAGGAAACTGAGGAATGAAATAAACATATGTTCATGCCTTGGAGTATTAGGGCTGTAAGCACAAGATTCTGCTGTCCCTCAGTGCCTCAAGAGGGACTCAAGCAGTGCTAGACCTCCACCTTGCTGGCCAGACTGCTCCCAATGTTCATAGACCATCCTGAGTTGGAATGGACCCATCAGGGTCATCGACTCCAACTCCTGGCCCTGCACAGGACACCCCAGAGATCACACAAGTGCCTGAGAACATTGTCCAGACACTCTGACGGGCTTGGTGCTGTGTCTGCTTCCAGGGGGAGCCTCTTTCACTTATTAGTTGTTTTGTCTCAGTTATAAAGATTATATGACATTCTAACACTCATCATAATGTAATTATCTATTTAATTATCTATATAATTATCTATTCCAGGAAAAGATCCCATGTTTTCAGTTGCTGGCTGCATCTTAAAAGTTTTTAATGAAAATCAAAGCAAGGCATAAACACTTCAGAATAGCAAGAATATCATAGATTCCTAAATATTGTAGATTTGATAAGTACTACAGGGGGCTAGGAAAAATTTCCAGCATACATTAGAATAAGGATTCCTCATATTTCTAAGGATGTTTTTGCAACACATCCATTTTATGAGAGGATCTTGAAACACTAAACAAACTGATTAAGAGTTATTTTTATTTTGCAGCTGGAAAAACTGAGGAATTGCCAAATTTGACCCTTACCCAAAGCTACACAATAAAGCAGTGGAGACAATTGTAAGAAAAGCCAGTTTTATTCCTTATAAATCTGTATCTAAATTTTCCTACATTTTACCACAATGTTTATACATTGTGGAAAATAATTGTTGGCACAATAAGTAACAATCATTGGAACAGCTGTGGTGAAAACAATTGTTCCACAGAAAGTAAGGATTTAAAAGACATTTGTTAGCCAGTTCATCCTACAAATTACAGCAGAGCATATGCACCTTTATAAAATTCCATTATAGCTTAGAGGACACATACTAATATTTATTATAGCTATTAGGCTTCATAATTTTGAGAAATGTAAAAATCAAGATATTGATCTGTAGTACTAAAATAACTGAGTTACCAGAAGAGTTACCTCTTGTTTTTCTTCTGATGATGGAAGTTCACTAAGAGTGGAAAATACTGAATCTCTGCTTGTCATGATGTTTAGCTAATTATTGCGTTATTAAATAGTGACTCAGCCAGGAAGGTTCATTTGTTTCTTCCTTCTCAACTGGAAAAGCTTGAAAGCTTATGAAATGGGAAAGTGGAAGCTGAAACTTTCTTCTCGGCATCCCACTCTTTGTTACTCACATTTCCCAACATGGGGGAGAGATGTATTTCCTTCAAGGAAGGAAGGAAGGAACATTTAAGATGTGAATGAATGCAAGAAAAGCAGGAAACCAACCAGAGCTGTCACTGCACAATTTATAGAGCTGCAACACTGCTGGGGTGACATCAGTCGGAGATGCAATCACCTGTAAAAGGAATTCCTGGGGACCTGAGCCCAGAAATGAGACATTAGCAATGTTAGTGCCCAACACTCTTCTGAAGGCCTGGTGGTTGAAGAACAAAGCCTCTTTCCTTCCTAGGTTGCCTCCTGCAATGTTAGTTCCTACACTCCAGAACGATTATGAGCAATATGATACAAAAAACTGCCAGTAGCTTGTGAGTGGAACAGTCTCACTTCTTGCTGCCCTTGCCTACTTCCAACATAAATAAACACATAAATAATAATTTGCCAACAGCTTCCCTCCTGCTGTAGGGAAATGTTTCATGTTTGGTTGGAATAATTAACAGGCATTTTGTTATTTTCTACTACCATATGCTGCTTTTCTGCTCTGTATTTGCTACTCCTCAGACCAGCTCCTGATTTTGCAGCACTGGGAGCTGAATGGCAAATTGTTTGTGGAAGGTGTGTAGAGAAGGGGGAAGGGGGGGAAGATCTTATACACTTCCACCTTAACACTGGAAGAACTTGGGGCTTCAAAGGTCTGCTTTTGTAGCTATCAATGAAGTAAAAAGCCATTTACTTTTAATTGGGGACTGGTGGCTCAACAAAAGAGCCAAACTAATTTTGTTTCAATTATTTATTGTGTTCCAATTCTCATGACTGATTCTGTTTTAATTGTATTTTTAATTAACTGCATTGATTACAATGGACTGTACACTTACCTCATGGAACTGCTGACTGGTTTAGCTTCCATTTTGTTTTACTGCAACATCACAAAAGGAAGCAAGAGAAAAGAGGTTTATCCAGGGAAAAGGAAGTTTTCTGCATTTTTCTGGTGAAAATTATGAAGTTAATTTTAGGGCCCTTATGAAGTTAATTTTAGGAGGATTTTGTTAGCAATTTGCTACTCCATGTACATTTGTTAGCAATTTGTTACTCCATGAGTAACTCTGGTTTTGCATGGGCTGCAATATGGTGGTTCTGTTTCCTCCTTCTGACAACTGGGCAATATTTAATCTTCTACTGCTGCTGGGGGATTGGGTGGCTGGGGTGGGAGTGGCAGGAGGTAAGTTTTTGGCACAGCACTGCCTCCATCTCTGCTCCCTGGGCATCCCACTGTGGGGCTGGGGACTCTGGCTCTGCCAGGTCAACCGGGGGCACCTTCTTGTGTCACCAAGTTCCGCTCGTGCCCTCTGGCCTCTGACTGCTGCTCCTCTGAATATCCTGCTGTCTTACCAGCACTCCCAGTTTTCCCCTTGCAAGACAATGAATCAGCCCTGAGTCTCCAGAAATAGGACGTGCCTGGAGCTCTCCATGCGCTCGCAGCGCCGCGCAGCATCACGAGCAGAGCGCAGGTCTGGCTGGCTGCTGGAGAAATAAGTGGTGGTGAACCAGCTCTTGATTCCTCAATAGCTGCTCATTTTAGCCATGCTCACACAGCGAGTTTCTGTTACTACAGTTATCCAGGGAATAGCTGTTCTTTGGGGGAAATCTCTCTTCATTTTTAAGAGAGCAAGTGAACAGGCCTGGTATTTATTCCTCATTCTCTTTTGTTTAAAATGCTCTCTCTATCCAAGCAGGCAGCAGAGGGCTGAGACTGCCATATTCCTGATCATTCTTGCCCAACTAACATCAAATAATAATGCAAACAGCTCATAAGCTTGACAGATACAGATGTGATTTGAATAATTTTAGTTTGTCTTGAATTTACAGGTATTGAATTTACTGTCAGAAATTGAGAGCTGTTGGCCAACAGTGTCACAAGAGAAGGCTCTGCAGACTATAGTCTAGGAGCTAGTTGTTCAGCAAGAGGTGCTCCAACACTGGAGTATCCAGCTCCCTTGGGTTCTTTTGATGTTAAGTTCCAAAGAAGGTTTGGAAATTCCCTTTTGGCAGTGAAAAAGAAAAGTGTGCCGGATGTAGATACGCTGCTGATTTGAGGCATGGAGACAACAGTGGGATCCTTAAACAATTTCTGTCCATCCTAGGTACTGAATAAGTGTGACACAGAAAAAAAACACTCAAAGGCTCTTCAGTGGAGAGTGAATTTCAATACAGGAAAGGTTTCTTTAAACTTGATAAGTAGCTGCTTACTTTTGGGAAATCAGCATTTTTGGAATTTCAAAAGCATCCTCTCAAGAGTATTACACAGGGGCATAAACACACTGCTGTAGTTTCCACCTCAGATAAAGAAGCAAAATTGCATGTTTTATTTACTCTCTGTTGATAGAAAGCAATGGTATCTCAAAAGAAGGGCACTGCTTGCTAATAGCAAATAGTTTTGGTACCCCTGAGACCCCGGTCACAACTAAGGATCACAAACTTATTTCTCAATAAGATTTTCCTATCAGTTTTGCCTCTACCTTTTAATATTTCCCCCTTATCTTCCCAGCTTAATTTTGAGGATATCATGTTTTAAACTGAAGATTTATGGCATCTACTTCTTCCTTATCCACAAGATGTCTTTTCCTGTCACCTAAATTTCCTGGCACTGAAGAGTTTCATCTAAGAAGGTCAAATTTAAGCTGCTTTGCAAAGACGAAGTTGTTGAAACAAATGCTTGAGCTAGTCTGTGAAAATACCATTTTTTTGAGCTTTATGAAAAAATACGTATTTTATAAATATAAAACAGGTTCCCAAATGGGATCCTGCTTCTCCTTATCTGACCTGAGGTCAAAATCAAAAGTTCCTGATATTCTGAGACATGAGTCATGCTGTTGGAGCAGTTAGACTTAATTTATAGGATCCACATTTAGTATAAAATCCTTTTAAACCACCCCATAATTCACAAAAGTTTCTGTTCTTTGAATTTGTTGGGATCAAAGTTTTAATGCTATGTTTTCTGATGGGAGACTAAAACCCATGGCTCACCAAGCCTACAGAGGAAACAGTGTAATGCAAATGCAGCTTTGGCAGATTAATGTAATTCTCATTCCCTCTTTTCTGTCCCCAAAATGCTTGCTGTGGTGGAATAAGTAAACTTTTATTTTACTCCAGTTAGATGTTAGAACACAGTGGGAGTGCTGGAGCAAAGTTACATCTATGTTTCTATTAATTGCATGCAGTACATCACTGAGCAGAATTTTAATAGAGCTGAAAACCTTGCAATGAGTGGGGAAAAATATCAGTCCCTCACAACTGAAAATTAAATCAGAGCAACCTCTGGCTCTGGGCAGTGCCTTGCACTTTAATCTTTTCTTGGTAGAGTTCAGAGATTTTCACAATGTGGACCAGGAAAATACTTACATTAATGTTGCATGTGGCTGTGTGGGAGAGTCACTGCACACCCAGGTCTTTGCTTTTATGATCTACCACAGCCATGCTATGGCAGGGCAAACCCCCACATTTTATAAACATGACAAACACAGGCTGCTGGGTGAAGGAAGAAATGAAAAATGAGTTGAAGCACCTTTAAAGTCTTTGTCATAAATAACACTTGTAGACCAAAGCTGGACCAGAGAAGAGAGATCTCTTAATCTTTTCTGCCTCCTGCTCTTTCACCTTCCCTTGCCTGGCTTTGCAGTTTTCAGGCATCTCTGCTTATGGTAATTGTCCTAAGGCTGTTGTAGCTTCCATTACTCTGAAAGTACCATTTCTTTCTAAAGGCATCCAAAGACAAAGAGTACAATTGAGGAGTGTTTTTCAAACTCAAAGGAAGGGGAAAATTCATGTTAACAAAAATCACTGGGAAAGGAACACTAAACAGTTCTGATTGCAAATTTTGCTTTCCTGTTACATGTACCAAAATATCCTGAAAGCAATGTGAACTGCATGGGCTCAGATTTTTCTCAGTCTGAGTAGCTGCCCCTCTGAAGGCAAATAGTAGCTTTGGCTGGAAAATGATTTTGTTTTCTGTTTTGAGCTCTGAATCCTGTGCAGAAATTCACCATTGTAATATTGGGGTTTTTTTTTCCTTTATACAAATATCTCCTTCCTGACTCACTTGCTGCTCCCCTTCTCTAAAAAGGAAGGGGTAGAAGGGCAGAAAATGGAGGACACCCAAATTAAAAACCCTAACTATAAAAATGCAGACTTCACGATGAAACAATTTCATTGAAAACACATTCTTGTTATTAGGAAGAAGTTCAGACAGTCTATTTTAGCCCGTCTTGAATAAACAGCTTATTCTTTTGAGCACTGGCTCATAGATGTCTGTGCTCTGTGAAGAAGATTTTGATCTAATTTGTATTTGATGAGCTGGGAAGCTGTAAATGACCACATGCGTCATCTCGGGAGCGTTGTAGCTTTCTGCAGCGCTCGACGAGACGAAGGCTCCATTAGTGACCCAACGGAGGTGTTTTGGAGCAGGCAAGGAGAACTCTCTAAACACCATCTGCTCCTTCTGCTGCTTGTAAAACGATGTCACATCTGCTGCTCTAAAAACATTATGCTGATCTCTCCTGCAGTACACGACTGCTGGGCTCCTCAGCTCTGGGAAAAGGAGTCAGCGCCGCAGTACTGGGACAAGAGGTGTTAGCTGTGGATGAAATTGCACATGGCCTGCTTGGCTTCCACATCTTGTGACCAAACCATAAATGTCAGGGAAAAAAATGAAATTAAAGCGAGGATTCAGCACTCTGCATTTAACTGGTGAAGCTTGTTAAGTAGTTTGACTGTTAGTCTTTGCTGAGCTACATCTTGCCCCAGCTTGGCTGCTGCTGGTACAACTAATACTATTGCATGCTTCAAGCCTAACATGGCTAAGTCTTCTCAGAGACTGAGAAGATATATTTGAGATAGCTTGATTGGTGGAAAATGAGATTTGCCTTTGATTTCAGATGAAATGAGCTCAGAAGGTACTACCATTTCCTTTGGCCATCAGATTTTATAGCTTAGACTATTTGGCTGCCTAACACTTATGAGGTGTTATAAAGCTAATTTACCTAACCTGGAAGCTCCAGGTGTACACACTGGTGTATACTTTTGCAACACTACTCATTACTACTATACCCAGAGTGATCATTTCATAATAGTGGTGTACAGGAAAGCAGTGTTGGTATCAGAGGAGAGAGGTTGTAATGATGCAATAGAAATCCTTGGAAGTACAAAGGAGCAGCAGCCCCACATAATTAAAGATTTAGTATTTGGCTTTCCACACCCACATGCAATCGTTAGGACCTGAGATTCTTTTACAGTATTGCCAGACACAGGGACTGTTTTCAGGAATCTGCAGATGCAGGAAAAATAACAGAGTGAAGTTATTAAGGGGTATGTTGCTTGCAGTTCAGTGGCTATGCTCACTTCATATAATAATGAGTTTAAACTAGTAAGTCTTAAAATTGTTTTATTTGCCTGGTATCTCTGAATGGTAAAAAGAAGTGAACACCATCTTCTGTCAATCAAGATTATGTTAAAGGAATTAAATAATCTATTTTAATACCCATTTTGAGAAAAAAAATTAGGCTACTGATGACCTGATGGTCACCTCCAATTTGCAAAGCAGAGGGGAACAAACTGTGCAGCGCCATGTGGAATACCATGGCAAGAAAGAGGCCAGGATGTCAGGAAAGGTGGCCATATGACATTTTCCACTGCTGTATGAGACTCATAAAAGGCCCTAATGATATGCTCTGGCATGTAGATATCATGCTAAAAACTGAAGCATCTGATGTAGTTCACTTTCTTACTTTTCTCTGATAACTTAGCTTCACTATATCAGCTATTGAGGGTAGTTCTACATTGACCCACCTGTCTGAAAGAGCAGGAACAGACCAGAAAATAGGACACTGGAAGACTTTTCAGGTGTTTGGCTGCTGACTTGATCACTGACCTGGGCAAAGCACCTCATTACCCTTTCCTTCTGGTCCCACCTCTTGCTATTTATTTTTTAGCATATTGGATGCATGAGTCAGTGAAACAATATATACTTTCCATTATAATGTATTTGAACCCAAATCTTACTTGTAAACATCACTGTACTGTAAATAGAAATGAAAGATTTGGTATTCATCCAAGAACTAAGCAAATGCCTATTTTTACATCATGGTGGCAGGTTGGAAGGGCTGAAAGAGGACTCAAAATCTTGTACAAAAGAGCTTTGACCTAGAGCAACAAAATTTTGTCTGCACTTTCAGCAAGATTCTCTTAGTACAAAGGTGCCCTAGAAAATGAGAACCTAGAAACTGTCCTAGAAACTTTCCTTTAGAATGGGAGATTGGTGGCACTTTCTACTGCTGTGGAATTCTACAACAGCTTTTCCATGACAGTCTTCCTCTATTCTTACAGATTCTCTGGTTTTCACAGAATATTCTGATGTGGAAGGGAGCCACAATGATCTTTGAGTTCAACTCTTAACAGAATGGCCCATATGGGGATCAAACCCCTTCATGCCTGTGAAGTTCAGGTGTGTGAGGCTGTGATTTCTAAAGATGCTTGTGCACCTTCAGGAAGCCATCCCTGTGCTCAG
Source organism: Fringilla coelebs (assembly GCF_963513975.1). Lineage (NCBI taxonomy): Eukaryota > Metazoa > Chordata > Aves > Passeriformes > Fringillidae > Fringilla > Fringilla coelebs. The sequence continues at coordinate 11,899,321 of NC_140034.1, read as the reverse complement.
ATATTTGTCTTGCAAGAGAGCCTACAATGAACAGGAGGTGGCTGAAGCACCAGTCTGAGCCAGGTGATGTCTAGGAAGTAAGCAATTGTCATTGCATCTATCTTCACTGGTGTAGCTTTGCAGGTCCAGTAAATTATTCTCAGGCTTGAAGTTCAGCAAAGTGAAATGTGAGATCCTACACCTGGATCAGAGCAATCCCAGGCACACCTGCAGGCTGGGCAGAGAACTGATTGAGAGCAGCCCTGTGAGAAAGGCTTGGGAGTGATGGTTGAGAAAAACTCAATGTGAGTGGCAAAGTGTGCTCAGAGCCCAGAAAAACAACCATGTCCTGAGTTGCATCTCAAGGAGTGTTGGCAGCAGGTCAAGGAGGAGATTCTGCCTCTGTTCTGCCCTTGTGGAACCCCACCAGAGTGCTGCATCCAGCTCTGGTGTGCCCATAAGAATAACATAGAACTGTTGGAGCAAGTCCAGAGGGGGCCATGAAGATGAAAAAAGGACTGGAGCACCTTTTTCTACAAAGACAGGCTGGGGGAACTGAGGCTCTCTAGCCTGGAGAAGAGAAGGTTGCATGGAGAGCTCACAGCAACCTTACAGCATGTGAAGGTGCTACAGGAAAGCTGGAGAGGGACTCATTGTGAACTGCAGGGATAGTACAAGGAATACAAGGCACAAACAAAAAGAGAGGAAATTTATTTTAGATATTAGGAAGAACTTCTTCACTGTGAGGGTGGTGAGACATTGGAACAGGTTGCCCAGGGAGGCTGTCAATGCCTCAACCCTGGCAGTGTTTAAGGCCGGGCTGGGCAAGGTTTTGAGCAATGTGATTTAGTGAAAGGTGTCCCTGCCCATGGTGGGGGGAATTGGGACTAGATGGCCTTTAAGGTCCCTCTCACTCCTTAACATTCTTGGCTCAGTTGGTCAGAGCCTGGTGCTAATAATGCCCAGGTTACAGGTTTGATCCCTGTGTGAGCCTTCACTTAAGAGCTGGACTTAATAATCCTTGTGGATCCCTTCAAACGCAGAATCTTCTGCGATTAAATATATTGGGGTGTCTAGGGAATGATCATGAGGATTATGAGGAGTAAATGGCTCCATAAACATGGCAAATCCATGTGGACAATGGCCAAATTTCTGCCACTCACCACCCGCACTATTCCATCTTAGTTTACAGTATGTGAAATCTTAACTTCCAAAATGTAGAAGTGGCATTATCCCAACCCAAGATTGTTTTCTAAGATGGCCTCTGCAGATTAATAAGTCATTTGTATTGGTCAGGTTTGCTTGTATTTATTTTGTGTGATAAAAATAAATGTTCTTAGATGAGAAATGCACAATTCCTTAGGTTATGTATACATATAGTTGCAATGGTGAAGTCAAAAATTGTTTCTAAGACCTCTTGTACACAGAATGTGTACTACCAGCAGTTAAATGTAAGATGGAAAGATACAGCTCTTCTAAGAAAGAAATTGATTTCCTATGACCAAGAAAAGTCAGTGTCTAATGTTGTGTTATTTGGTTCCTTGTGTGGATAAAAGTAGGTATGTAAAGATGAGACATAGGAGGAAATTTGGTCCTCATTCATGTATTCCTGAAGTAACTGAAATGTAATTTTCAGGTTGATTCAAATCCTAAGGTGCTGCAGACTTACACAGGTCTGAAGTCACACTCCTGTATGATTATTTAAGAACTAAATTTTTAACCTATATTTTCTTCCTGGAACAATAATAGTGGTATATAAAGCTTTCCTGAAGGTACTGGTTACTTGGAACAAATGTATTTGAGACAAAATATGTATTAAAAGACACAGGCTAATCTCCTTTCATACCTGGTTTTCTTTGAAACATACCCTAAGAAAAAAATACATATTGTTTGGATCAATCCACATTTCTCTCTGTATTGATCTGTCCTTTGACAGACTCTGACAAGCATGTCTTTCCAGTTCTTAGAAACTTTCCATTGTGTACAACCTTTTCAGACATTTCCTGCATTTTTCAGCCCACTGAACTGGTCATATCATTTCAGTCTGGAAGTATGACATAGTCTCTCAAGTTGCACACCTTCCACTACATTGGTGTGGATTCAGAGGTTTGCTTTAATTTAATTTAGCATTTTCCTTTCCTGCCTGTTTGTCCAGAGACTTCAAATTTAGATCAATACATAGAAATGAAAAATTATTTCATCCTGCTGGTCGGGTTACTAAAATATTTATGCCACAACAAGGTCATGTCCATCGTATTTTGGAATTGCTTTCTACCTGTCACAATTCCCTTTAACTACAGTTGCACAATCAAGCATCCTTTTTTTTTCCTGCTAGCTGTCCAGATATTCCTCTGCATAACTCTACCATGGCTGTTGATTTTTTAGTGAGATTTCATTTCAGCAGCCGCTGTTTGCAAACCAGTAAACACTTGCTGCAGAAATGGAACATTTTTACCAGTTCTGAGAAGTCTAAAAGTTGAAAATCACTTTAGTGATTCTGGATCCAATCAACAGTAGCACAGAGGCAGTTGTGGACACCTCAGGGGTCTTCAGAAAACATAATAGACAGGAGGTAATGTCACAGCATTCATCTTCTGAGTCACACTTTTTTTTATTAGGTGCAGCTTTTTTAAACTCAGACTTTCAGACATGTTCTTTCATGCTCTTCAGAATGTATTATTATACCTCTGCTATCCAGTTTTTATATTTAAATCAATGTAATCTTATAATTTCTTTTGCTCAGAGATTATCTTCTGCACACAAAGAATAACTTGGAAACTAAAACATGGAACAGTTAAGCAACGTTCTCTGCGAACATTCAAATGAACATTACATAACCAAGAACTTTTAAAGTATCTTTACAATAATGACACCCAAGGCTATGCAGTTATCCTTTTGCTCCTTGCTAGGCATGTTCGTGTGAGGACTTGGCACTAAATAAATTGGACTAAAGTCAAAGTTTTTGCATGTAGGAGACATAAATCTGTAGATGAGGCTGAGCATGTTTTGTTCTTGTATTTTGCCCTGCCACTCCTTTATTTTCTCATGCTGAGCTCTGCAGTTGGAGGCATTGTTTGTTGAGGTAAAATGTCAGGTAACTACTGTGTTTAATTTAAATGACTAGGCTTAGAGCAGACTGATGCTTCAGCTGGAGCAGGCTGATGCCCACACTAACTGTGTGGAATTACAGAGCACTGGCAGTGTTCAGTCAGTCAGCACTCAATCAGCTGGCAGTTTCAATCTGTACATATAATCAAGTCCACTGGAAAAGATGCTCTGACAGATGCTTAATTGAAATTTGAAAACAGCATATCCTGCCATGGGCTCAGACTGAAGCCTCTTCAGCCCTTGGTAGGACAGCTCTCATTGTGGAGCTCTGACACAATACTGTGCAAATTCTCTCTGTTTCATTACCTTTCACCTCTTCTCCCTCCAGATATCTTTGGTAGGTGGCAATTAAAACTTCCAAGGACAAAAAATTCTAAGCTCAGGTTGCTGAAGTTTGAATAAAATTCTTAAGACCAGGATGTTTTCCTATTTGCTGCAGTCCTCTGTGAAATGAAATAACTTTTTGTTTCTTTGTTTTTAAACTTGAGTAGACTTTTTAAAGAATAATGAAGTTGTAATAGCTCCCAGTTTAGCAACATCTGCGTACATGTGTATAGTCTTAAGCAATAGTTCCTGGACCTTTATTGTTTTAGTGGAATTGCAAATACTACTCTGGAGACATACTAACATATTATGTCAGTGCAAGGTTTGGCAGTTCAGGATTCCAGACTGTGCCATGCTAGCAAACAACAATTTCCTGTTGCTCTCCTTCACGGGCATAAACACCTCTTCCTCATCCAAAGAAAGAATCTCACAAGAAAAAATTAAAAGCATAAATATTTTTTACCAGACCATAGAAGAAAGCTTCAGTCTTTTTTTGGTGGTTCCCCCCACCCCCCCCTCCCAGTTCTTAAGGCTTTGTGGTTGCTTGGGTTGTTTTTAGCACATCAAAATAAAAATTATCAACTGATATGAATTAATGTATTAACTGGTATGTATTAATTCCAGACACACAAACGTTAGCAACATTTTTGGGATGTCAGAGCCCTCAGCAGTATTTAAACACACTAACTGAGCATTCTTGTTTGGTGTAGAGATACTGGAGCAAGTTCTAAACTAGTGACCTTGTATACCTGAGTGGTCTGTCACAGTGCTCTCTTCACCCTTTTCTGAGGGTGCTCATACCAAGCTGACCTGGTTATACACATGCTTCATCCCAGTGCAGGAATAACCTTCTTGCTTGATCTTGCAAAGCCGTCTTCCAGACATCAAACTAAAAGGATTAGGGAATTTTATTCTGTTTTTTCCTTCCTTCCATACCTTCTACAGCTGTTTTCTTGAGCTACTAAACATAAACATTCCCTCTTTGTTCCCACCCTGGCAAAAAATTTGTTCACATGATAAGAGCCCACCCAGGAAGACAGAAACACTTTTCAAATAGTCACGCTAATGCATAAGTTCTTGTCATATATCACCCAAAGAAAATATTTGAGAGAGCTCACCATGCTTGTACTTCTAGGAAGAGATGCAGATTTTGTGGCTGGCATTCCTTTGCTTTGAGAAATCATAATTTCTACTGGCAAGCCAGGTCTTGTTCTGCATGAGACACCATTGTCAAATGACCTGAGAGAGGGACTTGTATCCAGGGACAATGATTTCTCTAATTTGTGTGGTCGTGCTCCAGCCACGATGTCGTCACTTCTCAGAGTCTCTAAGTCTACTTCTTCATGGGTCTTCCCATCTACAATGCTTTCTTTCCAGTTTTCAGGAGACTTTATCTTAATATGAAAATCATCTAGGCTTCTCACACTGGGTGGAAAGGTATTTTTCAGTTTAGCAGCTCGGTATGCCCTCAGGCTCATGGGATCAAGCACTCTGAAAGTAACTTCATTAATAAATTGAGAGAATTTGAGTTTAGCTTCTATTTTTTCTTCCACAACAGACAATGAACTTGATGATCCTTGACTCACCAAGCTCAAGTCAGATGTAGAGGAGCTGCTTTTCTTGTGGGTCTTCTTCTGCCTGTGGAGCTTTTGGCTTGTGTTTCCCACTTCTGCTGGATACAGGGAAGAGTGCTCCAGTCCGTGAGTTTTTTCGCCCCCTTTCTGACAGTGCTTTGATCGATGGGATCGATAGCCTTCATCCTTATTTTTGCTTTTAACAAAGCTTTTAGCTTCTGACCTTGTGCTGCCCTGTAACTCAAAGCTGTCCTCACTGGAGCTGCCACGTTTTGAGTAACTGTTCATTGTCAAATCTCCGGAGAGGCTCCTCTCTGCATCGGTTCCTGCTCCTGGTGCACATGCAGCGGTGCATGCACTGCATTGCTCTTGCTTCATTCACCCTGCCACCCCCCTCCTGCTTGGCTGGTCTTCCAGGCACAGCACCCTCTGGCTTAACTGGGAGATGGAGCCTTTCGACAGCAGCTCCATTTACTTTAGTGTCTGTGTGTCAAATACTGGCACTAAAAGAGGGATTCACATAAATCCTCCTCTAACTTGTAAGACAAAAGGCATGTCTTTGGAAAGCATAACAATGCACCCATCACATTTTGTCCCATATGCACCCCAAATCATGCATATTTTTCATCATTAATTCAATAGCAAATTCTCATCATTTTAATTAACCATACTAATGAAGAGAATCTATAGGACATGCAAATTTTCCAGGGTATTGAGTGTTCAGTGGATGAGCATGGGCTTTCATTGACCCAAAGCAACATATGATATATTCCTGTTTGTTGAACTGGAAATCAAACTACCATGATGTAGATCAATTCTCACTAAGTAAAGTCTGGGTTGGTTCTGTTTCAGGGCTTTTTAAAATCCAATAGTAGAGAAGGTCATGCTATATTGTTCTAATGCTACTAGTGTTTGCTGTTCTATTAAAAAAGTTAGTGACAAATCTGCTAGATCTGCTAGAAAAGCAAACCAAACGTGAATCACACTTTCTACCTGCTTGTTTTTTGCCATAACTTTAATTCTAAAATAATTTTTAAAGGTTAGGATCCAAAGCAAGGTGCAATATTACAACATTGTCAATGAGCTTGGAGTAGTAAAGATAAATTCTTTCAGTACCTTGTATGTAAAGTTCCTCTCAGTTTTCACTGCTTTTATAGACAGGCAAGTCTGAACTGTGAAGTGAAGAATTTCTATTTTTAGTTTGTATATGCAAGAATCTAAGGACTAGTTTAAGTGAGATTAAAGACTGTAGCCTGACTTTATAATTAGCGTTGATATTTGTAGTGTCCCAGTGATGTGTTGCCACAGGAAATGACCAGAGGAATGGCTGAATGATAAATTTGAAAGGGTGCTTTTTTGGTTATTTTGTATCCCCTTCTTTTAGCATAAGGGTGAAAGGAAGTGATTTACCCCTTTTTGTGTGGTGGGATTCAGACTCTGCTTACATCACTGTCAAATGCATCAAGTGGAGAAAGAAGAGAGAGAAGAGAAGAGAAGAGAAGAGAAGAGAAGAGAAGAGAAGAGAAGAGAAGAGAAGAGAAGAGAAGAGAAGAGAAGAGAAGAGAAGAGAAGAGAAGAGAAGAGAAGAGAAGAGAAGAGAAGAGAAGAGAAGAGAAGAGAAGAGAAGAGAAGAGAAGAGAAGAGAAGAGAAGAGAAGAGAAGAGGACTCACAAGCAGAAAACTGAATGACCTCCCTTAAACACAAGAGCGCATTTAAAAATATCATGTTTAGCTGACAGGTCAACAGCAGCTTGAGCTGAAATGTAGTTACATGTGCTTTTGAAGCAGACATTTAGGTCCCTCATTACAAGGCACTTTACTTACTGCCTAGAATTTATTGTCTCCACTTTGGTAATTTCAACACTCATTTAAATCATAGTTCATAAAAGCTGCTGAAGTGTTGCAAATCTCTCAAATTAACATAGTAAGTACATTAATTTTGCAAATAACAGGGGAACATGAAGATCCTTTTAGCACATCAGAAATCAATTGCTTTTACTGGAATTACTTTTTGAAATGCTTCCATATTTCTGTGGGATTGTGCCATTCCATTGCATGCTACAAACATTATCCTGATCACAGAGATAATGTGGATAAAAATGCATAAATCTTGCTCACACTGTCTTGTTTTAGAAGAATTTATGCCTCTCTCACTTGAATGTGAATGCTAACACTCTAAAGGGCTGGCAAATGCTTTCAATTGTCAACAGAAAGATTTTCATAACCTTTTCAATGCAGTCAGGGAACAATACAACACTACTCTCTTCTTGCAAAGCCAGAATTCAGGGATTTTCCAATACAGACTTGTAACTCTTGAAGCAAACAGGATTCTGAAAAACATAGGATCTATGCTAATCTGTCTTAGGTCTTTTGCCTTCCAGATCCATTAGAGCTTGGCAAAGTGTGAGTTCTGCAGTTTTAATGGACTCTATTAATAACACCTGCTTCAGAAAGAGAGAAAGCCCCACTGTTGAGCCAGAACCTGTAATGACTCGTACCTATTTGGACAAGAGCTTTTTGATTCATGAGAGATTGGGCTCCTTCGTACGTGAATAAAGCTATGTTAACTACAAGCATAAATTCAGCTATCCATTGCTTATGTGCAAATTTTGAGGCATGAATTTAAAAAGTCTGTGTTACAGCCCATAAAAAATGGATCATATAATTCTCTTTTATTGTCAGAAAAGAGCTCTTTTGTTCAGAGAGATGTTATTTGCATAGCAGTAAAATATATGTATAGGTAGAGCTATAGATAAATGGTTATAGGTAATTTAGGTAAGGTACATAACATTTGTGGGTGTTATACTGCTTATACTGCTGCTTCTCTTTTTTCAGGTGATTTCTGCTTAATAACCCTAGACATATGACACAGACATACCTGATTATTAAGAAAAAAATTATCCACAGCTGCAAAATGGAAAATAATTCTTCTTACTTAAATGATACAGATCTTTTCACATCAATCACTTTGAATCTTGGTTAGAACAGATACTATCAAAGTTTGTAGTAACAGTAACTATTCAGTGTTCTCTCTTAAGTAAATTCACCAAAACATTCTCTAGAGACTAGCAGAACTGCAGAAATTATTTCCATTATGTGTACAAATAGAGAATCTGACTATTAAAACAAAATATGGTTAAAAATCTGAATGTTTGATATCTCAAACTTTTTAATAATTGATACTCATGATTTATTTTCCATATGTTAAGTGACTTATTTTTTGAAGTGTTGAAGTTATTTTGCTTTGTATATTTAAATTTCTTTGAAGACATAGGGAATTTCCTGTTCCAATGCAAGCAGGTGTGTCTGTGAATAGCAATACTTTGCTGAAGTACTCTGGGCTGTACTCTTGAAATAAACAACTTCAGAGAGCTCAAATTCTTCTGTTATGTATTACTACAATATGCCTCAGCTAGGTGGATGCTTGCCAGATTACTAAGTTCTTCTAAAGCAGTCATATTAACATTAAAATAATCTTAAGAGAAAAAGTTATGCATTAATTTTGCCTACTCTAGGAATGGTGGGCACCATTGTTGGAATAAAACAGTATGTCTGTGCAAATCAAGTGAAAACTGTCTGACCTAAGTGACAGACTTCACTGTAAAGAAGATTGGCCTTTATCAGCAGCTCTGCCATTGTCTAGTTTGTTGAACTTTGATCAACACCTGCACTTTGGTCTAGAGCTGCCATTAACTGGCCTTTAAATTAGGAAGGGACTGTATTCCTTAAATTAGGAAAGGACTGTATTTTTCTGTGCATTTCTGTGATACCAAATCTTGCATAATGTGACCCTGATCAAGGGGACATCCATCTCCAGATACCATCAAGACTCGCTCACAAGTGAAACATTTCTAGGGACACAAGTGGATACCATTTGTAATTTTCTGTGTTGCAATGGCTAAGTTGCTCTATTCTATTTTAGTGTTGATATAAGAACATAAACAGAGTGACACTGATCCTTTCCTGGCAGACTGACTGCTGAATCTGGAACACTTACGAAGGAATAATAGTTAACATCATAGATTGAATGGGACTTTCATAATGACTTAGTATTGCATTCAACAAGATTGAAGCATGCAGGAATTTGTCTTGTAAATCGTTCCTTAGGAAAACATCAGTAGTATTCTAAATTTAGGCTTCTTTATATCCTGAGTGTCATTTTACAAAGACATTATTAGAAACCTGCATATTTTGTGTAAACACGGAACATAACAGATTTGCCTGCAAATATGACTTGATGCAATGGAATATTTCTACAGACTATTGACTGAAGATTCTAAATTAAAAGCTGAATTTTGTGGGAATTAAAAATGAAAAAAAAATTAAGTCCGCCCTCCCTTTTAAATAATATCCCTGTTTTTCAATCTTCAGGAGATGTTAACTTTTGCTAATTGCATTAAAAGCAAGTACAAGCTATCTTGTATCTGCTTCAGGATGTTGTTATGACAACTAGAAGTTTTTTTGTGTAGAGCTCTGGAAGATATGATCATTTTTGGGCCAAAGTAGACAATATTCAACAATTTAAGTACTAAGTTTTTCTGTATCTAAAAGTATGTCTTGATACATGAACAAGAATATCTTCAGCAGATTATCTACAATAAAAAACCCAAATATATATAAAGGTTTTTTACATTTTGAGATTCATAAGAAACTTTTAAGTTATTATTAAAACAAAAAAGTAAATTGTATTTTTAAACAGTATTGAGGTTTATTTTAATTGCAAAGAAGTTTTGTTCCAGAGCCTTTTAGAGTCAGTGAGCAGACTCCAAGATTTTGGATGAATAATAACCCTGTTGTCTGTGCTGCTCCTGCTGAAGCAAAGAATGAGTTTTCCATTATAGTGGTGTGTATTTCCTGTGTTTGTGTTCCTCATTCTCATTCAACTTTTCAACTATTCAGAAATATTGCCTAAGCACCAGAGTCCAACTCACTAGAATTTGTAGGAATGGCATTCAGTTCAAAGTTCTCAGTTTGCCCTAAAGATATGTACATCCCTTAGCAGATACTCCACTCTTAAAATAGTATATCCCAACTCTCCCAGTGCCCATTCTTGCTCAGATGCACTCTTCCCTCCTGCCTTAAATGAAAATTTTATCACATCTTATCCAGTCCTCTTCACACTTAATGCAGTTAATTTTGAAGTGTTTTATGGACCTTTCAGTTTTGCACTTCAGTTTACCCTTTTAAATAATACAGATGTTCCTCTCTGGGTTTTCTTCCAACAGATGGTTTCCTTTTCTCTTTTTTTCTGTAATGGTTGTCAAATACAAATTTGCTTTTAATATAAGCTTGCCTACACCAGTTTCCTCATCAAGACAGCGTTTCCTTAAATTCTTCTCAACATTATTCTATATAGTTGTTGTCCAGAAATTCTACCCCATTTTCAAATTAATAATTATCTATTTCTAGGATGCGAGGCCTCGCACAGCAAAAATTCAATTGCACTAAATATTACTTTCACCATTTTTGTGAAAGTAATATTTTCAAATTTCAAATGAAGTGGAGATATAGTCAGTGTTGTATGTATTGCTTTTTACCTCACTGGATTCTGCTTGAAAGTGTTTCAGCCCTAAGGAGAATTTTAGCAGACATTTGCTCCAAGTCTGTAAGAGCTAGCTGTCTTCAGGACCAGTAGAATGAAAATTCAGTTCTTTTATTTTAATGCATGATTTCTTATAAGAACAAGCTAAAATAGGTTTTTCCTTTGTTTATCAGTTGTTGGTAGATTTGTATAATGGTATGACAAACAGAAAATTGGACCCATACTGCTGCCATTAAATCAGTCTGTATTCTTAAGAAATGGTAGGTTTTGTTGGCATGAAGAGGAGGTGAAAAGCTACTGTGGTGTCTTAAAGAGCAGACATTTCTGTTTCTATGCAGGCATCTGCATGGTGGACAGTCTGCATTCAGCCTTGAATATAAATCTAAAGATATAATGGATCTAAATTGCTCTAAATTCTCATTAATCAACCTCTCCACCATTGTGAGTAAAACATTTATCTGTTTTACAACTACAGGGTGACTAAACTAAAGGCAACAAATTGCTGTGTCATCTTTCTTGTCAACATCCATAAGTCTGATTCATTTAATTTATAGCTGTACACTAGACAGAGCTGTGATAGGCCTATAAGAAGTGCTGAGCATTAGAGAAGAGACGGTTTTTTGGTATAAATCCTATATCACCCTGAAAACAGAGCCACTGCTCTCTGGCAAATGCTACAGCTGCAGTAAAATTAGAGACAGACACCCAACTAAAATGCAAGCTATATTTATAGATTTAAAAATAAATGAAAAATTAAAGAGAAAAATGCAAGCAGAAAATGTTTTAGTATACCAATTTTTTTTTTTTGGTTCCAGCACAACATTCCATTGGACACAGGCCCTTACTGCACTCAAATCATCCTGTCAGAGTACCTCCCATTACTGAGCAAGCAGCCAAATTAATATCAGTTGTAAGATGTTGGCTGTGGTGTTGGCTGCTCCCTAGCAGTATAAAATGGCACCATGGCCACAGGTTACTGTGCACATCTTTAAAGTTTTTCAAAGATATACACAAGGCATTTGTGGCAACAGCTAATGACATTTGGCTATAATTACCAAAGGCCTTTTTCTCTCCCATGAAGAGAAATTTTACTCTTGCTGAGAAAAGCCAGAAAAATGAAGATTAGACTGTATTTTTTTCCAAGGGTTTTAAGTGATTTTTTATTTATCCACAGTCCAGAAAATGGACTGCTTGGAAGAGAGGAATACAAAATGATAGGAGGCTGATCTACAGTGGATTAGTGGTCTAGTTAGGCCAAGCTTAAGAGTACAAACATTACAGCTTTTCCTTCATGTTGGAACTACTTAGCACTAAACAGCTTGAGATATCACCTGCCTGATAAATTTTTGCCCCCATCCAAGAGAGACAGATCTTCCTAGCTAGAAGAAGTCAACAGCATCTGTGAATAACAGTTATATCAGAATACAGTTGTATATCAGAATACAGTTGTATATCAGATCTGTGTTTAAGCGACCAACCGCGGCTGCGTACCTTGACTGAGAATGAGTCCTCAAAATGCTCTCTATCCTCTGCCAACATCATCTTTTTCTTGCTCAGTTTCTGCTTTAGCCAGCTGCTCCATGAGCTCTTCTTCACGCGCTGGACCGTTTTTGTGGCCGTGCTGTGGGATGGGTAGAGCTGTAGGTCATCTGCGTTACACTAGCACCTGAGTCTGTGTCTCCAGTTCACTCTGCAGTTGCTTGGTGAAAAGACGTAAAATAATTGTTCCTTCTGAGAATACACAGATGAGGAGTCTTAGTTTCTTCCACTGCTCCTTGAAAATGTGTATTTTTTAGGAAAGTGTCAAATCCTTTGAGCCTAGTCTTTAAACGTGTCCTTCTTTGAGGAGGTCTGGCAGTGTCATGGGGCTTCTCAAATTAGATACACCATTTCCCTTATTTTTCTGTCTCTTTTCTCTCTTCTTTTTTCCCAATAATAATAATAATCATAATAATTATTATGATCATAATCATCATCATTATTATTATAATCATTGCCATCATTAAGAAGACGGGAAAAAAGCATGAGAAAATTTAAGACAGTAGGGAGGAAGAATTAGAGGAATGGAATTATTTTCTCATGCAAATCAGGCTTAGGATAAAAATGCAATGCCTTTTTCTTCAGGTGGTATGAAAATATTTCCCATCCATTAATTACATTTTAAAATTAATATATTTTATATACCAGTTTATTTTACTTTAATCCATTCCTAATTTATGCTGGATGCCACAATCTGTAAGGCCTTGCTTTCTCTGAAGCCACACAATGTTCTTTTCTGATCTGATACCACATAAATGGTGAACTAAGGCTACCCAAAGTCTTTCCCATTGATGCTTCAAAGAGTATTGAAGAGATCTTTCAGTACAGCAGTGTTTTTCTTGTCATCTTTCTTTTATATCTGCAGGAATATGCAATTCTGCTAATTAAATGTTAAACATAGTTTAAGACTGGAAGGTAAGTCTTTGTTAAGTGCATAAACCACAAAGGAATAAGATGTTGCTATGATATTCTCTCTCTTCTTTTTTTTTTTCCCCATCCAATGAGCTTATCCAAATTAGTGAATTATGTGTTAGACCAAGTTGTTCCAGAGCATAATACAAAAATTCACAGTTCTTTGTAGTGGGTCAGATCCTGACCCCCCACGTAGGGGCTTTGACTTCATAAGAGCAATAGACCTGCACTAGGTTTGTTGGATTTCATTAGGATCATTTCATTTTTTGCAGGATTAGGAAATCACAAAGTATAAGGAAGGAATAAGCCTTTTTACCTGGGAAATCCCCTCAATCATGAGGTCACCATTTTGCTTTGAGGGTTTCCCAAAGGCAGTTCTCTATCTCTTCCTCACCCTCCTAGTCTGTCTCAGAAATAGTTACCAAGGATTGGTTCTTCTAGTTGAGAAAGGGTAACAGCTGTGGAAATGGCCTAAGCTTGTTAGTGGCATTTCTGCTCACTGAGTTCTCCTTTAGTCTTGTGGGGATGGTACCATAAATATCACTACTTACTGGTCTGGTTATTACTATGCTGTGTCTTCCTGAGATTTTGGGAAGGGATGTGAAATGTCAGAATAAACCTCTCCATTACTGGCTTCTAATTTACTAGGCTCTTCAGAGCTGGCCCTTGGGAAGCTTAATGTTGCTTGCAAAAGGAAGAATGCATTATTGTTCACCATACCTGGAACACAGTAATTTTGTTATCTCTGTCTCAATTCTTTATCACTGCATACACATAATCTGCCAAAAACCTTCTATATCTATTACACAGTAAAAAGGAAATGGTTGTTCCAGTTCCATGCTTCAATATGTCCTGAAAATGTTTCTTTAAAAAAACTTGCCTTGCATATAAATGAGTTGGACTGGAAGTATGTTTTAAAATTTGTTGTTCTGAGTAATTTGAAAATAACTGAGAGAAATAAGTGGTAATTTAATAATAATAAGTGGTAATTTTAATCTTGACTGCTGTTACCATGGGTTGTTGAGGGATGGATAACTTGAGCAGGAGGGAAGTATTTATGTAGTTTTCTGCAGAAGTTAAGTAAACAGTGTGAATTTTTTTGCAGCACAATTTTCCCTACATAAAAAACTATATTACTTGGAAGTATAGTATATGCTTTTGCTAAATGTTTCCAGAATACTAGTTCTGGTGCTGTAATGCCTCAGATGCAGCTCTAATATATTTCTGCTGAGAGCTGCAAACCTGCATATTTGCAATCACAGTTGCATGTCACAGGAATTAGTGAAAAGCAGGTATGACTAAATAACAACAAAAAAAAAAGGTCTCTGTATTTGGATATGTGTGTGTTTGCATACCAAATGCAAAAGTAGCCCTTTCCATTGCCTGCTCCTAACCCCTTTCTATTACAACACTTGCAATATAAACACAAAGCAAAACATTGTTATTTATTTTCCTTCCACGGCCTTAGTCCCACCTCATTCATTATATTAAAGAGACATGTCCATCAGAGCTGTTTGAATACTCTTGCAGAAAGCATGCTACATTAAGTGCTGTTTGTTTTGGCAAATGTTATGCATTTCTGTTGTTTCTCATAAAAACAATTTTTTCATCTATACTCTGTTGGGTTTATCAATGTTTGACTAATACTTTGTATAATTAGATAAAGTAATGCACTACATATATTTTCCTTCATCATTTAATACAAACCTGAGCTAGGTTTAATGTGTACATATTAAGTTTATTAATATTAATGCCACTGCCTGAATTTTTTCTTTCTTGAAGATATAAATTATTTTGATAATTTAATACTTAATGGCCAGTAGCATATTCAGAATACATATTCCAGTTTTGATGAGATCAAATAGACATGTTCCATGATGTGCATTATGCAAACAAATGATACATAACTCATTTTAAAAAACCCTATCATGACAGTCAATTATAAATAATTTCATTAGCTTTCCAGCACTGCAGCTTTAGGAACCTCCATCCATATAATTTGCTGCCTTGTACCTTAATGTATTAACTATTTCCTTTTAAAGACAGTAATGTCTGCCAAATGAAACAGCAGAGCATGTTAATTCATATTTAAAGCAGGCATCCAGTTGTCATATTGCAGCACCACTAATTCAAGGCTGAAGACTTCTTTACTACCTGTTATGAATTTTAAATTTAAAAAAAAAAAAAACAAGACAAAAAACCCCATGCAGTAAAGAGAAAGAAATACTTACTTGAGAAGGATTCTGCAAGCTCCGTTCTGCTAGTCCACAGACTGAAATGATGGAGCCAGATTTAGAAGTCGCTTATTAGGTGCATGCTGCTTCAACAGTTACAGCTTTTCTTTTTTTTTAACTGAAAGACGGAATCGTTTTCTTTTAATGAAGCCAGCACAGAATATGCTGCCCACGTTGCTATGAGAGACTAAACTTGCAGAGCAAAGTCTGGCAATTTCAAAATAACTTACCAGGGGTCATTCGCTCTCAACCTGCCACTGCTTTTCTATGTAGCCACAAACTTTGGCAGCATCAAGCAAGATCATGGAATGTCACAAATGCAGGAAATTACCAGTTAGTCATGCACACTTGAGGCTGCAAGCGATTGAGGCAGCAGTTTTTGTGAATATAGGTATAAAACCAAGTTAAGCCAAAATCTTTCAATTTGGAACATCCTCTGAATTCTCTTAAAAGGGAACAAGGCTCTGATTGCAGTCAATCTGCAGTACCTGCTACTCTCCTGGTGGTTGGATGCTATGTCTAGAGCTCCAGCCCTAAGATATGAGTGTAGGAACTGTCCCAAAGGGATCACATGAATGTGAAAAAGTATGGTTTTAGTTTCACCTTTGATATTTTGGGAGAAACACTCTTAAACATCACATTTTTTTTGTGTGTATACACAAACCAATGCAATTATAAAGATATTTAATTATGGTTATAAAATCATCCATACGTATCCATATATTTACTGTATAAAACCACACACAGTTTTGGAGTTTCATTAATGTCAAACCATTACAATTATGAAGAGAGGTAATTATGGCTATAAAATTATCCACATGTATCTCTATGTTTAATATATAGAACCACTCAGAGTTTTAAAGTTTTAGTGATATCACCATTTAAAGTATTTACATGCTTTTTTTTTAGGATCCTGTCTGTGGAAAGTCCAACACAAAAGTGCATATCATGGTCCAATAGTCTATTATATCTGCAGTATTGCACTGCGTGTACAAATTTAGTTCTTCATTTTGAAACATATTTTGTCTTTTGCCCAAGAGCGCTTTAGGATAGAGAGGGATTTCTGATCTATTTGTCAGCTGGAAATGCCTCTGAGTAGTCAGGATTTGGCTGATTTGGTTTGCCCAGAAGACTGGATCTTTCATCTTTGGTGTGGAGACAGAGGTGAACTGTGATATTACCCATACTTTGCATCATTACCTTGCCAGCCTGAGGTGGGGAGATGGCCAATGTTCAGCCATACCCCATGCCTTGACTTGCTAAAAAACCAAAAGTGTCAGAGGATAGGGAAGGATAACTGGGTACAGGTACTGAAGTTATTGAAGTGCTGCTTTTGAGTTCCTACCATGCATCCCAGCCAGAGTGGGCTTGCTCAGAAGCTCCTCCTTTACAATTGCTATGTACCAGCTGTCAGGAGACTTGGGTTTATTGCTCCCACTAAGTTTTGGTCACTGTACAATGTGAAACAACTTGGCTGCTCAAGGAGGCAGATCTTCACAGCATCCCAGGGGCAAACTTAACAGTACCATCTTGCTCTCAGCACAAAAAAAACCCACCAGGTTTTGCTTCTTGAAAGGCAATGATTAGTGCTTCTGGACTGAATTCAAAACTCAGAATGTATCACTCATTGCTTCTAACAGCTGCAAGGTGCAGATGTAGAGCAGAGGTTTGTAGCTCATCACTTGTTTCTTCAGTAGTAGAGTGGCTCCTACCACCACAGCATCTTGTAACTGCACCTTACTTCTGTACCCATTTGTTTTAACCAATGGTGACACAGAAATATTTGGTTTCTCTTCATTCTGCTTGGTTTTGTGGTGTTTAGGGGCTGTTTGTTTGGTTTAATTTGTTGGTTAGATTTTTGGCCTTTTTTCCAGAGCAGCAAGGCCATTGCAAAATTCTGGAACAGTTTTTCCATTATAAGGTCTCTTGACTAACAAAATCTTCCCTTCAAGCTCCATTATATCCTAGAAGCAGACTGTTGAGTTTGAACCAAATGCAGATGTGCAGTGATTGTATGTCAGGACCTACATGTATGAGGAAGGGAGAAAGACCATCACATTTCTTATGAGAAATGTAACTTTTTTCTCAGTGAGCTGACATGGGAGAAAACTTGACTTCCTTTGCAGATTTTGCTTTAGCCATATCTACAACTGGGAGGTTAGAGAGACAAAACACTTGTCAGCTCTGTGTGCATCTCTCTTTTGCCTATGAATCTTCCAGGTTGAAAAATGTTTTATCCAGATGTTAGTGGTTAATTCCAAATTAGCCAAATGGAATTCCAGTTCCAGCTACCAAATGAAACTCAAGGCAGAAAAAATCCTCAATAAACAACACGTCTGTCATGAGCTACAAATTACTTCTTTTTTTTTCTGCCTCCTTTTCCATTTCTTTATCTTCAAGTCTTGCTTTTCCTTTTGCACATGCTGGTGTGCTGTATACCAAACAAACCCCTTGAGAAGAGTTTTCTCCTGAATCCGTAATCCTACTGTGAAGTCCTGTACAGGACACATGAAGTTTCTCAGGATGAAGGGCTGGCACAACCACTGAGCTTGGAGAAAGATACAGGATTTATGATCACTGGTGTGGCTGCAGAAACAGTAAAATGATTGATTCTAAGTATATCTTGCAGAGCACTCCTATTTAACCACTCATTCTTTCTCTTTTAGAAGGTTTTTTTATTCCGCCTTCTTTTCTCAGTAAAATTATTGCTAACAATAACCTCAGCAGCAGTAGGGAAAGAAAGTACAGTCAAGGCTCAACTTTGAATTTCAGCAGTAATGTGACTGAAGTCTTTGTCCTTGGCCTTTTCTGGGATTTGAACTGAATATTTTAAAATTCATTCAACGTGAGGTGTATGTCTCATAATGGTGAGAGAAAGAATCCAATGAAGCAGATATTTGTAAATTTGGTGTGCCAACAGGTAAAAGCAAAAGTCCAGGGCAAGACTGATCCATTGCTCAGTTGGTCATTGGTTGTCTAACAGTTTGTTGGTAACCTTATGTGGACAATATTTTTATTGCACCAAACAGAACAAGGATTAGATCCTGCAGTACATTCCAGTTCAGCTTGGATGAATAATAGGCATTGCCACAGAAATACTGCCAGGAAACTTCAAGTATTTTCTAAGAGTCTATGAAGAACATATCTATAATGAATTCAGGTAAAAGAGTCACACAGTTGAACAATAATAGTAGCTTTGGAAAGTTCAGTGTCTATTAGTGCCACCTTCTTTCAGCATAATATTTTAAATCCTTGTTATAAATACCCTCATCACCTCAAATCTAGATATAAAATAACCAGAGGTTAGTAGCTGAAAACCAGTGCAAAATAAAATGTAACACTTAAATAAACAGTAGGTTTCCCTGAAACAAATTGCTATGGACGGTGACAAATTCTTGAGAATTTAGAAATTTTACTAAATTTCACAGAATACAGAACCAATTGGGGTGAAAAGGATAATAAGGCTCATCTATTTCTGAATCCCCTGCCATGGCCAGGGACACCTTACACTAGACCAGATTGCTCAGAACTCCATTCAACCTGGCCTTGAACACTCCCAGGTATGGGGCATCCACAACTTCTTTGGGCAACCCCTTCCAGTCTCCCAGCACCCTCACTGCAAGGAATTTCCTCCCAACATCTAATTCTACCTGCCCTCTGTTGTATACATATTTTGATTTGCAAAGTAGTTAATGTTTTCATGGGAAAAAATCAGGAACACGGTGAAATGGAACAGCCACCTGTGTTTGAATATAGAGTTTTTCATTAAAGTGACCAGCCATTACAATGAATTTAATATCTTCAATCGGTCTTGGTCATCCTCCCTTCATGGAATGATGTAAGCAGGAAGATTGGAGAAAGAAGATTACCCAGTCCTTTTGTATGGGAAGTATTTTCAAATGCTAAGACGCAAAATAACAGAAGGGGCTTGGGAATGGGCTTCAGAATCCTTCCCTGACAGTCCAACAACAGTTGTGCACAATTTTCACAGCCCCAGGGAGAGAGAAAGGGGGCATTGATGTCCCTTTGCTAACTCAAAATCTACAAAGGAAAACTGTCAGGGTGCAGCCAGGGCCAGGGGGTCCCAGGGCTCTTTGAGCCCTTGTGTCTGCCCTGTGCTGTGTCTCTTGGTCAGCCTTGGGGAGCCTCATGTGTGGTTGGTGACTGGAGTGGATCACTAAAAACCGAAGTCCCAGGAGGGATTGGTCCTGCAAATGCTCTATATTGGTGCAGCAGGACTTTTGGATATATATATAAAGTCATCCCTTAAAATCTGGATATTTGCTGGGTTTGACTTCAGTCTACAAATAACCTCAGCTTCTTTGAACCTTCATTTCTACAGAAAAAAAAAAATGCCCAGCTTGTATCCTGGAGATCTAAGTCGTTCCTTGGCTGGGGGTTTGTTCTGTCTTTCAAAGTCCTCTGGGATTGTTCAGCTAAATAAGTGTGTCTCATCTGGCTGCAGCACTCATCACTGTCAAGTGTAATCGAATATGGGGAGAGAGGAGATAACCTTGAAAGAGGGGGTGTGCTGCAAAGTCAGGCAGTGGAAAGCCAGTTCCCTTTCACGAGTGCACTCCTCTTCCCTCCCCCCCACCACGTTTATCATTCTCCACACATAGCCTGCTATCTGCACATCAGTCACGCTCCACTCCCAGCAGCCTGGCTACTGCACACCTACGCACAGATTCCCACAGTCTTCATTCATTTCACATTTGTGTCAGCATCTAAACACCTCTATGGAAACCATAGCATGCACAGAAAATTAATGTTGGTAATGAAGAGTCCGCTCTTCTCCTGGGAGATGGTCATTCTGGACACTTGTAGGTTAGATTTTGTGTTCCAGTTAACCTTGTCACTTCTGTTATTACAAAGCAAAAGGCAAAAAAAAGGCAATTGCAAATGTCATAGGTAATGACTTCTGAGAAATACAAACTTTACTTTTGTCAAAAGAAACATAATAATTTGATGGTGTCAAGCTGAGAAAACATTAGTAAAAGTAGGGAATATAATATTAACCTGTTGAAGGTATTGTCAACAATATAGCTTGGAGCATCTTGGACTTCACCTTGGGTCAGCAATGCTAAGAACGTGACCTGTTACAATCTCTACCTTCAAATTTCAAATGTATTTTGTTAACTTTGCACATAAAGCTACTAAACTAGAATGCTTTTAGATTTTATAAAGTATTTTTATATCTCTTTCTTTTTTTCTGTTGCTTTGAGTCTTTATAGATTTTCAACAGGATAGTTTCTTTATCAACAGGATATATTCTTTATACCATCTGTAACCCTCATTTTTCCAATATGTTGCCAATGTTGCTTTTCTAGTTATTTCTCCTACAATTGCCTCAAGAAGATCCAGAGAAGTCAAAATAGAAAAATCAGACCCCAGATGCCAAAACGGTTTGTGAAAATGCACATATCTTTTAATCTCTATTTAGACAGCTTTTTGCTAACTGTATTAACTGTACATTGTTATATTTGACTGACTTGAAAATGTGTGCCCTTCAGGGCACTTCAGGGCATCTTTTCAGACCCTTCAAGGTAGAAAAGGGGCAATTACGGCCTTATATCATGCTAGCTAATGTGAGAAAACAGGTCTTCCAAACCATAAACGTCTGGTTTCTAGAAAAAGTTCCTTCTTAGAACTGACATTGTACAATTTTTCTAATTGGTCTTTCTTAATCTCTAACAAAAATGAACAGAAATTAAATAGTATGCAGTACTATAAGGCTCTAAAGGCAGGAAAGATTAGTTGTGATTTAGACATAATGTCACTTCTTGGTGTGAAGAAGTTGATTGACTACTTCCAAAATAATTATTCTTGCTTGAATGCCTGAGGAAATATTGATTGCCTTAGAGTTGTGTTTCAACCCATGACTTTAAATGGCTAGTGTTTTAGGGCCTTGCTTTGAACAACCTGCTTTATTTGGGAATATGAAGAACAAAAAGAACTTTCTAACTCACCAAGACCCCCTGTAACCCTGACCTCAACCATAATCCAATACTCATCAGCTCTGAAAACTGAAAATTATGTTTCAGTGTAGGTGTCATTAACATCCTGCTAATGGGACGTGACATCCCATTCTGGATGGAGCAGGTTGATAATAGTGTGGGCTGTTTTCTTTGCTGAGATGTAGTGTGTCTCTTCCAGGGTTTGATGGATTGCTTCTGCCAACAAAGAACACCAGAATTCCTCACTGGCTAAATGCTAACAGCACAGGATCAGAATTCTTAAGGTAATTCTCAGAAGGAAAATAAATTTTCAACTGTTTATGCCACCTATCATGTCAATCAGCCTATTTTTAAAATTTCTCAGTATTATAAAATGTATTCTATTTTAAATATCTAACAATTTATTTAGATTTCAGATCATGGAGTGTTGTGATTCCTGGATTTAATTCATAAGAAGAGGAAGCTGTGCTTTAGCAAAAATACCTGCTAATGTTGCAACTGCAAAGAAACAGAAGTAGGAAACCCCTAAATAAAGATCCAAAATTTATTTTAAACTAATTAATTCATTTGTATCATGCCTGACTCATAAAACAAGTTTTCATTAGCTGCAAATGACGCTTTGCTCATATTTGAATTTGCAGTTTAGAGACTTTTCAGGACATGATGTAAACAGCATAACCCCTCAAAAAACATGAACCAGCTCCAAATAGACTTAATATGTTGGAAAGTGCTGATCTAGACTAAACCAAATTGCTCTTGGATCTATTTGAGTCTACTGAGGAAAAATAATAGCATCTGCTGCAGTACTGATTAAACCCAAAAATGGAAGTTCTAGGTGATCCTCTGTAGGTGCATAGATACTAGAGATAAATTTAATAAACTTTTAATAAATTTCTGGCAATGAGAAGTCTCAAAATATCGTCATCCAAATGGTGATGTATGGATTAATGTTCAATTTTTAATCATCCCAAAAATTCAAGGATCTTCAGATATTTAGCCTGAGTTTTTCATTAAACTGGCAGAATCCCATTTAATTGACAGATATCCCATTTAGGATTTTTACATAAGAACACTGCTGAATAGCCCTGATGCCTTATTACAAATCTGCCCTTAGTGCTGTGTTTCAGTCTTCCATATGGAATTTGGCAAAGTTCTGTTTTACACAATAGTCTTTATTTCATGTCTTGACTGTTAAAGAATTACTCTGTTGCTGCTCTTGTCCTTGATGAATTTCCCTTCAGAAACATATTGTTTAAAGAAGCTTTCTTCTGCTAAAATATCTTTTATTTCTGGCAGCTTACTCCGTCAGATCTTCTCTTCTGTGCTGTCAAGAGGATTATAATGAAGTAAGTTGCATTAAAATGATACAGAACAGAAATTCACAATCAGTCTGGCAAAAGTACTCAGGTAGTGATGAAGGGTTGCAGGGGTAGATAGTGAACCAGCAAAAATGAGACTCTCATTATTGCATTGGTTATTGTTGCTGGATGTGATGTTTTCCTCTTACCTTCCCTCTTGTGAATCATAAGGATTGTATTTGAGCATTCATGTTTATTTTGCTCAATAGACTTGTGAATCAAAGTGTTTCTTAGAGGGGAAAGTTTGTTTATGGGGAAAGTCAGATCCTTACTTTGGTACTGTATATTGCTCCAGGATTTTGAGAGCTAATAATCTCTGCCCACATTCCTACTGGGAAAATGATTGTCTGTCGTTATTGTCACAAGGTTGGATAAAATTATATTTTACATGGAATTTGCACCTTTGGGGCCTTTTATTCCTGCATAATATTTTGTGATTCTTGAGCCTTAAAAAGCAAGAAGAAGAAAACTGAGGAATAAAGCATGCCTACAAGGTTCAGAGTAGCTGCCTCAGAGCTCCCAGGACAAGCATGTTATATGACATATAAAAATTTTATGGTAAACAGTAATTAAGAGGACTAATACTGTATCAAAGCCTTGAATGAACAGAAATGGCTGTCTATTGCAAATGAACTATTTTCAAAAGTGTGAAACTTGCCTTAAGTAACATAGAACACCACAGGTTAAGAGGGGAACTCTAGCAGGTAGCAGGAGTTTCTTAGAGAGATTATCATATGTGGGATGTGAGTTTGTATGGAAGAAAGCAGGAAGGGTGGATTCAAGAAACTATTGAATTAAGAAAATGGATAAATTCTCATCCAGTCTAGCATACTTACAATATAGAAATGCTGATGTTTTCAGGCAATTTTGATGAAGATATTTTGCTGACCTCAATGCAAATTTGAGTCTTTCAGGCAGTTTCATGATATTAGAAGATGATAATTTTCCTAAGTGTTCAATGCCACTGCCATCTAAAATTCAATCAAATCCCTGATGTTTCAGTGTGGTAGTACCCAAGCCTCCAGCACTGTAATTTTTTTGAGACTCACTAATACACAGAACTAGAAGACTGTTGTCTCCTGATAGTGTTTGCTGACCTGAGGCATCAATGCTTTTCTCAGGGGACAGTAGCACTCCTTGGTTAACAACGTCTTGGTCTTTGCCCTTTCAGCCTTGGAGGAGGGGTTGCTTCTCAGCAAGTTCCTGGGCCACACTGACCATCCCAGTTCCCTCTGGGTGTGTATCTGATTTGGCCAGCAGTTTTCTGATATAATCTGTCACCTTATTTTCCAGATGTCAACAATGTTCCTGGTTTGATGTGTGTTCAGAGAGAAGAAACAAGCAAAACGTTGCTGAATGCCTGAAGCCTGGTAGATCTGAGTTATAACCTGTAAGACTCTGAGTGACACAGCCAGCTCTAGCAGGTCATCCTATTCAAAGACACAACCCTTTCAGTAAAATGTTTGTTAAATTATATTTCCCACACGAATGGAATATATATCTCACATAAAATCCTGCACCACATCGAATTAGGCTGCTCCAGAGGAAGGCAAAGTACCTTCCTTCCTGTAGCAATTTTCTCCAGTTGAAGATATTCAGACCCTATATTAGCAATCAGGCTAATAATTTTGCAATAAAATGCAAGGTACTTTATCAAGTCAATTGCTACAAACAGGGAGGTGAAATATTTTCCCAAACGCTCCATAATATTTCTGTGATTGGATTGTGGTAATAATGTATTTACAGTTACCTGTCTATTCCAGGATAAATAAATTCAGAGCAAGCAAAGTCAGAATTTGACAAGAACACAGGATATCTGGTTAATGCATTTTTATGTAGGTGAAAGTACAGACAGAAATACACTAGTTATAAAAGCTAAAGTACTATTTCTCAGAGCAATGTACTAGATTTAATGCATGTAATAGATTATGTCAGGAAGACAGGTTCCTGTTTTGCTCTGACCAAAAGTTATTTAGACTAGATCTACTGACAAACTACAGCTGCAGAAATTTAATTTTCTGTTCATAAGGCCTTCTCTTTAATTGCAGACTAAGAAGAAGCTTACTTTTGTCTGCTCTTTGGCTTGAACTTCTTATGCATTACTGTGCTTAGCAGCAGTTCTTCCAGACTTTCCCAAGGTGCCTACAGTCAGTGATGGATGAAATTATCTGTGGGTAAAAGAAGAGGTGTATTACAGTTTATACAATGGCATGGATTCCCATTAATTGCTCACATATCATCACTGTGCTCAGCATGGGGTAAATACTCACCTCGGTTCAGAGAAAGAAGAGGTGTAACTTTATCTGTAACTTTATCTGCTTCCATGAGTTAGCAGCTGGCTGTGCATCATGCCTTTTGACATTTATGCTTGTTCCACTGCCTGCCCAAGATGGTTCACCCAGTAGCTTCCCAGAAAGAACATTAACAGTGCAGTGCAGTGTACCTCCACCTCTGTGCTCATTACACCTTTTTATGAGGCAAAGCGTTCTGTTTCTCAGTGTTCTGTTCCTCAGGGAGCACTTTTAAGGCCAAACTTTTTCTCTCCCATGTTGGACATGGTTTAATCACTGCATTTCTGCTACTAATACCTCTATTTTGGAATACCCAATTCACTGAACTAATTGCAGAGCTATTATTCCAGCTCATAGTAAAAGTACATTATACAATATTCTTAGCATGAAATAGCTTACAACCCTCTTACATAGCCAAAGAAGATTGTTCTTTTGAAATTTCTTCAGAACCACTGCAGCTCAACAGCTTTTGGGTCCGAGTTCCATGGAAGGGATGAACAAAACTAGTCTTGGGATCAGGTCTGCAGGCTCTACTCTTGAAAGCTGAACTCTATACCAATAAATTAACATCTCTAGCACTGAGGCTAGAGATGTTAATTTATCTCTCTTAGTCTTCAAAATGGAAAAGTTATTTTTAGATTATAGCTTGGAATGTTTATTTGTCCATATTGATTGTCAGACTGTGTCCAGGATTTAGACAAGGGCTAAATAACTTGAATCAAAGCTGGGTCCGGCTATAATGCCATTGTAATGGTTTAGGTAATTGTGTTTCTTTGCCTTGGAGTGTTTCTTCATACTGTTCACTAACCTGAGTCTGTCTGCCAGGACAGTTATATTTCTCATAACCATTTGTCAAAAAGCTGCAGGAGCTCAATTCTGTCACATTTCTGTTTCTTCTCCAATTTTCAGCTGTTTAAACTCAGCTAATATAGCAGCCTTGCTATTACTGTTCTTTTATTTCACCAAAATATGCTGTTGCACCTGTTTCCATTATGTCTGCACTTTGAATAATCCAGTGATCTCTTCATCCACTTGAGACTCCCAATCACATTTTTTGGGGGGGCTGTTTCCATTTTATTTTTACCTCTCTGGTTTCACTTAATTTCAATGCAATATAATGGTTCAACTATTTTTTTTCCTGAGTTCAATGCAGAAAGTATTCCTCAGTAGCTGCTTCTTTTACCTCACCAGCATCCATCAATTCTATGCTGCTGATTTTCCAGAAATAACACCCCTTTCATTTTTTGTGATTTCTATTCCTCTTTCCCCCACCTCCCCACCTGTATTTTTACACTTATCTGTTCTGCTTATTACTTAGAACAAGTACAGTCTAAAATCAGTATGTTCTTCTTTTATTCCTTAGTGTATGGATTTGGAATTCTAACTTTAGATACCTAAGCTGGAATATTGTGCCACTTCTATAAATACAGTCCATGACTAGGAATAGGCTTGCACTAGGATTTACAAGTTTGTAATTACTGGTGATAAGCAAATCCCACAAAAACCTCATATGAATACTTTATTTTAAAAATTGCCATAAAGCTTATGAAGTATTTTTAATGCAAGTTTCAGGAAGGCTATCTCAACTTTTTGAATGGAAAATTCATTATTTTATCTACAATATAGTTTAAGAGTTAAGGAGCTCTGGAATGTATGCTGTGAGCTACACAGTACCATGACAGTAACCTTGCAAATCCTTACATGGCTCATTAAAAATACCATTTTTTGCACAGCAATTTATTAGGGATTAATTAAGATTAGGGACCAAATTTGGTGTTCAGTGTGTATTTACAGTCATTGGTCATTCAGGAATTTTGGCCATCTAAAAACATGGCATTAAGTATTCCAAACAAAAATGGTTTCACCTGGAAATCTGCCTTCGTTACAAGCTTTCGGCACCACTGAACATTGTATTTTGAGTTCTTTTCCATTTCTCATTTTGACTTCAAAAATACAGGTCTGAGGCTTGAAATGGAAGGAATGTTTACTGGAGAAGCTTTGCTTTTGATAGGCACAGGAGGAAGGGGTGAAGAATGGAGCAGCCAATGTTGGAAGGGACCCCAACAGTTTCTCTGGTCCAACCTCTCATGGCAAGGGGAGCCTAGGTGAGATCATCTATCACCCTGACCAGTTACATCTTGAAAACATCCAGTATCACTATGCCTAAAGAAAGTAATTTTGCACAACTAAGCTGAAAATTTTACTTTTAAAAATACAGTGGGTAGTGCTCTAAGTTTTCTCTATTTAAAAATTTATTTTTAAAGTGGAAAATGAGCTTTTATTTGTAACAAAACAAGTAAAATTTTATGAGTCTTGGATAACATTGACAGAAAAGGCATAATCTGCTTAAAGCTTCCACTCAAAAAAAAAAAAAGAAAGAAAAATAATTCAACCAATGGACATAAGCAAAAATACAATTAAATACTCTAACTAAGATGAGTGCATAAGACAAAGCAGAATGAAACATAATTAATGGTATTTATCCTTCAGGTATAGAACCAGTGACTTAATTAATTAAAGAAAGAGAGGACCTAAATGTATTTGTACATGATAAAATGAACAGAAAAGGTAAAGGGGAAGGGAACAATGGAATTCTGTGTATTGTGCTTTTAAGGCTGCCTTTGTTTAGCTCAGATACCTTGGCATTTCCTTCCTAAAAGATCAAAGTCCTGTAAGGGGCATATCCCTATAGGTTTCAAGGATTTTGTAGAGAAGGGGAAATTCTAGAGTTTGCCTGCATGCAATATATAGACATGTGAGAGAGCAGTTTCACCTATTGTGGAAACTCCTGGTTGTTTCAGTCTCTTTTACTGCTAATCATCCATAAACCAGGGTGTAGAGGGAAGTTGAGAAGATATAGAATATTTTTATTATTCAGATCCTGACATCAAAATATGGGGTTTGATTTTGGACCATTTTAGAGAATAGTTCTAATCAATTATTATGGTTAGTTTGTGCATTATACTGAAACTGAATGTGAGGAACCAAAGTGCTGGCAACAAGTCAAAGTTGAATGTACCAATTTGTTATTTGATAAAATGAATGAATGGTTTCCAGCACAGCTTCTGAACTTTTAAGAAAGGTCACTCACTCACTGCAAGGGAAATTGTCTTTCAATCAAGTCCTCTCCCAGCTTTGGCTTGATTTATGTCTTATTGCAAGTATTATCTGAAAATGAAAAAATAACATAATGCCATAAAGGTGTTATTGGAAAATGGAAAATAACATCACTTCTATTATTGCTGACATGAAGCCAAGCTGATCTGTGAATAAAAGTCTTGCAGAGGATCAAAAGCTCACACTGTGTTGTTGCCACCAAAGACGGGTCTCAAGAGAGCATCTCTCTTTGTGGCTACTTTATTTTCAGTGTTCTTGCAGAAAGTCTTTTGTGGCTCTAGGAAAAATGAAGCCTCATTATTGGCCTAAATAAAAGCTCACAGTTGTGAAAATGTTTTTGGCAATGAGATAAGCCCCAAAGAGATTTGAAATAGGGATGAGGTGTTTGCCATGTGGTTAAATGAGAAGCCCTTCCAAGGTTTAGAAGGCAGAATGGGAGAGGGAAATGCAGGTGAGATGGAAATAAAGGATTAAATTCTGTAAACCAGAGGTGGCTTGGTAGGTAAGGTGGCCTTTTAAATTTGAATGTCCTTTCCACTGCTTAATGTGTGATCCTAGGAAAGCCAGCCAGTCTTTGGTTATCCATTTCCAAGTGTGCCATTATCTCACAAAGACAAAGCCATGCCAGGCAATAGAATGCCCAGAATCTACACAGGAGTTGTAGGAGCCCATGGGCCATGAGCTGCAAGAGTTATGACACACTGAGAGCAGAGAACCAGGAAGGTACTGAGAGAGATTGTTCAGTATGAGAAGAATGAAACCCAAACACAAATATATACTCTGCTGCAGTGCATACACCACTGCATTGCAAAAATGTAGTACCATGATGTACCCAAACAGATCATTTTTTAAAATTAGAAAACAGGTATATCAGAGGCTAAATATGCTGAAATATCATCAGAAATGGCCAATTTTCAGAGTTTGCTTTCCTAATTTCTTTTTTAAAGAGGCCAAATTGGAAAGAAACATCCCTCTCAGTTTGAAGAAATTGCACTGTTTTGAGCAGTTTACCATTTATTCAGTCTTGTACCTGGGCAGTACCTGAAAACCACATGTTCTGTAGAAGAGCAAATGCATTCTCAGGACAAACTGCATCAGACAAACCTTTCCTACACTGTTACTAAAACATGATCAGGCTTCACTCCCCACAGCACCTCTGTCCGTCAGCTGGTGTCATCCAGTGACTCTCAAACACATTGACTGAATAAAATGAATATTCTAATCACTGTTTGGAGATGTATACTCAACCACTAATTCTTTATTGTACACTCATGAATTTTATTGAATATTACTAGTCATAGATAGTCTAAGCCATAGGTTTTGACTGAAGTTTCCTATTTGGAACTCAAAGAGTTTTTCATTCTAAAATGTGGGATATTTTGATTATTCATTACCATTAAGGGAGGACAAAAAAGCCTTACCTGTCAGCTTTCTGTCCATGAGATCTTTACTAATTCTGTTTTACAGATGACACAAAATCTCTGGCTCATTTTTATAGACTGCCTTGTAATTTGTTGTAAGATTCTATTCAGAAATAAACATGATTATCAATGTCAGATCTGTCAGCAAACTGCTGTAAGAGAGTTTGAGTATCCCTAGAATTACATGATTTCTCTTTTTTCTCCAAAACACAAGGCAGAAAAAAGGTGCAGAATGAAAGGCCAACATGTGGCTTCTTGACTGACAATGAAGTACCATCAGTAGAGTAAAACTCCTTTAATTTGTGGATTTGGAAGAAAAGAAAGGAGCCTACCATGATTAAGATCACTGTCAAATACACAGTCTTTCTCACACCATTTATTCAGAGGAAATTTTCAGTGTGCATGGGAATATGACTAAAAGTGATGAGGAACACTGGCTCTATACTGAAAAATAGATTACTGACAGTTAGCTTCAAACATGGATAATTCCTACACCCTACTTGTACAGATGCTGACAGGGAATCTGACATGGGGCTGATGTCTATGCAGCCACAAAAGGAGACAAGAGATCAAAGTTGAGTGAATTTGACTTCTGGACTTGAATTCATCAGAAGTAGTAGCAGCACTTGAAAATTCTACCTGACTGAATTTTTGCTTTACCAATCAAAAATTGAGGAAAGGGTTTCATGTACATGCTATGTACTTGAATGACAAAACTGGCTGTCTTTATTCTCAATGTCTTCCTGACTTGCAGGAATAGAGGAAGGAACTGTGGAGATGGAAGGAAAATATAATTTTCTGTATTGTCTGTGTATTGTCTGTCCTTACACTTCATGGGATTTTCTTATTTACTAGTACAGAAAGAATTTGAGAGCAAGGTCTTGTTAGCTAAGATATTAATTTTAAACGTCAGGGTAATCTAAACTGAAATGGTATGTTTGGATTTTATCTATTAAATGATGGCATGGGAAGAACTAGTGATAGGTTATTTAAATGGGGCTAGTTTTGCTAGTTCATTGCAAAATTTTGCCAAACATAGCCCACATGTTACCTGTTTGCATCTAGAAATTGTCAGGCTTTACTTTTACAAATGAAATGGATGCGTGGGTACATTAGCTTTGACATAACACCTAAAATCAGAAGGTACAAGTAATACTTTACACAGAATAAAAGTGGATCTAGCTGCTCAGATATCAAATTCTATGTTGAAACTAAGATATTTGCAGTTCTGTCTTGTGGGCCACACATTGTTGACTCAGAGATAGAAGAGAAGCTGTGTCAGTCCTGAGCAAAAAAGCTGAGTCTTTACACGAGTGGAACTATTTATTTTTTGCCCAGATTGACACAGAATGTCATTTGTAGTTTCTCTTTGCTGTAGAACTTGAGAGGTTTAAGAAGGAATTTTCCCACTAAAACCTATCCTGACCCTGGAAAAATGTCCTTGCAGAAACCAGGACACTGTGCTGAAGAGACAGATAGATTCTTTCCATGTTGGGCTTTGTGTTACTGCAGTGAATGGCTTATATTTAATGTCTTATATTTATATATTTATATAAGACATTGCTTGGACTTAACTGGGCCTCAGTTGTACTGGGCAAGGGTAATGCAGATTTGTGACACCGGCCTCCAGTTCTTTGCTATGCAATCATTAAAGACACTGAAATCACTCTGTAGGGGTAAGTTTCAAACCCTCATTATTACTAGTAAAATTTAAAAAATACTGTCTGGGGATGCTTTATGCAGTGATATATCTGCATAAATTTCAAGCTTTAATTTAGTCAGAAAGGCCTTCCATGGGTAAAGCCAATGGCTACAGCCTACAGAAAAACAGACTTTTCCTTTCCCCTCTCCAAACCTCTTCCTTCAAAAAGTACAGAGGGGAAAAGGGATATAAATGAAAAAGATCATAACATAAGCCTGAATTCCAATTTGGGTTTTTTTTTGGTAAGGTTTGGGAGGCTTTCCTGTTCAAAGAGCAAAGAAAGAATTTCAGGTGGGGAAAACCTTGTAATTCTAATAATGTTGACATTCTAGGCTATCTAATTAATGCCTTTTTATGCCTGGGCTGAATGGTCAACTTCAAGTTAAGCAAAAGATCAGGAGCTACTGAAAAGCAAACATTTAGTCCTTCAGCAGGGAGCAGGAAGGGTAGGAGACATTTACACAGCACAGGAGCCTTGCACAGACACATCTATTCAGAGCTCTGTGCCCAGGGACTGCATTAGTGCTCTGTTTGCTGTGCATGGCTCAGAGCCACAGCAGCAGAGCTGGCTGCTGGTGCAGTGAGCAGGATGCTCTCCTGGGAGCAGGCAGGCAAAGGCAGAGCACTCAGAAGGGGCTGGGCAGCCAGCAGCACCAAGGCACATCAGCACCACATCAGCAGCAGCCTCAGCTAAGCTTTGTTGGCCGGCCAGAGCTGACAGTGCTCAGCCATGGGGTAGAGTTTAGCCAAGACTGAAAGCCAGCAGCTGGGCTTCTCACCTGAGCTGTCCAGGCTTCTCTCAGAGAAGTTCCCTAACAATCAGTGTTTTAGAATTTGGTTGCCCTTGATCTTTACTTTTAATGCTGTTCCTGTGTCCTCCAGGTCGAGGATGGATCCCCCCTTTTGTGGTCTGTAGGCTGCTGGTTAGTGGTATCGCAGTTCTGAGGTGGATTGGCAGCTCTACACTTGCAAAGCGTAGTGCTGAGATAGTCTCAAGAAAATGAAAATGAGTCTCTAGCCTAGGAAATTGTGCTTTCTCCAGGGGAACAAATGATTTTGGGTTTTGTTGCTGATTACAAAAGCAAGTAAATGCTTTATGGAAATGGAAAAAGACCAGAAAGAAGGATTGCAGACATACTTCCAAAAACAACTTATTTTCATCCTACTTAGAGATACACTTAGTTGGGAGATGTGGGTTCATTTCCCTGCATCACCAAGGGAAACTCTGTGTCCAATACCCCACCTGAACTGCAGTGGAAGGGGAAAATTGTTCTTTCTTTCTCTAGGGATGCCAGCTCTCTTAGTAGAAGTGATGTTTTTAATTTAAACTGAATTGGAATATTTCCAGGGTAACTGCATCATTAGTTGAGGATGCTGTTTTCCATAAACAAATACAGCAAGTGCCTCAGACTGAAAACAGTGCTATTCCCAGTGTTACCAGCTGTCCTCAAGAGTGCATGTTTGACACAAAGATTTCAACTTGTTCATCTAAGCAACAGGAGAGCTGTACCAGTGAAAGGAGGAGAATATCTGCTCTTTACCCCTCCTCAGCAAAGAGGTGTGACAGGATGGAAGCTGGAGCAGAAACCTGTGGGTCAGGCTGTAAGGAGAAGCTGCCATGCAAACACTTGTGATGAGTTAACTGCTCCATCCAGGCATTCTTGGATGTGCAGGTGGGGAGAGGAGCTGCCAGCCCTTCTTACAGACTGGATGAAGAGTCTGGATTTCACTGTTTGCAGCTGGAATGCTCCATGCTGGCTAATCCAGTGCTGCTTTCCCTTGGCTCAGAGCTGAGAGGAGGCAGCTGGTGCTGTAAACTGGCTGGATGGGTGGAATTTTCTTAGACTATTAATTCACACACAATTGATTATAAAATGTGTAAGTGCAACTCATTCTTTTCTGGCTAGCAAAGTAAAAGGACTGTTGCTCTGAATTCTTGTATTTCCAACAGAATATCTCTTCAACTACTAAATTAAAACAACATTGCTGGCACATGAGTGTTATTCTAATCAGCTGTTTAAAGGTTTCTGTTATTCACTGCCTCCCAGTAGAGGGGTCATTAAAACCTTGACACTTTAGTGTCTAATTAATTTATGCTTCCTTTTTCATTTAAGGCCATGTATTTCAACACCAGCAGCAAGTGATAGGTTTGCCTTTACACAATACCATTAGAGAATAAATTGCACTATGTACTTTCCTCAGTCCTAATAGTCTTTGAGCTAAATTAACTTGACTGTAATTGCAGGGCTGTGGCAGAAACATTACAAAACCCAGAAGTTTTATATAGGCATTTATTTGGAAGAAAAAATCTGTGTGTTTATACGTCATTTTAAGGTAGAAAAATGGTGGTGGCAGAATACAGCTTTTAATCTTATGCACTGTAGCTTAAACATCATCTGCTTAAAGACTAGAATTCATTGGCTGGAAATCTTCATGGGCAAAACTGGTTCATTGGCTCTTCTGAAAGTTAATCAAGCTTTCAACTGTTTGTAATGAGAAGATAAGATTAAACTTTGGCTAAATGTTACGTGCTAGACTTATTAGACTCAATTTCAGGAAGCAAAACACTCCTAAAACAAATTTACATTTAGAAAGAATTCTGGTAAACTTGAAAAATATCAACAGTTCTTGAACAATGATTTTAAATTTAGTACCAGCACCTTCTTTTTCAGAATGTATGCTTTTCAGTGCCTGAAATACTGCAGAAATTTAGCCAAGGCAGAATTTTAAAATAATTTGTTTGTACATGCTCAAGCAAGACTTCAGTATTACTGGCTGATATGGAAAATTATTCCCTCATCATTGAGTTCATGCTACACCAAAAATGTGAATTTGGCCTGCAATAACTGTTGTGGACCAGGATAAGCATGGACATTAAAGCATGGGTCAGGGAAGCTGTCTGTCTTTTTCTCATCTGCACAAATGTGCACACATCTGGTGAAGGGGGAGGAGGAATACCTGATGCAAAAGCTGCATCGCGGAATGGAAAGATGGGGACGAGGATTCTGATGAAAGTCAGGTGATGAAGAAATTAAGTGAAATGGGAGTAAATTGAAGTTGAAAAATTTAAAATGAAGAAGCAGATAGGGAGTGATTGCAGAAAGAATTAAGGTCATGGACATAGCTACGGGTAGCTAAAAAAGTGTAGTCTACACATGGAGCCAGTGGGCCAGGCTTTAACAGCTGATGAAAGAAGGCTGATGTAGGGAAGAGAATCTTGAAGAAAGAATTTGAAAGGTTTTGTAAATCAAAACAGGAAATATCGGTATATTAAAGTAAAATGTGCTGGCTTATTCTACCATGTCTCATTTGAGCCATCAGAACCTGAAGAGCATTTAGAATTTTATAGCCCTCTAGGTTCAGCTCTCATTGATTTCAGCCACATCTGAAGTATTCAAATATATCTGTAAATCCAGCCCTGTGGTGTCCATCTGGATACGCACAAAATGAGGAATGTAGAGGTCCTCTGTTTCATGTTTCAAAGTAGAGGTCCTCTGTTTCCACAGGCTTCAATTACATGAATATATACATTTATTTATACAGAAAACATAGTTGTGTAACTACAAACAATTTCAGATAATTTCTGCTGGACTTGGTGGTTTTGGTGTTCGTGTAGGCATGTACAAATATGTTTATTCCTTGCATCAAGACCTTTTAATGACCAGCGGGTTTAAGTTAACCTGCCTTGCAATATAGCTGCAGTGTGAATATAAATTATTAAAAGGTGATTGCTCCTGAGCTGTTCTTGAATTAACCTTCCCTATTTACTTGACCACTACATGATCTCCACTACAGCAGTGTGCCTCTGCTGTATTTGTAGAAAAGGACTCTATGCACAGTAGATAGCCAAAGAAGAAAATTCTGGATCTCGTGTCACAAGCTGCCCGCAGGAGCAGCCTGCCTTTCCTCCATGGCAATACCCACAGAAGGTTCTTCCTTCAAAACAAGAATTTCCTCCTGGCAAAGCAGGAATCACAGGATGAGAGAGCTCAGATCCCCAGGGAGAAGGGACTTGTTTTCCCTCTGTCTGAGCAAAAGCCAGGCATACCTGACAGCCTCTCAGTGGCACAGCAGAGAAGATAAGAGACTTTCTCTAATCAAGCCTTGATGCTAGTGTTTCTATTTTTGAGACAGGCTTATTCCAGTTCTTGAGCTTAAATCAAAACAAAGCTGGGGTTCTGTGAAGCTAAATGGATTATATTGTCACAACCTCCTGTTCTAGCAGCATACCTCCTTGAAAAGGTTTTCATTATTTGATCTGAGATAATGACATCAGCTTATTACTCCAGTGTAGCAGTTCTTCATGTCTATAACTTCAATCTTTAACATTTCCAAAGGGCACTTAAACTACTTGGTTTGCAATAATTTTTTTATCTAGACTTTTATAGATAACACTTTTATTTTCCCCTGAAAACAGTGCAGAATCATAATTCCAGAAGCTAATAATCACTGAAGGCTTTAACCACATTTATCCTTTAGAACATTAGTTATTTCTTTCTCAGTAGCTCAGAATTCTCATTGACACTCCCAGGCCACATTTTTTTAACCTGCGCCTTTTTCCCAAGGTTTCATTTATCATTTTAAAAATCCTATAATTAAAGTAAATCCTGATTTTTTTGCCCAGTATTTTCTCCAGTATAATCGTTTGGATTTGTAAAATTGCAGTGAGCAAGTTAAACACTGTAATTAGGGCAGTAGAGAAAATGACTTGGTATGTGTCAGTTCTTCTTCCCTATGCTTCCTCTAGGAAAAAAAAATGATGTGACTTCCACAAAACTATACCATGGCCTGAATTATTTCCACTTTTTTTGCTAGCTATTCAGCTAGCAAATTTCAATTGATTTACTGTTTTTTATCTGAGCTTTATTTCTCTCTATGCTGAATAAGTTCAAAATGGTTCAGACTTTTTCGGTGTGTTTTTGGCAAGGTGTTGGATAAGATTATTTTTAAAAAGAGATTGGGAGAAGTTTCTATTTCAATGTCTTCCTTTGCATTTAGAGCTGTATAATTACTTTTAGTCTCTGATTTGAAGTGTCTGAGGTCACTTGGTCTGTTCAGCTTGGAGAAGAGGAGACTGAGGGGATGAAAGGAATAGGAGCTGACAGTGATGTCTTCTTCTCTGCGGTGACCAGGGACAGGATTGAGGGAATGGCCTGAAGCTGTGTCAGGGGAGGTTTCAGTTAGATACTAGACAAAGGCTCTTCTCCCAGAGGGTGGTTGGGCACTGGAACAGGGTGCCCAGAGAAGTGGTCACAGCCCCAAGCTTGACAGAGTTCAAGAAGCATTTGGACAATGCTGTTGGCACATGGTGTGACTTGGGATGGTGCTGTGCAGGGCCAGGAGTTGGACTCCATGGTCCTTGTGCCTCCCTTCCAACTCAGCATGTTCTGTGATTCTGTGATCAGAGTTTATTTTTGTTGTGGTCATTGATTGCAGTTAGAAAATCAGCCATGTTCCCTGGTTTCTCCTTTTCTGTGCAGTCCCTGCAGTTTACAGATGGTTTACAGAATGGTTTACAGATCTTTCCATATCCAGACTGCAATTTTTCCCCTACATACTTATTCACAGAAATTGTTACACATGATATAAGATAAGAAGAAATAAGACTTATTTTATTTTGGGTGAGTTTTTTTTTTTTTCCTACCTCTCTCAATAAACTAACCATACTTCTAGTGAATTTTATTTTGTCTTTTCTACACTAATGACAGGAGCAGTGATTCCCACGAGCAAGATACATCACTTATTTTTGTATTAAACCTTACTGACACATACCTATGTTTTGTTGTCACTAGGGAAGCATCCATAACTTTCCAACTCTTCTCAGATCAAGCCTGAGATTTTTAAAGGCATTATGTGTATAAATCATGTCTTAGGGATCATCTGTTTTTGTCCTATGTAACTGTGATGCTCTTGCATCCTGTCTAGAGCCTTTATTGCCAGGCCATCTCCCTGCAGCCTTCCCTAGCAGTTTTCTCATAATAGGAATAAGTCATGATCTCCACATTACCTTCTCATTGTTTTGTCCTATTAGAGAGGTCCCTTCAGCAACTATATGATTAAAGATATCTGTAAATAAAGAGAAACACTGTCTGACCATCCTTAAAAAATATTTTATCTCTTTGTATCTTTGTGAAGCTGGAAAATATGTAATTATACCAGCTGTTGATGTCAGAAAACTGCAACACAAATTGAGTGATATTCTCTGGTTGTACAAGACTGGTTGTACAAGATGAGAATTGGGCAACAGAGTCCAAATCCTGCAGCATTTGCCACAAGATGGATTGTGGGAAGTGACGTGGGAATGGTGCTGGGGTTTCACATTACACTTGAACTGTGCTGTAGTGAGTTGATGGAATATGTGGTAGACTGAAGGGCTCAGCCTTTATTCAAACAGTACCTATTGCATCCATATGACAGACTCTTACTGTTCAAAAAGACACTTTAAATACAAATCAAGATGCTTCTTCTACTCTTCCTTCCTCATTTCTTTAGAAGAAAATCCCAAACCTTTAAAGTTCCTCGAAGAGTTCATTGACAGCATGCTGCTGAGTTTAAATGTCTCCAAAACTGTACACCTTTCTCACATAGAAGTGAGTACAAACTGACTCAAACAGCTACCAGTTGGGCTTTATTTTTAAAACTGAGTGTGATTTCTATCAGATTTATGGTAAAAATGCTCACACACAAATCTGTCTCAGATTAGTAGTGTCTTTAGCATTTCAAAACCTATATATTGTCTTTACAAAACCTTTTGAAGGAAAACCTCATTAATCCCAAAAATGGACAAATTGCATTTGTCTTCTATTAATATTCATGATGTTTTCCAGAAGAAACATGAAAATTTTTTCTTCATGGTATTTAAAGGGAATATGATTATCTCAGGGATGATTCATGAACATATGAAGTTTATTTCTTTTGCCAAGAAAAGCTAATACTCCTCTGTCAGAATTTTAATCTTCTTACACTCTCTGTTTATTATAATAAATGATGTTGCATCTTGTACACATTTTGCAAAATGATAGAATCATT
Source organism: Fringilla coelebs (assembly GCF_963513975.1). Classification (NCBI taxonomy): domain Eukaryota; kingdom Metazoa; phylum Chordata; class Aves; order Passeriformes; family Fringillidae; genus Fringilla; species Fringilla coelebs. The sequence continues at coordinate 11,861,234 of NC_140034.1, read as the reverse complement.
GAATAGGAAAATTACCCTCAATTCCTAGTGCTAAATGACATTCAAATGTTTATATCTGTGGGACAAGTAAGGAATTTCAAGCTAGTACTCCGAAGCAAGATGTGAGGAACTCTGACTTGCTTTTGGTTGTGAAGATATATGTCTCCACTGCTCTCTTCTCTGAAGCTGCATGTTGTGATGTGACATCCCTCCCTGTCCCACTCCTCAGGATACACTATGATCTCAGAAAGGCTCAGCCCCTAGACTAATTTCCTCTTGAGGCACACTGTTCCCAGGAACCTATACTGGCTAAAAACCTCCTGTTTTTTAATGGAAAGCCCCTTGGAAATTTTTCTTGCCCAAGTTACAACCCATGTGGAACACCATTTCCCCTGTCAAACTTCCAAAGAAAGTTATGATCCCAAATTTCAGCCAGCATGGAAGATTGCTATGACCAAAGCCAATTGTCCTGTAACCCTATAAGCAGGGTTTATAGGGTCCTAAATGAGACCCTTTGAGCTCTCCTGGGCTGCAGGAGGCACTGACCAGCCACGTCCCTCTGAGGGATATCTCACAGGATGCTGAACTCCAGCGATGGAGCCTGGGCTGATCCCACAACTCCCCAGGGCTCAACTCCCATTGGGAAGATGCAAAGGAATATTCACTGAATGTTCTTCACTGTATTCAAGGGGAATTTTTCACAGGTGTGCCCCTGGTATGGTCTCCTTTATGTCTGTGTGTGTGCAAGTGTGGATGTGCTATAATAAATGTACTATGAATGTTGCTGTCTTAGACTCCTAAGTGTGTTAGATTTGTGAGTAAGGAAGGGCTGTAAGTTGTTGTTGTGCTTATTGTAAATTCTATTGAATCTTTTGTTATACTGTTTATCCATTAAGTGCTGTTAAATCTAGGTGCTGTTAAAACCTTTAGGCCTAAAACACTGGTCAAGTCCAGGGCTAAGTTTAACAAAGGGCACCACTCTGAACCTTGTACCTCAAAAGGAAGATCTTCCTTAAATCTTTTTATCATTACCCTTTCCCATCCTTACCCCTTTTCCATCCTCAGCCTCCATGGAGGTAATTCTAGGCTGATTTTAGATTGATTGATTCTAGATTGTGGTCTGATTTTGTTCTGTGTGCCTTAGCAGTAGAGTGAACCTTGTCATGGTTTCACTTTAATATTAAAGCTGCTTTTGCAAATACCTTTGCCAGTGTCTCATTTGCTGGCCATTGCTTTCATTTCATCTCATTAGATGAGGAAGGATGTTGATTGGGGGCAGGAGAGTCTAACCCCTCATGTCAAATTGAAATTTTATTGTAGTGACACCTGGAAACCCTCCATTTTGATGAATGCCAGAAAGCAAATTAGTGTTACTTTGGACTAAAGAAATGGAGAAGGTTGCCAAAAAAAGGCAGCATTTTAAGAACACTCTTGCAGCATCCTTTCCTTCTTATAGCAATCAGGGTAAATTTTCAATTGATTGGAGCCATAGCAGAATGACATGAGCAAGGGATCAGCACAAACAGCTTGGATTCAGGCTCCCTTATCCTCAGTTCTGCATATAAGAGAGATGCTAAGGATTTATTTGAGGGGGGCCTTTGAAATCTCAGTGGGACTTTTGTCTGAATGAGAGATAGGGAAAACTTTAATAGTGGGACAGGATATGGGAACATAAATAAAGAATGTAAATAAATCCCCAGACTGAGAAGGAAGCCTGTGCCTGTCAGACACTAAAATAACAGTTCCTTAGAGCCAACTATGACACAAAGATTAATAATGTGAGTGGCAACCAAAGGTGCAGTGATTCAGAAATTTAGTTTTCAATTTTCAGAAAGATGGAACAGGCTGGATTTTACAGCAGCAGGTGTAAGAGGGGAGGAGGAAGGAGCAGGGCTGTGAAGGAGCTACAAGATGCTTTTTAGATTGTATGAAAAGCATTTGGCTGTGAACAAAAGAATGGCATTTAAATTTTTTCCCCCTTGAAGATAATCAGGGATCTGTAGAATTAAAACTCACAAACGGGCAGGACATATGGCATGAGGCCAAAAGCAGCTATGTGAATGTGCTAAATCAGCATCCTTTGTAGCCCATCTGTGAGGACATACGGACTCTGCAGCTTCCCAGCAGTCCTGGCAGGTTCTGTGCAGTGAGAAAGGAGGGAATGAGGCAGCAGGAAGATGAAGTGACACTGGTGAGCTGAAGGTTTTGTTACTTTAAGCCTATTTTAGGATGGTTACAGCCAGTGTGATGGAGTCAAGTCACTGACAGAGATGCACATTATTCAGAGGGACAGGGAGTTTCTTGTGCCTGGAGATCCCACTGGAATTTGCAGTTGCTTATGCTATCACTAATCTAAATGTGGTCATGCCTAGTCAGGGTTTATTTTCCATCCTGAATTTTCCTTTAACCCCTTTCTTTCTCACCTGTAGAAAGGTGATTCCTTATCCCACAGGAGAGCTTATTTAGTGAATTGCTTTGGGCCTGATCCTCATGAAGTGGCAATGGCTGTGCTGGATGCCTGAGCACTGCCAAAATTTGATCATGGTTTTGGAAACACATTCTCTACCATCATCATGAATGATGTGTTCCTTGTTAGACTAAACACAGAGAAACCTTTATAGATGTGTTTTAAAGATTTTTACTTCTCAGTCACAATCTTTAGTTTTTTGTACTCATATTCACACAGACACACCTGATTTCTGGGGTAAAGGATCCTTTCAACAGACATTTAAAACCTCTCACTTTGTGTCTTATTCTGAAAAACCAATCAAAAATTCAAATAGTGCTGGCTCACTCTGGCTAATGACACCTTGGCACTGGCGTTTCAGCTCTGGATTTCCAACTCAAATGGAAAGTGCTCATGCAGAATTCACCCTTAAAAAGAAATCTCAGTGCAAGCCAAAACCAGAAGACCCAAATTAAGTCTTTGAGTTGGAAGCTGCAGCTGATCAATACTTTTCCTAAGCCTGTCTTTGGGACGGCTCTTAGTAAATTTAAAGAAACCATATTTTTAATGCCTGAATTGTTGATTTTTAAATAAAAGCTTTGTATGAGAATTCTATCTTGTATGTCCCAGAACAGAATTTGAAAAATTCAGGGTTTTGATGTCTTCTAGCTTCTTATGGAAATACATCACTGCATGTCAGATTTGTTTCTCAAAAGCAGAGTATAGTTCCTGGGGTTGATTTTGGGGTGGTTTTTTTTGGTTTATTTTTTTGGGGTTTTGTTTGTTTGTTTCTGTTTGGTTCCTTTGGGGTTTTTGATTTTTTTGTTGTTGTTGTTGTTGGTGGTGGTTGCTTGTTTCATTTTTCTTGGTTTTTGGGGGTTTTTGTTTTGGTTTTTTGATTTTTGGGGATTTTTTTCAGAATGCATCAGGAGTCTGATCAAATATTAAGTTATCTTCTTCACAGTGCTCAAGGCTGAAAACTCTGATGTGGGGGGTACCATGTACAGAAAGTTCATATCAGTGGTCAAAGCAAATAGACAATTTGTCTAATTTGTTATATCACTTTGGCATAATTGATCCACTAATTATGGATTGTATCTGGGTTTCTGAAAAGGTGACAGGAAGATGAAGAAATTGCAGGATGTGCAGCATGAAAAAAGTTCTTCAACAACTTTAAGTTCCCCCTACAGGATAAAATCTCTGGACAGCTGTCAAACCTGACTGGTCACAAATTCCCTACCTACTCATTTGAACAGTTTTTCCTGTCTTTTCTCTTTCTGCCAGATGCTTCAGATGTGGATAAGGGTGAGGGAAAGATGAACTCTGAAGGTCATCCAATTCAGAGCAGGCTATTCCCAGGCGAGGTTCTAGGCTCCATTCCAGTAAAGCTGGAGCTCCAAAATGGCACAGGTTCAGGTTTCCAGTGCTCAGCACTCAAAGCTGGGGCCAGATGTGACACACTGAGCATCCCCTGGCTTCCTGCTGCAACATTCGTGGCTGCATCTCTCAAAGGCTTTTTTTTTTCTCATTTCTTTTTTTTCTGAAAATAATATCTATATCTTAAAAACCCTTTTTTGTTTTTGTTTTTGTTTTTTTGCTTTTTTTAAGAGACCTAAAAATATGTTTTCCTGTCAGATAATCTGAAAATTACCCATGCAGGCAATGCTTATCATCTAAATTCAAGAAAAACATAGCAAGAAGATTTTGCTGTGCAGGACAAGCAAGGATGAGTCTGTGCTTTCCAGCTGATTGATTATTTGATTAATTCCCATTTAAAACACTGTATCATTGTGATTTCTTGGGGGCTTTTCCCCACTCTGGTCATTTTTATTGCTTTTTTAAACAACCAAATATATAACATTTTTTCTAATATGTTAAACGTGAGCATGCTGCTCTTGCCACCCTTGCTCAGTGCATTGCCATGCTGCTGTGAAGCAATCAATTCAAATCATTACAAAGAAACCAACTTGGAAGAACTTGTGATCTTTTTAAAAAAAATAAATGAGAAATTTAAGTGAATAAGTGCTATACATAGTCTCTTGTCCCAAGAGGCATTCAAAGAGAGACTGAGTGCATAAATTCTACTTAGAAGAAGGTTACTCAGAATCAGATAACATGCAGATTAGAGACTTTAAATGGAAAACTTTACCGAGAGTAAAGTGCTGTGTAGTTCTGCCAATAAAAGCCTTAATTGGTCCTGGGGAAATTCTACCCTAGTTGTGAATAGAAATAGCATGGAGTAAAGGTGCACAGAAGGGAGAACAGAGGGTTATTTTAATTTCCTCAGCCATTCTCCTCATTTATTTCCTAAGTCTTTGTATTATTTATTCCTTGCAATAGATTTTTTACATGAGAGCAAAAATTTTGGGGATGGGGGAAATTGTGCCCTTAGTTTTTAATTTGTCCCAATTTTGCTGAAAGGTTTTGAGGGTTGGTTTTTTTCCTTGTTTGTATGTTTGAAGTTGGTTTGCTTATTTTGGTTGGGGGGATTTTTTGGTTGGGGGGTTTACTTGTTTGCTTCGGGGTTTTTGGAGGGTTTTTTTGTGGGTGTTTTTGAGGGGGATTTAAATAAGAAATCAAGTTTCTGTTTTATGGCTATTCCAAAAGTTTTCTAGGTTACTTATGTAGGCATCAGCAAGATGTTCTTTGAGGGACTAATTCAGAAAGGAGTTCATCTACAAGCACAAAAAGGCTCGAATCCAGCCCACTTTCCTATCATTCTTGGCCAGGAGACCGAGGCTGGCCTCAGCACAGTAAAGTATCCATTTCTGAATATTCACAGACATAGAACTGGTGCTGAGAGCTGGTTGCACTGTACCTGTCATCATTCGAGGTATTGACTTGTAATTGCACTGTTAGAGACATTTCATATCAATTGCATGAATGCAAGAGGAGGAACAGGAGATTCACCGGTGGCTGCCCACAGCTGTGGCCTGGCAGATGTTGGCTGCATGGGAGTGGCAGTGACAGCCAGTATTGGCCTGGCAGCAAGCACCCACCCTCCTTCATTAACACAAGTCTTCCTGGAGTGTGCTCCCTCCATGGAAAATTCAAATATTTTGAGGTTTTGATAGTGCTCACCTTAGGAAGTGGCTTTCAGCTCTAAGGATCCAGTGGCCAGAGGAAAAGGCTGGCCAGCTGTTTGGGTTTTTCTTTCCCTGCTCTTCATGGATGGCAGGACACACTTTTTCCTCAGTTCACTTCAAGTTTTGGTTCCAGTTTTTTTCCTTGAAACCACAAGAAAAAAAATCTACAGGGTTTTTTTTTTCTCCTTAAGGGAATTTAAGGTATCCAAGTTTTCAAAAAGAAAAGACCAAAGCTCTGGGATGACCAGGACACAGATCAATGAAGAAAGTTTGTCAGATCCAACATCTCTTAATGATATCCTAATAATGAGAAAGAAAAAAAAAGTGATATTGCAGCTAGTTCACTGGTATAAAAATGTGGGAGAGAAAAGAGGCAGAAAAGGTACCTAACAGTAATGAAGAAGCAACACTCTGGCCTTCTTTTTCCCCCTGAAGAGAGTAAGAACACTGCCTTGGGACATGGAAAGATAATAAAAGTTTTTAGAAATCATTTTAGACAGCAGCTTAAACCACATTCATACTGATTCCACAAACCAGAAAAACTACTCAGAGGTAACACTTTCCCCCATTTAAGCTCCAAATTTAGAGTTTATGAAGTTTAAATATTTTTATGATCATCAATGGGTAATTTAAAACCCAAAATATGTATTTTGAATTTTTGCAAAGGCTCAGGTTTTTTGGTGGTGGTTTGGTTTTTGATTGTTTTTGGTTGGGTTGGTTTTTTTTTTTTAATGTCCTGAGGAGTTGTGGTCTGTCAGTGTGGCTAGATTTGGCACATCATCTTAATGATGCATCAAGGGACTATTAGGGTGCATTGTACCAAAGATTTACATTCTCCTTGCCTGCTATGAATCCTCTGCTGTCCACAGCAGAGCATTCTCTTTATCTCATGTCCACTTTGGGCATGAGATAAACAGCATTTACTTCAGACAGTTCTTTGCATCAGGATGCTGGTGTGTTTCCCATACAGCCACTGGAAAGTTTAACGTTCTTTTACTCTCTCTCCCTCTCTTTTGTTTTAATTGAAATTTGATCCTCATATGTTAAGCTACTGCCTTCTATAGACCTTAAAATCTTCATGGAGAAAAGGAGAGAAAGATTTATAAGCCCAGACTATACACAGAATGCTTAATTACCAATTTCTTTATAGAATTGTCTGCAGATCTGCATTCTGGCACTGAAGTTAAAGGAATGTCTTTACAGCTAGGGTGCCTTCTAATTAAATTACTTATTGAGTGGCATTTCAAATATGGCAAAGGTTTGCCATATGGCTCCTGTAAATTCTTTAAATTTTGCGTGTCTGAGTCCCATAGACTCCAGCATACAATCAAAGTGATGACCAGCTCTATCCTTAATAGCTATATGGCAGAAAAATAATTGCCTAGAATTATTTCTACTAAATTCATAGAAATAAGAGATGCACAAGTGCAGAACATGTCCAGGTTTTAATAAGAGCAGCCAGTGCTACAGTAAATATAGAGAAGAGCCAGGCAAGGGCACGGCTGCATTAAGAGAGGTCATGCATGTAGCAGGGAGATACCAGACAGGAGGCTTGCTGGAAGTGTTGTAAAACATTTTAAAGCAATGTAAATACTTTAGGAAGACTAAATCAATGGGGGAAAAGGAAAAAATACCTGAAAAAAGTGGCAGGTTTTTTTTTTTTTTTTTTGTGGGTTTTGAGTATGCTCTTGAAACCTGAATTCAGACAGGTGTGTGAGATTTTGCATGATCAAGGGCTTTTACTGACATGTGAATAAAATGATTAACTGATTCAGTTTTGTATCATTTTTTTAAGTTATGAAGTTTAAAGGCATATATGGCCTAGATAGCAGAGTACTCTCCTCTGGAACAAAATCCCCTTCTGTTGCTCCATTAAAACTAAAAGGATGTTTAGGTTTGATGGCTTTGCTCAAGCAGAGGATCTGACAGGTAATGACTTTCAACCATCCCTTTCATGGTGACTTTCTGCAACAGCATGCAGTTTTTTCCTCTCTTTTAGCAGGGAAAATTGTGGGGAGGAGTTTGATGGGACCTGAGAGCTTGTGCTTTTTGTTTGTTCCTGAAGGTCAGCCTGTAGCTTGCTGGGAAGGAAGCCTGGGAGCAGAAGCAGGAGCAGTGCCAAGGGCAGGAGGCTCAGCTGAGCCGCAGTGGGGTCAGCTCACTGTGCCCTAGTCACTCTCAGGCCAGAGGGGTGTGATGTCTGCTGACATGTGGGGAGGCTCCTGACTGCTGCCAGAGCTGACCCACGAACTCTGCTTCACACTGACATGGTTCTAGGGCACGCTGTCCCTCTGTGCCAGTACAAAGCCCTGTCAACAGCCACCGCTTGACAAATGGGCACATCTGCTCCTGCGTGCGCAAAGTGCAGGATCGGGTCAAACAATGCAGACCAGCTATTTCTAACTCTCTCCTGACATGGTGTTCAGACTGTGCTTCTTGTTCCTGAGGCCACAAGCTGCTCCTCCTAAAAAGGGTCTTGTCTTGTTTTGTCTCTAATTCAAAAGAATAGTAGATCTTCATAAATAGCTGATATATTTGGATGTCTGTGGTAAAAGTTTGGAAAAAAGCCCCTTAAACAAAATGCTTGAAGCAAAATTTATCCCCTCTTCCCTAAACTGCCTGAAATTACTATCATCATTGAAGCCTTCTAGCCTTGATGACCAGCTTGACATTGATGGCTCTAACATAAATGACCTTTTGTGAGGAGCGCTTCAGCATTTCTGTGAAACCATTCTGACATTCACTTCCAAAGCCTCAAAATAAAACCACTCACATGCACAGGGGGGGTGTTCTTAGCCTTTAATTGAAGCTGGCATTAATCTTCTCCCTGGCATTGTTGCAGCATACATGCTGATATATTAGAAAATTGGTTGTTTGCTGTGGCCTGCTCTTTGCAAGGAGAGATTTGGGCTTCTGCACTGGTGGCTTGTGTGGATGCTAATAGGAGCCCTTCCCTTCCACAGCAAAATGACCTCAGTTACTCAGTTATCTCTGATTGATACGGCAGAACTCTGTCCTTCATCACAGCTGCAATCTTTCCCTTGTGTTTTGCCCTCACAGAATATCTGTATTAGGCCCTAAGTTTTTAGCTATTAGGAATCTATAGCCTCTAATGGTCTGGAAATAGAACTGGAAAAGAAAGCAAGCAATAACATTACCGCCCTTTCATAAATATGGCCTCAACCTTTGCCAAGACAAATTTGGAAAAAAAATCCAGGGATTAGCAAGAGTTCTGGACTCTTGCCACTGCTAATCTGACTCAGAAAAAACAGGTATTCAATAAAGCACAATATGTCCTTGATTTTTCACTCAGAGATCTTTTTAGAAAAGATTCTGTTTGATCCCCTTTGCTTCTGGTTGTTTTGGTTTGGTTTGTTTTTGGGTTTTTTGGTTTTTTCCTTAACAGTCAGTTAGTTTCCAGACCAAAAGGAAACCACTGTGATGATATAAATCAGACAGAGAGCTTACTGCAGATCAATTGAACATTTAATTTTTTTTCACATAAGCTACAAAATGTGTGGTTGGCTTCAATATCTTGGTTTTGAGCTAACAGTGGGTTTCAGTCTATAATCAAGGAGAGCAGATCAGTAACTGGTAGGTACTGATATTGCTCTAAAGGAACTACAGTAAGAACAGTGAATGTCAGAAGAACACTAACATTTTCACCAATGGTGCAAAAGGCTGAATAACAGCAAGGAAGATCAGCTTAATAATTTCATTCTTCCAGTGGACTGACAATGGATTTGTGATACCTTCTGCAAAATACATTTGTGAGTTTATCCTTTGATTTTCTGCTATCTTTTGACGTCTCTACTCCACTCTGGTAAGACCTCACCTGTAGTACTGCACTCATCTCTGGAGTTATCAGCTTAGGAAAGACTTGGAGCTGTTGGAGCAGGTTCAGAGGAGGGCCACAAAAATTATCAGAAGGTTGAAGCACCTCTCCTATGAAGGAAGGCTGAGCTTGCTATGTTCAGCGTAGAAAAAACTCTAGGGAGACCTTAATGTTGCCTTTTGATACTCAAAGAGGCCTTGTAAGAAAGAGAGGAACAAACTTTAGTAAGGCTTACAGTGCCAGGACAAGGGGTAATAGTTTTAAGCTAAAAGATAGTAGATTTAGGCTAGATACAATAAATATTTTTTTTAATAAGGAGTGTAGTGAGATACTGGCACAAGTTGACTGGAGAGGCGGTGAGAGCCCCAGCCCTGGAAACTTTGGAGGTCAGGTTGGATGGGGCTCTGAGCAACCTGATTCAGTTGAAGACAGAGTCACAGGATTGTTAAGGTTGGAAAAGACCTTTAAGATAAACGTTCAGCACTACCACCATGTTCACCATTAAACCATGTCCTCAAGTGCCACACCAACACTCTTTTTGAACACTTCCAGTGATGGTGACTCCACCACTTCCCTGGGCAGCCTGTTCCAATGCTTAACCACCCTTCCTGTGAAGAAAATTTTCCTAATATACAATCTGAACCTCCCCTGGTGCCACTTGACCCCTTTTCTTTTGCCCTGTCACTTGTCACCCAGCCGAAGACACCAACCCCCAACTTGTGGCCACCTCCTTTTGGGTAGTGGTGGAGAGCAATAAGGTCCCCCCAAGCCTCCTCTCCTCCAGGCTAAACACCCCCAGCTCCCTCAGCTGCTCCTTGCAGGACTTGTGCTCCAGACCCTTGACCAGCTCCATCGCCCTTCTCTGGACACACTCAGCCCCTCAATGTCCTTCTTGTCGTGGGGACCCAGAAATTAACACAGGATTTGAGGTGTGCCCTCACCAGTGCTGGGTGCAGGGGGACAATCCCTGCCCTGGTTCTGCTGGCCACACCATTGCTGATGGAGCCCAAGATGCCAATGGCTTTCTTGGGCCTTTTGGGCACAGCTGGCTCGTGCTCAGCCGCTGTCAACCAGCACCCCCAGGTCCTTCCAGCCTCTCTGTCCCCAGCCTGCAGCCCTGCAGGGGTTGTTGTGCCCCAAGGGCAGGACCCAGAGCTTGGACTTGTTTGATCTCATTGGCCTTGGCCCATCGATCCAGCCTGTCCAGATCTCCCTGCAGAGCCTCCCTGCCCTGCAGAGCATCACCACTCCCACCTATCCCAGTGTGTCTGTGACCTCCCCCATGGCAGCAGGCTCACTCTGGATGGTATTTGGAGACACAATTCAGACTACTCTGTGATTCTATGATTTTGGTAGACATTAGCAAGTTTGAAAACTGAACTCTTTGTCAATCACACATAATTTTAACTTTTGAGTCTCTCAGAACAACTTCAGCAATTGCCTTTTCTGGATTCCCATGTTTCAGCCTGGCTGGGTAGGAAAACACTGACAAGCAGCACACAGAGGGTGAGGCTACCTGGTGTTTTCCCCATGTCAGTGCTCACTGTGGTGTGGAACAAACAGCTTGTCACACCAGCCCATGTGTTGTATTTCCTTGAGTCATGCAAATCCTAAGCTAGGATTCTTGTGCTATTACTCTGTTATACTCAGATGCTAACATGAATTTACATGAGGTAATTCTAACTCATAATGAGAGGAAAATATTTATTTCAACAAAGTTATGCCTTCTTCATAGTTACCCTGTAGAGTACAAAAAGTGTAAAGTACCCCTTGTTTAAATTTGATAAATTTTAGTAAAGTGTAGATGTTTTCTGAAAGCCCAAACTCACTAATTGCATTATTCATAAGTCAGCTCCCATAAGTATAAAACAACTCATATTACATCAAGTAAAGTGATGTATTCTCTATTCCCAAGTAGAGAAGGGAATTTTAAAAAAACTAAGTTGCACCTAACTGTGCGTGAACTGTGAAATGTATTTTTAGATTAATTTTTTATTTCCCCTTGTCATTTCTGATCTTGAGTGCATTTGTAACCCATGGCTTCTGTTCCACACAACAGGTCAGAAATGCAGACATCAACCTTGTAAAATTTATTTCCAATCCATCCTCTCTCCTGCTTCCCCTGCATATTAGTAAAAACATTTAATTAAGACAATAATATTTCATTGGGAGAAAGCTGTCCAGAGTTTTCCTTATCGTTCTTCTCAGGCAATGGTACTTTTGGCTGCTTCTGAGCTGCCCATCCTTCCATTTTTGCACACTGTGGGAAGTATTTCTATTATCTCATCTACTTTTGTGCATGGTGTTGTAGTACAATCAAGATATCTCCCAGGTAGCTGCTGCCAACAGGTGGGATGTGATTATCAAAACTGTACTTCCTGATAGCACAGGATTCTGATCCTTGAAGAAGCATGTTAAGAAGGCTAAATCAGAAAAACATAACCACTTTTTCCTCTTATCTCTTTTTTTATTGTTTAGGGTTAGTTCAGGTCTGAAAATTCGGGAGAACTGATGAGACTGTCCCTGTGCACAGCAGCCAGACACTGAGTTGGCTGTGCTGAGTCACAAGCAGCACATTCAAGTGCCTGAATTACCTTTTTCTACTCTCAACACTAAAGTGGAATTAAAAAAAAAAAACAAAGTGTTCTCAACTCCCATTAGGAACCTTTAAATATTCAAATGATTAAATATTTAGATGACCTGAACTGCTTCTAAGAGGTTCAAAGTGAGGAACAGTAGTTTGTTAATTCACGTACCCATTCCTAGTGGCCTGAGCATCTTCTCTGAGTCCATAGTAACATTTTGATTTGGAGCACTTGTGAGGTTTTAAAGCCCATTTCCTAGCAGTTCCCACTTCCAGTTGTTGGCTTGGTTCAGAATGCCTTTACATCCTATGTTAAGGATAATTTTTCTTTTAAATAATTCAGGTTTGATGTTTGAGACAGATCTGCTGTGAAGGACTCCATTAATTGCTTGAATGCTATATCAGAGGTAAGTTTGGCCAAGAGATGTAAAATCCATTAGGCGATGTTAAAATGAAGAAAAAAATGCTCACACTGGAATAAATTCAACTAAAAGACACATAGAATAAAAGGTATAGGAAAGAATAGCACAAGTCTTTCTATATCCTTTGTATTTGCCTTCAAATGACACTATTCCACTTTTAAATTTCAGTTATTACAGAGGTAATGGTATTCAGATTGTCAGTGTAGTATGACAATTACCGTAAAGAAAATATCTCTAAATCTTCAGAAAAGAAATTATTCAGTCTAACATGTACAATAGCTCCTGCCAGAATAAGGGGAAATCATTGCTTTTATTCAAGTGACCTGCTAAGTGCCATCTACCACATCAACCAATAAAACATTATCACTTTATAACCCAGCCAGAAACTTGCTGGTATTGCCACTAGACCAGCTACTTTGATTTCAAATTTCTTGTTTTTTGATGGAAAAGCTAGCATCTCAGTGAATGCAGGGAAGTTTACAGTGAACATGTCAGATGAAACCCACTCAGAGGCAGCTTTACTGGGGAAGGATGGAAAGGATACAAACCCTATGACTCGTTTGACTTGTACTCCTCTGCATCAGGGCTTGGAGCTCATAAGCTCCCACTGCCTACTCTGAATTTTCTTTGAGCTCCCCATATTTGATGCACAGCATGAGGAAGACTGAGAGACCCTGTAGCACTGTGCAGAATCCTAAATTTCTCCCACATTTCTGCCCCACAGTGCTGCCCAGCCCCAGCAGGTAATGACCCAGTGACATGCTCCTGTTTCAGAAAAAGGCTTTATTTAAGCAAAGTCCACAATTTGCCTCCTATAGTGCAGATACAATTTCAGGCAATCAATGCTCTGCTTGAGGTTCTCCTCCTAATTATAGCAAAAGATCATACGTTCTTGTTCCCCCTGCAGCTTGGGATGTAGTTCATCATATCCCTTTCTGTGCCTCCACAAAAACTGAGTAATGAATGGAAATGTTGAGTATTGGGTGAGGTTTTTTCATCTCTGATTTGTTACAGAAACTTTGTAGGAAAATCTGTTTCTATTGTTAAAGGATTCATCATTAGGGCTTCCTTGGGCTTTCCTTCTCATCCTTACCATTCCATATCCAAATTAACTTCCTGGCTGACAGTGGATAGACTGTGTAAAAAGAAGTGAGGGCAGAATGAAGCTAGGGCAGAATGAAGCTAGGGCAGAATGGAGTATTCAGCATACATCTCTGCATATTTTTCATGAAGAAAGCTACCTTCCTGAACAATTTCCTGGATTTCTGAGGGATCTGTCAAAATTAGCCACTGTCAAAAAGACTGAAGTAGTTCTAGTATGAACAAAAAAATATTTAGAAAAGTGGTCACCTTTAGAATATGTCTTTGCTCAAACTGTTAATTTTAAAATACTCTGGGGATTGATGTGGTAAGATAGTCTGTTAGTATGATGAAATTCAGGATGGCTATATTATTTAGTGTTTCCTTGTGCTCCAGTGCCACTTATTTTAATGCAGCCCAGAATCAAAAGCTTATTCCAGCCTCGTGGTGGTCTGTGTTTCTGTCATTCCTCTCACTCTTGATGACTCATGGTTGTGGAGATTTCAGAATTTTCCCTGACAATATATTACATGCCTGCACTATACTTATTGCTAAAAAGTTCTCCTAATAGCATACTTGAATATTCCTTGCAGCAATACATGCCCACTGCTTCTTGTTCTTCCCACCATGGACATCTGACATTCTCTAGACATGTCCCTGTGGGCGTTTGAATAGAAGTCAGGATTTCAGACAGGGTTTGGATGGAAGGATTGCATCACATGTCTGGTGAGCTATTCCTGTTAATAGAGCCTAATGCAGGTCTCTTTTCATCAGAACAGCATGGCATTGTTGACTCATGTTTGGTTGATGGCCCACAGCACCCCTTTGATATGTTTTTTTCTAGAATTTCCTCACAACCAATTATTTCCTGGTCTTTATTTGTGCTGTTAATTATTTCAGCCTAACTGTTGCTGAAAATTACCCAAAAAATTACCTATCCTGATTTAGATTGCCCAGCACACACTGCTGCAGTTTCAGACTAGCAATGCAAGTTAAGTGCATTTCTCCTTGATTCTGCTCTCCAGTCCCTGGCTTCACCTTTATTTCATGGACAAGTGGCGTCTATATCCTGACACTCAAAAGTTTGGGAAGATGAGATATGTTTTGCCACTTGTTGAAGGTAAGTTTGCAAACTCAAGTCAATTGTATCCATGGAAACATCACTTAAACATATGAGTCTGCAGGCTCTCCTCTAGTCCTCTGATTAGAATAGGGGTGTCCTTGTAGTCCAAAAATATAAATCATCATGAATAGTCATTTTGTCCAGAACAGTCTGTGAACATAAAGAACACTTGTAGAGTTCCTTAATAGATTCCATCAGAGTTTAAAACACATCCTTACTAAACAACATTTTGTTAATTCACCTGGTTTAGAGCTCCCAAGTTATCTGACTTTCATATCCTTTATTGAGCTCAGCTGTCACATGAATTGGGCTTGGAATCAGAAGTGTTTGGACAATTTAATAAAGTATTTAGCCAGCATATAGGGCACCTTCTTTGTGACAGTGCTTGCAGAACAATACTGGAATCAGTGTTCATTTTTATGAACAAATACAGATGATGCTCTTAAGTTTCTATTCTACTGGTTAACAAACCATTCACTATGATTTCATGAACAGAGGTGAGAGAGCACTTGATGGGTTGGCCTGAATTTTATTCCCAGTCCAGACACTTACTGGCAACCTTATTCAACATTTTGTCTCTGCTACCCAGTTTTGTAGTCAGGAGATGGTTACTACACTTTGATGGCAACTAGAATGGGGAATTGTTGTAAGTCTTTAAGTCTTCAATGCTGTGGTTTTCAGTGAACCAAAAAAAGTGGGTTTTTTGGTTTTTTCCCAAAGAGAGGACAATTACTTTCAAATTTAACTTTCCAATGCATTATTTCAAATAAGCTTTATGTCTACGAAATATTCTGCAACATTGTTTTACCAAATATTCCTCTCACTGAATATATTTAGGAAAGTAAATTCAGAAGGTATTTGAATGCTGCCAAAAGTAATTCACTTTAAAATGTGAATGAAAATGTATATATATTGAAATGTATATATATTGAAAATGTATAGATATTATGTGTTGAGTATTCAGCTATGAAATTTGCCACAGAACTTCAAAAGTTTGTACTTTCAAGTAAAAATTTCTGGGAAAGAATTTATCTGCAAACTGTTTTCATAATGCCCTTATGCATTTTCCTCCTTAAGAAGCAATTTTTTTTTTTAATATGTCTGACAAATCTGAATAGAATTCAGGTGGTAAAGAAAAGGCAGTTCTCAGCCAGATGTTAATCCTTCTGCTAAATACCAGATTATGGCAGATAGTAGCCGTATGAGAAACTGTCATAGGTTCAGAAAAATCCTTAATACAAGAAGGTATTTGGGCTCAAGATTAACTCCAACCATACTGAAGACCTTTGATTTTTCTTTCTACTGCCATGAAGCCCTGTGGGGGATCAGCAACTTATTTTAGATTTCAGATTTGCATTTTCATTGCTAAATGTCCTTTCAGCAGGAGCATTTCTAACATTTTTTTTCAAGTACAATATTTAAACAGTCTTTCTTGCTATAAAAAGGAGAATGAATTTAAATTTTATTAAGAAAAACCCACAGTGTGCACCAGCATAAAATTAAAGTTCCCCTGTGCTGCCTTTTGTCCTCTGGGTTTTTTTAGAGTGACTGGTATCACTCTAATATTAATTACCTTCAGTGTTTTGTATGAATGTTGTGATTAGGATTTACAGACACAATCTTTTTAATGGACCGACAGTTTGATATAACTCTATAATTTTGTTATGTTAACCTTATGTGAGGAAATGCATTCTGAAAGAACCACAGGCAGGTGTTTCTGTATATTCAACTACAAAACACAGCACACCATAGATTATTTTATGAGAACATTTGTCTAAATTTGCTACAACTATATTTAACTGAGTAAAGATGCTGTTGGGTGTTGGCACAGCACTGTTGTCCTATCTTTAATTGTTGCACAAAACCCAAAAATGACAATTGCATTAAAATAGGCAGCCATAATAAAAGTATGACTTATTTTTATCATCAGGGAAAAAAATTGAGCAGTTACCATTCCTATTCGATGGAAATACAACTTTTTGAGGCCTAATTCTGAAATGTAATGAACAGGAAAAATGAGTTCTTGGGTTTATTATTATTGGTGTTATTATTATTTGTAGATCTGTGAGCACAGCTGTGTTACCTTGTGAAACCCAGAGAAGAAAAGATTGCTTAGAAAAGAAATTACAAGATGTGGCAGAAGAGGCATGAAGAGAAGATATTTCTGCGCTTATATAACTCTTTACAAAAGTTAACCAACAATTAAATATGCAGTACTGGTTAAAAGGGAATATCTCAATCTTGATTTCTAATAGATACAGAGATAATTTCAGAGGTAATTTTACTACAGAGTTCAGGCTTCAGTCTGTCTTTTTTTCTCTGTCACAGAAAAGAATCTCACCCTTCTTTGAATACATGAATAAGATCTGAAAAAACTTAAGCAATGTGTTGCTCCTTAGGGATTTCTAGCCAGATTTTCAGTTCTGTTTCTCATTGAATTCACATTAATTTTGAAAATCCTTCAAAAGAAGTACCTGTGTATTTAGGTGTCCAACTTCTTCCTGGCTGGCAGGAATACAAAGTTGTACTATTTAATGCATTGTTTTTTTCCTTTTTATTTTCCTCTGTGTGCTAGGATGCTAAATTAAGCTTAAGTGCCCATGGAGGAATTGCATTCACTGCAAATAATCAGAAATATAGAAACTTTTACATTGAGAAAGACTCCTAAGATCATTGAGTCCAACCATAATGAGTACCAATGAAAATTCTGATTGAAAATTATGAAAACATGGGTTTGGTTTATAACTTCATTCTTTGCACGTGTCCTTGTGGAGACTCTAACTCTTACAAAAAGAGTCTCACATTCCATCTTAGACTCCATTAATGCTGCCTAAAGTGAAGGAAGTAGGGAAAAAAATCTTTTCTCATTTATGTCTGTGGTCATTCACACAATTTCCTTCCCTCAGAATGTTCTGGTTGGAGATCTGTGGAGTTAGTTATTAAAAGAAATGTAGTCTGCATTGGTGCAGGACTGAGTTTTGACTATATTTAAAAGGCCAAATGTGGTAATTGTAAATCCTTTGGCCTGATGTGTAAGTGAAAGTACAATTTCTATTCTCACTCTGGCACTGCAGTTTAGCAAAGATTTTTTCATCTTTGTTGCTGTCTGATATTGACAGGAATATACTGTGTATGTGCCCTAAAAGTTGGATTTTATGCAGTAATTGTGGGGTTCACAACAGCTAGTCACAACAGAATTGCATTTTTATGTAGGAGAAAGTGTTTTGTATTATTTAATTTTTAAATTCATCATTGTGTTTGTTTGTGGTTGTGTGTCACTCAAACTCTGAAAACTTCTGATTTTGGTAGTATGTGATTAAGAAGGAAACTTTGACGTCAGAATCAGTTGGCAATAGTAGTAGAATTTTATTAAAGATGTACACTAGAAATATCTATTTCTCAACATTTTCAGTTACCCTAATTAGTTCATAAATCTTATCATAAAGAGAGAGACAGAGAGCTCTGAGCTAAAACTAATCTTACTTTTTTACTGACCTGCTACCAAAATATGTTGTGCCAGACTGTCTATGAAACCAGTGGGCATTAATCACTTGTCTAATTCCACCTCTCCTCTTGTTCAAAGGCTATCCAGCACTCTGATAACAACTGAGATCAAGTTTCAGCTGCATGAAAGGTTGACATTTTTCCCTTTCTAAAACGCTTTCATGTCAGCTGAACAGGTAAGAAGGCAATAAGCCATAAATTCTCATTAAAAGACTTTGATTGTCTCTTTGTTAAGACTTTATGATTTTCTGAGACCTCAAGGGGAGTAGGTGTCCAGCTGTCCTCTGAAGCTGCAGTGACTAGAACAGCTAGCTCCTTTAGGAAGCCCTTGCCTTAGTATTTGAAATGACAACGATGCACATGTGATCTACAAAGCATGTGCTCACTTCAAATACCTTCTGCCAGCTTCTAAAGAAGTCATAGAGCCTTTAAACATATTCCTGAGGCTTGTTTGAATTTAAGGAATATAAATCAATATAACCTCAAGTTGTCTTTATTTGCACAATGACCTAAGAGATTTCTTTTGGTGGAGAGAAAGAAATGACATGTATTTCAAGAGACAATGGGCACATTTAATGGCACTTGGCATTTGCATACTTCTGTGTCTGCAGTATGTTGGCAGCTTTTACTGTGCTGGAAAGGTCACTGGACTGGAAGGAGTAGGTGATGAGGACAGAAGAGCTGGCTGTGAGCATCCCACATGTTTGACAGCAGCAGATTTGGGTGCTCTTGAAAAGGCCGATATTGACTGAAGCTTCCAGGATGTGACTTTTACATGAAAGAGCACAGTGGTGCCTGGGAAGCTGCTTCCATCCATTATGAAAGAGAAAGAGTAACTGTTATTTTCTACAGGGGTGAAAAAGATGGTCAAAAAGGTGGTGAAGCCAGAAAAGACTGGATATGTTGTAATACAGGCTGAGAAAGAGAAGGCCTGATGTAACTACTCCTATTAGAGCTATGAATAAAATGAAGTTAATGAGCAGTTCATTTTTCAGTTCATCCAATAACTCTACAGAAAATCTGCCTATGCTATGCAATTGCTTCCTTTGGCTGCCTGACAGATATCTACCACATTTCAATTATGTTTCAATTTGTTGCAGAAACGATATTTGTCTGTAAAACTTGCAGCACTGTGCATGAAACAGGCTCCCCAACAAGGCAGTACTGTGGATCCATGACTGCTCCTGTTTGCTATCAGTAAGGTAACCATTCAGACTCCCCAGCTCAGGCTGGCATTTTTTAGGCATCTAATATTTAGTCTAAAGGGAGTATAGCTTGGGTTCATATTGATGGAGTTCTTCTGGTCATTCTGCATCTAGATAATACTCGTACTCGTTTCAGTTCTCATTCACATCATTTAATATGAGCTCCTCCTCATCATTTACACGTGTAGCATATGTGCACAGGTTCTGAGTTTCTTGAACATGGCAGCATGTCTTTATTTATCTAAAAATTAATGTTAAAGGGAACAAGGATGACTGCTTTACTTGGCAAACGTGGGATCCTTTCAGATGAAATCTTCACATCAAAGCATATAGAGATTTGTTTCCATTTGTTTAGACATCAAAAGTCTCACTGGATTTAAAATGCTTGTAAATTGTCTGAGCTTAAGTTAGGAGCTTGCCAGTACTGTCTGATTTGGGCCTAGGTTCTAAATGCTGTTTTTTCCCAGTCAAGAGCTGCAGATATGAAAAAATTCTTGTTTAGAAGAAACTCTTGTTTAGAAGAAATAATGCACTGATGTTTTTTTAATAGAAATAATTAGTATAAAGGCTTGTGTTTAGTTTGGTTCGTGGTTCGAGTGGTAGCATGCATCCACTCTGATTTCATCCAAACATATTTGCTGGTCTCTAATAAAGGCAGTAATTTGTGTGCTCCAGGGAGCACTTGCAAAGAAAGCACATGATTACAGCATTCTTTGGAATGCTCAGACCTATCAAGCCTGTCTTATTTCAAGCAGATTACTCATGGTACTCTGATACCATGCTTAATGGGGTGCTTTGATTAGTAATAGGGGCAAACAACCATGTAGAGGGGAGGTGGATCTGCACTGCGCTTCCACCTGGGAGTAAGAGAGGTAAGGCCTAAATAAAGAAGGATGCATTTGGCAGAAATGTTTATGTAATAATGTCACAGGGCAAATAACAGCACTGATATTTTTTACTGACATCTTAGTGTCAATATAGTAGTGCATAATTGAATTCAAGCTTCAGATATTAATGTGCCTCTCAAATGCTTGCGTGCATTACTGGCTGTATATTCAGTGGCTCTTAGGCACTTGCTCATACCTGCCCTTCATGTTTATTTGCAATGGGAGGATTTGTAGTTATAAGCTGCCATCTCTGAAAATCCAGCAGTTTGCCCTGGACAAGGTGCAAAAAGCATTTCAGATGTGCAGCTTAGTTGTTTCAGACTCTGATTTTCAGATTATATCATAAAAAATGTAGAAGAAAGAAGTAATGCTCAGTATTGCAGTGTCAGATCACCAGTTCAGGCAGAAAAGGGGAGTTCTTGTCTTGGGTCCAGTAAAGCCAGAAATTCAAATTTATAGCATTTTAGTAAAGGGGGCTTTATTCTGCCTTGCTCCCTTGTGCCCAGACAATCTTTCTGTCGGTAACTTCAGCTTTATCCATTTCAGTGGTTATTTTCTAGTTTATAAGGTGCCTGTTGTTAGTGTACTGAAAAGAAGGCAAAGGAATGAAATTTACTCCTTGCTACTCTTGAACTGGCATTGACAGCATAAACCATTTTTCATTGAAAACAAGGGGCACATTCTTTGGAAAATCTTCAAGATTTTGCAAGGAAGTGCTAAGAAGAGCAACTGTGAAAGGAAGGCTTACCTTGTAAGGATGGATTGTAATTTGGAGGAACAGTAAAATGACTCCTATTATTCAGGTTTAGAGACCCAGGACATCATTACACCATATTGCATTGATTTGCATTATAACACAGGTAAATAGCATTCACTTTGCCTTTGCCTTCTTTGGCAAAGAAGTTTTTATACTGAGGAAACATTTGTGGTTTTTTTATTTTAATGGGGAGAACTTAAATGTTGTTAAAGTCACCCATAATGCTCTCTTCTTGCTATTACTTATGTTTTGCAAACATTTCTTTTAGGTAGGTTTGCTAAACTCAGAGCTGTATTGTGATGGACTTCATTAAAAGTATTTCCATTTCATTCTTCTTTGAGAGCTACATTTTCCAGGTTGCCACTTCCATGGCCTTTGTTCACTTCAGCAATACAGTGCAGAGTATTTTTCTTGTCCAAAGAATGTAGAAAAGGAGCTTGAGAATCAGGCATATTTTGTAGTTGATTATGTACATCAAAATGTCTTCTAAAAATAAAAAAAAAATACTATTTTCTATTAAAATATGTTGATTTGCATTAGCTACATTCCTGTCCTTTATTAGCCAGATTAATTTTCCATTATTTCAGGCCTGCCTGACATTATACTAACTAACCTTATCCTTACCAAGCACTCACAAGTATTCAGATTCTTCTTGTCTGTTGCATTTCCTACTTTATTTATTTTCTACAGTAGGAATGTTACTGTCCAGGACTTACCATGGAGAATTTGCAGAGAATTCTTGGGTGTGAATTCTCCAGAACTACTTGCTTTAATAAAAAAAGATGAAACACTGATGTAGTATCTAACAGCCTCTTTATCTGCTAGTGAGCTAAGTATTCTCTTTGGTTTATCACCTCCTTTTTCCCAAGCACAGGTTGTAAATATTTCCAAATAGTGTTGCCTTTTCAGTATGACTTACAATTTTATCATGTCTATCAAGTAATGTGTGTGTTCTAATGCTACCAAATAATGTATCTCAGAAATTTGTATAAAAATTTGGAAGCTACATTTCCATAAATATTCATAACATTCTTGTCCTTGCCAGATGTTGATTTTTCCCTGGTATGCTTAGATTTTCTCATCAGTTTTTTATTTCAGAAATTTTTTTCAGAAACTCTAATTTATGCTGTAACCTATTTCTCCTGTTTCCCCTATTGTCATTTTCCATCCATGGTAATTGCTGCCTTCATTCATCCACTGATTTGTAGCTTTTTAACAGTCTCTAATAAAATTTTTTCATTAAAAAATCCCAATTAACTTTAATATTCCTCCCACTAACTTTCATTAACTTTCTTGAGCCTTGATGAACTGTGTTTGTGTCTGTTTGTGTGTGATATTATCCTACTTACCTCAATCAACATCGACGAGTTATTAACATTGCCTCCAATGCGTCTTTCAACATCGGTCCAGTGATTAAGTCATCAGGAGTTATCTTGTGAACTGAAATTACACTTGAGTTAAGAGATGATAGACTGTTCTGCAGAGCTGCATAATATTTTACTCTTTGGTGGCAGAGTACCTCCTCTGTCTGCTTCTGTAATTGAAGTCCTTGTTAATAAAATTTCATTTCTTTACAGATACATAAGGATGGGTTTAAGGACTTGCTTGCCCTGTTTTGAGATTTGAATCAGTAATCATTTATGTGTACTCAAGTTTCTATAGAACAGGCTTATGAGTAACTCAAAACAATTCAGGGGAATTTTAATACAGAATACAGATATCATCCTCTCCATTTCCTCTTTCCCATCTTATTTTGTATCTGTTCTCTTCTTAGCTTAGCCATAAATGCACAGGATTGAACAGAAAAGTGCTTAGATATTTATGACAGTTTCCTGCTGCTCTTGCCAGCTCATATTGAGATTTTATCCCTTATGTGCTGGCACACAAGTTTTTTATACTCTTGTTCTCGAGAAATTAAAGCAAAAAGGTAGAAACAGGAAGCTGAGTTTACCCACAAATTGCTCAAGGGGATGAACACAAAATTTGAATTTTGGCACACCCCCTTCAAAACACAAGAGCCACAGGTTTATATCTGCAAGCAGAGCTAAAGAGGAAATAATACAAGCAAAACTTGATTTCTGCAAGATAAACATTCAATTTGATTTGACACATAGTGTAGAAAAAGAAAATATAATGAATATCCCAGGTCTATGATGTCTCCTGTATACCTGAATTCCCTTTCCAGTGTCTTTTGATGTTTTACTGTCTCTGAAAATGCCAGTGAAGAGAGTCCATCAGTGTCTTCAGAAATGTAACCTCTCTGTTCTGAGCAAGTTGATGGCACAAACTCTACATACTACCTCTAGGTTTGTGCAGAACAAAAAGATCTTGTTAAATCCTTATCAGGTTTTTAGTAGGTGCTTTCCAAGACTATTTATCAGCATTTAAACTGCAATGAAACCAAAAGAGCCCTATAAAATTAATATTTGTAAAAGTAAATTATACCTTTGTTTATCTCCAGAAACTACACATTCCAGCCTATCTACCTGGATTATCTGATTCTTCTCTTAGTTCTCAAAAAAATAAGGATTTTTATTTTTTCTTTTTTATTTTTTTTAATGTGTTTGGAAATTTGTTCTGGTTTTTGCCTTTGTTTGGTATCTGTGTAACACAGCATACATCACTTGGTGGATGAATTAAAGGACCTTTGCTGTGAGCTTTATTTTTGTTTAATTAGAAAACTTTTATGGCAAACCAGCTTTTACCGTACCTTGTTTTAATGAAAAAAGCTGTTTATCTGTCAGTACTCACTGGAGATTGAATTTTCATTTGGCAGTTTTCATGGCACTCTCTGTACTCATTTTTCAATCACAGTTTGAGCCCCTGAGTTTGACTGTTGGTGAGACACACAAAAAATTCAAGAGTGGACTGAAAATTAATTTTGAAATTAAAACCTGCTAGTATAATTCAGTTGCGAATAGGCTGATTCCAAATACTGGGGCTGAGAGTAGAAAAAAGCATCTAACACACTGGCCAAGCAATTTATGATGGGCTCAGAGCATAGAAACATGGAAAATCTTATTAATGCAACTAATTATTTGGGCTTGATAACAACAGCAACAAATTTGCCCTGGAAATGAAATGTGTTTGTGTATACAAAGAGGATACTGATAGCTTTCATCTTCTTACTTCAGGATTATCAGTCCAACATGCTTCAGTTACAGGGAGACTTCAATTTTGGTGTAACTTGACTTTTTGTTGTATCCTATACTGAATGCACAAATATTCATGATCTGAAAACTTCAGCTGAGATCAATGTCCTATGCTGTCTAGAGCGAATTAAATAATCTATCATCGCTCTACGGGGACAACTTCTGTTTAATTAAGTTGGTGTCTTCTGCAAACCTTCATGCCAGACTCTCACAGCCTTTAGAACTGCAAGTGGAAAGGAGGAGACCAAAGCAGCTGTGGAGACCCCACACTGCAGCGCCTGCCAGCTCTGGAAGGGCCATTGTGACAGGGATGGATGTGGCCCTGGATGCAGGGATGTAGTTTAATTCAATCACAGTTTTGCTTACTGGGACATTTAAGGACTGTCTGATGTGTAACTCATCCAGTATGGGTCAGTCTGCTTAATGTAACCCCCTCCATGTGAGGGACAATGAACTCCATCTTCAAGCTTCATGAACGTGTCTCTAACAGAGCTGGTGAGGGAAAAGCCTCCTCTGGCTTCAAGGAGGGAAGGAGGTCATAACTTTCAACAGGAGATCTGTCTCTGGTTTGCATCACCTTTATTGAGGGCCAGTGCACCTTCTTGCTCA
The DNA here is from genome assembly GCF_963513975.1 of Fringilla coelebs. Classification (NCBI taxonomy): domain Eukaryota; kingdom Metazoa; phylum Chordata; class Aves; order Passeriformes; family Fringillidae; genus Fringilla; species Fringilla coelebs. The sequence goes on along the minus strand of NC_140034.1, from coordinate 11,836,565 downwards.
TTTACTTTCACAAACACCTACTGATTTCTACCTAAAATATAACCTACCAATGAGGTTTTCAGGCTGCTAAGAGGAGGGCGAAAAGAGCATTGCCAAGAATAGTCTACCTGTGAAGGCTGACTAATCTTCCCACCCTTGAAACTAGCTTAGTACCCACACAGAAGTCCAAAAGCCTACCCTATTTTTTTTAAAGCTGCTGGGGTTTTGAGGAAGAGGTTAACAATCTTCTCCCTGACTTCACTGGCTTTTTTGTGCCAATCTGCTCAGGGTTTCTCTTCTGAAGGATACAGAACCCAGTGCATAGGTTCTGCTTAACAAAACGGGCATTTATTCCTCATGTTTCAAATCCAGACCACTTTATTTCTGGGATAACACAAGGAGAATAGATGCAGAAAAGTAATATCTGTGTATCCATACACACCTGCTTGCCTTTTCTATGAAAATCAGTATGACTGCCAAAGAGAGACATTGAGATCTGAGCAGGTTTGAATGTGCATTTGAACACCAGAGGAGGCTCAAAACAAGGAAGCAGCATAAAAATAGAAGATTCTATCTCTCTTTGCTGAAAAGAGGCACCACAAGGCAGAATTATGACAGTGGGTTTTGTTCAAACTGGTGCATACCAATGATGGCATAAAACCCAACAGTCGTTGCAAAATTAAAACCCATTTCTAGAGGAATAATAGATTTTAAGAAACGATTGTCTTTTACATATGCATTTCAGCAGGTAGGCAGAGAAAATGGAAGTGATCACACAGTCTTAACTGATATCCAAATAATGTTTGCAAAATGCCATTTGTGGCGTCACAACACACGGTCCTGCATCAGGCATTCCTTAGAACGACAAGGAAGGAGTTTGTATGGGAAGCAGCATGTTGTGTTCAGACCTGCCCTGTGGCTGCTGGGAGGGGACCTTCTGCCTTGCCTGTTGAAAGTTGAGCCACTCAGAGCTGTGCAAGCAGGCCAATTGATTGGCACTGAAATTCTGGCTCTTCTCAACCATTCTTCAGAGGCCCATCTGCAGCAAGGAATAGTGGAACAGCTTTACAGAACAGGCACTCAGCAATAATTTCTCCAAATACCCCCTACCAGCCAGTTATTTCTCCTAGTTCTAATGTGAAGGGCATGGCTATAGGTCTGGTCCTGGACACAGCAGAGGCATTTCATCATACTGTCTTTCAGAAGTGTAATTTACTCCTTCGGGGGTCTTTTATGGCTTTTCATGGGCTCAGCTAGAACATTGTTCTCCAGATGTGAAGTACAGTATTTTGTTATTTGTTTCTCTGTGTGTGAGTAACAGTTGTGCTTGAAAAAAGGAGAGGAGAGAGAGGAAAACAGTGGATATAATGAGGGGAAATATCTGATAAAGTAGTAGAAATACAAAGAGAGAGAAGGGGCTACCACTTAGCTAGCTGTTCTGGAAAACAGGCTAATGAATAGCTCAAGGCCTAAAAGATTTTCTCAACCTGGGTAAATAGAAAAAACATGAGGTGTTATATGCCTTCAGAAAACTGTCTCTTGACCTGAAGCTACAAACCTGTAATTATGCTGATCTTTTAATGTAATAACTAATCTAAGATTTTAATTCTCTACTGTCAATGTGAAAGAATAGATAAAAGTTCTTCTAGAAAAGTATCAGCAGTGAGCATTAAAGAAGAAAATACCTGAATTCCGGATACTTTAAAAATTTTCTTTCATAAAGTAAAACATTTTTGCTCTCCAGAGCTGATGAGTATTTTCCTCCTTTCATCTGTCACTTGCAAAGAGATATGAAACATTTATTTTCCCAACCTTCCCAGAATTGGTAATAAATTGTCAGAGCCAACCATTCATATCTGGTGGCTTTTTAAATAAAGGATTAGACCTTCAATATTGCATTTTTCTCTAGAATTGCTCTATAAGCTTGCTGAGAATGAGGTAATACGTGAAAGACTGTGAGGGAAAAGCTATTTGTCCAGTGTCAGAGAGATATGGGCAAGAACTTCAAGACATATTTTATTTTCTCTCCCTCCTGCTCTGTGTGTCTATATAGATGTATACAGATGTGTGGGAGAACTGAGGGAGACAGACTGGCTGTCAGAACTGCCAGCTTTTGTTGAAGTTGTTATTGTGGACTTTTGCAAGCCAGCAGATTTCTGACAGAGGTACACTGTCGATAAGAAGCTATACAGGGGAATATATCTTGCTGCTAATAATATGGGCATGCTCTTAGAAAAAAAGCCTAAATGCTAAGTAAAGCACATGGACCTCCCTTGCAGGCTCCTTTGGGGGCAGACAGAAGCTGTGTGTGGATTTGCAAGAGCAGTTTCTGCTCTTCTGCAGCTTACCTCAGCTTGGACACCATGTTGAGCTCAGTCTGAAAGTACTGAAGTGAACAAAATGATGATATAAGCATGGGGAAGAGGGAAGTGTTTAGCTACCTGCTGGGTCAAACCATGATGAAGAACATTTCTGAAAAACAGCAAGTTGCTTTTGAAAGTTCACTGGAAGAAGTGTCCTTGGGGAAGATTCACAGTTTCTGCTTTCCAGCCTAGTGTCTGTCCTAAGGCATGAACACAAGAAGTTCATGTTACTTCTCCATGTTTTTGTGCTCAAACAGCTCTTTGGGAGCTGCTCTGTGGTTCTCATTTGAATTTCAATCCTCCTGGTCAAAACAGAAAGGAAAGAAGTTTACCTGTGTGTTATTTACTCTATTCTCCTGTGCTGCTCTCCAGTGATGAATGAGATGCCATCAGTATATTATACAGGGCACAAGAAATGCAACGTGACTGAGAACCATTTGCATCTCTGCTAAAGTCTATATCCCAGTTCCGTGGGTTTGCAGTGATGGCAAACCTCTAAGGATGTAGAAAATGCTATTTCCAGAAATTCTCTGCTTTGTGTGCAGGTCACATCAAAGGCAGTTCCTACTTTTTAGCATCAAGGGTGGAATTCCTTCTGTCATCATGAAATGCAACCCTGCAGTGAAGCCATAATTTGGAGCTGTAAGGGCTAAGTATAGAGATGAAGTTAGAAAGAGCAAGAATTGTATAAACAATTGGTGCATGAGCTGCTCAGATCTTACTGAGAGAAAATGATGATAGTTTCTTCTTCCAGATGCTGAGTAGGACTCACTTGCACACCCGCTTAATTCCACAGTAACAAGCATTGCACTGGTGTATGCTCAGCAATGAGTCCTTTGATGGAAGTAATGACTTTTTGTGGCTTAACTGTAGAGGCAGCTGAAGTGTAAACTTGCAGTAAAAATGTATAGCTATGGTCTGGTAAGGACTGCCAGTCATGTTTGGAAACCACGGTTCTCAGTCCTCTTCACCAAGCCTTTCCATTTTTTTAGCTATGTAATTGAACTTTAGATACCTGGAGACATCTGAAGAAAATCCTGTCTGTGAGTTAGAGAGAAGATTAGCATTGCAGGAGCTCACAGAAGATGGGACCCTAATATGGTTTCTATGGAGATATTAAGATGTGTTGGGCAAGAAGAAATGCATTTCCCTACAACCTGTGTAGCAATGAGGTTATATTGCAGCAGGCTCTGGAAAAGCTGCCACTCTGGTCTAGTCAAATGAGACCAGAAGTTGATCATACTGAAAGGGAGAGGAAGAGTGCTAGTGAAATATTTACCATGACATGATGAAACCATCAGCAAATCTAGCCTGATTTTCTGGAATGAGAAACAAGGTGCTGAAAGCTTCTCAGCTCTGTGGTAGGACTTTGGCTCCCGGCAGTGAAATTGCACAATCTCCCTGAAGTGCAGAGTAAGAACACGGAAAAAAGAGTTTTTTCAGCCTGAGGGGAGGGGGCTGCATTGAGTGAAATTACTGAAGTTCTGCTGACATCCACTGCTCAGCAGACATGGCAGTGACTAAAGGCTGGCCAGTCATAAAGCGTATACTGATCACCAAAGCACAGAAGCCATTAGGCTGGGAAAGACCTTTGAGACCATCACATCCAGCCTGTCACCAGACACCACCTTGCCAACCAGACCATGGCACTAAGTGCCACCTCCAGTGTTTCCTTAAACACCTCCCTGGGCAGCTCATTCCAATGCCCAATCATTCTTTCTGTGAAGAACTTTTTCCTCGTGTCCAACCTAAACAGCCCCTGGAGCAGCTTAAGACTGTCCTCTTGTCCTATTTCTGGTTTCTTGGGAGAGGAGACCGATCCTCACCTGACTACCCTCTCCTTTCAGAGAGTTGTAGAGAGCAATAAGGTCTTCCCTGTGCCTCCTCTTCTCCAGGCTAAACACCCCCAGCTCCCTCAGCCACTCCTCAGAGGACCCCAGACCCTTCCTCAGCTCCATTGCCCTTCTCTGGGCACACTCCAGACCCTCAATGTCCTTCCTAAATTGGAGGGCCCAGAACTGGACACAGCACTCAAGGTGTGCCCTCACCAGGGCCAGGTACAGGAGGATGATCATTGCCCTGGTCCTGCTGGCCACACCATTGCTGATACAGGCCAGGATGGCATTGGCCTTCTTGGATGCCTGGGCTCACACTGGCTCATGCTCACCCAGTGTCCCAGGTCCTTTTCTGCTGGGCAGCTTTCCAGCCGCTCTGTCCCCAGCCTGTTGTGACCCAAGGACAGGACCTGACACTGGGTGTTGTTGACCCTCGCACCATTGGCTCTGCCCCATCAATCCAGCCTGTCCTGATCCCTCTGCAGAGCCCTCCTGCCCTCCAGCAGACCAACATTCCACCTCAGCTTGGTGTTGTCTGTAAACTTGCTAAAGGCAGACTGGATCCCTGCATCCAGATCATCAATAAAGATATTCAACAGGACTTGGCCCAATGCTGATCCCTGGGGGACACCACAAGTGACTGGCCACCAGCTGGGTGCAACACCCTTCATCACCAGTGCAAAGAAGCAACAGCTAAGAAGATTTCTCCTTCAGTCTTCCACCATACTTGTGTCTGCAGCAGGATCGGCACATCTGCCTTTCCTTCCTGGAGAAGCAAGCAAAGCCTTGATGGATTTCAGACCTCTAACAGCAGCAAGTTAGCTTTTAAATCCATTCCCCTTTCCTCCTTCCGAGTCAGTATAATGCACCTAGCAACCAAATGGTCCTGGCTTACTGCTAACACTTGAGGTGCAAGAAAGGAAAATGAGAATTGGGCAGTAAGGAATGCCTCGGAGTCACAGCACCTCCTGATGTACAATGGCAAATGAAATTGCAGCAGTTGGGATTGTAGCAATTGAGACAGCCTCTGCAGGAAAAGAGAGTTATTCATACCCTGCACCATTTTATAGAAGGTCTTTCAAGATGGCTGCTACAACAGCAGTGCTTCTAATGTGTACAAATTATTTCAATAAGAAGTTCAACAGCGCATATTAGAGACCTTTCAACATCTAATGGAAAGCCTGTGAAGTCTTTCTCTTAAAAAATTAACTATAAAAACAGTCACTCCCTTATTCTTCATCATTAGGGACACTTGCAAGGTCCCAGGAGTTTTATTGCTCAGAAGACCTCACAAAGTTTTATTGCTCACAAACACCTCACCTAAACTAAGTCGTCTTTCTGTTGCATTTGTTTGTTGTAACGGTGATTGCAAGATGGTGTGCTGTGGCACGAGGAGACACAAACCAACAGCAGGTCTCATCTGCCTCAAATTCCTCCCTGAGCTGCATTTCTGACAGCTGGAGCTCAGGGCTTGCTCTCCAGAGAAGATGCCTGGCTATTCCTGTAGACACATCTGCCTGCTGCAACACAGTGCTGTCTCACATGAAGAGAGGTGTTTCAGTCAGACATTCTACCTCCAGATCAACCAGAGAAAACCAGGAGGTTTTGTGCAAGATAGCCAGGGATGTGTATCTGTTGTTTTGCTGCTGTGATCTGCCTGGAAATGAACACCAGTGAGCTGCTTCTCTCTGTGCTCTTACAGAAATAGCAGACAATTTAGAAGATTTTAAAAAATGAAATCTGTAACAGCTTTCATAACAATGTAAAGCTTGTGGAACTGGGAGTACAATAGTTAAATCTCTGAATCCCTTTTTTTTTTAAAGTTCAAATATAGCAAAACTTTACCAGAATTCCTCTGTTCAGTAAGAAAGAAAGAAAAATTCCTTAAATAAGTATTTTTAGGTTCTACCACTCAATAAGATTCGCAATGTGCACCTGCCATGTGATGCAGAACTTTGAAAGTCAAGTAACACATCCATGAAGTGTTTCCTGCCAGATAAAAAAGAAGTTAAAAAAATCTGATTTATCTGAAGTTAAAATCTCATCACACAATCCTGTTTAAAGGAGTTGGGAATGAAGTATGCTGAGGATAATGTTTGCTTATCTTTGATATAGGTACACCGTGCCTGTGGCTGATACATGTCGTTACGAATACAGTCTCAATAAAAAAAGGTATTTCACAGAAATCTGGTTATTTTAAGACTTTAAAAACATCCAAAACTACACAAACAAAAACAACATGTGGCTGTACTATGAAATATCTTGACAAATACAGACACATACACAGAAAGAGGGGATACCTTATGACTTGTCCCAGCGAGAAACAAAGAACTCTGCAAACCAAAAGACTTAAAACAATTCCTCTGAACTATTTTGTTTTCCCATTTAAAAATGGCTCATGTGCCATTTGTTTGGTTCAGCTTTCAAGGGGATTTATGTAGTTCTTTACTTTAGACTGAAATGCAAAGATGTGAAAGGATTATGTTATTGATTTGGTTGGGAGCTCCCTCTTCCAACCATTTTGTTGCTTTTCTCATCAGCATGAGTTATCACGATCCTGTGGAAGGTGTATTGAATTTAAAACTTACCCTGTTAGGTGAAACATAGTTACTTCCAATGATTAATAGTTATTAATGCTGTAATAAATTTCTAACACTAATGTCGCCTCTGCTGCAGGATGAATTTCTCATGCATACATTGGGCTTGCATCAGATAATTTCCTGTAATTTGAGGACTGAAGGAAATATTAATAAGACTTGGGGAGGGTGGGGGGAGGCGAATCCTTTGAACATCTGAATAAATAAATGGGCATGATAATTTTGTAAAAGCTTAATATTTGGCTCAGTATATTTTTTAAAATATTCCATCAAGGGAAGTATAAGAGTGATGACAAAAGCTCACAGGTCTGTTGATCAACCATTTTTGATCATACTTCCTATCCATTAAAATATTTCTCATGCATCTGAGCATTGCAGCACCTGTGGCACTTGTTTTCTTTCCTGTGCATTCATAGTCAGCATTTTGCTGACAGCCTGGAAGCAGATGTTTTACTGTATCATGCAAGCCCACAATGCCTTTGTCAGCCCATGCTAGTTTCCTGGTACACTTGTGGATTTGCTGAAGAAAGATGAAGGAATAAAGAACTCCCCTTGAGCATCTGGTCCTTTTCCAAACCACGTCTCTGACAGTTACCAATAGCTGATGTTTATAAAAGCACAGGATGTATAACTCTTAAAAACTGGGTTTCTTTCAAAATGAATGTCAAAGTGGTTCAGATGAAGTTGAGGACAGGGATATTCATTCATGTCCATGTTTGTCAGGAGCCCAGGCAATTAAAGGGGTCAGAGAGGAGGAGATTTCAAGGGCCAGCGCACAGAGTTTGCAGTAAGCAGCTATTGCACTCATTGATCTCATTCCTCCCACTCCCCAGGGATCCAGACAGGCTCAGCACTGCCTCTGGAGAAGCCAACCTAGCTAACAGACTGCAGCAGCTGCCTTTAAATTCCCATGGAGCTACAACTAAAGCTGTTTTCTCCTTCAGCGGAGGCAAAGGTGAGTTTCTTATCCCTCATTCAGAGCATAGGGAGGTTTGCTGACCCAGGTGGGTATGCTCTGCCCCATCCCCATCTGCTCTGCTGAATTTGGTTCCTTGATTGAGAATATGAAAAACCCCAAACCAGTGCCATAGCAAAAAGAGACATGAAAACTCCCCCCTTTCCTGCCTTGAGTTTCTAGGGAATGACACTACTGAAAACTGAATCAAATTTGTGGCTATTGATATGCAGATGTAAGAGTCTTTCACTGCACCGGGACAAAGATGACTGCATTTCCATGTTGGTTTTGCACATAAATATGTAGATTATCTCAGGGCCCCCGCTTCCACCAAAATGATAGCAGCTGATGTTCAAACAGAACAGGCAAAGTCCACAAATAAATGACGCCTGGTGAAACAGGCTCTTCCCTTTCCTTGTTTCTGATTTGTTGCTCCCTCTGGTACACACAAAGCTCAGGCCAAACAGGATCCCTCTGGCTGTATGTGTGGGCGGCCAATCTGGTTCTCTCCCAAGGTGACAGCTGCTGGGTTTTCACGAAGGGATGTGAGTGCCATCACCTGGTGAGAGCAGCGCTTGGAGCCGGGCCATGCCCGTGCCGGGAGCATCTCTGCCGCTCACCGGAGCCGAGGGATGCTGCCAAAGGAAGGGTCACCACCGCGAGGGAGCACAGCTGCTGGAAGAAGTTCTTTTAAATAGCTCCTGCTGTCTGACTTGAAATACAAATGTGGTGTATTTGGTATTATTAGATTAAATGAAAGACTGTTCTGGCATTTATTCTATTGTTGCATATTTGAGAGCATTTAATATCCTTATTTTTAAACCTGTCATGAGTTTCTGTGATAATTCACAGAATCAGAGCGAGCTAGGAAATGTTTCTACCCAGATCTGCTTAATCTATCATACTTGATAAGACATTATTTTGGGAAAAAATGCAGTCTCTTGGTGTAGTTTAGGTAAGACAAAAAAAGGTATTTGAAGAGTGTAAGAAAAATGCCTAAATGTTTCTTTTTCATTTTACCTTGCATGATACTGTTGCTTTATGTGATTTTTACAATGTTAATTTTTTGTTTTTAAAGAGCAACTTCAGTGAAGCATTTACAATCAACTCAAAAGAAAATCTCTTCACTCATATATTATTTTTGGAAAATTTTGGAATGATGGAATTTCCATTTCAAAACAGACTTCATAAATCTTCAGGCCCTCATTGAAACAAGAATTTTGCTCTCCACACAGGCCTAAGTCATGATTATAGAACAGGAGCAGAGATTGAAAGGGCCAAGTGGCGTGGCAGTTAAATTTTTCATATCCAGTGCATTAATTCTATCAGAGAAAGAATAAGGGTTGTTGTGTAAGGACCACATTTTGAATTGTCCTTTGGAATGTGTTTGCAGAGGAGGAGCTTTCAGGAAAAGCTGAAATACAGAGCCCCTGGGATCAAGTTGATTCATAAGACACAAAATAGGCATCAGCCACCTCAGCTGGATTCAGGAAATTATCTAGGTCCATGTTAATCTATCCACAAATAATAGAAAGATTCAGGAGCATGTTTGAAAGTTGATCTTTTATATTTATTTAGATTTGACCATTTTGTAAGTCTGAGTCTTTTCTAATTCACACCTGGATGTTGGGAGGCAGAGCCTGCAGTGAAGAACACGCACTCCTGTGAATACTGAGGTTATGAGAACAACCTGAATTTCTCTGTCCATGTGCATTTCTTGAGACCTCACCCAATAATCTGATAAGTAATGCTGAACTGTCCACATCAAGGTTGGCTGGGATAGTTTTGGTTATTTATACAAAAAGACTGTGATGCAACTAAGGGCCACATGAATCTACATTCACATCACTAGGAACCAGGATTATTTATCCATCATAGAGAAATTAAATTTCTTGCAGTTAGAGTGAATCCATATGTGGTCTGGCAGTCATCCTCAATTCAGTTCAGAGAAATGTATACATTTCTCCTAAATGGAAGAGATTTCAAATAGGAGACTGTCCCTCATCTGCCTCACCATTATCATCACAAGCCTTTTCTAAGGACCATGTTCCTTGATGTTCCCTTGACAGCTTGTCTTTCATCACTCTTTGGGTGTTTCTCATTCAACTCCTTGCACATACCCCTTAGGAAAAGTCAATGTAGTCCTTCATCGTGCTTCTGAACGTGTATTTTCTGTGTTACTTGTGGCAGATTGTGATGTGTTCAGCACAAGAGCATTATTATGACAACATTCAGAGTCTATAGAAAATTCTTGTTAATTGTTAACTGGTTCTTATCTTTGCCAATCTCAGAAGCAGCAGTACCACCCATCCGCTTTAGTAGGAATAACTCAGTTATCGCTGTATGGCTCAATACCCTGATAGAGGTTTAAGTATTGTTACTCTGAATGATACATCCCAAGTAAAATAGTGTAACTAATACAATCAGTGAATTTCAGCTAAGCAGCAGCATCTGTGTTAAAGGATTTTTACACATTACTATCCCAAAATAACACTACTCAAGTAACATCAAACAAGTTTCAGAAACTTAATCACTGCCCATTTCATAGCCTATCAATGTAACAATTCCTTCTGGACAGAGAACTTATTATTTTATCTGAAGAACTAAGCCACTGCTGTCCAAAGCTATCACCACCCTCAGGCTTTCCATTCCCTCCAAACCACAAAGCACTAGCTCTAATCCTTAATGTGAATGAGATGAAATTCAGATGCAGAACTTCAGGCTTCTTTTCAGCCCTTAAAGTATTTCATGACTGTGTACTCCAGTGAGATCTTTTGCCCTTGTTAACCCAAGAGTGACAGAGATTTGGAAACAGCAGTTGTTCCACACAAGAGTCAAGACTTCACCACTAGTTTAGTGTGGCCAATTCTGATGGCTCAACTTCATTTGGGGAAAGCAAATTCACATCGGGGGTCATTAGAAATTCTCCCTATCCCTATGTGTTCAAGGTAAAATTATCTTTTTTTCTGAGAAAGAAATCACATTTCTTTGGGTGAGGATTGTGAACTTACAATGAGGGCTGCTTATAGAAAGGAAGTAATCTTCAAAAGTTTCACTGTGTATTTGGGTCTCTGCTGGAGACACTCCACCATCTGACCCAACATGCAAGAGCCCAGCCAGACTTTGCAGAAACTCAGTAGTGCATTGTATCTGCTGGAAAGCAGGGCTTCGACTTGTCAGATGCCTTCTCCTGCTTTGAAAGCAACTTCTTACTTTTCCTCTGGGTCATTGTGTTCTGCCAGAGCTCATCAGGAAGATCCAGCATGGGAAAAGAGACTTCATGTCCCTTCACAGCAGAAGTGCTAAGTAGGGCTGTGACTCATTTTAGTGGCTCAATTATGGCTTGTTCCTAAAAGTTTTGATGTGGTCAGGATTTCCATAGTCTGTTCTATTTCTGAAGAGCTTGTGTTTATTCTGTCAATCTCTTCTGTCCTTCCTACTTCCTTTTCTGAGCTGAGTAGTGCCACTAAGAATGTCATGCAGTTCCCCAAGTCCTCCATCCGTGTGGACTTCAGGACTGACCTGCAGTTGCAAGTCTCAATTTCTTCAGCCTCTTACACAGACATATTGAGTATATTTGACTTCCATCAGGACACCCATAACTGCAATTTTAGATCAAGCAAAGAATGTACTTCTCATTGACCACTTTCACTCCAAAAAATGTTTTTTTGGTTCTTATCAAGTATCAGTCAATTTTGTATAATATCTAATTCAATTACTAAGATTCTGCAGCATTATTGTCTTGACCAGCTAAGACAGGAGTGGCAAACTCACCTTTGAGGTTGCCTTCCCTGCCAATCCATAAAATTATCCTACCAAATTGAATCATGTAAACCACATGATTTTTTTTTTCTAGAGAAAATACATCACATAAGACAAACCTGTCTCTCTTCCCTGGACATCTTCACTTTGGAAATGGGGTAGAAAATAGAAAAAAAATCTTGCCAGCTTATCCACAATGATGTTTGCATTGTGATGGTGCTAAGAGCTAGCAGCATGAGGAACTCACCCCTCCAAAACCATCTCTCCTGTTGGCAGGAATGAGGAGGGAAGGGCCATGGAGGAAAACTCTTTGAGTCATATATGAGATTGGAGATCACCTAAGTGTGAGCTAAGAAAAATAGCAGCACCAGATTGGTGTAAACTACAGAAAATTAGAGGAATTAATAAGGTCAAGGTAGCTGTAGATATACCTTGTTTCCAGAGGGGAATTAAAAGGGCACATTGTCAGGTGAAAGTAGAGCCAGAGTAAAAAGACTTTTGTCTCAGTTACAAAAAATCCCATCACAATCTAAAATGATGGATTTCAATTTGCACAAGTGACTGTCACATTTAAAAGGTTAATGGAAAGGGTATTTTCTGCAGATCTGTGTTGGAATGCTGATTGCACCTAGCAGAAACACTGGTGCATGTAAAAGCCCTTGAACACAATGTTCACAAATGGCCTGTGAGTACTTTGGTATTGCTGCAAAGAGAGGAAAAAAGGAAGTCTAGTTTCAGAAAAAGTAGAGAAGTAGAGTCTTTTGCCAGCAAGAAGAAGTAATTCCAAATACAGGCTGTGTTGGGAAAAAAGTCAGAGATCTTCAAACCTATGGAAATCTCACCTGTTTTTTTTTTTGTTGTTGCCACATGGGCTGGGGTTGGTGTGGAAAGACCCCCTGAGACATTTCAGTAGCAAGCAGGGCAGCTGAGAAAAATTATTGCCTGTGTAAAGGTAGAGAGAAGCTGAACTGAGGAGTGAAACTGGTCTTGTGGTGAAAGCAAGGAACTTTGGGCATGCTCCAAAAAAATACCAAATACTATTCAGTCATGTGTGAAAAGAATATTGTACAATAGAATCTGCCTCTTCTTAGATTTATACAAAGAAATCAAGCTTTGCAAATAATTGCCTTAAATAAAGCCCGATTTTGTTTGGGTTTTTTGGGTTTTTTTTACTTTTCTTTTCTTTTCTTTTTAAAAAAGCACCCCATCAGTTCCTGCTCGTGAGAGCCACCAGAGAGCTCTGCCTCACTGTTCTCATGCAGGTAGAGAAGGGAGCAGGAGAAGACTGCTTCATTTTATATGGAGTTTAATAGACAGAGCTGCATGTTTGGGAATGATAAGCACTTCCCATTTTACTGTGGCTTCTTTCCAGGTGCAGCATTCTGGAGGAAGGTAACACCAGTTCTGCCAGCCCACTTTGAGATGTCTGACATGCAGTTGCTTTAGCATTTCTGCTGCTGTAGCAAAGAGCACTTTCAACTTTGGCTAAAGGAGAGTTCTCTGCTTTCCCAGAGGACTCAATCCATTTCAGCACAGAAGGCAAAGGAAATACTGCCCTTGACTTCAGTTGGAGTTGGGTCTAAGCCCATACAAGGACTGATGAATGAGCTGAATCATCTGCAAGTGTTCTCTGCTGGTATGATTGCCATCTTTTATGTAGAGCTGAATAGGAAAAGGGATTGTGTTTTTGTCCTCCTTTCACTCCCTTCTGTATGCCTGCTCAAGAAAGCTCAAGAACAGGACATGTTTCACCCCAAATCTTAGTTCTTTGTTTCATTGCCAATCACTGCCATAGAGCAGCAGTCACCTCTGCCTCCTTTTCTTCTGCATTGCAGGCCGCTGTGCTGCAGATCATTAATTACCTGTTCAGAGTGCAATTGCTGTGCATGTGCAGTGTACCCTGCAAATATGTGTTCTGGTTGATAAAGAGTTTAAAACAGATTTCCAGTCACATAGTCCAAGCCTGTTTTTCAGCAAGCCCAACTACATTGTTCATTTTCCCAAAATTTTTTATACCAGCTAATAGAATTCTTTATGCTATTGTTCTGTTGTGTAGTCACTCTTCATATATCTGATAAGAAAAAAGGAATAATTCAAAGGGATCATTACGAGGGATGACCAAGACATTTAAAAATACAAGTAAACTTTTTTGTTAAATATAAAAGAAGCGTTTAACAATATATACCCATTGGTAACAAAAAACCCCAAACGAAAACCACAAGGCTTTTAAAATACAATTTACAATATTCTCAAAAATGGCTTTTAAAATAAATTGCTATACCCTGTTGTCCTTTCTCTTTTATTCAACAAAAAAAAAATGTGCAGGTGACTTAAAAAAAAAGAGAAGTAAAAATGTCTGGCATTTTTTCCACACAGCTCTAAATGCCCATGCACAATTGGTGGGAAGTGGTTCCATCTCCATTTCCAGAGCATAAACTAATTTTGTTTCCTTAAACACATATTCTACCAACATCTGAATGGAGATGGAGATCATGAACTTGATTCCATAGTTGTAAATCCTCATCCAAGTCCCTCAGCAGTTCAAGTGGTCACTTGGACAATGCAGTCTGTCAAATTCTTTTGCTTTAGAAAAGTGTCTTGGAAGAAAAGATCCACCTTCAGCTGAAAGACAACAAGTGTTGGTGCAAAACCTATCACCAGTCTAAAGCTGGTCAGGTAGGGACAATTCTTTGTCTACATGGGTCTTTCTGCATGTAGAGAATTTTTGGCAATTGAGATAGCACTTCTCAAACCTTTGGGAAATGAATCAAACAGGAGTAACAAATTTTGGGTTGTCTAGCAGTCAGCAAAGATGGAGGTTTTAAATTATCACCAGTCTGTTAGATGTATGTGTGTGTATTCTGATATTTGATTACCTTTAGACAATTTAGTTGCTGAGTTGCCTTTTTGGCCTTGCAGGGCACCCATTTTATAAATTACTGTTGAAAATTTAGTTGATCTTCTCTTATATTTAACTTTCTTGCATAAGATAATTATTCACTGCTCTTTCTTCTAGATGTGTTCCCAGGCACTTGGCAATCTTATGAGTTTCTAACCTGGAGCTGTCTCTCCCTGACTCTGATAGTTCTTTGGGAATCAAGGAGTATTTTCCCCTTTGCTGGAGGTAAAGACACAGTTAGAGTGTATAATTATTCTGTGTCACTTAGTTTTCCATCTGTTTTCCAAACCTCACCAGACATTTGATGACTGTGTTATGTCAATGTAACAACAAATTGTCGTAGGGACTCAGTTGGCACTGGCACAAACAGAGTCATTGATTCTCCTCCCAGGAGCAGGATGACTCCAAGCCAACTGAAGGCAGTGGCAAGTACTGCCCCTTTTTTGTACCAGACCAATGTCAAATCACTATTAGTTCACTGTAAAAGCAATTTAATTATCTGTTAGATGATTTGAGAGCAAGATTGTGATCAGGAATTAAGTACTTTGGGATATGTTTCTTTTTTTCTTTTTTTCATTTTGAAATCCTAAATTTTAAAATTTGTCATTTTTCCTTTAATTTTCCTTGTCCTTCCTTTCCTCTTGAATTTTGTGAAATACCTGATAGTAAGGGCTGGGGTCTGGGAGAGTGTGCTTTTACCCCTCTAGTCTCATTTCCCAAATCATCAGTTTACATTTCTTGTTCAAACACACATGGGTATCTGTGCTCTATTGGAGGCACAACAGTGTAATTTCTGGGAGAATAGTTACCACCATGAGAAAGTGTAAGGCACATTCAGAAACCTGTTAGCTGTAGTAAAAATCAGAAGTCCAAAATAAAGACATGCTCTTGCACTGTGTGGGCAATGATGGATCCCAGCCCAAAAAGCCATCCAGCAGATTAACTCCTCTTGAAAAAATTCCTCCATACTCTGAGTCACTGCTTCTTTCCAAAAAACCTTTGACAGACAAAACACATATTTTCAAGCAAACAACTAAGACAAAAAAATAAAGTGACTGATGATTAATTTCTAACATGAAAAGCATTCTTTTAAATGCAAGTTTATTCATAGAATGATGGACTACCAGATTGGAAGGGACCACAGAGATCATCTGGTCCATCCTTTCTTGGCAAAAGCATGGTCTGGGCAGGATGGCCCAGCACCCTGTCCAGCTGAATCTCAGAAGTGTCCAACACTGCAGAATCCACCACTTACCTGGGGGTTAATCCAATGGCTGATTTTTGTCATTGGGAAAAATTTTCCTGTTATGTCCAGTCAGAATCCTCCCCAGGAGTAGCTTTGACCCATTGAACCTCAGCCTTATCCAAGTGACTCCTGGTAGAAAGAGAGTTTCACTCTTGTTTTTAGCCCCTCTTTAAATGCTGGAACATGGTGATAAGGTCTCCCTTAAACCTTCTTTTATCAAGGGTGAACAAAACCTGGTTCTCTCAGCCTTTCCTCATATGGCAGCTTCCCAGTCCTTTCCTTTGATTATCTTTGTGAACCTTCTCTAGACCCTCTCCAGCATGTCCACATTTTGGGTTTTTCTTTGTATTGCAGAGACCAAAACAGTCCCAGTATTTTAATTTATTCACTTTAGTGGATTAATTGGCTCTATTTTCTGTTTGAAAATAAATTGTTTTTAAAATATGTTATTGTAATTTTCAAACTTTTAAAGATAGTGATCTGTCAGGCACATTTGAGGAAGAGTATTTATGATCAGAAAAAAACCACAGCAAAGATGGCTGAGGATCATGACCTCAGTTGGCTGCCTGGTCAGGGATGCCTTGGAGCAGGAGAGAAAGAGATGTTACCATTGACACAGAAGTACCAAAGTCAGAAGAGGCTCAGATAGGGCAGGAGAGAGATCTTGTTCATATCTCCCTGTATGACTAAGTGACAATTTTTATGTGGATAGTCTAAGATGTTGTTCAACTTCTGTTGTAAACCAGCCTATGTGATTCCATCCAGCAGGGCAGCTTCTCTCCCAGGAGCACCGTGTGGAAATGGATGTAAGTCACTTGTAGATATATCATCTGTAATCTGGGAGGATTAGAACAGTCACTGCTATTTGTCATGTGTTTGCAGATCCCTTACAAAGGCTGAAGCTTTCACTTAAATATTTGGAAGTTGATGACCTGGATGATTAAACATAGAAAAGCATTAGAATTAATTAGATACTGCATACATCCCCTCATATTGGCTGGTGTACTGTCTCCTGCTGGGGTTTCACAGCTTGGCAGTTGATCCATTACTGCAGCAGAGTGTATTCAAAAAGACATTTGTTCTAAAGAGACCTCAGAATGCGAACAATTTACACAAATGTGCTACGTTGCATAATTATAATGGACCAGATTGAAGTCCTCACTGCTCAGTTTTTCACAGGAGTCATGGTGATGGATTTCATGGCACAGCTCCTATGAGTAATTGCTCAGCACTGTGAGTAAGGGTTCTGCAATATGTCATTCTATTATTATTTATCTAATTATAACCTTTGTTAACTCAATGTGCAGATTTGCAGTAGAACATGAGCACACTCACCTGAAAGTTGTACAGATATGACACAAAGACATATACTTTCTGTGCAGGAAAGTGTATGATCTAGAAAGAGGTTGTGTGATAACAAGGGGAAAAGAAGAAAAAGGACAAAAAAAATAGAGCAAGAGAGAAAGGAGATATTTAATCAAAATCAAACAAACAGGTAGGGTTAGGAGGAGGGCATGCAGTGCATTTTTCTGAATCTTATAATTCATAGCTATTAACTTGGAGAGATAACTTAGAATATCTTTATGTAACTTAATTTGTGTATCACATCATATGATTACTAACTTTTGGTAAAAATGGCACAAGTACCATTGTCTTGATCAACATAATTTTAACTTTTTTTTTGTAAACTGTTCAATATCCCTTTTATTTCCAGGACTATTCTAGGACTTGGGTCTTCATGGATGAAAGGAAGTTGATCCTGGAAAATTTTAAAAATATTTACTTAGAAAGCTCCAGAACTTTCTACATGAGTATTTATGTCTTAACAGAAATCAGTGGCAAATTTCAAGAAGCAGTGCTAATTATTCTCTGTAGTAAAAACCCTTTTTTACTTGCCTCAAGCTTTGCTGCCATTCAGCTGTTAGGACTGATAGATCTAAATGATGTTTAAATGCTTCTGGAAAGTTTAAATGGCTTAGAAAAAATTAAGCTGGAATAATTATAAGGTTAAGAAAAATACCAAGTTTGTACTCTGTAGAGTAAAAAAAGAATTACTTCTTGTCTGCAAATTACATTAAATTAGATAGGGGTTTGTTTTATGCTTTTTCTTCTGAAATTCTATCCAAATTTGGCTTGCTTTTAGGACTTTTTTTTAAAAGTGCAGTTAGATGTAATCTGTAGCTGACTTGAACTGCAGTTTACTGAGCAAAGATCAGGACTGAGAGTTGAGAAGTGTGAAATGAGGGCCATGAAATAGCTAAGCCAAAAGGCTGCAAAAAAAAGATAATTTGAGAAGAGAGGGGAGAAAGGGGAATCAGCAGGGAAAATTGAGTCTTCTAAGCGAGCACGCTTCAATCAAGTGCATGGAAATGAACTGGGAATCATCATTTCTCTGCTGTCACAAATATCTGTGAGAAAGCCAGTAAAGTGTCCGCTCCTCCCGAGCACTGATTCAGACTGAGAATGACAAGCTGAGATTGCTATCCATTATTCCATTAGCTGAAATTACTGTCATCTCCCTTGTGGAGCCAAGGGCTCAAAACCTTCTGGTGGGTCACGCCTCTGTCAGCACGGTCCCAGGTGATGGCATCTGGGGCCTGGCTTTTGAAGGCCAAGGAGTGAACTGAAAAGATGAACTTGAAATGACTTTGCTGAAGGTAGAAAATGTGTGTATGCTCTTGTTAGGAACCGCAGCACGAAAGTTTCTTTGAGGATCTTTCTTTTGGCACCTTCTCCACCTACACGGAACTCCAGAGGCAGAGGTGTAGGCTGGAAGCAGCCAGCAGAATTGACAGTGCTCAGTTTGGGAGCAGCTGCTCAATATTTCTATTATTTCCCTGCTGTTCAGTGCAGGAACAGACTTTTTTTGATAGCCAGGTGCTTCTGTTCACTGACTCCTATCCCTGCTCCAGGACAGATGGATCAGGACGGTGGAGGGGCTGTGCTTGCCCCACTCAGAGAGCAGCTTGTACTCATTTATTGCATGGTGCCCAAGCATTTTAGCACCACAATTGATTTCTGATGGATTTTTTTTTTTTCTTTTTCAAGTCATGACTATTGTTACAGTTTCTGAGCACATACAGGTACTATTTATTTTTACTGAGTGTGAAATCAAGAATTGCTGTTTATTTGTGTATCCACAGCAGGGATTTCCAGAAAATGAAACCTTTGGTATGCAGAAGGAACAGTTCCCAGATTCCAGAAGCAGCGAGGACTCTTCAGCTTTCCTGTAGGTACGTATGTTAAATATCCATGAGCAGAAGCACACAGGTGGTGCCCACTTTTGAGTCTCTCAGTATAAAGGACATACATTCCACCACAGGATTTCATAAGGACAGATACTCCAAGGCAGTATTCCAATCCCATAATCTTGAAATGACCCTTACTCTGGCTGGAATCCTCTCTCTTCCTGATGTCCAGCTTAAACCTCCTCTTCAGGTGTCAAAACCAAAACCTAAGAACTTCTCACCAAAAGGGAAAATCCCAAAAAGTCATATGTGTCAATTTTAGATTGCATTTCTCTAATATACATAATAAATAAGGTGTTTTAGGGACTTCCTTAACTTAGCATATTATTGTGCTTTAACACTAATCATTAATACTGTGCTTCTGGTCCTAACACTAGAGAACTCCAGTTGCTTCTATATTCAATGACAGAGGAAAAAAGGGTACATTACATACAATTGCTGATCACATGATTTTTATATTAATGTTTGAGTTTCCTAAAAAATGAAACTAGTGTGAGGATGCTGGAAAATGCACCATAAATTAAAATTGCAAAATGTCACAGCTTATTTAATCTTCCATGTTGAAAAGCAGAATGAGTATTTGATTAGTTCCACATAAGCAGTGTTTGTTTAGAGAAAATCTTTAACCTTGATAAATTATTGAAGAAATTGCATTAACCCTTTGACACGAATGGGGCAGCTGTCACGCTTAAAGTTACAATGAAAAGATTTGCACACAATGGAAGTATTTTCAGACACTTTTTTTCCACATTTAGGAAACCTCTAGGTTTCTCTGACACACTGCCCCAGAAGTCTGAAAGATTTACTGATCAGAATGGTTCACTGGACATTGTTATCTTCCTGTACTGTTCTGTGTAGGCACTTTAGAGAATGCCAGATTTGAAGTGTAGCTGTTCAGACAGCTGAGAAACATGATTCCTGATTACAGTGCACATATTTTCAAACTTAAATAGGTTAGCAGTTATGTTTTGAATAATTTATCAGAAGAGAGATTTTTCTCTGCACAAACAAGGTGTTGGAAAACACATATCACTTCTTCATTATTCAGCCACATGATTCAGTTCTCCAGAAGAGTTAAACCCCCTTGTTCTTGTGCTAGGCAGTATGGCTGCTGCTAGCTGTCAGCTTTTGCAGTCAATACTGAACATGGGACAGCAAAGGAAGGACATGGACCAGTTGGAGTAAGGCCAAAGGAGGCCACCAAGATCATTAGAGGGATGGAGTACTTCTATCAGAAAAGTACAAAGAATTGGAATTCTTTGGCTTGGAGAAGAAAGGCTTTGGGGTGACCCAATTGCAGCTTTCCAGTACCTGAAGAGTGCCTAAAAGGTGCAGAAGGTTTTGGCAAGGGTGCCTAGGAACAGGGCAAGGGGGGAATGACTTCAAACTGAAAAATAGTAGGTTTAGATTAGAGATGAGGAAGAAATTCTTTACTGTGGGGGTGGTGAGGCACTGGTACAGGTTGCCCAAAAAAGCTGCGGGTGTCCCATCCCTGGAAGGGTTCTAGGCCAGGCTGGATGGGGCTCTGAGCAACCTGGTCTAGTAGGAGGTGTCCTGGCCCATGGCTGGTGTGTTGGAACTGGAGATCTCTAAGTTCTCTTCCTACTAAGCCATTCTTTTATACAATTTGTTTCAATTCCCATGTGGAACTTTTGGACAGATTGGTTAATTCTTGTATCTAAGTTTCCTGTGCTTCACTCAGTTTTCTGGTAAGTGATCCACAATTTGGTGGAGGGGTTTTTTCAGATAAAAATTTACATCTGAAGAATTTGTGAAACATGTTGACTTCATATCAAAACACAATTACATTTGTTCTGTCACTGAGGAAAATTAAATTACACAACTGGTGTTCCAGGAAGTCTACTTTTTGTGTCCTAAAATCTTAGGGTCTGAGTGAAATTCAGAGCTGGATATTCATCTGGGGCAAACTTTGCATTCATTTTCAGTACGTGACGATTAGGCACACAAGGTTTTTTTAGACTTAATTAATCATCTGGCTGTGGAGTTTTAATCTATATTTCAAGATACAAACCAAAAAGGCTCATGGTAAAAATGTAAATGTAGCAGCAGACCCTGAAGCACTGCATAATCATGAATCAAGCTAACTTGCAAGGAATCTATAATTCATATTGTAGGTGATCATCATTCATTATGGTTTGTTTTTTTTAAGAGACTTCCTGTATACTTCAGGGTTTGTCAGCACTTATATATTATAAACATAAATTATGAGGGCTTGCTAATTATTTCCAGAGGCATCAGATCAAAAAAACTATCAGCAGACCTCCTTAAAGACAACTCATGTGGTGGTTGATTACTTGGTCCCCAATTGCTGGTGGAAGCAAAGCTGAGATGCATTTGTCTATGCATTCTCTGGGTGCCATTTTCACAAAATCACCTGCAATTGTGTAAGCTGAGAGTGATTTTCGTTGAGGCACTGTAATGGTATTTTTGTGAAATTATTCTTTGTACAGTCAAGTAAATTGCCTTTTTTTTTATTATACCTTTCTTTTTTGAGCAAAATGCTTTCTATTTTTTACAAAAGCTTTATCCTCAGACTTTGTGTTAGGCAAGCAAAAGACACAGGAGCAATGTTCAGGGTAAGGTTTGAATTTCTGTTTTAATAGAAAACCCAACAAAGCCATGAAATCTGAATTCTGCATCTGGTTTTTGGGGTATTCCAAATCTAGGTCAAAGTACTCCATCTCTAGCCTGATTCAAGTGATTTCTGGAGCATCCTGTTATGCTGAAGCTAATGTGAATCTCCTGTGCATGAGTTTGTACATTGGCTTTGGAATCATCTGTGGGCAGCACAAGGGGGCTCTTACTCTGTTCTCCCTCTAACTGCAGGTTTTCACTACTGCAAGCACTCAGCACAGCCCCACTGAAATCAAGGTAACAACTTGTAGTGTGGCACATTCTATTTAAAGAATATACACTGGGACAGCATCTGTGACTGATTTCAGTCTGAATCTGGGGAAGAAAAAGACCTCTAAAAATAGCAAAAAAGTTCCCAGGGCACAGAAATTATAATGCTAATAAACTTAACTGGAACAAAGGCTATTAGCTTGAAAGCAATTTGGAAATAGGTGCTCTACTGAGGCACAATAATTAAGGTAATAATGACACATCTGTTCAAGATAAGTTCAAAATGCTTTATCCACACCAAGTAGAATCGATCCCTGCTTGTTTTTCTTTTGCAGATGTGCAAGGTCAGAAATGATTACAGGAGCCTAATCCAAAACTCGTGTTTCTCTATTGATCTGATCCATAATTATTTTCTGTACTTTTGTTTCTTCTCTGTTTATTGCCTAAATACAATTGTATTTTAAGCTGAACTAAATATTAGGGCATAATGCAGCTGATGGCCTTGAGACAGACAAGAGTTTTGAGAGCAGTAAGGAAAAGGAAGGGATGAAGGCATTAGGATCTTTTGTAAACTGGTGGTACTGGGAGAACAGGTCTGATAAAAGGGGGAAAGGGTCAGCTTAAACTCAGTCCTTCAAAGAGAGGTCTCTGGGCACTGAAGGAGCCCAATACAAGCAGATGGACAAACAGATAGGTGCAGGGTGCCTTCTTCCCATCTGTCCATACTTGTGTATAGTTCTCCCTATAAGGAAAGTGCCTTGCTCTATTGTACAAATATTACACATATTTTTCGTGTAGTTTCAATTAGGGTGACATATCTGGGGGAATTTTTCCTCCCAGATAAAAGCTATACCTCAAACCTAAGCAGAATTTCAGCTAAATTTTAGTACTACTTCAAGTCACCATTTTTTTGGTATTCCCTGTCTTCTTGCTTTTACTGGACTTTTCAGTGTAGAAAGAAGAAATTAGTGCCAAACACATGTGCATATATATGTATTCATATGAATATGCATACATATTTTAGATAGCAAATAGTGGAAGCAAATTTCATTCTAAGTGAAAAAGCTGATAGCACTGCCTAAGGACTGCAGAAAATAATGAAAAAAATTGACAGGTTGAAAAAGAAGCTCTTCTCTATGTATTACTTTCCTATGGATTGCAGGAAAATTATGTTTTCTGAGAGAAATTTTGGGGACAAGGTGGGCGGGGGAGTTGCCAGCGAGCCCCAGTTGTCAGGATTCAGTAATCAGCTGTAATCGTGCTCTGAAAATTCATCTAGCAAAAGTGATCTTAAACAGTCTCAGAAACTCCCTCCTTTCCCATTGTACTTCCTTGCTGACAGGGAGAGGAATAGTTTTGTGCAGTGTCCCAGTTATTGAACAGGTCTAGTGGTAAGATGCAGTTTCCAGTGTCTTATGGCTTTGTTAGACGCTACCCATTGGTAACATCTAACAATCTACTAAACATTTCGCGTGTTTTGCTCCCACAAAAAAGAGGTCCAGCTGGATGGAACCTGCAGCCTAATTTTAGGCACTCACCACCAGTGTTTGCAAGGAAATGCAAGGCAGAGATGTTGTTTCCTAAAGTAAATATCTTCTACTAGCAAAGCAGGGTCCTCATCTCTACCGGACAAAGGACAGCAGATGTCAGTCGTTACTGTTGGTCAAATGCATGTCAAAAGCAGAAATAATTTAAACTGTAATCAGGTGTAAAATAGTTTCTAATTGGCCATCACAATCATATTTCCCTCATCACAGAGGCTTTTAGTAAGGTGTAACCCTAAAAGCCAGCCCACACTGACCAGCACTGCAGGGAGCTCTTCATCCTGTGGCAGGGAATTTGCTGCTTGTTGCTGAGCACGAGAAGTAATGACACTATCCAACCCCAGGAAGGGTCACCCATTGCCACACAGAGAGAGCTGCACAGCTGCCAAATGAAGATTTTCTGAATCATAAAGAGCAGTGGCCAAAACTCTCAGGTGAGTTGACCTGTGAGTTGAGAGACAGATGAAGGGCCACTGGAGTCACGAATGTAATGCAGAGATAAGGTCTGCTCTGACAAGAGGTGTGTTATTGCCACCAGGAAACAATCCTAGTCTTGCTTATTGGCTGATTCCAGTTTCTGTCCTAGGTCTGTGAGCATACTGGTGTGCTGGCTTTGGCTGGGGTAGAGTTAACTTTCTTCCCAGTGGCTGTTATGGGGCTTTATTCTGGATTTGTGCTGGGTGCAGGGTTGGTAATAGAGGTGTTTTGTTGTGGCTGAGTAGGGCTCACACAGAGCCAAGGCCTTTTCTCCTTTCTGTACTGCCATGCAGGGCAGCTGGAGGTGCATGGAAGGTCAGGAGGGGACACAGCCAGGACAGGTGACCCCAACTGACCAAAGGGATATTCCAGACCATAAGACATCATTTGCAGTATATAAAGTACGAGGAAGAGGGGATGTTTGTAGTGATCATCATCATCATCATCCCATGTGATAGGGCTCTGCTGTCCTGGAGGTGGCTGAACACCTGCCTGCCCATGGAAAGGAATGAATTAATTTCTTGCTGTGTTTGCTGAGAGCTGCAGGGTGTCAGCAGATTTGTCTGGGCGCTCTGGCTGTGTATTTTAAGTAGAGCATACATGGAAAAGAAAGTGGTTGAGATCTAGGGTTGTGGACACGTGTGTGGTCAGGAGCTGCTGCTTTGAGTTAAAAGTGTTGGCTGACATCAGGGGTTGAGCAGGCAGGAGCCCCAGCTGGGTGTAGATGTTGTCTGTGTTGTAAAGGCTCTGGAGGCTTCGTGTGGCATTTGGGGTGGGGAAAGCCCCCAGATCAGAGTGCTTTAGGGAGGACCACACAGCCCCTGTGTGTGGCCAGGAAAGGTGGTTTTGAGTGCCAGGAGAGTTGCAAAAATGTGTCTGTGGGAACCTCCCTAAAATGGGGGGGCTCCCAACAGTGAGCAGTGCTTAAACACCTGTGAGTTAAAAAAATTACTGTCAGGAACAGTTGAAATTGTGTAGCCTTGGGGGCTTATCTGTGGCACGTTTTGTACTACAGAAGTTGTACAAACTCAAAGCTTGTTAATTAAATAATGCCCCTCCTATTGACTAAAGGAGACCGGTGATTGCAATGTAATTTTTCTGTAAGATGCCTGAGTAAGGCTATGTCTTAAAGCATGTCTTTGGACAGCCAAAATGCATTTTTCTGCCCAGCTTTTAGGTTTTGAGTGTCTGATTTAAGCTGTTGGATGCCTATATAGTATTGATTTTAGCACATATATTTATGCATTTAGCCTTTTGAATTGAGCTGAGATTTTGGTCATCCTCGTTGCAAAACACAAGTTTCTTGGGAATAACTGTCAAAAATAGCTATTCTCAATAATCACTTTTAAGAGTTTTATCAGGAATTTGCTCAGTGCCTTGCTACAGAGTGACTTAGACTCTTAAGATCTGACCAGAATATTAATTTGGACATGAATATCAAAGCCCAGAAAGGACAATATATACAGATTACTTCGGTCTCCTTTTTTTTTTTTTTTTTTAATATATTTCAATAGCTGTAGAAATGTTGTGTGCCAGTTGTAAAAACAGACTCTTGGCTCCTCCATCTGGTTACTAACTACTATAGTGAAATGGCTTACTAAAGGCAGCTCCAAAGGCAAAATGTGCTGTTGGGCCATTTGTTGTGTGTTTTCTTTAATTTTTTCCACCCTGATTGTCTTTATACTTGGCACAGAGCTGTGTCTAGTACATTTAATACATTTTCATAAGGAATATACTTTGAAATAATGTAATTATCTGAATATCTATCTATCTATCTATCTATCTATCTATCTATCTATCTATCTATCTATCTATCTATCATCTTGCCAGGCTGACATGTTATTCAGGAAATACTCAGGTTTTATTCAAAACGGTATCAAGAGGAGATGCACTAATTTTTGAAGACTTAGTAATGAAAGCAGTGGGAGAAGCTGACACTGTTTATTATCTTGTGAAGATATTCAAAACCATCTTATATAATCATAAAACAGCCCTCCCAAGAGCACCCTTGAGAGATTAATATGGATGTTATGGTGCCTCAGGATAATAATATGCATTTTCAGTAACTGTCTTTGGAAGACTTCCTGTTAACAAGAAAGACAATTTTTTTTTTTTTTTTTACTTCATGTTTAAATAATATGAGAGGCATGCATGCAGACTTGGCATAAATAAAGGATGCTCATATTTAGGCCATTGCTATGTAACTGAATGCCCACATGGTCCTGGACCCCCTTAAGAAGAAAGCCTGCAGGCTGTTTTCCAATCCACCATCACCCTTTGTCTTTCTCTGTGATTTTTGTAGGTTTATCAAATCTCTTGGGTCTTATTACTCAACATGCAGGTGCAAACATGCAGTAAACATTCCAGCTGCATCTACTTAATCATAACTTACAGTGCTAGTCAATTGCCTTGCAAAGAAAACCCAAAAACCAAACTGAAAACACTCCCCCTGCCCCCAAAAAAGAAATGGCTCATAAAATTTTCTACCATTTGTGCAAACAATATAATAAAGACTTGAAGGATGGGTTATTAATATTCTGTGCTTAGCCATTTCATTGTATGAGGCATTGATTCAATAAGCTTCAGTACATAATTAAAACTTGCATGTTCAGAGGTTGTGGTAAAATCTGGTGTCTGCCAAACTACAGTGAAAATCATAATTACATTTAAGTAGTTTGGAATGACAGCTTTTCTGCCCTAGAAATAAGATCAGTGAAAAATGTTTCCATGCCAAAGGTCCTGCTGTAAGAGTCACAATGGTGCTCCACAAGTGCTAAAGTAGGACACGATGATCTAGGGTAGAAGCTTTGTTATAAAGCCACAGTTGTCTGAGATATTAGGGGAGCTGGCTGACTCCATGGACCCCAAAGTTTGTTGTCTCTGGGCAGCTGGTTTCATCCTCTCCCCCTGACAAGGATGACAGACAAGGCTGCTCCAGATCTAAACCAAAATGCCCCCTTCTACCAAGGCTGAAAGGCTGAAGTGTGTTAGCTTTCATCAGGATCAGAGCTCTGACAGTGACACAGGAGTGCCACATGGACCTGACATCAGCACACATCTTTGTTCCTTTTTATGGAGCCTGAGCTGGCTACTGAACTCATTCCCCACAAAACTGGAAATTAATGTGCAAAGTGTGGCAGCAGAGCACATACTGTCACTTATTGACCTGACCTGTCACCTTCTCACATTAAGAAACCTTAATAAAAGGTGTTATTCACTTTTATCTGTAAGAAATCAGCCTTATTAAAAAAAATAAAGGGCTATGGCAGATGGTACCTCATATTTTAGGATCACATGCTTTGTTAATAATTTGCTAACTATATGGCTGAGAGTCTGCTGTTTCATAGAATAAATTCTAGTGGATTTATTTATACTCTTTGAATTATTTTGTTCTCAAAATTGACTTTCTGGATGCACATAGCTTTAACCTAGACAGTTCAACTTTTATGGTTTTTTTAGGAGGTGGGGTGATGCATAAATCAGGCCATTAAACCAAGGAAGCTTATGAGGAATGTAGTCCATGAAAGAGTCACTGGACTGGAAATAAAGACTTTTTCAGTGTTTAAGAAAACAAAGCTTTTCCACATATGTTTTCCATTTGTCTTGTCTTTTTTTTTTTTTCCTAAGGAAAGACTAGGACAGAAAGAGCCTGAGCCCAAATACTGAACCTGCTATTTCCAGGGAAGGATTTTCTCAGATGTTGCAGCTGGTTGCTCTCTTTTTGGCAGGCCAGGTGATGTCTGAGGGTGGGACACTCAGGCACACCGAGAGGCTGACAAGGAGCAGGATGCCTGGTGGGTTTTCAGACCCAGCAGCTGTGTGTTGGACACACTTCATGTCCTTTCCTAACAAGCACAACTGCTGTGCTGCTGAAAGCAGCTGTGCCAAGAAGCCTTTTAGCATATGCAAGCAGCACCCTTATTTTTATTCATGCCCAAATCAAGCTCCTGCTAACAGTAATTTTCTTTAATAGCAACTGCTCACATCCTTCAGGGTTGTGGCAGCCTGTGGCCTTACTTTCTAGTTCCTTGGGCACACTTTTTGAATACACAGTCATTTACCACTTCAAAGTATCTTTGGATAAACTTTCATAAGCCACCTGTCATCCTCATCTTGTAAGAGGTCTTTTCCCCTCACTGGGACACTCTTCCTTACTTTGTGCTTTCAGTCAACCTTTTTTTTTTATTTTTGGACTTTTGGACTCTGTTTCCACCCAGAGGAGTTGATTGGAGTCAATTCTCCATTTTTTAAAATTTAAATAATATACATGTTAATGTACAAAAATCATGTAAGAGAATCTGGCTCATGGAATATACCCCATAATCTTTAAAGAGATTTTTTTTTTTTTAAGAAAGGGAAGAGCAATTTATCTTAAAAGTTTTATGTAGGCATCTGATCAGAGACAGTTTTTGGGAGTGCTTTTTTTTGGGATCTGCCTGACATTTCATTCAGCTTGTGCCTTTTTTCTCTTTTCTCCCTTTTAATCACTGGCCTGATCTGTGTTGTGTACTGCTCCTCATGTTCCACTGAACCATATAAATAAATAAGTATATGAGATTGAGGGTTTTTTGGTTTCAAGTTCAATATCAACTATGCAAATCATTGAAGAAATATTCACCCTTAGAAAAATGACATATATGAAGAAACAATGTCAAAACACATAACAGGATTTCTAACAATTCTGTTTTATACCTAAATAGCACAATGGAATGGCATGTGAAAGACACACAAAATCCCTACCTCCTCCCCAGCTCCAAATCCCCTTCCTCTCAACTCTAAAATTTCTTTGAGATTTCTTTACCATCCAGCCTGGGAAAATAACATCTCCCATAGCACCTCTTCTTCCTTTTTTCCTGTTCATCTTGCCTTTTCACTTCTTTTGAGAGTACAATTCAGAGGAATTCCTGTCTTTTTAAAACTTTTCCCTGCTGAAGGTGATGTTTTTCCCTATTTGTTTTAAAGCCCAGCTGGGTGAATTAAGTCTTAGTAATCATCTTACCCAAGTTAGAGTATGTTAGCACCTTACTGGAATGGATGATGACCAAGCAGAAAAAAATTATTTCATTTTAATGCATCTTATCATCTTAATATTGAGCTTACACTAATAAGATATAGACATAAAATATTTTATAGTCAAAGTAGGAGATAACTGTATAGAGAGATCTGAATATATACAAGTGATAAATGACCCATTGCACTGATACTGACATATTTGATCATTGAATCAGTAAAATTACACTTTGTGTAATTTTGACTTTAGTGTCTAGTATTTTGATGTGTTTTTATTTTCTGTAATTGGAATATTAAACTACTTAATTTATATTTAACATAAATTATTAAATTTGAACCTCAAAGTCTTTAAATGTATAATATTAATAAGTGAACTGACTTTGGAGAATTTTGCATTGTAATCTGAAATTAATTTTGTAAGTTCTTTTTGGAAAATTCATTATTTAGAAATTATATATCCCTGGTGTTTCCATGGAAACACTTTCACCTTATGCTAATGAAATACAAATTATGGGAAAATAAAATCTTTACTAGAAGAGTATTAGAAATTTTTTTTTTTTTTTTTGCAGCTTGGAAAATTTTAATACAGATAAACCTCCAGTCTCTCAAAACAGCTGCTAGTCTAGATCCAGAAATGGGTCGGGTTCATCCTGTTCCATGCTGAATTCCAGAAGCTGGGTGGGTTACCATGAAGGTAAACCAAATATGCTGTTTACTGGCAATGATGTCTGAAAAGGTTGGGTTTATTTAGTCTGTGTCTAGGCATCTGGGCTCAGCAAGCACTCTGCCTATGCATGTTGCCAACTTAAAATAATATGGTTTGAGTTTTTTGCCCTCTATGAAACAATCTAGATAGCATTTATCCACTGTGATAATTTTATTCTTTGCAACACCGTGGAGTAGAAGGTAAAAGCTGTAGGATTACTTTGTAATAAACAGATGTTGGGTGTATTCCTTTTAGCACAGCAATAAAGCTCCAATCCATTTTCTGACAATGGATGACAATGGATGACAATGGATGACAATGGATGACATTCCTTCTGCCATTTGTGTCCATTGCACCACCTCCTTCAGGACCTTGGGGTCCTTGGTGGTTTGACCCATGGAAGGGCGAGTGTGGGGTGGCTGTGCAGTGGGGTGGCTGTGCAGTGGGGTGGCTGGTGGGCACAGTGGGGGGCAGGAAAAGCAATATCCCACTGTCCTTCAGCCCCTGCAGTGAAGGAAGCCCGCAGTGCCTTCACCTGTGCCTCCAAGCAGAAGCTGCTGCTCGGGACTGCGCTGTGGCTCTGATGCTGGGGACTCTGCACTGAGGGATGGCAGGTGGGATCCATCTCTGCTGGGCATGGGCTGCCCAGGCAGTCCGGGCTAAGGACACAGTCCTGTCACAAATATTTGCAGACCAGTGGCCCAAGTGTCCTAAGAAAATCTTTCCCAAAATATTCTTGGTCCTGATGGCAAGCAGGGGGGGTGGAGGGCTGTAGATGGCACTTTTTGGAATTGGTGATTGACTTTTGTTGTTTGGTTAGTTGCTTTCCTTTTTTTTTTATTAATGAGGTCTTTGCATAGAACAGAAAGAAAGTTTGGTTTAAAAAGTGTTTTTATTTTGGCAAATTCTTCTTATCACAACAAAAACCTCACACTGATCAGAAAATATCAAAGAATGTTGTTTTCTTAATCCATTTTTGCAGACATGCTGCCTCTGACTCTCTAATTAGAGTAAGAATTTACTCAGACTTCATTAGCCTTGCTTTTGTCCATACGACTGGTTTTGTCAGGCTTGAGCCCTTTGCAGTCACACAGGTAAGAAGAAAACAGGATCTTTACTTTATTTAACTATTGCTCAATTACACCTTTCCTTTTTGTTACAATGGGGACAAGGAAATTTGCCCTGAAAATATGAAACAGTCATGGGTAGCCTCAGAGTTGCCTTCGTTGATAACAGTATTGAGCCAGAAATTTTCTGCCAATTCAGCCTCCTGCTGCCACCCACAGCCAGCTGTGTTTAGGAGCTCTCAGCTGACAATAGTCAGAAAAGAGGTGAAGGATTTATTTGTGAGGAACACAAAATCTTGAGAAAAATAAAAGCGGTAATGGATTCAGAGAAATACCCAAATTTTTAAAAAATTATTAAAACTCACAAGGCATTTGTTTATGGTGTCTGGGTTGTTTTTTTTCCAGATTTATGGTAGCAGCAGCAGTTGTGTTTCTCCTGATCTTCTCTGTGTCCTGTAATTTGGTTGCAGAGTCTTTAGACTGAGAGTTTAAATCACTGGAAAATAGAGTTTAGTGATTGCTTGGGGTCTTGGATAAAGCAGCTGCTGAGAGCTGAGTGCTCTGGCACTGTGTGTGTTCATTGACCTTTCTGGGCCACCAGTGAGGCCTTTCAGTCCCATTCCAGGCTGAAATGGAGCTGTGATGAAGTGCTGCACATTCAAGGACAAGCTGCTGCCCCTGAAGTGCCTTTTGTGGGGTTCTAAATAGATGGATTAAATTGAAATGGATGTATGTATATATTTACAGCTATGGTATATAACAGCAAATGATGGGTGGCACACCATACCCCAAAACAACTTGATGGGTCACAGGGTTGAAGCTAACCTGTGTGTGGGATCCTTTAATATTTGTGGAGGAGGGGAAGCATTCATCTTCACAACTGCCAAAGTTTTTTCTCTCCTCTTGTAGCATAACATTAAATGTTTATTCTGAATCCATCAGAATTAAAGCTTGCATAGGTCAGTCTGGCTTGACCTCATCTCACGGGGAAGAGCACCATGTGGGCTGAACTCAGGTGTGTTTGTGACAAAACTGTGGCATTTCGTGGGCAGTTCACAGCTGTCTCCATGGCACAGCTCTCTGTTATAAAGCCTCCTGTGACTGAGGAATGCAACAAGAAAATGAGCATGGAGGAGGAGAGCTTCAGCAACCTGTCCATGACAGGCACATTGGGTCAGAATGTGGTTCAGCACCTTGGTTCCCAGCTTTTAGTCCAATGGTCTCTTCAGTTTTTCTCCCTGGCACCCACTTTGATCATCAACGGAGGTCTCAGTCTCTCATTTCTGCTCTTGTGAACAGTGATGCTCCAAACAGTGCCACTGCTCCTCATGGGTGTGCATGTTCAGAATGACACAAGAAGGTCATAGTGGGAGTCACTCCAAACACTGACTAGATTTGTTCATGTGTCAAGGGATGGGGGCCAGGGATGGCAAGGAATACCTTAGGAGAACATGGCAATATAATTTTAGCAGGATTGTGTCTCACTTGACCTCATTAAACTACTCTGGTTCACCCAATATGATATTCTGCTTTGACCTTTGGCTTTCCCCCATTAGAACTTTAATTGATTGGCTGGCTAATTACAGACATTTCAACCTGTGGCAAAGAGGAAGGGTTATAAACATCTACTCTTGGCCTGAAAATGGTTAGTGTGATGGGAATGCATGGGCTCTACAATTACCATATTAACTGAACCCCATCACTGTGCTTGTACAAAGCTGGAATGACAAAATCTTTGATGTGGCTGGTTGTTTTACACCTTTGCCTTCCTGCCAAGGCAACGTGCCATCATTCTTTGATACAGTGAGGTTTGATTCAGTGGTTTTGGGGTTTTTTTTGGAGAGATGGGTTTTGGTCTGTTTGGTTTTTTCTTTTTACATTTCTGTTTTGTTTTGGTACCAATTTGATTTGTGAGGGATCTGTCAAAGCTCCTCCATAAAATAAAGAGATATTGCATACTATTTATGGTCAAAAATGTATTCTGAAAACGTATGTATCTGCATGTGTGGAGGGTTTGTATATGATTTGGATTTCAATCTGTGATGCTGCCTGGCCTTCATAAATCCATTTTTAATGGATCTCCTCAGCATGTCTTCTATCAGTGCCATTCACTGTTTCCTCTGCAGGGTACATATGGATGTGTACTGGTAAGTCAGATTGTCAGGTTTGAAGGATTTACTCAAGGTGTGGTAGGACAGGCTCATGTTGGATCTTAGGAAAACATTTTCACTCAAATGGTTGGCAAGCATTGGAAGAGGCTGCCCATGGAGGTAAGGGATTGAGTCACCATCCCTAGAGGCATTTAAAAGACATGCAGATATGGCACTCAGGGACATGGTTTAGTGCTGGACTTGGCAGTGCTGGGTTAACAGGGACTTGATGATGCTAGAGATATTTTCCAACGTAAATGATTCAATAATTCTGTTATACTAATAAGTAAAAACTGGAGGTGCAAAAAATCCATTGACCAAAGGGGCATTTGGAAAAGATGCCCTACAAATTTCTGAAGAAAGTCAGTCATGGGGGTAGAGATGGGGACACAACAGTTATCCAAGGGCTGAGTTAAACAGTTGTGCTTTTGGGGATTATGTGCACCAGCTCCCAGTGTTGATCCTTTAGAAGTCTGCATTTCATCTGATCTGTCTTTGTGCTTAAATGTCTGGAGGAAGAATTACCAGTGGCTTGTCATTAGGAGATGAGGCCAGAGGGGAATTTTAGAAGGGTGTCATTAGATTTCAGAGACCCACATTGGTACATCATTCCAACCTCCATGCCCTGGAAACACATTGGGCTATAATTTGGTTTCAGGGAACATGGGAATTATATAAACCTTCACCTACACCTCTTATGCCCATCAGGGTACAAGCTAACCTTCATGACATTTGGGATTATACATTTCCCTCAGTTCCAGCTACTCACCTGTCCAAACAAAGAATTAATGTGACATGAACACAACAGAATTGTGCATGAAAATAAATTAATGTCCCTCAAGCACTTATTTATTGGTGCTACAGAGTTTCTAGTCATGTACAGAAACTAAAGTAATTTATTCTGCCTGCTTTTTTATATCTAGCATTTAATGACAAACACCACACTTTATTGCCAGCATTGTAATACAAGAATTAATAAATATGCAAAGTGATCTGCTATTGCTCAGAGTCATGAGTAATGAACATCTTGTATATCACAATGAGGTGGCTGTTCTTGTTTATCAGTCTTTGGCTGCTGTACTACTGAGATTATTTTCTGTTATCCTTGCTTTGTAATTTACATTTTTGCCTTC
The DNA here is from genome assembly GCF_963513975.1 of Fringilla coelebs. NCBI lineage: Eukaryota > Metazoa > Chordata > Aves > Passeriformes > Fringillidae > Fringilla > Fringilla coelebs. Next base: position 11,802,729 of record NC_140034.1, on the reverse strand, counting down.
TTTTAGGATTTCTTTCCTGTAAGAACTGCTATTAATGTCTCTCTATTTAATATAAGTGCATTAAATCTCCTCATTATTTTAAGATGTTTTTCACAGATGCTTGGTAACAAAATAGATCTTATGCATTAGTGGAGAGCAAGTTTTTGGATATGGAAAAGCATGTTCAAACCTGGACAGAAATAAAAACCTAGAAAAACCTGAGTAAAGAAGGCTGAAAGTTGACTCAAGAAGCATCAAGGTTTTTCCCCAACTGTTTTTCTAGGTCCTGTCCAGTTGTAATCAGGTTATTTCTTGAGCTGATTCTTAGAAAAACTAGTAAATAACAAACACCTCTTCAAAGCACAATTTTGACTGTTCTCCATGGGATCTTTGATTGATTCTTAAAACCTGATTTTTAGAGTAGAAAGTCTCTTACTAATAAAGATTCTTTTTATACAGCACAAAGGTATTTTCTCAACATGATTTGAATTTCTTTACCACCTTACTTGAACAAACTTTTCAGGATGTATCAGGGGCAGCACAGAGTTCTCAAGTACTTTGTCAGGTTTTTTTCCTCTTAACTGACAAAATAATATTTAGAGTGAAGCCTTGACATCATGCAGACTGTTCAGTCTGTGCAGTCTCTGTTGTCCAGGGACTGACTTCAAGTAAAAAAAATTTCTCTTTCAGTTTAATTGTCATGTGTATAATCTGCTTTTTTTCTGGATCTTTTTCTACTTTTTTGCTCCTTTCCCCTATTGTTATGTATCTGAAAGCAGTCTTTGCTGTGATGGTTCTTTAAATGCTCAGTAAATTTGGTAAACTGAAAATCTGTGCATGATTTCCTCGGTTTTTTTAAAGCCTCTAAGACACTTAAAAAGAGATCTTTTTATTTACCGCTACAATTGTGCAAACTGAAATATAGTATTGGCTTTGCAGTAAACAAGAGTTGCTCAGGTATAGGTAATACCTTCCTCACCTTAGAAAGGGAATTGGGTCAGCAAAAAATTATCTCTGACAGGATTCCCTTATGACTCCAGGGTCCTGGAGCCTTTGGGTACTGGGAAATGAGTATCTGGACTCCAGCAAGGGTGGCAGGGTTTGGGAGTGACTGGCTGTAAGGGGAGGGAGAACACAAGCAAGGTGGCCTGAGGAGGCATTCCTGTATTATTTTAAATTTCCTTTTCTTTAATTTTACATAACAGAATTGGATGCCAGGAACAGGAATTTTGCCTGAAGGTCTAAACAGTTTTTTTACCAACCAGTTGAGGTTTATCCAGTTTTCATCTGTATGGATAATGTCATCTTAAATAGTCAGGAATGTAAGCCTTACCTCTGGAGGAGGTTTGGTGCCAAAATTCCTGGGGGATGGGATGGGAAGAAGGCAGTGTGAGGATATTTAACAGTGAGTGGTGGCCTCAGTGTGGAAGTGGTGGAACAGGAACCTGGAGGCTGTGGAAACTCCACCCTTGGATAGACTCAAATGCACTTTGATGCAGCCATGAGCAGCCTGATTTAACCTTGATGGTGGCTCTGCTTTGAGCAAATGCTGGATCAAAGAGCTGCTGGACACCCCTTCCAGCTTATGTTATTTTGTGGTTCTGTGACGTGGCAATTTCTGTCTGCCAATGGCAGGTCTGTCTCTGATTCCCTGCCTAAGGCTTTCCTTCAGAGGAAAGAGATTTTTGAATCTGCTCCAGTCATGTGTCCAGCCCTTCCTAAGAAAAATGCCAGTATTTGGTCATTTTGCAGAGTATCTGCTGCTTTTGTCTGTTTGCATGTTTTTGTCTATGGAGAATCCTTGAAATTTCCCTCTCTGGGTGTTTTATTTTTTTGTCTAGCACACAGGATCTCTAGAGTTCTGCTTGAGATATCTGTTGCTGACTGCTGGATTAAACTACTTTTTTCTACTGATCACTTTCCTGGGATAATCCTGTTGAAGGATAGGAAGAATTGGTGGCATTGCTGAGTCCTTCATCACCTGCCATGTGGTGAAGGGGGCAGCATGGACCTCCTACACCACAGGCATCTGGTTTGAGACCTTCTGTAAGTAGAAGACAAGTGTCTGTAGGAATGCAAAAAGATAAGAGATGGTCCCCATTTTTCAAATGTCCTGGAAGCTGAAAATAAAATTAGTTGTGTTTTGTTAAAAAGCAATTTCTGAAATGATAGTGAGTCTTCATTAGAAAGAAAATAACACATAGAAACTAAAAACTACATGAAAATGTAAATATAACAAGATTATCAAAACCATGTGGTGTTTGCCATGAAATACCAGCAGAGTTCAGAGGTGAAGCTGCAGAGTTACTTACTGTGTTATATACCACAGTCTTTTAAGTGGCATCAATGCAAAGGAATAGAAAGAGGCAAAAGTGACAGCAATTAAAAAAACATTCACATGGCATCTAAGGCAGTAAATTTTCTATTCATATCAGGCAAATCAGTGTTTGGGGGAAACAACAACAACCAAACCAAACCCAAACAACTAAAAAGCAAAAAACCACCCCCAACCAACCAACCAAAAAAAAAACCCCAAACCCAAAATCAAACCCTAACAAAAACAAAAGCTGTCCTAAAATCTGACCCCAGAAAAAAACTGAAAATACATGGAAGCATTGTTGGGCATATAGTTAGTTAGGCATATAAAACAGCTGGTATGTCAATTGTAAAAGTAGCAGTTTTGCAAATCTATTAATTTGGTGAAGAATGTTACTAAGATTCAGTTGATTTATATTTGCATACTCAATTTTTTTGTCTGTATCTAGGCCTTCAAAAAGCATTTGACTGGTGTTTCTTATTGAATACTCTTTTAGAACCCAAAATTTAACATGGGATAAAGGAGAAGGTCCTTTCCTGGATTAGTAGCTATTTAATGGGTAGAGCATTAGTGGAGGGAAGGTATCAAAGACACCACACAGGGATCCTGTGCTGTTCTGCATGTCTGCTGGTGTCCTGGGAAACAGATGAAAAGTGAAGTGGCAAAACCTGATGATGAGAGAAAATTATTCAGCATAGTCAGATGGGGATCCAGCTGTGACAGAAGTGTTATACCAGTGACTGGGCAATGAAATAAAAGAGGAAATTCAGTGTTGATTAAAGCCATTTGAGCTTTCAGGGAAAAATAACCCTAAATATACATACACAGCAAATATCTCTAAATTAGTGCTCACTAATACAGGAAGAAGTCTGGGAGGGATTTCTGCTTGTGCTCAGAAAACATCAGCATAGTACTCAATTGTGATCAAAAAAGCAAAGTCAGGTGGTAGAATGCACCAGGAAAAGAGTTAGGAAGCCAGCAGGAAACATGGTTATGCCACCATTGAAATTCACAGTGCACCTGCATCTTGAACAATATGTGCAACTTCACAGTTGCTCCCTTTCGGGTTGCAGAGGAAATGAAATGTAATAAAGATTGACAGCAAGGGTGATGGGGAGCTTCTGTGTAAGGAAAGACTAAATAGATTAGAGCCCTTTCCCTGAAAAATATGACAGAAGGCAGATATGATATAGAGAATGTCATATAGGAGGTGGATAAGGAATACTATTCACTGTTTCTCAGAGCACAGTAACAAGGAAATAGCAAATAAAACATTCAAATACCAAGTTGAAAGCAAAGCAAAGAATAATTTTTTTCCACACAGCTCCCATTGCATGTCTACAGGACGCTGTGGGTGCCAGCAGCTTAGCTGGGTTCAAAGAGCTGCAAAACATGGCAGTGGAGGGAAAATCCTGGTAGGCTGCTGTAAAGAGGAGGCACAGCTGCTGGTTTCCATGTTGGAGGGTATGGAAGGGTGTTTCACTGCACACTGCTACTACCCATTGTCCATGCAAAGATTGGGAAAGATAACTGTTCTTGTTCTTATTCAATCCATTGAAAATGGATTTTGGGCTATTCAGTCTGTTGGGGATCACACATTGCTTCTACAAGAACTTTTGTATTGTCAGAGATCTACCACCAAATTGACATTGAGTCAATGCAACCTCTGCACTGATTTCAGAGTGTTCTGCATTGGAGCATCAGATGAAGTCTCAGTTCTCTTATTGTCAAAACCAATGGGTTTAGTGAGGGGCAGGATTTCACATAGGTTCCAATATTTCTAAAGAATAAGAGGTGTTTCCACTAAAGTAGCTGAGTGTGAACCATGAGGTTTTATGGGTTGGGGATAATAGATTGTATGTTGGAAAGGAAATGGAAATGTCTTTAGAAGCTGAGATCACTGCACATGCATTCTTCAGGGTACTTCCACTTCTTTCATCCACTGTCAGGAGCACTGTGTCAAGAACATCCTCATAAGTTAATGCTCTTTTAAACAACTTAGATCTCTGCTGGAGCAAAGGTAGGAGAGCAGTTCTTGACTCAGAAGTCTGTAAATCCATCTTTTTCAGCTGATTTCAAATGGGCAACTTCTAAAAGTTTATGGGAAATATATGATGGGCCAACGAGAGGTTTGTCTTCACTTATGGTATGTGTAATGCTATAAGAATAGTTGGACTTATTTCAACTTCTTTCTTTGCCAGGCCTTATTACAGCCTTCATGTATGGGGGCAAATAAGTGGGGCTGCTGGGCTACCATCTCTTGTGCACTAGCTGGCTGAGAGACAGGAGGATGTAGGATTACAGCCATCTTTCACAAGGCCTGCAGACAGCTGGGAAGGCACAGCTGTGAATTCTGCTCCCTGCTGGGCCCTGGAACTGCCCTTGCTGTGCTCCTGTTGAGTGCTGGAAAGATTTCGGAGTTAGCTTTGTTTTGTTCTCAGCAGTAGGAAATGTCTTCAATTCATAATCATGCCTCACACCTAAAGAGGGTTAGCCATGTTTTTCAAAGTTGTGAAACTGATCTGTTTGGGAAAATTAACAAATCTTAGCTTGTAATTAAGGGTATTAAAGCCACTTTGACTATAAATAGTTTATCTGGGCTAGAAGCCATCTCCTATTATAGACTTGACAGGAACAGTGCAGGATATTAACACAAAAGAAAGATCATTTACCAAGTTTCATTTGCTTAAAAAATATCTTAAAATCTTTTTTCTTTATACAGATAAGTGTACATGTTTAGTATAATTAACATAGTAACAACAAGCTAAACCATTCATTTATGCTATACCAAAATAGATAATGGAATTTCAAGAAAACACAATACCTGTATTTTTTCGGTGGTGTGTGTAGCTTCTACAGTTCTAGATAAATTTGTCATCCAAGTTAGGCAGCTATAATCAAGGATTTAGTCAAAGTTAGAATGCCACATGGAACTGAATCATGAAGACCTAACTTCCACTCATCCCTAATGTAGAAAACCCAAAGACTTTACACACGGAACTGCTAAAAAGATTTGTAAAAATGACTTTGGATGCTTTAGTATTGTTTTTAAGTCTTCTCATTCCTCTCTTTCCTTTTCTATTATATAGGAAAACTCAAACTACAATTATTACAAAGCATACTTCCTAATGTTAGGTAACTGATTAAACAAACAATATGGATCAAAGGAAATTCAATAATTATGCATCTAAGTCTGCATCTAAGTTTTAAAACCCCCATGTTTTAAAGTGATGAATTATTCACAACTCAAGATGAAATGGGGAATATTCCAACTTGTGCTTTTGAAGTGTCATCATATTAATCTAGGCCACTCCATGCACATCTATAGCCTTTTCATCTCTGGAGATCTCTGCAAGATGGTGGGTATGTCACTGAATTTCTGTTGGCAGAGAGTCAAGAAGCAAGTATTTTAAAACTTACAGTTTATTACTATTGTGATTCAATTAGTATTCAGGACTCCTAAGGGAGCTGTATGATCTTTTTCTTTTTTCATATTTTGTGACTTCCATTGGGTTTTTTTTCTCCCCTCCGGTTATTTTATTTATGCATATTTGTTAGATGATTTTTTAATTACATATACTTATCCTCAGATATTAATTTTAACCTTTGCTTCCCTGCTCCCATTCTCTACCATCCCAGTCAGGCAGCTTCATTGGAATTCTGTTATTTTGAACATGCATAATTCATCAGCTGTGTCCAAGCTAAAAACTGAACACTTAGAAAAAATAATTGAGAGAAATCTGTTCCAGATGCAACTTTTTCAGTTGGTCCCTATTTTTGTAAGATTAAAAAAAAAAAAAAGAAATAAAGAGAGCAAACTTGATTCCACTGTTACAATTTGTAGCATTTTCAAACTTTGAGGGTCGTTTTTTTCAAGAATGAATAATGTTTTCATTCAAGACACTTTTGAGGATACCCTTTGTGGTTTTGCTAGACTTGCCTCTTACCAGGCAAGTGCAATAGTAGTGGTAGAAAAATGTCATTTAAATGGGAGTGTCTCATCATACCTTTACCATAAGAAAACCCATGAATGACCTGTGGGCTTGCTGAATTTCAAACTGTGAAGAACAGAGAACAGGAGGCTGGTGTTGATGCACACACTGATGCTGGGTGAGAAGGCCAGGATGGGAGTTGGTCTGTATTGTGACCTACCACTCAATCTGAGATCTGATCTGACTTTAGTGCCCAGCTCCTCTGGTCTAAGGAGTATCTGGCTCATTTCAACCCTTGGACAAGCCTCTTCCTTCATGCCATCACAGTCTCCTCCTTCCTACCCTAGAATCAGCTGTATCGCAAATTTTTTCCTCTTTTTCCTCTTGCTCCTCTCCCCTCAAGGTCAGCCTTTCTCAGATCCTTCTCTTAGGAGCCTTTACCCCTACTCCTAGAAATACTAGATATCTTTTTTTTCTTTTCAAAAGGAAGACATATACTAGATAGTGGGGTACAACTGTGTTAGGTTGGAAAAGGAGGCTACAGGAAGAGTGCTGTAATTGCTGGCTTTCCCATCTGGACACTTTACCACATGATGAGATCTTGATTTTTCATCACCAGCTTCTCCCTTGCTTCTTTCTGATGCTGTGTTAGAGATAAAACCTTCAGGGTTCCTTGATTTTTGCACGAGAATAGCACATACTTTAATGATAGTATCTCATCCATAAACATTGCAGTGTGATGTTATGATATGCTAATGATCTCCCTGCACAAATTGGTGTGACCAGTCAAAGAAAGTGAAGTACACTGAGCTCAGCAGCTCCTTTCAATATGGTAAGGAAAGGAACCTGCTGTAGCAGACACCTACATCAAGAGTAAAATAAGAGCCTCAGATCTGCTTACAATAAATGAGCTCTGTATAAAGGAACACTTTACAATTCAGATGCTTCCTGTGTACTTGTAAAAAAGTAAATGAACATTTAATAATTCTCAGTCAAAATAATTATTTATGTCTTTCCTCCAAATTCTTCATCAAAGTTGCATACATAGTTCAATAATATGATTTAATTTTCTGGGTAATAGGAATAATCTTAACAATTCTGTACATGGAGAAGTGCTCTTGAGTGAACACTCAAGCAATCCTCTTGCTTGCTCTGATTGTTTCTGTGCAATCCAGACAGTTTTTTTCCAGATGATGTATCATTACTTTTTAGGGAGTGGAATCAATTCTTTTTCCATAATGCAGGTCTTGCTACAAACTGTGACTGGCCCCAGAAGCACATGAAGCTGCTGAAAGTGTTCCTTGCAAATCCCTTCCTGTAAGTTTGATGAAAAGAACAAGGAAGGACCCCATGGAGGAGAAACACCTCCTTCCATGACAAAGTTATTTATTTAAAATAACTTTGAGAGAATAACTACTAGGTGCTAAATGTGTTCAGTACTGAGGCTCCTTGGTACACAGCACACTCTTTGTCAGGAGATACAAAACAGAAAACCAGCCCAAAGCACATATGGACTGCCTGAGTGAGCTGCAAAGATGACCACAAGGCCCCATTCTTGCTTACAGGGCAGTGTGTGAAAGTTAAGTTACCCAGCCATCAAGATCTTCTCTGATTACTTCAATCTTGTTTCAATTGTATTGTGTTAATTACTTCCACAGTGAGCATTTAATTTTTTTGAAGGAATATGTTCAATGTCCTAAGAGCATTGCCAAGAGCTCATAGCTCCGAACACAATCACAGCAACTTTGATGAGAGGTGGCAAATTTTCTTCTTCAATGCATCAGAATTGGAGTGCCTGAAGTGTGCACAGTTTGCCTGGACAGAAAGAAGGGTTCTGTTTTATGCTTTGCAAACCTGCATGGCACAGGCCAGACAGTGCTGGAACTGTACAATCTGTGTGGTCTCTGGGGAAGGGAGCACATAGGTGGGTTACCCCGTCATAACAAAACATTTGTTGCAGTTGTTATGCCAGTTTATGTTGGATTACTTGGACAGTCAAGTTAAGAACTTTTGTTTTGTCAAATGTTCCAGTTCCTGTCTATGCAAGTAGAGTTCAGTGTTACCTGAATTTGCTTTGCTACAAATTGGACTCATCTGTATTTCTGTGCCAAATTATCTCATAACACCCAGCTACTTCCTTATGTGGGATGACTCATTTCATGAATTTAACAGTTTGTGACTACATAGATCTTTTGACTACTAGCCAGAATAACCCAAATCTATGCAAAACAATTGAAGGCTAAGAGGTCTAGTCATTAGAAATGATCTACATAACAAAAAAATAAGGACACAAATCTGCTTTACACCCCATAGTCTATCCATCTGAATTTTTGACAGGGATAGATGCTTCTCTTGCTGTATGAAATTCTTAGAGATGACTTTAAAATACTGCATATACAGCTGCTAGGGCCTGGGAGGAATAATGGCTCAAAAGACAGCACCTTTTTGGAAGACAAAAATCTTTCTCCCACAGAAAGACACACAGAGTGTCTTTCTCTGAGCGCTGCCTTTCTCTTGGATGGCCCACGTTAAGAAATCTCTGCTTTATGTGAATTATAGATATTAATAAATTGAATTGGGTTTTTCTGCAGGGGAAAAAAAAAGAGTGGTTCTCAAACCTTATACCTTCTCTGCTTCTGCCTGACTCTAAGTTAAATTAAATATCTTCCTACTCACCTTTACTTAGGACAGTGTTTTCATTTGAAATCATGCCAGCAATATAAATACATGCATGCTAACTGGTTATACAATTTTCCTTATTTTTTTACTCACTCCTTTTGCTAATAAAATAATCATTACTACTGTGCCACATGAAGTATCAGGTGCATTTTCCTGTTATTACTTTCTTATCTTTTTGCATGTCAAGATATGGTTGAGCTGAACTCAAAAGCCATTTCAGATTCTGAAAAAATACTTTGTGTACTTATTAATCTTTTCATCTGAAGAAGATAAAGTAATTTAAAAATGTGAATTCTTTCAAGCTCCAAAGCTTCTTCTAAGTGACATCAGAATCAATATGTTTATATGGGAAACAGAAAATCCACAACTGTTGAATAACCTTAGTGAGGTACTAGAAAATCAGACCTAGGAATAAGTATTGATGATAATTCTTGACTCACCTTATTTGGGGAGTTCCTAAAATCTGCCTTTAATTTTCTCTTTTTCCCCCTCCTGTTAGCATATATGAGTTATTTCTAGCACAGAATTTATTTTCATTTTCTGACTCTTATTGTACATACTTTGATTACCTTCAGCTGAGTAGATCTGGGCAATTCTTCTGTACTTTAGGAGAAAACACCACCTAAACAAACAGTAGAAAAAAGACCTTTGCAAAATTGAGAGATAAATAACTTCTGCAATAGCAATGGATTGTATAACTTTTCATTTTTAACAGCAAAACTGTGTTAAGACTGCTATACCAGAAAAATGGAAATATCTCATTTAAGCAATTAAGGCTTTGTGTGGTACATGCAGATGTGTGTGTGACAAAATCCGACTGAACTGCACCTTCCCTCATATGCTCTTGTCTAGTTCTGGTCATTCCACCTTCTTGGTGCCTGGTGAATATTTTGGCACTTTGGTTGTTTGCTTCACTTTTTTCCTTATGGATGTGTCTGTAGATCCATGAGGTGTGCCATGAGCACTCCCAAGTACTTAAGCCAACTGCCACAGAATGCCTTATACCTGGGCTAGTAAATTAACCCATCCCTCCAAAAGGAGCAGCTCTGTGCTGCCTGCCTGCCTTTTGGAAAGGTCTCTGGTGTATATGAACTCATCAGCCATTCCCTGGAGCAGCTTTGGAGGCATAAAATGTGCCAAAGGGTGTCTGGGACTGTTCTAGCAGTTTAACAAATGTTTTAGGTGTTCCTGGAAATGCTTGAATTTCCTGGTGTAGACATAACCCATCAAGGAGTGAGATGAAATGCAACCTGGGCAACCCACAGGATAGCTCAGTTTTCCTCAAAATGCACCTCATTGCTTGTTTTTGAACAAATCAGCAAGAAGCATGCAGAGCAATGTGATGTAGCTTTGGTAGTTTGGTAGAGGGGAAAATATGCATGAAGTATGAGCAGCATATGTGCAGCATTGAACAAACTGTAGAACATTCACAGGATGTTGGTCTCCACAGATTGGGTTTCCCTAAAAATGCAATGATGACTCTTACTCCTGTTGAATTCCCATAAAACTTAAAATATTCACTAGTGAGATTTTATGCACAGTATGGCAGCAAGATCTTTTAGGAAAGATAAAATATCCAAAGCCATTTGGCAGATGTCACTGATCTGAAATGTCACTATCATGCCGTGACTACAAAGAAAGATGATCTGATGGTCCATTCTGCCTTTTAGTTATGATTCTATAAATGATGCAGCTTTTCCAAGGTATGTGGTGTTACACAGCAGGCTATTTTGAATGCAAAGCAGTCTATTTCAGGTATCTGTGAGCTCTGAAATAGGACTGAGAAGAATGAGACTTGTCAGTGAGGCTGTGATCTTTATCTGGCTATTTGCCACGTTGAGTCATGAGATGTGCTGCTGTGAACTCAGAATCACTCTTATGTGCACAAAATCTATTTAAAATGATCATCAACTAAGAGAGCACTTGGGAAACGTCTTCATAGCAGATGCTAGATGGCCTCAGAAAGTCAGATTAGTCCCTATAGGCATACAAAGTTATTGAATTGTGTGCTTGGAAACTCTTTCTCTCCCCTCACAGAAGATCTCCTTCCTCATGCTTTACATAGCTGATCCTTCAAGCAACTACTTTATTACTTCCTTTGTGTCCCTCCTTTGCAGTATCTGCAACACAGGCCCCTTTATGAAGAAAAAGAAATTGTTTTCCATATGGAAATCTATGTTTCTAGTGACTTCTCTTCTCATGGAAATTTTCATTTCCCTTGAAAGCAATGGAAAGTTGATGAAGAATCTTGATGAAAGTGTCCAGCAGTGCAAGGGAAATTAACTCCATTTCACAGAAAAGTACAGTGCCTGATTGCCCTCCAGTTTGGGCCACCTGCATCCTGAAACAAAAAACTTGGATGCCCTTGAGGAGTCCTTGACCAGGTCTTCCTAGTTTGGCAGCTGAGTTGGCAGACAAGTCATCAGGAAAACAGCAAGTTATGGATCTGTTTTGTCTTGAACAAAAACATACTTTGAATGATTGGCACTTTTTTTTTTTTTTTTGGCAGAGAGAGAGAGACCCATCATTTGCTGGAAGTTGTCTGGACACCTCTAATTGCAAAATTCTGCACGAGCAAATTCAAGTACTCGATATGCGTGACTTTAAGGTTCATCCATTCTGTGAAAGAAAAGACAGATTTGAACAATGTTGCTCACCATCTTGTATCTTTTGGTGTGGATAATGAATATTCAGCATGTTGTGTTTCCAGGAACTTTGCTAAAAATAGCACTGTATCCTTGTTTGAAAAAGTGATGAGCATAACTGTGAAGAATGACTTGGACGCTTTTCCTTCCTCTCCTCTCTTCTTTGTTAACTCTTTCTGTCATAGCTCTTCTGCTCACCATCAAACTCCCACCTCCTCAGCAGACAAACCAGAGAAATGAGAGGGCACAGATGTGGAAAAGTAAGACTGGAGGCAGGAGAATTTCAGGTCTTGTTCCCTCTGCTCTCAGCTTAGTGGTGGGACAAGATATATCTGAAGCATCTTTAGCTATTTTCATCTAACCTGTTCATTAAACCAGAGATATTACTGCTCTGCCAGTGCTTAACATTACTTATATTTTTCATCATAAGTGCCTGAAAATAAATGGTGAACAAGAAACTAAATCAGTATAATTTCCTTTTAACACTTTTTATCCTCACCTCAGTGAGTCTGTGAAATCCTCAGCCCTCTTGTTTCATTGCACTGGATTCTCTCCTGTTTGTCACATCTTTTGTCAAATCACTGGGTGTGATTCAGTCTCTTTGGTCACTGCTGCCCAACAGCAGCTTCCCTCAGGCAATTTACCTTATCTGAAATGGTCCCATTGTCTCTTTTGCAGCGAGGGTGTCCTGTGGTCCAGCACTAAATTGTGTTCAGTTTGTCACTTTAAGCAAAACTCTCCCTTCCCAGATCCTCCCTCCTGTACCAATCTGCCTAGGCTACATTCTGCTTTTATTTGCTATAAGTTTATATTTGCTATTACAAGGGCAAGGCTTCATTACTATAATTCTTTTTAGTTTTGTCCTGTTGACACTTTTTACCAATTTATAAGCAATTGCCACTTCTTCTGATTTCTATTTATATACTTAAATTTTTATTTTCCAGAGGGATTCTACCAAGTCTCCAGAGTCTCTCTAAGCCTACTTTTGGAGCTTATTGCCCTTATTAAATAATTAGCTCTGCTTTTGGGTTTGGAACTGTGCACTCTACTATTTTTTCTCCCTTTCAGTCCAGTTACATCTTCAGATTCCTGTTCAATTACTTTTTATTTTTATGACCAAATATAAAATCAGATAATTGTAATATTGTAATTTCCTTTGACTTCTGAAAAGAAGAGGTTTTCTCAGCACCTTCCAATTCATTGGAAGTGGCCAAAGGGCTTTCAAGATATGAATGGCCCAAGTTCAAAATTTCCTCTGCCTCATACTTAGCAAAAATTGATTCTGGTTAAGAGTCATCAGACTACAGTGTCAGTCTCCCAGACATAATGGATGTTCCACCTAAAGAAGCTTAGAGGACAAATCAGTCACTCTGGTATGCTCTGAGATACAATCCTGTTGCAGCTGGGTTTTTGGAGATGAGAGTTTCAGGTCTGTGTGGCTTTCAGGATCTGTTGGAGTTTCATCCTGGAAGTTTCACTGAAACAAACACTCTCTCATTAAGGATTTCAGTTTCAAAACAATAGTATTGGCCTCTGTGGGAAGGAGGAGCAGGGCAGGGAATCTGAGTCAAAACATTCCTAACCAGAATATTTTTTTTTTAAACAGTATAAATCTACCTTCCAGCTATGTGCGTCAAAGGTTGGCTTCCACACAAAGAGGAGGAAGTGAAGTTGTTGTTATAATTTCAGATGCAATGTTGGAGATCTAATAAAACAGTACCAATTATGTAATACAACAGACGTCACCAGACTGTGATGGATTTTTGTTGAGTTTTAAAACTTGAGGTGTCTGACTCTCGTTAAGGATGGTGAGCAGACAGGGTAGATAGGCAGGTAAGGAAAAGAAAGTGTACTCTGAGTTTTACTGCTTCTAAATTCATTCCTTTAAATTAATGCACTTCTCTAACCTGCTGGGATTAATTTTACACTGAGAAAGAAAATAAGGGTGTGCTCTGCTAGCTTTGGGTAGCATTTATTCTGAACCAGAGGTACATTCTTATGATTCATGCAGAGAAGAAATCTGGTAAACCAAGGCTGCATAAAATAAAGTGTTATTTTGGGCTTAGTGAGGCATCTGGCTCTACTTTTGGATGAGCTCCTTCTACTGATGTCTCCATCTCCTCAAACAGTTGTTTTTTCTGCTTCTTTAGATTTTTTTTCCAGTTGCCATCTTTTGTGGGGCAGCAGCTACACTGACACCAGGGCACCCTGTGCTTGAACCTCACCACATGCCCAGAGCATGGCAGTATAAGGACTCAGACGTGGCTTCAGAAGACTGCTGCTGAACATCACAGAATTAGCATTTTACAGATGAAAAGAATTATGAAAAGAAGTGCCTTTAACAAAAAATATGTGCAGGGCAAACCTCTTGAGTTACATTTTACCTCGTTCTAAATGACAAGTTCCCATGTAGCGAACATTTCGTGTCTCAGTATGTGGCTGATCTGCATGGACTGACATAAAAATACAGAATAAGTTTTTTACTCTATTGACATAATCATGGCTGAAAACAATTTTTTTTGTTCTCTTAGCTAGTCTTCTGCTCAGAGAAAATAAATTTCACTAGGCAAACTGCATAACTCAAAAATTTGCTATTAATATGTGTCACTTTTATTCACTTCACTTCTATACAAAGTTAAAGTTGATTTATAAGCTTTAGTCTCTATTGAATATGAATAAATCAATTACCTTACACTTCATTATCTCTGGATTGTGTTTTTATGAATGATCATCTATGCAGAAGTTTGTTTTTGAACACAACTCTGATCTCAGAGAAAAGTGAGCCAGGGCAGTAAGGGAATTCATAATGAGACTGCCACCTTGCAGCTCAGCCCTACTCAGCTATCGGAGTTGTGACAATTTAGAAAGGCACCAGTGCTGTCAATGAAGCTTTGGAGAGGAGAAAAAAAACCAACAAAAACCCCTCTTCCCTTAAGGGAGTAATGTTGCAGGAGAAGATTGAATGACCATCAAAGGTATTACAAATGGAAACACCTTGTTTTCCTGTCTGGCTTTATGAACTTTCAAGACAATGCATTTTCTGTAAAAGTGATTTATAGCTTTTATATTATGAACAAAATTCAAGAAGACTCAGGAAATATTTTTGAAAGGTCTAGTCAAGGAGTCATTGTATGAAGGAGCTGTCACCACTTCTTAACTAAAACCACGAGAGAATAAAAGATTAGATGCTCCTGAGAGAGGGTTAAAGCTGATCTGAAACATCATTGAATTGAACATGGGCCCAGTGAAATCAATTTCACTAACTTCAGCAAAGAGGAATTATTACCTACTTAGCTTAAACATTGGATAAGTGTGGTGAATCTTTTCCCTTCAAATTCCATCCTAGGTTTTAGCACTCTAACTAGACATCACTGATAGCTGCTTTCAAGCAAATGTTCGGCAGAAAGATCTCTCTGCTCCAGCAATCTTCATATTTTTGTAATTATTTTATTATTTCTCCCCAGGCTTTCATGAAGGTAAAGACTGCAATGGGTATATGAGTCTGAGATGAGTTTGCCAGCTGATCAGTGAAATTTGGGGGTTTTTCTATTACATTACCAAGGATATTGGTAAGATCTTTCTTACAGATAGAAGAGTGACAGTAGCAGCTTCTTTGATGACAGCTGCCAGTTCACATCATCCTGTACACGGCCCAAAGGAATTTCTTAACCTTTTCCAAAGTAATCAGGTGGCATTTTCACAGTGCTTCTGTTTATTAGGATACAAAGCATCTTCATAACATGCTCTTTTCTTATTCCCCACTACAGGGGGAACAGCCCTTCTCCAGGGGATTATGTTATCCACAACATAACCCATATGTGGGCACAAAGCACAAAGAAGGCCAGACACAATTCCTTTGTCAAAGCTGAATTCCCTATCACCCCTCTCAATCTCTAGTTGCGCCTCATCTCCAAATTTGTCTCTATCAATCATCTGGAGAAGATCTTTTTGATGTCTTACAGTATCCTATTAATATTAGCAATATTAGTGCATCCTACTTTCTAACCTGTTTTTCTGTTAGAGTCCTTAAGAGGAACATTTCTTGTCAAAGTTTTGAATTTTCACAGCCAGGTGGTGACTTTTATCTTTTGCAAGGAATAGATCTGGTCCTGGGACCCACTCATGCCCTCTCCTCAGTCAAATAGTCAAGAAATGAGTCTTCAGTCTTTCCTTTTAATTTGTCACTGATATTGTGAACACAATCAGATACATGTGGAAAATGAGAGACTAGATTATATTTAGCCTGTAAATTGAGTACGAGTTCTCCAGATGTTAAGTCCTTTTTATAGTATCTGAAACACCTGTTTATTTTCACAACTAGGATTCTGTAATGTTTAATTGGGCAGAATTATTTTTCATGGAAATCTCATGTGTTAAAGGAAGTTATGCTGCTGTGATTATTTTGCTTCAAATCAAATATATTCAGAAGCTATTTCAGTTCCTATTGTTATGATTCCCATTAAAATGTAAGCTGTTAATAATCAGATATATCTATTTTAAAAGCAAACAGTTTATATATTTCTGAGCATACTCAACTGATAGGCTTTTAACATACCTTGGAATCTTGCTGTTCAGTCTCAGAGAGTTGATTTTGATGTCAGTCATCCCAGATAGGTGAATAGGTATTATCATCTCCACAGATAGAGAAGCAAAGACAAATATAGGGTCTGAAGTGGCACAATGCAGAATAATGGCAGCTTCCACTGGCTTCAGGAGCTGTTACTGCTCGTCAGTTTTAAAGATTGAGTTATTTGTGTTAACTGTTATACAAAGATGACACACTTGTTTTGTAATGAGTTTTGTCCTTCTAAAGAATCACATGAAAGTTACTAAAGTTATTCTAGGAAATACTGTGTTTCTCTACATCAGAAAGTTCATGCTGTAAATATAGCAATTACAGCAATATCAGGCAAGCATCAATAAAACAAATTCTTTAGTAGCCATTAGTAGATCATAATCCCAATCTCTCTGCCCCACCAAGGGTGAGGCGCATGACAGATTTTAGAGCTCTCTTCAGGGATCACCTCTTTCTCTTTAATTTAAATGATTATGTCTATGCTTACTTTTGCTATGTCAAATACTCTTATACCTGTTACAAAAACTAACACGGGCTTCAGCTGCTAGCACCTTAAAGATCTATTTCCACCTGTGTGTCCTTTATTACTCAAAGGTCCAATAGCAAACAACAAATAGCTTGCAGTGCAGCAAAGCAGTTAACCAGTTGCTTAAATCCCAGAGTGTTTTATGCAGTTACACTTGTACTTATATTCTCTGCTGAGGAGGGATAGAGTGGTGGTCTGAGGCCAGAACACAATGCCTGGGGCCTCCAAAGTTATTAGCTTCAGCACCAAAATTAGAACTCAAGTTCCCCATTCCCCAGCATGTATGCAGGTCACTACAACTGTGCTTTACCTCTTATTGAAGTTGATTCTAATAATAATACTACCATTTCCACTGGGGTAACAAATCAAACAAAAATAATTGGAGGTGTGGGAAACAGCTTCACATTTCAATTTAATGCATCAGCTCTTTTTTCTCCATGAGTAATTTACATTTCATATGAAAGCAGAAAAGGACTAGATTTCACAGATTTTTTTAAATTATTATTTATTTATTTTTCTTTTCTCTTAGATTTATTGCTGGGAAAGTGGAAAGAGGATATAATTGCTTTTGTTTCCACATACCTGTGATAATGATCATTTTTAATTTAATAAAATTAAACTAGGAGTTTTTCTACTAACTAAACATTACTTCTCACAGAATTTGATGACAAGTGGGTGAAAATTTGTTCATGTACATCATGATGTAAAGACAACACAATGAATTACTCGACTCTTTAAAGTTATAACCAGTTAAAGTCAAGACATTCTGAAAGAAATATCAAAAGTAAAGGTTGTTTCCAGCTGTTAGTGCCTTAGACTCGGTTTGTCTCTATGAAATGCAAAATAAAATGATACTCTGTGCCATGATGGCTGCTGAGCTGCAAGGAATGCTCCAGCAATGTCACAAACCCTGCCTGCCGGCAGAGCTGCCGAGGCTCCAGCTCAGCTCGGAGCGCGCGCACGGCGGGGAAGGCAGAGATCAATCATCCAAAGCTCATGTGTCTGATCAAGGATGCTCAAACATCCATCTTCTCCTCACCCAGATGGAAGCTGTGTGCTTCCTCTGAGATGGAGACAGATCAGGCACCCATTCAGCAAAGCACTTGCAGGTGTGGGTTTGACAGGGCAGGGGGACAAGAAAGAAGAGAGAGATCTTAAAAAAAAAATAAATCTGCCAAAGATGAAACAAGGTACCTCATCTCACATTCCATAAAGAAATGGCTTTTGGATGTTCCACCCAGACTACAGAATTCTTGTTAATAGCTAGTTGCCAAAACAGATGCCCTGATTAATGAGAACAGATGGATTTCTCCAGAGGGTCTGCAGATTTAGGCATTACTTTCACTAAATGAAATGCTAATGATCTGGCAGCGTGCTTCTCCGTGTGGATTAGATGCCAGTAATATTTTATTTGTATTATGTGGAGTTAGAATGATCCCTTTTAGGCCTTCCTTGACATAAAATTCTAGTATTATGCATCACCTCAAGATCCCTAAAAGCCATAAATAAGAGACAAATGCTTTTGCATGATTTTACTGCTTGCAAGCTCTTTTGGTAGATTATACACTTCTTACAGGTTCTTCTCAAGATTTAGAGGAATGTCTGGTTTTGTATTTTTAATTGAATTTTCCCAAGGCAAATTAATCACTTGATTCATTCTGTTAAGAAAATGAGATTGCATTTTTTTTGCTGTTATATTCAGCACAAGTTTGTTTGCTTGATTTTTTTCCCCCCACAATTTCCAAGTAAAATTAATCTGAAAATTTTGTACCAAACACATTTTTTTGTGGAGCTAGTCAATTTTATTTCCTAAATCTGCCATAAGTTAACATTTCTGGTGCTAAAAAAAAATTAATACTTTTTTTTAAAAAAAAAGGTTAATGAATTCTGCTCTGAAGTAGCTGACTCAAATCCCTCTCTTCTTCTGTCATCTAAAAATCTTCTTTGGTGGAATGAAAGCTTTTGTTCTGTTATGTTGTTATTTTTCTGATTTGCCAATACAGTTATTTCAAGACAAATCTATCTGCACAATTCACACCTGTCTGACTATTATTCTGTCATCTTTTTTTGTTTCTGGAAAGACTGTGAGGAAAATAATGCAGAACTCAATTATTTATAAGGGGGTTTTAGGACTAATCTGTCTTTACAATAAAGAAAAAAAAAATCTCATTAATCTCAAGAGGATTCCTAGCTGCTACTTGCTTTATAGAACCTGCATCTACAGCCTAGCAGATACATAAGTGTCAAACAGCTGTTTTTCATTTTTAAATAGATGTTTTTGCTAAATGTGATTTCCTTTCAGAATCATAAAGTAGCAGCAAACTTCTTTAGGGAAAGTACTCACTGGAGGTGGGTGTAAAAATTAGAGACCAGGACTAGAAAGTTGACAGGACTATAAAGCAGTATAAAAGAAATAAAGGGGCTTGAAATTTTCAATCATCATAATGACTGACTGGGAAATTGGCCACTGATATTTCTCCTAAAAAAAAAATAATTTACATTTCCTCTGATCAGCTACTGAATACTGGCAGGGAGAAAGATGAGTCAATAATATCCAGAAGTAGCAGTAGTAGATTTGGGTAGCAGGATCTGGAGGTTTCCAGCCAGGCTGTATCAGTGCTGTAAACTGTGTCCACAGCCCAAAAGTGCAGCAGGGACACCAGTGGAGCTGGTGTGTGGTCTCACAGCACAGCCTGGCAAGGGTCACTGTTCTGCCATCCCTGTGCCATCAGGGATCTGCCAACCCTTTACTCTCTATGCTGTTGTTTCAGGAGTATAAAATTTGTGTCAGACTGTCTAATCCATGGCACTACACTGAGGAAAACAGAACAGATTAAAATAACTTCAATTTGATGCAGAGTATCTTCAATTTCTTTGATTTAATTAAAGGGGGATAGGACCTCACTTGGAGCAGAGATCTGATGATGACTTCCCTTTCATAATTAATTTTCCATGCCAGCTGTCTTGCCCCTTGTAAATCCATTTTGCAGACTCTCCAGTTTCTGTTCTCCTCTCTTATTCAGAGTTCTGGGTGCTGTCTTGTCCATGAGCTGTACAGAAATCTCAGTTACATTGTCACCATTGCATTCACCAACTATATTTGTTCTCTCAAAAATGCATCAGATTTGACAGGTTCTGCATGCTATGAATTCATGGTGATTGACATTAATTATACTTCCTGCCTTTAGTTACTTATTAATCACCTAAATTTCTTATTCAGTTTTCTCCTTCTATGGAGTTGTGTAGGACTTCAGATCTGATGGAAAAAAACTCGGAATAAGGCAATGTGGGATGATGTGATCCCAACTTATTAAATAGGCAGAAATACCCAAACCCTGCAGCTAAATAAATAATATTGCCAAATAGCCAATGGAATTCCTCTGTTCCCACCCCTCACAGTAAATATACCAGCCAAAATTCATCTTCAGCTCTTCATTGGAACTTCATGGAGTGCATTAATATACAGAATGAAGGCTGGCTTTAAGCTTTCTGATAGTTTATAGTTGCAGTGCAGCAAGCTTGCCCACCAGAAAAAGGGATGTAGTCCGAGCCCTGTTGTATGTTATTCTCTTCATTAATCCATTGAAATCCAAACTCTTTCTTGCAAAAGTGAAACGTGAGACCCATTTTCCTGCTGGTGCTTAAGCCTTGCTAAAGACAAGTGAGCCCTGTGTGTGACAGTGGGGAATGCAAACCATTTCCTTTATCTGTAGCACTCAAAATAAGTTAGGAAGTAGCATTTGTATCTGAACTGAATGTTGCCATAAATGCATAAAGGCTTTGCTGTCTGCCTCAAAAATATAACAATAGATGAGCCTTGACCGTATGATACTTATGCTGCATTAGCTTCCTGCTGGAGTCCACATATGCTTCAGGCCAGCAGGATGAATACTGCATTTTCTTACCCTCTCTTTCCCTCCCAGAAGGGAATCAGACTCTAGACCTCTCTGGTGCTGGAGTCAGAGAGCACCAAACCACTGAGACAGCCGGCTCCCTTCCATGGGAGAGCAGGCTTCCATGCACAGGGAGCTCTCCGCAGTACTCCTGCTGAATGATGGAGCAGCCTTGGGCTTCTCTCCCATTTCAAACGCTTTGGGAAGGAATTTAACCCTCCCTGAATTTGTAGAAGCATTTTGTGAGAAACTGGTACCTTATTCAATTTTCTATAAAAGCACCAAGAGAAAAACATTCATGAATGGAGAAATGAAACCCCTGAAAAGGAAATTTCTGGAAAGGAAGAGGAAGATTAATTTTGCCAACACTCTGTGGATTTTGTTTTTCTTTTTTTTTTTTTTTTTTTGGCACTGTTCAGCTCAATCTGTCAAATGGCCACCTTGTAGTAAACAGCTTTTTTGGCAAATTACCATAAGAATTAAAGAAAAACCTTTAAACTCCCACATGAAATTAAAAAGCACTCTACCAGATCCGATTTATTCTAACATAATCAGTGTTGGATTCATTTTATGTGCAGTTTGCATCAGGTTAAGATAGATGTAGCATTGAAGAAATTCTTACAGTACAGGTTACTCAGGTGTCACTGTATATGAGTACAGGAATGACTCCTTTGGTTTTGGGACACACTTTTGGGACAGCTTCTGACACTGGTGGAAGGGATGCTGTGGTTTTTGATGTCTATAAACCCAGCTCAGGTCTTGAATAAAATGTAGTGAAAGAGAACTGATTCTTACAGCCAGATAATAATGAAAGAAAAACTAATTTTTAAACATTTCCATGATCACAGTTCTGTGAAAACTGCAAATCCAATTTGTACAGCTTACAAGAAAAGAATTTTTTCTTCCCATTTTGCGAACTCAGCCTGGGATTGGAGACCCAGGTGGATTTCTCCAGCTAATGCATCAGCTTGGAAAAAAATTACAAATATACAGGAGTTACAGCTTGGCTAACAAGTCCACAAGTGATGCATAAAGCAGAATTTGAGCCTAGCTCTCATTCTCAAAAGTTTAATTGGCTCCCTTGGGAAACTGTGAAGAAAAGAAACTGACATAACTCTAGAACTGAGGTGGCCTAAAAGCAGTTTCAGATCTTAGGAAATGCAATGCTCGGCTCTGAGTTACTTTATTGGTGCACTTTCAAGGCAGGATTTTACACAATTTTTGAGTGCTCAAAATTATTTATTTCTGAACAGTCATAGCAGAATGCTGGGAACAACATGCCACCAGTTCAACATCTGCAGGTTTGCCCCATCCTCATCACCACAGGCATTACAGACAAGTCTTAGATGGATGTGTAAACTTTGAGGAAATGTTGGGGAAGAACTATGTTACTCAAAATAGCCTGATCCTTATTTTTGCCAAACTGCTATTTTCACTCAGCTTTATTAGGTCTTCCTTTTCTTTTCTCCTCTCCTCAGGTTCTTATAGCTTTTCATGTCAGCATTCATCTCTAAAGACTTTGAATTACTGAAAATTCCCAAATCATTCCTCTTATTCTAGCTTTTTTAATCTTACATGGTCTTGCTTTACAGACTTTTATTCACAGATTGACAATGTTTTTGACAGCAAAACTGAGCCATTGTTATATAACTGATAAAGGGTAGGATTCACTGCTGAGAAGAGGTTGCTGAATCTACTTTGTTTTTCTTACTCTCATTCTTGCCTACCTTCCAGATTCTGCTTCTATAAAGAAAAGATTCAGTACACAGAGTTAGGCACGATTTCTTGAGTGCAGCTTCAGTTTAGAGCTCTGGATTTATGGTGAAGCTGGAGAGAACTTAATTCAATTGTTTCCATGATGGGGCTAAATTGTTTCTGAGAGGGGGAATGAGTTTCACGATGCCTGGCTGGGAGATGGTGCCAAACTGGGAGATGGTGCCAAACTGGGAGATGATGCCAAACTGGGAGATGATGGCACTGAAATGGAGATGACTGATGGAGCAGGAGCTGATGCTGAGTGACAGGGCCATGTTCTAACTGGAGGAACCACAAGGGCACTGGCTGCCCTCGAGAGCACAGTGCTGCTGCAGGGCAGGATGGCTGGCACCAGCTCTGCCCACCAGCCAAGGGCTGGCTCACAGTCCTGCCCCTGCTTTGTTCCCTTCCCTGATGGATGGCAGACTGCAGGGTCTGTGGGACTTGGAGGGGAAGCCAGCTTCTGCCCAGAGCCAACTGGCATGACAAAAGAGCTGAATATCAGTGGTTTGTTACAGATGAATGATCCTTTTCAGGACAGGCATCAAGTGCTTTTGTTTTTCCAAATGCTGACACTTTTCCCTTTTTCTTTTTTTTTTTTTATTTTTGCTAGCTGGCATCTGTGGTATTGCCCAGAAGATTTCCAGATTTGCTGACTGGCTGGAGTTAAGCTGTTGCTGCTTGAATTGCTCTCTTCAGCCAGTCCTTGTGGAGGAGAACTTTGGGTGTGCTGCTCTACTGGTATTTATGGAGGTTTGTGATGAGTTGATGCTGGCTAGGTGCCAAATGCCCACCAAAGATCTTCTATCACTCCTGAGATGGGCAGGGGAGAGGAAATACAAGGAAAGGTTTGTGAGTTGAGGTAATGACAGGAACAGATCACTCAGCAGTTATGGACTCAACTTTGTGGAAAAAAAATTAATTTTTTATCAATCAAATCAGAATTAGATACAAAGAAATAAAAAACTAAATCCTAAAACACCTCCCCTCTACCATTCCCTTCTTCCCAGGCTTAACTTCACTCCTGATTCTCTACCTTCTTGATGCCAGGGACACAGGGGGACAGGAAGGGGGGCTGCAGTCAGTTCATCACATTGTCTCTGCTGCCCTTTCCTCCTCGTGGAGAGGAGTAGGACTCCTCACACTCTTCCCCTGCTCCAGCATGGGATCCCTCCCATGGGACACAGTCCTCTATGAACTTCTGCAAGCAAGCCCTTCCTATGGCCTGCTGTCCTCCACAAACTGCTTCAGGGTGAGTCACTCTTCCGTGGGATGCAGTTCTTCAGGAGCAGGCTGCTCCAGCTTGGGTCACCCATGGAATCACCAGTCCTACCAGCAAACCTGCTCCAGCACAGACTCCTCTCCTCAAGGGTTCACAGCCTCCTTTGGGGATCCAGCTGCTCCAGCATGGGGTGCTCCAGGGGCTGCTGGTGCATCTCTGCTCCACTATGGACCTCCAAGGGGTACAGGGGCACAGCTGCCTCACCATGGGCTGCAGGGGAATGTCCCCTGGGCACCTTGTCCACTGCCCCTGGTGTCTGCAGAGCTGTTCATCTCCAGCTTGGAGCCTGCTGGTATGTTGGCTCTACAGGACACAGGGGAAGCTCACAGGACAATCTCACAGAAACCACGCCTGGAGCCACCCTCACTACCAAAACCCAGTACAAAGTCTAGGGGAGGAAGAGCAGAGTTAATAGAGTCCTTTTATTACTGTTAGTCAAGCAGTGTTCCTTTAGAGCTTTGTATTCTGAAGATCCATCCAAATCCCAGCCAAGAAAAATCCCTTTCATTATTTTCTATTTTCTCTTTCCTTTATGATGTAAATGGTATTGTATTTCCAACTGCACCCAGACCACCATTAATGCAGATACAACTAGATGAGAAGAATGGAACCACGCTGCCATTTTTGAGAATAGTAATGTTGCATCTTGCAATGCCTGAAATGTGTTGCATTCTTAGTCTACATTACCAAAATCCAATAATAATAATCTGTCCAATTCTGAACAACAGTCAGTAGCATCATGAGGATAGATAACCAAGATATTAAAATTTCTTCTGTGCTGATTCTGATCACACCAGGTTTGTGTTTGCATAAAGCCTTTCTTCAGGACAGAGGGTTGTAAGTGTGGGTGTATACCTGTAAAAGATCTAGAAGACCTCTTCTGAACAGAGCCCCATTGACTTCAACAGGTTAATGTAGCTCTGGAACTTACTCCATGACACTAAATTAAAAACAATTTAGCATAATGCCTTTTCTACTGTGTTTCTTACACTTAAAATTTTCCTATTATATCCTCATAAACCCTCCAAAGCTGCAGTACAAAATCAAATTCTTTGCTTGTCACAATTTATACTTGAATCCAATTACCCTTGTTCCCATGATGTCTGGATAGTATAGGCCTATATGGACAATAAAATAAGAAAAAAAGTCATGCCCACAGGCAGTATGTCAGCTTGTGAGACAGGCAGTGGCTTAAAAGGTAGTCTGACTTTTCTTTAAGTGGCTTGTCTTTTTATTTGATGGCATAAGAAACACAGTAGGCTAGATTTTCTGCTAGGGTAATGGGGTGAAACTGTACCCATTTATCCATTTATAGAACCAGAGTTCCCACAGCAGCATATAATTTACAGTTTTTTCTGTAACAATGCTCACTGTTACAACATCTGAAACCAAACAAATCTTTGTGAGACAGATGGTTCTTATTTTCAGAACAAAAAAAAATTTCCTACAACAAAAGATCACATTCCTAGTTTTCCAATAAAGGGTCAGTGTTGTTGTTTTGGGTCTTTTTGGCTAAGGTGATAAAAATGGGCACTTGAAGAATGAGGCAGTTTTGGGCCAAGTTCTCACATTGCACCCTCCTTTGTACAGCTTTAAGCTGAGACATGTATAAACTCTGTCTTTACTTAATGTAAATATTGCTTATATAAAGGCCCCCCTCAGACTTTCAAATTCTTTAAAAACATGTATGTTCTATTAAGTGCTTCCTCCTTGCCTTGCTGTGGATAAAGTAGGTACTGATCAATATCCTAGGGCACAGAGGAAAATGTCAGTCTACTGTGTGTGCCTCAGGGTTTGCTGGGCTTTGTGCCTGTCTCCCAAACTGCTGAGTTACTGAGATATTTCAAGGCCTATTTCCTTTGCTGCTAGCATCTCATAATGGTAACACTAAGCTCAAAATTAAAAATCAGTCTCTAGGTTCTCAGAATAACTTTGTTAACTCAGTGAAGGGAACGTGTTTCCTGTTTTGTGGCATCTCAACAGCCTGACTCCCCTAAGGTAAGCAAAATTTGCTGCTCGTGACTGGTTTATTTCAAACTGTGGGCTCCATAAAAAGAGAAGGAACTGAAGAAACACCAAGAGAGCTAAAGATCTTTTGGAAGTCAGTTTCTTAAAAAAAACAGGAAAGGGAATTTCTTCTGGGACGTGCAGCTTGTAGGTGGTGAGTCACAGTGGAAGTGCCTCTCCTTCTGAGTGGTCGATGGTTAGATGCTCCCTTTCTTCTGTACCATGTGGTTTCCATTTGAGAGCTAATTACAACTGTGGCAGGATCACATAATGATCAAGACCAAAAGTTTATGCACTTGGCTGAGCTCTTGGGGATTGATGATGGCTGATCTATGAGGGAAACAGCACCCACTTTTGAAAACAGTACCCACAAAAATGTGGTGTCATAAACTAGTAGATACCATCCACCTCTGTTAGCTGGGGTGATACCATACCTAGAGGTTTTGGCTACTTGATTTTTGTAAAAGTAAATCTATTAAATTCAATTCTCAATTCCCCCACTCACATAGAGATTTATTTCAGGATGTCATTGGAATAAGCCTTTTTTTCTTCTGCACATGTTGTGCTTTTATCTGTTCTTCCTTTGCTTGGTGTATCAACAATTTATTAATGGCAGGAAAAAAAAATCCTATTCTGTATGGCAAAACAGAACAATTAAGAAAGATTTTTATTCATTTTAGATTAAATCAAATTTTGTTCTTGGTTTTGCATGTAAAATTGTCTCCTTTGCTTCTAGTATATTATAATGGTAGAGCTGGCCTCAAAATTAAAAAGCAGTCTCTATCCAGAAGGCACAGTCCATATAGTGAGGAAAATCTGTGAGAAGCATTGGTAATAAGGGTCTCTTTGCAAAGTATTTATTGCTTTAGTCAAGTTCATGACTTTGAATTTCTGTACTCAGGAAGAGTTCTGTGACAGAACTATTATCTTTAGAAATTGCTGGTCACCTACATTGCCATTCATTTGAGAGACAAAATTATTGTTTCTACACTCTTTGTTCCCAAATAGAAAATGAAAATCATTCCAAAACATATAAAGACCAATATATCTCAAAAATCAGGTTTGTCTATTGCAAACATAAATTTCCACATGCAGAGGTTATCTGAGTATCTTGCAGATGGAGACCACAGAAGTCAACCATGACAGCAAGCCAAAAGCACTGTTAATTATCAGATTGTACATGCAAATCAGGCAGGTAGGCACATGATGATCCAGATTGGCACCTTGAGGACTCAGATGTTGAGGGTATGAACTGTAGCTGGAATAAAGTGAGCTAATGTATCAAACTTATGAAAATGTACTAGTTAATAATTTACTATCTATAAATAGTCTTTCTCCAGAAGCAAAATAATTTGTACTCTGAGATATGAGAATCCATTTTAAAATGCTATTCTTTTACTGAATTATGCAGTCAGGGCAATAACAAAAGCTCAGTTGCAACTAGGCAACTGGGTGTGGATCTTTTCTTTTGAACACCTCTGCAGAATGATGATGGATTCTAGCTGCAGGCCACAATTTCTGTGTCTCCAGAGCCTTGTCTGAAAGGGATCAGCTCCAACTGCTCAGTCAGGTTTCAGGTCACCAAGTACTGGTGTTAAGATGATGAGCTTTGTCCCAGAGAGATGATAATCCAATGGAAGGAAAAATGGATGCAAAAATTATAATTTCCTATTTCTGTGGGATACCCCACCCAGAGAAATCTACTTTTTTTTTCCTTTTCTGTAGTGCCATTTAGGTAATTAAAATTATACTTTAAAATGTGTAAAAAGTAGTTTTTCCGATGTCTAAGTGATTTAGGAATGCAAGCCCAACTGGAGAGTAACTTCATAAAGATATTTCTCATCTCTTTAAGATAATAAACAAACCTTCATGATGAAAGCTAATACTAGTAGAACTAGAACATTTAGTAGGACAGATATTCCTAGGTGGTGAGACTTAACAGACAAGGTTTTTTAAAACCTGTGACTTCTAATCAACAAGGTGTCTCCTAAAAGCGTCATGTCCTTCAAATGCAACTGAAACTACAGTGCTTTCAGAATTTAATTATGCAGACATTTGGCCAGGGCAAGAAGGCTTACTTTACTGCTCTTTAGAGAACTGATCCAGTTTCATGACATGTTCAGGGCTTTACTTTCATATGTGGTCTACATGACCTACCTCTGTGATAAAGCGTGCAAAAAAGGAGTTGTGTTTCTCCTTGCAAGTGGCAGAACCTCAGGTTGTGTTTAGACTACTCTGGCTTGATTCACTCTATTCCTCCCTCCTTCCACTAAGACACTTATGTCCTAACAGGCAATCTCAGCTTTCATATCTTGAAATCCCCTAAGCCTGTTTTAATTTGGGCATTTGAGTCAGGCTGATTTCATTTATGTCCCTTGTGGATGGCAGACCACTTCAATACAGGCCGTTGCTTTAGAACAGTGTGGTGAATAATAGAAATGGCTGTTCAGAGAATATACAATAAACACTGTATCATTACTGAATTATTTACTTCAACCAAATATTAGTGCCAGGATACAATTCAAATCAGCGGCTTTCAGCAGTGCATAGTGTTCACATAACATCTTAACCATGTAAGCTTAAAAACTGCTCTTGTCTGAGAGAAATACTTCAAGTGAACACTCTTTTGAATGCTATAAAACCCACTCTATCTGATTTGTGAAAGCCAGACTGTTTCTAATTACCACAAGCATTTTCTGACTCTTTCGTCACATTTCATAAATTAACTAAAGAAGAGCTTCTAACTGAAGACTCAATCAAGCATCTTGATGAGATAAATGAAGAAAAAGTATCCATCAACTCAAAGCTCATATCTATAACTGAACCAACTGGATTTCAAGCACAGCAAAACCTCTGCCCATGTTCAGCCAGGGTTTGCAGCTATATTTGGTCCTTTAGGAGCTGTTTCTGAGTCACTTTGGTTCTTCTACTCATTACCAAAGCACTGTTGAAGAAAAGAAACTCCATAAAGAAAGATGTTTGTCTAAAGGATATTTTTCTACTCTTGAAAATGCTGATTTCTTATCTTTCGACAGCAATGAGATGTTCTGTTTTCCCCAAAAGGGGCAGGTTGTTTTTTGTACCTCCTAATAAATTCCTATGTACCTTGTTAAAGTTGACCTCAGTTTAAGCAGCTAGTTTTGAAAATAGCTTGACCAGGGGGCTACTGCATTTAAAAATATACTTCCTATTTATAGTTTAATTACAAATTTGTAACTAGTCAGTGTAACAAACAAAGTTGTTTCCCTGGGACCAGAATTCCCAGCACTTTTTGTGCTCTTCTAGGGACAGCAGCCCAAGCCTGAGGAAGGATTCATTAGGGTAGTCTGTGAATAAACAGAGGACACAAAAGAGTCACTCTCTCAAAGACAAAGAAAGTATTCATAGATATATCTCAGCACTGTCTCACCTTTTCATCTTGGTAATTATTGTGGTGTTACAGAGCAGAATTGCTTCCTTTAAGAGCACCTGCTGACAAATGTGCCTGTCATACAGTTCTTGCCTTTCATTCTGCCTTTTCTGCAGGGCATAGAGAAGTCCCCTGCTTGGTGTGAAAGTCATGCATCCTCTCCAGAAAAGGCTCAGGCATCAGCTAAATCCTTACTTAATCATACACAAGTTTTCAGCCTGGACTGGTAGCCTTTTGGCATTTCTCTTGGTCTGCTATCAGCCTGCTGAGGTTGGGGTATGGCTCTACTAGACAAAGTCCAGTCTAAAGGTTAGTGCAGGGTTTGGGCACAGCTTAGCCCAGATCTGATCATCCATATTGCAAGGGCATCTTGCATTGTCACAAGTCTTGCTCTCAGTACATCTCTGCTTGGATGTTTCATTGGAATTTCTTTGGTCATGTTCCACAGCTCTTACACACTCTACCCATTCTATCCATTCTGTAATGTTCTGTAGCAAATGATTGGCAAATTGTGAAGGGAAAAATGGTTTTTTTCTGAGCACTGTGGGAAAATGAGATTAATCCTTTTCAGGCAATTAAACTTCTCATTGTAGTGTGAATAATCTAAAACCAAGAGAAATGGTGAGAACTATCTTTTCTCTTTAGGACAAGTGGAAAATATCACTTCTCATTGTAGTGTGAATAATCTAAAACCAAGAGAAACGGTGAGAACTAGCTTTTCTCTTTAGGACAGGTGGAAAACGTCACTATATCTGTGTGGGAAGGTTTAGTGATTGGCTGGAAAGGTTCTGCTAAGATGGCAATGCCTTCATTCTCAGACACTGCTCCTTTTGTCAGCTCTCACTGCCTAGTAATCAATCCTATGAGCTGCCCGCACTATTTAGGATTTGTGAGCTCCCATGTACATTATCACTTCGTGCTGAGGTCTCACCCTGCCTCCAACAAGGCCCTGCCTTGCCATGACAATAATACACCATATTTCTTTTGTTGTTGTCTGCCAGAAGAGAATCTTGCTCCACTGCAGTTTTGCAAGCCTGTCTGTTGCCAGTGCTAGGGAGCAGTGGACAGAGGTGGGCAGGGCAAACAGGGGCATCAGCAGCACAGCAAGCTCAGTTTCCCTGTTTGAACCTGGGGTCCTGCCACAGAGTGAAGTCTGCACCTACAACCACTCACTGTCTCCTCCATCTCCTTTCTTGGCTGGAGGAGTGCTCAATGTTCCCTCATGAGCACTTTCAGCCACACCCAAGCATTAATTGTTTAGTAAATTGTTTCAGTAAAGCTTGAATTATCAGCTTATTCCAATTTTAATGACTAGGAGACTGACAGAGGCTGAAGTCATACTACCTGTGATGTATTATTTTTTATAATTGTGGATCTGCTTTCTGTTCATCCAGGAAGAAATCTGTATACAAGCATGATATTTATAAGGTTTTATTCCTGTTCTGGGCAAGATTTATGTGAAGAATCACAAGCTGCTTCTAACATTTACTATGCAGCCAACTTGGATTAAACCTCGCATGAAAGATTTTATCTCTTGCTTTCCAAATTTGCAGAAGGTCTTATCCAAACTTGTTTTTAGTGTATAAATGCTCAGGCAAATCACTGCCTGTAACAGAAAGATAGAAAGGCTTAGAAAATACAACCTTAGAATGGAGAAACCTTTACATGGAATACATTGGTGCAAAGAGGAAGAGAATCAATTTTTGCTTGCATCTTCAATGAACAGGAGAAGTAGTAATGAGGCTAAATGGTATCAACAGAGATTTGGGACAGACATTGGGGAAAACTCTCTAATGGTGGTGATAATTAACCATGAAACAGCTTACCTTGAGGGAACATGGGTTCTTCCCCACGGTTACAGCTTTTTAATATTGAAAAACCATCTATGAGAAGCAGATTAGGTTTCCCTGTTTCTCCCTTGTTGCAGGGGGATGGACTGGATACCCCCCTGCAATCCTGCCTGTAACTTTATCAGCATTAATTGGTGAGTCAGAATGAGACTATAGATGTATTGATCATTGTGATTTTGTAATCAATTCTATGCAGAATTGGTGGTTTAGATGCCTTTACATAGTACAAACATTTTCACAGAATGGTGTTCAGGCAAAGCAGATATTGCAATTCTGAAGTACATACTAGAATCAGAACTGCTGGCTTCTTTTGTTTTCTCCCTGGAAAACAATTTCAATATTTGAGTTTGTAAGTTATTTTGCTGTGAATTGCAGACTTGCTTTGTTTTTTTCCCTCTGTAAATAAACTCTGAGAAATTTTGTGGACTGCTCAGGGCAGTCTGCTAGCAAATAAATGTACATACTGCTCTTTCATAGAGACAGAACTTTTACCCTTTAGAGGTGTTGCACTAAAAAATCTAAAATAAAGATAGCAGAGATGGATCCAAGTGTTTGGACAAAAGTTTTGAGTCTGGTCTAATCAGTTATATCAAGAAATGTTCAGATCAGTCAGATCTCAAAGGATTATTTTGACTGCTTTTTTATTCTGTGAATTGGCTAAATTAGATTCACTCTTGTATAGCTAAAAGGACATTTTTTTTCTGTTTTTATTTATAGCTCTGTGGTAGAAACTATTGCACCTGCTCATACTCACAGATAAAACCTTTCACATTTCACAGAAAAAATTATGTAGTTTTTTAATGGGAAAAAAGAGTATTTGCTACATAAAAATGTTGCTCACTTCAGAGAACACTCCTTCTGCCAGAAGGGCCTTATGATTTTGCTAAAGCTGCTTGTGGAATCAGCAATTATTTTACAAGGTGTGCACAAGTGTGCTTCTGTGTCTAAATCGTTTACTTGTAGAAAGATTGGGTAAAGGACAATATGTTTCATGTAAGGGATCTGTGTGAAATTGAAAATCCCAGCTGAAGCACAAGAGAAAGATGTGTAAAACATCAAGAGAAAAGCAAAGACAAGCAGGCAGGCAGAGGAGAGAATGGTTGGCAGAAGGAAACAGAGTAGATGGACATGAAACTGGAAATCTAACTGAAATACAAATTCAAAAAACTTCTCAGAAGAGGACCAGATGCTCAATTTTTGTGCCAAGAGTCGGAAAAAAAGAGTCGAGTAAGAATCATGTGATTGAAAACTACAAAATATAATGCTTAATGGCTTCAATAGCCAAGGCTGGAAAATGCAGTTCCTTCTGGACATTTTTAGAGTATCTCTAGAAACACTCTCTCACCAACAAATGTGAGAAACTCAGAGGAATGTTGAACCAGTCAGAAGTGATGTAGGAGCTGAAGTTGCCTCTTGAAAGAGACTGTAGTGATCAGGAGTGGTTGCAACTTTGGCAACTCTTCTTCATAGGACAAGAATAAGAAAATCATCACTGCTGGAAAGTGCTGAGGACATCATCAGGCCTGGGCTAGGAATTGCTAATATCAAATAGAATGTTGTTTATAATTACGAGTTGTTAAAAAAATAACAAGCCAAATAAAAAAATTAACCAAATTAAAAGAAAAAAGGCAAACAAAAACCAAGCAGACAAAAAACACAACAGGTGAAAAAGTCCTCCATAGCTCCAAGATTTGTCAATATCCAGGCTTTTTGCAATACATTTTTGCACCCTAACTATATTAGCACCACGTTTTACTCTGTAACAGCCACAGCTCAGGCTATTTGCAAGGGCATAAAGGGAATTACTTACAGTCATGAGAATGACTCTATTATGGTGATCTGAACCCAAGGGAATCTCTTGTAACAGCAATTTTTTATTTGTAGCAAGCCTTGAGGAATCTGGTTTATTTTTAGGCATCCAAAGAGTTCAATATTGAAATCTAGGAGCTGTTCATTGACTCTGCATACATTGTTTCTATCCAGAGGCTGCATAAAATGTTAATGAGCGTGTCTCTTACTTTCTCAGTAGAATAGGAACCAGGGATTTAGGCAGCTAATTTATTATCACTTTCACCAGCATGCAAATGAATCTATCACTTATACCAGCATGCAGATCAATCTGCCTTTCTCTAAAAGTAAAGAAACATCCTTATAAAAAGAATGTGAATTAAAAATAAAAAAAAAAAAACAACAAAAAAACCAAAAAACAAAAAACCAACTAAACTCCTGTTACCTCTATGATTCTCCTCCAGAGAGCCTCTTATCTGAAAAGGAGCATGTGTCCTGCCACAGTTTCAGGCACACTTATGTGCTGCTTTCTGGCCTTTGGTGCAGGTGATAATTGAAAAAGGGAGGAACTGCTGTAGGAACTGAGAAGAAGACATGCAAAGGGCTGGTGAAGAAGGGAATATGGAAGCAAAGGAGTCTGGTAATGGAGAAGGGGTGAAGGAAGTGGGAAAGAAGGTTTCATTCACCGAGTTATCATTCAGCCCAAAGGCATGAAACAGAAGAGGTGTAAAGTGCTCACAGGAGCACAGAGTGTAGTAGCACACCAGAGAGTATTGCCAGCATGTAATAGAGATCATGTGTTAATAATGCTGAGAAGGCATTTGTTAGGAAGGACAGACTGTGATATCTGTCAGAACTTCATGTACCTCTGGAGAAATCTAGCCCACAAGTGGCGTCCAAGGCAATGATTGCTGAAGATTTAACAATTTTGTCAGGAATTTGAGATCAAATAAGACATTTCAAGAGATGAAAATATGAGGTCTCCTCTAGACATATCTACTACAATGGAAATCTGCTGCTAAAAATACAGTTTAGCAAGTGAGCATCAAACCCAGTAAGCCTCCAGCACTGCCCTTGTATTCTTCTGCACTGCTTCCCACTGCTCCTCCTGCCCACCACACCCTAGGCTTGGTGACTCCCAGGACATACTGGGCTCTCAAATCCTGTTTCCAACCCAGGTTAACAGGAGAAAGAAGGAAGGAGTGATTTTCTATAGAAGCTCTAAAAGCATCTTGAACTACAGCTAAAATATTATTTTGTCACATCTGTCTTACAGATGGTCTTTATCTATCCAAGCTGTGGGAGTTGACTCTGGGGAAGCTTTGTGTGAATGTTCAAGGTCAGCCAGGCCTTGTATAAACTATGGCACAGATTTCTCTCAATTCATAACCCAGCTGAAGAATTACGGATGTTCTTTCTTCTCTTAACTGTATGTTAGGTCATAGGCTAAGGGAAGAATGAAATGTGTCCATCAGGTATTCTATTCCCTCCCTTCCTGCCATTAGTTGTCCCCACTAGGACTCTTTTCCTCCCTTAGTCCTTGTAGAGCTCAAAGTAGCTCCAGGTCATAGGAGAGGGCAGCAGGAAATCCTGAAATAAGCTGCATACATGCAAAATCCTATGCCTGCATTAAACACAAAACTTTATATCCAGAGGTATAATAGAAAGTCTGCTAACTCTGTGTGGACATGATTTCAGCACATCTGGTTTTCTGCAAAGCTAAAAAAATTGTTAGGCATGGGAGAGTAATTCAATTTCACCATCCTCAGTATCTCCCACTAAGGGTATGTGCAATTAATATTTCATTTTTTAATTATCAAATGTATTTACAAAGCTTTCTATTTTAAGAAAATCACAAAGACATAATATGAAGCTATGTGACTTCTGTGTCCTAATATACAGTCAATTTAATTTGCCTGCTCAAAAAGTCTTCTAGAAGACAAATTAATAGGTACTGACAAAAACATTTCCTAAATTAAATAATGAAAAATACAATAAGGCTGTGCATAATTCCTATTTTATATCTACTTTTATTCCTATTTGGGTAGTTCAAAGTGAAATAATTGAGGTATATATTTTAGAAAAGGAATGGTGATAGAGTCATTTGTTTCTCTGATGCCTGCCCACAATAGTAAGCATGTGAAAAGTGATGTTTCTACATCCAGGAGGACCTAAGGGAAATATTTGCCTTTAATAATCTTTTGACACCTCTTTCAGTCAGCATTAAGCCTGACATTTGGCATTTTTAGTGTCCTGCTCCTGGCCAATCTCAAAGGAAAGGATTAGACTAAAATGTAGATCTTGCAGCAGCCTTCCCTCTGGCTTGGCTGCTCTGGTGTGTGGCCACCCTCCAGCCAACTGACAGCAAAAATCCTGGTGAGTTTTCATGGCAGCCCCAGCAGCTTTGGAGCTGCAGTGCCTTGGCATGGAGCAGCTCCTCCTGCTGTGGCTGCTGCCTTGTCAAGCCTGGCTCTGTGCATCCCTGTGTGCCACTGCACGGGTCACTGTGTGCAGTGAGAGGCACACATGTGTTCTGGAAGAAGGTCTGGTGGTTATAGCAGCCCACACTTTTCAGTGAGATTTAATCAAAAGCTATGATATTACTGCTTTATATCACCTTAAGGGCTTGGTGTTTTTAGGCTACAACTTGCATGTGTGTTCTAGGGAGCAGGGTTAAATAAACCCTTGAATAAACCATAATAGGAAATGTAACTAAGGGTGTTCTCCCAGCAGCAGGCCAAGCAAGTGGCCTTTTAAAATGACAGGGAATTCCACATGGATCATGTGCACATGGTAAGAAGTCTAAAAATATCTAACTAAGGGGTTATAATTTTCTCCTCTCCTAAACTGTTACTTGTTGAGGATGTGAGATGATGATATCCTCTCATACTTGGATGAAACAAATTATTTGTTGGAATATTGGATCAAAATAATTTATTTCTACAGAATGACTGAAATTGTCTTATCACATTATAAAAAAGTTTTTAGTAAGCATGTTACAGTGTTAGCAAAAGGCAGAAGAATTATTACAGGCCATTCCGATCTTCTGTACACATTTACAAACATGAAAGCAATAAAAAATTTTCAAAATTTGGCAAGAACTTTCTCTAGTTGTGGTCCCTTTTCAGATTTATAATAAAAATAAGACATTTCTGAGAGCAGATATTTCTGCTTGGTAAAAACCCATCTTTTCCACCAGAAATAGTTCATTTGAAAATTTTAGCCATCTTTAAATTATCTGATGTCAAAGGGTTACTTATTTGTACCATCTGCATGTATGGAAAGAAGGATATTACATTTTTAGCCATGTAATTTTGAGGTCTGCCTGGCAAAGTACAGGAATTGTTAAGAGCATGCTGGATTTCCTCAGGAAAGAGAGCCAATATCCTCACTAGCATTGTGTATTTATTAAAAGACAGAAGCAAGAATTGGCTTTCTGCATCTTCAAACCTTTTAGTGTTGCATAAGGTTCCTCCTTTTCCCTTCTTTTTTTTTTTTTTTTTTTTTCTTAAGAGTAAGCCATAAGCTATTTGTGGGTTTTGTGGTTTTATTCTTCATTTCTGGAGTTGCTTTGTGGAAGACAATCTGGTTTTTTTACATGCCCAGTAGAGACATTAATTTCACTGAGCACAATCTTCTTGCAGTACCCCACAAGTCAACACAGAATATAGGAAAGTATTACCAGTACTTGGCAATAAGCCTCCATTTGCCCTAAACCAGTCTTTTGAAGTCCTCCATAGGTGGAAGAAAATCATGGGAACAAAAAACCCAACACTACTCTGAATCTCACCCTTCCTTGACCACCTCCCTGGATGCAAGGTTTACTCTTTGGTCCTGTTTCCAACCCAGATAAACTGCCAGAGACAGTAAGGTAAGACATCTCCCAGGCAGTCTTTAGTCCCTCCTGAGAAAGAAAGGAAGAAAGCAAAGGAACAAACTGAGAACATTAAATGAGAAAAGCATGCAGTGCATTTAGCATTTAGAAATGCATGAAGTGCAAAATTGCAGTGTCGATGTCCTTCCAGGAGCTGCTGCCATGAGGCAAGAGCTTTCTTCCTTTTAAAAAAACATGCTGCCACATAAGAAAATCCACCCCTACCCAGCCAGCCTCTTCAGGGAGGTATCCCCAAAGCAGCACTGATCTTCCTTTCCTCTTTCTCCTGTCTGGCTGCACAGGTCTCACAGCAGAGCTCCAGTGGCTCTCTTGAGCCTCCAAGATCCACCTGGGGGTGATGCTGCTGAGATGACGCTGAGTCGAGATGCTGGGTCAGGGCTGAAAAGAACAGGGGTACCATTCTGGTCCTGGGGTGAAAAAATGGTGCCTAACCAGATTTTCACAGCAGAGATGGTGTAGCCAAGCTGGTCCCTTGCTCTTCTCACCAGCAGGAACAGCAGACATTTAGTGTGGCATTGTCCTTAGCTTGCATCCTGCTACAGCAGAGCTGAGGCAGAGCTTGCTGCCATCCAGCCTGCAGAGCATTGCAATTACAGCTTTTCCCTTCCTTTGTCCATTT
The DNA here is from genome assembly GCF_963513975.1 of Fringilla coelebs. NCBI lineage: Eukaryota > Metazoa > Chordata > Aves > Passeriformes > Fringillidae > Fringilla > Fringilla coelebs. The sequence continues at coordinate 11,765,577 of NC_140034.1, read as the reverse complement.
TATCTGTGTGCTCCTCTGTGGGTACCTCAGGAAAGCTGACTGGAATCAAAAGTTCACTATTCCTTCCTCCAGCCACAGGGCATCAGCTACTCAAATTAAAAGACAGACTTGCTGTGAAATAGAAAGTGTTCCCCAACTTGCAGCGAGTTCTCATAAAGAAGCTGTACCAATCAGTTCAATACCTGTGGCTTCCTACTAAAAGCAAATGATATTTCACAGCAGATAGCCAAGCACACAAGGATGTGTAAATTTAGCAAAATGCTCTTTATTAGCCTTCTGCCTTTACGTGACCACATTGTGAGCATGGAAGTACAAAGGGATTCCTTCTCTTTCTAAAGGTAGCCAATGAAAGTACCCAGGTTTTGGAACATGAATGCTTCCAGTAATAAAACAAGGTTAACTTTCTACTTAAAAGCCAATTTTATATTTGAACTGAAAACTTTATTTGCACCAGAACATCTTCTTGGTAATTAACAAAGAAATGTGTCCAGAATTTAAATCATAAGCCCACTGACATGAACACCAAGACATATATTTTAGTAGATGCTGTTTTAATTTTTGGAGTAAGGTTGAATTTTGTATCATTTGTTCTTCATGAACTCTGCATGCCCCTAGAAGAATATCAATCCAGGTTGTAAGTTTAGCTCATAATCAGTAATTCTGAGTTCTTTCAAGGACACCTATCATAACAACAGGTGAAGGAACTGTATGTAGATTGGACTCATCCAATTTCTTTCACTAGAAATCCCAGACACATCCATGCCCTTGTCTTTGAAATAGCAGTAGAGCTGGTAAATGAGTTGAAAAACTCAGATGTTTGACATGAACTGTCCTTATCAATAGAGAAGGCCAACCCCAACGTTACAGACACCAGTCCTGCTGTGCAGTTTGTGGCTAAAACGCTCTCATGTGCTGGGACATAAGGCTGGGAGGCTGCTCAGTCTTTCTGCAAACCTTTTGTAAGATACATACAAACCTTTCTCCTGAAATATCACTTCCCACTAGAGTGAGCAAACACATCCTTTGAGTATTTCTATTTATAAATATTACACGTTTATCCTTTTCATTATGCTTGCTGGAACACATTTCACTCTCTGTGAAATCTTTCATTAGGACAGAAGGATAATAAGAATACCTTTGATGAGTTCCTAGCTGCAGCAGCATAAGTGTTTATTTCTCCTGAACTTTCTCCAAGATTTTAATAAATTACACCTTTGCATTCACCAAGCTCCATTTCCTTTAGTTTTTCCTGTATGTTTTTCAGATTATTTATTTTTCAGTGCTGAAGGTTACGTTTTTCTTGTTTGTACTTGATGTTTTCCTGTGGAGCTATCCATCACTGAATTCCAAAGAGCATGAGCCCATTCCAAAATTTGAAGGAGATCATTTACACTAGCTTAAAACCTATGGTCTCTTTGTGCCTCTAAAAAAAAAAAAAAATAATAGAAAGCAGCAGGGTTTTTTTTACATACATAATATATTAAAAAACCCAACAACACCAAAATCAAGTACTAAAGGTCATAGCACACATTTAACAACATCTATAGCATGATTTTTTTAGGCTCTGCCCAAAATATTCCCAGCACAATGATGAGAAAATAGTTATCTTTTATTGCACCAGCTTACACCATCTATGTTTTTTTACCTATTTTTATCTCTTGTATACCTTAAGCCACAACTCTGACCTTCACACAGCAGACAGGAGAAACATGGTCCTCTGGCATGTGGGGAGATCTGTACAACTGCATCTCTGGTTGATGATCTCTTTCCCCATATTCTGTTCTGCCCAGCTATACCCCTCATGAAATCTGAGGCACACACTGCTGCAAGGAGAGGAGGGTATGTGTCACCCTGTGCTAATGCCTACCCTGCTGCTTATACTAACAGATACTATGAATCTCCAGGCTGATTCAGCTGGTTTTATTTTGAACTCAGTAATGGATTAGATCACTGTTCAGATTAAAACATCTGGAAATATCTAAATAATATCATCAACAACTTATAGACAAAACTAAAACTGTAAAATAAAATTTGCAAAACAATGAAAGGCATTTGTATTGTCCACCTCATAGAAGTAAGAGCAAAAACTGGCGTGAATTGAAGGGGTGAATGATGAAAATTACTGTGTCTTAATGTTCCAATCATACTCAGTGGATAGCAAGAGAATAGCTGAAGTAAGGATGACAAAAATTACAGTGCTGAGAAATGACTGTAATACACATCAATCCAGTTCCTTTCATGTGAAATTGACTACTTTTCAGTTGTCAGAAAGGCATAAATGGAAGATAAAATCAGGTAGATTTCTGCCAAGGACATAGAGGGATAGATCCCTTGGTACCACAATACCTGCTACACAGAGGGCACCCCACTGTAGATGTCAAATTCTCAAGCTGCCAGGCCTTGAATGTAGGTTAGAAAGAATAACAACTTTTTATTTGAGCATGGTTACTACAGGACACTCATCTGTCATTGACCAGTGTGGCAGAGTGTCCCTCTCTGATCTCCCTGACCAATCCACATTGTCTCTTTGCCTGTTTTCTCAAACAACATCTGTTATGCCAGGATGAAGCTGAGTTGATATCTCAACAGTCTGAGCCCAGGAAGGATGCTTCCACTGGTGACTTGGTGGCAGGTGTTTCCAAAGCTTTCCTGCCCATCAGGTTGCTTGCCAGCAGAAATGCTCACGTTTGCCCATGGCTGTGATGGACAACACCTCTGTGGCTGCTTTTTCCTGTTTTAAATCATGTTCTGTGAAGGGACTAACTGGATGAGGTTGGCCCCTTAGAAAGCAGAAGTTTCCTGCTTGTCAGGAGTTAGGTTTACTGCTGGAAGTGGAGTTTCTGTGGCACAAGAGGGAGAGACTCAGAGCAGGGAGCCCTCAGCTCATGCATAGACTGAGAAACTACTCAGAGGAGCAGAGAAATCTGCAGTGGAAATCTGGGACTCTCAGATGGTAGTAATAAACACCCCAGGACCAGAAGGGATTGCTTTGTGTTTGTTGCAATTCAGGAATTTTCTGTTTTGTTGGAAACCAACTATAGGAGCAATCATGTACTTGCAAGGATGGACTGGGCAGGTCATGATGGCTACATCAGAAGAACATTATCACAGCCATGGTAAGGCAATGGTTCATTTTGCTCCCTGCTCTGTCTCCTACATCACACATGCAAAGTTGCAGGAAAATTGAAAGACTACCAAAAGCATTCTGAAAAACCCCATAGCGACTTCTTCACAAAAAGAAGCAAGGTTGACTCTTGCCAATTAAATCCAATGTATCACATAGCCATTAATTCCACTCTTTATTATAGTTTCTACTAATTTTCTCTTCATTTCTCTTCTTTAAAAACAGATTTCATGTCACCCCTGAGTCCTCAGATATAGATGCAATTTAAGTAAAAGGGCAGACACCATGATTAGTAATTCAGCTATTTCATCCTTGATTTCCTTTGAATCCTATGGGTGAATACACCCTGGTCCTGGGGATGTGTGACTGTTAATTTTTTCAGTCAGCTCCAGCATCCCCTTCAGAATCACTTCACTTGATGAGTCCCTCACAAAGAATGATTTTGCAATAGGAATATCCCTCCTTTCTTCTGCCACGAACAGTGATGCAGAAAAGCTTCTGCCACCTCTGAAATTGCTTTATGTTTTCTGAACATTTTTTTAATATCCTGTTCATGAGTGGACCTGACAAACTTTCTGGCAGACCCTTTGTTTCTCATGAGTGTTAATAAATACTTATCAATAGTTTTGATTACTTTTGCTAGTTGCTTCTTCAGTGTCCTTGCTGTTTCTTCTTTGTTTCTAGACATACAAAGGGTGTAAATATCTACATTATTTCCTACCCAGTCATTTCCAGGTTCCTCTACTTTAAAGCAACTGGTTTAGTCCATGTTACATTAAAATCTCATTTATTTGAGTTTTGACACATTTCAGTCTTTGAGACATCACTCCAGGAAGCCCAGGCAAAGCTTTCTTGGAGAACTGACCAATGTAAGGTCTCTTCATAATGCTGTTCTTCTACATCCTGTTAAAGAATCTAATTTGATTTTCCACTTCTCTCAGGCAGGACTCATTGGGGGTCTACCATCTGCACAGATCAGAAGGAAAAAAATTTTTCTAAGGCACTTCCGGAATGTGTTTATTTTCAGGAGTTCCTAGTAAATAAAGAATGCTTCCAGCATGACTCTGACAAAACAATTTAATTAATCATTGGATTTTGTTTTCAAATTTGCAAATAAACATTTATTTGGTGCTCTTGAGTACCTGTTCTTTTTCAGATATTGTACATTTTTTTGTCATTGATTCTTACACCCACCAGCCTGAATCTCAAGAGAGGACATCTGTTACTGAGCTGTTTGTGTGTAAGCCTGGACTTTCATCTGAAGAAACCACACAGGAAATCAAACTCTGCTGTCCAGTTTGTTCTTGATATCCATGCAGCATGTAACAGTTTAAGGTAGAACTGCTTTAAAAGAGTACACCAAAAGCACTTCACATCCATAGGAGTGAAAGCCTAGTGCATGAAGGAGGCAAATACCAAAGGATGAATTCCATTACTAACAGGAGACGAGTTCCAGACTGCATTCACCCCTGAGACAGTATCTCTAATCTGGATTCCAAGGGGCAAAGGGGGGCAGCCCTTTGCAAGGAAAAACCGGAAATCCAATGGTTCATCTCTGTTCTGCAGCGACCTCTCAAGACTGCTCTCCCAGGAAACTGTTAAGATGTGGAGGCTTGTGAATGTGTGAGCTCAAATGAGATGACATTTTAGAAGCAGTTCGTGGTAACAAAATTAACCACAAGTCTCAAAAAGTTTTCCAAATGTAGCATTCATTTAAAATTATTTAGTTTCCCTTCAGTCATTTGTTTATACATAAACAAGCCGTCCTCACTCATCCTTACACTTAGATATAAACAAATTAATTAATTGTTTTCTACAACAGTCTTAAAAAGGAAAGAGTGAGAGAGATTTTCTACTTCTAAATCCTTGGAAACTGCTAGTATAGGCACTTGATAATTGCCAGAGTAACAAGAAAGAAGCAAGTCTTAAAATGGAAGCACATAACGTTTCCTTGAATTGCAGGATATGCACTAGGAGTCAAACATTCTTCACCTGACAAGGCTAACAGGAGAAAGTGTTATAAGACAAATCATATGGTAGGTATAGAGGCCAAACAGTAACAATTTCAAAACAGTGGTTTTACCCCATTCATGATATGTGTTTTAGTTGCCCTTGATATTCCTTCTAAAAGGTTATTTGATACTCTTTTGTAAACAATCTCCAAATTTCCAGCCAAATTTAATTAACGACCAGTTCAAACCAATCTGATTTGGTGCCAGCTTTATCCTCTGCACAGGTAACTGCTCTGTCCTCAGTGATACATTTACAGACAGCAGCTGCTCTCAGTTTGGGTTGAGTTCAGCTCTCTCTTCTGATCATGCTGGTTGCTCCCCAGGTCTTGCCATTTCCCTCCCTCCGAACCACACATCAATCACTTCTCTGGGTCACCATCTGCAAACAAGTGATTGTGTTTTGGGGACACCTCAGATTAAGAAGATTTGCAGTGCCCATTCATGGGTTGCTTTGCTCACCCATGTGTCTCTGGCAACAGCAATAACGGAGCCACTATTGGAGTGTGGTCTGGTCTTTCCCCTCAGTCACTTCCCATGGATGAGCTCCTGACTTTTAAAATGCCAGTACTCAAGTGAATAAACTTACGTGCCATTTAATTTGACCCCATCTCATTTCACCTCCTATTAATCTACTTGCTTCCCCTGTGTTATTTTAAGGAGATCTGATCTTGTCCAATTGCAATAGGAGGGGTTTCCTCATCACATTTCTAATTTTTGTGCCAAGATCATTACTAAAAATATTACACAAGGTAACCTGGAAATATACCCAAGAACAACACCAGTAATCTCCCTTGTCCAGCCAGATACTTTCCCTTTCTACTTTTCCAATTGCCATCCCTCCTCTAACTGACTTCTCATCAATTAAAGTTCCTGCACTTTAATTTCCAACTTTTGCACTTTACTAAATCCTCATGTGCCATTGTTCTGGGTCCTCCTTCATGTGCCATTGGAAGGGTCCTCCTTCCAATGTCATGGAAGAGCTGATTGGAATTGCTGAGAGCATTCTGTGTAAGATGTTTCTTTGATTTATACCTTCTGTTATTACTATTGTTGCTGTTGCTGCTCCTTTTCTTATCTCATTGCTGTTTCCAGTAAATTGTTCTTGTCTGAACCTATGATCTTTGCCTTTTGTGCTTTCAATTGGAGTGGGAGGGGAGGAGCAGCATGTTTTTAGTAGGACTACTAAATTGTAGAATACCATTCCTAAAGCAGGACACACTGCTTTGTTGACATCCAAATATGTCATTTATTCCCCTTTCTGTTGGCTAGAAAACCAACTATCATATTAAAGAAAGTTATTCCTCTTTTTAAATTTATTTTTTCACAACATTTATGTTTGGTAAACCCCATTTACAGTGATATACAAATTAGAAAATTCCTTCTGAACAGATTCCATTAAAAGGGAGAGAAGCTCTTCATTCTTGAAAAACAAATCAAATCGGTGAGTAAAAATATTCATGTAGACTAAGGAGAACCCCAAATGTAATTCCTCATTGTTTCATCTCTTACGTGTGTGTGTATGCAACACTTTGCTTTGACATTGTTTTTGAACTGATTTGAACCAAAATTCCAAGGAGAGCCAAACCTGATAACAGCAAATGAACAGAGGGAGGAGAGATCCAGGAATGTTACACAGGGAAATCACCTGTTGCTAAGAGCTGCTCTTGTCAAGGGAATAGAGATTTGCAAAGCACATCTCTCCCTCCCTGTGACAGGAACAAATCTGTATTCCCAAATCTCCTGAATAATAGCAAAAAATTACATCTGATCTAGAGGGATACATGTTATACTTGCTCACTGACATACATTTTGAAAATAATTATTATAGTTGTTTAAATAAAAACATACAGAGCCTGGTACAAGACTCTTGTTTAGAATACCTAAGTTCTACAGCAATACAGAGTACTATTCTCATTCTTAATAATAATCATAGTAATAATAATAATATCATAATCCCTTTATAACAAAGTACAAAATTAAAGATGAAAGTCATCTTCGTCTTGTAGAAAGCTACAACATTCAGTAAGGCATATGGAAATGCCTCAAAGACTCAGTAAAACCCTTAAAGGCATATATCTTATGTGATTTGTATTTCAGAAAACAGTATTTCTTTCAAGAAAGTTGTCTCTGGGTGATAAACTGGTGGTGAAGTATTTTTCCTTTCTACACCAGCTGAGTTAGTTGCTCATGGTAGGGAGAGCAAGAGCTGCTTATTTCATCTGTGTTAAATACAGAACAATCTTTATCCACCATTCTAAACCAGATCTCGGGCATATCTACACAGGTTTCCAGTGTCTATCCACTTATAGATCTCAGCAGCTTCCACTCCAGAGAAAGTATTCTTCTTCCTGCTGCAATGTGAATACAGCTCTGTCCCATCTACAAGAAACTGTTGTTTCCTTAGGTGTTTTATTTGCAGCATTAGAAATTAAATGACCCCCCTTGGAATAAAAAAAAATAAAAATCCCATGTCAATCCTCTTTAGCAAAAATGCATAACCTCCTTTTCAAACAAATGCTCAATTCTGAGAGCAGACCTCTGTCACTTCAAATGCGCTGCACCTTTCATCTTGCAGAGGTCAATGCAGTGCAGGGAAATGATAATGGCCAACTCTCCTATGTTATTTTTTTAGAGTATCATCATCCCACAGCAGCCAAGCAGCAAGGCTGCTCAGAGCAGCGTTCTGTACTGGGTAACATGTTGTCATGGCAACCAAACAAATGGGTCATCCCACTCCTGCTCACTCCCATTGTTCCATGGTGAGAGAAATCACAGCATGAGCGGGGATGTGTCTCTGAGCTTCTGTGAGATGGGCCAAGTCTCCTCCCAGTCTGCTCTTGGGCATGGTGCCTCTTGGGGAAGCACTGTGTGCCTGCTCAGGGATGTCCACAAGCACAGGTCCATCACCTCAGCAGGTAGACAAGGGCTCAGGAGCAAAAGAACTCCCATGAAACAGCAACGATCTCCTCCTATAAATTACTAGATTATAGCAATAAACACACTACTAAAACAATGGCAACAAAGTGGGGATGGCCAAGCCAATCTCATGATGGAATTACCTGGGCAATGGGGTGATTCAGTGGGACAAGTGGAGGAGGGAGTTCTGTGAGGATTGTGAAGTGGTGTGTTGGTTGAACACTGCTTTCTTCCCGCTCTGTCTGTCCTGCGCTTTCCTCATTGCTCCAGTCTTGCTCGTCTTCTTCCTCACAGTTCTTCTCATTCCCATTCTTTTCTGTGTTCTGTAATAACTCTGCTGAAACTTCATCTTCTGCTCCTGTGGTCCTACAGGCTCACACCCACCCTGCCACTCTCCATGGCTTCTGATAGGGCTGTTTCTGCATCACCCATGTTTCACACTGCAAGATACATTCCCTCACAGGGCTTTGCTTTCAGACAGATGAGAACTTAATCAAGTTTACAGCTATTCCAGCTGGAATTGTGTGTGCCAGACATCTGGATGAAGATATTATTTTCTTGGTTTACATAGTTACTGTCAGCAAAAATTCATGAAATGTTTCCAAGATTTGGGATAGGGTTGACATGGACATGGGCCAAAATTATTGCAATTATTAAAAAATTTAAACAAATTTCCCACACTTTGCCCTATCCCCATAGTACAGAGCAGGATATGCAGCTTATCAGGACATGCAGTTTTCTTCAGAGCATGATTCCTTTTTTACTTACCAATATATGTTCTTTTCCAAATAAGATATAACCCCTAAAAAAATTGTCATTTGCACATCTCAACAGAAAATTCTTAGTGTTTGCAACATAAGACCTCAACAGGCATTGTTTATTCTGTGCATGTTGCAGGCCAGAGACTGAAATGTAGTGTTCCCCAAGAAGAGGGTGAGACTGAGACAATCTGAAAAGATAAGCAGATTCTAGAGATGGAAGCTGGACCAAGAGAAAACCCAAGAACAGTAGATGAGAAGATAAGTTTAAGATGATGAGCAGAATCACTGAACCATAAAAAAAGGATTGGGAGACACAATAAGGATCATGCAGCTCCAACACCTCTGCCAAGGAAGGGACAACTTCCACTGGACTAAGTTGCTCAAAGCCCCATCCAATTGACCTTGAACACTCCTAGGGATGCAGCATCCACTTCTGTGGGCAACCTGGGCCAGTGCCTAATTACCCTCACAGTAAAGAATTCTTCCTTATATTTAATCTGAGTCCACTCTTTTTCATTTAAAGACATTACCCCTATCCCCACACACCCTCACAATGAGTCTCCCCTCATCTTTCCTGTGGAAGAAAAAGATGGCTCAAAGCCAGTGAGTAGATATTTTCAGAGTGAGGACCAAAGGAGCAGAACAGCACAAAGTTTAGGAGAGGAGAAAGTGGGGATGTTTCTAAAGGATTACTGATGTGAGAAATGCAGGAAAGCATATTGGAGGCTGAGCTGTAAAGTACTCTAGTGAAGAAATGCTGGAAACATGGAGCAGAAAGGATTGATGTTAAGGAGAAACAGCAAGAACTATGCCTGGAATGGAATTAAAAATTCATGTCTCAACATTCACATGCTCTCAGAGAATATGTGTAAGACTCCTCAGCAAAGGCTCTCATCACTTCATCAAGAATGAGGACCTGCCATGACTGGGAGTTGCCTCACCAGCTTCAAGCTGCAGAGTTCTGAGAAGTAGCTGCAATTGCTGCCAACACGAAGGCAAACCATGGAGACACTAGTCTGATTATGGGATTATGGGATATTCTGCTCCTATTTCTGATTCAAAACCAAATAAGCCATCAAAAAACTGCAACAGGAATCAGGGCTCAGTGTCATGGAAGGGCATGTTGTGAAAATGAGCCCCAGCTGTGCTCTGAAAGGTGCCCAGTCCCCAGGCCCACGGGTCAGAAGCTCTGTATGGAGGGGGCAGGAGAACACTGGCCTCCCTTTAAAGCTTCTGCAGAGTTCTGTTCTACCTGCCTCTCTCCATGATATTGCCAACAATGCCAGGCAAGTGGCTAGAGCCAAACTGTTCATGTGTGGCAATTACATCTACTCATTTTCTGGTCTCTCACTTGAGCCTGAACTGATAAGTGTTTTGCACCACGGCCTTTCATGTCTTTGAGAGCTGTGATTTGAATGTGCAGTGTGCTAAATGCACTGAAAAAAGTCTTCCATTGGCCACACAGAACAAGTGAGAGCAGGGCTTTTTTATTTCTTTTGTTCCTCTGTCCCCCAGATATAAATTGGATGCACTAGTACTGCCTTATCTTACAGAGGTGCTCTGAAAATACCTTCATTTATATTTTTGTAGTGGTGGGATGCTAATACAAACTGCATGAGAAGTTTCAGTAAAAGTTCAACAACTTTTTAGAACAGGTTTTGAAAAATGCAAGAGGTAAGGCACAGGAGCCACATGAGTAAACAAAATACTGAAAAGCTATTTAAAAAGTGAGCACTCAATCAGGCAGATGTGCCATGAAAAAACACAGTATGTAATGATGAGATTGCTGATGGAATTAGAAACCATAATCACAAAAAGCCAAATTAAGCTTGCCTCATTTCCCATCCATTGAGGGCTTGACTTTTCAGCCTCAAAAGCAATATAATAATATAACATTATACAGGTTTTGTATGTACTTTTACCTTCTCCAACAGACACAAACAAATGCTGAAGCAACAAGAAAGCCCCATCCCTCAGGGGATAGTGAACTCTTTCCTGGATCATTGTGGTCATGTTATTTTGTTGTGGTTGTGTTCTAGTTTGTTGTCCTGCTTTCATTAAGGTGTTCTTTCACATTTTTTCTGAGTAAAAAGTACCTTTCTGTCTTCTTATTTAGTCTCCATTGCAGTCAGATTACAGTCCTGATGGCAGCAGCAAGATCTTTAATACAACACAAGTGTTACATCATCTTAGTATTGTCAAAATTCTTAGGAGCCCATCACGGGGATTGTTAGTTTAGAAATGCAATGTAAAAAGACAGCCCTTGAACAAAGACATTTATAAACTCAAAGTAAGACACAGCTATAAAAACAAGACACAAACACATAACAAAGACACAAGCAGATGAAAAAGTAATAAAATACATTACTCATATCAGAAAAAAAATCAGTAGCTCTCTGCATTTATGAAAAAATAATTGAAAGCACTGTTGTGCCTTTCATATCAGACCTGCTTTACACTGCTTTCCAAAGCTGCAGTTAAAGGAAGAGCTATTTATTCTCTTCCTTGTCACTGGAGGCTTTTACCTATAGCAAGCAAAATGCAAGGCAGCAATCACGTAATATATCACAGATTCTTTGTTCTGTTTCCAGTTCCCAAAGCCCTGTTGTGTCCACTGTTTTTCCACTATCTACGAATTTCATTTCATAAGGTACAACAGGGAGACTAGAGGAAAATCTGTATGGTAGTAATGGTGAACATTACTAAAACAAAAAACTAAGTGATTCCATGTTTTTGTGGTATGCAAGAGAATGGGATTCAAAAGATTTATGATACATTTCTGTTTGAAGATTCAAAGGGAATAGCTGGAAAAATACACATATTTGAACAAAATGCCTAAGGATTATTGCACTTGGAAGGGAAATATCATAATTGTGCATACATTCAAATTCACAAGCAATATGCAGATGAAAAATTTAATTAATTTAGAGAAACAAGAGTGAGCAATGTACAGCTATCATAGCTCATGCTAGCAGTAATAAAGATTGTAGAAGACAAACATAAAAATATCACTGCTCCAAGAACAGGAACACAGAAGATCCATAGTTCATATTAGTTCAGGAAACTGAAACTGTGCCCACTTCTGACAAAAAGAACCAGTATTTCCCTTGCCAGTAGCCACCACTGGAAATTCAGAATGCAAGGGAACTCTGCCTTTAGTTCCAATTTTTAATATGGCCTGTACCAGATAGCTCCTTTTCTTTTTATGCTCAATTTCTTTCTTCCTCTTTCCCAGTCTGTAGTTTACTCCAAAGGTGAGCAATATTATTAAGGTTCTTATTATTAAAGATAATAATAAAAAGAAGAAAGAAGGATGCAGAAGACCTAATGATGCATACCTGACTTAGCTACAAGTGTGAGTTTGAACTAATTACTTTTTTTTCTCTGTGCCTCAGCTTTTCTCTCTGTGAAATGGAACCAACAACAAATGAATGCAAAAGCAGAATCTCAGCAAACTTGTTTTTGCTTATCAATGTATTTACTTTTATATGATTTGCAAAAAATCCTATTAGTCAGATACAATAGCCTATTAGTCAGTTTGTTTTGGGAAAAACAAGCCACAGTTAATTCAGTCTTGCTTTGGCTACCTCACTTAATTTTCACCACCAAGGATTGGAGGTGTTTCCAGCACAACAACAACAACAACAACAACAACTACATTCTTGCTTAATTTATTCTAACATTAATCTCAAACCATGCTCTATAAAATAATTTCTATCACTCAGCATTCTACATTAATGTGTACTAAATACTGGATAAACTTTCTAAAGTAGTTAATTTGTTTCATTGAAAATTTTTCACTGAAAATTGCAATCCCAAAGTTATAGATTATCTTAGATCTTACACTGGAATTACAGGGCAAAAAGTCATGCTTTTTGTGATGCAAAAATTTTCAGGTTTCCTGACTGCATTAACAATTTAAAATATATTATTGTGGCACCATTAACAAACATTTGTCCTTCACTTGAAAATTCTTTCCAGATAAGGCTAAAAAGAAAAAAAAATCCTGGGAAGTGCAGAGCTGACACATGAACTTAACCAAAGGAAACAGGTTGTATATCTTTGTGAAAATTACTTTCTTGATATTACTTGTGTCTAAAGGGTTGACAATTTGCCAACCTCTATTTTTCTTGGCCTTGATGTTAGACTGAGGGAAAGACCTTCTGGCTATGGCAAAAAGGACTGTTTCTGGCCTATTCTGCTTTATTATTCTCCTCAGGTAGTCCTTCTGGTTTGGGTTCTTTTTAATTCTCAAATAATTATTTTTATGGCACCAATTGTTATAAAATGTTATCTTCACATTTACAAGTGGAATGATACTCTTGAGGCAGTTTCTTCATGTGTCCCTCACCCAGGAGGAAAAAAAAAATGCATTGATAGAGAACAGTAGAAATTTCATCAAAATTGATCATTTTCAAGCAATGGGTATATAATATCCTGTAACAAATTAAAGATTAAATAGACCTAGAAAAAATGCAAGGTAACCATAATAATGCAAATATAATGTAGTTTAGGTTCCATTTTATAGCTTAATGGTATCATTAGAGAGAGCAATGAAAACCATAATGATAAGACACCACATTAAAAAAAATAGCAGAAGAAAAACTAATTAGAAACAGTATGGAAAAGGAAAGAACTGTACAGCATAGAGATATTTATAATATGAGGGGAGAACTATGAAAAAACCCCATGAACTGGGACCATTACAGAGTTAAGCTCACCTGATTTCTAGAATTAGGGTATGTGTAATAAAAAAAACCAGAAATTTGAGAAAATAAACATATATTTTGAAGGAAGCTGAACAAAAACCAACTATCCAAACAATACAGGGTAGAGGAATGATCTGGTCTTTTTGTCAGGAGAAAAACAAACTAAAAACACTGGAAACATTCTTGTCATGTGACAGAATCAGCAGAACATACCCATATGGGAGGGTGCAAAACAACAGCTATGGATCTGTTACAGCTTGTATATAATGGAAGAAAATGCAGCATCTTCCCCTTAAAATGGCTCAAAATCAGAGAAAGCACTAAGACTGAAAATAATAGCTTGCTTCTGTAGTTTGCAAAAAAATCCAGCTGAGATCAAGACAAAATTGAAAACTGAATAGCAACCACAGTTCTGACTGCAGTAATGAGTCTAGAAAGGCATGTGGATTATTTTTCATTTATTTTTTGCCACCTAAAGCCTCCCTCAGGGCCAGTTCAAAGCTTTAAAAACAGCAGGCTCCTCTAAGTATTAGAGTTCAGGTTGAAACTGTTGGTATCAGAGCACACTGGAGTTTTCAGAGTGTAAAAGTTGTACATTGTCAGAGTACCTCTACTCTGCTTTGAAAAATGATGATTTTATAAGATATTTCTTCCTTCATTTATTTTTTTGTTATATACTTCCCCTGTTTGTTTTCCTGTTCATTCTCCATATATAGCTAGAATAGAGAGAGAGAGAACTCTTATAAACACTGAATTTAAATAAATTTTACACACACTCAGATATATATGGCAATGCTTCTTCTTTCTGTATTGTTCATATGTGGACAATTTTCCAAAAGATCTGAATAGTGGTTCAATGTTGAATTTCCTCCTCTCTCAAAAATTTAATCCTTGATGGTTCTCTATCATTTCAAACTCCATGAAGATAAAACTAAGCTCTTCCTTTTGATATACATCTGTCTCACAGTGAATTGTCCATTTTTCTTTATAAATATCCCTTCCAGCCAGAAGACAGAATAATTTATTCTGTCAGTTCAGAAAACCATAAGAACATTGTGCCTTAATAGAGAGGCTGTTTTTCCCTCTCTTGCTTTCTCCCCTTGGTACACACAGTCAGCCCCTGTCCAGAAATGTAGACTCAGATCTAGTTATGTTTTATGCAGGAAGTAAAATTATTTTTCTAACCTCAGGCAAGCACTTAAAAATATATTTTAAGATGGAATAGTACTAACAAGGCCAGAAAAATTGTTCTGTTTACTGGCTGACCAGTAAGAATCTACACTTGTATTCACTGCACCAAATCTTTCACAGTGCAGGAAAATAAAACAGAGCAAAGTGATGTGATTTACAAATTGAGTATTATCTGCATCTCCAGGTTGGTATAGCATGTTGGATGTATCAGACATGCTGTGATAAAAACTTCCTAATTACCATTGACATCTGTCAGGCTGTCAACTACCTTTTAAAAATCCCTAGGATTCAGGTTTTTTTAACATCAGTTTGCAAGGGAATGTTTGCCTTGTTGCCAAAAGATATCACAGGACCATAAATGAGGGCTTTAAAAGAGACATCTTGGATAACCTAAACCAAACACCTGCTTCAAGCAATTATGGTTTTATATTAGTCTCCTCATAAGTGTACTTAACACTCCCTTAAAGATACCTAATTAATTATTTTGCCTCTACTCCGGTGACAAATTGTCATACTGTCTGATCAACCTCAGTGTTAGAAGAAAATGTCTACAAACCCAGGATAAATTAATTATTCTTCCAAGTACAGTACTGGCCAGTACTTCTGTCTACTACAAGTTCTTGCATTTTTATCTTTCCTGTTTTTACACATCATGGTGGATCTGTCTTATAACTTCTCTGTTTTTATACTAAAAAATCTAGTCATGATTCTCACAGTGTCATTTAATGAACATTCTATATTCTATAACTCTCTATGTTATTCTATACTTCATGAACAGGCACCCCACTACTACTATATACTCTCCAGATCTTTGAAAAATGCCTTTGCTTAGATTTCTTTAAATATACATGCACCCTTTTCTTGTAACAGCTTAAGATGAGATTTCATTTTTGTTTGCATTAGTGACAGAGTCATGTCTTTTTTTAATGTATTTTATTTTATGCCTATGGTCCTCCAGTTTCTCAGCATTTTATGATGTGAAATAATAGGATGGAAAAACTACTAGGAAAAAAAAAAGGTTTTTGCTCTTGTCTTGCTTCGCTTTTTATGTATTATTTCTTGACCCTGCATTTTAATTGCTAAGTTCATGCATCTGACAGAAGACACAATGTAGAATCTTACTGAAAATTTCTACATTTAAGTCTATTTGCTTAAAATATCAAAGCAGAGCTAGACTGTGATCTCAGGGATGGCAACAACTCTGACATTCCTCACAGAGAGAAAGGGGAAAATCACATCTATTTTTTGATCAAGTTTGCTACAGACAGTAGAAAGCTGCTCTAGTGATGAAAGTTTTGCCTCAGTCTTCAGAGCAGCCAAGATTTCATATAATATACTTTCCAAAACAGCTGGCAGAATTCTCTGTGCCATAGTAATTGGGTGATAGATAGCACTGAGCTACTGCTTTGACAACACTTAGAGAGGGAGGCTGTGAGGATTTTCAGTACTAGGCAAGGGAATGAGTTTGGCTTTAACTCCTGTAAATTATTGCTGTATAGTTTAGCTCTACACATTTTGGCTACCAATCCAGTGGGGAAAATTTACCATGCTAAAAAAAACATATATATTGGCAATCTCTAGCTCACTGGTGATAGCTGCAACTTCTGTGTGCAGTGAAATCTATTCTGTGAAGAAAAACTTTCTGGTTTATACAGCCAGAACTGGACAAGATGCCTGTGTCCCCCACTGATGTCTTCAGTCATCCACCTGTTGTCTTTTGTGAGTGCACAAACATGTTTTTGAAAAGGGTACGGTGACAGCAGGAATAATTTCATGTTTTTCTTGTCAGTCACCTGCCAGCACAGTGCACTGAGTCAGCTCACTGAGGAGCCAGAGGCAGCACAAGTCAAGCTGCCATGGGAGGACAATGCCCCCGTGCATTTGGGACATGGCAGGGGTTAGAGGGAAAGGAAAGAGAGGATGCTCTGCTCAAACCCAGTGAGTGTGTAGGCTGGTTCAGCACATCTGGTCCCAGCACACCTAAGGACAGGACAGGCTAACAGAAAGACTGAGAAATGGTTTCTTAGGGCTGCAGCTGCATCTGATGAGCTTTCTTCTAATGGACAGCCCTAGTCGTTGAATACAAACTTGTAAAACCAGGTGACAGAGCCTAGACCTTTATAGCTGTGTATATTGATGGCTGATGAGGTCACTTCAAGGGATGAAAGATGAAAGTCTCCACTGACAGTTTCTGATACAGCAATTCACAAAGTGCCAGGCAGGTGGCACTGCCCTGTAATTGATATTTTTTCCTTTCTTTTTGCAATATGTATAAGGGTAGTCCAAACGAATCAAAGTTATTTCACCCCATCATATGAGGTCTCATTTGGTTTTTGGTTTCTTTGGGACACTGCTGATAGCCTCAGATCCCAGCTACCAGAGTTTTCAGGTGTCCTCATGAGCTGTAGTACCAATTAATTGCTTTGTGTTTCTTGTCACTGATGCAGATTCTCCAGCCTCAGATCCTTGCAACAATGAAATAAAAATGTGATTGTGCTTCTCTCCGGTCAAAAAGTGTTAGAGTAGGATCCAAACAGGATCATGGGAGTAAAAGAACTCCCAGCCAGGACATAACTTCAAGGATTTCTTGTTGCTTCTGCATTTTCAGACTTTGCAAAGTTCCTTGCATATTGCTGACCAGAAGGATGAAGAACTCTATTTCTATGTTCAGTGTACAAGAGGAAGTTCTTGCCAAGTTCAATTCTCAATATCAATCTGCCTTTTCCATTATTTCAATCCATGAACATGTTTCTTATTCCTGTGTAAGAATGAAGGATAGTTGTGAGCCATTTTCTTGGAACAATGAAGTATTTTATTAGTTTCTGGACAAGGATCCTTAATGACTTTTTTTTTTGGATTCAGTTGTTGCTGTCAATTTCTTGGATGATTGATGCCTCTGATTCCTATAATCAGTTCCAAAGGAAATCACCCAAGATTTTCATTAAACTGTCTGTTTTCCAATAATCACAGTTAGGAGATCACTAGACCAGTGCTTCTCAATCTGTACTCACCACTCAAGTATTTTTAGGTGAAGAAATAAGTAGTCTTTACACCTTGGATGGTCTCCATATCCAGACATCTATTACATGATAGCTACATGAGATTCTTTCCTTTCAAATTTCTAATGCAAAGACCCAAAAAGATAAAAAAAATTAGGGTTATCCTGAGTAAAAATCAGTAAGATCTGAAACATAGAACACAGTCACTGTAATTTTCAAGAAGTATTGTGGAGACAATGGAGGTTTGCATCAGAGTGCTTTTGGCAGTAAACAAGCCAAGTAAAAATGATTTTCAGCTTGGTTTATTCAGGTGGAAGGAGGGGAGAGAAGAGAATTAGCCTGGATTTACAGAATGCTGGGTTTCTGTTCTGAAAATATTTTTGGATTAGTATCTGGGCAGATTCTGTTCCAAAAGATAGACTCTACTCTAAAAGAAAAGGATTATGACATCTTAGAAATAAAATTAGCAAGTTTTGCTTAGATAACAGTTGAAGCAAGTAGAAGATATGGGAAAATTAAAATTTTTACTATTTTCAGCAATCTGAGGCATCCCTGAGACACAGGAGAGTAAGAAATAGAGTTGTTCTAAAAATTAGAACAACTCTAAAGGTTTTGCTTAACTGTGTATCAATTTAAAAAAGCCTGAAAAGCCAGAAAAGTACAAAAATTGAAGTTTGCAATGGCCATTATAACATTGTACATAGCATTGTGAGAAACAGATTTTTCTAATGATTTTTTGTAAGATGTCAGTTTTGAACAATACAGCAGGTATTCAGTAGTTATCTCAGAAGATAGAAGAAATGTGTCATCATATGTCAGAGCCTCTATTTACAATGCAAATTAGAGAAGATAATTTGACAGTGATTAGTGTACGAATAAAACCTATGAATTCTACAGATTCTTTACTCTTAAGGTCTGAAGAAATAATACTGGGAGAAATTTCCAGGATAGAAGGCAGAAAGATTAAAGCCTTCCTTTACTAGTTGGTCGTGGTAATACTGAAGTATCACAGAAATCACAGAATGCTTGGAACCTTTTAACTACCCAGGTTATCTCTTGGTCCAAAAACGCAAAAAAGGTCTAAGCTGGCAGGACTTCTACATCAGCAAGCAGAGAACTTACCACCTAAGTGAAGAATAAGCAACCTTGGACCTACCAAAACCTGAGTGTGGACAAATAACTAAGAATAAAAGCAAAGTGAACAGACAAAGAGCTGCTAATATTTACCCAGCAGAAGCACAGGCTCACAGAAGGAGTAAAGGATTAAGCAGTCATCATTAGCACTGCACATTCTCTAGGAGATCACTGACAACACCCCAGCAAGGCTTGGTTTGGTGAGCTACAGCAAAAGCTGTGAGGCAAAGGAATATTTTCAAGACAGTAAGTAATATTT
Source organism: Fringilla coelebs (assembly GCF_963513975.1). Classification (NCBI taxonomy): domain Eukaryota; kingdom Metazoa; phylum Chordata; class Aves; order Passeriformes; family Fringillidae; genus Fringilla; species Fringilla coelebs. Next base: position 11,746,472 of record NC_140034.1, on the reverse strand, counting down.
CAGTAAAAGGAAAGCAAGACAAGCAGAAAAGGCAGGGATGCAATCTGTGCCTATGGAGCCAGATAGGCATAGCTTATCTCAGATACCAAAGCTTCTGGAGGGCCTCGAGGAAGCAGTGTCTGCCTCTCACAGCTCACTCCCCAAGTGTTCTCTTTTAACCCAACCCTCATTTTCTACTCTTCCTTTTTCTGTCCTCCACTTCCTCCATTCTTGGTTAAAACTAAAAGGTAGCATTGCTAGCAGCAAACTTTTTCATTCTACATGACATCACTGTCTTGAAATATCACTATGTGGACAATCTGAAGCTAATGAATGTTTTCCAGTGTGCATTTTCAAGCAGGTAATCTTGAATTAGCCAATTGTAGTTTTCTCACCATAGTATAAGGATCTCTAGTTGCTTCCCATAAAGGCAGGCAAATTAGTAAATGAGGTCTCAGGGAAGAAAGCACTGCATCAGCAAGCAAAAAACAGGTCCCTCAGGAATCCTAAAAACCAGGCAGAAGTTCTTTAAAAGAAAACAATGAACTAGAAGGAACACAAAGAATAAGAAATAGCCAGTCTGTTTCCTTAAGGGACAGCACAAAGGAAGAATAAATAGATACAAAAGAGAAATGTACGGTTACAGAATAAAATGCCGAATTTAAAGCGCCTTATGGTAAACATAATGCTTTTTCTTGATTTGTTCCGTGACTGCTAAAGGTACACTTTGGGGCATTTTGGTGAGGTCTTCTTTGGATTCTCAAGCCTCAGAACCAGAGCAGTATTATACTTTCCCTGCCTTCGCTAAGTCTTTCCTGAAAGTATCGGAGCTCTGATGGGAATGACTGAGAATTTCGACTTCTGAAGACAAGCCTTAAATCAGGTCTTTGAGGACAGCTAGACTAAGTTTCAAGGAGACCAGAGGCGTGCTCAACACTCCCCCTCTCCCCAGACCTCCCTTCTCCCGCGCCCCTGCAGGATTCCTCCCCTCGCCCGCGGCAGGGGCTGAGCTGCTGGAGCCGCTGGAGCAGCTGGAGGTGCTGGAGCCGCTGGAGCAGCTGGAGGTGCTGGAGCCGCTGGAGCAGCTGGAACAGCTGGAGCAGCTGGAGGTGCTGGACGTGCGCGGCTCTCCTTCGGCGGTGTTGGCCGGGGCAGCCCGGCCCGGTGGGCAGCTCCCCGCCGGCGGGTGGAGGCGGGCAGCCCTCCCCGCCCTCCGTCCCTCCCTCCTCCCGCCCCGTCCGCCCGAGCCGGCGGCGCTGCGGGCGGGGGCTGCCGCCTTCCCGGCCCCGCGTCCGCCGAGCCCCGCGGGGAGCGGAGCGGCCCCGGCCCGGCCATGGGGCTGCGCGCCGCCGGCATCCTCGGCTGCTGCTGCCTGCTGCCCCTGGTGCTCCCCGCGGCCCCAGGTAAGGACACCGGGACCCTCTGCCCGCCGGGCTCCGCCGCGGGACGTGCGAGGCGACTTGGGAAAGTTTTGGGAGTTTGCCGGGACCGCGGGGCAGCGGCGATGACGGGAGCCCTCCCGGAGTCCCTGGGCGGCAGAGGCATCCCCAGCCCTCGCTCCAGCCGGAGGTGCGGTGCCGTCGGGAAGCTTTTCCCTGGCAGAGGACGGAGCGCGTTTCTCCTGGCGCTGGAGCAGGGTGTCGGTGGCTAGCGGGGATCTTTCGCAGGGATGCTTGCTGCAAATGCTTATAGGAAGCAAACAAACAAACAAACAAAAATTGCGACCGAGATGTCTTCTCCTTAACTTACGTTATTTATGCATGATTTAATGAAAATGGTTATTTTCATCCGATGTAGGGTTGAAATGAATCCAGCACTTTTATTGTAAGTAGTTTTAAATGGATTTTTTTTTTCTGACTGAAATTACTTCTGTGTTGCAAGTAGTTCTGAAACAATGCATTTGGAGTGGCGTGTCGTGAGACAACCTCCATGAATCTGCTCTGCCATTACCCCTTTAAAATGCTGTGTAGGGATATTACGTACACTTTTGGTGTGCTAAAATAACTTCGTATTCTTTTGTGATTAATTCTGTATGCCGTTTCACTTACCCTATAGGAACATTCTATAACACATTCCAGATTAGGTTAATTTAAAAATTTTACAATGCAAAAATGTGTCTGAAGAAAAAAGAAAAGGAACATTTTACAGACTGGGATTTTTCAAAACATTGTAATGTGCATAGGATATGATACATGTGTATAGGGGTTTTTGCGCTGATTTTTCTGGTTTGATGGTATAAACCTCTTCTTCCAGGTGTGAGCTGTAAAGCTGGCTGCCATCCAGAGAACGGATTCTGTGAATTTCCCAGTGAATGCAGGTAAAAAGATCTGTCAGACTGGGGTATTAGCACAGGAGTGGTCAGCTTCAATAATTCGTAGTCCTGGTAAGAGAGATAGAAACTGAAATGGTTTGGTCTCTGAAATATGGAACTGCAATGAAACAGCACTCTACTAGGATATAGTAACTGGAAAGCATGGATATTTAGATACCTGTTTACTTTACTTCTTCCAGTATGAAGTATTTACATTGATTAGTTGGGGTTTTTTTTCTTCCTGAATGAATTTATTTTCTTCACATAAACGGCTTCTAGTATCCCAGAAGCACTGATGGTATGCTTTTGTTCAAATACTACAATTTGGTATGCAAAAGTTTATTTGTTGTGCATTTGTGACCAAAAAGGGGGGGCATACTTGTAATTATGTTTATTAAAAATAAACTCTCCTTCTGTCTTGTCTTTTATGTCTTTCAGGTGTCAGCCTGGCTGGCAGGGTGCACTTTGTAATCAGTGTGTTCCTTTCCCTGGGTGCTTGCACGGCAGCTGTGCCAAGCCCTGGCAGTGCATCTGTGAGGAGGGCTGGGTTGGCAGCCTCTGTGACATAGGTTTGCACATCCTTTTCTCTCCTTGAATAAGTGAGGGGAAGCAGCCCCACCTGGTGTTGGAGACACGCAAAATCCTTCTGGAGAACTAATTTTAAAATATTGAATGTTAGCTCCGGATAATGAGGAGGTTCTGGGCAGCAGCACATAAACCTCGAACTTCCATAATAATTTAGGCAGAAGCAATGCAGTATCTTTTGTAATTGGGCATATATGTGAGCCAAGTGTAAATTCATTTTATTTTGCCAAGTGTAAATTCGTTTTATTTTAAACAGTAATTATCAGGGACAAGGCCAACAAACAAATGCTCCCTTCTTATCATGTAAGCCCTTCTAATCAAAATACAAGTTATCTGGTATATATTAAATAATTTTAAATATTTATGTAGCACATTATATATCTATGTATATGCTATTTTCTTAGTACTTCTTGAAAGGAAAACAATGTGCTTATTTTTTCCTTTACTTAACCCGGTGATGATTCAGTGAAGTAACATTACTATAACTGAGAAAAAGCTCTTCCTGAGCAGGCTGCCCTTTCCCCCTCAGGTCTGAGGGAAAAGCACAGCTCTGTGTGCACTCTCTCACCCTTTGCCAGTCAGAATCAGCCAGCTTAGCATCAGCAAGCTGAAGAATTGGTCTTTGTTGAGATGGTTTGTTTTGGCTGACACGGGTAAATGTTCAGTCAGAGAGATCTGATGGGATGGAAACCACATGAGCATCCAGGAGCACGCACTGCTCAGCCCACACAGCTGCAGCTGGGACAGGACAAGTATCCAGGGCCTCGTTTTCTCTTCATGCCTTTCAGGCTTTTCTTGGTGTATGGCTTATAATTTATAAAGCATGCATGAGATCTCCAACACATAGCCAAAGTGGGGACTGATGGCAGATTGAACTGCATAAGATTTTCAAGATGACTAAAAGAATCAGAAGGTTTTGGGTAGGTCACATCCTTGCAGTGACTTGGAATTTAGTGCAAGGTTCTCAGGTATTCTCAGGTATAAATTTACTCATTTACTTGTCAGGTTTTGCAGCCTGCACTCAGTGACTGCACACATGAGCAGAGAGAGGCTTCCTAAAGTCCCTCCTGGTATGTTTGCAGGAGCTGTGGTAGCAGTGGTGACATCCAATCTGTGGGGCAGATGTGACTCCGAGCTCTCAGATGTTGTTCTGGACACATCTCACAAATGTTTGTACCTGAGACTGACACCTAGATTCTCCTTACAGGTAATGAGGAGGAATGAGTCCTTCTCTGATCTACAATCAGAGATTTCTAAAGCTGCACAGATCAATCCTCCTGTGCCACCTTAGGAGGCTCAGTTCTGTTGCTTATGAGTGAATACAAAGTTCCACATTTTTAAAAGTAGCATCTTCACAGCTACTTCTAAAAACTGTAATTGCATAGCTGAATTTCCTATTACTAATATATATTTGCAATTCTGAGCCTTGCAATGTTTTCCTCTTGCAATTGTTACTTACGATGCAAAATGATGCATTGAAAATTGAACCCACATCTTTATGAGAACACATTAATTTAACACATACTCATTAAGGTACTCCTATAATACCAAAAAGAGTACCCCTTGCTTAAGTGCAGGACCATTCTTTCTCTCAATGCTCAGAGTCATCTCAGAGTCTTCTTTGCCAATTTGAATTTAGTTCCCCATGAAGAGCTGATGAAAATTTTCAGCCCAAAGGGTAACTATTTTTTCATCTGCAGTGATGTTATGTTGATAGTCTTTCATCTCAGTGGTTTTATCTACTCTAAATGCATTGTTTGCCATAAGGGATCAAGAGAAGGGTGCTCCTCTTCATCTTTATGCTATTGGAAAGTTGATAGAAATTGTTATCCTGACCCAATAAAACACTGAAACCTCAAGTGGGTTATTGCTCAGAGATATAGTCTTAGCAGTCTATTTGCTTGCTAAGCATGGGAGGAAAAAAGATGATTTGGACTGGTGATGATACCTCTTCTGTTTGGTAAAAAAGTTAGGATATGTATATAATCTAAGAGTTAGAATATGTACATGATCTCCTTGGCTTTGATCATGGAACTTCCTTTCTGGAGTAGTTGTAGATCACCAGCTGGTTTGATAATGCCTCTGATTGTGTGGCTGTTTTTAATACAGGCAGCCTGGTTCTCAGTTCAGGCCAGGAATGACCTTCCTAGTTATTTAGAGACGTGCAGGTTATGGGTTGGGCTTGATCCACTGTGAACACGCAGGGCAGAATCAGTGGTAGCCTTTGTGACTATCATTGCAGTCACATGGACAGACAAGGCACTTGAAGGAAAACATCTGGGAGCTGGTCTTGGTGTTAACACTGCTGGTTAACCAACTTGCAATGGAGCCTGCCCAGCTGGCTCCATGATTCCATGTCACCTTCTCTTCCTGTGGAAACACAGCCCTGAAATCTGGCGTGTGCACCCCTGGAACCAGGCTGCACAGCACAGTTTCCCCCTGCAGCTGATATACACTGCAGAGGACAGGAACCACATCAAACACTGACCATAACAAAGGGAAAATCGATGGAGTCAATCTGTTTCCAGGAGAAAAATGAGAGCCCAGTCAGAGTGTTTGATCCAGCTTGCTAAATCAGACCTGTCAGCCTGTCACCCCCGGCTGTGCCGGCACAGTCCTGTCAGCGGGTCCGTGACCTCCTACTGCAATCCTGCCTCAACTGGGCTAAAAAGCCAACATATACTGTGAGCTGGGAGTAAATTGTCCTACTTGTCACCAGAGTGCTTTGCCAAGGCCACATGTTGGCAAACTCATCAGAGAGTACAGGTGGAGTCCATAATGCCTGTCCATTAATGCATGAGACAGGGGCTAAAAATTGTGCTGTGACAAACTACTACTGAGCATATCTTCTTCCTAAAAACACTCAGTGATTGCTTCATGCACTGCAGCATGACAACTTCATTTGATGGAACTGTTAATTATGGGTAGCATGATTGAGGCCACTCATAATAGATGTATAAGTGTAACATCCTGTTTTTGCATTTCCATCTGTTACCACTTGGTGGTTGTCCTTTTGGGAGGTAAAACAAAATAGACAAAAGGGGATCATTGAGGCTATTTATGTATTATGTTTTAAAAGAACCTGGTACAACAGCCTGTTGAGATGTATTTTAAAATATATGAATAGGTATGTACATATATATACATACCTATTCATATATGTGTTTCAGAGAGTGTCCATGCTCCTGCATCAAAGTTCATGTTTTCTCCTCTGTCAAAGTACATGCTTTATTAGCTGCCTTTAGAGTCTTGAAAAAAGCTGGCAAACAACATTGCTTCAAAGAAGCATTCAAGATTATTTTGGTCCTTGTGAAAATTGGAGTTTATACTCAAAGTTCATGCTAAGTTGTCTTGCAATGAGGACAGACTAATGCATTAGGAAATAGAAATTTTTGTCCAGAGAAGATTGTGTTTGAATACTAAGGCTGTTGTTTTCTGTGATTAAAATTTTGCAATACCTCATGATATCATCTAAATTTCATGTTATGCTGTGGAAAGTAAAATATAAACGTCCTTAAATCCCTTTTCATCTTCTTAGAAAGTGTGTATATGTGTGTGTGAGGCATCAGATACCTTCCAGTCAGCACTTCTCTGCAGCTGCTGCAGTAGCTTGCTAAAATATGCACTTGTTTGTTTATTTAGTTTTAATTATTTTAAAAATTCAGTAATCATTTAAGTGAGAAGTGGCTCAGCAGGGCAATTGCAAAGGAAATGAGATGTGTTACTTTGGGTCCAGACATCATACAGTTCTGTGTTCTGGTACAGTTATATAAGGGTTGAATGCAGCCCAGCCAAAAGATGAAATTCTAACAGATTTTTTTGCAAATTGCTGATGTCTGTTTTTATGAAACATTTTTTCATAAGCACATAATGACATGGGCAGGGAGCAGGGAGAATTCCCCTTTCCTGATTGTTTTATCAGAATTCTGCTCATGGAGAAGCCAAGATTGTGAAGGTATGGCTAGACTATCCAGAAGTTCTTTGTCCCAAAACTAATATTTTGTTTCTAATACTACTTATTTATAGACTGGAGCAATTCAAACACATTTTGCAGGCAGGAGCTAGAAAGAGAGAAATAAGCTGAAATTGTTGCAATAGTTGAATAATCTGAATTCCATTTTAACAAGGGGAGGAATAGATCAGAATTTATAAACTGCAGGATGAAGTATTGTTAAAGCTATATTTTATTTGAAGTATTGTGTATCATTTACTAACTCTTTTCTCATTAGAATAATCAAGCCCTGTTGGGTATTTTTAAACAGATATTCACCCATGTTCAGCAAAGCCCTGCACCAATAATTCAACGTGTATAGAGACTGGTGATGGAGGATATATTTGTCTGTGTGCCCAGGGATTTACAGGAAAAAACTGCCATCTCAAGAAGGGACCCTGCATTATTAATGGGTAAATATTGATTTCTGACATGCATTTAAAATCTACACTTCTGTTATTCAGAATACTTTGCTAAGTGGAAGTATATCTGTGTTAAAATACACAATGTTTCTGATAGTTGCTGATCTTATCAAACTTTGCAAATCTGATCTATTAATATTGTAAAGTTTTAACAGATTATCAGTGTGGCTTTCTGTGCCCAATTGAGTACTAAAAATGCTAATTTGCACATTTTCTTGTGGTGAATTTATGCCTTCTCATGATTTTCGTAAACAAACTTGAAGTGACTCCCATCCTGTGCTCTCACTTCTAGTGAGGGATAATTTATACACAGCCCAACAAGAACAGTGCATGAAAACACCTAGTCCACCTGTCTGTCCTTTCTTCTTAACCAACATGTGTGATAATATGCCCATGGTTAACTGAAGGAGACAATCTCACTTCCATCAGAGCAGGGAGACCATTGCTGTCTATTTTTTGAAAGAAATGGCACATTTAGAACAGCAGTGTCAGTAGGTTGAGAGAGGTGATCCCTCCCCTCTGCTCAGTCTTGCTGGGGCACATCTGGAGTGCTGGGTCCGGTTCTGGGCTGCCCAATATAAAAAGGACACAAGCCATAGTGGGGTGAGTCCAGTGAAGGGCCATGGGTATGAAACATCCCTCCTAAAAAGAGAGACTGAGAGCTGTGTCATTTGGCCTGGAGAAGAGCAGGCTCTGAGGAACTTGTCCATTGTGTGTGAGTACCTGAGGGGGGGAAGCAAAGGTGACAGAGCCAGGCTTCTCATAGAGGTGCCCAGTGAAAGGTCAAGAGGCAATGGGAACAGGCTAAAGAACTTCCAGGAAAGTCACAAATAGAACTGCTTGAAAAAAAGGAAGACCTTTCAGTGCTAGAGAAAATGTGAATTTGGGTTTCTGTTCAAATCTAGAAGCATCTGCGGTCTTCTAGCTCATCGAAGTTCTGATCCCATGAACATACAGAATGCCTTTATGGTGGATACAAACTTGGTAAAACTATCACCCTAAAATCACAGTTTTCTATTAGGAGATTGCCTTCTTGCTCTCTAGCTCTACATGGATACCCTCTGCTTCTCCTTTTGTTCAGTGATAGATAATTATGAGTAATCAGATCTACCTTATGACTGGATCTTCCTGAAGACTTGTAGACTCTTGTTTAAGGAACATTAACATCTCTCACTCTCTCTCTCTCACTCTGTGAAAGAATTGCCATTCTTTCACAACTTCATGTCAGTAGAATTTTTTTGTCATCACCTTTAATTGGGGGATACTCTCAGTTTTTTCTGGGTTTACTTTCAGGCTCTAAGATAGCTACTCTGATTTGCCTATTTTTCTTCATTGACAGCAAAGAACTTTAAGTTCCTTGAAAGAGCCATAACTCAAATCCAAGCTACTTGCCTAGTATGGGGGATCAGAATAGGTTTTTCTGATTTTCACCTGTAGACCAAACATTTCAGTAATTCAGTGCAGACATATATACTAATTATCCCAAAAAACAGGTTGAGTTCCAAAAATATGGCATGAACAAAATAATAAAGATTAGTTCAATGTACTTCTTTAAACACCTTATGGTTTTAAATTGCTGAGACTCCTTTTTTTTTGTGTTGGCACTCTGTTTTTGGACTGAATGCTGATGAATTAGCCTGGAAATCGCGAACAATTTTTCTGAAGAAAGCAACATACTTGAAACAGTGATTCTTTTTCTCTAGGAAGCTGTCTTTTGCAGGAAAATTAGCAGCAGGCTGTGCAGATCTGCATTTAGTTCAAAAAGACAACTGTTGTCAGCATTAGCACTCCATGTCTGCTAATAATTCACAGTCCACCAGAGAGAGAGTGCATCCCACATTGTAGAAAGAGAACTCATCAGATGGTGCCATTTCATTTGCATCTCACTTCCTCTCAATTCCTCTCTACCTCAGTGGTAATTTTAAAAATGTTGATATTACTGAGCATTACTGCTGGCTTCTTAGCTAATATTCACAGATGGAACCAGGACAATTCACAAATCAAAGTGTTTATTCTAGTCTGGTTACATGTGTCTGCATTAGTGACCTCTGTGTGATGTTTTGAGGTTTCTGCTTTGAAGCATAGCAGTGAGTGGTAGTTTCTAAAAGAAACCAGACTATCTGGGAAGCAAAGAAGAATGGTATGGAATGCTTCCTACAACCAACCCTTCACATACTACACCTTGCTGTGTTAAATGCCAAAAATTCAAAGTAGAATTTATTCAAGGAAATTAATATTAAGGCTTCATTTATTTAAACATATTTAAAATAGACAAATGCAACTCTGTTAGTAATAAATAAAGAAAATTTTCAAAATTCTGCATTTTCCCCCTTAAATGTTTTTTGTTTCAATATTTTACATTTCTGAAAATTTCAGAAAAAGGTTTACACTTATGTTCTCCAAAAATTTCTTCCCATTTCTCTAGAAAGTACTGAGATTCAACCCAGCCATGAAGGTCCAAACTGCTACACATTTTCATATCCAAACCAGCTTGTCCAATTTTCCATGGGACCCATAAAGCTAAGGGAGGGTGCTAGGTTCTCCAAGAGGGCCATAACCACTGGAGACTGTATAACTCCAATTTCCATATTTTGCTTAAAAAGACATAGTGGCTGGTTAATATGTTGAAATTCCTTACCTCAAGTTATCACTCCATGTCTATGTCAAAGCCCAGTTTCCTAATACTGCTCCCAGACTTCCAATATGTTGTTTTAGTGCTTTTTGACCCAGCCAGCATCTAAAGAGCAATACTAGAGGACAGAGCAGTTAATGTGGAAGCTGCAGAAAACAGACAGCTGATTCCTCTGCCAGAATGTTCAGTCTCTCCTGATGGGTGGCTGCCAAGTGTTTCAGTCCCCAGTGAAGCCAGAGGTGCTTGGAGCAATCTCTACCAAAGATAGTCCCAGAGCAATGGTGACAAGCCAAGCCTTGTTGTGATCAGGGACCATTTGTAGACAGGAGCTTACACCTCTTTCACAGCCATCTCAGCCAGACATCAACAGATCTCATAAATCTGTGTCCCACCATGGAATTCCATAGCAGCCTGTTGATACTGACTGCTGCATATGTGAACTGTCTGCATCTGAAGCTGTGATGTTCATTGCCCCTGGGACTTTGCCCTGGAAGTGGGGGGCCTTAAATAGCAGCTTGGACTTTTCAACTATCAGACAGTACTGTGTGTATGTCTTCAGGGATACATAAGTATTCAGAAAAGTTTTTTTGTCAAAGAGGCTTGTCCTAAACTTTGCCAAGTATTTTTCATATTTTACAAAGTGAGCTTTAAAAGCTTTGCTGATATGTGATGAACTGCCATGAAAGTTTGAGGGTTTGAGGTTTATTTGTAAACCTGGGACTCAGGGACCCTTGTCAGCCAGCAGGGACAGCTAAAGGACCAAGTGCACTTTGCATAAATCCCCTGAACTGACACATTTGTGCCAGTGGGTGGCCTCACATTTTGGCATTACACTCAGTGAGGCACAGTTGCATTGTAAAGATGGAAAAGATCTCTCAGTTAATTTATGTCACCTAAAACATATTATTAGGCTACTAGTTGAGAAGTACTAAAAGACTTTGTAGGAATGCTTCATTTCCTATGGTCCTGCTCTCACATTACAGCTGTCTTTGCCCAGGCTGAAATTCTCTCATTGATATATTTAATTACAATTGTATCTATCAAAAATTTTGGCTGAACAGCCATTTAAAGGAAAGTATCTGTTAGCTTCTAAATTATTTGTGTCATGGAACACAGACAGGCAGAATAAAAACAATCAGCTTTACTCCCAGCTGCTATGGCACTGTTTTGCTCTGCCAATACAATAAATAGATTATTTTAAGAATAATCAGGTAGGAAGGAAGAAGCCATGGCTGCTTGTGTCTTTGTTCTCTCTTGTCTGAGTAGTTTCTCAGCTAAATAGCTCCAAGCATATAAAAATAGTGAGAAGCTTAATTTGAATAAATGTTTGAAATAATTTAAAATCCCTTCACAGCTAATTGGGTTGAATTTATATACTGGTGTACTAATCCTGCCCAAAGGGTCAGCAGAAGATATTATAATCTGTATTGACAAAGCTGTTGAACAAACTAATTTTTTATTCAGCTTCACTGACTTCAGTGGATTTGCATTTGGAATTGGCTTTTCTAAAGAAAACCAGCTCTTTTTGTTATATAAATTGTTTCCTAATAGCTTCTTCCTTTGGACTTCAGTTTTGTCTCTGTGTTTGTTATGTATCCTAGCTCTCCCTGCCAGAATGGAGGAACATGCATTGATGACAATGGTTTTGCACCCCATGCTTCCTGTCTGTGCCCTCCTGGCTTTGCTGGCAACTTCTGTGAAATCGACAGAGACGACTGCGAATCCAGCCCGTGTGAGAATGGAGGAACGTGCACAGATGTTGGTGTGGGTTTCAGCTGTTCCTGCCCCCATGGCTATACAGGAAAGCTCTGCAGCAGCCGTGTCACTTTCTGTGCAAGTGGCCCGTGTGAGAATGGAGGGACTTGCAGAGAGCATCCCCAGGGAGGGTTTGAGTGCATCTGTAAACCAGAATTTGTTGGCGTGACCTGCAAACATCCCAGCAAGAACACAAGCCTCTCTGGAATGAATATGGAGACAAAGCATATGCAGAATTACAAGCCACCCTCAAAAGCTCACCATAGGTCAGTGCATCAACAACAAGAAATCCTGAAAATAACAGTGAAAGAAACAATTCAAAATGCAGATCCCTTACTGAGTAGAAGCCAGGTGATATGTTTTGTTGTGCTGGGCTTGCTTACGTGTCTTGTTGTCTTGGGTACAACTGGGATTGTTTTTTTTTCAAAATGTGAAATGTGGCTTGCTAATGCCAAATACAGTCATCTCCTGCGCAAGAAAAAGAACTTTTTTCTGAAGTCTAACAATGGGGAAAACCTCTCAGTTAATATTATCTTCCCAGAGAAGATCAAATTGACTAATTACACTAAGAACTACACTGCCATCTAGGCCCTTGAAAGCCAAGCAGCATCTTGCAACTTTTCATAGCAATATGTAAAATTTATTGCCTGTGTTTGGCCTCAGTATTTGTGTGTATATTTGCTGTAAATTGTTCTGAGTGATAATGAAGAAATGTAATGTATCTGTCTTGCTAAGGATTTTTTTCATTCCCCAAAATAAAAGGTAAAAAAAAAAAAAAAAAAGGATTAAAAAGCAAGGAATGTTATTTTAATTTCTCTTCAAGGCAGCTACTTTTTGTAAAATAAAAAATAACTTATCACTGCAACTGTATTGCAGTCTTCTCGTCTTGTGCATAGTTCATTTGACAAGTACAGTACCTGCAAATTACTCAGTAATGCTTTTTGGTTTTTTAATAAACAGCAGTTAAGGGCTATATTGGTTTATTTATTCATTTCTAAACCTTACTCTATAGCAAGGGCTGCAACAAGTGTCCATGCTGAACTCGTTTGCTGTCTGATAAAGGCTTTAGAAATTGCAACCAGCAGGAGCAAATTCACACTGATATCTCACCTATTCAGTCAGTGTTGCTATTTTTAAATGCTTATAAGAGAGATTCTATAGAATCTTAGAGGTCTTTGGGATATTTATTTCAGGTTAAAGGTCTCTTGCTTGAAATCCTGCATCTATAAATTGTTCTATTTATCTATTTTAAAATGTTAAAAAAGTGTTCAATGACTTTCTTTTTAGAGACCTAGTAGAGATTAAAGGATCAGATTCTGACTTTTCTATAAATACTCCTTAAAGACCTCTGCTGAGTGAAGTATCCTTCATGACTGTGTCATGGGGAGAAAGGAAAAGATGTCACGTGTCACCTGAAATAGGACAGCTGCTTTTACTTCTGCACTTCTGCTTTTTCTGTCACATTTCAAGGAGAGGACAAGGTTTTCAAGAATCAAAAGCAGCAGCGGCAAACAGGCAAAGGGTCGTGAAAGCCATAAAATTGTCAGGGGCCTGAGGGCACTGAGAACTCTTAACCTGCCTGAGGAGCCTTGCCTGGGCTCTCCCCACCTGCTGCCCACGGGACCATTTTGGGTCAGCCCAGCACTGCAGGTTCTGGTCTGAGCTGTGCTGGGCTGTGCCTCTGCCTGCACTTGGTCCTTGCCCTGCCTGCAGTAGGAGCCCATCTGCTGACAGGAGCCTTTGGACCTGTGCTCCAGCCCTGCTCTGGCCCTGTCTGCTTTTGCTGCTGCCAAGAGCCCGTGGGGACCCTGGTTCATCCCCTGCTGTCCTGGCACTGCCCATGGGCCCCATCAGCAGCTCCAGCTATGCCCCGTGCTCAGCCCCTGCCAGCCTGTGGGGCTGGTGAGGCCGTGGGTCTGTCTGTCCCTCCCTGGGCATGACCCTCCTCCCCTCCCAGCTTTTTTCCTAAACAGCCAGCCTGACACTGACTGCTCCCTGCAAGAAAAACTATCAAAAGGGAAAAAACCATCAAAATGACAAAACCAATCACCTCCAACAGCAGTGCCTAAAGATGTCTTTGACTGCAGTTTTGTGATAATTTATTTCCCCAGCCGCCCTAGATAGGAATGATCAGCAGCTTCTTCTCAGCTCTTGTAACTATGCTATTCCCAAATCCATTAACAGCTGCTCAATTAAAAAAAAGCCTTAAAGCACATACATGACATTATAGTAGGATTTTTTTGTTGTTAATATCTCTCTGAATTGCTACAAGTATATAGCAATAGTGTTGATTATATTTGCCCATATCATAGTATTGTTATGTAGTGCTAAGAGGAAAAATGGTACTCAGATGCTACTGTGGAAAGTGTTAAACTCCAGATAACAGGATGAAAATATTAAATGAAGAAGATGCTCCTTCTCAAAGCTCTTGTTGGAAAAACAAACATTTATCAACCCTAGCAACTTTTCAATCAGCTGTAGGGAAGTTTGAAGAAGTCTTAGAAACCCAGATGAATGTAAAACCAGGTAAGCAGAGTTGAATTTCAAGCCATGAAACATGAGTTGACACACTTCTTTTAAACCAATATGTTTTAAACATATAAGTCAGTATTGTGCATTCTAGCATTATTAGAAATATTGTTAGGGTTAATTTGGAGATAACCAGAATGGCTCCATCGGGTACCTTGCAGTTTTGATTTAAAACCAGTTACAACTTTAGGTGTCTGCTAGGAGTCAGTGGTTAAATTCTTGAGCTGCCTGTACAACTTCCCCACACCTTTGAGCAGAGGCTTCCTTAACCCTTACAGCTTGATCTGCTCCAGAACAGAACAAGGCTTTAAGTAACAAAGCTTTGTGTTTTAAACACACAAAACTTAGGAAGGTATAATTAATATTTATAAACTGTCACAGTTGTTATTTGGCCATGGTGACAAAGTGGGCAGCTCCTCCATCACAGTGCATTTCTTCATATGTAGGTAGAAGAGCATTTTTGAGAAAAGCTCATTTGCACAGCATGGAAAAAGAATAGATTTCAACTCTTTGTATCCTTCCTATCATTGGTGGTCTATTGTCCTGCTACCTTCTCCAAAGGGAAAAAGTGTTACCTTAAGCACGAAAGTCTGGAGAAAATAATATCTCTTCACCTTCCTTGTTCCAGGAAAAACTTGAACATGTATGTTTGTATCTCATATTTGTGCTCTTAGTGTAGTGAATAGCTCCAAAGCCTTGTCACCACACAAGTGACAGACAACTGGGATGATAAAAAGATTATGGATCAATAGCCTGCAATAGGTCTCCAAAGCAAGAAGTTTAAAATAAGCATTGTGTATAAACACTGACATAAGAGCAAAGAGAAGATAGAACATTTATACCAGTTCAATTATATGCTAATTCTACGTAATTTTTATCAATGGACAGAGAACATATCTATGATACCCATTGCCATAGCACCAACCTATGTTGTCATGTCTCACATTTTGATTTCTGAATGTTCTCCTTTAATCAAGCAACGATGCCTCTGAGACTCAAGCTCAGCTCCCTGCCTTTTTGCCTGTGTAAACCAAAAAATAAATAAGGACAACTAGGCTGAGAGATTAGTTAGGACAGTGGGACATTTTGTTAAGGGTATTAGCTCCTTCTTGTCCCCAATACATGGGGGAATATTTTTTTTTAATTATTTTAACCACCTTCCTTTGAGCCATCTTAGCCTCTATGTTAACAAAAAAAAAAAAAAAAAATTCCACAAATATCTGTTTTTTTCCAGTTTGGTTTGATTGTTTTGAGCTTGTTTGGTTGGGTTTTGGCTTGGAGTTTTTTTTGAGGGAGGGATGTTGGTTTGTTTTTTTCCAGGGAGTGGGAAAAACACCATGGTCGTGGAGAGGTGTGTCTGCTGCAAAAGTAGAACATATGAAGGAACAATCACTGAAAGCTGGAGAAGGATATCTGAATGGTGAATACATAGATGGTTTTTCCTTTTACTGCCATTCTTGATGTTGGCCCATAAACCAACAATTGCTTTGGATTAATGAGGATTACATCTGTAAGTGCTAAACCATCTGCTGGTGATGCATCCACAGCAGCCGAGCTAGTTTGCTCTTCTAGGTTGATAGCATGAGGTTCTGTTTTCAATGAAATGTTTAGATCCAGGTGGACTACAGTATTCCTATTTAAAACAGACCTTCAGCTTTTGAGAGTGAAGCAGTGTTAAGGACCTGGCTGCAGGAATATGTACAAACCATCCCTGAAAATAACGGGGCAGTTTGCACTGGCCCAGCGCAATACTTTTCACAACTATGTCATTCCCTCTCCAAGTTCTCAGATTTGCCTTGGCAAATTTATTTACTATCACAGCCTTAAGGGCAAAACAATTTGCTCTAGATATGGAATGCTTTTTGTTTTTATAAATACAGAACCTTCCTGGCAGAACTACACGTGTATGCGTCCAGAGAACATGAAATCATTGCACATGTACTATACATACATTGTGAATTTTCCAAAACACATCTCATTTACTATGCATTTCTTGTGAATGAGGCTTGGACAAATCCTGTGTTCCTGGAAGTCACACAGCCTAGGAAAATATCCAGTTATGCCTGGCTTAGGTGGAAGAAATGTCTTGAGAGAAGATTTTGTAGTTGCTCAACCCATACTGGACTTGAAACTTGAGGTCCACAAAGACAGGGCAGCTTTGTTGCATCTCTGTGGCCATTAAATGAGAGAAACCTAGAAAATGCACTGGGATTTTGTCCTTTTTAACATCAAGTAGTATTTTGAAGTTTCTCCAAATTTTCTTGAAGGAGATGAAGGTGCCTTTTAAAATTATTATGGTGAAGGTTGTTTAAAAACTTTGCAAGAGGAGGAATAAGACTTCATATAAAGAGGAATATTTCAGTTTTAAATATGAACTGAACTGTTGATCTGGGATTTGAAGAACCATTGAATTAATTAATTTTTGGTTATTAGCTCTAAGACTCAAAATTATAATTTTTCTTGCATTTCAGTCCCCTGTAGGTCCTTGAGGTGGGGAAACTGTGCTGAAGCTGGTATCTGAGGTTCTCAGAGAAGTCCATGGGTACACAGTGAAGAATGTGATCCTTGTCCCTAGCAATCGAGGCAAATTCTACAGGCACAGAGCAGCCTTCTTATATTTTCATCGTCTCTCAAAGTCAAGTCTGAGCAACTTCAAAGAGGCTAAAATATGAAAGTGATAGAATATAAAATAGGGAAATAGCCAGGCTTATTGAGAAATTTTTATTAGACCAAAAATGTTTTTATAACATGACTCTTGGAGCAAAAATACTGTTTCATTCTTTGTCTCTCCATCCACTTTCCTCTTTCAAAACCGTGTCCTTACTATTATTTCCAGTCTTCTACTGTGTCTGTCCGCTTGATGGCAGCATTTGAACACAGAACCACTCGAATCGTCTCAAACCGATCCTTTGCGTTTCACATTGGAAAGTTTGCAACCCGCTCCCGGTGGCTGGCTATGGGAAAATGGCAAAAACAGAGAACCAGAGCATGCCAGTAGTCCTTCGCCTGTAGTAACCACTGCTTCTGACATGGTGAGCTGCAGCAAAACCTCGTCTGCATCAGCAGAGAAAGACAGCAGTGTTTCCCCAAAGAGAATTACTGTTCTCCTTAGGGATTAAAATGAAAGCAGAATTTGGCCATCCTTCTAACTTGTCCATGGCTTTTGGTAGCCCAAACGCGACACTGTGTACTCTTAAAGGGTTCAAGTGCAGCGTTGGCAAGTGCTGGATAAGGCTTTGATCAACCTATTTGTGTCCCTGACCACAGTACAGGAGGTAGAACTAGATGATCTTTAATGTCCTCCTCAATCCAAACCATTCTAGGATTCTGTGATTTATAAAGAAGACTACATTAATGAAAGTAGCTTAAATTAACAGTCACTGAGAGGAAATTAGGAATAATGAAAGGATAACCAAGAAATTATTTTATATAAATTCAGCTAAATGAAAATATTTTGGTATACTGGTGTGCTCCTAGACTCTCTCATTTTGCTTAACTATTTTTTTAACCCAAAGGGCATGCACAGCAACTTCATCAATATTCTAATATCCATTCTTATCCATTCTTATCCATTCTTCTTCTCACACTGTATGATGAGATTTTTATTTGCCTGTCTCTGCCTTTTTGGCTTTCTAAGCTGCTCAAATGGGAAAAGGGAAAATATGTGCTTTAATTTTTAAAAATCTTTTTGTAACAAATTGAAGGACAGAACTTCACTCAGATTTCCAGAACAGATGCAGGCACATCACAACTTGCTGGGAGCTGTGCATCTACAATATTTCCAGCAAGAAATAGTTAGTATTTCAAAAGGCTAAATAAACCTGGAGTTATTCCATTCTACTTTCCAGTGTTTAAATTACTGGAAGTATTACATGAGTCCTGCATTTTATCATGGGCAAATGTAAGCTTTGAAGGGATTCAGGCCTCTTCTCTCACCTGTGCCTGTTTTTCTTCCTAACTAATGGGACTTGGACGACTAAGGAGATCTGACTGATCTGGTGGCTGGGAGCCTGGATTGCTGGGAGATATGAAAGGCAGCCTGTTTTCAGGGAGTGTTGGAGTAGTCCCTGTAGTTTTGAGCCCAAGAAAGTTTTTGATGCCGCCTTGCTGAGAGAGAACAAAGATTGCCTGGAAGCCAGAGATGAAAGCATAAGGATCACGTGTGGGCTTACTGTTGGGAAAGAGCCATAAAGGGACCAAGTCTGATGTGGAGCCCTGTCTGAGGCAGTTTTTCTTTAGACAACTGCAGGGCTGTTATATTCTAAGAGATTAGCTCAGCAGGGGAGATCTTAGTTTGTGCTTTATAGAGCACGTGTGAGGTTGAGGGAGCTAAGAGGGAGAAGCTGCAGCTTTATCAGGCTTGCTCTGCACAGATGCCTGCAGGCCCAATCCTGTTCTCCCCTTTGGAAAGCTGGAATTGTCCAATAGTTTCAATGAAACTGCCGCTGTTACCTTGGGGTGTCGTCTTCCTTTTGAATATCAGTCCTTTTGATATTTTGCTCATTACTGCATGGATTCTGCATTGATCTTGGCTGGAGATTTTCATTTTTCTATCCTACGGTTATGATCTTCATTAAAAAAAAATATTTTACTGATGAGTGAAAAAGGGTGCAAAAAATTCAGGCTGTCCCCCAGCCTCAAGACTTTTCCTCTCCAGAGAAAAGGTTAGAGATTGTTAGCCCTGTTGGCCAAGTCACAAAATTGTGACATGCAAATGGCTTTCCAGTAGCTCCCTCCAATTCCTAAGTAGGTAGATCCAGGGTGATGATATCCATTGACATCATTTCCAGAAGCATGGATTTGGGGGAAAGGGAGCTTCTTTAACATTATGCACACTAGTGTCTCAAATCCATCTGTCTTTGAGAGTAACTGCCGTGGCATGGATAAAAGCAAACAAACAGAATGGTGGTAGAGCATTTAGAGTGGAAGATCGTGCCCAAATTGATGCAGCCATAATCCACTAACAAATTTAGCAAAGGGCTTCATGTTCTACTTAGCAGAGGCACACAAAAAAGGAGAAGAAAATGGAGAAATAGCCTAGTTTAAAGAGACAATGGAATGGTGAGTCCAAGCATTTGCTTTGAGGATGTGAAGTAAAACAGTGGGATGGTCTCCACAGAATCCCAAGACAGAAGAGGAATGAAGGCCACCCAGTTAACCTGGAAACAATGAAAGTCCTCAAAGTCCTTGTCGTTCTAGCAGGCGCGACTAGCTTCAGGCAGGGGAGGAAATCTAAGTAGGTGGCATAGCTAGAAGAAGCAGGGAATTCAGGCTTTGTTCTTCTCTTCTGTTCCCCCTGAGATGTGCTGTTTAGATTTGCCATACTCTACCCAATTGCTTACAGGCGGCAGGGCATGTGTGACCACTACAAGATGGTGAGGAATTGGACATCCTGGTATGGGTGAGTGTCTGCCATCCCTTGCACAGTTTAAAGAGAGGCAAGAAGTGAGGAGGCTGAAATGGGTTTGATGATATTCAGCAAATGGGTTTGATGATATTCAGCAAACAGGATATTCAGCCTGCCTGAGGTCCTTGCACATGAAAAGGGCAAGTCGGAAGAAAATACATTTGCAGTTTAATTCAATGATATTCAGCAGAGACTATCCTAAATAGTTGAAGAGCTGTCTGTTTGTATCCTGATGGTGCCTATAGTTGGGCAAAAATAGTGGCATTTGTTTGGGTAGGACCAGGATGTAAGTCTTTCAAAAAAGCAATTGCAGCTGAAAAGGACTCCTTGCTGTTCTTTCTTCTCTCCAGTCCTTGGAAGAACTTGATGTAGAGGAGACAAAAATGTTATTGAAGCCTGTGGTACAAATGCTGGAGCATTAAACTATCAGCTTAAATAGGTCCTCAGATGTATTCACATAATAAACACTTACATATGTTCTGTCTCTTGTGGGCAATGCTGAGTTTGCAAATGAGTGAGTTTCCACTGAAAAGTTCCAGCTAAGGCTGCCCACAAGCTTCTGCCCAATCAATACTCATGTTTTTTCTACAGAAATACATTTGCCCTAAAGTTCCAGCAAACACAACTGATTGTATATTAAAAAAAAAAGAAAAAAAAAGAGAAAAAAAAAAGAACACTTTGAACATGGACAGTGTTTGCTTGAATGTTGCAAGGTGTTTTAGCAGGCCACGGCTGTGGCAGTGAGCAATGCTGTGACTAGATGGTGCACTTGCCATATTATACATAGAAACTATGAATAGAGTGGTGATAGCTTCTTCTTGCACAGGTATTTGTGAAAGCTCTGGTAGTGATTACTGTGTGCATATCTGTCTTTGGGGGAGGATAATTATAGCGATGGGATAAGGGGGAACTCTGGATTTTGAGAACATATCTTAAGTATATACTAAGAGTATATATTCAGTATATTAAGTGCAAACCCCCTGCAAAAAAAAAAAAAAGAAACAACACAACAACTAACAGTGCATTCACAGCACTATAGTATTTCCATCCAACCATCCAGCAAGTCTTATTCACTGCTGTTTATGTTGTCTTGTTGACATTTATACTGTAAATCCTGCCTGCACTGAAAACGTCTGACAATCCCTTCAATGAGCCTGGGCTGGGGCTGAAATAGCAATGCCTGATGAATATCATCAGCATTCAGTTTTCCCATGCTTAGTCTCTGGCTCAGACTAATGTTGTTTTAAGTCTCAGCAAAAAAACAGCTTCGTTTCCAAGGATGAGAAGATATAGTCTCTTCTACTTGTTATTTAAAAATAATGCTCTGACAGTCATGTTGAAGTATAACAGCACTATTCTGAGGGCTGCTCATGCAGACTTGATGTCCTTTTGACATGAGTTTATTGGGCTGTCATGAATTTCTGCTTATTAATGCAATAGTTAAAACAACAAGCGTGAGGGGATAAAATACCATCTTTATTGGAAACAACTATTCCGTGTAAATGTCAAGCTCTATAAAAGCAGTACACCTCCTGCAGGTCAGAGATCAACCTTTGCAACATCTGAAGAGTTCTAGCTGAAATAACATTCCCTCACAGATAACTTGTTGTGCCTCAATTGCCCTGGCTGCAGGCTGCAGGAAGATACCCAACCTGGAGCAAATAAAAAAGTAATTGGAGTTGTTTTGTCTTCCACTTTCAGTGAACTCAGAATGCCTTGTGTTGGTTGTGAGCTGCCAGTTGCACATGATTGCATGATGCAGCTGGCTGTAGTGTCCTGTCATCCTGCAGGAGCATGTGACTCCCTGAGTCTGAGGTGTGATGGACCCCAGAACCTTACTCTGAATTAGTTCCAGCCTCAGAAATGGGGATTGTACGATTGTTAGAGTGAAAAGCTTCATGATGTATATTCAAAGCCTGCATGAGATCCTTGCTTGTGAAAAGGGCAAGTGGTGAGAAAATACATTTGCAGTTTGATTCAATTTTGGTGTGTGTGTCTGAATAAAGATTCCAAGATAAAGCTCCTATTCTGAAATTAGAGCTGAAACAGGAGCTACAGAGGGCCCTAGGATTGCGTTCTCGTTTGCCTGACTGCATTCAAAGTACAGTGAGGATGTGTTAAGGCTGCTGGGATACGAAAATTTAGTTCTTGCACAAAGCACTGTGCATCACCCATATGGCAAACTTGTTTTGCCTTGGCACACCACTGCTGGTGCAGCTCAAAAGGTTCAGCTGGAGATGGGCTCCAGCAATTCTTTCACTCTATCCATTCAAAACCAATGGCCAAGGAATTTTCAACAGGTCCACTCTGCAGAATCAATCTGCACTTTGTGACAGCATTTAGACATGAGGCAACGCCAAAGGAGCTGTGAATTACACTCTTTTGTACATGTTAACTGGAAAAGGAAAAGAAGGAAGGAAGGAAGGAAGGAAGGAAGGAAGGAAGGAAGGAAGGAAGGAAGGAAGGAAGGAAGGAAGGAAGGAAGGAAGGAAGGAAGGAAGGAAGGAAGGAAGGAAGGAAGGAAGGAAGGAAGGAAGGAAGGAAGGAAGGAAGGAAGGAAGGAAGGAAGGAAGGAAGGAAGGAAGGAAGGAAGGAAGGAAGGAAGGAAGGAAGGAAGGAAGGAAGGAAGGAAGGAAGGAAGGAAGGAAGGAAGGAAGGAAGGAAGGAAGGAAGGAAGGAAGGAAGGAAGGAAGGAAGGAAGGAAGGAAGGAAGGAAGGAAGGAAGGAAGGAAGGAAGGAAGGAAGGAAGGAAGGAAGGAAGGAAGGAAGGAAGGAAGGAAGGAAGGAAGGAAGGAAGGAAGGAAGGAAGGAAGGAAGGAAGGAAGGAAGGAAGGAAGGAAGGAAGGAAGGAAGGAAGGAAGGAAGGAAGGAAGGAAGGAAGGAAGGAAGGAAGGAAGGAAGGAAGGAAGGAAGGAAGGAAGGAAGGAAGGAAGGAAGGAAGGAAGGAAGGAAGGAAGGAAGGAAGGAAGGAAGGAAGGAAGGAAGGAAGGAAGGAAGGAAGGAAGGAAGGAAGGAAGGAAGGAAGGAAGGAAGGAAGGAAGGAAGGAAGGAAGGAAGGAAGGAAGGAAGGAAGGAAGGAAAAGAAAAAGAAAGAAAGAAAGAAAGAAAGAAAGAAAGAAAGAAAGAAAGAAAGAAAGAAAGAAAGAAAGAAAGAAAGAAAGAAAGAAAGAAAGAAAGAAAGAAAACTTTTCTTTGATGCAGCATTATGAAAGGCTGCTCTTGCTTGTGTTTCTCTTTTGCATCCTCTTTGAGCCCAGAAGCCAGAGAGAGATTCTTTGTCAGGAACTGCAGTGAAAGAACAAGGAGTAATGAGTTCAAACTGAAAGAGAGGAAATTTGGTTTAGATACAAGGAAGAAATTCTTCCCTGTGAGGGTGGTGAGGCCCTGGAGCAGGTTGCCCAGAGAAATTGGGGATTCCCCACCCCTGGGAGTGTTCAAGGCCAAGCTGGATGGGACATTGAGTGACCTGGTGTTTGCTCTCGTGGGAGGTGTCCCTGCCCATGGCAAACCATTCCATGGATCTTTCCAGAACAACTAAGTTTCCTGACTGGGAGAAGGCTGAAGGTTTGTCACCAGTCACAACAAAGGCTGGATTGTAGCACAGGTTTAGGTTTTGATCTCTTCCTCTGAAAAACACAGATATTGTTTTCAGTTGTAGCAATTAGAAACATGTATAGTCTAGGCAATGATCGACACGCAAACCACACTTTAGTGTGCACTCCAGTTTTGATTGTCATTCTGGATTCAGGTCTGAGTTCCTTCTTTCATTAATATCACTGAAATATTTTTTAGAATGAAAGCCTCAATTAAAAAATTTCACCTCATTCTTTTGGAAGTTCTGTGAGAGGCAATTATTTTTATTTTCCTCAAAATTGAAGAAATTATGCCTTGCCAAGACCCTGCCTTCTGGCTCTAATTTCTGCCATCAGGTCCCAGACTTATAGGTCCTTAGCCTTGAGACACACCTTTTCCATGGGCTTGGTTAGCTCCATGAATGATACAGCACTTGCAAGGCAACTATTAGCTGTCCCCCATGGAAAAAAGTCACTCTTGACCCCTCTGTGTACTATCTTAAAACTGCTCTTCTCCTTAGTGCTTCCTGACCTATTGAAAGATATTTGTTCTGGGGTGAAGATTTTAAATTTCTGAAGTTTAATTCCTGTTTTTCTCTTTTGTGTACTACTTTGGCGTCTGTGGTCAGATGGTAAAGCACACTGCACAACAACCAGTGGTATTGTTTGCAGCTGAGTAAACCCTCTTCAAGCTTACTAAACCAAATGAAATTTTGCTATGTTTTCCAGCAGAGACATAGACTCTGTTAGCATAAAATAGTCAAAGGGTAGTTGATGATATGTATTTACCAGTGCAGGAGTGAGTTTGAGTTGGTAAAGCATATGTGCTGAGGAGGCTGAAGAAACAGAAGGTTTCACAGGAGCAGGGAGGTGACTTTAACTGTCATGTCAGCATGTGTTCATTGCTTTTCTGGGCATGGCCCTTTGTTCTAGTGCCTTCCTGGATGTGTTAAATCCTACGTAGCACTGAAGCTCTGGAGACTTTGAGTAAAGAAATTAAAATAAAATAAAATAAAATAAAATAAAATAAAATAAAATAAAATAAAATAAAATAAAATAAAATAAAATAAAATAAAATAAAATAAAATAAAATAAAATAAAATAAAATAAAATAAAATAAATACACTATGTAGTGC
Organism: Fringilla coelebs; assembly: GCF_963513975.1. Taxonomy (NCBI): domain Eukaryota; kingdom Metazoa; phylum Chordata; class Aves; order Passeriformes; family Fringillidae; genus Fringilla; species Fringilla coelebs. Next base: position 11,722,153 of record NC_140034.1, on the reverse strand, counting down.
AGGCTGGATGTTACGCTGCGTCTTCAGGAGAGCATGAACAGGGAGAGCAGGGTAGCTGTGTCAGCTCAGCACTGCCCCTGTGGCTGTGAACTCATTCCCTAGCTGGGTTTTTAGGTCAGGACAGCAGTGCTTTGATGGAGCTGTGCTATTTCTGCTGCCACAGCCTGTGCAGTCAGCACCGGTGCTGCTCCACTCCTCCAGGTGCTGCAGCTTGCCCAGGCTGCCTGACTGAGGGCTCCAGAGTCATTCAGCTTCCTTGAAAACCTCCTTCCTCAAACTGTCCTACTGAACCTAAGGGACAGGCAGCAAAAGGCCAGTGAAATAACTCAGTTCTTTCTCATGACCACATTCAGTTATCCTTTTCTCTTTTCCCACAACTTATCATTTAAAGTAAACTAAGCCAGTAGTAGTTGAATCTGAAAATCTGTGAAGTTTCTGTTCACAGGTATTGGTATCATGAAAAATGCAAAGTAAGACATGTCTGTTTTGACTGCCAATAGACTGCTTCTACCTACGTGATAAGACTTAAATTGTGCAAGCTGGGAGGAAAGTGTATTTCTCACTGTGTGGAAGCAGCAAATGCTGATGGAACAGAGCACTACTGAAGAAAAAGCACTCTCCATTGCTTAACGGCTCTGTAGAAGGTCATTGAAGGAACAAAAGAGGAGGTGAGCTCAGGTACAGCATCTATATGAAAACATGTCATGGTACTGAATAGTAAATGGATGAAAATACAGTGGAAATACTTCTGCATCTCTGGGTATGCACATGAACACTGCACAATCAGAACTCAGTTCTGCATCTGTTTTTTGTCCACTCATTAATTTCAGTTCCTTATATAGGATCAAGCCCAGATAGTGCTTTCTTTCTTCTAGAATAAGTCTATAAAATTACACAAAAGAATAAATTTCTTTTACTAATAAGTAAAGTTTTTAACAATGCTAACAAGAAAGGGAGGTCAGTAACGAGACTGCATTTTTTCAGGTCAGAGTAGAATATCAACTACCCTCATTCTCTTGGGACCCTGTCTTGCAAACCTTTGTGCTGATGTTATTTATAGAAAATATTATGAGAGACATCAGTTGCATTTACCACCTGTAGGGAGAGGATGCCAGTTTGGATATCCACAAACTGAACTGAAACTTTCCTTTGAACTCAGACTGATTTTGGTTCTCTTGAATTATTATGTTTTCTTTCAGCGCCAAATGCAAGAGATATTGCAGGAGAAAATTAAAAACACAACCTGATTTTTTTAGATCTCCATCCTGTTCTTGTGGACCAGAGATTTGGCTGACTATCCAAGCATCTGGAAGCTCCATAAAAGCATCTTCAGAGGTTTTAAAGTCAGCTTCTTTACAAGATGGTTTCTAATGGGCTGTGAACCCTTCTATAAATAACAGCATCATCTGTGTGTACATCTGCACACATAACAGTTGCACTGAATCTACCTAGAAACAGGTGTCATTGATCCAAATGCAGTGATAGTTGTGTAATTTTTTTTCATTTGCAATAAGTCTCTGATTGGCAGCATTCCCAAAGAATGATTTATTTTGCCTTCTAAAGAGATAAAAATTTTCTTTTGCTATAACTTTGGGCTTGAGTGCCTGGTGGTTTTTTGAGAAAGGGGCAATAGTACTGGGAATTTTATTTAGAAAATGTACATATGCAATGAACAAAAATAATCTGTGCTAATGACAACCACTCTTATAAGAAGAATTTGAAGTACATGTGGCTGTTTCAGCACTCCCCATCTTTCATTCTATTTAAAAGTCCCTGGCAATATGTTCATCCCCTGGACAGAGGGAGAGGACAGACATTATTTAGCGAAGGGGCGGTTATCTGATTTCACTGACATTTAGAGAACATCAGAATCACAACAAAGCTGGGGTGAGAAATCTTTTGGCAATTACTGCAGACATACAAATTCAGTGCCTAATACTGATGACACAGAACAGATTTCCCTGTTTGTGTTGTTGAAACTTCAAAACCAACTCAGGGCTGAGACTCTTTTCACAAGTGCACATACCTGGAGAACGAGTGGGACAAACTTACCCAGAGCAAAAAGGGCATCTTGCACAAGTGTCCAGACTACAGACTTTATTTAAGGAGCACAGATCTTGATTTTATATATGAAGGGAAATTTTCTGCTTCCATCTTATCCCATCTTACTACTAACCAGCATGTAGGGTCTTTTATTTCTGTCCTGTTCTACAAGAAAAGAAATATGACTTACAGCAATAAAGTTGTGTCCTCTAGCTGTTCAGGTGAGCAGAATTACATGCAGAAACCCCCAGAAAGGAGGATGCATGCAGATAAACTACATTCCCCTGTTACATCTGTGGATCTTCACTCGTAGCTGGTCACAGAAGTCTTCAGCCTTGACTCTTTCATCTTCTACTTAAGATTAGTTCAGTATACCTTGTAAAGGGCCCAGTTTAAATATTTCTATCTGTCTCTGGAATCTGCATAAAGTTAGAAATTCCATTAACAGATAGCAAGATTAAAAAACAACATCCTGTGTCCTTTCCTGCGACCCAACCCATTTTACAGGATCTGCAGTTCAGCATTTTCCTTTCCAGGTCTGCCCTAGGTGGTATCAGGAATTCACACGTGTCAGTAAAGGACACATGGAGAAACAGCAGCCACAGTAAGCCCTAAGCAGTTCCAACACCTCCTGAAGAGGTGCTGTGAGGACTGCAGGAGCTGGGAGAGGGGACTGAAGGGTAGTAATATGGCATTCAGAATTCACTGAAGCAAGGGATTGAAGCTGATGGCCAAAACTTCCAGAGATAAAGAGTATTCCAGAGGAAGCTGAAAACCTTGTTCAGTCACCCTGATTTATACAGTATATGAACTTTTAGGTGTACTTTCTGAAGTCTGAGCTCTTGCAAAACTGCAAGTCTTCTGTCATAAACTTATGTACTTGGTAATGTGGAGCTATTTGTGCCATCTGGCAGCTGTCAGCTTTCTCTATTCACTTCCCCCCTACTAATGCAAAACACAGAAACTGGACCTTTTACATCTTGCTATGTGAAAAAGTTTGGTGTCTAGAGGCTTTTTGAGGCCAAACCATTGCACTGTTCTGGTGCCTGCTATTTGGGCATCCATTGCAAACATTAATAATAATTTATCCTGGCTGGCAACAACCGTATATGTTTCTTCTTCCTCTAATATTCCTTTACAGCAGTGTGTTTTCCAAGAACTTTGCATATGTCCTCTTAAACACCTGAAATTCACCTCGTACATTGCTTCAGAAGGATTTAAAAAACAGCTGGTGTTTATCTCATTGCTATCTCCATTTTTAGCTGCAGTTTGCTGACCTCCATCATTTTATCAAGGATTGCATTCTTTTTTTTCCTTTTTGCCAGAACACTTACAGCTATTCTCAAATCTTTTTTAGTCAGCGCTGACACTTTGCTATAAGACACCTGTGAAATTATTGATTTCCTTGTTTTCCTTTTGTGTTGTGTCCTGTGAGGAGAGGCACTGGGTCAGGCAGGCCCTTCAGGTGAAAGTGGAGAGGTTGTGCCTGGAGGGGACAAGAGGGCGAGGCAAGGCAGCAGACAGGAGTGGCTACAGCAAGTAGCCAGGAACTTGCCCTGCAAACAGACTGCTGAAAAGGCAGTGAGAGACATCAGCCAGACCTCCATGGGGAGAGAAAGGCACAATCAACTGGAGTGGGCACTTTGGATTTGGAGTGGATGGGAACAGCCTGGAAAAAGGATTGTGCCCCAAAGGAGATGGCGAGCAAAAGCCATTTGGTTTAAAATGCATTTAGTCTGTTCTGCAAGTAGATTTCTGTTTTTCAGAATAATAGAACATCATAAGCCTAGGTTTTGCACATTGAAGGTAACATTTTTTTCTTTTATTTGTTTGTTTTGTCATTGTGGGGGTGCCGGTTATAAGGAAAGAAAATCTAAACACCCTTGTCATCAGGCTGGGGTAGTTGTGGGCGTGGTCCTGCTCTGCAGTGGTTTCTCTGGTGACATTGACAAGGCTGGATGTCAGCTACATAAAAATTCCAAGCACCTTCTTGAGGGTGGTGAGGAACAGACTGGCCAGAGGAGCCCGGAATGCTCGGAATGCTCCATCTCTGGATGTGTTCATGGCCAGGTTGAATGGGACTTTGAGCACCTGGTCTAGTGTAAAGTGTCTGTGCCCCTGGCAAAGGGTTTGGAACCCAATGATCTTTAAGGGCCATTCCAACCCAACCTATTCTATGATTCTGTTTTTTTCACTATATCAATAAAAAAATAAAACAGTATGAAGAGTTGTGCAGAACAGCATGCTCTGAATTGACATTTCAATTGACATTGCTAGAAAAGATGCTCTGGCTTTGCTCTCCAGAGGCTGCTGTAAAGTCAAAGGCTTATGATGTTCATAATGTAAACTAAAGTCTCATGTATTTCACAGGCTGGCCTTACAGCACCTCTTTGCCCTGAGGTGCTCATCTACCTGGAGAGACCAGCTAAATGCACAACTGAGCTTACTCTAATACCTGGCAGAAAAAAAAGGAATCTCACTGTAATTCTTCTCTGCAGCTACAAATTTCAGATGAGAATAGTGTAGGGCAAACAATAGCAAACAAATCCCTGCTGCTTTTCAGCAGAAAGGTAAGATAGTGCATGAACCTTACTTTGGGGAGTTTTGTGCCTTTAGATTGGAAGTAGTATTACTGGAGCACTCCAGAGTGGTGAGATTTTCTGTGTCAGGATGTCACAGTGCTGTGAACATGCATCGTAGGCAATTGGTTGCCAATCCCCAAAACAGTGCCAACTTCAGAAATGAAAGATGTTGGTGGGGGTGCTGCTAACCACACATCTTAGGTTCCAAAAAAATAACATATTACCTGGGTGAAGTCCATCTGCTGAAGCTGTAAAATTCTGAGCTCTCAAAGGCCATAACAAACCTCACTGTGGAAACTTGATTCTCCGCTATTCAAAGAAATTTTCCCTGTTCAGCACCTTGCCAAATGTCTACAAAGTTCTGGCTTTACAAATTTCTCCTAAGTTCTTTCTTGGTTCCATTTCGCTTTTATCCCACTCCTCCAAGGTCACCTCCATTTGTAGCATATCCCATTTTTCCATTTTTCAATTGATTTTTGAATAGCTGTTCTCTGACTGTTGCTTTTGAGTTGTTATGTGGCGTTATCTGTATTTCTGGACCAAGATCAGGGTCCAGTTGTGACACAACGTGAGCAAACAGGAGACAAATCACTGTCCCAAAATCGTATCAACAAACCATAACAGAGTAAAGGACAAGAAGAGGGGAAGAAGAGCCGTGATAAGGTGGATGAGACTTGGTTCACAGTTGTTGTGACTCAGGAAACAACTCTGAGCTGGATAATTGGAGCTGCTGTCTCGCACCCAGAGCCTGGTGGCACAACCCCAGCCCTGTCTGCTAACGTGGTGTGGCAGGGTTGTGAGCATCCCCAGGGCTGGCTGCACGCAGCCTTATTTGAACCAAGATTGTGAATATGTCAGCTCTGGTTCCAGGGCTCCTCTACAACACTCCTCTGTGATTGTTTCCTCAAAAGCAGAACTAAGAGAATTGAGCTCGATAGAAACTATTTTATTCCGTTTCATATGTTTGCAGCTCCTACCTCCCAAGAATCTGTTCAGCTTGCTAAAAAATGAAATTGCTACAGATGGATATTTCTTTCAATTACTGTAGAAACATGTAACAAAGCCTCTGGCATGCCAAGAACCAAGCATCAAAGCTCAAGAGCTTACATATTCTATTAAGTGGTTTAATATTGTAGAAAAGAAAAGAAAAAATACAGTGTTTTGTCCCTCATGGCCTTCTTTAGGAGACCTCAGGGAACCAAAAGGTTGCAGTTTTTCTGGTCTCCCTGCTCTAATATTAAAACACTTAATAGAATATGTAAGCACTTGAGCTTTGATGCCTGGCTCTTGGCATGGCAAGTACAGTTCATACTGGTTTGATGATTTGGGGTGGTCTGTGGGAGATTATTCCCCCCTCCTGTTGAGATTCCACAGGACTGGTGCACAGACTCTTCCTCGTTGTCCTGGGTGTAGCTACTACTTGTACTGCTACCCATAACCTCAAAAACCTTTTCATTCAAAGGGAATAGCTGCAGCAAAGGTGAGAGGATGAGCTCACGGCTCCCAGGCTACAACAGAGACTTTCTTAGACCCATTTGGGGCTGCAGACTGACACACAGCACCAGGAACAGGAAAGAAGCTGAGCATTGCCATAGACCTGAGGTGCCCTGCAGCTCAGTGACCAGAGCTCATCTCATTTGTCACCAGGGGCTGATCAAGAGGTTGTTTCATCATGTTCCCATCTACCAGCACTACACTCCTGTGCTAGCTGTGCAGGCACTAGAACTGAAACAGCAAAAAGTCACCCCAAAACCTTATTTTCATTTATTTTTCCAGGCACACATGATCCACATTAGAACTGAGTATGATTAGGAAGTCCTGATCCATGGGAAGTTGTTCCAGACTTCATTGGAAAAGATGAGATGAAAGAAAATTAGATTCATTTAAGCAGTAAACTGTGTTTTGCAAATTAATTTGTTGGTTGAAGGTCTGATACACAGTGCTCATTTAGCCCAGGACAGATCTCCAGCCATGCACCAGCCATGTGACTCCAGGTTGGGCCACAAGGTTCAGAAGTAACCTGGATATTTCCAACAGGAAAAAAACCTCTAACCTGAAATGAAGAATGAGGAAAGCCGGGAAGGTAGGGCCAAACTGCACCTTAGCAGAGATAATGATGTTGTAGTAAAGCACTTTTGATTAATAGCATATCCCATTTTTGATTAATACAGCAAAGGATAAATAGACCTGCAGCCCTGGTGGGGGAAGTGGCCTGGAGGAAAATGAAATAAAACACCTTATTGGAGTTAAATATTGTGGAGCAGATTGAAAGTATCCAGGATAGGGGTGAGAAACAGGTTAGTTTGGTAAAAGAAATGATTAATTATCAGTATTTTGATACAGCTTCAAAATTCCTCTTTGAGTAACTTGAACTATTCTCACAGAAACATCTGTCTTACCGAAATTTCAGATAATTTTGACTGAAAATTGTTTTGCCTGTCTCTTATTTTTTTTGACATGGTCTAAGAAGTTTTGATAATTATTTCGATAGTGTATCTTTGATCCATCTCTCCTTTTAAAGTTGGATCCTTTTCTCACTCTTACTGCTTTTGTGTTAGTACAATTTCAGGCAATTGGACACCTAACAAAGACACAAATTGGTCTGTGACCTGAGAATATGCCAAGATTTTCTAATTTTAGCAGCAAGAAAAAGGAACAAGTATTTCCTAAATTCTGCACTACACCTCCATCAGCTCAACACTGGCCCAAATCATTCTCTCTTCAAATGTTTTGTGATTGCTATAATGAAATACTCTGGCTGTGTATTAGATGTGGAAACATGTTCTTAAGCTTTCTATCTAATTTTAGAATGAGTATTATGAGGGATTTCTATTCCTTGCTCATTTAAAATCTGGTTTAATAGCCGCAGAAGAGGCTATTGAAGGAGATCACCAAAATACTCAGCTGAGCTTTGGTAAACCTGTATTTCTCCCTTTAACAAGAGGGCAATTAATTGTTTGCAGTTTCTTTCCTTCTTTCTCCCTTGTGCAGTTAAGGCAAGTTCTTAGGTTGAGGTTTTATTGGTTTGAAAGTTTTAGCTACATTATTGAGTATATCCAACAACAAACATTTAGAACTTCACACACCATCTCTAGAGCTCTTCAAAAACTTTTGACAAATTCTTGTCTGTGCCAGAAAATCTGTATTAAAATCACAGATCAGAGATCACAGAATGGCTGAGGTTGGAAGGACCCTCTGGAGTTCATCCGGTCCAACCTCCCTTCCCAAGCAGGGCTCCTATTAAACCATGCCCAAAGAGACTTTTAATACCTCCAAGATGGGAGAATCCTTAACTTCCCTGAACAACCTGTGCCAGTGTTCAGCCATCCCACAGTAAAAAGTGTTTCCTCTTTCTTATCTTGTCACAGGGCACCACAGAAAAGAGCCTGGCAGTGTCTTCTTTGTGCCATCCTTCAAGCATTTATATAGATTGATAAGATCCCCCTCCAACCTCCTCCTCCTCAGGCTGAACAGCCTTTCCTCATAACACAGATGCTCTGAACCTTTAACCATCTTTGTGGGCCTTTCTGGAGCTCTTTCCAGCGTGCCCATGTCCCTCTTGCTCTGATGAACCCAGGACTGAACACAGCCCTCCAGGTGGGGCCTCGCCAGTGCTGAGCAGAGGGGAAGGGTCACCTCCCTCAGCCTGGCCCTGTAATGCAGCTCAGGATATTTTCTGTGGCAAAGACATGTTCAATTTAATGTCCAGCAGGATGCCTGGGTCCTTGTCACCTTATCCGTGGTGAGAGCTGTGGAAGTAGAGCTCAGTACCCAGGACAGGGAAGATTTTTGTCCTCTTTCACAACCAGAGAGGTAGAAGTTGGTTCCACCAGCTGCTGGATAACTAAGTTAGTATGCTGAAATGTCCATGTGACTTTATCCTGCCCTCTGCAAGGACTTATTTTCTCAGGCCTACCAGCAGCTGCCATGGCTACAAGGCTGCATAAACTGGCACGCATTATACGGCAGAGAGGACACAGGGAAGACAGGGCTATCTCAGAAGATGTAGTGGCACAGTGGTGCTCAGTGCTTGCACGAGATGGTGAGCAGAAAAAGTCATAATGGTCCAGAAATTGGGAGATGAAGTCAGATAACGCACAGGAATCTATTTTCATTTTTCTTGTAAATGAAGCAAGTAACCTCTGAAGCAAAGTTCCTAGTGTGGCAATGGATTTTTTATCACTGTAATTCTTCACACAAAGGTTAGCTACACAGCTATACACTATAGCTGGTTTACTTGCCATTATATATGTTTATATTATGATCCAAAGAAGGGAGTTTTGCAAAACATGTGTCAGTTCGGTTTTTCAGCAGCACACACAGCTAACACACAACTGAAAGGCAAAATATACAAAGAATCTGCAATAAGAATTATTTATGTTGTAAAATAGGAACACAAAGCAATACACTGGTAGCACCTTTTTTTTGTAATTTTTAAATGTTATAAAGTAAATTATATGAATTATTTAAGACACTTAGGTTTTTGTAGCTTTCAAGATAATTTAAAGTTCATCAGTGCTAACTATGATGATACTGTGGTAGAAGAATACTGAAAATGAGACATTAAACAGAAAAGCTACTCAGTGTACACTGCTGAGTGCATTGTATTTCAATAAACTTTGTAACTACATTTTAAATTTCTAAGTACATATTTTAAAAAAGCAGAAAGTCTAGTGTGGTGAAGTAGTTGGGCTGGTTATGACTTCATGAAATCCTACAGACATCCATGTACACTGTATAGCACTATAACTACTGCTTCAGAATACTTTCAGCATACTAATGAGTCTACATAAATGTTTTAAATCATAGTTTTGCAGCTTTTATGCTTGCTTTACTTGCTTCTTAGACATACTAGAACATTTTAATAAAGCTTTTCAATTCCAGATTATAGGACTTTCATGGAGAAGCCCTCAAAGCACTTCACAAATTCCATTCACAAAACCCTGTGGATAAAGATTATCCTCATTGTACAAGATCAGTAAATTAAGAAGCAGAGTTTCAGTAATCTGCTTAAAGTAACTGTGGAGTACAACACTCAGTTCTTAATTTTATCCCTTATTCTAATAATTTCCTTTTCTAGCCTCATGTATTATTCTTAAAAATACGTTTCGAATGTCAAGTGGCTTTAATTCATAAAATCTACAGAAGTGGGTTTGAAAGAAGAGCCCTGTGTAATGATATCTCTGTGTTCAGACAACTTTCTACAACTGCAGTTTAGGCTAAGAACAGCAATAACTTCACCAGTGCATCTCCCTGGGTACCCTGTCTGTGAGGAGGGTCCACATTGGTCAGGCTGTGCTGAGGGGCTCCTGTCAGGGAATAAGGTTTTTATTCCAACCTAAATATATATTTTATCAATAAGGTTTTTATTCCAACCTAAATATATATTTTATCTATCTTTAAAAGTCCCTGTCCCTCTTTGTTCTTTACTTGCTGTTCAGGTACAGATCTCTAACTTTTTACCTGCCAGCTACTGCCAATTTCTCCTCTCTCTCCTCTAAGACTGTTGTTCTTAGTATGGTTTTATTCCATTCACTAGCATGTCTCCCATATCTCAATAAGATCAAAGCCCAGCAAAGTTTTACAGTCATTAGAAAGGATTAGAGGATGGAATACCACCTTTTCTTCCTACAGTGGATCCCAGCCTATCATGTCTTTAAACTGACCAAAGCACAATCATCATTCAGTAATTACCAGAGTAAAACTTTGAATGAGCCATAACATGCTGATCATAACAGATTCAAAAGAGCTGCAGTAGTCATGCCTTTCATTTGCAAATATTACACAGATCCCAGGCATAACACTGGAGCTGTGGTCACTGTATCAATCTCCTAGAGCTCTGTAGCTTTAAGGTGTCCTTAAATAACTTGCAAAATCAGCCTAGAAAGAATAAAGATCAGATAGAGAAAAAAAATTCTATTATGTAAGACATCAGTATTCTTTTAGTCTAGCCTTTTTTGTGGTTGAGCTGAAACAAAGGAATACATATTTCCAGAGAAAGGAATTAAAAGAGCAGATTTTAATGTAGAAATCCAGAAAGACTAAATGGTACTTTTTTTTAATTGCTGAAGTGAAGACTTGTACATGAGTTTTCACAGCTAATAGCCCACATCCAGGAACTATCAAGGGCTAAAAGACTTCAAGATGGTATACTTAAATATTGATGGATTGTTAAACACAGGATGTTACTGAGTAGTCTAAACCTTTATGAAAACCTGATCCTACTATTGCTGCTGTTATTAGAGAAAATGTTGCTATTGGAGGTCAAAACATATCCTCTAAGGAATTGATTCTGTTGCCTGTGTTTCTGTGTAGTACTCTGGTGTTCAAGTACTCCTCCTAAATCAATTTAAGAGTCATATGGCCCTGCCTTGTCAAAAGATAAAAGCATTTTAAGACACCTGTTTTGAATGAGACACCATCTCCCAGGAAGGAATTTTGGTCACATGATCAGAAGAACAATTCTGTTTGATCTTAAAATGCTCATTCATGCCAATTACCTCTGTCCTTGACTTCTCATACCATGACTCCCCCTCTGATAACTCTGGGATTATCACAACCTGCCCCAGTCTCATAACTGTGGATTTTTCCTAGCTTTTTTTTTTATTTTTGGACAGAAACATGCTTAGGGCTCTGATTTGGAAAATGTGTCTTGTTGATGATTAAAAGTAAAGAACAATGCTTGGCTGTCTATGTACTGTGATTCAATAGCTTGCTAATCTGATCTCCTTGACCTTGTACAAACATGTGCAAGGCTGTCCTGAGTAAGGACTCTGACCTGCTGAACTGTACAGCATACCAGGCATTTAAATGTTATGAACAAAATTCAGATTTTTGGTGGCAGCACCATACATGGCAGAAAGATGACATTCATATTTAGAAGATCTGGGGAGACTGCTTCTCTAGCAGATCATCTAGGTGATGAAATTGTTTGGCAGAAAGTCAATAAAGAAAGGAAATATCTTCTTAGATTAAAGAAAAACTTGAGAGTTGGCAAGGAGCTGAATAAAGAGACTCCCTCAACTACACCAAACTTCTCTATTGTAATTTTTCCATCCTCTAAGATTAGCTGTTTGAAAATCCAATTAGTCCCTCAATAATCATGACTGTTATCTAATGATGAACAAACCATCTGCAGAAAATATTGCAATCACAGGCACAGCTGTTACCATATGCTGAAATTTTCTTCCATGACCTTGGTTGCTACAGTACCTACCAGCTGAAATAAGACATGGAAATATTGCCAGCTTCAATTAGACAAGCAAGCTGTTCCTTTCCCAAGGCTGTTGAGGCACTTCAGCCATTAACATGAAACACAAACCAAGGCATTATTACAAATTTTGATTACTCGTTCCTAAGCTGAAGAGGTGAAATTCTGGAAAGAATTTCAGTTCATCCTTATTAGCGTGGCTAAAAATAGAAAACTCAATACTTGATTTCAAAAGATCCCTAATTATCTGTTGCTTCTAGAAATGGAATCTTAAGCCTGGAGTGGAAGGGGGTGCAGGAAGCAGAGAGGCTCTGGCAATGAGCTGCCGTGGGTTTATTTAGAACAAAGGCACAAAAGGGGATTTTTGGCAAAGAAATCTGGCATGCTTTTCTCTATTCAACAGGTAGGAAGTATGTGACCTTGTTTACTGTTTGTCTACCATGAGGTCTATTTCTAGCAACCTGAGATATTTTAATAAAAGTAATCCTTTAAAACCTATCCAAACCTAAATTTTGTAACTGCATTTGTAGTAAGGAGGTGCCAGCTTGATTATGTATGCCTTTGTCAAGTAGTAAACATTTTAATCTTTTGGAGATTTCATGTTAGCCCTTCTAATCCATATAACTCCTTCTGTACTACACTAATACTAAAAAACTGAGTTTTTATATAAAATTTAACAAGCCTAATGAAACCAATGTAATTTCTTAGGCAAGGAAAATTATTTTTCCTTTTAATTGCTTAAATGATCCATTCAGTTTAATATATGCAATAAAAGAATAAAAGAGATGGAGAGAATGAAGAGTGTGGGTTGCATTACAGTGCCTGCAAGAATACCCAGACCTATTTTGTTTTATAGATTGCTCACTAATGGTTCAGTGTGTGATATCAGGATTTAAAATCCAGTTTCTCCAGTAATTTTGGTAAGATGACTAAGTCACATGGCCTTTTTTTTCTCTCAGAAAGCTGAAACTAATCCTGTAAGGGGGGTCTGTGGTGAAGATAATGACTATTCTGACTCATTTTCCATGGACATTTTCTAATACCTACTAAAAAGAAATGTCTCTGCAAACAGTCCAGTTGCTGAAATTATTCATTGCAATAGGGATACTAGAATTGGTCATGAGATACTTGCTCATTATTTGTAACTTTTAATTCCTTCTTCTATCTGCAAATAGTACCATCTGAAGTTAAAATAAATTAAATGTACAACCACAATAATTTACATGACACAAATTCTTTTTGCACAGCTTTGAAGGACAGAAAGGATGGTCTATACTGAGATATGGGCCAGCTTCTCAGTAGGTAGGGAAGAGACAGAAAAACAGAAGTAGCCAGTCATATACATTGCCTGGCTTCTACCTACACCACAATCCCCTTTGTCATTCACATTTGTAATTCTCTGCTTTTTCTAACCTACACAATGAACTCCCATTTTCTATTTCAGTATCCTTTTAAAGCATGTTCCATGTGTCACATTAAAGAAGCAGAAAATGTCTGTCCTGTTGCCAGACTAAGAGCTCATTCACACAATGTGGTATCTGACCTATACTTTCCAGGTCTGTGCTCCAGGAATACACCAAAAGCACTGAAGGAGCTTTTCCTAATCACCTTATTCTGTGTCCTGTTAAACTAAACAGTCACACTTAATAGATAGAAAACAATTACTAGCTTGTTGCTTATAATTTTTATAGTAAGGCAAACTCTAGCTTAGGCATGGCATTGGGAATTTTGCTGCTGCCTTTGCAAAAGATGAGACTTTCCCCTCAAAGATTACAAAGGAATTATGCTAGCATATGCTTTAGTATGCTTGCAGTTATCACTGGTTCTGATGATTAAAAAGCTCAATGCATGAATCAATAATTTATACTTAGAAGAGTGTGTGTGTTTGCACATAAATCCATGTATAACCAAGTGTACTCACATTGGAATATTAACTAAACCATATATTAACCTTAAAGGTTTAAGAACTGATTGCAATCTCTCAGTAGTGCAACAAACTCAAACTGCAGCTACTTTGTGATTGCAGTTTAAGAATTCTGCATCCTTTTTGCTACGTCCACTTATGGTGCTTGTTAGGCCACTGCAGAAATCAGCCCACACCTTCCTCAACAGAGACAAAAAAACTTCTGAATCAATAATCACCTGAGGCAATCATGATTTTTACTTAAAAGAGAATATTATTTTGTATAATTCATATGTATGTTCTAATGCTATCAAAAAGCAGCAAAAAAGTCCCAAACTATTTTCTAGATGTAGGTAGACCAAATTTTGGCGCCACTTAAGGCTCTTGGATTAGCACAGGGACAATATCTAAGACCAGGAAGATTTTTTCAGTCATTCATTTCTAAGTGTAATTAGTGAATTTGTGTTTACAGTTGAAAAAAATTGTGTTTGCAGCAGTTTTGCAGATGAGCACCTTTTCATATTCTTTTCACCAGTCCTATGATAGAGGAAGAAGACAAGATTGATCTATTTACATTATACTTCAAAGAGTCAGGAGCCTTCCCATGTCTGGGTATCACTTATTTCAATAGACATAATTGTAACCCTTCAGACAGCCTGTAGTTTTTCAGGGACCATACATATTTTAGAGTGATAAGTGATTTATGTTCTCTCTGTCCTGACTATGTGGGTATAGTATACACACCACTAGCATTTGTTTGAAACATAGTGCACTAGAAATTGAATGCAAGGTTATGATGAGTGAAGAAAGTAGAGATACGAGCTAAAAAACTTCTTTTTATGTTTGTTTCTTTAAAACACTTTCATTATCTTTCTTAATAGTGTGCTGCCATCATGATGTCACCCAATTGTTTACTGCCTGAACCTGGCCTCTGTGCTGCTGCCTCAGCAAACTTTTTGCATTTGGCTGCTTCACAAAATTATTTCTATTTGGGTTAAAAATTGGTTTCAAAGTATGTTCAGGATCTATCTTTTCTTTTTGCACATTTCCTCCAATTCAACCATCTGTGCAAATTAGCAATGCTGAAATGCTTATTAGAGCTTTTTCCCCCTCCTTGATTAACACTTCTTGCATTTAATGAAGTCTCTTATAAATTGTGGATCAAATGTTCAGACCGCTTGTGTCACCTGACACAAGTCTAAGAAGAAACAAGATGATGCATCCCTTCAAATCTGGAGCTCTGAAGCACCCAAAAGAGTGAGCAAATGGCAGAGGTGCAACGCCAGTTTGTGACCTGCAGGGAGGATAAACCAGCCTGTCTAGAAAAGGTCTAAACCAGCCTGTCCAGAAACATCTGCAGCTGTGTCAAATCCTGTCTGTCTCATGGGCTTAGGCTTTTAATTGCAAGCATAGGTTGGAAGACACCATGCAACCTGGATTCACAAATCTGAGGGTTTTAGGAATGTAGGCAGGCATGCAGAGATTTCACCTGAGGAGAGCTGGGAACGTACAGAAGCCCCTTTGTGTGGTTCCACCTTCATCAGGAGCACCAGCCATCGGGGCTGAGTGTGGAGGGGACCAGCACTCATGGCACCTGGAAGAGAGCTACAAGATGAACAGGTCCATCAGGAATGTGCTCTGGAGAAGGAGGACTGAGGGCTCAGAATCAGAGATGTGGGAGCAAGGGCCAGGGTCCAGTACTGTCTGATAGAAGAGCCCTCAATATTTTTTCAGTCAAGACTGGGACACCTGTTCAGATATGTTTTCTCACACTTTGAGAAGATTCATTTGCCTCCTAAAATTATCTAGTGAAATCAAACTTTTACCAGTTCAAATTGTGAATATTAAAGTTCAAGGAAAATGTGATCAAATCTCAAGTTGCTGGTTGCTTGAAATAGCCCTGAATTTTTCTTACCCTCCCCTCTCTTTGCCAGTACTGTCAAGAGAGAAGGAAGGAATGGATTCAGAGTTCAGTTTACCTATGAGCTTGGAACATAACCCCAACAAAAACTTTGGGGGGAGCCACTGTCAGAAGGCATGAAAGACGTTTCATGCTTTCTATAAAATCCCTTTACCCTCATTTTTCATCTGTGAATCCAACACTGCAGACAGTCTGACCTAGAAACATACATCTTTTATTTCCAGGTGCTGTAATTCCTGCTGACAGTTTGATTTTAAAGACCCACTCTGTAGGCCAGTGTTTCTAAACTTCATTTAATTGAATGACTGAAAGGATGTTTTCAGGAAAAGAAAAACACAGACCATGTCTACAGTGTTCCCACAATTGTCTTTATTTACAAGCAAGTTAAAATTAGGTTAAAGTTTGAATGTTCATTTATTACGAAATGAAAGTCTGTTTTCTTAGAAGTACAGGGAATATGTGTGGTTTCTTTCAAATTTCACAGACTGATGTATTAAACTCTACCAGTGATGCATAAAGCCCAGTTTGAGAAACACAGTCCCCAGGAGCTTTGGAGATACTGTGTTGGATGCAGACTGAACAAAATCTTGGTTCCTAGCATGGTTGTCTAATGCATTAATGTGCTGATGACCACGTGTAATCCTTTGATTGCTCTCCCTGGTGCATCTGCTAAAAAAGTAACCCAAGTGAATTATATCAGGTAAGCAGCTGGTTGCTGCTGCATGCATGAAATTTGGCTATCAATTGTTTTATATCAACCAGCAACTGCAACAAATACTGGGTTTGGCAAGGCTGCCACTGTCACCTTAGCAGACAAAGGGAGACAGTTGTGCAGCAGCCATGTGAGGGAGTTCACAGATTAATTTCTCTTTTGCCACCCTGCACAATTCTTAGAGGAAAAAAAAGGCACTTCACAGAAAAATGAAATTTAAAAGTGGTGATCCAGTATACTGGCATACACCAAAAATCCAGCAGAAAATCTATAGCTTTCTGAATCCAGAGACCTTTAAAATTTAGTCAGAGACATCAGGAAAAGCATTTGACAGATGAAGAAATTCCCATGTTGAGGCTTGGCAAAGCTATTGCATTGACATAATTCCTCCTTAAAGTTCTAAGGTTCAAATGCTTCCTTCTTGGAAGAAAATACCAATCCAGTTATCTTCCTTTCCTCCCTTGTTTTACTGGTTTTCTTTCATACTGCTCATTCAGAAACTGATTAGCTTTGCAATTTTCCTTCCCTTGTTCAGGAAATAGCCAGAATTGTAACCCTCCACTTTCTGTTTCAGTCTTGTCAATGTATCTCAATCAATTTTATTTTTTAGAAATACTGGTAAGGCACTAAATGTGCATATTATTAGAACCTATTTAAAATCATTGGGACAGCTGTTTTAGAACACATTTCCTTGAAAATAATTTTCAGCCTGAAAAGCAGGATTAATTAGCTTTGCAATGACCTACATAGATTGTTCAAAGTGGCTGATTGCTATCAGCCATCCAAGGAAAAAGCTAAGCAAATTGCACTATGAGTTGATCTCATGCAGGGGGCATTGAAAGAGAGAGTACATTATTTACAAGGTAAAAAAATAACTTGCTAACAGCATCAAGCAATATACTAATATCATCTGGCAAGTAATTTGAATTTATATTCAAAGAAGATCTATTAGAACCTGAGGGACAAGGCAATTTAATATAAAAAGATCACTGCCATTGTTATGAAAAATGAACTGTCAACAGTCTCTGATGATTTTTCTGTTGCCTGTCTGTCTGCAAAAGAGGTAAATGTGTGTTTAGTACATCTCTTTCTTGTAATACAGCCCCTCTTATTTTTTTGTCTGACATTTTGTAACCCTCTAAGTAGTCTAAAATTCAGTCCTTTTTGGTGTGCTTTTCTGTTATGTTGTACTCTGCATAGACACTTGACTAGGTTTAGGGCTCTACAATAATATTTCTAAGGGAAGATGAATCAACCCAGTATGTGCAACACCTGTCCATTCCCCTGCAAAGAGAAATGATAATGGTAAATCTGCACAGTGTGGACATGGCAGGGTATGTGAGGAGAAGATGCATCAAGTTTTTGTGTGGACTGGACTTCAATCTCTTGTGCTGCAGCATCCCAGCAGGAAAGTCCAGATGGGTTCCACTAGAACAGTGACTGTCAGGGTAGCCTTGAAAGCTGCTCTCAGTGTTATACAGAGTTACAGGGCCAGGAGAACTGTCCTTCCATCACTCAGATCAGCAAGGCTGGCAGAGCAGCAGGAGGGAGCAAGGGTTCCATGTGCCTGCTGAAAGCTCAGCGTGGATGTGGATGTGGATGTGGATGTGGATGTGGATGTGGATGTGGATGTGGATGTGGACTAGGCTGCTGTTCCTTTGATGCCCAACCCTGTCTTTGCAACACTGCTGAGTTGAAAATCACCTCCTCCTACCTGCCCATTCTCTCTGTTTGGTGAGGTCTTTCTGATCTTCTTCACTAGCAGCAGGGTATCAGATGATCCAAAAAAAAAGTTTAACATCAGGTGAAAACAGGCAAATTTCCCTGGGCATGTCCTTCCACAGATCACTGATGAAGATGTTGTACAAAACTAATACCACTCTTTTATGAACTCTGTGCTTTTCAACAACATACATAAAAATTTGGCCTATGAAGTGGCACATAAGGTGGACAATTCTAATGCAGTTAATTCATAAGCTGGACATTTTCTCTAGTTCTTATTGAACCTAGAATGTACACTCCATGTGCAGCAGTGAAAGGTGGTACAGTGCAGAAGATCTTTGTGAGCACTGTCAAGAAGTCAAAGGCTCATCTATCCAGACCACAGAGATTTTGCAGTACATCTGTCCTCCTCCCTCCTGCAGTCTGCATAACACGCTAGAAGATTTTTCAGGGGGCTGGAAGGTACTTACAGGGTGAAAGAGATGGGCTTGGTCTAGTGATTAAATCAGTAGAGAGAGGCCAGGTTAAGATGGACTTTGTCAGTACATTCTTTTCACTACTTTATTCTTTACCTTCAATGTTCATAAAATTATGCTGCACCTCTTGGGGAAATAAGAAAGCTTTGCTCCTTAACATTTACAGAGTTCAGAGCTGAATATAAAAATGGTATTGAGTTACAAAGTAAAAACATAACAGTAACATTTCCCTGAGAAGCCAAGTCTAAACCAGATCCAAAATATGTCATCTCCCTCGAGCCTTGTGTTACATCTGTAAGACCAGACACAAAAACCTTGGTAAAGTCTCTCTGAGTAACTAAGAGACTGAAAAAGACAAGGCCAAAGGAGATATAAAAATTATCCAGCCAAATTCATAGTCTGGCTTTCAATAGCACAGAGACTAGAAGTACTAAGGCTCATTTCTGAAGCTGTCATAGGCATACAGCTTGGGAAAAATAGTTAGGTGTTTGACCCATTTGGGCTCCAGAGCTTCTGTCCCAGCTGTATCTGCTCCCTTTATGACTAAAGAGAACTTTTCCTTCCTGAAATAAGGGAGGGAGTTGCCAAGAGAAAGACACTGTAGCGCCAGGCTCAGAGCTGAGTCTGAAAGGCGTCAGAACTGGGATTCTGCAGCAAACACCAAGAACCAGTCGGGGCTCAGAGCAGAAAACTTGTTTCTACAGGTAAGCAAAAGGAGCACCCAGGGGCTGCCCACCAGCTCAGCTGTAGGAGGAAAGAGGTTCTGGACTGCAGCCACTTGGTCCCATTGCAAAATCGGTGTGGGAGGGGGAAGCAATAATCGTAACAGCAATTTTTGTTTTTCAGGAAGGCTGAGCACAGGCAATGAATCAAATAAGGGCTGGCAGCAATTTATGCAAGCTGGGATCTCCCTATTCTTGTAGACAAGATCTGCAGATAAAGAAAACTTTTAACCAATGGCAACATAAAATTTCTTCCTACTCAGTTTGTTACGGTCTTAGGAAAACAACAGCTCAGTCAGGTAGAACTCCTCTCGTCTCAGGGCAGAAGGATGCTCCAGGACAAGACTTATTCCAGTCCCATTTTCCACTGTAATAATTTAGAAGAGTTATGAAAGATCTTAAAAGTTCACTCACGAAACCAAAGTGTTTCTGTAGAATGTGATAAATTTCATAATAATTTGAGACACAAGAAGAAACAGCAGCTCTGTGTGGTAGAAGGAAGGCTCACTGAATGTTGTTCATTTGCAAATGTCCTAGAGGGAATGCTATTATATAAATTGGTTTATGGTATTAATAAGGAGAGAATTCAAAGGATGATTGTTGGCAGAAGAGAATTTAACCTGGCCCAAAACTTTGAAATTACCAAAAGTAATAGGAGCAGTACTGAAAAATTACAAGATATGTGAGTATAACTCAGAGACAATCAAACTGCTTTAGTAAACAAAATATGAAGCCAGTTGGAAGGAACTAGCTCTCCTGAGAGTTGTTTCCATGTGGAGGAGCTCATTTTACATCAGGTTGTCAGCATAAAATGGCCCAATGTTGTAAGTGCCTGAATTTACAAGGCAGGCCAGAAAATGCAATGGTGACTGTCAAGCAGCATTTCAAACTCAGGGTATAAACCTCACCAAGGGATGAGGGGTAAGACCAGCAGGGGGGAAAGGTTTAGTGCTGAGGGGAAGGCACACATTCCATCTCCTAGGTGGAGGGCTGCCTCTGTGATTACATAAGTTTGGGTAGTCTGAGGTCCAAGGCAAAGTTTGTTAGGCAGTGAGCACTCCAAAGAGCTAAAAGATAATCTCTCTCATTTTATGAGCACAAAGCCGTGTTTCTTCATCAGCAGAACTGATCCAGCTACATGTAGGTTAAGAGAGGAAAACAGGTCTCTGTAAAAGGTCTGTGCTGAGGCAGATCAATCAGTACTGACCATTTTGTATTGGGGATGGCTCTGTGGTTCTGTGCTCCTGCTGGAAGAGGCTGTAACCAGCTACCTCAGCTAGATTCCAGAGCAAGCCTTCTATGCAGGGAAGTAAACTGAATCAGGTGGGAAACAAACTGAATGATGTAGGATAAGAAACTTAAAAGAAAACACACATTTAGATCACAAACTACAGAAAAAAAAGCAAAGAACAAGTCAAAATCAAGAGGTTAAATGAACAAGAGGGTAAATGAAGCATCATTTTTATTCAAGAAATGAAATCTCTCTATTTGGCAAAACATGGCTGAAGACAAGTAGAAAGGAAAGGGCAAAAGACAGGAAAGTCATCAGTGTCTAATTCACCATCCAACATTCCAAGCTTGGCAACATCCACAAAAATTCTGCATAGTCGCCAAAATTTTTACTGGTGTGTGTATTGAACAACAAATATACAGGAGAACATAAGTGTTGATCACTAAATGTTCTGCTGTTGTTAAGGATAAAGAAATGGGCAATTTGATAAGGAACATAAAGTGTGGTTATACAGACTGTTTCAGTTATTAACATACTCTGGTTTTTGTATTTCCACTGCTATACTTCCCCTATTCTTGAAGTTCATGGACTTCCTGAACTGATGTTTTGATCCAGACTGGCATGTTTGATTAGTGGAGATTTTACCCTGTGAATCTGTTTATTTCTTAGCTAATTTTGCTTGCTTGTTTTTGAACTTACATGGAATTGTTGTCTCCTCCGTATAATCTACAAATGAGTTGAGAAATGTAAATATTTATGTTTGGGAAAGGCACTCTCAAAAAATATTTATTTTTATTGCTTTAAAATTTCCACATCTCCACACTTGAATATAGAGAGAAAAGCTCAACAGTTTTCCTTTTTATTACTTCACTATTCATATTCTTACAGATTTTTCCTTTCCAAGTTGAAAAGTCTTTTCTTTTTGCTTTACATGGAACAATTGTTTCAAACTTCTGGTTATCCTTGTTCTTCTCTATACCTTTCCCAGATCTACTTTACCTACTCCAGTTCCAGTTCTACTGTATGGAAAGACCAGATCTACACACTGTTCAAAATATGTATCATTCAAAGCAGCATGTTGATCATTTGTCTGCTCTCATCAATTATCTAAAGTTCCTCTATCATGGAAGACAATGCCAAGATTTCAGATTACTTTCCTTCAAGCTGCTTAAGAATTCCTTAAAGAATTCCTGTTGCATCTTGATCATTTGTGAACAAAATTAATTCTCTGGCAGTTGCCTCTTCACAGCTTCACAGAATTCTACAATTTTTTTTTTTTCCATCTTTAGTATTCTTTGCTCTTCCTTTGGTAGCTCTTATGCCCTTTTCTATTTCTCCCAGCTAAATATGACTTCCACCTATTTGGGAAGATGTATTTTTAAGAGCTACTTTCGTCTTTAATTTGGCTGTTTCATGAAGCTGAATCCTTTTTATTTTGTGGTTGGATTTTCATTGAATGGTTCTGTTTTCATTGAATGGTTCTGTTTAATTAGCACTGCTCATTAGCTGCAATCCTCAGATGTGGTGGTTTTAAACTTTCTCCATGTGAGCTATAAAAAATTTGTCTTCTAGTTGCTCCTTTTTAACTTTCTATTAACTAGTTTTCTCATGGTAATATGTAGTTCTATTTAAGAAAGAAATGCTATTGTACTTCATTTCCCTTTCCATCAATTCAGTTCAACATACTTATATGAAACTCTATCACAGTCAAATTGCAGGGTTCCTTACAGAAAATGTATTTGATGGGGGATTATGTTTGTTTGTTTGTTTGTTTGTGGTTTTTGTTAGGTTTGGGTGGTATTTTTTTAAATGTAGATAAAAATCAGTTAGCCATAAAAGGAAGAATTTCAAGACCTTTTCAGAAGCAAAATCCTTTCTGGATAAGGACAAGGCCTACGTTTTTATAGAGAAGATGTAGATTTTTCTGCACGGTAAAGATGCAGTTGCTCCTCTGTGCTCTCATTATTTACATTGGGTTGACCTTAAAGGACAAGAAGGGCTCCAGCTGCCTTAAAAAAGTATAAAGGTGTGTGAAAGGTTGAAAGGCAGAGGGTGACTGCAGAGAATCACAGCTGCCCCTAGGCAGTAGCCAGTGAGCAGGAAAAGGCATGGTACAGCAGTGGCTCTGTTAGTCAGGAGCCCTGGTGGAATGACCCATGTAAGCTATCTTAGTCAAATGTAACACTTTTGAACTGGAATAGAGGAGTTAGCTATGTTTACAGAAAAAAAAAAATCCCAATTATTTACTATGTGATTGCTGTAAAGGGGAAAAAACTTTACTGTAAAAGGGGTGGGAAAAAAAAAACTTGCTGTAAAGGGGAAAAACCCCTGCAATCTTTTCTGGATTTTCTGAATCTTTTAGTCTTCCACCATTACCTTTAAATTACATTTCATTGGTACTCCCTGTCCTGGTTTGAGATTTGTCACATTATATTATGTACTTCAATTTTGTTGAAGTGTCCCTGTTTTACAGCCCAAAATAAACCCTCAGGCTGCTCTGAGTACATGTTGTCCCTCACTCATATTTTCTTCTTGAGTTCTGATTTTACCATTTTGGAAAACACTGGCAGCAAAGACCATAATAAGTGGAAATAATTTCTGAGTCAAAACTGCAGGAGCGCAACTTTTCCACAAGTTATATCATATATTCATTGTTCATTGTTTCTCCATATAAAATGTTTCCTGACAACCTATAACATCAGGGCCAAGACTAACGTGTTTTATGGCAACAACTGATGCATATAATTTAAATTAAAATCAGAACACTTGCAGGGATTGTCTGTTTGGAAGGAGAAATAAACCAAGAGGTATTTGAAGATCTCTTCAAATCCTAAAATGCACATCTGTGATGAAGTAAACACAGCAAGGAGCTTTTGCTAGTGACATAAATAGGATCAGATACGAAAGATCTGGATTGTAATGTTCTTGGTACTTGAAAACATGAGCCAGGGAAAGACTTACGCCATAGCTCATAAGATTTGAATTTAAAACATAGAATTGAAGTAAATTAAAGCATGCACAATTAAAAAAAATCCCACATATATTTATTTAATAATTACGCTGAAAATTTGGTTTATCTAAAATCATCTAACTACTTTCTATGATACATTTCATACAGTCAACAAATGATACACACATTAAAGTGAGTTAAGATACATATCTCAGCTAAGTGGGATGAAAATAACTTAAAGGTGATATCTCTCAGAGCTTGTACTTCTAAGAGCAGAATCAGCAAAACTTGCAAGATTACCAGGGTAAACATCATGATCAGTGTGAACAGCATCCTCACTTCTTGACAAATTTCAATTTTTTTTTTACTTGTTCTCTGGTGCACTTGTTATGATAGGGAGTCAGAGAAAAAGATAATCAGTCTTTGCTCTGTGCTACACAATGGTTTGCATGGTCTCATTACCTTGTCTTCTCTCCAGGTTCCTCACCTGTGGATAAGAAAAACAAGATGTCAACAACTTGGCCAGCAGGGATTAAAGTTAACTTAACTTGCCCAAGTGCAAACCAAAATCCTTCTTTGCTACTAAAAGACCTGATATTTGCCTAAGCTTTGCAGTTCACCCAGCATATAGGATTGTGCCTGCAAGCATGGTGAATACCTTTGGCACTGCACTTGAGAATTCTAGATTCTCAACTCAGTCAGTTTTGGTAGAAAAACCAGAGAAAAAAATCCTCCTAAAGTTTCAGTCCAAGTGGTAAAATCAAAGCATACCTAATATGCTGACTAGCTCCTTTTCTTCATAAAATGAAGTTTGAGCTGCTACTTTTTTGTAAAGGAAGAGAAACTTCCTTAAATATTGCTCTTCAGAATATTTATTCAGGAGATAGGAAATCTAAGAGGAAGAGAGAATAGATAAGAATATGAAGAACAATCAAATGCAAAAATACAAGATGGGTTAATGAGGACCCATGCAGAAATCCTGTAGAATAAGAGCTAAGTGTCTAAGTCTGTTTTTTTAATAACATCTGCCAGAGAGAAGAGTGAATGTGATCAAAGTGATTTGTTGTTGCATGTACTTCCTGGATTCTCACAAAATCACTCTGCTTGGATAGCAGCTGGTGGAATGGGACCTGAAATCCTACCTCTGAGAACAATTCAATGAGCAGTTTCCACATTAAGAAATATGTAGTTCACAAGACTAACCAGCAGAGAGCAACACCATTTAAATTTGAACTGAGCATGATATCTTGACAAACTAATTATTACATTACTGTGCATAAAACTGTATAATGCAGCACGTTAAATGTAATGCTCTGTTACATTAGTCACAACCACTCACTGCCAATGCGTTCCAATGGAATGTCTAACCCAGAAAAACATGTATGCAAATCATCTGCATACTTGCTTTTAATTTGCATGATCTTGAGGGGTTCTTCTGAGGTTATGATGTATGGCAAACTTGCAAAATTAAACACAGATGTACTTTTATTTCACACACAAAATTTAACTGCAAAGCTTTAACAAGGAATTTGCACAATGAAATTATTCCCTGTAGCCACCATAAGGGGTCGGATGGTTCAGAACGAACTCAGTTTGTGCAGAGTGTATTGGGCACATAAAAACCGTCTGGTTTATCTGCAAGTTTTTCTCTATATGTTGGTGGAAAAAGTTTACCACCTCCTTTACATGGCAATCCTTGAAAATTCCTAGTCTGGATATACTCCAATCACTCACTTGTTGCAGCCACTGGACCACAGCTACAAAACTGTCTGCATAGTTCAGGTTGGGGCATTGGTGAGGTGATCTGCTGAGCTCAGTCGCCCTGAGAGATGCCCTTCAGTCTAGGCAATGATTTTTTCTGCCCTTGTCTCTGTTTCTTTCAGCTTTCTAAAGGTGTAGGGACCAGCTTAAAATCCAGCTGTACCAAGAATGGCAGAGTAACAGGCTTCCCCAGATGGTGGGAAAGCCTCATGTCTATCCCAGTCCACAGATTTATACTGGAAGATGATGTGTCTGCCAAAGAACATAGTTTCTTAATGCTGCCAGTGAGCAGAGCATCTCTACTGTTCTCAGCCTGGGAGATGTCTTGGAACAGTTCTCCAATTGATAGTAAGAGATACTGTAAGGTGGGAGTGGATTCCTTGGCAAATATGAAATAGGTTCTGAAGGGAGAAATCCTGAACTCAGCCATATAGTATCTTTAATGTCTCAGCCATATAGTATCTTTAATGTTCTTTTCCCATCTGCATTATTTCTCCACTGAGGCTGAACCAAAAGGTAATCAAAAGTCACGGACTATCCCTTTCAATTAGTTGAAGAAGAAATTAAAACCTTTGTCATTAAACATGTTCCAAAAAAAGAACAAAAACTAGGGGGAAAAAGTATTTAACTGACAGTGTAGCATTAAACTTTTAAAGTTAAGTGGCTTACTAAGCATCTTACAGCAACATAGTACATGCAGTACATTGAAGCAGAGGCAGGCAACCAACTTTCTATGAAAACCTTTTTGCTTTGCCAAATTAAGTGATTCGGTCTGTTTTCATGCAGGTTCACCCACAAAGCATTCCTGTAGACTGTCTTGCAAAAAGGGATATTCAGAGTAATTTTTAATTAAATATTGCTAAATTTTTCCAGAAGGTGAATGTGAAATTAACATAGAGATTTCACAGCGGCAGCCTGATCCAAGAAATTATACTCAGCTAGTTAGGAAAAAGGAATTGTACCACAAGTCAAGGCAAAATACTGGACATGTTATAAAATATGAGATTTCAAAACAAATAGTGGACAGAAGATGTAGAGGTCAATCAGAAATAATTTTGATTCTTTAGTAAGAGTAACTTCCTAAAGTTTCTGGAAGAGTATGGAGATCTTTACAACACACAGCCATGGAAATATCACTGAGTAAATAACGTGCTTCAAAAGATCCTCCAAGCTTGCCTGTACTCCTTAAATCACAGTGGAAATTATGTAATATACAGATTTAAAACAAGAATATGGCACTTTGAATATTAAGAAGTATAACAGCACTGAGAAGAGGTAAAGAGGTACTTTTTGTTGGTTGGTTCTGCTCCTTTTTTGTTGTTTCCTAGTCTGCTTGTCCTGGCATGGTTGAACAGTGAGAGCCAACTGAACTCAGTTGGTTTCCACTCTGATCTAAAGTGCAGCAGATGATGATTTCAGTACAAAGGGTGAGTGATGTCTCCCACATTTGCATTTATCAAATTGTTTCAAATGCAGCAAGTAATTGAAGTCTCATATAATGCCAGGAACCATCCTACCTTGTGTAAGCCTGGTGTAGAAGACTATTAAAGCAGCTTTCTCTTAGAGCATTTAATGTGACTTATCTTAAGTCATTCCCTTCACTTGGACAGTAGTCAGTGTATTGCCAGTACTCTTCCCCTATTACTACATGCCACAGGAATTCATGTCACTAATGTCCATGGGGCTGGATACTTATGGGAAAGATGACAAAGCTCCAACTGGAAACTCAAGTCAAAAGGAATATTCCTTCAGGAGAACAGATGCAAGGGAACTCTCAGAAAGCAAGGTCTTGTAAGAGAAGTTATGAATCCCATCTGAATTGGAAGGATTAGGGCAAAGAGCTAAAAGAATATGAGTTCATGAATAGAGGGACTGCATAAGAGGCAAAATACCCCTTTGTCTTCTGGAAAGGTTGCTCAATTCCATGGTAAACTTTTTGGCACTATGGCCAGCAAGAGGAAAATGCAAACTGAAGAGCATCTTTTCCGTTTCTTCTAATATCTCCTCTTGTGCTTTATCTTCTAATTTTTCTCAAGAGCATTATTTAAAGTAAAGAAGCAGAGACAAGGCAGGCCAGAAATTCATTTTTTGCCACATGGTGTGGTGTGCTTAGCACTCCCTCCTACTTGTGCCTGAGCACAGCCCTGTCCCGCTTGATAGCTGTGATGTGTTGGCTTAGAAGGTACAAATTGCTACAAGATCCAGTGGACTCAGTCTAGAGTGTATTTATTCCAACACCTTTGGGGCTTGCATAACCACAAACAGGGAAAAGGCATGGCCTCTCCAGCAGCCTACCTGCTGTGCAGAAGCAGACAGCAAGGCACAGGAATTGTGAGCTCTATTCCTCACACGTTAACCTGATACTGATTGGTCCTTTTCATGGTTTTTAACACCATCAAGATCTCCAGAACCATATTGGAGGAAGATATTCTGGTCCCAACAGACACATATATGGAAATCATAGCTCATACCTCCCTAGACAATTTGGAAAAACCTCCACTGCAACTTTCATTGCCTTCTTACAGCCAAGGTCAGCTGTGGCTGGAGTGCTGGCCTGGTGGCTGAGGAGGGTGACAATGTCTCTTTTTGTATACTCTACAATTCAGCCTGCTCTATTTTCTATGTAATTATCTTTTTTGCCACTGATGCCTCTCTCAGTTGCTAGCTGGGATGAACTGAGGGTCAACTGAGATAAATAAGGATATCCAGATGCAGAGGGAAGGACTGGGGTAGTACTTCCCTTTCCAGGGGAAGGCATGACATATCTTCAGTGAACACCTCACTATCTGTCAATCCTGACCAGTCTTCAGAAGTTCTGGACTTTTTCTTTCACTAGCTATTTCTAGGATCTTGATCCTCCCTTTCAAAGACACCCACACATTAAACAGAAGGGTCATGACATGAAAATTAGACATGTAAAGAAGACTATAATAGTAAGACAAGCATACAGTAACACTTCCCAGCCTCTAGCAAGCCAGAACCCAAAGGTTTCCTCATCCTGATGCAGTATTGTTGTATAGCAATAAATGAATTATTCTTCCATGAACCTATCTGGAAAGATTGCAAATGGATTTTCATGACTTGGAGAAGGCTCAGCTGTGTTTTGTTTTAGCACCACTGCTGAGTATGAGAAGAAGACATTCTGTAGTCTAATCTTATCTTCCTTATCAGCACGTTTCAAATTTCTGAGTTATGGGTGAGTGAATTCTTTGGGAAAATATTCCCAGTTACAATTAAAGACAATTCTTTAGCTGTGAGCTTTGGTTTGGGAAAATCAATATCTAAGTATCGGTCATATGAACACATACCTAACAAGTTGCATGCAGAAGAGATACTAAGCACCCCCTGAATCCACAGAAGGGTTAGAGGGCTACTCTTCTGGAATGATGACTTTCTAGTTAAAAAATAAAAGCATCAATTTAAAAAGTGTACTTGTAACTAACTCTTTCAGAGATTGGCTTTAGAAAAGATGAGAGTTCTGAAAGCTTTCCTTGGAAGATGGCATAATCTTCAAAATCATCCCAGTGAGCACATTGCCAACAAGTTATTTCAACACAGCTGCTAATCCATCATGTGCATTTTATGGAAAGAGTTTCCTCATATATCAGATCTGTTGGGCTGCAAGCTAGTCATAGTATGTTGTGTCTTCACCTGAATTTTTCGACTAGAATAAAGGATAAAAGCTTTCAACCCTCTTTGTGCCAGGTTCTTGAATGACAGAGATAAAAATACAGTTTGGAAGCTGCTTATTGCTACATTATGCAGTCACTTTTGAAATAGTTAAAACTCCAAAACCCCAAATAAATAAGTTGGAATATCATTTGCTGAACAAAAATTTCTAGATGTCTGCCCACAAGGGAAAGAGAAGCCACTTTTTGTATTTGTTGAACAGAAAATGTGGCATTGCAAAGTCTATGAATTACATAGTGTTCTCCCTGAAAAATAGAATTGCATAATATGTTGTTTTACTACTGCACGTAGTAAAAAATCATTCTTAGGTCCCAAAGCCAGAAAAAACAACACATGAAAGGACAAACTGACTACAAGTTCACTGCTTTGGATATAAAAAGGTATCTGGCATGATGAAGTCTTTTTTAGTCCATGTGGTTTTCATTTGAATTGGTTCATGTAAGGTTCTTTCAAGAGGAGGAAAAAAATGCGATAAATCTCCTTAGGAATAGAGCCCTGCAAGCTTGGGAAACTCGCTGGGCAAGGCAGCTTCTTTTGTTCGCCAAATTCTAGGGGCACAAGAGCCTAATGAGAGCTTAATTAAAATTGATGTGAAAAAATTAAACACTTTAAAGTATTGTTTGGGGGCTTGCAGAGCTCATGCCAGTGAAAGTTGATAATTTTGTGGGTTTGGAATTTAATTAAATTAATTTTTTTTTCTATTTACAGAGCTCCATTGCTATCTCTTTTCTTTCCATCTAAGAAACAAACTAGAAAAACATTGGTAGGTAAGAGCCCATCTTTCTCTTTTCCTCAGTTTCCCTGAGTCCAGGAGAATGAGTATTTTAGTGTTCACGTCAGAGTTGAGACCTTCTCCTTTCAAGACATTTTTCTACGTGGTCCTTTGCAGGCAAGCATGAAATCATTCTGTTTGAGCTCTGAGCATATGTGCATTCATGCTACGCATCCTTGGACAGAGCACTCTGCTGATCACAAATTGATAATTTCTGTCTTTCAGCAGGGGCTTTAGCTTGGGCTCAGCACTGTAAATGCAGTAACATGGCTCCCAGTTCAAGGCTGTCATACATCCAACTGGCTCAAGTCTTGGGCAGAAAAACTTGTATTCTGCCTGCAAAAGGCTATGTAGACATTCTCTGATACTCATTCACACTGAGCTTGATCTGATGCCTGCTGGAATCAGTGATAGTGTTTATACTTCAATAGGTTTTGCAATAAACTTCCTTCAATGCCTTGCAAGAAGTATTTATCACTCAGAACTTCTAGGGACCTCAGTGGGCTCAGGATGCTCAATACCTAGATGTGTTAGATTTTGCCGTTTCAGTTCAGACATCCCTTTCACACAAAAATTGACACTTTTGTTCCAAGCAAATTTCCAGCTTGGTGACAGATTTAGTGAACATGAGCAACATTCACCATTCATCATCTCCAGCCTCTGCTTGGAGAACTTTGAACTCTGGCAAGTTCGTGGACAAGACTGGAGCTCCCTTTGCTTGTAGCATTGCCTAATTAGAGCCTGTTGTGCACCAGTGCAGAAAAGGGCTGGGAATCTGTGGTGTTACATCAACCCTATGAACTTGAACAGTCAGAGTTTAAAACTAAGGTTTTAAAGGCAATATATAAGTATATAACACTTTAAAAGCTTGCTTGAAAGAGAAGTGGCATCAGAAATGAATGTATTTTTTAATGGAACAGTTTTCTCTAGGCCCTTAGAAGTGACACTCTCCATAGGTATTCTAACAAAGTTTCAATGTCAGGTAATTAATTCTCTGCTTATTTTTGCGTCAAAAATATTTCCTCAAACTAGAACAGAAAAGTTTAGTCTATTGGCAATTATTTTTTTGGAGTTGTTGATATTTTTTCATTTGGCAAGAGAAGCTAAAATAAACAGGTTCTTTTGGGTTTTTTAAAAATGTCATCTGGTTTTGGGAGGAAAACACCCACTTCCTGAAGTGGTTAATCTTGAAAACAGAATTTTGGGACCCCTCTCTTATAAGTTTGTATTACAAACCAAGTAGAAAAACAACTATCTGAGTGGTGGTGCAACGTGGTCAGCTGTTTTTTTGCTAAATTAAGCCTTTCTGTGAGCTAGGCCAGTGGATATCAGCTATCTCTGGATATGAATGCATTTGTGTCTCAAGGGACTATCATGGGTATTTTGATGAATAATCAAGCCTCTAGACAGCACAACAGAGACTATCTCTTACATATCGTTCCCAGGGAAACCAAACTGAAAGCAGAACTTTCCAAAGAGGAAGCAGCCATCGCAAAACGCTGACCAGCTGTAGGTGGATGTGCTCCACAGAAATACTTCTGGATTTTTATCTCCTTTTATCTGTTTCTTAACAGTAAATAGATCTTTTAATGCCATTTCTCCTGCAGGTTAATTCAGTTCACTAACAAAAAGCATCCTTTTCCAGCCACATGAATTTTACATTTTTATAAGGTCCAATGCAGTCTGTTCAGTAAACACAAAATTCTTTCCCTGGGCCTGAGAGGTATCAGGACAGTGAACAGAAAACCCAGTAGGAAGAATTTTTCCAACTTAATTTTGCAATGAAAAAAAAGTCTTCAAAACACTGTAACTAAGCAATAAAGCTCAAGCACTGTAAATTCATGTATAACTTGTTCTGTAGTAACCATCCCTACCTCTATACCAAAGCTAGCTTCTTATATTATATGCACTCTTATCTGTGATATTTTCTTTCAGTAGTGTCATCAATACAAAGAACTTTTAAAGCCAAGTTATGGCACTATCAGAGTCAACCCAGAATCTTTTGATCAAATAATCAAATTAAATATCAAAAGGCAATTAAAATTAAAAAGATTTCAGTCTACCTCCAGTTTTCAGTCAAGCATGATGAAAGCATTATTATTATTTTATTACCTTCCATTTTCTTGGATCCTGCCATATGGCTTGGGTGATGTGGATCCACAATTATTAAAGAAGGTTTAAATTAGATCAAAGCATCATTGAATTCAAAATGTTACTACTTTCTTTGATTTTCAGCAATACTGTTCCATGGGTTTCTTTCTGACCCATTGCCTTATAGTACAGCAAAGTCTCAGTTTACACAATAGTTGTTCCATCCACAAAGACATCAAATACATCACAAAGAAATACTATTGCACTTAGATTTTTTCATATGCACTCTTTTTTTTTTCATATCCTGTCAATTCTTTCCTTCATCTCCAATTAAATGTTCTTATTAGGTAGAAAACAGATCTTCCTTTTTTTGTAACCACAGTACTTAGTATCCTGGAATATAATGTGAACAGTATGCTGCTCTGGCTATAATTATTAGTGATAGTTTTGTATTATGTAATTTATACTTTACACAACATTAAAAATCAGCATATTCCTCTGCCCAGAGTATTTCTCATTTAGGAGAACATGTGGCACCAGTTGCACCTGGATGAAGTACAATACAAAATAACAGAACAGGGGCCTTAAGAGCTCGGTTACTGGTGGGTTGAACATGCCTTCCTCTTTTGGCCAGGCAGCTCTGCTGGCTGCAAAGCAAGCCAGCTCCACGAACTCCCAGAATTGTTAGGATGACAAGAAGATTGCCATCCACTGACCTGAAGCTCATATTGTACATTTAGATCAGCTTTAGGAGGCTGAACTCCCCAACCTGTCCCCCACATATAGAGCAAATGGAAAGAAACTGGTTCCTTAAGAGGAATTCAAAGCAGGATGTGTCCTGATGCACTGCTTGCAAAGGTATTTTTGTGTCTCCAGTGACTTTAGGAGGAGTGAAGGAAGCCTCCTAACTTGGGCTTAGCAGTTAGATATTTTATGATGTGAGTACTGCAGTGGTACATGGACAGGGTAGTTCCATTGTTTCTTTGAGGGCTCAACCCATTTTTTTTTCCATTAAATTTCCAAAATTTTTACAACAAGAGCTGTGGTCTTTCTGCACCCTTTACATTTCCCAAAGCCCAGACATCCATCTGCAGAGCAGTAGAGAGATCAGACACCAAGAGAATACAGAAAAAGAAACCAAAGAGGAGCATGCAGAGACAAGTTGTGATGCTTGTGCGTGTGCATCTGCAGGATGGTTTAAGTGTGTTTTGGTGTTGGCATGTCTGTAGGAAGGAAAGGACAAAATAATTTCAAAAAAGTATAACACCAATAAGATGATTGTGAGGGAATGTAATTAAAGGGATATGAGGCTGTGAGTGCTGATACAACACAGCGGAAAGGGAAAGGAAATCAGAGGCATGGGAACATAATGGCTAATGAAGGATCTTAGAAGCTGAAGCCAAGAATTTAACTTCATAAAAAGTACATCAGGAGCCCAAGGATGTGCTCTCTTCAAGCAGACAAAAGCCAGACACAGTGGGGCTTGCTAGGCAGCTTTGGGTCATTATTACATGTTGGTTCCATTATTTCTGTCTTCATCAAGTGTTATTAACTCATCATCACCACAGGCTGCCTTTTTGTCATGTAAAGCTTTGTACTCTGAGCAAAATGTCATTCATTGCTCATAGCTTCCTCCAAGCAGAGGAGCAATACCTTTGTGACTGGAAGGATAGTCCTGATACTTGAATTGCTGGAGCATGCTACAAAAGTGTGCCAGTTCCTGACAGGGAGCTGGTGCCTTTGTGGAAGAAAATAGAGCAGCAACTCCATATGTTAAACCTCTAAGATGCCTAAGTGTGTATAGCCAAAATTTTCTTCATTGACAAAAACTGCTAGGGTTTGGGACCCAAATAAAAAGATAGCTCACCTGAACCTTAGTTTGTTTTAAAGTAAAAAGTCTATTTCATCCTTTATTTTTGAACAAAGTTATTGCCAGGATTTTTTCAACACTAAAAGGAAGTTTCAGCTATATAGGCATCTAAATATTTAAAAAGTGTCACCAGATTCCATGGGTTGCCCTTCATAACAGATTCTTCAACTTTTACAAATGCTGTAGCTGTTATTTTGACTGAGTTTCCATTCAGATGCATATTAGGAATGGTTTTAATCAAATTAACTAGGTGCCACTCATCAAATAAATGTTTACAAATAGGTATTTTTTACCTGTGATGGGGAGAAGCATAGCAGACATTCCTAGAAAAATTTCCTGGCTAACTCTTGCTGGTGCTTTTGTTTCTGGCCTTCATTATTAACCAACTATTCATTGCTCGATAAGCCCCTGATGTCAATTCAACCCTTTCATACTTCAAATGGCTCTGAGCTTTCGTTTAACTTGCAGCAGATTATTCTGTCTCTCGCATTGAGTTTAGCTCTCTGTGACTTCCTTGCAAAAGTAGGTATTTTCTTTGTGAACAATTTTTTCTTCTCTGAGGTATTATTCAGCTTTGTGCAAACTGGCGCTGCTCAGAGGGGATGGTCTCTGGGTTTCTTTTCTAATCTGCTCTGTACCAAACACAGGCACCTTCTAGGACATTCATCTGTGCCCTGGCAAAGATGTGCAGTCCCTATCTGCTCAGTTTCTTCCCACTTTCAACAAAAGGCAAGGCAAGTTGCCTGCTGCTGGTTGTAGTTTCTCTTTTCTTGACTTGTTGCCACACAAGTTTATCAATAGACTGAGCACAGCCTGCTCTGAGACTCTGAGATGGTGACTTGTTTCCCCAGTTCACCCTCAGAAGATGTATGGCAGGAGTGTGATGTCCCCATTCCAATGAGCCAGAGACAAAAACCTGCACAGCACAGGACCAGAATCAGCCATTCTGCTCTGCTGTGCACTGCAACATCTCTCACACCAGCTGGATGGGTGTCACAGCTGCAAACTGAGTGAGAAGTACCTGGGTTTGCCTCGGGCATGGAGCCAGACAGAATCTGACTCCATCCCACAATCATGCCCAGCTCCCAAATGCATTGCTCCTATTAAAAATCTCCATCCCTTTCCTGAAGCCCATTTATTTTAGGGAACATCTGTTATGCTGGTGTAACTGGAGGGCACGTTGTGCTGGTGTAAACAAGCCCAAGGGAAGTTTCATGCTGCCTTCCCACCATGTCCTCTTTGTTCTGCTCCCTTCTCATCCCAGTGACAGCTGTGTCCTGGGCAAAGCTTACCATTTCTGTGGAAAAGTATGGTATTTTTAGCCTGATTTCCTAATAATATGAGAATTGTGAGATCATGTCCTTCATGTGTTTGTGGAAAGGGCAATTGCAGAAGCACCCTACAGTCCTTGCCTTTCCTGGTAACTTTTTACCCTGTTTATCAGTCTCAAATATGCCAGAAGGTTGAGGAGGTTTGAAATGTCAAATGTCTGGTATATCTTCTGAGAAAAAAGTGCCATGAAAAGGAAAGCATGGCAATAGCATCACACCAAATACTAGGTTTCAGAAAATGTACAGAGTTTCTTTTCTCTCCTCTTTGCATCCATTATACAAAAGTGTAAGAAACCGAACTCCTTCAGTCCTGCTGCTAGTTGAGTTACTTTTTTCTTTAAGGCACAGTTCAAACAAGGGTTATCTCACTGGACACTCTTTCCAGCCTCACAGGGGTATGTAGACAAGATTGACAGTCCAGAACTGTCTCCTGCAAGCAATGTAATGACTGAAATATAGGGAATAGTATGTCAGAAGAAGCTGTTTATGTCTTCTGCTCTGTTTCCCAAAGCCTCAATGCTGTGAAGGCCCAAGGCTTACACCCTTGCTTTTAATTGGGGTTTGTTTTTTATTGTGTTTATCTTGCTGTTTCCACATCCACTGATGTGTGTGGT
The DNA here is from genome assembly GCF_963513975.1 of Fringilla coelebs. Taxonomy (NCBI): domain Eukaryota; kingdom Metazoa; phylum Chordata; class Aves; order Passeriformes; family Fringillidae; genus Fringilla; species Fringilla coelebs. The sequence continues at coordinate 11,686,552 of NC_140034.1, read as the reverse complement.
AGCAGAGGTGACCTGAGAGCAGTTTCATCTGTTGGTCTCTGTGTACAGCAGGTCATCTGGCCATACACTGGAAACCCAACTTCCACTGACAGGTTTTGCAGTTTCTACCTAGAAAATATTGTAAGAAAGAGCATCTTTCAGGACAAAGAGTTTTCACTGATACATGCTAAATAGATAATATACCAAAGAACCAGTAATGTTAATAATGAGTAATGGGCTATTCAGATATAATTAGGACTCCCAGCTCATTGAGTCTGACATCTTAATCTGACACTACCTCTTCAGTCTGAGAAGCTGTTCTCTACCGAGTGCCTAAATTTCAGTAAACTATGAATGACCTGGAAGTTAAATTAAATATTCAGTTTCATGAAGGAGATGGCCTTGCTGCACACTGTAATTCTGAGAAATTCCATTAATGGGTGTAAACAAAATGCTTAGGCTTCACACTATGAACAACCCCAAAACCAGACAAGGGCAATGGGCAACTTGATCCCTTTGTAAAACTTTGTAATTTTCTAGCCAATGCTTTTGCTTGTTGCAAAATTAAATTGACACTGAATTTAAATTTTAAAAGCATTGTAAAGACAATTTCCTGGTTTTTTTCTCTGTCTCCTTAGTCTGAAGTTAACTTTAGGTTTGATCAATTCAGAGACTTATTTGCTAGAAGCTACTGGCAAAAGTGATGAAACATTGTCATGAATTTTCATCTTGTTCCATCACATTCCATCAAAAATACTGAAAAGGTTATCCCTTTGTATTATGCTAAGATTCCTCAGACAGGCTATAGCATCTGTGAAAGGTTCTCAGTAAATATTGGTTTTATTTCCAAGTACAATTTTGGAAGATAACAGTTACACAACTTTCCAAAGAGCAACAGCATCCCAGCAGCACAAATTTACAGCTTTTGGACCAGAGCTGTGGCATATGGATCAGAACTGTTTGTGACTCAAACCACAGAGTAAGCTGATGCTTTCCTAAAAAAAAAAAAAAAAAATAAAAAAAAAAAAAGGAGAATTTTGCTCAGCACTGCTGCACTGCTGGTAGAAAAGGGAAAAGAAAGCTGGCTATAAAAATGATATTACCTTACTGCCTGACAGTAATGTAGACTCTGGGAATTCAGGTAAGTAGGGAAAAATGCATTTAATAGAACGTGAGTAGGTCTGTTTTTCTGTTTTTGAAGCATCAGTTTCAGATGGGGAGATAATGGGCTATTGAAAAGCCTCCTTGTGCTGGGCAGTTTAGACCTGCTAGGGAAGACATGATTATACCATCCCTCTCTTAGACATCTGAACATTCTTCCTGAAGCCTTTTCTATTTGTTTCTGATGTGAAATTTAACTTTATTTGCCACAATAGGGTAGCGTATAGTCCACCTCCCATTAAGGTCCATTGGGAGACTTAATAGAAGTGGGGTTGGCAAGCAGCCTTGTCCATACTGCATTGTTTGCAATGGTTGCTCAACTTCCCATCTTTGATTTTGTTTTTAAACATACAAGCTTTTTTCAATGAAAGAAGTAAAGTCAAATGTCAGAACCATTAGATTTTCTTTCATCTTTCATGAGCACAAGTGAAACAGGATATAGCTCTAAAAAGTTGCATAGACCTGTTAAATAGGAAGACTTCTTTATAAGGAAAGCTACAGAAAGTAGAAAATTGCAAAAAACTGAAAAGTGACAGTATCATATTTGTAGATAAGATGAGTACATGAAAGAAGGAATGCTAAGGAGAAAAGACCAAAAATGTGTGGAGGTTTTATTAGTGAACAATCTCATTAGAATGATTCATAGTTGAGAAATTTTGCCTTAGAGGAGTTCCTTTGATTCATGGCAAGAAACTGGGAGGCTCTGGAACTGAAGAAAACCAAGAATTAGTCATGGAAAACACCAAAAGTTTAGAATTTCAAACGTAGGTGATTATTCCAAATGTTTTGAATCTTGTAGCATTGTAGTGTTTGATGTCAGATTTCAAACTAATATTAGATGTGGACACACTGTCCCAAGACCATCAAGATAATTTCTACAGTACTGGACCAGGATGAGTTTTAACTGATTGGTTTCTCAGGGATATTTTGTCTAACTTGTTCTTAAAAATTTGCAAGGAAAGAAATGAAGTGTTATTCTTAATGTGCTCCTGTATTTTATTATTTGTTCTGAGCACTGATAAACTGGATGGATTCTGTTAACCAGCTGTACATCCACCTTAGAAGAAAAGATACTGGATTAGATTTTCGTAACTTCCTTATGTGTCATTTTCTGATTTTGCAGTTCTTTACAATCACCCTTTCTGTCCAAAGAAGGTCTTCCTGTTGTCTTTGGGGTAAGATAAGGCTAACAAATGACCAATGAAAACTATTATTGCTACTTTAATGGCATTGGCATTGCTATTGCTATAATTAATGGCATTATTATTTTACTTTGTTTATATGAGGGATTGCTGACAAAAGGAAACCAAGAATGAAGCAAAACTTTGATAGACTAATATGTATACCTTTGGGAAGTGGGATTCTATCTGAAATGCAGGCAAACATGAAGTAGAATGGCAAGTGTGGTCCAAGCCACTTTCCTGCTCCTGAGGGAAGTCAGACATCAAGGTACAGCAGGACTGGGCCATATGTCAAGGGAATGCTGTGGGACAAAATGAGCATCTACCAGTCCAAAACATCTGCCTCCTCCTAACACATTTCTCATCAATATTCCAGATTCTGCAAAGACTGCTTCAAAGATGTCCTGACAGGTATAGTTAGTGACAAAGTGGAAAGTTAGCACTGAACTGCCAAGTAGCACAAATGCAGGGCATGGGAAAATCCCTGCTGAATCGCATGACCTACGCAAGTGTGGCATGCCCACCAACACCCAGGCCTGCAACATCCGTTTGTCATCTTTCCAGGAAAATGTTTCCAACACTTTAAAGTTTCCTGAGCTTATTGGAGATTTTGTTTTTTGTGGCATTTATGTCCATTTATGTAACTTCTGTAAATCTGTTGCTAATTGTTGTATTTGCTTCTTTATTTCATTTGTCCGATGCCCTTTGAGTGGTTTTAATAAAATCACATACTATGACTAATGGTCTCTGTCCCCCATCAGAGAGCACTTTTATGTCTCAAATAAAGAAGGTTTGACAACTAGACCCCACGCCTTTATTCTTTACACATCCAAGTCTCCAATCCCACTCTGACATAATGGGAGTCCTTCAGGATGGGACAAGGTGACACTCACACTGTGCAGGCTGAGAGGACATTGAATCCACATGGTGGTCAAGTTTCTCACTCAGCTCAGACAATAATGAAGCACTGAGATGTAGCCTTCAAGATTTTCAAAGGAAATTATAAGGGTGTGCTTCTCTCCATTCCCATATATATCCATATATATCCCATATAATATCCCATGATCTGCTCAGGTGGTAATCACCAGTGCTGCTTGCAATGGTGTGTTTTGCCATGAGGGATCTATCTAACTTAACTGGTTTTGGGGGAGACAGATAGGAGCACAACAGCCAAAGGCTAATTTGAGCAATGCATCCATCTAACCACAGTGCTGGTCAATGTCTCAGTCAAGCCAACTTTGGAAGAAACGTTTGCAGTTGATATACAGATACAACTATGAGTCCATTATCTTACTCCTTAAACTGTGGGAAGCCCAGGACCCATTGAGGTCTGCTGCCCACCAGTAGGCTGCATGCCAGGATCTCCCCTGGAGGAGACACAATTTGCACTCCTTGACTCAAAGAGAATCCTGATTGCATCTGTTACTCTGTAAGTGGTTTGGGAAGAAACGTGTTGACATTTTGAAATCTTAGCTAGGTGATATAAAAGGCTGAATTTGGCTGCTCCTAAACTTCCTTCTGAGAAGGAGTTTAGAAAGCAAGAGGATCATTTCTGAACTTCCAAAATCAGCGGGAGGGTCTCTCTGAAAGTTTTGTCTGACCTTATTAACTGCACCTTACCATCAAATCTTGTTAAACTACTCCTCTTTACAATCAAAGTTTGCTAAATCATGCTGCTTTATATCAGTTGACATATTGCTACTTCTCTCTTATGAAGTGCAACACTCCACCTGTGACAGAAATGCACTTAGAGCACGCTCAGCAATCACAGTGTATTTGATGCATTCTATATAAATACCCCTGCAGATATACAGATTACTGTATAACTCAGCTATGTCCAAAGATCTAACTCCCAAAAAAATTGAATATAAGCATCTATAGTGCTAATTGTTATAAAAGCAATGTTACTGAACAGTGCTGGTTAGATGAGACCAGACATGGCTCTGTTCTCATTAAGGCTGTTCTAGGAAAAGTTAATCCACAAGTAGCTGCTCTTTTTCATTTCCTTCATTCTCCTCTGTCTGAAGCCAAATCTGCTCAGCACTACAGCAGCTGGCTTCCAAGATAAGGCTGTGAGGTCCTGCAGGAGCATGCTATGTATATAGCATGTTTCTGTGTATGCACAGATGTCAGCAGCTTTCTGCAGTGCAGGGATCCCTCTGGAGTGGCTGATAGTGACTTGAGAGTGCTGCGCACTCCTAGACCCACTCCTAATGCAAACCCAGACTAATCACAGAAACATCACAAGGAGAAATGTGGAAGCTTGGAAGGCAAATGCCATCAAATTCCACAATTTCAATAGCTCCTAGCATAACCCTGAGAAGTGAGAATACATTGGCCCCAGAAACAACTCAGGTATGCTGGTCCAGAAGAGAGTATTAGAATTTCAAAGAGTGTCAGTGCAGTATTTTTATACTGATTAAAAAGCAAATCAGTAACTTCAGTCAACAAATTAGCCTGAAATGTCTATTGCCAAAGCTTATGTGCAACATAATTCTACAGATTCAGTGGCCCATATCCATCTCAACTAACAATTTTAAAATATCTCCATTCACAAAAGGCATTTTTATACAGATATAAAATATTAAGATGTTGAACAAACCCTTACAGTTCATAATATATTGGTGGTTTCTTCCCAAAGTAACACAAATTATAATGTCAAAACACTAATATTGATAATATAGAAAAGCAGGGATTTTCATTTTAGTCCCTCATTAAGATAATATTATCTACTTATCCTGGAATTAATTTGAAAGTTGATGGTCTGAAACCCTAATCCTTTTAAATTTAAAAAACATTTTAAAAAATAATTTTAAAATAAATCTCTATGCTTCACCTTTACAGAGATTTCAAAACATGAGTCAAATGGGGTCAAATATCAAATCAGAAATTGTTTTGGGGCCTGGATCTTTATCTGAATACCTGTCAACTTGAAGGATGGAGATTTCTTTCAGAAGAAAGTTTGCATGCAGGTGTGTGTCATTCTTTGAGTTCCCAGGCCCAATTTCTAAATTACAGTATGTTTTACTTTAAAACAATGCTTGGAGGCACTGTTTGAAGTAGTTTGCAGTTGATCAAAGGTCTGTGCTTGAGATATTTCAGTTTCAGTATTTACTACTGTATATTCAGAAAAATATAACAGTAAAAATCAGTCCAAACTCAGAATGAGATTACTAGAATATAAGAAGAAATGTTAATGAAAATAATATAATGAGAAAGGACAAAAGAAATAGTTTATTCCACAGAAAAATACCACTGGGATTTCCTAACACTCTGATAAATGAAGTTTGCTTTGGGCAAATAAGAAAGGAAGAAAAACAGCTTGTGTTGCTGGGATGGATAAGAACAAGTCACCCAGCACAGGCATTCTGCACCAAAAGGAAGAGTTTCTCTTGGTCTTGGTCTGAGGTAAGCTGCAGAGGCCATTCAGCTAACCTGAAAAACTCATTTAGAAATTAGACCAGCTATAAACCATCTGGAGTATGATCTTATTGCTCTATTTTCTTCATAACTTTATTGCAAATTCCACATTTCCATTTTTCAATAAACCTATTTAAATTCTGCCTTTTATGAAACCAATTTTGCATCATATGACAGACACAGGTGAAGCAGTCTGAATATCAAATGGTGCCACTTTCACTCTTGCAATGTCCTGGAATAGGTCCAGAGCGTTAAGAGAACAGGAGTGTGCCTCTGTAAGGGCCAGTAGGGACATTTGCAATGTGGGTGTCTTGTGCTGGGGGTGTTGGGGCCAGCAGTGAGTGCGTGGTGCCCATGAGTGTTCTTCACATCTGTTACCCACTGGCTGCTCAAGGACTCCTCATGACACAGGAAAGAGAAGGAACAGAGCAGTCACCCCACAAGAAAAAATGATGAAATGGTGAAGAAGTAGGGCCTGGAGTTACCAAAAAATTTACAAGAGTCATGAGATGGTAGAGACAAAGAAGAGGAGGCGCAGAAGGAAGGACCAGCCTGCACCCAGGCAGGCTTGCATGAAGACAAACTGGAGGAAATTCCACAGGGCAAGGGGAGGGGTCTTGTAGGGCCAAGATGTGAGATGGAAATATGAGGTTCATTCTGACACCATGAAGCCAAGCAAGGTATGGAAAGAAATGAAGATCAGTTTATTTGCAATGCAACTTTATTTCTTTGCAACACAAGATGTTAGTTCTTAGCAACCTCAGGCAGTTTGAGAAGTGACCAAAAAAAAGGTGTCAGTGATGAACTGTGGGATAGCTTCTTGGAGAGAAACCTTATCTTACAGGGTAACCCCTATGCAACAACCCACACAGTTTTCTGTGGTCCAGCATTGTAGCTCAGAGGAACTTGTAACAAAAAATCAAAAGGAGATAAATTGCACAAGCTCATGTAATTTTTCACTTGATTTCAATGTACAGGGAAATTATGTAGAGAATACAATGAAAATTGATAAGAAACTTTGAGGTAACAGAAGATTTCCAGCCGAAAGGAATCACCAATGAGAATTACTATGCAAGTATGTAGTCTGCCACAGGAACTATATAGTAAGAATGAATTTTAAAAAGCCCAACCGAAGCATTCACATAGTAAATGCAACCAGATTGAAGAACAAAATAGAACAGCTTTAGTAGTAGCATGGGTTGAGAAACTGAATATTATAACAAAATCCAGTGGGCCTACACTCATGAGTAGAACGCAGGTGGTAGAGAATATACACAGTTCAGTCACCATATGATCAAATTGGTTAAAACAGTTCTGACCATCTTAAGTTAATTATGTGGTATTCTGCAGAATAAATGGTGAAACAGAATCCTTTTGGGTCTAAACCATCCAAGGGAAGAAGAATGAACAAAATTATGTTGTTGCAGTCCTGGGAATCAGCCATGGGCCAGTACAGTGAGAGTGGGGAACAGAGCTCTTGTTAACATTATTAAAGACACAAATCTGACAGGGAACAGTCTCATTTGAGAAGACCCTAATTTCCAGATAGCGGTTGGAAAGCAACTACAGCTTTCTGCCAGGTGCTGTAAAAAGGTCTGGAGTCAATTTCATGAGCTGTAAAGAAATAAAACAAAAGAAAACACAACCCAAGCTTTAAATGACCTCAACTGAGCTCCCTCTCAGAAATTTGTGAAGCTAAATTAGCCACTTGGGCACTTAAAAATGAGCAAGATTTCTTCACTCCCATGCCCTGACCTGTGGAAAAAATATTTAAAGAAAAAATATATAAAGGGAATAATTTGCTACAGGCAAAGAGCAGGAAAGAGCAGCAATGTTGACCACCAGGGTGAAACTGGGATGTGTGAGAATGGAAGAGGAAGCAAAATTCAGAGTTTAAAATAGTCTAGTTCAATATCACATATTCTGTACTCCAGAGTTTATCAGGGAGAGGAGAGGAGAGGAGAGGAGAGGAGAGGAGAGGAGAGGAGAGGAGAGGAGAGGAGAGGAGAGGAGAGGAGAGGAGAGGAGAGGAGAGGAGAGGAGAGGAGAGGAGAGGAGAGGAGAGGAGAGGAGAGGAGAGGAGAGGAGAGGAGAGGAGAGGAGAGGAGAGGAGAGGAGAGGAGAGGAGAGGAGAGGAGAGGAGAGGAGAGGAGAGGAGAGGAGAGGAGAGGAGAGGAGAGGAGAGGAGAGGAGAGGAGAGGAGAGGAGAGGAGAGGAGAGGAGAGGAGAGGAGAGGAGAGGAGAGGAGAGGAGAGGAGAGGAGAGGAGAGGAGAGGAGAGGAGAGGAGAGGAGAGGAGAGGAGAGGAGAGGAGAGGAGAGGAGAGGAGAGGAGAGGAGAGGAGAGGAGAGGAGAGGAGAGGAGAGGAGAGGAGAGGAGAGGAGAGGAGAGGAGAGGAGAGGAGAGGAGAGGAGAGGAGAGGAGAGGAGAGGAGAGGAGAGGAGAGGAGAGGAGAGGAGAGGAGAGGAGAGGAGAGGAGAGGAGAGGAGAGGAGAGGAGAGACCATTCAGGCCTTTAGGGTATGTCCCTGCTCTTTGATCACTCTTAGTGTTATGATGAGTGTGCAAAAACCTCTGCAGGACACTGCATTACTACAAGCTACAGCCTCTCCTTAAAGGAGATCACAAAGACTCTTCAGGCATCCTGACAAAAGATTATATTTAATTCTTACCATTCACAACAAATACTTCAACACAGTGAAAACATTAAAGAATGAAACTGCTATGCTCAGTGGTATACTCATTTACTTCCAACATACTCTTAATATACCAGGATGGATGGAGGGACCCTGTTATATTTTAAAACTTAACTCTTAACTTATCATTAAGGGACATCAACCCCTTGAGGTAAAGTCGAAGACAAAAAAAAATTAAATGAGAAGAACTAGAATTAAACCTAAAACAATTCTGGAAGACCATATTTCCATATTTCTTAAGAATATCTTCATTTCATCACTGTGACTGCCCTTACAAACAATGCCTCCTGTATGTCCAAGAAGCTAAAATTCGTGGATCTCATCTGTAGTGTTTGGTCATTCACAAATTGTTTTCAGGTGACTATCCAATTGCAACCATAGATTTTATCTAGTAGATCTTCCCACACTATTTATTGAAGTGTTTCTTGATCCTCATCACATGGCAAGTAACCATCCAAAGAAAATACCATATGTTGTCTTTTGTGCCCACCACATTCTACAAGTTCTTATTAATCTGAAAAATCAGTTTATATAAGCCCAGAGTATGATCAATCATTGCAGAGCCTCAAAGTATCTATGAAACAATTTATCTCAATTTGGGCATTGATTTTGTTTTTCTGAGAGTCTGTTCCTATAACGAATTACTTTCTAGAGAGTCTCAAGGACTCACAGATTTCTGAGACTGATGTTTAATTGCTGTGTTATGAAGTTCAGAAGTAATATTGATACAGACACTAAAAAAAGCTCTTAAAAAAATTCAGTTTAACTGGATATTTTTCCCACCAGAAAATTTGATTGCTGCACTAATGTATTTGCTGGTCATGCAAAATCAGAATCTATTTTCTCATATGTTTACTGAGATTCTCTCAAGAATTTTTCCTTTGGCATTTTCTTGCCTTGACTGGGTGTTTAAACCAGTAAGAGAAGGAAGAAATAGCAGGTTTAATACTCAATCTGTGTCAAAAAACATTAGCACAGTACAGAACTAAATGAGACTCAGGTAGTGCAATATGAATATCCAATGGAACTTAAAGGCCCAGGACAGTAACTGCACTTGAGCAAATACTGTGGGCAACCCTGTTTTCAGTCCCTGAAGAAAACTGAGATGGGAATTTGTGCTTTTGTTTGAGGAAATTATGTGAAAGTTCCCTACATAGATGTTTCCTTTTGGGTTTAAAATAGGCCTAAAAACTTGAACACAAACTGTTTGTATGGAACCAGATCCCATCTTCACACAAGCTGAGACATTTCTTAGGGCCAGGGTCTTCACTTCATGCTCATCCTTTAACAAATGTCTTGAAGTGTTGCTTTCAAGAAATCCTTCTTGATAAATCTGTATTATCTGGACAAGAACTGATGGACACATATGCAAAACACAGCTTATCAGGAAATGCACAGTTAATACAAAGTCCTTCAGTAGAGTGCCCTGTTTTCAGTAAATAAAATTTAAAGGTAGCATTAAGCTTTTCTTTCTACTTTTTGACCCGGTTTCTGGTGACAATGACAAAATAATAATATGAGAGTTTTTGTAAAATTAGGAAATGGGATGATTGCCAAACTGTAAAGAATAAATTTCTATGTTGTCATTGACAAAATTTACAACTTCCTTAATTAGGAAAGCTATTGTGTTACTTACTATTGTGAGATTCAGGCATGACTACTACAACCAAAAGGAAAGTCTTGTGTTCCTATCAAAGTTCACGTTTCAGAAAGAGATCATCCTCCAACTTACTATCAATTAAGCTTTTTCCACAATTATGCTATTGCAGAACTTTAAGTTAATTCACTTCTCTTGTAATTTCAAATTAAAATTTATAATGCAAAATTTCTCAGCTATTTTTTGGTATTCCAAAAGTTTTTTACCACTCCATATTCCTTCAGTTCCTTCACTAATAATTTTCTTCATTGTTCCTCTTCATCAGTCTTGAAAAAATTTCTCCAGATTTGACTAGAGCACTCAAACTAATATTTCCCACAGATATTCTGTCAATGACTTTGGTACTTGTCTAACTTTTTGCAAATTCCCAATACACCACTGTACATTTGTATTTCAGTAACTGTTTTGCATTGACAGCACGTAGTCCTCTCGCACTGGACAAGTGTTTCTAGATCTTTCTCACAAACATTTAACTGCTAAGCCCCTAGTTGCTACCAGATGTTATTATTACTGCTTCTTTAGGTAACTTAATTGCATCCAATCTCTGCAGGACCTGAAGGTTCTCTTATGCTTTAACATGATATCGTGTTGTGTTAGTGATGCCTCGACTTTGGATAACTGGGACTTTTATTTTGGCATAAACCTGTGGGGTTTTTTTCAAATAGGAAGACTGAACTGACATCTTTATATAGGATAAATCCTTAAACAAACATAATAAAACTGCAAACTGTTGTCAGTAGTAACACTTTGTAACTCTGGCCACTTTTAATGACCAACCTTTTACAAGTATTTGTCTTTGATCCTCTGCAAACCAACTTCTTGTCTTCTTCACAGTTCCTGCGAAGATGCCTAACCCCAAGGCAAGATAGAAGAGATACAGTTTAGAAAAATATTTGGTAGAAAATGCATGTAAGTATGTGTTTGGTTTTGAATATCTTCCTTGGGTAAATTTTTTCTGTGTTTTATACCTTTTTCACTTTTTGTCTTTCAGGTAAAAATCCAAATCAAAATACTGAATCTACTTAGGCTGAGAAACACGTTGATGCAACTGTGTTACTTTGAAAAACTACAGAAATTCCTCCAAACTGTGCTGTACTGTGCTTGGCACATGGATGCAGTAGTCCATTCAGAACTTTAGGCTCTTTACACATTCAGAAAGTACATAAATATTTAGGCACTCGCAGGAGAAAAGGGTGGCAACTGGACACTTAAGAAAAGAAATGGAAATCTAAAAAGCTTTACTTGGCTGATATATAACCCTGGAATTATATAACATATCTTAAACAACCGTTCAATAATATGCTAGAGAGTGTTTGCAGCTGCACCTCTTAACTGAGAACACCCTTTTTCCAAGGGGCTGGGGGAGCTGACATTGCAATGCAAAGGCTAACTGTATCTTGTATTCATTCTCTGATGGAATGAACCAGAATTGTATTCTGATCCCTTTCTCTTCTGTGCATTTTGAACTGAAAATTTTCCTAGGTAGCATAATGATATAATTTGCCTTTTCAAAATATGTCTTACAAGGAGCTTTTGTTTGTTTGGAGAGGTAGGGATGGCTGATGTGAGTTTTCCTCCACTCTACACGTTATGTTGCTAAGTGACATTTGGCAATGAATATTGCATGTTGCTCCTGTTTCTCTGAGCCAGCAGCATTTTGTTGCTATGTTCCAGATGTCAGTGTAGTGAGATGTCATCCCTATAAAGATCTACATTTGAACTGGAGGAGAATGATTGGCAGTGTCTTCAACAGCTTTATTCGTATCAAAGCTGATATTAGTTATGAAACTCATTTTATTGGCAGCTTTCTAAACAGAATTTCTCAAAGCTTTTGAGGTCTTTTATGTTTTGAATAATGGGACCAATATAAATCTACTTTTAAAAACATATATTTCCCGAAATTTAAAAAAAAAAAAAAAGGGAAACTTCTCTGTAATTTTTAAAAGTCATGCTTCCAGTATGAAAAATAGGTTAGAAATTCATAAAAGACATGCACACACTGCAACACAAAAAAGATAGTGAAGACAGCTTATATTTCATAACCATGCTCTGAAAATAAGCATGTGGGTAGATATTTTGATCTCTCTGAAATTTTATATATGATAACTATCTCATACTGTGAATTTGGCTCCTTATCCAGATGCAAAATATTTCCAACTTTTAAGCAGCTTGGGGCATGCATGATATCTTATGCAATGAATATCACTTTATTTGAGGACATATTCATAAGCATGCTCAGTCCTGGGACCCAACATGTATGGTGTGATTTCTAAAATACTCCCAGGCCATCATCCTGACAAACTGTGAATCAAATAGGTGTACTTCTCCAACATCAATCTTTGCATTACAGATATGGGACTATCAGCAAAAAAGACAAGTAAAGGAGTTACCCAAATGCAGAACAAGGGTTATTTGAAGTCTTGACTGAGTCCCTAGTTCCTATCCTTATACAGAAAGGGAAAAGAATGTTAAAAAGTGCCATTTTGCTTCATCTTCCTGGCTCCATACTGGCAATTCAGTCTCCTTGCTTTCTAAGCCTGTCCTTACACACCCTCTCAGGAGGCAGTGCAATTTCCCTCAGGCTTTCTCACCCCATACTCCCAGTGCATGCGCTCCATTATTTGACCTGTCATCCCCAGGTCTCTCACAAAACTGGCAAAACTGCCACTGAACTTTATATTCTATGCAAGAGTCAGGACACTCAGATAAGTCTCAGTGAAGTTTTCAGGACTTGAAGTATAAAATGTATGCTTAGCTTGGCACCTGGAGAGCAGACCTTTCCACTTCATCTTATTGTTTGTGGTCATGAAGTTGAGTATATGAAAGAGTCACTTCTGCCAGACCAGGGCCCCTTAGCTGTAACCTAGCCAAGAATACATAACTGGGCAGAAATGTCTTCATGTGATTTGGGGAGTCTTCCTTCTATTGCCTCTAGATCTGTAACAGATGACAAACGTATCCATATCTCTTTGATCACTACAAAAATAAACGTGTTTGTCTAAAATCTACCATAGAGCAATAAAAGAGTGTTTTAAATGCGCTCAATGCAAAATCTTATCAGGCAAGAAAGTGGAATGAACCATTTGCTTTGTGCTCTTTTTCTATAAAAAGTCTCGTTTCTGGGAAGAAACTGTATTTAAGAGAGCAAAAAGGTACATAAATTGACCAATTTAGCAGCACAGGTCAGATTAGGGATTCAGTAACAAATTCTTATTCTCCTGATTTAGAAAAAGATAAAATGTTCTGTTTTCCTGGAAAACAGCATAATTTAAGTGAAGATAATACAAATTAATGGCTTAGTAAGAGAAAGAGGGAAAAGGGGATAGCTGAAACTGTGACTGTGCTTGCAGACCAAAATACGTCTCATTAAACGTGGGTGAGGGATTGACATTGTGTGGCTCGTGGCAGGGAGTGCTTCCTAATTTGCACAGGTGCAATGCAAAGGGCCAGCCTGTGTGAAGTGATTTGTAGCTTGACCTGCTATTAGGTGATTGGCCAAAACTTAGTCTTTAAACACACCAGTGAAAATCATTGGTCGATATATCTTTGTTCTTGTAGAATCTCTCATGAAAAGCCTGATTTCTTCTGTCAAATTAGAGATTCACACTTTCTGCTAAGGGCTTTGTCTGAACAGTTACTGGCATCAACCAAAAGATGATTTAATTCTGAAAGCTGACCTTTCCAAAGGAAATCTGAAATAAATTTTTTTCCATTATGGGCAAGAATGGTCAATAATCCACCCTGACAGAAAATGAGCTTTGTTTCCTTCGATTTTTCTGGTTTAGGGTCTACTTTATTTTTCCTTTTTTGTCAAAATTTCTTCTTTCCAACTCCATAATTGCAAGCCACAGTGCAACCGAAGAATGGCTCTTGGCCAACCTCTTTGGGAGATTTTGTTCTGCTGTATGAATTACCTTCACCCAGCAGTGAAGCATACCATTAAATATATGTAAATGCCTGAAGGCAATGAACAAAGTGGTAACTTTAAGCTATAATTGTGTTGTGCTGCTGTTTTCTCTCCACGTTGCTATTTAACAAAGGAAATGTTGAGAACCAAAACCCGACTCTGATGTAGAGAGCACCCTGGGACTATGGAGCTAATACTGTTCTTAGTGCAGGGATTGGATGGGATAAGCAACCTATGGATGTCCTATTAAATCAAAACATCAAATGTTTTGAGAAACATCCAATCCCATGTATCTTGAGGTTTAACTCTGTTAAGGCCTCAAAGAGGAAATGGCAGTCAAGAACTGTCTATTTTAAATAGTCTATGGGGAGATTAAAGTGACCTACATATTCAGAAAACTTAATTTATTCAGGCTTTGCACCCAGCTAAAAATCACAGAAGTGAATGAGTGATTTTGCATCAGTGTTTAAGAACTGCAGTAAACTAAACTCTGGCTAATGGATTTTCTAGGTATGACAACCAACATATTATATTTGAATTTTAATAATTTTATTTAAATAGCTACTGAAAAAAGCACTTATAAATTGTAACTGCTATAAATATTGTTGCATTGTAAATAAATTCCCTGCTCCAAAACAGACAGCTAAATCAAGCAAGGCCCATATGAGTCAATGCAATAATAATACCTCCACTAAACTTTAGATGCTCATTATTTTTAGAATTCAAGTTTTCCATCCCTTGAGAACCTTATTCCTACATCCTAAATCAAAATCACCAAACACATCCCAAGTTTATTCTTTAAATATACCCTTCATTCCTTCAATACTGACAAAAAGAACATTGCTTCAAAGCCGAGCCAAAAACCAAAACAGTACTTATTCCAAAAGTGAAGTGAGGGAAATAGATTCTTGTTCAGGAATTTGTCCAAGTAGAATTGAGTGCAGTACAGCTGCAACATAATAAAAAGCAATGCTGGAATCCATGGCTAGCCTTTCCTCTGCGCTACAGGCAATGCCAGAGCTCTTAACTCTTCAGAGACTCCTTGGGAAATGTAACACAAGGGTCACCTGGCCATTAAATCCTAAAATATTACGTATGTGGCTATATAAATTCTATGTAAAGTAGCTCTATAATCTAAAAGAAATCCAGATTAGATACAAAGACCTGAAAAATCTGAAATAACTCGAAGAAATTCAATGATAAGGGAGACAGTGACATAGACATCAGTTCTGTTTGAGTTTAAAATTCTGAGAGGTAACTGTTTGACATGTTTGGCCATAGTGCATGTCACCACACAGGATGAAATAACATAGGCATTCTCGCTGTGGGTCTTCATAATTTATTCCTTGTTTGGTGAAAATTTCTCTGAATCATTTTAGTGTGTAATGATGGTTATGTTCCAAGGCATTTTGGAGGAGTAAAAGAGCAAAGGAGGGAAGCAAGAGCATTTGAGGTGGAACGGCATGTTACGTTTTTTGTTCTGTCCTTTGATTGTGCCTATTCACTTAGGGCATCAGATGCTTTGGTTTGCTTTTCTCTAACATGCAATTATTGTGGGAAAGCGACGTCAAATAAGTGAGTGTTTTCCTTTGATCGAAAAGGCGACGAAATATGTGGTCATTCTGATGTGTTCTGGGGCTAAGCTCCCCAGCACAGCTGCTGATCAAACTCTCATGAGTCCCACAGATAATTCAGATCTCTGGTACAAGGTTGTTTTAAGGAAAATTGAATGAATCAATTGATAGAATTGGTCTTAGAATTCATTTCTTCTGAAGGCATGCCACATCCTTAATTTCATTTAGGAGATATTTGCTGGCACCTGTAACAAATTTTAACTGCAATTTCAAGGTCCTGCTTTTGACAGGCTTTGGGAGGTTTTATAAAGATTTACCACAAAGGGACTTGAATGAAAGAACTTCATCTTTAAAACTAAATGACAAAAAGTGCATATTTCAGCAATATGCAGTGAATAAAAGGAAATGAGAGATGTTTTTGCTACAGGTATTTGCTACTTGGGTATTCAATATAGACAAGATGGTGTCAGAACACATAGAATTCGTTCAAGTTTAGCATATACATAGTCTTCACATTTCAGTGGCTGGCATCGAGTAGTCTTTAACTGGGAAGTAGCACAACTTTTTGAGAACAGCTTTCAGAAGTGAAATGGAAATGAAGGAATATGGGAAAAAATCTTGACTGGAGTTTATGTTGATCTGTTCATGATAAAGGCAAGAAAAATCTTTGTCATCTGCTGGTAGAGTAGAAGTGTTGATGGCAGGCCAAAGGGATTCCAGGCTTCCTGAGGATAAGAATGGATTTCTTTTGGAACTGTTATTTGTTTCTTAGTCTTGAACTGGGTTTTGGCACAGAACTCAGACCATCAGGGATGTAACTGACATGCAGTGATCCTATAGCTTTGTGCTTCAGAACTGTCCTTGAGTGTTGAACCTCCTATTACTTAGATTGTCTGTTCCACACAGCAGCCTGAAACCATTGATACTTGACTGGAGATAAAGTACATAATTCTCAGAATAATGGTGGGAAAAATACTTGAGGATGAAAAATATTAAAATTAACTTCAACAGAAAATAAAGGAAGGTCTCATGTCTGCCCACAGTAATTACCTATCAGATATACCTCTATTCATGTTGCTCCTGTTATTACCATTATTAATTTTATAACGATGGTTCAAAGGGATCAAAATCACATTATGTTTTAAATAGAACCAATGAGAAACCAAGGCCATCCTTATCCAAGAGAATCTCTAACTGGAACAAATAATTGAGTGACACATGAACAAACAGACTAAGGTACATGTCAGGTGCAATGAAGTCATTGGTCTAGCTGAGGGCAGGGCTATGCCTGAGTGCGCTGTAAGTGAATGGTCAGGAGTCCAGATGATCTGAAGATGCCTACATACAGAACTCTGGTTCAGGAATATCATTCCAACAGGTCAAGACTTCAGTCATACATGATTTGATGATAAATTGGAGTAAAATACAAGCTATAGGGATGGCAGGCAAAGAAGGAAAGAAAGGAAGAAAGAAAAAATAGAACCTTCTTTCTATTCAACTATGCCGTGCCAAAACCTATCTTGCTGTAGTACTTTGAAAGCTGTTTTAAATTAACTGTAACTATTTATGCAGCTACAGTCTACAAAATTTTTAACATATTTAAGACTTTCTGTAAAAGGTGCTATATCATTTATCATTTCCCTTCAGAACACTTGAAACTGATTAAACATTTCACTTGAAAGCTACTTCATTTTATTTTGTATTTTAATTTATTTCACTGCATAATTAATTTGTAATCAAGACTTGTTTTGATTTTCCTAACTGTATTTTAAAACCAACCATGAAGCAATAACTTGCGAATGGCTTGCAAAATAGTAAAAATGTGTTCCATTAAGAAAAAAAATGAAGTTAGTATTGTGCAAATTTCATGCACCACAGAATTAACCATTCTTTAGTAAGACTTCTGAAAGTATGATCAAAGCATGCCAAAAGTGAGGTGTTTTGAGACGTTGGTAAAATTTTAAGGTCTACAAAGTCAAGAGAACACAAATGACTGCATAGGCACAAATGACCATTTTATCTTAGATAATTGCCTCTTAAAAAATTTGACTGAACATTTAATGTAGTTGTGCTCACCAAGTTTTTGAACTTTTGACAAATAATCTCCTCCAAGAATGCATGCTCCTTGCATTGTTTTTAACAAAAATATATGTAAATATCATTCAATTTAAAATTATGTAACAAAATGTCATCCCATTTCTCAGAACTCTTGTCCTTATTGAGATTGTGCACAGGCAGAGTCTAAAGTTAAAATCCCTTTTGAGTTAAAAATAATCTTTAATTCCTTCTCATGTTAAAAAACCCCAAAAACAAAACCGAAAAAATAACAACAAAAACAAAATGCAGACCAATTTTGCCTCTTAAGGTTTATACAGAGCTGATTCTTGCCAGAGATCTTGGCAAGTGCATATCTTCCAAGGTCACGTGTTCAGTGCCATTCATCCTTTAGGCTTGCTGGAAGTGAGCAAATATTGTAATACTGAGTCAATCGGCCAACAGAACATTTCAAACTGCTCCAAAGAGATAATTGACCAGCTGAAAGTGTAAGGTAACACCAGAACCAACATCACCAAGTAATGTGATCTCATGCTGAATGTGGGTGTTTTATTTGTTTGATTTTGGGGGGTGAGTTGGAATGAGTATAAGCCAAGTTTTGATTACCAAGGGCTAGGAGTGGGGAAAGGGAGTAGGTAGAGAGGCCCAAAGGAGAGGGAGAGAGGCCCAAAGTTTAAATAGAGATGAACCAAGATCAGCCATTTATATGACTTTCCTGTAGAGAAATCAAGATGTTGGAAGAAGAAGAAGAGGGAGTATAGAAAAAGGTCAAGTCCCCCAGTGGATTGTTTAAAACTTGTTCATATTCTTCCATAGTGCTTGGGAAGCAGAATGAGCACAAAGTCTTCACTGCCTTTATTTAGGTTCTCTCTGGCTTCAAAGATTGGCAAGTTCTTACTATATTTCTACAAAGCAGACTGCTTTTCAGGCAGGTTTTCTCAAGTTCTTGCTTTATGAGTTTTGGAGTAAGATTCTGGCTAGAGATGTTCAGAAGAAAAAGTGTTTGCAGTCTTTGGAGGTTGTTAATTCCTGGAAAAACTTCTGGCAAACTTCACCTCACCAAAATTTCACAGAAAATGTTTGTTAGAATTTGACCAGTTTAAATGAGTTTCTTGTGTCAGTGTCTTTACCTAGTGGAAGTTCGAATCGTGCTCGGTTTTACACACAAAGTCAGGAAATACTGCCAACATATACAGTCCTCTTCTCTCTGAAATATTTTATTTATTTACTCTGGAGTCTGAAGACAGCTTAGAGACGTGTCTCTTGCCAGTGGCATTTGCAGTGGTATTCAGAGAGTTGTCTTCTAATTTTTAGAGGTTTGCACTTATTTCTTAGGCTCATGTAGAGATTCAACTTTTAGTAATAACTCTCCGAACCTTGTCTGAGGTTTCCACCATTGTTCTGCTTGGTCACTGAGCTGGCCATCAGCCTCTAACATTAGAAGGTTTACTAAACCCCCATGTAAAACTGCCTTAGAAAGTAAAGAGGACATGAACACTCTGAAATCTTTACTTAAAAATAAAGATCAATTAAGTACATCTTCATATGCTGAAAGTTATTATAAGGATGGAGGATGGGAAGGGGCACATTGGAACAGCAAATCCACGTGAGTGTTACAGAAGCAAGTTGAGCATACCTTTTCAGGACTGTCATAGGCCCCATAATGAAACTAATGGGGCTTGAATGTAGGTTGTGATCTTTAGGTGATATTTCAGACTGCCATCTGAAAGCACTGACCACTAGCATTTTCTTGTTGGTCACAGCAGAATCATCATCAGAACTGGCATGTACTCATCTCCCCTTTCATTGAAATAGCCTGAAATGACCTCTTCCCATAAGCACTGAGGGAGAGGTTTTAAATCTCTCAGC
The DNA here is from genome assembly GCF_963513975.1 of Fringilla coelebs. Classification (NCBI taxonomy): domain Eukaryota; kingdom Metazoa; phylum Chordata; class Aves; order Passeriformes; family Fringillidae; genus Fringilla; species Fringilla coelebs. Next base: position 11,667,055 of record NC_140034.1, on the reverse strand, counting down.
CTCTGTATCACTAAGATAAACATACCAATCTCATTTTTCCCATAGAAGAGGCTCTCCAGTACTCTTGACAATCTTATAGCCTATTTGCTGTGTTTCTTTCAATTTGGATGGAACTTTCATAACAGTGACATTTTCCAGTGATGACAGATTTAATTTCTGCTCTTGAAAAGGAAACCATTCATGAATAATATCTTGCAACCATGAACCTCATTTAGGATGTGAGGAAAGAGTCTTCCAATTTGTCCATCTGTGAGGAACTCGTAACACAGTGCTCTTGGACATAACAGGCAAACAAAAAATGTCATTCAGGTGTGGCAATCTGGAATGACCCCTCTGTAGCTAAGGTCCCACCCTTGAGTTTAAAACAGACCTTTATATTTTAAAGTAGGATTTTCATCTGCAAAAAGATAATACAGATGCATTTGTGTATATTTTTTTGTGGGCAGCCTAATATATGTAACATTCTGAAAAGCTTTCTTTAAAGTGTAATTTGATCATAATTGGAATGAGAACTATGTTAATTTCTGGTGGGCATTTTTGAAAATTATTTTTTAAAATCCTGGTTTTGAAATAAAAATTATTATTAGCCAAATATTATTTAATAATTAAAATAATAAATTATCCCTCACTTTTAATTTATATGAAATACATAAGTATCATGACAAATACCTTCAAATAAGCCTCATGTTCAAAATAGCTTTGCCAGTTGCTAACATCTGAGGATCTGTCTCTTTCCTGCTCAAACATATATTACTTCTAAAAACTTAAAATCCACAAGACAACAGCTCCCTACCAGGAAAATGAAGTATCCACCAAAATGAAAAAAAAAGAAAGAAAGAAGGAAAGAAAAACAAATCTGCTTCACAAGAAGAAAACTAGACATTTCTAAGGCATTTCAGGATGACCACACACCAAGTGAAAAAAAAAGGTTCAGAATGCCTGCCCCACACAAAGGATAACTTCACTTGGCAGAATAAAACACTATCTCCTTTTACTAAGAGCTACTCACTCATCAGTCAACACCACTTTAACTACTTTACATATTTTTTCCACCTTTCATAGAGTACATCAAAAGTTCAACACATACTACCAGCCAAGTAGAATATCCAGTAGGCTATATATATCCATATATATATATATCCACATATGTGTATATATATGTATATATACAAAAACAAATTTATATAGCACCAGGTATTCAATTTTGAGATAAAAGCAAAATCTAGACATTGAAAGCAGGTATATGAAAATGCCCATTCTATTATTCATTTAAATTTTAAAGTTTTGCGTAGCAAGATGTGGAATATTTGCCTTTCCCATCTCATGTTGCCAGTCACATATATATACATATACATACACATATGCAAAAAGCTTCATGCAATCACAGAATCTTCAAAATTAACTACTGTGCAATTGTGACTTATTTTTTCTGCTTCTTATAGATGTTATAATTAGAATGTAGTGAATATAGAGGGAATAAAAAAAGATGAAAGTATCTGAAAAAAAATTCACTAGTTGTCTAGGGTAAGCAATGGAATAAAACAAAGGAAAAGAAAGAAAACCTGAGATTTCAGTGTCATCACTTTAAGCTGCCTAACTGTGCTTCCCAAAGGAAAGGGATTTAGAGAGCGATTTGAGGCAAAGCAATGAGACAGCTTTACAGATATTTTACAGGAAATTTGGCCATCAAAACCACAAGGATCCTTGTCTGGGAAGTTAAGAGGGGGGAGCAGGGGTTCATAATATAAGGCAAATGGAAGTAGGTATAAAGAGCTTTGACTCTGATGGTAGGTAGTGCTCTTATCAATGGAATAAAGAAGAATATAACTGAAGGCTATGAAGGCAGAGATACATTAGAGATACATGAAACATCCCTAAACTTTGAAGTAGGGATATTGCTTTTTCTCCTGCTTCCTGACTGAACATTAGGGCACCAATAGGGGCTGAGAAATATATACTACATAGTTTGTCAGGAAAAAAGGAGAGTAGAAGGAAAAGGCAAACTTTTTAATAGAGGTCACGGTGATAGGACAAGGGGTAATGTCTTCAAACTGAAAGAGTGTAGATCAGATATCAGAAAGAAATTCTTAACTGTGAGGGTAGTGAGGCACTGGAGCAGACTTCCCAGAAAGGTGGTGGGCACCCCATCCCTGGAAATATTCAAAGCCAGGTTGGAGGGTGCTCTGATCAACCTGATCTAATTGGTGTCCCTGTCATAGCTGGGGGGGGTGGAAATAAACTACCATTAAAGATGCCTTCCAACCCAAACTATTCTGTGATTCTCTGATTCTGTGATAGGAGTTAGAGCAACCTGCATGGCTAGGAAGCATTATGTCTTGGAGATTACATTTTTGTTAATTGTATACATTGCTTGGCTGTGAGGATCTAGATGATAATCAGAGTAGGGATGTCAACCACACTGAAGTCCACAGTTAGTGAGAAGAACACAGGGAATAGGTCTGTGGTAGAAAAATCTGTCATTCAGCCAAATTAAGTTTAAATAGTGAACCATTTATAAGGTGTCAGATTAAAAGTTTATTTAGGACAGAAGGAGACAGGAGAGGAATATATTGGTAGATCTGTGAATCTTCAACAAAGAGATGACAAGGAAGTTTTTGGTTGTGGGTAAAGTTACACAAGGCTAAAAACCCTCAATTTCTTTACCAAGAACTGGAGGATCCTCCAGAGGATGTATTAAAGAAATGATTAGAGAAGAAGCCAAGGAAAGCCAGACCTGATGAATCCCAGAGAGATTTCAAGGACAGCAGAAGCAGAGAGGCCAAGAGAAGTTACGGTTATAGCAGTGAGTCTGAGATCTGGCAAAGTAGATGCCATTAGATGTTGTGGAAAGAATGGTTTCATTTAAGGGCAGAGGATGGAAGCCAGATTGGAAAAGCTCTAGGAAGAAAAAGTGTAAACAGCATATTCAGAAAGCTTAGAGATGAAAGAACAACTGCAGATGGGCCAGTAGCTAGAGATGGAAGGAGTCAAAAGTGTTTTATTTATGATGTGAGATATTTAACATATGGTATAGCAAGTAGAACAGACTAGAAACAGTGAAAACAACAAACGAGAGGACACCAAGAGGTCAAGGAAAAGAAGAGAGGGAAGAGAATGGGCTCATGGGAGATGAAGAACTGGGAAGAAAGAGGGCAAGAGGGTATAAACAGAAAAGAATTCATGAAGCATGTTTGTGTCCATGACCATGAAGGATAAATCTGCAAAGCAGGGAAAGGGTGAGTGCGTAGCCAGAAAGAGAGAAAGAGAGAAAAAGAAGGAAAGAGAGAAAAAGAAAGAAAGAAAGAAAGAAAGAAAGAAAGAAAGAAAGAAAGAAAGAAAGAAAGAAAGAAAGAAAGAAAGAAAGAAAGAAAGAAAGAAAGAAAGAAAGAAAGAAAGAAAGAAAGAAAGAGAGAAAAGAAAGAGAGAAAAGAAAGAAAGAAAGAAAGAAAGAAAGAAAGAAAGAAAGAAAGAAAGAAAGAAAGAAAGAAAGAAAGAAAGAAAGAAAGAAAGAAAGAAAGAAAGAAAGAAAGAAAGAAAGAAAGAAAGAAAGAAAGAAAGAAAGAAAGAAAGAAAGAAAAGAAACTTGCTAAGACCTGTCAAGAGAAAAGGAGAGTTTAAGCAGAGACTTAGAGGTGGTGAGAAGATGGGCAGAACCACAGGATTAGAGTACAATTAAATCTGAGACAGCACAGCTGTGCAACTAGACTGATAGCATTACTGAAAAAGTAAAGCCCAGTGGTGATGAGTATAAAATGTTTTTTTAATGCAGTAAAAACTATGGGTTTTATATTCACTATTTTTAAACATCTCTTCTGAGAATTAGAAAGGCCCATTAGAAAGGGCCACTCTTCAGGACAGGAAGAATGCTTCACAATTCAACAAATGCTGAACAGAATTATAAAGCTTGTTAATTGGCAATGCTATATGAGAATAAGAACATTTATAGTAGTCATGAAATCACAGAAAAGTCTGAAACTAGCACAGGTAGTTTTATGGCATGCATATTTCAGTCACTGAGTTATTTTGTGTAAGCTTAGCCTGAATGATGGCAATAGACACATTTCCAGTAAAACATTTCCAGTTGAATACAGTGTTATTTCCCCACATGGAAGACCCAGCCCTCTCTTTCCATAGCACAGTGTTCCTTAGTGTGGTCTGAGAGTCCTACAGAGCACACGTGCAGCAGCTGCAAGGCTAATGCAAATCACAGAAGGCAGAGACTGCGACTGTGAAGCGAGATACAGACACCGTTAGCCACCTTGGCTGCATTATGAACCAGATCAGGAAACCAATCCAGGTTAAAACTAACTCAGCAGAAGGTTTATTTTTAAACTGATTCATTTCCCAATCACCTTCACTGACTAGCTGCACAAAGACTTGCAATTGTAGAGGAAAGGCAATGGATGGGATAGTGGCAGAAGGGAAGGGAAAGAAGGATGCAGTCTTCTTTCAGGGTCATCTGGGCATTTTTTGTCTCTCCTCAAGGACTAAACTACCTTGCAGACAGGGGCTGAATAACTACCTGATTTTAGACTGTCCTAAATGAATAAAATAACGTCTTACATAAGTTTTCCAACTTCTCCAAACTGTGCTAGGTTTTCGTCTTGTGACATCTTAGACTTATTCCCTGCAGCAGATGAAACAGTTTGTACCTGGCACAAGCAAAAGTGAACCCAAGTTTCTTAAATAGCCAGCTCATGCTCATAGTCAGCCAATTATTTTTTTTTTAAATTGCCCTTCATTTCCTTAGCTTGCTTACAGTGCTCTTTCTCATAAGTCCCTAGTTCCTCTCCTTCCTCAAAGCACTGTCCGCCCCTCCCAAACTTGGATTGCAACCATGCCCTCTTGCTCTTTATCTTGTTTAAGTGCCAGTATTGTTCGTCTCCACCAAAGAGTTGACCTTACAACACAAAGGCACTCAGAAGCAAACACAATTTTATCTGGTTTGCTGTACAAAAGCTCTTCTATATCCCATCTCATCTATCATTTCTTCTTTCCAAGTATCTGCTCCCTGCTGAATTATCTGAATTTGTAAGCTATAGGTTAGTCCTTGTTTGTCAGGAAATTGTAGGAATCAAAAATGATCATTTAACTCATGCTTTACAGAATTTTTGGGGTCAAAAGTTGTTCTAACTCCTTGCCAGTGAGAACAGGCAGTGGGGACTCTTAGCACGCACACACTCAGCACCACTGGAGAACGTCATCTGAAATGTCCCTTCTAAAGATCCTTTGGAGAAACAGTGAATGAATCTGCTAAGGCAGCAAATTCTGCATAGCCCACAGAAACACACTGCTTTGAATCTGAAATCATCTCAGAGACACGGTGCAAGTGAAGAGAGAGAAAGAACATTTTCTATGTGGTATGCAGGACCTGGTGATGTGAACAGTTTGAACAATGGTTCAAATTGGCTCTCACACTTCCAAGATGTATCTAGATTAAATGTCTCTCCTTTTTGTCTTCTTCAATCAACACTGGATTGTTTACATGAACATTGAGGGCTGAAGAGGAGAGACTGCAGAAAGACCTGTTTGGTAATTCAGTGGGCAGGGAAGGTGCTTACCAAGAGCTTTTAGGTCCAAGATCCAACCATTTGTCTGGTGCACCTTCTTAGATAGCACCTTTTCTCTAAATTGTTTCCTCAGAAAACAAAAATGGGATTATGTTATTTTTGCTCTGATTTCAGACTACATAACTGTTGGAACTCCTAAACCTTTTACCAAAAAAAAAAAAAAAAAAACCAAAAACAAACCCAAAACCAAAGCCAAAAAAAGAAAAAACAGAAAAGAAAAACACCAAACAAAAAATGAACAAAAAACAAAAACAAAATAAAACAAAAAAAAACAGAGCTCTAATTGTCTTTTAGCAAGTCCTGCCTGGAGCCTTCAGTTTGGAATCTTTGAAAATGCTGTGTCTGTTTCATGAACAGGACAAAGTCTGTCCAATAGACGAACTCCACAGATGCTAATTATTGCTGATCTGGGTTTTTGTCTAAACTGTCCTATTGAGCTTTAAAAATGAGACAAATCTGCAGTTTCAGAAATTTGAAGTGAAATATCTTAACTTTCACATGAGAAATGGCTTTAGCACTTTCTGCTTCTTCCAGATCTTGTCTCCCTTTTCAGCTGGCTAGTCCATAATGCCCAATGAATATTCTGTCTTCACATATACATTGACAAGGGAGGTGTGACTCTTTTCAGAATGTGGAGAGCAGACGTGCAGGTCTGGATTGCCCTTTTCTTAAAAAAGACTGCAGGGAAATGTCCCTCTGGCTCATTAAATTAATGAACAAGGCAGAATGATTTGTGAAAAACAACTGTTTTATAGGACCACCACCTGCAATATGGGCTGGATCCCACAACGTGGAAAAAATCCAGAACATTTCAGATTAATTTCTTGACATTTCAACCTTGTCCTGCACCCCATCCACCAACACAGAACGTATTCAAAATTAACAGATACTTCTGGCGACCCACTGCAGCCATGGGAAATTGGAAAGAAAGTCATGCCATATCTACTGACAGCTAATAAAGTACTCCACAGACTGCAAAAGATGTATTTTCTATGTCTGAAGATCAAGTAGCTTGGTCTGGGTTTTACTAAATAGTGCTGAACTTTTGGCTGTTTATTCCCAGCCCTGTGATGTAAGCTGCCCTCCCTGGGAGCCAGACTCCAAGTGCGGCAGCCATTCTGTACACACACGCTGCATGGAAAGAGTTACCTAGTAATAAAAAACATATGAAGCTGTGAGATCAGTTCCTCTCTCTCCCTCCCCAGGTGTTCCTTCGTGGTTGTGATTTGTGCACAAGTCTATAGAAAATGTTGCATATACAAGCCAAGATATACAAAGATTTCAGCCTCCCAACCCCTACTTAAGCATCTTTGGGATTCTGTAAAAGAAAGGGGAACCTAAATTCCTTTGTAGGTCTGGCCTGCAGGATTCAGTTTGAATGTCAAGAGAGTGAGGTTTCATATGGCTGCTCACTAGCCAACAAGCACCCTGAACTTTCAGCCCACTGGATTCCATTCTGGAATCACTAGGCATTCAACTAGCTCTGGTTTTATTACATAAATGCATTAATGTGTTTCATATATAAGTAATATTTTAACATTGAACATGTATAATTAACACTCACAAACTGACCATTGCTTTGGATCCACTGTGTTTCAGAACTTCTCTATCCCAAGACACTTTTTCAAATCTTTCACCCAGCAACCTTATCAGAGAGCGTCTTTTATTAAACTTTCTGTTATGATTTACATTTTTGCTTTGTAAAACAAAACAAACACAAGCACTAGATCTTTAACTGGTGGTGGACTTTGGCATTATTCCACTGACAACAGTGTAGTTACACTTCAGTTCAGAATGAAAACCACTCAACCTGCAATTACACATACTTCTCTGAGGTAAGCAGCTTGCTGCCTCAGAAACTGATCTGAGAATTAAGACCATTTGCAATATCTTTGAAATTCTGTCCTGAAGTGCTCACACAGAACTTTATTTCCATAGGAGATTTCTGGAAAGATTTTTCAAAGTTTTTTCTTCTGATACCAATACACCCACTGACACTTGCAATTCCTTTTCCCTTCATGTCAGAAGCAACTTTTTCAAGAGTATTATTCAACCCTCCAAAAGGGGCAGCATCATTCATCTTAATAAGACCATCATGAAAACCTTTCAGGCTTCTATCAGAACCACCTCCCTGCTTTGTTTGCAGGCAACATATAGTTTCTTTTCTCAGCTCTGTGTACATATAACTTATTTTATTTCTTTGCATATGGAAAACTCACAGGGCAAAATCCATCACTTCCCAAAATCACAGTTTATCATCTCATCCACTTTTCTTTAATCACTGGAAGAGTTCTGTCATGCAAATAGAACTGACTTTCTGACATTCTTTTCCTATCAGTCCTGCAAGGCATTTTAATTTTTTTTTCCCCTTATATGATTCCTTAGAGAATCTGTGCATCAGATGCAAAAGTCCTTACTGCATGATTGTGTTCATGACAAAAGGTTACAGGTGTCCAAGAGGAAACCAGGCACAATAAGGAATTATAAATCCACTGTAGAGCACTAAACATGAAAGAATACTTGAGCCACTGGTCACTGAAGATTGGAAGAGTATGCTGGAAAAATGTTTTTTTTAGTATTCTCCATTTTTTGCTTTTACTGAGTACCCATTATTGGCCACTGCAGGGGAAAAAAAAGAGAAGTCAATGGAGCTTGGCACTAATTCTAAAAAGATCATTCCTCTCATATGCATTGATAATTTAATAATTTGTACTGATAATTTCTAGGAGGCAAATTTAAGCTACAAGGCCAGTAAGATGGACAATGTCTGTTCCAGTTTCTACAACCCATAAATTCTCAGAACAATCCTGATATTTTGCAGGTTGCTTTAGCTAGACATTTGAATGCTTGATATGAAACTTACAGGTCTCTGTTGATTTGAACACACAAATCATGCATATTATCCTTTGACTGATCTTTATTTTGATCTATTTTCTTACGCTTTAATCAAAATGTTCTTTATCATCTTTTTAAAATTTTCTTATTTAGATTTTCATGACACTATCCAGGTTCTAATTTTTTAAATTCTTTTTTCATCTCAGTTATTGTTACTTTTATTCCCACAGATAGCATTTTTTACATTCATCCTATTCTGTATTCCTTTCTGAATTTCTGGTCCTCAAAGTCCTCTTAATTCAGTTTTGTATCTTCATGTATTTCTTGTCTCAGTTTTGGAAATAATTTCCTATTTTATTTTTCTTCAAAACCACAGAACTATCTTTACTGCCTTTTAGATTAATCAGATTTTTTCTCATTGTTTTCAGAGAGAAAGGACAGAGGTTTGTCCTTTGTACTTACACAGTATGCATGGCATGAAGTGTGTATGTAGGTAGGTGTGAAGCGTGCCTGCCTGCAGGGCCTGAGCTCACCTCAAGGGAGGTAAGAGTAGACCTGTGTGTTTGGGGATGTCCCCCATCCTTGGCTAACCCAGGCCAGCACAGTCACTGACAGAACCATCTATCTGTCAGTACCTCAAATTTTTTTTTCATACATTGTCTCAGAGAAATCATGTGACCAGCAAATAGCTGGGTTCTGTGTCTATTTTTAATCCTTTCTCCTCTAGACCCCCATGTTTCAGTACAAATTGTACCTGGCAGACACAAGAGTTAATCAGAAAGGACAAAAGAATTCACAAACTGATTTAAATTCATGACATAGTAGTTGGAGCATCAGCAGATGTTAGCCATTATGTGGCTGCATAAAAGTTTATAAGACAATTGTTCATAAGTACTTTAAAAAGTGTGTCCCTCTTTACCGGTTCAATGGCACGCTATGAAAAGATTAGTGCTTGAAAAAGTTGGATAAAATCAGTATCAGTTCTGTGTACTGTGCTTGTATGTATGTATGAGCGATGCCAGATACTTGAAAGAAGAAGTCATTTAGATTCCTCATGAAACTACTGCCTCTAACATGCTTGGCAGATCAAGGCCATCATGAAAAAAAATTTAATTAATTCTCTAGACATCTAAAGAACTTAGGAAAAAAAATGTAACACATAATTCTGCAATTTTAAATTGCCATATATTACTTTCTATATTTCTTTCTGTTGCAATGTAACTAGATGCCCATCATAAAGGAACAAAACTGCTATGGAAAGTTAAATAAATTGTTGTTTCTTTGTATTATGGTAAGCAGCCCCACTGTTATGGTAAGCAGCCTCACTGTGTTTGGCTCTACACAGAAAAGCAGCCCTAGCCTCAGAAAAATTGTCATATTTGAAGCAGGGTTTCTTTATGACTTTATATATACTAGTGCAACGAAATGTGTAGAAATATCAAGTACCTTAGAGAGAGGTATCGTCTGCTCTGATAGGTTAAAGTCAGAGGAAAAGATTTGTCTCCTCAAACAGGATGTTCTGAACTCAGTCACAACAGGAATATTTTAGGTAGGGGCCTGCAACAACTACCAAGAGAGTCAAAATTCCTGCAATTCTGATTAAAAGGACAGTATCTTCCTACTGACTGCAGCCACTGTTTGCTTCCCTTTCTCTCACTGACCGCATGAAAAAGCAGCTGAAGAGAGGGTGAGAGTCACTACTGCCTTCAACAGAGCATCTAAAAGAGCTAACTCCAGACTTAGGCAAATTTTCTAGGCTGCTCTTTAAGCTGATGGAAGGTTGGTGAGGTTTCTGGAGTGGGTCAGTCAAAGCAAGTACCTTTTCCCTCCTGTGCATGGGTATGGGGAACCTGGGAAAAGCCTCTCCCAGGCTGCCCTGGGCTGGGGGCTGAGCAGTGCTGAGAAGCCTGGGTGCTCCTGGTGCCTGTCCAGAACAAATCCTGCATTTAGCCAAGATCTGCTGTGCTATTTTCAGGGCAGAAACTCAAGCCAAAAGTTTGAATCAGACATGTTCAATTTTCTGTGTTTCTAATTAAAGTTTGCAATTTTTGTGTTTTGTTCCTAGTGTTTATTTTTAGCCAGATGATGGGTCCTTTTATTATTGGAGGAGATAATTTTGATTAATGTTTTTTTTAATTGTGAGAACACAAAAGGAGGTTTCTGTAGAGCTTTGTGTTCTTGGTGAGTGTGGGAGACTGCTGGGGCATGCCACTCTTCTTCACAAATAATTTTCAGTGTCACCAAGTGTTGGCCAACATGCAGTGGAGGGAAGAGAGACATTTACAGAAACTAGAGTGAGTTATCCAAGGTTAAATAGAAGGGTCTCTCCCTGGTATTTTAAAGTTAAAAATCTCAAATACAGAGACGTTCAAAGCCTCAATCTGAGGATATTTTTATCTCATGATTCATGAAAGCCTGTCAAAGATTTTGTTTGTTTCAGACATGAAGCTGGTCAAACCTGTTGAAATAAATCAGAGTTTTTCCATTGACTTCAGTGAGAGATGAGTCAGTGCACTGTTCCCCACAACTAGTTACTGTATCCTCATGGTTTCCCAAACCATATTTTCAAATATTGTAGTTAATGAAATTAACAGAATCAAAAAATTCCTTGCTACAAGCAATGGTGTCAATCAGAGGCGATTCATAGCTACTACTGCTTTGGAGCTACCTCTATTGCTTTTGCATTCTGCAAATCCCTTTGGTCCATTTTCGTGTTGCTTGACAGTTCAGAAGTTGTTTCTGAATTAACTTACTGGAAGACACATTGGTGATATTTATACCAGCTCATGGTGCTCTGCCTGGCTGCCCTAAGAGCTGATCTCGTATTTCTAATGCCCATAGTGCTCTGTTACCCATTGTTCTGCATTAAATATTTTTGCTGTCTGAGCTATTTTTCAATCTCTGAATGCATCAGAGGATGCTTAATCACTTCTGTGTATTCTCAATGTTGTTGATTTACTAACAGTGCCTGTTTCAAGTCTTTACTCTTTTGCTACATTTCTGAAATAAAGGCCCAGTGTTGGAAAGGATCTGTGTGTGTACAATCCCTTCTGACTATGGAGTGTCTCTGAAACTGCATGGCAGTCTTCCTAGAATGGGAGTATGGAACAATGTGAAAAATGAAAGGCAGTGCTTTAGAGGATGCACCACTTTTGTTAGCACTTAACATTTTTTTCTATCATTTGTTTAAAACACCCTGAAGCATGCAATTAAACCCTCAAGCATGCAATTAAATTATTTGACACTTGAATTTACTTTTTAAATTATGCTTGTCTGTATAATTTCCATACATAATTGTTTTTAATTAATTCATTAAACTCTTTGTTGCACATGGTTCTAATTAATTCTAATCTGTAGCTCAGGCACATCAGAATCAATATCAAATAGCTTCTGCTTGCATGTCTATCTACAGAAGGAGAACATTTTCTTGATTACAGCATTGAGATAAGAAGAGAGATTAAGAACTCCAGAAGGTTTTAATAATTGAAAGCAATACAACTGTGAGGTAGAGATTTCTAGTATACTCTAGAAGCATCCAAATGTACTATGTAATCTTTCTATGCACAGTCCTTTATGCAAAGAAATGGTATTCAACCTTTTTTGAGGTTTCAGTGTCTCAGTGGTACTTATGATTTCCAGAATGGATTTTTCTTCCTCACTGGCAGTGGTGAGAATCAAAACACTAAGTCAGATTCTTGTAAAGCTGAATATGCTACTGAGTGAAACCCTTTTTAGTTGAACATGATGTTTATGTACTTTACATTTCTATTTCTCAGCAAACAATTTGTCATTGACTTAACCTGTAATTATTACACTGTCATACACTTCATCATATGCAAGACCATTATTGTACATTTTTTCAAAAGCTGGTGCATGGTCAAAGTTGTAACAAGTGGACTGTATCCCTCTTCTTGTATTATCATATTACTGCTGCTATTTCTTTCCCATCTTCAAAAATATTGTCCAGACAACTGATTCTTCCTCTTTCAACTGTGGAATAACAATCACCAGATATTTTTGATATTTTTACAGGTTAGTCATTAGTGATCACAAAGAAAAAGCCTTTTTTCGATTTATTAATTTTTAATTAATTAATTAATTTCAATTAACTGCCTTTACACTTGAAAAATACTATATTGCTGACTATAGAAAGATTTTCCCTTATAAAGATTTATTATTATTATTATTAATATTCTGTGAGAGAGCTTCAGAAAACTGAACTGTTTTAAATTGTCATAATGTTCATAATAACATGAACCTACAGGTTTTTTACTTTTCAAACTGCCATAACATATTTTTCTATAATTTTACCTTAGTTTCATAAAAATTTTTCTGTTTATTTCATAGCAACTATGCTGGAACTACTATTATAATTTCATCATGAGTGATTAAAATATTTTTTGCTTTATCTACAGCAAATCTTGAGACAGTTATTGTCCTCTTTCCTGCTACTTAAGAAAGAATTTCTTGAGCAAATAAAATACAAAAATTGATATTAAGTAGTCAATTTTTACTTATTTCAAGTAATTTTTCTGCTCTATATTGCATGTGTTCTGAGTTTATTCTCGTAGATATTTGTCCATACACAAAGGTTGTCTATTCATTAAAAAAAAAAAAAAACTAACTAAAAAAACCCACAATCTCTGAAAAATTGAAGCTTGGGCATTTTTACAATTTCCTTCACAATCTCTGCAACTGTTTTGCAAATGCATTTACCACCTCTTGCATTTTAAAAGTCTTTGAAATCTTTGCTATGCATATTATTAAAAAGTATTGGGAGCTTTTGATTTTGAACCTGCTGCATAAATGCAAATTGGTATTGCTTGAGCTCAGTTACACATCCTCTCTTTTCAGACAGGGGAAATGAAGACACGTTTGGAAAAGAGGCTTTAGATTCAGTCACTCATCAAATCTCCCCCTGAGAAGAAAATCCTGTCATATTTGCATAAATCACTATCAGTCCTTGGTTCTTTTCTTCTCTTTTACCAAATACAAAGGAAAAAATCTCCCAGCAGTGATCTCAATGTTGGAGCTGATTGGTGTCCACTTCAATTTTTTGAGGCAGAACTTTCATTTCCCTTCAAAAGACTTCAAAGCCTTGACCTGTCCTGCCTAAAGCCCAGAGAAAACCTCTTTGCAGTACCTCTGCCTTAGCTGGGAAGCTTCCTTTTCTACAGCCCCAAGAGCAGCTCAGAAAATGTTTCCATGTTCAAATGCTGCATGCTGCCCATCAAAACTCAGCAGTACACTTAGCAGCATTCATAGGCACCAAGCATTTGCTGTATACAGAAGAGATGATGAAATTTGTCAAGAAACGTTCCTGGGTCACACATGTAAAATGAAAGGTCTCTATTAACAAAATTCGGCCCTTTTTTGTCTTTAACAGAAAAGATTTAAAAGAAACCTAAATGGATTGTTTCTTATTTCAGGTTTGCGAGACAGTGAGATCTTCAGAAAATCCAAAAGACACTTGAAGGAAGATTTGTGGATAGGTTTACATCAAGATTGGATTTATTTTGACTAAATTCTACAGTGAAAACAAAGATCAATTAAAAGTTTCATTATTTTGTGTTTTTGTAAAGGACTGTTTTTTTGACTGAGCCTTTCTTTCATTCTGGCAATGAAAGAATGAATTTTGTAATATTACTTTGAAATAAGGAATGGATGGTCTCCCTGTCTGGATGTACCAATATTTTGGCCTTGACACAGTCAACAGTAGCCATAACAAAGAAAAAGGTCAAGTAAGATATTGCATTCAACCTATCCAGCTGATTTCAGACACACATCTAAACCCACTAAACACCCCTGCAGCACAATTTTCTGGGCTAAAATGCAGCTACAAATTATCTACAGACCCAGACTCACTGAGATTTCTACAACAGAAGCTTTGTACCTTCACTCAGCTGTAGCTCTTTAATCATGTCTTTTTTTTGCAAACTAAATTTAAAAGCAATAAAACACAAATTAAATAAAACTAAATTTTATACTATGCTGTTTGCCTGGCAAATCTTCTGAAAGAAATATTTGAAAGTTTACCAAATAGATCAAGCAATGATATTTTCCAGACTCTGGTTTTATCATCATGTAGTTTAAGCAATGATAGATGGCTTTCAGCCATTATTGGTCAGATAAGTACCAGTTGAAGGACTGGAGGGCTGTGGTGGTGATATTTCTGCCATTGGTTTAGTTCTAGTCTAAGCTGATCTGTGTCTCTTGTGATGGTTTTCAGTTGTTGAAACACTGCTTCATTTGTTCTGCTTGGGCTGGTAAAAACAGATGGGTTCAAGTCTTCTAAACAAAAAAGGAATCAAAGACTGTCTGAGAGCAAAGTGACGCCCATGTGACTTCACAAATTAGTTTATATGGTCTTTGACATATAAGAATACACATTTTACATTTTCTCATAAAAACATTTCAAAAACTACGTGAGACATATTAAAGTTGCAGATCTGCCAAAGAAAAGAGACTTGGACTTTGTGTGTGTCCTTTGCACACACAATGTAAGATTTCTTTGAAATTTTCCAAGTCCCACATTAAAAAAATAGATTGATCTGTGATGATACCTAATAATTTTAACAGACATCACCATTATTTGACAGTCTTCCATAAAATACATAGATGCAGCTATTTTTTCTTTCAGAAATTTTGGTATTTATGCTACAGCTTTTTGAGTTAATATTAAGAACAGGATGATACTAGTACATAAGTTCTCATCCCACTCCAAAAAGAATGAGTGCTCTGGGTGTGATTCCAAATATACCTCTCTCTTGGGTTTCTCTTGTATTAACTTAAACTACAATGAGCCATAATAGTGCATATTTTCCCTAGAACTTGGCTGTGTCCCAGGTCTCTCTGATGGCTCCTTCTCTATTCTGCTTCCCTACCCACTGGCACTACTGAAGACCCTTTGCTCAGACATTGAAATCGAGTGTCAGTGAAAAGTTAATTTTGCAAACATGTTGAGATATGGGTTTTCTTTATCAAGTAAGATCCTCTCAGCAAATACTTCATAAATGAAGGTATTGTTGAAGTTCTGGCTCCTTCTACAATACATTAAAGCAAGGCACGAAGAAAGACTACTGGCTTTTAGGCAAAAGGTGTTACTTATACCTGGTCACAGAGAAAGTTTTCTGCCAGTTGGTTGCTTAAATTCTGAAATTATAACATTATGCTAGATTTTTTAGTTCTGAAATCAGATTCGGATTCTAGTCCTGATTTGGTTTTATACCAGTCTAAATGTATTCCAGAGTTTGCACACCCATATTCCATGGCTATAAAGGGTGAATATCCATATAAAAAGAAGAAAAAATTATCCTTCCAGGAAGCAACAATGGCATGTACAGGAATAATTTGTTTTGTTCTAGCATCTTCTGTTATTGTCAGGAACAAGGCTCCAGATCTATGTTTACAACCAGCTATTACGGTGTATGTCATAGTATTTCCAAGAACCTCATCCACTTGGAGATTATTTTGAAGGAGATATTATTTGGTGCCTTTTGGAGCCAAACTAATTAACTGCCTTAGTATTCAAACTTTGTTTTCAACCATCTGAGATCATATTTATAAGAGGGAGACATATTAACTAGTATTGAGATGCCACTCCCTGGAAATATTAACTCATCCCTGCAGATTAAATCTTCTAAAATATAAAATCTATTGTAGCAGATCCTGACCTGCACCATTATTATTTCTTGGGGTGGGAAAAGGCAAAAGTATTAATAGTCTGTCTTCTTTAATGAGTGAATTAGGAATGCGCTTTAAAAATGTCTTTCTTTTTGTTCAGAAAACAATACTTCCTTAAAAAAAGAAAAAGAAAAAAAAGAAAAAGAGAATGGAAAAGAGAGGAAAAAGTAATTAAAAAAAAAACAAGCAAAAGAAGAAAAAGAAAAAGTAGAAAGAGACTTCCTTATATTAGAGATTAATAAATTTTCCTGCATGAAATAGACAATGCTTAAATATAGGGACAAAATTTAGGTTATCTCTAAAAAAAATTGAAAATCCAGGCAGAAATTTTCTCTAGGCTTGTAACACTTGAGAAATTAGATTCTTGCTGAAATTTACTGTTTTATTTCTGTTCTTCATTTGTTGCCACTTTGTGATCTAAGAAAACTGATTTGATATTATATGCAGATCCAAGTCATCCACAATATGGGGCAAATGCAAGTGTGAACTTTGCAAAAGTAATGATGAAGCTGAATTAGGTTTTGGATCCTAATATTGTTCATATTGTAACATAGATATGATCTGCTTATCTATTTGAAAGTAGTGTTAAATACTAGAATAGATGGAAACGGTCTCCTCATGATAGCGAAATGATTAACAATATTCACAAACTGTGCTTTTCTATTACAGTTTTAGACATTTTTATATATTCACAGTATCATAAAAAGTTACTTTACTGGGGTTCATGTAACTTTTGAAACACTCAGGAAGAGCTCCATGGAGTCAAGGCACCCAGTCATGGCTTCAGCAGGAGGGTTCCCAGAGTGAATCCTGCCCTGCCTATCCTGCCTGGGACCCAGCTGGCACAGCCAGCCCGGCTGGGCTGCCAGCCCTCTGCCCTGTACCCGGCTGCTGGATCAAAGAGCGCTGCTCACGCATTCCATCCTCGCAAGTCTCACTCTTCCAGTGCTGGAGACGAGCTCTGCCATCCTTCAGGTCAAGGAAAACCAAGGCTGGTTCGTTTATTTGCCCAGGGCCACACAGCGAGCCGGCGATGGAGCGGCGCGGCCGGAGCGCGGCGGCGAGCACGCCGAGCTGCTGCAGTGGTCAGGCCACGCGCCAGTACAAGCCGAGACATTCTAGGATAAATTGGCAGTAGGCGCTCTGAGAAGTTTTCCTCCATTTATTTTATTATGTAGTGAGTGATACAGCAAAATCCCCTGTCTTAAAAGGATATAAAATAACCATACGCATTCGCTGAAAATTTATATCGTTGAATGCCAGCCCGAAGAAATGGAAGCTGGAACAAAAAATTAATAAAGTAACAAGATGAATCAACGTTCTGACACATTTCTAAGCATTTTAAATGTGTACATATTCTTTATAAAAATGGTCAACAAACCATTTCGCTGATAGGTGGCATAGCAAAGAAAATTTTATTTTTAAAACTCGCCAATAGAGAAGGAAGAGACTGAAGGAATTCTGACATGGTCATTAGCTTGTAGGATGAAAACAATTCATTGATATCTATTCCACGTGTTAGCCTCTGGCCCTCAGGGAGGCAATATGACTTTTCAACTTGAAGAAAACATGATTTTTTTTTTTTTTTAAGTACTTGAAAAATTTCCCCAGAAAATCAGCTTAATGCTGGCAGTATTAAGTCATGGGCATAGCTCTGTGACTTGGGACTCTTGGAGCACTGAGCAAAAACTTGAAACTGGGCCGCTGTGTCCCTGGTGACAGAGTCAGTGTAATGTTACAGGAATGCTCATGTTTTTTGACACAGGGAACACTTCAGCAGTTGATCCCTGCTCATTTTCTCTCCCCATTCTTCTTTCCTTTGGAGAAATATCATTTATTTAATTAGAATAAATGGTCTGTGCTAAGTATTTGAACCAAATCTGGGATGTAGCAATATTTGGATGTGCCCTCAACCACAAACTCAGCATGCCCGTGCCTCTACAATGTTGACTTTGGACTCTTGAGAGCCCAAGCACAACTGGGGTACTTGGGGCAGGACAACTGGATAAGAAGAAGAAATCTGTGGGCCAAGGAACTTGACCAAATATTGTGTTCCAAAAGGCAGCTCTGTACACAAAGAATAGGGGGAGCAGTAGCTTATTCAAGAGGCTCAACACAAAACAGATGGTTAGATTTCAACAGAGCAAAGGACTGATGGATATTTACAGCAGACAGACAACCTCAGAAGACTGAGACCCCTAAACTGATATATTTAATACCATGATATCCTACAAGACTTAACCTTCTGAAGCCAATTTGAGTGTTTCACTATGTTAATTGACAAGCAATGTTTCCTCACGGAAATATGACGTTTCTAAAAACAGCTTCTGGTGTTTTTAAACACAGTATCTCAGGTCAGATGTTGCCTCTTGTGATTTAGTTCGTGCATTTTTTTGGTTCCCTTTTTATTTTCAAAGAAATATAAAAGAAGAATACAGTCAACCTAAAAGTTTTCAGACTTTTCTAGGAGACCTTTTCCACTTCCAGGCAAGCTTCCTGCCCTAGGAGGAATCTTTTCCTCTAAAATTTTGACAATTACTATCTCTTGACTTGATGCACTGTTCTTATTTTCACACTCCTGAGAATCACCTCAATATGTCCCTTTGGCACAGAGGAAGAAAAGTCAACAAGTGAGCTGTAAAGAATAAAAATTAGAGGTACAACTTTGGCTTCTGATGACGAGAGTGATGAGATTTTTCATTTTGTCAAATTTATAACAAACTCTAGAATCATGCTTTTTGGAGACAGAATAGAACTCTAAACTATTGAGTCTAAATTTCCTTTTGCTTCTGGTAAAGTGCAAGTTCTAGGCTGTAGCAGGTTTTTCTGTTTTGTTTTACTATAATTTTATTGCCCTGGTAATCCCAGAAGCAGGACAAGAATTAATTTCAAGCAAGGATCTTTATTGTTTGCATAGCTCAATACTCTGTTTAATTACAAAAACATGTTACTTGGTTTTTTAATTTAATTTTCTTTGAGAAAATGATGGTTCAAATTAAGGGGGAAAATGTTTTTTCAAAACTCAACAGTTTGGTGAAACCTTAAACTGCTTTTCTTTATGTTGTCTAAAGTTTTGAAAAAACGCAAATGCCACCAGTTGGGGAGTTTGGGGGCTTTTTTACAGAATCAAAGACCTTAATCAGGATGAATTGAGCCCAGACAACTAACAGAGGATGAATTTTCTAATCACATGTTAATATATGTATTTATTTTATCCAGTTTGTATGAAATTTTTCTGAACATGGAGGTCAACATTTATCAGTCACCAAAATTTCACTGACAGCTCCGGATTCCATATTGCAATGAGCAGTGTGTAGATTCTCACCAAAAACAAACAGATGTTGAGCAAGGAAGAAAGGGTTAGTCAGCTTTCTTTGAGAAATAAGAACCCAAATTAAAGTGGAAATAATCTTCAAATTTAGTTCACAGACCTAAAAGTGAGGATGTGTTAAAAAATACCAAAGATTCAGACAAACCTTTGGTCTCACAAGAAACTTAACATTCACTGAAAGAAGGATATCGCAAGATGCATTTCCATGTTATCTATGTTGCCACTTGTTGCAGATCACTGGAAAGTCTCCTAATGGGAGGAAAAAAAGCTCTGACATCTCAGAATGATCTTCAACTTTAGCAGAAATTATCTGATTTGAAAAATCAGCCTAGAACACTACATTTCCTAGTGGTCTTTCAAAACGTTGTTGTCTTCCAATCCTGAAGAAATAACTGCAATTTGTTACCAGCATTTTAACAGAAGAACCAATGAGATTTTTTGTCAGTGCTCGTGCTAATTGCGCCTTTTCCAACTGTGATGCATTGACAACAAAGGGAGTGATATCCATAGGCTTAAACTGTCTTTTGCTTTTTGATGATCAAAGAAAATATTTTCTTAGTATTCAGGAAGAAACAAAAAAAATTTGAAAATTTTTTATCTGGGCACACAAAATCTCTGTATTTTTACAAGTCCAGTAAAATTCAGCTACATACTGACCTAATATACAGAACTCAGTCAAAGCCAAAAATTATCAAATGGGACAGAAAATTATGTAGCTCTGAGTGTTGTCCTAAGGAAACATCTCCCATTTCATCCCATCACCTCATTTTGGAATTTGATTTTCATATTGCCCAAAATGTTTTATATCCCAGAAATAAATTGTCTACAGTGGCTGCAATCTACTACAATCCAAAGTCTAAATTTTCCCATTTGACATATTGGAAGGAACAAAAACTTCTGTAAGCCATGATGTGTATAATCCATTCATCACAACATTTCTATGGTGTTTTTCAAAAATATAACTTTTAATAAATGGAACAGAACTAAAATAAAGCAAATCTTGAAAGACATACAGCACAATTAATGTAGATTTTGAAAAAATGCAATTTACCATATCCACTGATTCACTGAGCATAAATCTTTTGTACTTGAAATTCAAGTGTTCTAGAGTTGAAATCTCAAATTTGTTGGAGAGAGTGGGAGTTTCCTCTTTGATTTTTAGGGGCCTGCATTTTACTCTAGGCACATTTTCTCTTTTAAAAGCACAATTCATATGGAATTATTTGAATGGACAAATTGTATTAAAGCAGGTTCATTGTCTGTTTCTGTCTTTAGACAGGTACCACATACTGTAAACCTCAGATGGTACCAAAGAGACACTCATTTGAATGAAAGAATTCATTGACTTCAAAGGGTCTGTGACACAAAATCAAATCTTCTATTCATATATGATATTCAGGAAATTGATCACTTAGATAACTTCACCAAATAATGTACTTGAAAATATATAGCTTATTTCAGAAATGAAAAGAAGCTGCCTTCTATGAGAGTATTTTATCATAAGGAATACTTAGGGACTTTATTTGAAAAATATCCTAGAAATATTTGAATAACTTCTTTGGTCATATCTGACAATTATTCTCGCTGAAATATTTCTGAATTCTGCATTCTAGCTTCTTTGACTAGAGAAATAAATGTGAAGGTGATAATCTTTAAATAATTTACTCATTGTATGTATCCACAATTTGCTTGATAAATGTTTAACCAAATAGGCTGGAGGCACAATTTCTGAAGAGCCAATATTGGGCCCTGGCTCAGCTTTGGGACTTAAATACATGCTTTCTGCAAAAAAATGTGAGATATGCATGCCTGAAAAATAAGAGTATTTCTGTCACCATCAGTTCTTGCACCTCAAATTAGACGTACTCCCAAACTTTTGTTAAAATCTGTGTTTTATGGTTAACTGTTCAAAACCCAATTTTTGAAGGATGAAGTCTGACATGAAGAACACCACTTTGTTTCCTTCAACTTCTCTAAGCAATCTGAGAATTCCTTCATGAGCTTTGCTTTCCTTGGTGACCTGAGATGACTTGAATTAACTATGATGCACTATGTGGAAAACATTGTCTCAAATCTGTCCTTCCCCACTTCGCACTTTTAATTTATTGGCCACCCACCCCTCTTTTTTCTTTTTGTTCTTGTCCAAATTTTCCTATTTCCAGCATATGTTTTAAGATTAAAAAACTCTTGTTTGGCAGACAGTATAAACACTGTACCTCAACAGATGTTTTTAGTGTCAGTGCAAGAAGCGGCCACACGCTGATGCGGTTCTGCTTGGCACCATTTCTTGTCTGGAGAGACTGACACTGCATGAATATATTCATTTTACTGCTGAGTTCTTTTTTGTCATTTTTTTTCCTCCTTTCCACTCTCATGACACTGTGGTAAATTTGGTGTTTCTGTGACTTGTTCCCTCTTTGCATATGACTTTGTTTTATAAGTCATCCAAGTCTTGTTTTTGAAGATGCCAATTGACCTGAATTTACCTTTGAGCACCTCTCCTTTTCCTTTAACTGTGTTACCAGGAATATGTTTTCAGGTTAACTTGCAGCCTTTACCAACTGTTTTCATGTGTCTCAATATCAGGATTTCTCTCCAAAGTATTCCTATGCAGGCACATGTATCAAAATAGTTAGGACCTCAGTAAGTACAATCCACAAGTTCAACAGGTTTTTTTATTTACTCAGCTGGTCATGTTCTTGTACGAAGGAGGTTTTTTTCAGGCAGTATTTGAAACAGGGGACAGGTTATGTAAGGGCATAATAAAAATATGGCTTTTGTGAAGGCAAAAGCATGATCCAAGAGAGACTCTTTCTAAATCTCCTTCCGTCTCCTAATCTGAATGGATTTTTCTGGCTTTTGGATGACAGGGGAGGTTCTTCTGCACAAATTCATGCCAGGTAACAGCTGAAAATGAGAACTGGAAAAGTGGACAAGAGAAAAAAAAAGTGAAGCTAAACATTATGAATTTAGAGTGCTTGCTGGCCATAAAAATCTCTTCTGGCTAAGTGTTAGCAAATGGTGCCATATGAGACACCACAACATTTCCCTCAGCTTGCGAAAGGCCATAATTGTGGTGCTCCAGATAATCTCATGTGGTAACTGCTTTTAAAAATTGACCCTTTAATGGCAAATCTCTGTCCCATATATTTTCTTTATTGCGCCTTAATACAAAAAGTGAAGCGTAAGGTACAAGAAAAACAAAGAAAAACCAAGTTATGGGGCACTCAATTTTCAAAGTACAAGAATATCTGTCACATGCACAGCCTCCCTATGAGGATGCTTGATGAACAGCTCTCCAGTGTTCAGAAAGGGCTTTTCCAGCTGACTCCATCAGCTAACAACAGTGCTCTGCTATCTCCTCTACTGCTAATCTGTTGTCTTTCCAACCACTCACAGAAGGAGTACATTCTTTTGGGCCACCTTTGAGAAAACGGAGAATTGGTGTGTAACCCACTCAAACCAGGAGGGGAAGGGTGTGGACAGTGTTGTCCATTTTCTAGTTAAAGCTTCTAACTGCTAAGCTACTGCTCAAAGCACAGATCTGTAGTGCTGGCTTGGTTTAAAGGATGAGTCCTGCTAAGAGATGCATGGTTCCTTCCAAAGGCAGTATCCAGAAGTGGATACACTCCTTGTACTCTAAAGAGCTCACCTTCATTGCCTCTCCTTTTTGCTAGCCATCACCTGGAGCTACTTATCCAGAAAATGGCTGTGAGCTGCCTGCTGGGCTTGGGCCCCTAGACAGAGAGAACAGAACTTGGCCCCTATACAGAACTTTTGTACCAATGTTGTCCCTTTGGAGCTCATTCCAAAAGGCAGCACATGAGCCTGCTGCCCAATGGCTGTGGAGGAAATGATGCTGCTGTTTGGAAGGAGCAGTGTAGGGAGCAACTCCAAGAGGCAGCCCCACTGTTAATTTTGCTTTTCACTTGCTATAGATTCCTGCTGGACTCCCTGGGCCTTCCTCTCTCTGTTTAGTACAAGCAGCCTGAAGATGTTAAGTCACAATCTGGGGAAGATGGAGTTCAGCCTGACCTTAGGTAGCACTCAGTGGAGGATCATACCTCTACTGCAGCTGGCACAAACACACAAGCTTTTAGTGTCAAAGGTACATGTCTCATTCTTCCGGCTGCTTTTGTTGCAAACAAATATTTATTTTGGAGAAAGCAGGGGAAATCCAATTCTCTAGTTGTGGTTTCGATTCCTTTTGTCTGCAGCATGTTCTGCTGGGGAAGTGATGCACAGCAGTTTCTTTTTCAAATTTGCTTCTGGCTCAGCAAGAAGGTGGGTGCCAGGGCAGTTTAGTAACCTTTTGTATAACTCTGCCCTTCAACCACTGCAGTGGCTTCCTTTTTCTCTGTTCTTACTGGGGACAGATCCTGGGAGGTCCTGAGTAACTTTGAATTTGTCTGAGAAATGCAGAGAAATTTAAGATTCTAAACATAGCACAGAAAAGCATCAAAAAATATTTTTTATCTATGATGCAAAAAGGGAGGCAGCCATAAAACTTAACTGGGGTTAAAGTGAAGCAAGTTTCCCAAGGGCGCTGGAAGAAGGCAAGCAACAGGACAATTAACACAAGCAGTCCACAATGGCTCTCTCATGCTGAGTCAAACACTGAACTACTGGGCATCACTTGAAAAGATAGGATCTTTATGAAATATTTACATACCCATGATGCAGCAGGTGTCAGATTTTTCTCACCCCAGTAGCAAGCATAGTTGCCTTATTACCACTAATTAAGCAAATGTCAGCATGAAAAGCAAGTTCAGGAAAAAAACTGCCTCTAGATCCCAGTAGTTGCAACTGGGTACTTGCTAATGACCAACAGTGATGATTAGTGATATTCATTCATGTGGTAGACTTTGAAAGCAAGAAGTGAGGTTTAGCATCCCTGACTAATGCTTCCCCAAAAGCAGTTTGATGGCCCATTCAATGTGCTAATAGTTCTGTTAGCATTTCTGACATGCAGATTTTGAAAAGGAAGAGAGGCAACTTAAGAGCAAATGGATGTAGTACACAAATACAGTCATGCCATGGAAGAAAGTAGGGGAAATGTCTTCTTCTCTACCATGTAATTTTCCTTTCTACATTATTTTCCCTTCCACTCTCTTGTCTAGAGGAAAAGGTTATTCTTTGTCCTTCTTTATGTCCACTGCAAGCAGAAAATCTCTACACGTACTTTGAAGAAAATGTCTTACTTTTAAATAGCTGTTTTTCTATTTCATAGTGGTTGCACACATGTATATTGACACAACATGAGCCCAGGGGAAGGCTGCATATTTACCCCAGAGAGGTAATGGAAGTTCTTCCTACCAATAAAAATTGTAAGAACACTGCCAAGTGCAGCACCATTCCCAGATGCTCCCAGATGGCCAAGGATCTCATGAAATTGAAAAGAGCACCACATGAATGCTCATCAGATGACAGGGAAGGTGAAATTTCTCAGCATTACCACCCACTTAGCTGAAGAGTTAGTGCCATTCTCTCCAATCATGGGTGCAGTCCTGACTGCAGTCTCAAAACAGACCATGACAGCCTCTCATCTATATGAACAGTCTGCACACAAAGATGACAACATCTCCAGATCATTAAGCTGCTGACAGAAAGGCCGCAGAAAACACCTGGAATTTCTTATCCTGTCAGAAATCAGAAATAAGAAGAGAAACGAGAAATAAGGTAGAGCTTTACTAGCATTCAATGTGTGGAAGAAAGACATGAATAATTGACAAAATTTAAGTTTCTGACTGAGATGGAATTGTAAGCCAGAAATAAGGATAGCTCTTAAAAGAAACATCCCATGAAGAATGGATATGATAGAAAAACATTCTCTTATCCTTCCAAAGGAAGCACTATTCAATGATAAACATATCTTTGACAGATATGTCTGAGGAAGTTGCTGCAGGTTCTCAGAAAGGATGTAAGTGAGGGTCATTAGCACCAGCTTCAAGTCTTACTCAATTAATCAATTATGAAAAGGCACACTAGTCTTTTCAATAACATCCAGGGTTTGACTTGTTCCTGGAGAAAGATAAAAGACAACAAAACAGCCACAGAAGCAGAACATGTCAAGCTGGTGTCTGAAAGAAGTGTGAGTATTCACCCTGATATGCTCCACATATTTCTAGGAATGAAGTTTAGGCAGTTATCACTAAGGGCCAATGACTCCTTTTCTTCTGCCCTCTCTGAAGCCTATCAAAAGACCCAGCAGCAATGCAGAAAGGCATTGTCTCTGCTGAAGAATGAGCTCCAGCTTCCAACAGACATTCTGCCCACCCATGGTTGCTTGCATTCATTGCCTCTCATAAAATGCACTTTTTATTCAGAGGAGAAACAAAGGAACTTCTGCTGGTACTGAAATCTTGGTTTGGATCTTGGGGCTAATGAGGGAAATGTGCTCCTAACACGTCAAGTTCAGACAGTTGGTGCAGGATAGAGATGCCCAAAGGGCTGAGGACACTCACCGTGTCAGGGCCTGGGTTTGTGTCATGTCCCAGAAATCATGACAACACATGCTTCCAACCACTTGGCACTATCCCAAAAGGTTGTGTTACTCACACTATCCAACCACTTGGCACTATCCATTACTCACAGTGGACTTGCCACTGTGACAAGAGTGACACAGTGAACCTGTTAGGACCCAGAGATCTCCTGGGATAAAGACATAGAATATGGTAAGTATTCCAGTTTTTCTTGGAATTATTTTCCTGGCAAATTTAACTGCTACCTTGATTCTGGGGTTAACAGCCAAAAAAAAAAACCAAAACAACATGGAAGAGTTCAACAAAGTTTTTCAGGGTGAAGGAACATCTTCTCAAGACCTACCAAATTTTGGCGGACAAAATCTTCTGTTGAAGTAGAATGACACAACCTGTCCAAGCATATGTAGTTTTTGAAGGCCCAAACAAGGTCAAAGCAAGACCACTGGCAGAGATAATTCTGAAGATTAGGATCTGCCATCCTGTAAGACTGAGGCTTGAAAGGTGGACACTTTAGAAAAGTCTGGAATATGCCTTTCTCCTAAATAAAGGCATCTTGCACACCAGTAAGTAGAAG
Organism: Fringilla coelebs; assembly: GCF_963513975.1. NCBI lineage: Eukaryota > Metazoa > Chordata > Aves > Passeriformes > Fringillidae > Fringilla > Fringilla coelebs. The sequence goes on along the minus strand of NC_140034.1, from coordinate 11,640,580 downwards.
CCAAAAGTAATTCTGTCACTTTCTTGAGAAGATCCAAATTAAAAAATGGAGAACTGAGATAAACATGCAGAAGCTGTACACAGCTCCCCAGGGGAAATGAAGAATAGTTCAGGGTTTACCAAAAGAAGTCTAAGCCATAATCACACACTGAAAGCTGTCAAAAAGCAAAGAACTCCAGCACAATTGTGTCACTGAGAAGGGAAACATTATGAAACTTTTCTTATTATATATATGTGCATAAATCACAAAGCTCACAAGCCAAAGTGCTAAAGGAATAAAATATGTGGTCTCAGGAGACAGGCATATGCATATGCTCTGTGTGATGCATATGTTGATTAACACTTAAAGCCAGGAGATACTTATACATCTATTCTTATAAAGACCATACTTTCTGAATATATACAGTTTTTTAAAACTAGTTGAATTTGCAATTCTTCTTTACCAAGGTGTAACCAAAAATCAGATTTGGCCTTAATCCTCAAACAGACAAGAGAAATTTTAATATTCATCCTATGAAAAGAGCAAACAAAGGCTTTGTAAATTCTAAGAGTCCTAGTTTATATTACTGTGACTTGGAAACTTAATTTTTAAAAATTAGGGGATGTTGGAGGTCATGATCTCCCAAATATTGAAGCACTTGTTTATAGTTTGGTGTTTAATAACCAAGTGCATTGAACTCTTTCTGCTCTAAATTAAGCACTTGAATCTTCACCAAATTGCAAAATGCTGCTCCAGACAAACTCTATCCCAGCTCTGATGACAGTTGAAATTGCTTTATATTTTTAACACATTAATTATTTTAAATATTAGAAATTGACTGAAAAAACGTGATTAATTACTAACATGAGGCAAAGCCTCAGACAGGTATTAATTTATTTTTGTCAAGCTAATCCCAGATTTTTGTTTCATATTTACTTCTCTCCTTTACTATCTGCTTTTACTTTAGATTTATGGCATATACACAACAGAAGTGTTTTTGAACCACTCTTTATTAAGCCATTCCCAGTGTGACTGATAAATGCCAACCCATATAAATGATGTTATGGTACTGGACTGTGGTTACCATATTCAACAGTGGATGTACTAAAATTAGGCACTTGTCTTCCCCTTTAGTTACTTGAGTCATTCACATCAATAAAAAAGAAGGCCACTTATTTGGGTGCCTTTAGTTAAGTGACTAAATTGAGACCCCATGTGGCACACATATTACAAAATAACATTAACTTGCTCCTTAATAGGCTCCCATGAAAGCCAATGGGAATTTAGCCATGGAATTCAAAGGGGACAGACTGCACCCAACTATTGGATTGTGTAATAGCTTTTATTTTGATGTTCAGTTTTTGGTACTTTTTCTCAGTTAAAAGATTAAAAACACAAGTTAATAAATCTTCTAATTAAACCACTTACCAATATTACAACATTAGTGTTGGGATAAGAACAAGCAAAAAGAAAGGCAATTATAAAAGACGAAAGGAAACAAGGGGAGAAAATGCGACCAGTAGGCAGACTCCGGCTTTGTCTGTCACTTTGGCTCCCTGTCTCTCTCCAAGGTGTCTTTTGAGGGACCAGGCTAGGCAGCACATTTCAAAGGTGTTGACAAGCCTGGCAGATCAGCCATTTCAATTTGTCCCTCAGCAACAATGCCAGGCAGCTGTAAATGACTCAAACATGCTCTGCTTCATGTTGATTCCAGGATTATGGATAGGTTTTCGCTCGAAGTCCAGCATGAACTCCCTGCTAAGAGGCTCAAACTTCCTTAGACAGTGAACACTTTCGGTCTACAAGACACAAGCCTGGCCTCTTTTCCAAGGTTAAAAGGGGCAGTAATCTTTTAAAAGTTGGAAAAGCACTTCAGAAAGCATAAAAAAGAGAAGTGTGAAAGAGATACCACTCATGCACTTCTCTTTCAAGAGGAAGTATGTTCAGAAATCCCTTCAATAGTTTGGAAGACTTCCATCATTAATTTGGAGGCATGTAACAAGTTTTGTCCTAGTGCAGGTGATAGACTGTTCCATACAATATAGCACAATAATAATAATAAATTACATTGATTTTCAACAAAGGGTGGGAACATTTCCCAAAATGCCCCTTTGGTGCTCGAACAGCCCTCTCCCCATACAGCAAATGGTCTCTCCTTTTATTACCTGAGCTCAGGATCAGATTACAAATGGAATCTGCAGTGGAATTGTATGTCTGGCAATGTCATGGACACTGATGGACAGCACCTGCCCCTCCAACCCCCTGAGAGGCTATGAGGGCTCGCACAGGCATGCTGCTCTCTATATCACTTGAGGTGTGACCAGAAACACTTGACACTTCAGTCTCCTTTTCCTTATAGCCTGACTGCCCTGAGTTACTAAACCTTGGTTTGCAGTGAAAAAACAGAAGAGACTAAAATGACTGAAAAACAGACTAGATTTTTTAATATCTTCATACATTAAAAAAAGGGGGAGGGGGTTTGCCTACACTTTCAGCATTACAAATCTGCAGAAGGAAAAATGAGACTGGCTCAAAACCAAAAACTTTTAATTTGTAGTTGTGAATATTGCACAGTTCACTCTGAACCATTGAAATAAATGAAGTTTTGTCATTGGTTTCACTGGAAACTGGCACCAAGCCTTCATTTGGTAATTTCAAGTCAGTTTTACAGCTGTGAGCCAATGCACAAAGCATATGGTTTCTGATGCATTACAAGTTAGAACTGCCTAATGAACATCGTCTTAGAAGATCACTTTCTTTTATGTATAATTTATTGTGTCTTCATCAGTGAAACCAATTCAAAGCACAAATGCAAAGGAAATATATTGGTGTTGAAGTTAGAACTACAACAGAATATACAGTAGTAAATGTGCAAAACATTTTATCTTTCTACAGTAGTTCCAATGGAAACTTTAAAAATATTGAAGAGTCTGCTATAAACAAATACAGTCTCCTTTCAGCAGGTTTTGGAAAGCTAAGAAATCTGGGAAAATTAGTGTTTCAACTGATTTTTAGTTAAAAAAGAAAAAAAGCCTAAAGCATCACCCCTTTCAGGATTGAATAAAATCAGAATGGATGTTTAGGTCAATAACTCAGGGGAAAAAAATATTGCTATTCTGGACAGTATCAAGAGAATTAAAATTTTATACTACTCTTTTTCACTGTCACTTTGCTGCATTCCCAGAGAGTGCCAACACAAAAACCTCATCCAAATATTCAAAACCACTAATTGTTCTGGAATACATATGGCTGACTGATAATAAGAAATACTTTTTTATCTTATTATTTCTTTCATGGTCAAATTATTAACTTGAAGTTTGCTACATATAATTCAGTTTGGGAATAAAATTCTCTCTGGATATAATATTTCCAAACTGCTGCCAAACTGGTCATTTAAAGTCATCTCACTGTTTAATCTGAGTAGAATTTAAAACAAACAGAGGGGGTTTTGTGTACATACAAATATGGGTGGGGAGAGTAATATTAACAGAGTATTTCTTATCCTTCCTAGTTACGCTTCTTGTGTTTGTCTAAGCAGCTTCTTGCCAACCTTAAAATTCATTAATATGGGAAACACTGAGCTCATTGGCTGCAACACCTCCATTTTAGAAATCAGACTACTACTATCCACCACATGTTCTGGCACAAACCCAGGTTCCTCTCCCCCTTTTTATTCTGCTTCTCCCTCAGCCTCATTAAAGCCTCACAAAACAACCTATGGAAACAAGAGCTTCAGAAAAGTCATTTCAAGGATCGTGTCAAATGCTGCTGCTCCATGGCCAGAGCCACAGCAGGAAAGGACAGAACTCCATGGAGGCCATGAGGGCTCTCAATGAGTGCAGGGATGTTCCCACATGGAAGAGATTACCGAATGGAGAATGAAGCCAAGCAATTTGTTCATCTTTCACATGATCATGCATTTTGCATATGTTGTGCAGCAATGTACCTTTCAGTTGGGACCGGTTATGTTATGCTGAAGTTCATCTTATGTAATGCTGATCAGTTAGACCACAGATGCTGATTTAAGTGGGCCTTTAGGAGCTGGCCTTCTTGCCTGGAGCGATTACAGAACCAAGAGCAAAGTGTGTACCAGGGGTAAAATAAATCAAGAACTGAAGTACAGCAGTTCATACAGGGCTCTATATGGACACTTCATCCCAAACTCCTCTTGTTTTTCTTTGCCCTCTGAGCAGATTTTTGATTGCTGAAGCCAGTGTCCAGGTTTTCTAGAGTTCTGCCAGAAACAAGGGCTGGGGCATGTTTATTTCTGAGGGCAGATCCAAGAAATGGGATACGTTCAGCCAGCTAGCAGGCGCTAGCATCCAAGGGAATGAAAGAGGACATGGGGAAGGTTCATAAATCCATAGTTTTAAAACATAAATGGACCTGTCAGTAATTGTTCCTACAGACATAGAGACTGGGAATGGGGAGGGAGGTTAATGGGGTGAATGCACAGGTGGAAAAGGATTTAAATGTAGACAGAAATAGGGAACTTACAGATGAGTATCCAGGACACAGTGGAGGAGAAAGCTTCAAGACCCCAGGAGTCTGGGGTGACCTGGCAAAGAAAAAGCATCAATAGTACTGGAGTAAAGTGATCATGGATGGAAAGGTCTTGGTACACAGAAATCAGGGAAGAAGAGGTTGCCGGTTGGGTGATACCTGGTGGGATAGAGGTTTGGGGGATTTAAGGATTGGGGAACTTGGACTGAGCTAGCAGAGATCCCTTGTGCAGTTTCCCAATTTGGCATCAAGGATATAACGATAGCATGATGCTTTCACCACAGTAAAACACTGACACCCCTACTGATACCCAGTATTTCTCCCCTTCCTACCCCTCCCAATGAGGAACTCTGCAAGCACATTTTCTCAAGACTTTTTTTTCACTGATGGAAATACAAGAGTTCTAAATTACAGTAATAAACAGAGTTTAAAACATCCAGAAATATGGAAAACCACTGAATATTTCCACAGAGTTGCACTGTGCCTGAGGAGGGTTACGAACCACTAAAAGAAAAATGGTCAGCATTGCAGTCATGCTCTTTACTTTCAGTGGAGCTGAAGCATTTGACATTCTAGCAGAAAAAAAATGGAAGACCCTCAAAGTCCTGAAACAATGTTGAAATGCACGTTTTAACATTAGGAAAAGAATGAAAGGTTCAATGAGTGAGAGTTAGTCTGGGGAATCATTTTTGTCATTCAGGAGCTACCCAAATTCCCAATGCCAGACAATACATGGTATAACAACTGCAGAATACCATTACTACGTGAGAGCTATAATTTATCCTGTATAAGTGTTAAACCACGAACCTGGTAGGCGGTGGGGGAAAATAGCACCTGAGGCAAGAAGAAGGCAGTTTGCTCTACAGGAAAGTTTGAGGCAGCTGTTTGACTTGAGGGAACTTTTCCCAGAGGAAGAGCTTCTCGAGCAAAGGAAGGAAGTGGACAGCTTCTCTGGGGGTGGGTGGTCACACATGGCCCAGGCTTGTAGGAGATTACCTGCAGCTGGAGGGAACGTGGCTGCTGCAGGGGGAACCAAGCACTTGCTTGCACTGGAAGGATGAAAGGTTGCAAGGCTGCTTGGCCTGTGGTGCAAAGGTACAGGGCCATAGGTTTTGAGGGGACAGGACAGGTGAGTTGTGCTGATCTGCAGGAGTTTGAGCTCTACAGAGGCGGGGCAACTGAGAGGTGTTTTAAAAGATTTTATTCCATTATAAGTCTTGTAGAAGGGTGAGAAACAAGAGATATTAAAACTCAATGCTATTCTATCAGAAGCCAACCTATTTCCTGGTTATAAATGTTTTTCAGCCTATTAGCTTTTGCCACACAATGCTGCTAACACTTCTAACAACAATCATCTATTATTTAACCCCACATGGTCTTGCTACAATGCATCTTTCACAGTTCTAATACTCCAAAATATCTGGTCTTTTTTGCAAGGCCATAGTTTGAAATTTGTTTCTAGTTCAGTCTCTCTTAATAATGTCATCTCTATTCCATGGCCTTTCTAAGCACACCTTATCTCAGAGCTTACACACAGATGTACAAGACTGTGTGAGCTTTCAGTCAGGTTTTGAGAATGCTTTACAAATCCATTTCTCACATTTGGGGACACATCTGTTTGGTTCACACCAAATTACAGCACTATTTGTGTTAACTGGGCCACCTGACTTTTGATATCAGCTCTGGCCTTTGAGCAACCTTTGAGCCCTGGCTGCTAAACATGACAGTGAGTGCTTGGTGCAATCCAAAAAAGTGACGGTGCACGCTCGCCATAAGCATCATGTTCTGCCAACTCCTTGTACACTAGTGTCAGTTCAGCATAGTGGGTGGTGGGAACTCAGTGAAACTTTTGGAATTAGAGATGTTTGAATTCAGAAATAAATCTGTTTCTCTTCTTTTTGTTCTCATCATTTTTAGCTAGATATAGATCTGTCTAGACAGAGTGAAGCTATATTAATAACTCCATTATTATTACTATAGCTAACAAAACAATCTAAGTGCTTTAAAAATAGTTCTCATTAGTGGGAAGAAATTTCATGTCCAAGATCTGGCTGAGCTGTCCTTCTCATGCTGCCTAAGTAAAGGAAGGCGATGCCTGTCCTCCCACTCCTCCCAGGATGTATCCTAGGAAAGCCCTTTAGAGTTTGTGATTTATCCCTACACCAGTAAGAATTAGCAGCTTCTTCTTACAGCAGCTGGGCTTTTATTGTCAGTGTTCATTTTCAGGACAATTTTGTGTTGTTTATTTTATTTCACTTCAGCTGAAAAAGCAAATGGCCATCAGATTCCAGAGCAAAACTAACTGTGGTGAGGATTCTGAAAATACTGCATAGGAATCCATTTCAATCAACTGGAGCTAGGAAAGCAGCATTTTTGTAGCCTGCTTTTAGGATCTTGTAAAACATGTTCAATTCACATTCAGACAGCCTGGATGAAGGTATAAATTCAAGTTTAAATTTTGGTGGGGAAAGGTTAGCTGTTGTACGTTCCCTTGAAATAGCCTAAGCATTCATGTTGAACATCAGATTTTAAAAAAACTGCATCACTTTTATTAATTTTTCTTCATAATTGCATTAGTTTGTGTTCAAACTAGTTCATTTTATTCCAAAATAAGAGAACAGAAATCTAAGAAACAATATGAAGCAAGCTGATTTATGCTCAGATGTAATTGCAAAATCCACATTTTCCTTCATTTTCCATTCTTTATCTAGTACAGCTTCATGAAGCTTATCTTGCAATATAAAAACCCAAAATGTATCAATCTTTAAAAAGCCACAGGTGACAGAATTTTCAGCCATTTATTCTATATGAACTGAAATTTCCTGACTTTAGCTATTTTTTCTAGTGGAAAATATTACATTTTTTTATTAATACCAGCCAGAAGACTGCAATGACCTTTCACAGAATAGAAAATCTGGCCAAGGAATCCGGAATTTAATCTCTGAGTAGTGATATTGTTTGATTCAAGAGAACTACATAGGCTTATAGAAACTTCATATGTTTCTATGCAAAGAGGGTATTCAGCCCTTAATGCTTGAACATGTAGCACTAGCAGTGCTACATGTTCAGGCATTAAGTCAGAGAATTCAAAAGGATCTTGGTGTAGTTTCTTCTGGTAGTATGTCCTGTGAGATGGACAAAAATGACACCATTCAAAATGTCTTTGAAACACTGCTCTTGGTATTTTACACATATTCCCAAGCCAAGTGTCAGAGTTAAACTAACTGCTTGTGACACCTCCTGTAACTGGTTAAGAGAGACACGGTCCTCCAGCAGAAAAGAGAGTCAACATATGTGAGGTAAATTTTTGGATTTAATTCCTCCAGGAGAAATTTTCCCCACTTGACTCTTCAGGAAGAGTTTGGTACATGCTTTCAACCTCCCAAAGTAAAGGACATCCTTAAGAGGCTTTGAGCTGAAACAAGCATTATCAGTCCTCTAAAATACTGTCAGTCCAAAGAACTTGAGGTTTTCTGCCACATGCTGCCACAGTTCCTGCCAGCCAACTCTGCAGGGGCATGTCTCTAATCATACCGAGTCCCCAGCAAGCATTGTAACACTTATCTCAGGCTAATATCATGCTGATATCAAAAGCAAGTCTCTAAATTTCAGCTCATGACAGTGGTTAGCTATGGAAGTCAACAGAGATTTGTGATGTCTGTTTGAACACTTAGCTAAATCCTGAGTATGAGCGGGACAAAGCTGATAGAAAGTGAATTTAGAAGCACAGCCCTTTATGAAAAGTCACGCTCGACAGTGACCCAACTACTTCAATACAAAGAGAAAAATCTATGCTTTTGCAACTGTTCTGGATTCTTGCCCCGAGTTGTTGTCTGTTTCAAAGTTGTGTGGTTGGTTACACAAAGTGCTACTGAGCTGAGAAGCACCAAACCCAGAATCTGTTGGGTTCTGAGCTATTGCTGACACAGTTAAAAATCCAACTGCACCTGGGAAGTTGGAAGAGTCATTTCCAAAGATCCTACCTTAAGACAGAGTTGTTTTGGTGGTTTGGTTACACTTTTCCTGTTTATTTTCTAAAAACTCCCATGGCACTGAAGAATCGCTACTGTGATGGAAATAAGGCTCACATCATTTTTCTGATACTATTAACCTGCTCTACCCTAAGTAAAAATGCATCAAATATTAGGCTTTCAATTAAAAATTGGTATATTTATAGTGGCATAGGTTATATTTTTAAAATGAAATGTTCATATTTTTGAAATAAATTTTTTTTAAAGAGAAATACAATTTATTAAAAATACACTTTTAATTGATGTCTCAGTTCAATAATTTCATAGTTTGTTTATTTTTCAATTACAGGAAGCTCATTAATAACCTCTAAATCTTCAGAGATTATACCCAATGCAGGCTAGACCCTTCCCCAGAAAAATTCTGTCCAGATGCATTTTACACATGGTAAATTTACACATAGTCACTGAAGGAAAAATAATGTGCTGTCTTTTTCAATATATAGAAGTAAATTGCAAACTAACAACTTAGTTTTCAAAATTAAAGGTAAAAGCACAGGAAAGGTGCTCTAAAGAACACCTGTCACTTTAGAAAACCTATAATAAAAATGCAATTTTTGTAACATAGCAACATTCAAGGAAACTACCAGGGGAGTGTTTTCAATCAAGGCATTTATTTCTGTCCACAGCTGTTCTGCATTTAGTTTTTTAGTTCACATTACTCCTATCTGTTTTTCCAGGGCTAATTCAAACTGAGAAAGAGCTATATGTCACTCACTAAGCAAGAGTATAATTAAAAGTCCTACTACTACAGCTGGTTTGAAACATTTGAGAGCTTGGGAATTGCAGGGAACTCATATTAAAAATAAAAAGGATGTAATCACAGCCTCCTGTGAAGTTTAATGGGAAAAAGTAATTTCATGATTGCAGTTGGTTTGAATGAAGCACATTTCTCTAATTATGTATATCATGTGTATACACATAAAGACTATAATCTATCTATATAATCAGGGTGATTTAAAATATTCCTGAATTTCAGGATTGTAATTAATCTGGGAGAACTATTTACAAATGATGAGATCATTTCATACCATGGTGTAAAATGGATCTTTCTTAAACGTGCATCCCAGTTACACACTTAAATTATCCATTTCTGCACGTTGTCCGGCCTTCTGGGTGGATGTAGGGAAATACAGTCATGTTGTAGCAGTTTCTTTTTTTAAAAACTCCACAAGTAAACCACATGGTTCATTGTTTGGCATGCCACTGCTGAGGATGCCTACACATTACTCTGTTCTTCACCATACTACTCCTTCTGGAAAAGTCATTCCAGACTGATGTCAGTTTGAATATATGAAGGCTGCAGACTCGTTCTAATTGTAGTACTAAAACAAGCTGTGCTGGTGCCAATACTTAACAAATTTCATTCCAATTCACAGCAATTTTTTGCTTACTTTTGAGCAAAATCAGGTCTGTCAGTGTTTGTCTTATTAGAAGAACTACTTTTCCTCTACAATTCTCACACTAAAATGCTTCAGATAAAGCAGAAACCAGAAACATCAAATGGTAGCTATTTTGCAGATTACAGCAATGACTCAAGAATCAGCCTGAGACTGAACCTCACCAGCTTTATATTCCTAAACTATAACCATTCTATATTAGCATGCTTAGACTACTAGCTCTTTGAGTGTTGCTTTTTATAGGACTTCAGCAGATTAGGACAAATTTAATATTTCTTTTAAAAAGTTTCAATTGAGGATGTTGGCATTATGCAAATACACTTTAAAAATGCATTTGTTGAAAAGCCATCAAGTTTTCTGTCTCTCTTCATCTCTCAACTATAAGAACTTTGGAAAATTAAGAAAAAACCCTGATTCTACAAAGTTCTGATTGCCTCCTGCAAAAGAAAAACCAATGGAAGGTAATCGTGGTCAGTGCCTCCATAAACAGACTGACCTGCCAAATCAAGAGAAATACTGAGAAATATTGAGAAATCCAAAATATAAAAGAGCTAGTGGAAAACCTGGTTTATATTTAGCGGAAGCACTTTTAACACTTTGAATTAAACTGTGGAACTGAGAGAGTAAGTGAAAATGTTTCTTTCATGCCAGCATGCAGGGTATGCAGTTGAAATAATTTCTGCTGTCCAGAAGAAGGGACAGAGAGTTCCTAATAGAAGCCAGGAGTATTCATAATTAATTTGAATCATGGAAGTTATTCTGAATGATACACTAACAACAGGAATGTTACATACCTCAGCATTTTGGTTTACTTTGGATAAGGGTACAAAGGACATTGATTCAAGCCTGTCTTTACTATATACTTGATCAGAACTTATGAATATTTCTCTGATCACAAGGTTTCACAAGGTTTCCAATCTGATGCTTTATTCAGTGTTGTTTCAAAGCGCACAATGTCATTTTAATCAGCTGGGAACTGCTTAATTCACCCTCTAGTAATACCATTAAAATTTATTTCATTATTCATATTGGAATTATGTGGTTGATTCACAGAATATGTTTTGCAGTCGGTTTTTTTCCCTATATCTTTGAAAATTAAGTCCTAGATGGTTTTTTTACTCTTAAGATTTAAATTCAATTTAGACTAGCATTTCACATTTCAGTGAGAAAAATATTTCTCAGAACAAGTGAAACCACAAGATATTAAATTTGAGTATATTTCATCTGCTTTCTCTGCATCAGTTCAGGTAGCTGCTTAGCCAAATACTATATAAATGTAGTGTGCTAAATTTACAAAGAGCTCTATTCAATGAAACAGCAGAATACACTTTTGGCTTCCCCAACTGGATGCATCTGTACAGAGACATCTGGAAAAATGGCTGAACTTCGCATTGTAAAAAAATACAGAAAAGTAAGCCCTTCCCTTGTTTCCCTTTACTTACTGAGAATTATATCTTGTAGACAACTATAACCCAAAAGAATATCATTCCACACACTGTTGGTATTATTTTAAATACTTTTCTGAATAGTATTTAAGAATTTAATTCTTTTTTCACCTACACCTGACATATGCCTGTTCTGACATTTCCAATGAATTATCTCCTCCAAAATCAAGAAGAACCTCTTAGGTCAATTTTCAGTATTTAATTTTGTATTTATTTGCAGATACAGAAAATAGACCTGCCATGTGTTTGTTTCCTCTCAAGCTGTTTTAAGCTAATTCTTTTCCCACCATGGGGCCACTCTGTCTTTATTTAACTTGGTTTTATTTAAATTTTGTCCTGTAACCTTTGCTATTTTTTTTCCTTAATAGAAAAAAGATGATGCACTATTAATGTGGCTAAATTTTCCATTTAAACAATTCTAACTTGGTGTGCTTCACTACTTAATATATTTGAGATTGCCTAAGATTTTCCCTCCATCAAGACCAAAGAGAAACATATTGGTAAAATGAGCAACTTAAAGATGACAAGCTTACTGTCAGTATTCTGCTCAGCATGTAAAGTTGGCAGCTGCTTAACACATATTCCAATTTCATAATGATGGACGCTGGAAAATGCAGTATTTTTCTCTCTCAGCCTTTCCTAATTCACTCCATATGTAAGGAGGACTTACCTCATGCACCCAGATTTCTAGCATCCCCTCCTCAAGTAGGGGCAGGGTCTCCAAAATAAATAAATAAATAAATAAATAAATAAATAAATAAATAAATAAATATGACCTTGGTGGTTTTTGGTTTTTATACACACTCTCAGTCACATATACTCAGAACCACTAAAAATCACAAACTCCCTAGAGAGCCAAGATTTAATTTGGATCACACGTTACAGGCCAGACTAGAGACTATCTTTACAATAACAATATTTACTTTTATTAATCAACAGATGGTAAAACAGCTTAGGGAGGAATGCTTGAAAAAAACTGAGTTTTTCACAGAAATAATGGCCACACCATCTATAGATCATCAATACAAAACAAATCAATACAGATAGAATATTCAATTCTTGTCTAAGTTGGGTTTTCAAATTACATTATAGATCAGAAATTTCTTCCTTATGTGTCTAACTCAAAACTGAAAATCAAGTTTACATTATTACTCTCTGGATTTTTGCCGATGCCCATCACAAGAGAGAAATCAGAAACAGCACTAGGATTATATTTGACATTTGCAGCTGAAACCAGGACTTTTTAGAGTTGTTCCCAAAAAGTTGATTTCACCTGCCATAGTTACATGTGGCCATATGCAGAATAAAGAGAGAAGAACGCAAATGTCAAAGCATAACTTCCCCAATAGTTTAGCTGCTTTTTTATACACATGACTCTTCTTTGCAAGACTGCAAAGACTAATATCATTTCTACTCTGGCTCTTTTTCTACTCCCTATAATAAGTTTTATCACAAATTAATGTATTTTTTTATCCACTGGGTTTTCCTCCCATATTATACTTATGTCGTTTCTTCAAATCCTAGTGTATAATCCATCACTTCAAATTTGGCTTCCACTGAACTTTCCCTTTATACACTATCTGCCTCAAAATAAAAAAATAAAAGTAACTCTCCTGCCATGCATACATGCTTTGCAAAATAGTGCTATGAAGAAAGCATTCTTTTGTAACACAGATTGTCTTGATTTCTAACAGTGTAATACAGCTCTCCCTCACTATCAGGAAGATAGATGAAGTCTAATACTCCCCAAAAAAAAGTGAAGGAATAACTCAGAAAAGACAATTATTTATGTTGCTTGGAGAGAAAGCCCGCAAGAACTGGTGGTACAGGATCCACTGTTCAGATAAAGGACAATTTGCTCATTAAATTACATCAGATGCCATTCAACTTAAATGCAGTCTGCAAAAGCCACCTGGAATTATTATGTATGATGCAGAAACCTTAACCATCAATTGCATGCTGGAAAATTGTCAAGTGGCAATAACACTGGCAGATAAACTTCTAACTTTTTTTTTATATTCTAGCATTTCATCCCTCAGACATAGAAGGTAGACTGCTCAAAGGGTGACACAAGACTTAGTGAAACCAGATGATCTTGCTAAAGAGACCAAATTTTGATGTATTTTACTTGCTGAAATATAATACACAAAACTAGGGTTTTTTTCCTGACATCAACTATAACAGTAATCTTCCTCATGACTCATCTGCCTATCCTAACCATGCTACTAAAAGACAATCTAGTTCTTTTGAATCAATGTTCCTTAGGACAATTTACTACAGATGTGGAAGGAAACCTCAGCCCAGCATGAAAACAAAGACTTGTTTAATAATTATTTTAAGCATTCATGTGAAACTATACAGTGAATTTGTTTGCACGACATGCAAAATTTACTTGCAAGATATGCAAATGTTTCAATACATATCCTCTTTCTGATCAATTGCTCATTCAAATTATCAAGTAGTGAAAATTACATTTAAAAGAAGAGCAGAAATGAAGACTGCTGGGGTCACTTTTGGAAGTTAAGGTGTGTATTTACTTGGCAGTTTACCACAGTGGAGCAGTGGAGAGGAAACACTGCTGCTGGTAGTAAACTAAGAGTCCAGTTGCACAGTTTAGCTGCAGCAGCATGATGTTCTGGGTAGGTTAATTTAAATAATTTTTGTAACTATGCTGTAGACACACCATATCTAAAAGTGAATTGTAAAAAGAGATGGAGAGTAAAAAACCTTGTGTGATGTAATTCCTGAACCATTATATGTAAAAAATCCACACATTAAGACACACTTGTCTGTCTTGTCTTCCAAGGCTGTGAACAAGAGGACTATCTGGTTATGTACACAGGGTCTTCTAGGCAGAACAATAGTTTAGAGGCTCTTCCTTGCTGTTTTTTTTTTTTTTTCTTGTTTTGTTTTTTCCCATCACAAGGGACTTATCCTGGCATTATATTGGTAGCTATCAGCTATAGAAGCTTTTAATTATTAAAATGCATATTTTTTAAAGCATTGGTATCTACAGTATCATAATAGTCATCATTTCTTTGCTGTAAAAAAAGTGTGCATTTGGTTACATCTTTTATCTGGGGCCATCCCAAGAAATTACTGCTTGTCCTAACAGGCACTGCTTTCCTACCCTGGAAACTTCACAGGTACCAGTCTCTAAACCAGCAAAACAAGGCACATTCACAACATGCAATTTTGGACTAGAACACTGTGCCCCAGGTCTAGATGCCATGGGTTCAACAGAAAACTCGACAAGTTCATGGAAGAGAAATCCACTGAGGAAAAGACACCTCAAACCCACAAGATTATTTCTGGTTCAAGAAGTCCCTGACTTTCACAGTGTTGCAGAACTGGGAAGCTGTTCTCAGGAAGTATCACTGCCTGCTTCCCTGCCCTTCCCTGCCTCTGCAAACACCAGTTTTTATGACACTGGAAGGAGCAGGATGGAGTGTGAGCACCAGAGCCACTCCAGTGTAAACTCTCAGGAGCGCGCGCAGGTCACCACTGCCCCAGCTCAGCGCTTGCTTCAGTGAAAACTCCAATGCATTGCTCAGAGAAAGCAACCTTTTGAAAGTTATTGTGGACAGTAGCTGCTCAAAGAAGCTGTAAATTAGAAAATAAGCTTTTCTGGGCAGAAGACAGCTTTTCTGTTATGTGTTTGTATGTTGCCCACAAATAGTTCATATAATGAGGACAATAGGTTTACTGGGACAGTAAGTCCTGAACATTTCCAGTCACAGCTTCCTTCACTTAAAGGGCATTATGACCTCTCTCTCTGTAACACTTCTGGGATTATGTCACTATTCCTAGTTCCTGTGCCTTTTATATTTCTGTGACTATAACCCCAAGCAGGAATTACAAGCCCATATTTGGAAATTAGCGTCCATGACTGCTACTATAAGAAATACAAAGCCCCCAAAAGAATAGTTTGCTAGCAAACAGAAATAAACTTCTTAGACACTGAACCATCATTTGCTCCCATAAAATGTCTGCCATTGTCTTTTCAAAGAAACTGAAACAATAGACTAAACAAAGACAAGAGTTAACCAGAGTGTTTTTCATAGTTAAAAAGAACAAGAAGTGTAGCCGTAGATTCTTGCCAGCTTCTGTTGCCACTTAAATAGTACGAAAGATGCAAGTATTTGGAAAAGGAAGGTTGACTATGGACCTGCCAAGCTGTAACAACAGTGCTCTTATCTGTGGTACAATAATATGAACAAATTAGTACAATATAAATAGTTTATAAGGGCAAAAATATCAACTTGCCATAACAGTTAAGCTTTTTCTCCCTTTAAAATTTTCTAGTAAACAAAATATAAAGATGTTAAGAGTTATTCTTTCCCTATTTTCTTTTGTACATCTGTTATCTTCTTGCAGCCAATTTTTTTACTGAAAAGTTGATGTTTTGTTGAAGCAAATCCAGTAGCTGTACAGCTGTGCTGCTGTGCAGAACAGCAACCCATTACTCACTATCCTGAGAACCATGCAAAACTTGGGAAGAATAATTGGCTCTGAATTTCAAGGTTCTCCATATTTTCTTCCCTCTTACAGTATTCCAGAGATCAAGGGGTAAAATACAGTAGCCTTTTATAGTACATAATCTAGTCCTGCCATGAATGCAAAATAGGTTCTTCCACCTTACACCATGGAGAAGTGGCTTTTCATTTAGTTTGCATTTTCTAATTGGCAACAGCCTAGATATGAACAACCCACATGCCATAGCTGACACATTGCTAGTTGACATTCTAGCTTATCTCTTTCATGTACACTCACCTTCAGGAAAAGAAATATGAAGGTCACCCTTTTTCGACAGCAAAATGGTGCAATTTTGGACTTTTTTTAGCCTTACAGACAACCCAAAAAAACAGGGTGACCAGCTCTTTTTAATTTTACTAATGGTTTTTATATCAAGTACATTTTTTTATCATATGGTAAAGTGTTTGTATGTGTCCCCAATACCTAAATCTGAATTTTTACCAGCTCCTATGCAACTAAATCTAAAATAATAACATTTTCTAGCATCCCCTTACATGGAAGGTAAGTATTTTTGATAATTCACACTCCAAAATTTGTATTCCTGCTTGATAAATTTTTCCTTTTCTTGACCAGCTTTTCACTGTGTATTTCACAGCTGTACTGGTCCAAGCAATCCTCACTGGTGGAAAAACATGTGTGTGTCAAGTGGATATTGAAAAGGCTGCACTATTTATGTCCAATGTATCTCTACTACTCTAGAGGAAGAAGTTCCTCATAAGTGCTCAGATATGCAAACATGGACACTTCATTGCTACTGGTCAGGGACTCTAGGAATGCAGTATCAATGGGCACATTCATATCTGCTAGAGTGTGGACTGAGTTTTAGTTGGTTACTGGTTCAGTTGGTTAATAGTTAAGGATTTCTACTTTCTTCCTTCCCAACAATCTCTGAGCATTGCAAACTTCCCTGACATGAAGTTTCAATGTACTGCTGTGCAAAAGCTCTCTGGGTTATCTCATGCTTCTGCTTATTAAAGAGGCCCACAGATGGGTTTTAATGATCATCCTTTTGTTCTGTATATGAAACCAATGTTCTTTTCTAAAGAAAATAACACTGTGGAGATGAGGTATGTTCCAGTTAGTGCTAAATTAGAACCAAAGTATTCAAAAATGTCTGAGTGTTCCTGCCCTCAAGTGCTGGCAAACTCTGTAGAATACTTTTATAACTTGCTCATGTCGAGTGTTTCTTTAGGAGGAGATGTATAAACCAGCATTACATCAGGTTTAAAGGGCAGTAGGAAGAAGACATGGTAATGACAAGAAATGGCACACAAAACAAGTATATGAAATCCCATAAGCAAATCTTTCCTTTGTGGAACAAAATATTCTGACATCCAATCATCAGAAAGCAACCAGTTCTGAAAGGTAATAAGCAGTGAAACACACAGGAGAAAATACACCAATCGGTGTGAAAATCATTTCCTCGGTGACCTATCACCCTAACACAACCTTTCTTTTATCTGCTGCCTCCTTGACATTTCCTTCATTTTTCCTTTCATGCTATTCAGTTCCACAGTAATGGAATTACATTCAGCTTTCTCATTTGACTCCCATCATTCTCATATACAATTTCTACAGAAGTATTATTTTCATTTCATT